>NC_140593.1:535549678-536749678 GCF_964204655.1 Triturus cristatus | reverse complement strand
GACTCCCGAGGAAGAGAAATTGAGGGGGGCCGAGGACCCCATCCAGTGCCTGTTTCTCGAGGGAGCAGAGCAGCCACTAGGCAACAACCTGCCCGCACGTGAGTGGGCTCCCCGTGCTGCCCCATAATTCTTTTTTGATCACTGCATATAAAACATGGTTATTGAGATCAGTGATAAAGAGATTGCTTATAACCTATGATTATTGGTCTGTTAATGTGATAACCCTGACAAAGCCAATAGGCCTGCTTTGTTTAAAGTGACATCCACTTAAATTATAAAGTGATATCTGGTATAGGAGGGATGTACTGTGATTGTTGGGGGTCATGACCCTTTAGAGGTAAAATGTGATTTCAGAATGCCACCCAAGGTATTTTAACTTACCTTATGTACATATTTGTAAATTGGTGCATAGTATAGAGGGTGTGTGTGCGTGTGCGCGCATGTGTGTGTGAGAGATAAATGTACTTTCCCCCCCAAAAAAGTACAGACTGGACAATCATTTAGCAAGTGTTCTTGCCAGCAAATTACTAGCCCACATTACCTCCCCCTGAGATGGCCTTAAAGACTGCTCGCTGCACTACCCTGAAAGAGTCTTGCGTTACAATGGGGTGCTTAGTACCTAGTAAGGGCGGCAATTAGGGACCTATCACTTGTACAGGCCTCACATACTGCACAACAACTGGCCCAGATTTCCTATAAATCCACCCTTCCTAAAATATATATATATATATATATATATATATATATATATATATATATATATATATATATATATATGTGTGTGTGTGTAACCCCTAAGGTAGGCCTGCCGAACGCTAGAGGTAGGAAGCATTATATTACAAAGTTGAACATGTGTTTAACTTTACATGTCCAGACAGTAAAAACCCTGCATTGCTGTGAAAAGGCTAGTAGCCTCATTGGCGAGTGCAGAGTTCCATGCTGACCATTCAGCTGTGCTAACATCTGAATGAGACTACAAAATAATCATTGCATTAAACCTGACATGATGGTCAAGTCAAATTTCATATAACTTTGCCCAAGTGGCAACTTTAATAAGCACCCACTTTACTGCCCAAAGTTTTCCAGCGAATGTTTATGGTTGTTGGACCCAAGAAATCCTTCTGTCCTCATGTGGATGACACTCAGATAGAAACACAAAAGGCCTGCCGATTGAAGAGGCGTGAACGCTCCCCAGCAGGAAGGCTAAACAGGGTGTGAGCCCAGAAGGCGATCTTTAAAGAGGAAGCCCCCTTTGAAGGGCAAATGAAAGATACAAACAAGGGGCTGCTCTTTTGTTCTTGCAGACAGGTTGGCACTGGAGACAGAGAGGGGAAAGCAGTTGCCAAAACGTTTTTACCTTGGGCGTGTAACCCCCAAGTAGCCACACCTCTAGAGTGCTCCACACTCCAAGAGAAGGGTTTTGCAATCGTGGGAGTGGGCGGAATGGTACTGGGCTAGCTAAATGCCACACTTCACAGGAAGTCATCACAAGGTGGGGGGACCAGGTAGTCCATGGGTTAGTATTCGTCACATCCCTGGAGAACAAACTGGGCATATAAGTGGCACTCATGCCTCAGATCACGTCTGTACCAATGAGTGGACCAAAGAAGGACTGCAAGGTAGTTCCCTTGACCGGCAAACAGAGGCTGCACCAAGACTGGACTGCACCTGCTGCTCCGTAGGCCAAAAAAGAGAGAACTGTGCCCTACTCGAGGAAAAGTCATCCCGAGCCTCACACACAAATGACTGCAAAAGCCAGTTGGCTGACTTCCTGTTACTGCTACAGGGCCTCAAAGACTGAAGAAGCCTGCCTTAGAAAGTTAGTAGCCAAGTACGCCTGACCTCCGAAGTACCGCATGGGAGACCGAGTAACGACCCTCAAAAGTTTCTGTCAAGTCTGCTGCACCCAGGAGTTGTCGGAGTGCAGTTTGGTTGCCCAAGAGAAGAGTTATCATAGGTTAAGAGGAACCACTGGTTTGGCTATAACTGGAGACCAGTGGCAACTGGTTTTTGGCTGGACTAACCGGACGAGGGACATCGACCTCTGTGGGCAAAGTCACCCCACTGTGTTCATGGATGGAGGAGTAGGCCCAGGCAGACCAGTCACCGGATCAGCATCCTGTATCCCTAGCATCATAACCACACAATGGAAGTTTATGGTGGTTTGCCCATAGAGCCTGTTTATGACGGTTTGCCTATAGAGTCTGGTACTGGACTGGAGATTGCTTTGTCCAACAAAGCCTCTTTGGCTCCTGTGACTCGCTTCTTAATATAGTTGTTTCCCCAAAGTGGGCCGGAGTAGTAGTTTATAACTTTATAAAACATTTCCAAATGTTTGCAAAAGTTGACTGTTGAGCGTAGTCCATTGCAATGATTGATTGAGCTAATTAAAAAAAGCAGGGAATTATTGTTCCTTTGAAAATTCATAGCTTCGGAATCCTCTGATGAATTTTTGCCATTGAAGTGTCTATTTAACGATAAAAATACAGCCTTCTTTTCTAATTTGGTGTTGGATTTTTATTGAGTTCTTAACTGTTCTGGTACTTCTTAATGCTTTACACTTGTTTCTTTGATAACGCCTGACTGCTTAGAGCCACAGGTACCCAGGGTTGAACTAAGGTTTTTCAAACAAATCTGACTGGACACAGTGCAGGCAGTGAGTGAGTTTATTACACAGTGAGGTCTCAACACCACACCATATAATAAATAGTTTTCCTCATACTGCCAAAGACCCAACTGTAAAAATGTCTGTGGACACCTCATCAGTTCTTTTTGAGCCTGCATCTTGTGGGGATCAAACATCAACAGTGAGTATCTTGCCTCACTGCACTGCTTAAACCCCAAACTCCAGTACCAAGGAAGAACCAAAGTGCAGGTAGGAAAGCAAAGTTGTGCTTAATTTGTATCATAACTCTCTAAATATCCTTATATGCCCCAAAGTATGCTAGCACTGCCAGAGTCTGTGCTCTAACCATGACCCATCAACTCTGCCTCCCTATCTACAGTAGACTCCATCGGGTTAAGCAACTGATTTAAATATCTGTTCCATATCAGCATTCAAGTCCAGAGGAGGTTTTGTGTTGTAGGAGAGACTTACGAGGTACTGTTTATAGCATCCAAATCCTCTCCTTTAAATATTTGTAAACAGTGGGATTAAAATCAGATAAACCTATTACCTCATGCTGAACTTATAATGTACAACATGGCATAGTGATGTCCTTAGAAAACTAACGACATAGGCGTTGCCATTCACACAAACATATCTAGTATTTGGAAGTTAAACTCTTGATATTCCAGTCAATTTATAATAGAGACGATTTAATTAAACTGGGCTGGGGAGAAGTCTTTCTAAGGCTAGGTCCATACACTACACAATGACATCAAGGATAAAAGCCACAAGGTCCGTGCAAGTGTGCATGCATGCATGTATACGACAGCAACTGCAAACTGAAAAGCCTGCTGTAGCAATCTTCTACAATGAATACCGGTTGTGTAACAGCCCATGTTAAGAGGAGATAGTTTTGAGAAGATTGCTTACGTTGATTACATTTGCTTGAATTCCAGGTGGCAAAGTGGATGTTCCACAGCTGCACCATCTAGATTAAAACATTCATCCTTTCTTGTTCCCATATATAACTAATTAAGGTGATCAGGCTGGCAATGGTGAAGGTGAGAATCTCTGGTCGAGAGAAGAAATTGATTAAAATAGTAGATAAATGTTTAATCTGAAAGAGCATTGCAAAAGACGTAGAGTATTTAATTTCATCCATCATCAACAGACTGCCAGTTAAGATAGGTGGAAATCAGCAGTTTTGTTCAGATTATAACAGAACACAAGCATTTGCAATGCAATAGGTCTCACATTACGGCAAGTTTGAGCTATTGGCGTTGCAAATGATAATGCTGGTTAGATTTTCTTTTTTGTTAAAAATATCCCAGCAGTAGCATAAGTAAGGGTGCAGTACCTTATGTGGCTAATAGAGGTCCCTTTACAACACCACAGGAACACCTAGTAACAACCTGTGGCACCCTTTTCTTGCTTTGTGGATTTTATTACTTATGCTACTGCTGGGATATTTTTATAAAACATTTTTTTTATTATTTGCAACGTCTTCAAACTTTCCGTTTTACTAGACCTATTGGATTGCTAATGCTTGTTTTTTGTTTGATTGCAAATTAACCTTGGCAGTGCTGTGAGAAACTTGGTTTCCAAGAATGCGCTACACTGTGTTGCATAGGGCGCTGCAATGCATGAACAGCCTGAAAGGACAAAGGCTTCTTTAATCACAGCATGTACTGGAGAGTGATGCCAGGTTCTGCAATAGTTATCACCCGCTGGGACCAACAACATTCAGTCATGCATTGAAAGTCACGCACTCCCTCAACACCTGGCATGAACTGCAGCCAATGATTTTCAGCCCAGTAATATCCAACAAGTACTGTTATGCATACCCCATGCGCAGTGTAACACAGACACCAGATTATTTCATGAGTAGCCAAAGCACTTTGAACGGAAGACTCGAACTTGGTAATCATGTATTGGGTAAAATCCACAAAGGCGTTGCACTTTAGAACATATACAACAGTTAATGAGGTATGAAAATTGATGGGCGAGACACACAAGAACAGATATATTACATATTTTTAGTTTGAGCAAGTAGGGATTTGCTGAAGATGGGGGTGGGCATACGTGCAAAGGTGAACTGTTGAGTGTATATTTAATGCAAGAAAGAGGATCAGTCGCAGCAAGTGATACCAGTCCAGCATATTCAGAAGCAAGATGTACCTGATCCTGAATTGCCCAGCATGCATTATGCTATGGGATATTGGGTCCAATAATAGCCAGCATGTATTGTAGAGAGGGTACTAGTTCCGTCAATACCCTGCAGGCACTGTAACTCTGACACTGGTGGGAAAAATGTCCCCAGGAAAAAAAACTTATCTGGTGCGAGAGGCTTGGCTGAAAGACCATGTATGACAGCAGGGACATTTCCTTCTTAATGTATTCCTTGTTAGGATGGTGCAGAACGTCTACAAATTGGATTTTATTTGCTGAAGGGTGCAGCACCAGTATTTACTGATGTACGTAAATCGCCACAGGAGAGAGGACAAAGCTGACCAATGCAGGAACGAGAATCCCTATTTTATGGCCTGCTGAGAGGCTCCAGTTCCGGTGAGAGGGCAGTGGAGGAAAGGAGACTTTAATTAACATAGCGCCCATTTCATGACCATGGTGTCCCTGCAGCGGGGGACATATTTAAAAGTCTATAGCGTGACATCCATAAAGCGGGCACTGGGCTGAGTTAGTAAAACACGACAGGAGGGAGCAGCAAAGAGTTTGGCAAGCTGTGCATACCCGCAACTGTTATTACTGCTTAAAGCAAAGTAAATAAATTGTAAAAAAAAAAAAAAGTTGTGGGGCGAGCCGCAAATAAGAAAAAGGTGGGGGTGGACGCCACTCTAAAGCGCAGCATTAAAGAGGTGGTTCTGTGTCTGGCTGGATATAAAGGAAACGGCCGAACAGCATGTCGTGGCTGTTTCAGCAAGGCATTAATTAAGTAAATAGTTCTCCAGAACTGCTAATGAAAGGTACAGAGTAAGGACACATGTAAGAAGGGCTGTCCTTATGGGAGGTAACAACAGGAGAGAGGGAGGTTCTAAGGATGGACTACTAAGCCTATTGACTAAACAAAAGCCATCATTTACAAAGGACAGAAAGAGGAACAAATTGTAAAGGTGGGCAGAGCTTAACGCCCATATCCTAAATACAGCATGTCTCGAAGAGACAGCGCAAGCGTTGCCTAGGTAAAACCTAAAAAATAGGCAAATTGCATCATTTTGAAATTCATGTGCAATGTAGACCACTGTAGAATGAATTTGCATAATCAAATCTATACTTTAATAAGGTCTCAACTAATGTAACCTGACTAGTGTAAGGGATGAAAGGCAGGATAATCTCAAGAAAGTAGCATTATAAAAGGAAACCTCTACTCTGTATTCCCATGTCTTTTCTTGCTTAGATTCCTGCAATGAATAACCATCACTCTGGAGAAACGATTTGGAGCAGAGACTAATGTTTTCTCTTGCTTAAAGCAGGAGTTCTACAGAGTCACAGCTGAATCTCTTGGTTAATAATGCCTCTTGATGATAGTAGGTGGTGCCCTTGCAATGAAACCTGCTATAGTAAAGTATGTATTAAAATGAGGATTCTGGGTCTTTCTTATAGAAAATATGATTTATCCTTTAGATTGTTGATAGTACATCCAGTTACAGTATTTATTTGGAAGTCTTGGTGTCATTAAAAACAGTGAGTTGTAAATGAAGGGTGGAATAATACACTATTTTCATTTTTTTATTTCCCCCTTTTCTACGAACTACAAAATATAATTTGAACTAGCCGTTATAGATGTAAAATATTTTATTTGTAAATGCTGATCTTCTAAATCTGTTTCCACAAATTCCAAAACCCATAACACTCCGTATACTTCAAAAAAATTCATTTTTGCCGACATTAGATACTATTTTACAGGACAGAAAAAACTGTAGGACAAATACTGGTAGGATGTTGGAATTTTGTACATGAGAAGAAAAATATTCAAGAAACAATTTCATACAGCTATTCATCAAGAGAAAAATATATACAATTGATTTCTTCTGTAGGATAAAAAATACATCATGCCATATACATTACAAGATAAAGACTGTGACTGGCTAGAGCAACAGCTTACAGCCCATCTTTTTAGTGCACTGCACACAGAAAGAAAAGCTTCATTTTATAATTAGCCTGTGAAGTATCAGTACCGGAATTTTAAGTACAAAATAAAAAGCAGATCTGATTGAAAAGGCAGATTAATTTCTACAAGCAAACACTATTTTGTGTTTATTTTTCTTTAAAGAAATGTAAACAAAAACAATCCATACAAACGTCTCTCTTTTTCCAATTATATTTTCCAAAACCATTTTGCGGGAGTTCTGCAGCTGCAAGCATAGTTACATATTTATTTGTTTGTTTACCATTTTTTACATTTCTTACTCCACTTTCTAAACATGTTAGAAATAGGCTTTTGCTACATGAATCTCTTGTGCTGACATGATTTTGGTGATCGATTCCAGGCTATTTCTCATAAACAATAATCTGTCTCCATTTTGGAGGTTTCAGCAATTATTCACAGTTATTACAAATTATAAGCACAAAAAACCTGACTTTAGAAATAGGGATGCAACAATATGATACGAAAGAAAACACAAACAAAAAATAAACTGGTCTGCTTAATTAAAGTTCTATACATGTTATGATCAATAAATATATATGCCAACTGCTACAGTCATTTTCTAAAGGAAAATACTAACAAAACAAATCACAACTGGGATCTAAACAAAAACAAAACACCCTCTTTTAAAACTATATTTTGGTTACTACATAACTGTAATGGCATTTTAGCAATACACAAATTCATATTGTAACATCCCTATTGCAATTTTATGATTAGAACCAAACTGCTGCAGAGTCTGGTAGCATTTGGTCAATAACTATTTTATACCGTTTTCTCTCAAAATATTTACACGTATACAAAGTAACAGGTTTTGTTAATTCTGCGAGTAACAGCAGCAGCTTGGCTTTCTAACTTTTTCTTTAAAAAATAGCTTCATTCACTTATCCAATAATAAATACAAAAAGGTTTCTCTTATTTTACAGAAATCAAAAAAACTACAATAAACTGACTCATGGAATCAAGTATTTAAATGTTTTAGTGCAATTTATTTCCCTTAGCTCTATCCCTAAGGAAGTCATTTCAGTACATTCCTTGTTCAGTGGTGTCTACTTTTATTAATTGTTTATCTTTATTCAGAGGGCCTGCCCCTTTATCAAATAAGGCTGTGGCCAGCACTTTGGACGTCTTCCTATCGCTGGTGATTTCAGTCTTACATTCATATATGCTCAACTGCAGTCATGCCTTCGGTCTGGTCAAACTGCTTTTCTCTATGAGCACGAGGCAAGTGCTGGACAATCCTGCAACTGCGACTCCGCGGACCCCTTCACCTCTGGAAGTTTGCACAGTGTTCTACCCTCCTGCCTGGCTTCTGCTGGCACTTGTGATAACTTCGTCGAGTTTAGAACTTCCGGAAGCGATCCATCAAGGAAGATTATCCTTTTTAGCATAATCTTCATGTATGCTCAATCACTTTTCTCCAGGGACAAATAACCCTCCAGATAGAAAGGAATGCGTTCAGTTCATCCATTTTCTGCAGTTTACAGCTCCACAGTGGCATGGGATCTTGTGCTGGTCATCTTCAAAATCAAACTTGTAATCATAGCAAAGCTATAATAAAGAGGAAAAAAATGTATTTGTTATGTTTCCATTAATCTGCAGACACCTGTTCTTTATAGGACAACAACTATATTGCTGGGATAGAGATAAGGTGGTAGAGGCAGACAATATAACCGTACAAAAATATTATTTTATTTGTTTGAGCTATTTCTAATGCACCTGATGGGAAAGTGTCAATATTTTGGATAAAATGCATTAACCTCTTCAGTGCCCATGACGAGATAGTCTTGTCATGGAGCGCGGTTGCGCTATGCCCATGACGAGACTATCTCGTCATGAACCCCACCCACTAGTGCAACACCCGGCACAGGAGGGGGAAAGGGCGTGGCACTGAAGGGGTTAAGAGTAATTATGTTAGGTCTAGATAGAGTTTTATTTAAACACCTCCGGCCGCTAACAACCAATTCTACTGACCAACATTTGAATATCAAGGGATTAAGTTTTAGTTGTTTTTGGTATTTAATCAACTGACATATAATGATGTCACAGCTCCAGAATACAAGCTACCGCCATAAAGGACAAAAGGTACTTATTAAAGAAAATGTTTACATGTATTTCAGTTCCTTAATAATTAACTATAGTTTTAAGGTTCCAGGATAAACTTTAACCTTTCAACGAACCTCAAAGAACAATATTATGGAATATGATAGGGCCGGTCTTCTCAAATGTTAGCATTCAAAAACAACAAACAAGTTGCAAAACATACTTAACGATTACGAAGTCTTGAAGTTTACAAACCAAGAACACAGCTTAGAGAAGGTCTATCACAAAAGAAGCTGATGACACCTCGGGCTTTCACAGTGCTGCAGAATTAAGAATCTAGGGCCATATGTGCTAAGAACTGATTCACAAAAAGCAGTGGCAAACTGTACACCAACTTTTTGCAAATCAATTTTAATTTTGGTAACTAACCTATATACTAGTAGGTTTGTTCACAAAATTCTCAATCCGAGTCGCCATCAATCTGACCTACCTCATGAATATTAATAAGTTAGGTTGCAAATTACAACTCACTCGAATGGAGGTCATCACAGTGCTGGTGGCCTGCTGGTTCAGCAGACCACCATGTCTGCATTTAAATGAAGTAAACGGTGTGAAATACAGCCCTAAGTATGTTTACTTTTATTTTTTGTGAATAAAAAAAAAGGAAGATGCTACTTACCAGTATGCATCTGTTCTTGGCATGTAGAGCTGCAGATCTACACACTTGTGCATAGATCGCCATCTGGTGCTGGGCCCGGATGTTTGCAGTTGTTTTTCCTCTTGGAAAGTCTTTGGAAGTCACGAGGTCGGTGACTCCTCCTTTAGATCGTATTGCGCTTGTGCTTCAGCTCCATCCTCAGATTGTTTTTCGCCAGCAGGGAAATGATGGAGGGTAGTAATAAACAGTGAAGATGCCCATGTGTGTATCTAAATAAGATAAACTGGAACAGATAAAGGTAGGGTGAGCGTGTGTAGATCTGCAGCTCTACATGCCAAGAACAGATGCATACTGGTAAGTAGCATATTCCGTTAGAGGCATATGAGCTGCAGATTACACACTTGTGCATAGATTATATAGCAGTACCCACCCTTAGCGGCGACCACCAGTATCTGTTGCAGTGGTTTGAAATAAAGTTTTGAGTACAGCCTGGCCCACACTAGCCTGTTGCTTAGTTTGCACATCTACACAATAGTGTTTAGTGAAAGTGTGCGGGGTTGAACATGTAGCTGCTTTGCAGATATCATCTAATGGGATGTTTCCTAGAAAAGCCATTGAAGCCCCTATTTTACGTATAGAATGGGCTTTAGGGGGGAACGGATAGCGTTCGTTTTGCTTTGTGGTAGCAAATCTGAATGCATTTGACAATCCACCTAGCTATCCCCTACTTGGAGATGGGGTTGCCCTTGTATGGTGGAGAGAAAGAGACCAACAGTTGTTTGGTCTTACGGAAAGGTTGTGTTCTCTCGATGTAGTAGAGTAAGGCTCGTTTGACATCTAGTGTGTGGAGAGCTCTTTCTGCAACAGTTTGTGGTTGTGAGAAGAATACTGGTAGTTCTACAGATTGGTTTAGGTGAAAAGGAGAAATGACTTTAGGGAGGAATTTTGGGTTGGTACGGAGAACAACTTTGTTATGGTGCATTTGTAGGAAAGGTTCTTGAATGGTAAATGCTTGTATCTCACTGACCCTTCTGAGGGAAGTGATGGCTACGAGAAAAAAGGTTTTCCAGGTTAAAAATTGGAGTTCACATTTGTGCAATGGTTCGAAGGGAGGCCCCATTAGTCTGGTGAGAACGATATTTAAGTTCCACACAGGTGAGGGTGGCACTCTGGAGGGAATTATTCTTTTAAGGCCTTCCATGAAGGCTTTAATGGCAGGTACTCTAAAAAGTGATAGATGTTGCCTGTTTTGTAGGTAAGCTGCTATAGCTGCGAGGTGCAGGCGAATGGACGTATAGGTTAGATTACACCTTTGTAGGTGGAGTAAGTAGCCTATGATGTGTTGAATGGAGACGTCTAGGGGATTGATGTTGTTGTTATGACACTAGACAACAAAACGTTTCCACTTAGCGGCGTAGCACGCTCTAGTGGTGGGTCGCCTAGCTTCCTTGATGACGTTCATACAATCAGGGGGAAGATTTAGATAACCAAATTCTAGGACTTCAGGAGCCAGATCGCAAGGTTGGGTTGAGCTGGGTCCAGGTGTCTGATCTCTCCATGGTTCTGGGTTAAGAGGTGTGGAGAGAGGCGTAATTTTTGGTGCGGTACTACAGATAGTTCCAGCAGTGTGATGTACCACAGTTGTCTGGCCCAAGTTGGAGCTACTAGGATTAGTGTGAGGGAGTGTTGCTGTAGTTTGCGCACCACTAGTGGAATGAGTGGGAGAGGCGGAAAAGCGTACGCAAATCTGCCTGACCAGTTCATCCATATCGCATTTCCTTTGGACAATGGGTGTGGATATCTGGCGGCGAAGCTTGGGCATTTGGTGTTTTCGTGGGTGGCGAAGAGGTCTATCTGTGGATGCCCCCACATCTGAAAGTACGGGTTTAGAACTTGTGGGTGGAGTTCCCACTCGTGGATTTGTTGTGTTTGTCTGCTGAGCAGATCTGCCATAGTGTTTTGGACTCCTGGGACATGTTGAGCTAGGAGAAAGATTTTCTGGGGCATGGCCCATCTCCATATGCTCTGTGCTAGCTGAGAGAGCTGTGGAGAGTGTGTGCCGCCTTGTTTTTGAATATAGTACATGGCTGTCATGTTGTCTGTGCGGATTAGGACTGCCTTGCCTATAATCTGTGTTTGAAAAGATTTTAGGGCTAAGAAGATTGCTAGTAACTCCAGATGGTTGATGTTGAGTAACTTTTGTTGAGGTGTCCATGTGCCCTGCACGGTGAGATGTAATAGATGAGCTCCCCAGCCGGAGAGCGATGCGTCTGTGGTTAGTACTATCTGGGGAACCGGGTCCAGGAATGGTCGATCTGTGGAAAGGTTTGTGGTGTTCCACCACTGCAGAGAGCGATGGGTGCGACCGTCTACCAACACCAGATCTGTTAATTGACCCTGGGCCTGGTTCCATTGGCGCGCTAAGCACTCTTGGAGAGGACGCATCTGGAGTCTTGCGTGAGGTACTATGAAGATGCAAGAGGCCATCATCCCTATTAGTTGCAAACACTCGAGCTGGAATTGAGTGTTGTGCTATGAATTTTGCACGTAGAGCCTGAATGCTTGTAATCCTGGCAGGATTGGGGTAGGCTAGCGCTTTTGAGGTGTCTATGGTGGCACCGAGGTATTGTTTTATGTGGGATGGTTGTAGATGGGACTTTGCGTGGTTTACTGTGAAGCCCAGTTGGTGAAGTAGCTGGATAGTGGCATGCGTGTGTTGTACACACTGGCTGTATGAACTGGCTTTTATTAGCCAGTCGTCTAGGTATGGGAAGACATGGATGTGTTGTCTCCTGAGGTGTGCTGCCACTACTGCTAGGCACTTGGTGAATACATGTGGTGCTGTTGTGACTCCGAACGGGAGTGTTGAATTGGTAGTGTTGGCCGTCCACTACGAATCTGAGGAACTTCCTGTGAGCGTTGTGCACTGGAATGTGGAAATAAGCGTCTTTTAGGTCTAAAGTGGTCAGGAAGTCGTTTTGGGAAGCAGTGGAAGTACCCGCTGAAGCGTTACCATGTGAAAATGGTCTGAGTGTATGTATTTGTTTAGGGGCCTGAGGTCTAGGATGGGCCGCAGCGTCTCGTCCCTTTTTGGTATGAGAAAATATAGGGAGTAGACCCCCATATTTCGTTGGTTGGTAGGAACGTGTTCTATCGCCCTTTTCTGTAGGAGGGAGATTACCTCCTGCTTTAGTAGTGTTAGATGTTCTTGTGACATTGGGCGTTGTCTGGGTGGAATGTTTGGGGGGGTAGATATTAGTTCTAGGCAGTAGCTTGACCGAATTATTTGTGTTACCCATTTGTCTGAGGTGATGGTGTCCCAGACAGGGAGGAAATTTTGGAGTCTGCCCCCGACCGGAGTGGGATGGGGTGGGGGGAGTGGAGGGAAGTCATTGGGTAGGTGCGGTGGCAGAGCGGGCGGGTTTTGTTTTGCCTCTGCCTTTGTTATTGTTGCCCCTGTAGCCGCCTCTTTGGTAGCCCCTTGTAAAGGTGGACTGGGTAGGGGCCTTATATGAAGTGGAAGCGGTGTCAGAGGAGTAGCCTCTGGATGTGATCCGAAAGGAAGAGCGGCGAAAGGAGCGCCTGGGAGGGTGTGATTGTAAAGCTCCCATGGATTTTGCCGTGTCCGTGTCTTTTTTCATCTTTTCTAGGGCCTCATCCACTTTTGGGTCAAACAGATGTTCTTGGTCAAAAGGATGGTTGAGGATGGAGGCCTGTACCTCCGGTTTAAAACCTGAGATCCTTAGCCAGGCATGGCGACGGAGGAGGACACTAGTGTTGATGGCCCTGGAGGCTGTGTCTGCTGCATCTAGGGCACAACGTATGGAGGTATTAGTAATGGTTTTGCCCTCCTGAATTAGCTCGTTGGCCCTAGGTTTGTATTTATCAGGGAGATGTTGCATTATGGCTTCTAATTCGTCATAATGGGCCCTGTCATACCTGGCTAGTAGCGCTTGTGTATTAGCGATACGCCATATGTTGGCAGCTTGAGATGCAGTACGCTTGCCTGATGCGTCCAAGAGTTTAGACTCTTTGTCAGGTGGTGGTGCTTCGCCTGACGCTTGGGAGTTGGCCCTTTTACGTGCTGTGGACACTACCAGAGAATCTAGTGGTGCTGGCCCTCTGATGTAGGAGGGATCTGTAGGGGCGGATTTATGTTTCTTTTCAATGTGCGGGTTAATGACCCTGGCTCTGACTGGGTCTTTAAAGACCTCTGGCGCATGTTTTATAACTCCCTTGAGCATAGGCAATATGGAGATAGTCCTATGTGTGGTGTAAAACTTATCGAGGAGGAAATCCTCCTCCACGGGGTCGGTATGGCGATCTACCCCTTGATAGTGTGCCGCCCTTTGTAGTAGATGGTTGAACCCCAGAGAGTCTTCTGGTGGGGAAGGTCTGGAAGGATAGAGATCATCCTGTGAGGCGTTAGGGATGTCGGGGATATTATAATCGTCCCATGGGTCTGGGGAGCCTGTGGGAGTGGGGTCCCCTGTAGGTAAATCTTGGGGCACGTCTCCTATGTCATCATATGGATCCCCCTGATCATCATCATCCGGAGAGGGTATTGGGGAATGATGAGGTGGGGGCGGAGACGGTGGAGGAGGGGGAAGGTGGAGGAGGCGGTGGAGGTGGGGAAGGTATTCTGAAAGGAGAGGTAGCAGAGTCCTTCCTCTTTGGAGGTGGAGGCGGAGCAGGTTTATCCAGCTGTCTCTTTTTGATGGAGAGCATCAAATGTCCGGTTTTAGGATCCTTGGTTAGTGTTTTTTGTAATGGATCCGGTGTAAAAAGTTCTGGTGATGTTGGTTGGTCCATCGGCGCCGAAGGCGTCGGGGCCGTTGGTTTTTTGGCTTTATCCACACTGGTTCGTTATTTGGAACTATGCTTGGAAAAGTCTGATTGTTTGGTCGGCGCTGAGGTGGATTTCGGCTTTGAAGTATCGGTGCCGGTGGCCTTGTGTGTTTTTGTCGGTGCCTTAGATGGTGTCGGCACCGAGGAGCTGGAGCTTGACACCGAGTGTTTCGGTGCGGGGCTCGGTGTCGAGGTGGAGGCCATTTTCTTTTTCGGTGTCGAAGAGTGTTTATCGGCACCGACGGTGGGCTGGCTCGAGCCCGAGCCGCCGAAAGCATAATCGGCTTCTTTACCGGGCCCGAAGGTGCGATGTGGGAAGCAATGTCTTTGGTCTTGCTTAGGCCCGGAGGGGAAGGCGTGACCGAAGCCTTTTTCGGTGCCGGCGAGGGTGTGGGGTGTGTGTGTGTGAGGGGGGGGGGGTTTGGAGGTGAGGGGGGGGGGGTAGAATAGTACTCACGACCCTCTGTGCCAGAGTGATGTCCTCCACGTCTGCTTCGGAGGCGCTGACGAGTCCCTCGTCGGTGTGGTGTTCATCTGGAGCGTCGACGCCTTCCCCGAAGATGTCGTCCGGAATCGTCGTCGACGAGTGTGCCATGGTTCTTCTAGCCCTTCGGTCTCGGATGGTTTTCTTGGACTGGAAGGACTTACACGCCGGACAATCTCGAGCCTCGTGTTCAGGGGAGAGGCAGAGATTGCATACTTCGTGGAGATCGGTGTGGGGGAACTTGGACCCACATCGAGGGCACTTATTGAAGGGAGTCCTTTCCATTAGCCAGGACTGGAGCTTGGGTAGGCCTGAAGGCCGTCGTCGACGACCAGAATCGAAGGTTTTTGCCGATGAGAGGCGCGTCGAGTGGGGAGATCGCGATCGAAAACAATACCGCGAGTTGGGGTGAGGATTGCGCGTCACTCGTCGAACTGGAAGCTGTTCGGAACCGGAGCGCGAAGATCACATCCGAGCCCGATGGTGGAAAAAAACAATCTGAGGATGGAGCCGAAGCCCATGCGCAATACGATCTAAAGGAGGAGTCACCAACCAACTTTCTAAGAGGAAAAACAACTGCAAACATCCGGGCCCAACACCAGATGACGATCTATGCACAAGTGTGTAATCTGCAGCTCATATGCCTCGAACAGCTTGTTTCAGCATTTGCAGTAGTCTAGTGGACTACTCACCAGCAAACTTTATTTTAAACATTCACTAAGGGGAAGGGGTCTCAGAGGGACCCTTTATCCCCTTGGTTGAGGTGTTTGTAACTTAAATGGTCTGCAACTAGGACACCCCTTCACAATTGAGATCCAAACCCATTTTGCGATTCGGTAAGCCTTTATTGAATCGCAAAATGGGTTTAGTGAATATCAACAAGCCATTTTACATACGCAACCCTTCTTATTTTGTGAATCGCAGGGTTTACAACTGCAAAATAAACACTTGCAAGTGCTATGCAGGGATATGAGTTGGTGAGGGTCTCTTCAGGGAAGGTGGGGAAAGAACCGAAAAATTCTTAATACAGCTTTTGAAAGCATCTATAGAATACAAGTTGAGATTAGTTGTAGTGCAGTCAAGATCCTGGAACAGGCGAGTGTAACTGGAAAGAGTAGTTGTCATGGGATACCTGCAGAGTGATTATATTTCTCTGATGACACTAAGAACTTCTGATACACACTTAAAAGTGGGGATATGGGAGTGCGTAAAGCACCTTTTCAAAGGTAAGCTGGTAATGGTTCTGTATTTCCTAACAAAAGCGTCACTTGTCTAAATAGCATAAAAAGTTACAACTAGCGGCACCACTTGTGTGGTATAGCTGTCTGTTGTAAGTGATAGAAAAGAAGAGTATTTTGTCTCTTAAGAGAGAGCAACCAGATTTGTAGACTTAAAACCCATGGTCAGCTTGTAGTCAGGTCACATAGGTGGACTGCCTACCTGGGACAGGTTTGTGTTGGCTGAGGTGGAACAGCTTCCAGACAGGAGGCCGTATCCCAGGGCCTAACATAGGATTCATTGTATTAGAGTATAGGCAACTCGTAGCCATTACATGCAGGGAAGGTTTGGACAGCAATATTTTCCACTGCCTCAAAACTTTTGGAAATCTGAACTACTGCAAAGCAAGTTGGCTTTTGAAGCACACAAATTTGAGGTATTGTCTTCCCCAAAGTTATCTGGGGGAAAAGTAAAACCAATGATTTATTTTAAAGGGAGAGTCCTCGGGAGTGAGTCTACATCCTGGACTTGGAAAGGGATTTACTCAGGGCCCGCAACTACTTATTGTGTTTGACAATGTACACCTTTGCTTCAGAGTCCAAGATCACCTTCAGGCACATGAGAGTGCACTTGCCATACAACTGAGTCAAACGCCAGAGACACCTCGTGAGAGTATGTAATCACCATCTGTTTCCTACAGTTATGCCATGGTTTGAAACCTGAAGTTTCAGGAGAGGATATCGTTCCCAAACACAATGGATTTTCTTGTTTTAGGAGTTGTCAGAAGGCCAATTAAATTGGGAGCAGTGCTCCAGATTAGCATTGGAAGGCGTGGAAAGAAAGGAACTGAAGTCAGTGCCCAAGTGTGGTGGTTACATGTGGCTACACTCTGTCATTTACGGAGTGGTACGGAGTTAGCGTGGAAGTGTATGGTGCCCCCTAACGGTGTGCAGAATACTGCTGAAAAGTTTTGGGATCCAGTGTAATGCCTGGAGAATAATTTAAAGGCAAGGAATCTGCAGTTAGAAGCATCCATCAGAAACACTGTTTTAAAAGTTACACCGATAAATTGCAGTGTTAAGTAAAGGAATCCACAATCCAAGATGATTTGAAGAATTTATTCATGTAATAGGCATCGACGGAGCACACCACCTTCAGTCCTTCTCCCTGGCTCACCGCAGATAAGAATGCTGGCTGTCAGGATGAACGACTGAAGCGTGGAACATATATTTAAAAGCAAACATAGTAAACAGTGGAAAACATTCCTCGTGTATAGGCATGAGGTATACAGCTAACTTAAAGGTACACAACTAACTAAAGGGAACACAACACATCTTCCCGCTTAACAAATATACAAAAGAATACAATACAATAAGGTTACAAGTAATCATAAAATAAAATAAAATTTAAAAAACAATTCAATTAGATTGGTCATCACAAATATAATTTTCAAACAGTCGAACATATATTTAAAAGCAAACATAATAAACAGTGGAAAACATTCCTCATGCATAGGCACGAGGTAAACGGCTAACTTAAAGGTACACAACTAACTAAAGGGAACACAACATGCAGGTTCAAACTTTCTATCCTAAAGAGAACCTTTGGGATATTGGTGGTAAATGGTATACATGGAAGTACACCGCTATTGTCTCAGTAAAGAAAATTGGGCACTTCAATATGGTGTCGCAGGTGCTTTCTCCCAGCACCTTTGGCCTGTAAAATTATTGACACCTGGCTTTCAAGCAAATTGTTGAGATTCGTGTTCAATAACTTTTTTTTACAGAATTGGTAAATTATAGACATTAAAGTACATTGGGCCAGTGACAGCTGAGAAAAAAGACACCCTTTTAACACAACTTTACATCCAAATTAAGGTCTCATTAAGTTGCACAGCTAACGAAGTTTGCATGAGCTTCATATGAACTTTAATGATTCAATGTCAGGACCCGGAGGCAAGGATTAGGCTTTTCTTTCTTCTATTTATTCACTAGCAGCCTTAGTAAACAACCATAAACAACAATAGGATTTCATTTCCCATGAAGCCTATAACAAAAAAATAACATTATGATATCATAGTCCATTGTCCAATCAGGCGCCTCCTAGGACAATAATAGCCCATGCAACCTGCTGGTAGCCCTCTTTCTGCGCTGCTAGCAGCCTCCTTCAGTTAAGTGTTCCTCTTTCCCTCAGTCTTTCTGGGCTGGGTGGTGTCAGGAACTTTGCTGTATTTATCGCTTGTATTATACTTTCATTGTTATATCGTATTCCTTGTTGGACTCTGGCTTCTGCTCATGCGTTTCTGCCTGTTTTTTGTTCATGATGTAATGCTATTGCGCAGGTTACGAGTTGTTTAGGAGCTTCAGCTCCGTGTTCTGTGTGCCGTTTTCTCCACAGGCGCCGCTTGTGATTTGTGTCTATCGGAGCTCTCCTCTCCTCAGATAGACGCCGCCGCCGGAAAGTTTTGCCCGTCCCTACGCAGCCGCGCAGCGGTCCGCCGACCACTAGACGGCGCGCCTCCCCCTTTCCTATCAAGGCGCATTGTTCTTATCAGCAGGATGCGGCGGAGGTCGCGTCAGTAATTGCCTTCGCCAAGCGCCTCCGCTCGCGTCTGTGCCCTGCTGCGCCCGTGCCAGGACCTTGCTAGAGAGCTTGAACACCCCCCCTGGGGGTAAGATGCTTGCCTCCAGCTATAATTGCCACAGCTCGTTTATTGTTAAGGGTGTTTTTCAGTGCTGCTCACTTGTGAGGCCTTGTTTTCTGCCAGCCTCTGTGCGCTTTATCCCCCATATCTGGGCACTCTGCAGCTCTTGGTTTTATCTGGACCTTGTCCCTCTACTATAGCCCTCTGACCTGGTGGATGATCACCCTCATACTTAGCATACTCACCTGATACCTACCTCTGGCCAACAGGATGTCGTGAATCACGTACCCCTCAGGATGTATCGTGTCATCATCGGGCTGCTCCTGCGTCAAGTCGGCTGGTGCAATACCCGACGGGCTCTTTTTTTAGAGAGCACCGTGTCTCCAGTTCACCTACCCCGCGCTACTAGGTCTGACTCAGACCTGGTAGCGCGGGGTAGGTGAACTGGAGACACGGACTCGGCGTGTCTAACGCAAGGAACTCCTTGCGTAGCCTACCAGGAACTGCAGAGGATTATCCTATGGAACTCTTAGGGTAGACCGAGCTGCAGGTAAACTACCAGCTAATATTAATATTGAGAATGCTCACTGTTATTTAGGATTCTCAGTGTAGATTCCAATGTAGATAGAATAACCCTTGGTCCTGAAGAATCGCCAGAGAATTCCTCTATTAGAGCGAGAAACATGTCGACCCAAATGAGGCAGTGTACATAACCTAGTCTATTACCCTAAGTTACAAACACTTTACCTCACAGTTTTAATTAGGCAAGGAGGCTTCATAAATAAATGGTTTGAGTTAAGCACTCCGAACCCTATTTTAAATATTGTCTTTCATCTACATTACCAAAACAAGCCCCACACTCCCACCTCACCCAACGGCTGTATCGGATAAAAAGATCTCCACAAGAGTGCTCTCTAAAAAAAGAGCCCGTCGGGTACTGCACCAGCCGACTCGACGCAGGAGCAGCCCGATGATGACACGATACATCCTGAGGGGTACGTGATTCACGACATCCTGATGGTTGTGCGAGGGCCACAATATCCAATAATCAAAACCCTTTTGAACATTACATGGTCTGTCTCATCCCCTTAAAAAGGAACAGCTTTGTTACTTTTCTTGTACACTTTAGGGCATACTTAGCTGGACCTCCCTCCAAAAGCCCGTTACGCCCCCCCTTTGTTCGTTCTTGATATATACCTACCTCTGGCCCTCAGCTACTCCTGGTTAGCGCCATGGAGGAGTTTGATGACTATTATGAGGAGGACACTCAGTATTTCACGCTCACAGATGAGTTCTGTGACGCGGTTGATTCCTCCATAGTCAAGGCGGTCTCGGAGGCGATGGCTCCTCTGGAGAAGAGGTTGGACGACCTGGTGCAACGTCTTCTACCCCTCCCTGCGAGAGAAGACTCTCTGGGGCCTTCGGGTTCCCTACCTCCTGAGTCGAGCCTCGTCCCCCCTCCTGGAAGACCGCGCCAACGCCCCCACTCCGATGGGGGTGGACCAGGATGCGTTTGATAGATTGCGCCAGGCCTTTTTGGACACTCAGACCCTGCCCCTCCGCCTGCAGGAAGCCCGGGTCCGGTGGCCTCTCCACCTCCTTCGGAGGACTCGCAGGGCGCTTCAGCCGGCGAATCTGACCAGGGTAGGTCTTGGCGCCCCTCTCCTTCAGGGTCCGTAGTTCGCTCCCAGACTCCAGCTCCTTGGAGCAACCCTCAGTCAGACCTCCTGGACCCAGAGGATCTCCTTCCCCCCCGCTCCTCGGAGTGGGTTCCCTGTGAGAAAGTGGCTAAGTACGTGGCGGGTCGCCTGAGGAAGCCCCTCGGCCAAGATGTCCGCTCACACCTCCGGTCGGAATGGCCGCGCCCTTCCCTGGAGGGTAAGGTGACGGTTACGCCCGAGATAGACCCCAAAATGGCTACCTTCCTTACCAAATATATCAAGGACCCAAAGAAGGACATCAACAGGTCCTGGCGGGCATGCCAGGACAAATTTCTTGTTATCACCGGTCATTTGGTGAAGATTTCTGATATGGCAGAGGGCGCCATCATCTCTCCTGCGGTGTTGTCCAGCTGGGCCCAACGCGCCATTATCTTCTGAGGAAACGCGAACTGGGCTATCTCGACCAAGAGGCGCAGGTCGCTTCTCAAAGTTGGATCTGAAATTGGTCGAGCTGGCCACTTCTGTGGCGGGTCAGGGAGCCCAGGGCGGCCTTTTCGGGGATCCATTTGTCAAAGAACTTAGTAAGTTTGTTTCCACGTTCAATTCCCTGGACAAGGCACAGTCCACAGTGAAGCGCATTTTTAATGTGCGGGTTTTCAGCAGGGCCGGTCGTGGAAGGGGGCGCTCGACTGGCCAGTACCCACAGGCATCCTCCGGCAGAGGACAAAAGTCTCAGAGGGGACAATATCAGGATTCATCACGCTTCGGAGGTTTCTACCTCACCAGAGGCCGTTCCAGTCGCTGAGGCCCCCGTGATGGAGGAAGAGATGGTGGTGCCCCTCCCGCTCACGGTGAGTTCTATTATTGGTCATGTCGTTGCTTGGGGGGGGGGGGGCAGGCTGTCCCTTTTCATAGACAATTGGAGGTCCCTAACATCCGACGCTTGGGTGCTTCAGACTGTGCAAGGGTTCCACATAGAATTCTTTGGTTCTCCAGTCCAGGCCTCTCCTCCGACACCAATAAGATTCTCGGGCAGAGAGGCGGCCTTGATACATCACGAGGTCCAGGAACTCCTGGGCAAAGGGGCAATATGTCATTCTATCCCCCATCCCGGGGCCTTTGTAAGCAACATCTTTCAAGTTCGGAAACAGGATGGCGGTCCATGCCCGGTGATAAACCTTTGGAAATTCAACGAATGACTGGTCTACTAGCACTTCAAAATGGAAGGGATTCATCTCCTTCGAGATCTGTTGTGTCCCAACAACTGGATGGTCCGTTTGGACCTCAAGGACACCTACCTGACGGTCCCAATCTTATCTCCACACTGGCGGTTCCTACAGTTCCAATGGGAAGGCCAAACTTTTGAGTTCACCTCTTTTCCCTTTGGCCTGTCATCAGCACCCTGGTGTTTCACCAAGATCTTACATCCAGTGGTGGAGTCCCTTAGGGCACAGGGTATGCGAATGATTGTCTATCTAGACAACATGCTCTTTATGCATCAGTGCCCACGAACTCTAACGCATAAGCTGCAATCAGCAGTTCTTCTCCTTCAGTCCTTGGGGTTTGTCATAAACCAAGAAAAGTCTTGCCTTCACCCCACTCGCTCCATCAGGCCCTCTACATTTCAGAGAGCTTCATAGACTCAAAGCGTTCCATTTACACAGGGGCTTGTCTTACGCCCAACTCACTGTCCGACGAGGTCAGGGACAAACTTCAATGATGGCTCTCTCGCATGGAGGCGTGGAACAGTCGAGCCCGGACATGATGATCGAGTCCGACACCAGCGGTTCAGGTTGGGGTGCGCGTTGTGGAGAGTTCACCACATGAGGAGGTTGGTCCGCCGCGGAGCGTTCCCTCCACATCAACTGCTTAGAGCTCATGGTGGGCTCATTGCGGTTCGTTGTTGGACCAGGAACAGAGCTCACTCCTGCGTCCTCCTCAAGATGGACAATGTGGCAGCAGTCGGCTACATCAATCATCTGGGAGGGACATGCCCCAAGGCTTTGGCGGATTTAGCCAAGGACTTTTAGGAGTACTGCCTGTCCCATCAGGTGTCAGTAATTGCGGAACATCTACCAGGAGCGACCAATCAGGTGGCCGATTGGCAATCCAGGCACCTTCGAGACTTTGTAAACTGTTTCCTCCGGTGTTCCTGAGGCTGCAGGAACATTGGCGTCCTTTTTCTGTCGACCTCTTTGCTTCTCGTCTAGATCATCAGATTCTCAGGTACTTCAGCTGGAGGCCGGACCCTGGGCCGACAGCCACCGATAAATTCCTTCAGGATTGGTCCCAGGAGAGGGGGTTATGCCTTAATCCCCTTCGACATGATAATGCGGCTGACGACGCAGGTTCGTCGGCAAGGGGCGGATCTGGTGGTGATTACCCCGGTCTGGAGAGCTCAAGCCTGTTTTCCAGTTCTGATGGAACTTTCCTGGGCTTCTCCAATCAGACTACCCCATCTCCCTCATCTCCTTCTCAATCCACTGGGCAACCCTGATAGTGAACGAGTCACTACTTCTGATGGCATGGCGGATTACAGGTCTCGTTGGCAGGTCCTTGGACTTTCGAGCCACGCTGCCAAGCTCCTTTCCAAAGCATGAGCAGATGGTACAGTCAAGCGCTACCGGTCGGCCTGTTCTAGATGGATGGGTTGGTGTTTGCAACGGCGTCTGGATCCAGTGAGGGCATATGTTCACATTCTGAATTTCCTAGCCTCTCTTGCTTCAGAAGGGTTAGCCTACAGAATGATTAACACGTTACGTTCTGCAATCTCGGCAGGGCACTCGGTGGTGGCGGATCATCCTGTGGGTGACCACCCCCTGGTAAGGAAGCTTCTATGGGGTATTTGTCTTTCCCTTCCTCCAGAGCCGAGATTCTCGGTGCTCTAGGATGTCAATAAGGTCTTAAACTTGTTATTGGAGTGGCCCAGCAATCCATATTTGATACGAAAGCAACTGTTGTCGAAACTTGCAATGTTGCTGTACTTGGTGTCCTGTAGAAGAGTCTTGGATGTCCGAGCTCTGGATGTTTCTGGGAGATCCTTTACTCCGGATGGAGTCACCTTCCTTGTGTCCCGTCGCACCAAAACGCAGTCTCGGGTTATTTCTTATCCATCCTTCCCTGACTGTCCCAAACTCTGTGTGGTCAGATGTATCAGAGCTTACAAAGCCATGACCGATGACGTTCGCCCGCATGGGGAACGCCAGCTTCTGATTGCCCTGCGGAAGTCTTTTAAAGCGGTCTCCTCCCCGACCATTGCATGATGGGTTCGTTGGGTGATGGTGGAGGCCAGTATTAATACTAAGGTCTTTGGAGCACACTTCGCAAGAGGTGCTATGGCATCCAAGGCTTTCATGCTAGGAGCTCGCTTGGAGGACATCTTGAATGCAGCAGACTGGTCTTCTGATTCAACCTTTAAGAGGTTTTACTTCAAACCAGTCACGTCCATAGCATCTCTAGGGTAGATAAGCTTTGAACTAGCCTAATCCTCGCCTCCGGGTACTGACATAGAATGAAAAATTTCCTATCTTTCGTAACGGAAAGTTTCAGTTCTATTAAGGACTCGGGGGCGAGGATTAGCCCAACTTCAGGATATTCCTGGACCCGCCCGAGTGGATCAGGATGTGTCGTCAGGAGTAAGTAAAGCATTTTCCTGTTCGTTATGAGTGACTTTACTTATATGCTGATTGAATTTAGTTTCTGGCAGAGCTTATGACTCCTTTTCTGTACCTGCAGGGACAGAGTCGTCGAAACAGGCTTAGGAATTCTACCAGTCGCAGGAAGAAAGAGAACTACCAGCAGGGTGCATGGGCTATTATCGTCCTAGGAGGCACCTGATTGGACAATGGACTATGACATCATAATGTTATTCTTTTGTTATAGGCTTCATGGGAAATGAAGTCCTATTGTTGTTTATGGTTGTTTGCTAAGGCTGCTAGTGAATAAATAGAAGAAAGAAAAGCCTAATCCTCGCCTCCGAGTCCTTAATAGAATTGAAAATTACCGTTTTGAAAGCTAGGACATTTTTCATTCTCTGTATTAAATAAGTAATACCTTGTATTGTACATGACATTTGCACATATTTTTCAGTAGCACTTTAAGATCCATCTAAAATGAAAATGGTACTTACCCTGTGAGCATCTCTTAGCATATAGTACTGTAGATTCACATGCTCTCTATATACACCAGCCTCTATTTGGTTTTGGACATTGCAATTTGCTTTTGCTCGAAGAACTAAAGTATCACAAGACTCCTCCCATTGTTTCTGTCCAGTGCGTGAGTAGCGTTAAGTTTAGTGTGGTGTCAAAGACAGGTGTACTATGCATTGTGATATGTAAGATAGATTTTTTTTTTAAACCAGAGAGAAACGTCTGATCATTGTCAGCTTCCAGGGAGGATGGTGCACATAAGTGAATCTATAGCAATACATGCCATGAACAAATGCTTACAGGGTAGGTAACATTTCAAGTTCGCAGTATGTGTGGCTATAGAAACATGCTCTGCATAGACTGTAAAACAGTTTCCCCAAAATTCTGGCTAGTAGCCAGATGATATAGATATTTGGAACAAATTTCTTAACACCGTTTGGCCCACCACTGCCTGTTGTCGGGTGAGAATATCCACAGAGTAGTGATTGGTAAATAGCTGGTTTGCTTTATAAAAGGGATTGGTTCAGTGTTTGAAGTACATCAGCACCATATTAACGTCTAGTGTGTGTAAGGCCCTTTCTGCTACAGAGTCAGGTTGTTGAAAGATGGCAGGTAGCTCAGAGGTCTCATTGATAGGAAAAGGTAAGACTCCATTGGGAAGTAATCTGGGTTCGGTCCTGAGGAGGACCCTGTTCTTATGGACTTGAATGAAAAGTTCCTCGATTTTCAGGGCTTGAAGCTCACTAATACACCAGAGTGAGATTTTTACTATTATGAAAGCCAAGCTCCATGACAGAAACTGTAAGTTACGAGAGTGTAGGTGTTTAAAGTGTAAGTCAATGAGCTGTGTGAGGACTATGCTGAGAGCCCATATATGGGCAGGAGGCATTCTAGAAGCAACATCTCTTTTGAGCCCCACCACGACAGCCTTCACTACATGGACTTTGAAGAAAGAAACATTTTCCGATGTGTGCTGGCCGCCGGCCTGTTCCTGAACAAAGGGTATGCTGGTATTGTACAGGAATGAGCAATCTGTGCAAAAATTCTCAATCAATCAATCCTCACGTTCACAAAGGATTAACGACACTGCGGAGTCTTTTTAGACTATATAGTTATTTTATTAAAGTACTCCCATAGCACTTTCGTAGAATAACTGCACAAGACTGTGCAGTGTTGGTAATCATATATATATATTTATATATGCTCCAAGTGCCCCAGAAAGCTGCACTCCAACACCAGATGCTCAATCAAAAGCCTTTATTCGATATGGACAGCAGTCCGCCAGCCGATTTTAATCAGGCAGCGATACCATCAATTATCGCCTTACGCGTTTCGAAGCATCCTTGCTTCTTCGTCGGAGGCATGATGGGAAGCGATACATGCACCTCAGGACACAGTTCACATGAATTTATATCTTATCCCACGCCCACAGATGGGCTGCTGAGCCGAATGTTGTGAGTGCATCATGGGAACTGTAGTCCTTGAATCTTTCTCCATAGATGGATGCACTAATTTCTGCTGGTAAATCGAAGTCCACAGATGGACCTCAGATGGCGGTGCTGTCCTCAATCCTCTTCTGGTACCACCTCAAGCAAGGCACGGTAATTACCACACCTCATGGCCCCCCTTGGATAACGGGGTGGTGCGAGCTTGGCAGCGGCACATCCGCCCATTCTAAATGCTCCAAGTGCCCCAGTAAGTAAGCCACACTCCCAACACCAGATGCTCAATCAAAAGCCTTTATTCGGTATGGACAGCAGTCCGCCAGCCGATTTGAATCAGGCAGCGAGACCATCAATTATCGCCTTACGCGTTTCGAAGCGCCCTTGCTTCTTCGTCAGAGGCATGATGGGAAGCGATACGTGCAACTGTAGCAAAGTGTAAGCTAATGGAAGTGCAAGTTAAGCCTGCCTTTTAAAAGTTTAGGAGGTAGTAAATGCTATCCTGTACAGTGGACTTATATGTTTGGAGAAGCAGTAGTGCACAAATCTCTTCTACTTGGTCATATAGCATGCACACGTGGTGGATTTAAATGCTTTGCAAGCAGAAGCATACTCTCCTCTGGGTGATTAAGGTAGCCAAGGCATGGTACCTCAGGTGCCTGACTGCTAGGTTGAGCTGTTTGGGGTCCTAGTGTCTCAGTTGAACCTGACATTGAGTGAGAAGGTCCGGCCTCGGAGGCAGCTTCTCGTAGGGGCAGATCAACATCTTTGTAGAGTCCCATGGCTGTCAGGTGGAGGTACACGGAGACAACGTTTTGGCATTTTGCTTCTGTGGGCATGGCAAAAGGGATGTCAATGGTCGGGATGTGCCAGAGTTGAAGGACAAGTTACCTACCTTCGGTAACTATGTATCTGGTAGAGACACAGTCTAGCCACAGATTCTTTAACTTAGAATATCCCCGGCGTCAGACTGGATCCGGAAAACTTTCCGAAGCAGCACCCCTGCGCACCAGAGGGGGGGGGGGGGGGGGGGAGGATTTTGCTGGCCGCACAGCTCCGCCCTGACGTCGTCCACAGACGTGACGCCAGCGGAGCCATTTATGCCCCACCCGGCGCGCTGACGTCAGTTTTCGTTGGAGAAACTTTTCTGCGCCACAATGCGGAACCACCACTAAAAACTATGAGATTATTGGAACAGTGTGCAAAAAAGATGAAAAACAAAAGAATTTGAATGGTGAAAAATAGCACCATAAAGGACAGTGCAAGGCACTGTATATTGAAAGTCGTGAAGGGAGGAGCAGAGCACTTTTCTGAGAAACAACCCGCACAAGCGAAGGCTAAACCTCCCCCGGAGGTAGAAGATGATGTGAAAAAGCGTCACGGCAGACAACGGAAAGTCTGCAACTACAATACATAATCGTGAAGGACAACAAGTCCCGAACACATGAGCAAGGACAATCTACCACAGGACGGCACCAGAAAGGGACGTAGCATCCCCAGTAATAGACCCATAGACAGAGGCAGAGCCAATAGACTTGAAACCAATGGACTGAAGGGGAGGTAAGAGACCTCAAGGCGATTGAGAAGGGGATAGCGGGGGTGGGGAAACATGAGTAGATCCCACACTGGTCAACACAGCTCGTAGGGATGCCAAAGGCACATGACACAGGAGCATACCGCCCAATTATGAGAAAGGGCGGAGTAGCGAAAGCAAAACAATGAAGCATTCCGTGTAGGAGTGAAGGGAAAGATGTCACCCCTCAGAGAGACCAGCCACCTGGAGGGAGGCGAATGCAGGAAGCCCAACCTGAAAAGGTCCTCGCAGAACGGGCTGGGGTTAAGGAATCTGCAGCTACACCGTGTCTCTACCAGATACATCGTTACCGAAGGTAAGTAACTCATCCATCTGATAGAGACATCTAGCCGCAGATTCCTTAACTTAGAATAGATACCAAAGCCATACCCATAGAGGAGGCGGGCCTGCGACTGAACCCCACGAAGTTCCCGAGACAACTTAGCCATCAGCAATGTGAACAAGCATTTGCAATGCAATAGGTCTCGCATTTACGTGAGTTTGCGCTATTGACATTGCAAATGACAATGCCTTTTATTTTTGTTATTGTTTTAAAAAAATAAATAAAAGGCATTGTTATTTACAATGCCAATAACTTACACTTGCGTAAATGCGAGACCTATTGCATTGCAAATGCTTGTCTATATTGACGGAAGAATAGATTTTAGAATTGATGCTCAATCGTTTGTAGGATCTGCTGACAAAAAAAGGGACGGCCATCCAAAACCATGGAGTATCTTGGATTGTTTTTCGCATTAGGATTTTGTTTGCTGTGGCGACAAAGGAGCTTCCAAATGGACTGTGAGCGCATTCCACCAGGGGCAAGGCTGGCTCATTGATGCTGGCAGGAACAGTGCTGGTAATAGGTATTTGTTAGGGATAACATTGCCTTTTCTTCATTCATTCAATAAGTAAATACTGCTTGGTCTAGCAATCAAGAACTGAGGCTCACTGAGGGCCTGATTTAGATCTCGGTGGACATATCCTATGGGATTGATATTTTAAGGGACTGGATATTTGTCACTGTTGCTAAACCTGGTAATGCTGAGAAAATTCATATGTAAAGCCGCAACACCGCTTCATGCCACGAGGAAGCTATTACATGTAAAAAGAAAGTTCCGGCTCCAGACTGATGCTTGAGATGAGACCGATGAGAAATGTGCAGGAACATGTCGTGCCCACCTGAAAATGTGCTTCTGTAAGTGTGTTACCTATTATGCTGCATTTTGTTTGAGGATCAGACAAAAACTTAACAAAATAGGGGAACAGGTAGATGGCCTTTATTCATGCTCTGCATGGCCACGGCTGTGCCTTCTGAGCCCTCGGCCAAGGGTTGTGGTCTAAATTCACACCCTGTGACTAATGCCCCTACGGTACCCCATTATGGCTCAGTGAAAAATAATTGTTTGCCAGTAAGACAACAGGTGTACAAAAATTGTTGAAACTTCTATGTACTTTTCATTAATTCAAGGCCTTAGGGCGAGTACGCTAAGGAAATGCAGTGTGCTGTGAGCTCAGCTTGCATTACTGGCAGTGGTTTCAATATGAAAATGTGCACACGTTTGCAAAATTTTGCAATTGGAGAATATTCATGTTGTTCCCAGAATGTCCCCCGATGATATTCAAATACAGTTAAAAATATACGCGCAAGATTGGTGATTGCTTTCAAAGTAACCTGTAAACACAAAAATGGAGCTTAAATACATTTTGCTAAACTGTTGTGCAACTTTAACTACTATTTCCCGGAGGCATAATTTATTAAAACATGTTTGAGGCATGCCAACATTAAAAAAAGATTAATATATATTGATAATCCGTGCAAAACAATTATGGACAAAATGATGGGCAACATGAAAATAAACTTGGGAGTCTGATTCTTAAAAAAAGTTATAAAAGTGCGCCCGTGGGTCCTGTCCTTGCACTGGTGCAGATCGACAACTTCTAGAAATTGAAACAACTAGGCCTGGAAACCGCACTTCTATCAAACCGCTTTGAATGTTACTTTCCTTGTGAGCAAATTCACACATGTATATTATCTTATACAAGAATCTCCTGAGCAATTGTAAATTCACGTGCTTAACATCAGCGCCTGCAAAGTAGCTTAATCCCATGTTATCCAAACATCAAAGCGGCAAAAGTGAAAGCAATGGAGCAGAGCATCAAAGGGCTGGGTGAGAAGGGAGGGGGGAATGCAAGGGTCAAAGAGGCAGGGAGAGCGACATAAAGCCATATGGCTGCTTCGCGCGCGTGCACGCCTCGTGCACTGTGTTGTCACCCAACATCTAACCAAGTAAACATTATGAACAAACAAATCACCCTATTAAAAACAAGTTCAATTTGCGAGCAGTCTATCAATTCCAGCTTTTTTTTTCCCCGTAAAACAGGCTTTGTAATCCTGTTTATAACATCAAAAGACAGGCCTCCAAGCCTCAGAACGCCAAAAAACCTGAACTGGAAGAGCTGCTCATGCATGGATATGGGAAACCTGAGACCTCTGCTTTATGTAAACCTTGTTAGCTAATATGACCGGCCCTTCCGTCTGCAAATGGAGCAGAAAAAGTAGTGGTTTAATTGGAGCATGCTTTCACCATTTCTTGCTTGATGTCTTTGAGACACGCGTTTCTAGTTGCAATACTATGTCACATGATGAGTATTGTGTTACAATTGTCCCATCGGTCAGCTTCTGAATTGTAAATATCTTTGCGTGGCTGCAAACATGATGGCTGAACAAATGTGCTTGATGTATGAGCATACGCTGAGCCTGTCTCAGAGGTCTGACTCTTTCCCAGTGCTGTGTTTTCAGCCAACAGCTCTATGCATGCCAGGACCTGCAGTGACACACTGACAATAGAGAAATGAAAACTACAAGCCCTAGAATGCTTTCTGCGGCAAGCTGAAATTCGCTTTCATATTATGGGTCCACTAGATCCCTACAGATCGAACTTTAGTGTCAGCAAAGTCATAATATAGATAGTCTGTGCATTGTGGTATGTTTATCCTCGTACATTGTTAGTATTTTGCAAACGTTCACTTCTATCCTCATGGAGCTCATGGGAATCACACAATCTTTGTGGACAGAAGATCTGCGATACATCATCCTATCAAACTTGCTTTTCCATTTATTGTATGAATGTATTGACATTTGTATAGTGCACAAACGGCTGGGAAGCAGCGGAGAAATGTACATTAAATAGAATGTTTGGTGACGACAAAAGATTTTTTTTTATAATGAAGAGACGTTACGTACTTGAAATGCCCATTACCTTATTCTTTTTTTTTTTTTACACTTGAAGCCATAGTGAAATAAAGTGCTTTGCACAGAATCACACAACGTCAGTCAACTGCGGAAGTTTGGATTAGGATGAATGGTGACAGCTGTGAATTTTGATGCCCACAGTGCAGACCATTTTTTTTAGTGTAATTTAAGACGGGCTCTGCTAAATTCTAACTGAGGATGTCCTGTGAACCAGGAAGGGGTCGTTTACTTAAATTGTGATGCCGAGCCTACAAATCGTCTGCACCAGCCTCCCTTCACCCCTCACCTCTCTCCACCCTCCTCACACTGTCAGGCAGTCTGAAAGACAGTGGTGTAACAAAACTCTAAGACACTCGCCATATACAATCACCCTAGCAGTCGCACATGCAGGCATAGGGATACTTCATAGGGGTTGGTATGAAAAAGCTGGCGACCTGGGAATGACTTTCTTTCAACTTACTCCCAGACCAGATGGAAATTAATGTGGGCTTTAGACCATTCCAGTATTGTAAACACCAATGTATGTTACGTTATCTGGTGTCCGTATGGCGTGCAGCTTCTGCTGGTGTGACATTGTGCGTCATGCCTTGGCTGCATAGGAGCAGTTGGAGTGCTTGATTCGGGAGTACTTTACTAAACAGGAGAAAGGAACACAAAAGATGTGTTTGCATATCTGAGGTTTCGCAGGTGGGACCGGCAGGGGTGTTTGTAAAATATAGCCGGCTAAGCGAGGTGCCGAAGTACTGGGGCGGGGACAAGTGAAGTAAAACAATAGCTGTTTTAAAATGGATCAGTGCAATCTAGTCTGAAATGTGAGCAAACTTTAAAAGTCTCTGAGTGGAGAAATCAAGTGCGAGCAGAAGGAAGCGGGTGGGGAAGTCTGCCGAGCGGTTGAATTGTTCTGCTTGCTTGTTTTCAGAGGGGGATCTTGTTAAAAGGGAGGAGTTTGTGGGGCAGCCTTTGGGGAGATCTTATCGGCCGCGAAAGTGAAAGAAAACGAATGCTTTCAGGCTGCCAAATGGTGCGCGCGCCCGGAGCACATGCACTGTAGTTGGCGGCCTGAAATGCACTCGTTTCCACTTCCAAATGTCGCTTACTATAAGTCTCGCCAGAGCAGCGCTAAAGCGCTGTCTCAGGCGAGACCTAAAAATCACAGTGTGGACTGCAAGCCAGCGCAGTCACACCCGCCCATAAAGCTCTTAAGAGTGGAAAACAATGGGAGGCAAAGGCACCATAAGCTGATAAAGAACAGCTCGAAAACCCCCTTATGTATACCGGGTTGAGAGAATGCATGCATAAACCTAGGAAATGTTGGTGCGGAAGTGAGAGTTCATGGCTTCGTAAAGAAGAGGAATGAGCCAAGGGTCCTATGGATCCTCAGGATCCGATGTGTGGACTGAAGTAAAACCCAGAGAAATGACTAACTGGAATGAATACTGGCCCAGTATGCACAACAGTGGAAAAAACACTGTAGGACTCGCACTAGCCAAGATACGAGGGGCAGCACTGGCAGGATGCCGACCCCTCACCAGGAAGTGCTGGTAGTACCAGAAACACAAGATATTCCAGCACGCACCCGCTCCTTCACAAGACATGTGAGAGGGCGGACGGCAAGAATCATAAGTACCCAAAGCAGAACTACAGTAAAAGTGATAGACATGTGGAAGACAGGAACACACATAGCATTCCGTGTGGATCGAAGAACCACACAAAGCATGGAAAATAAATTCCTGTAGGGTAGCGTGAGCGGCCCATACGTGAAGGAAGCATCAGCAGGGAGATAACTGGAAAAAAGAGGGGTATCTGGCAAGCTGGACACCCACAGAGAAGCTCGTAGGATGAGCAGACCGAGGTCACCACAGGAAGGAACGTTGTCTGCGCGACTCTGCTGTGTGAAGAGCACAGAGCAGAAATCGAGTAAGAAAATATACGTATAAAACAACGTTTTTTCTGATCAAGTACGTGAAAAGCAGAAGTGGACAGGACCATGTCCAGAGACGCAAGCGACATCAGCCATCCGCCCAGGAGGAGCCACGTCCCCCCACTAGACAGATGAGGAGATGGAGCCAGGCACGATAGTTGAAATAGTGAGGACCAACCCAGTGGCCCTGGGACCAAAGAAATGAGTATCCTGAAGAGAACACTTACCTTGAGAGTGTTACAGCAGGAACCCAATGCCGAAGTGTGGAAAACACCTGTGTGGAAGCAACAGGGAATGTGGAGCCAGTCCCATATGGAAAGTGCCCAGAGAAGGAGGGCAGAAGGCAGTGCATAAGGCAGTGTACAGCAAAGACGTATGCAGCAAAGATCCCCTTTCAAAGACATGCCCAGTAAGGGCTTAGTATAGCAGCGATAACGCAAACACCCTATAACAGTAGACATACCAGGGTGTACTCCAAATTGGTGCCAGCACCAATAAACGTGCCGCCCAGCGGCTTTTTCACGACGCAAAACGATGACAGTACGTCATTCGTGAAAGAACTGTTCCAGAACTGAACAGAATAAGGGCCCCAAGAGGCAGTGGTCGGCAAAAGAAAGCAGCGATCAGAGGAGTTCTATTATGCGTAAAAAAGGGGTGCCTTGGTAGGGCAGGCGAAGCATAGGCTGCCTGATACGGAACCCATACTGAGGCATAGATTATACTACAGGTAACTGGAGCCTACTGTAACTGAAAGTGTAATAGAGCGAAACTAACATCATGATTGCAGAACATCAGCTTGACCCAGAGAAGAATGCCTGTGAGTAAGACTCCATAGGAGCGTACCAAAGCGAAGGTAACCGCCGAATAGCCAGCAAGTACCCCACATAGGGTACATTTTAACCCCTGCGCGGGGAGCCCTCTTGGGCAAAGTACACATTCAGAGGGCCGAAATGAAGACAGAACCAGCCGTCCGGCCGTACTGAAGACATACTGAAATGGCGGAACTGCCGCCTACATTATCGGGGTACTATGCCTAGAACCCAGAACACTTTTGAAAACCAAAACAACAAGGCAACATCGCCTATGCAGAAGAATAAGGATGCTATAATGTCAGAAGTTGATAGTTACGGAAGTCCGGACATGAGGCGGGACACCGCTGAATCTGCGTGGCTGTCGAAAAGTTCCACACAATTGAATGGTAGATCTCTAAGAGCATCCCTAACATTGTCTGGGAAACAACTGTCACGCAGCCATGCATGGCAGCGCAAAGCTACAGACCGAACAAGAGCTCTACTCATAGAGACAGTGGCATCAAGGGAAGACCTTAGGGAACACTGCGCCATTCCCTTGCCATCATGAAGAAGACGATGCAAGTCTGGCCATTGTCCTTCAGGAAGAGAAGGCAGAAGGGTCTCGACCAAGTCCCAAAGGGCAAAGGAAACGCACGCGAACACATAAGCCTTGTTCAATGCGCGGATGCTCGCACTGGCAGAGGCAAAACGCTGGTGACCAAATGCGTCCAACCACCTAGACTCCCTGGTGGTAGGTAACAACAGCAAAGCAGAGGAAGACTGCAAGTCAAAAGCCGCCTGAACAACCAGACCCTGAGCCCTAGAGTGAAGGGACAGGCATAGTGGATCACCAGGGGCCGTCAGTAGGAGAGGGTTGGAGACTAACCCAGGCGCTGGACAGTAGAAGTGGAGGGGCATGAGGGAGGTCTGAAGGCCACGCAAGACTAGGCATCTGCACAATGGAGCACAGAGACTACCTCGGACCTAGAGAGTCCAATGGGACGTCAACCTCTTGCAAATGAGGAGGCATAGGCGCCAGAACCGGCGTCGACGGATGCCGCGTTGGAGTTGCATCAACATTCGAGGACTCCAGAGGATTATCCTCATACAAAGGTGGAGGTGTCGACTGACACCGAGTGGGAGTCGAACCGACGTCGACGATCTCCAGAGTGGACTCGGCCGGGGCGCTGCCCGATGGCGATCGCACCGCAATAGGCAGAGAGGAACGACGCCGACAGGGCGTCAAGGCCGACGCCGCCCCCAACGTCAGTGCAGAAAGCCGCGTAGGGCTGTGCGGTGACCGGGTGGGTGGGCTGGACGGCCGACTGGGATGGCTTTCTGAACTGTGTCCCATGGGCATCGTGTCGACGCACACAGCCGGTGCCGAGGACGAATCCGCCGGAGAAAATCTGACATGAGTGCCTTCCACCTCTTTGGGACCCGAAGGCACACCAGGGAGAGGGGGTAACCCAAAGAAAGATTGGAGGGCCTTTGAATAAGTCTCCATTTGGGTCCTCGCTCCAACTCCTGGAAAAGGAGTCGACCGCCGGAAGCCTGTGTCGGGCAAGGAGCGAGCCCCAGCATCACACGTATGGGCGGAAGATCGCTGCGACTTGCGCTTGTGCTTACCTGCCTCAGAACGACGTCCGCGGGAACGACCTCGGGAACGGGCCCGATCCCGAGAGGGAGAAAGTTGACGCGAAGGTGCCGGACCGGACAGCCGTGCGGCCAGCAATTTCATACGAAGCTCCAGCAAGGACTTGGGTTTCATTTGTTGACAGGCATCACACTCTTTGGAGTAGTGGTGCACTCCCAGGCACCACATGCAGATGGCGTGCGGGTCCGTGACAGACATCTGGCGCGCACAGGACTCACACGCCTTAAAGCCCGAAGGCATCGCACACTGTTCTGTGACGCCAAAGGCATCGAAAAGGCCGAAACAAAACAGAATAAGGAACCGCTGGTTTTCCAGGAACTGCGTTGGGACGCGGAAAAGAAGAAAACTGACGTCAGAGCGCCAAGAGAGGCATATATGGCTTTGCTGACGTCACGTCCGTGGACGACGTCAGGGCGGAGCCATGCGGCACTGCCCCCAGGCGCAGCAATGCGGCGCCGCCCCCAGGCGCGCAGAGGTGCTTCTGCTGAAAGTTTTCCGGATCCAGTCTGACGCCTGGGGATATTCTAAGTTAAGAAATCTATGGCTAGATGTCTCTATCAGATACTACCGTTGGTGGAAACTACCTTTGGTGGACCTGTGGGTGGAGGAAAAATACAGTACACTGAGGCTCCCCCAAAAATTACGGAGAAAGTGTCCTTGGGTGGATACCCCTGATGGTCTTGATAGACAGAACTTGTCTGTTCTTTATGAAGTTGAGGGCACTTCCTTCCCATTTTGGAGGACAAGTTAAAGATTGCCTGAGACAACTTCAAGGAGCTGATAGATGCAAAGGTTTTCATGGCAAGGGAAGACAAAAAAAAAGGTTTCACCTGCTCAACCACTTTACATCCACAGTCTGGTTCCCCCAGACTCACTTGTTGTCCACACAGTGCAGAACTTGGTTCTGCACAGGTGACAAGTGACTTTCACTACCAGACCAGTAGAGCAAGAGCATTGACACAGCTGGCTAGTGTTTGCTGGTGGGGTCTGCCACCCGTTGAAACTGCATCAATTTAATTGGCCTCCTATCCCCATATGATAGGTATCCTTGAGAAAAAGTGGAAGAGCTGGTAAAGCACTTTCCGGAAAGCCACAGACAAAGGTAAAAAAGCTTGTGACTGAGGGAAACGTTATCTTTAACAGCAACATCTGCTGCACCCTTGATATACCAGATACCACTTACTGAGGCATCAACACAGGTATCCTCCTGCACTACCCTAAAAAGTAATCACTGTTAATACAGTGAGCCTACTCGCCACTAGTGCTTTCTCCAGCGAGTCAGGCGGGCCAATGATAAAGCATAATTCTGAGGGTGGTGTGTGAGGCTTTGCTTTACAATTTTGTATGAATTCCTGTTTCTTACATATAGGGAAACATTCGAACATTGAGGTTCCACCAAGAATTACGGCGAAAGTGGCCTTAGGTGGGTACCTCTGATGGTCTTGATAGACTGGTCTCGTCTATTCTTTTGGTATTCAGACTGTGATTAGGGAGGAAGCAGAGGAAGTCACACAAATTCTTGCTCTCAGTGCCTCGACCCCAGCGTTTGAAATCATCTGGTCAAGGGAGTGCACTGTCTTTTCAGTTTTGGAAAGGTTTACTATAGGAAGTCATCCTCCTCTCAAAGGCGATGTCCACCTTGTAGTGTACAGCAGTCCCCTGAATCACTGCTCAGTAGGCAGTACTATTGCTGGATGGCCATGATTTGATGGGGTATGGCTCTGCGAGATCATCTTTAATGGTAACCACTTAGTACTCCCAAGGGTCATTGCACTCCCTACATGCTAGTAGTTCAAAATAGGGACTTCGCTTCTAATAAAGGCTCCCTGCATCCGAAAAAGTATGGACTAATCTGTCCGGGGAGTCAGATGATGGTAACGGAGGTGGTGGGAGGTAGACAGGGTGGTGGTTTTAGAGAGTACAGCGGAGTAGAAGGCTGGGGTAGTGAGATTGTGCACCTGTCCTTTTGCTTCTTGGGACAGTAAGATCTAAATGTTTGGAAAGAAGTCAGATCCTCCTCAAAGGTCAGTCCACACATGTACATGTGAGCGCATATGGAGGCTTGCCTCAAAGCACATGAGTGAGGATCCTTCTGGTGTCCAGGTGGATGAGGAGTCTCCTCTGTTTAGCATAAGGGCCCTCTGGCAGAGGTAAGAGGATCAGGCCCTCAACAGTGTCTAACTTTAGCATCAAAGTTATTTTCAACATTGGACTGAAGCAACTTTTGGTGACGACCGGACCTCTGAGGGAGGTTGCTCGAGCCAGAGTTACCGGACTACATGGCTCGCCGCTTTTGGGCTGCAGCTTGGTGAGCATAGAGGTCTGGTCCTTTAGCTAACTGATACTGGAGTCCGACCGAAGGTAGTTAGTGCCTTTTATGGCTTGGCTCAACACCAGACTCTCCCGGCTTTGGGGCAAGGCTTTGCTACCTGGCCTTATGACGTTAGCACCGGGATGCCTGCAGACCAGGGAGTAGTCCGTATGCGAGGTTTTGGAGCTGGAACCTTGACTATGTTCCGCTTGTCATGGGAGACATTCAATGAGACTATCTTGGGGCTGGGCATTTCCTGTGCCACAGGAAGCACCAAGTGGATTGTTTCTTCGACCTTGAGAGGATCTCGTTCCCTTAAGATATTAGTGGCCTTGGATTGGGGTGCACCTCATAACGCACCTAGCATCTCTCCTCCTGGTACCTCAGAGTCTTTTTACAGCATAAGACAGTGCAGAGGTCCTAGAAGGCACTGCTGTAGTCCGGAGAGATGGGAAGGTTGCAGGCACCATATTGATCCAATCACAGTTATTTGGTGTTACACCTAAGGCAGTTCGCTAAAGATCGTTGACTGGGAGTCAGTGCTGGGTGTACAGGTCACAGGGTGCTGAAGGTCACTGACCTTGAGTCACTGAGGAGGGGACTTTGGGAACCAGGATCATCTGTTGTATTCTGAACCATTTCTATTGAAGTGCTGGGCTTAAAAAGGCAGCATAAACAGGTCTCTTTCGAAGCTTGTGCTCAAAAGTTCCAAACCCAAAGGCAAAAGAAAGCAACCTGATGTGGCGCCTGTGTCTCTTCGTGCATTGTGGAATATGGAAGGAGTCACAACAGGTCTTGTGACTAAGTTCTTCAAATAAAAACAAAATGCTACGTCCTAACCCAAACATCAGATGGCAGGAGTATGCAGAGCATGTGTAAATACAGCCACATATGATATGAACATGCACAATATTATTAGTGAATCGCACCCAGGAAGGCTCAGTCATGGTGGAAATCAAAAATGCATGTCAGTTACACATAGATTTAAGGAGCAGGTTCACCGACCCACTAAGATACATGACTCACCAATAACTGTTTACTGTAGCTGTGTTGGGAATGCTATTTCTGGTGATTATTCTATCTCACTGTAGATTCCTCACCTTTAGAATATCCTCAGGTGCCATACAGAATCCAGGGTACTTTTCAGCTGCCATGTGCTAGTAGATGGCTTTGTGTGGTCACCCTCTGGCTCTGTATCACCCCAGAGGTGACAGAGTGGAGCCACAAATAAGCAACACCTCTATGTGCCGATGTCAGTTTCTTGTATTATCCTTTTCCACTTCCCGGACGCAAAGTGTAAAATAACTTTTGGTGACAGTGTTCTGAAAGCTAACTTGGTACCTTTTTAAATGTTACAGACTATTCCACAGAACGGGGAGATGGGAGGGCAGTGAGGAATCTATGGTTAGAGTAACCACAAGACAGATCATTATCGAAGGTAAGATATTTGTTCGTCTGATTGATTATTCTAACCACAGATTCCCCACCTTTCAAATAGATACCCAAGTAGTACCTCTCAAAGGTAGAGGGTCTTTGGAGTAGACTGAAAGCGCAAAGTCCTGCAGAATAAAGTGGGTAAGTGTCCTTCCTGCCAGACATGGATTTCGAAGCAGTAGGGCTCTTTGAACGAAAAGTGCCAATGCCCACGCCACAGCCTCGTAAATGTCAAGGACAGGCACACCTCGCATAAGTGCAGTCACAGCAGCCTTGGTCCTGGTGGAATAGGCTCTCAAAAACTCAACAAGATGATGGCTTTAATACAATCGATATAAAACCTCAAGCCTTTTTGGATCCAACTGAAAGAGGGGTTGGGGGAGGAAAGAACACTAGTACAGTGATTGATTGCCTAACATGAAGAAAAGTCACAACCTGTGGTAAAAAGGTCACCCAGTTCGTAGCATCAATTTCTCCGGAGAGAAGGTAGTGTAATGTGGTTGCTCTAAAAGTGCCTGTAGTTCACTTATGTGACAAGCCGATGTGAAGACAGTTTTCAGGGTCAAGTGAGGCAGAGAGTAACTATGCATAGGCTAGAAGGGTGTATACATGACAAATACCATGATCAAGTTATAGTCCCATTGGGTTGAGAAAGTATGTGGGTTTAAACTTTAAGAACACACATCACGACTTTATTTAAACAAGCATTTGCAATGCAATAGGTCTCGCATTTGCAAGAGATTAAGCTATTAGCATTGTAAATGACAATGCCTTTTATTTGTTTTAAAAAACAAAACATAATAAAGAGGCATTGTCAGTTACAATGCCAATAGCGCAAACTCGCAATGGGGCAATGTGTCTTCATACTGGCATGTATAAGTGAAGTGTTAATGGAAAGTTGACCACCCTAACCTGATCGGGAGTATGAAGTGCAAAATAATTGAAATTGCAATACGATACAGTCAGAGCCGTCCCTACTCTTAAATTACAAAGGCAAAGTTGATCCAATGCATTACATTATAGACCCGGTTATGTGAAGTCATGTACGTGCTATTCCAAAAGGCTGTACTGTATCCCCAGCAAATTTCCCCACATGCAACCTTGGAAAGAGTTATGGAAGAGTTGTCCCCAAAGTACTTTAAGGGACAGAGTGAGGTGCTTAAGCCTTCCTTGGCCGCAAGCGGCCATCTTGGAATGACAATACTTGTAAAACTTCGCACGAGCTTGTATTTGAATTAATGATGACGGTTGCATTTCCCGCCTTCAAACCACATTAATAATTAGCTATTTTCACAATGTAAATGTGTCACTTTTGTTATTAATTTCGGATTACAATTTAATTGAAAAAATTACGTGCAATCAACAAGCACAGCTACGTGTCTAAAGTTCACTTAAAATAATACACGCTTTCATTAGACTGGCACCAACAAAAAAATACTCTTGTTTCTGGGTAACTATTTTAACTCGCCTAACGTAATCGAATTACTTAAAGATGGCTGCTGCGTGCACACACACAGAGCGACCCATCTCCTTCCTCAACCCCTCTATCCTTCAAGCTACTTCTTGGACTTCACCCATCCCAATTCCCAGCCCTAGGTGGAAGAAGTTGTTCGCGCCCACAACGCTGTCCAACCCCCTTGTCTGAGAGCGCCTCCCTTTGGACTTTGCACGCTCGCGACCGTCACCCCCACTTATCAGCCCGTCCCTAAGGACCGTCGGCGCGTCCGCTCTTTCCCACTTTACCTCTCCCCATCCCTTCGGCAGAGAGAGAGCACTAGCAGAGAGAGTCGGTGGCAGGAGGAGGAGGCCGCCGCGGGGGGCAGGACACGAGAGCCCGAGGAGCGCGAGCCCCAGCCAGTCGGGACACAGCTACACGTCGGTGCCCCGCACTCCGCCGCCCCCTGCAGCCGGTTAATGGCCCCCACCTGGTAGCTGCGCAGTGCCCGGGACCCACGACACCCTGGGTCGGACTCCAGATGACCCGCCGCCCCCGCCCGGACTCCCAGCAGCGGACACGATGAGGTGAGGAGCCGCCAGTCACCAAGGAGATGCTGCGCTGCGCCGCTATATTTAGGCTTCCATTGAAAGATAAAACCCTGACTGTATTCCTTGTTTTAACCTCTGGCCCCCATGCTGGGAGCAGTGCACGGGTTAATCTAACTTTGTGTAACGAATCGCCTGTCAGCCGCAGTCCCTTCATCAGGGTTTTTTTCTCATATTTACCACGTGTTCCTTGGCCAACATCTCCCCGACAGAGGGGTGGGGGGCGGAATGGAAAGTGAAAGTGAACGTGCATGCGGCTGGTGAGGACGGAAGGGGGACAGGAGATGTGCACGCCGTGTACACATCATTGCAAGCGCGTCTTCACAAGCGCGTACACCAACTCAAATCCGCCAAAGCCTGCGCGTGCCCATCTCCTGTCCCACTTCCGAGGCAAGTCAGCAACAATAGATCTCGCTGGCGATAGCAGCGCTTCGCGCTGCGTTCGCCAGGCGAGACCTAAAAAGGGCACCTGGTCTGACAAATGCAGACAGGCAGACATGGAAGAAAAAGACCTCTTTTCAATACCCAATGCAAGGGATTGTAGAGCTAAAGAAAGAACAAAAAACTGAACATTCAAAAGATTAGCCAGTGAGGGGTCACTGATCACTAGATCACGAAACACACTTGTCCCATGACCCACCATAGATGGATTTCGTGGAAGGGCCTCTGGCAAATACAATTACATCTACAACTGCAGGCGGCAACGCAAAAGTAGTTCATTGTTTCCACTCTGCCTCGATGCATGAAAGTGTAAGCTGCAGAGGTTTGGATCAAGGAACTTGCCCTGTTGCTGAAACACGAGATCCATCCCGAATTGATAACCAGATCGGAGAACAGATGCTCATGTTCGGGAATTCCAGGTACCATACTTTCCTGGCCCAGTCTGCGCTGATTCACAGGACTTGGTCCCGGGATAGTGGTAGGAAGGTGCACAGATGTCCCTCATTCCAGCCGGAATGAGTTTCCTAATGAGTCAAAATGTATTGACAGTTTACAATCTCAACTGTGATGAATAGGTCTAGACAGGGCTATCCTGACTAATCAAATATGCTCTGTACAAAATCAGGACACAGATGCTACTCAACACAGATGATACTCTTGATCTGCCAGACAGAGTCAATTCGATTAATCTGATCTAGTAGACGCTGCCAGGCGGTTGGCTACTAGAAAGATGTAGCCACCTCCAGATATGTAAGGACTCTAGGCACAGGGCACTACCAGACTCTGCCCTGCTTATTGAAGTACTACATTGAGGTTGTGTTGTCTAATTGAGCATGAACCAGCTTTCGTCAAATGGACTATAGCCAAGCCTTCAGGACCAAACCAATAGCCTGAAGCTACAGTAGGTTGATGTTTCGCCAGCTCTCCTCTGGAGAACAAAGTGTCTCCGATCTCTGCGTCCCTTAGATGACTAGTAGCGTTGCATCAGGAACACCTACTGATTTTCTGAGTAGCATAGGAGAAATTACAGGAGATCTAGCCCTAAAATCGGCTAATTTTACAATCTTAGGAGACACTAACATACACCTTGACTCCTGCTCAGATTATACTACCCTAGGTTTTACGGAAATAATGAAGGTCCTTGGCCTCAAAATACTTACTACCATGCCCACACATAATGCAGGTCATATTCTTGACTGCATTTGCTCAAATTTGGACACACTTCTCGTAAAACCCCCCCAAGAATTAACCTGGTCAGATCACTGCTACATCCCTTTCGAACTCCTAGGAATTATGAAACATAGACCACGGACGAAGCCTTGCATCCCTCAGGGCGGGCCCCACTGGAAGAACCTGATAGAAAATCCGGGTCTTCTAACCAAGGCACTTGAAACTAGACCATCAATAGTTGGGAACCCTGAGAAGGACAGTCAGTCCTTCAGGAAATGGATGGATGCTCTAGCTATGGAAAATGATAAAATAAAACCAAGTGTAAGACGTAATAATAAGCATAGAACCTCTGCCCCTTGGTTTTCTCAAAGACTAAAGGAAGAACAGAGGAAAGTTAGAGCATTGGAACGGACCTGGCGCACAAAATATAATATAACTGACCAGACCAAGTACAAAATAGCCCGCCGACACTACCATGGGATGATAAAAACAGCCAAAAAGGTCTTTTTTACTGATGCCATAATTAACAGTAATAATAAACAAAAAGATATCTTTAATATTGTTAATTCTTTTATAAATCCAAAGAACATGCAGAGAGATATTCCCCCCTCGCAAACCCTATGTAATAATATCGCGGACTATTTCCACGAGAAAATACAAACGATCATCAAAGACTTCCCAGATCCTCTCTCCCTGAATGAGTTACAGAATAAAAATAATCACACAATAAGCCAGTTACCTTTCTTTCAGGAAGTCAGCCTTGAAGAATCCAAGAGCCAAATTCTTAAAATCAAATCTGGTTCTCCCTTTGATCCCTGCCCCCCCTACGTCCTCCACACTATGGTGGAGATCGTAAATCCGATCATTAATAATATCATTAACTCCTCACTTTCCCAGGGAGTAGTCCCTGAAGAATGGAAAGTTGCAGCAGTGAGGCCCCTACAGAAAAAGCCATTATCAGACCCCGCCATTCTTACCAATCTACGACCAATCTCATTACTCCCTACTTTCTGTAAACTTACAGAAAAGGAAGTAAATAAACAGCTCACTTCTTTTTTAGAGGCAAATAACATCTGGCACCCGAACCAAGCTGGCTTCAGAGCAAAACATTCGACTGAATCGGCTCTAAATTTCTCCGTGGAAACACTTAGAACAGCACTAGACCAGGGAAAAAAAGCTGTCCTCATACTTTTAGACCTATCCGCGGCCTTCGACACGGTGTCGCATACCATCTTGATAGACCGACTAACCGCGGCAGGAATAACGGGCAAGGTACTGAGATGGCTAAAGAGTTTTTTGACAAACAGACGACAAGTGGTTACCTTGGGCCAATTTAGATCAGCAGAAATCCCACTGAATTCAGGTGTGCCACAGGGCTCGTGTTTGAGTCCGACACTTTTCAATGTATATATGGCTCCCCTGATTGCCCTCATATCATCTTTCGGCATAGCTACCATCGCATATGCAGATGATACACAACTCATCCTAGTGATGGAGGATGAATCCAGCCAAGCAGAAGCTAGACTCCAGAACTGTTTGAAGACTACTTTCCACTGGATGAGCACAAATCATCTTAAATGCAATTCAGGGAAAACTGAGATCCTACCTGTTGGAAAAAACAACTCCTTCAATCCAACTCTATGGTGGCCAGAAGACGCCACCGTCCCTCCCAATACAGCAAATGCAGTCCGTAATCTGGGAATAAAATTTGACCCTTCTCTGAGCTTTAAACAACAAGCAAATGCCGTGGCAGGGATCTGCTTCGGCATAATAAAGGGACTTAGGAAATTTTTCGATCTGATCCCTTTTGCAGCAAGAAAGACGGTGGCGGTTGCCCTTATCACTTCCCGCATTGACTACTGTAATAGTATATATGCGGGAACAAATAGGACAGTATGCCATAAACTGCAAATTGTACAACATGCAGCGGCCAGGTTAGTGTTGGGCTGGAAAAGAAGGACCTCAGCTTCAACAGCTCTGAACATACTGCATTGGCTGCCAATACACAAAAGGGTGTTGTTTAAAATCCTGCTAATTACCTATAGAGCATTTAACAAAACAGGACCCAAATACATTGAAAACATGTTCCAACACTATGCCACTGCACGATGTCTGAGATCTCAAAATGAGAATTTTCTCACAATCCCTAAGTTCAGACTTAAAACCAAAGGAGGCAAGTCCCTGGCAGTTTTGGGATCCAAAGCCTGGAACTCTCTGCCGTCCTCCCTTCGGCAAATTTCCACAGAAATTTCTTTCAGAAGCACCCTCAAAACCTGGATTTATACGTTATCTGATACAAAATGTAAAAATCTGATATAACACTCCATCTCCGAAACATCATAAGAATCTTTTCATCTGATCCTTTTTCGTACTCAGAAGCGCAAAGATGCTCCATGGAGTGCAACCAGCGCTATACAAAACCGAATTACATTACATTACATCAGTGACTACTGTGAGCTCTGGTTGGGAAAGGGAGAGAAGTCGGCTGTTGAACAAATTAAGACTTGTCAGCCGCCTCTGCAGATCTACGGTTGTCTCCTTAGTGACCTGGATAGAGTCAAAGAGGTAGCCTTGATGTTGGTCCTACTTCCATTGCAGAGCCCAAATGCAACACCTGGCGTGGCTGACAAGAAGGATACACAGGGCTAAGAGGCCAACCAGCCTTACAGCCATCCTTACTAAGCTTCAGGACTGAACCCAAAACATCTAGCACATAGTCCAAATGTCCCAGACTCGCTGCAGAGGAGGAAAATAATTGAACCTCCCCATATTCTAGCAGTGGAGGCTCCTTCGCTATGGCAGAGGAGCGTCGCCCCCCCCCTGCCAGCAGCCAAAAAAAAGTAAGAAATCTAAAATGATAATAAACCCAAGTCTTTGGGGGCAGGGCCAGCGGGGATGACAGGCTCTAAGGGGAGTGGTTGCACACACTGCCTTCAATGCGCATGTGGGTTTGGACACCTGTCTCAGGACGGCCAAACCGACATGCGTACTGAAGCGGTCTCCAACACGAGATGCGTTGCCGGTTGGAGACAGCAGGCACAGGCTTCCAGTCTCACTGAGAGCGCAAACTGAGGGCGCTCAGGCCAATCCTGAAGCTGCTCTCATGCTGCCAGCAGCATGAAAGCAGTATCAGGACTGGTCAAAGGTGAGTCTTGGATCCTGTGCCTGCAGTGGACTGGAGCCAGAGAGGAGTGGAAGACCAGCGATACAGCTGATAATTTGTTTTTGGGTGTGCGTCCTTTGTCCCCGGGTCCCCCCTTCCATCCCCTCCACCCACCCCACCAATTTGCCCAGACACTGGCCACTACTGTATCCCAAATCGCCCCTATGAGTGGAAGCCTCTGAGTGAATCAGTTGGGACTTCAGATTGTTTATGGTGAAAACCAATGATGTTAAGAGTCTCACCATTTCTAAGAGGTCATCTACAACTGAATTAGGCTAGCCGTACTCAACCACTAATGGGTAGACAAGAATATCATTTTGACCAAGTAGCCATCAAGGCATCCATGAGGGCATCATTGAATGGTAGGAAGGACTTCACTCGAGAATCTCTAATAGAACATTTGTCTTCGCTTCAATGTAACCTCAGTTGCCCTCTAAACCAACACCATCACAAATGAGGCACTTTGGTCTGTTAGTGTTCCGTCTGGCAAGTCAAGTTCTGGTTCACGGAAGTGGCAAGCTCATTGGCATTTTGTAAGTCATTGTAAGGGATAATCCGTATAATGAGGGGAAGCAAGCCATCCCCTGTCCTATCATCAGTATTCTGGGGAGCCTCTGCTGATGGTGGTGTTGCAGAAGAGGAATGGGGTTAGAATCAGGTAGCATGACAACTGGTGGTGTGTTGGTTATTCCGTAGCGTCACATTGGACGAGTTTGGGCAGAAATTGTGGGTCTGGCATGGGTGTCGGCAACAGCTCATCGGTTGTCACTGGTCAATCCGCCAAAGGCACCTGTGCAGTGGAAATTGATTTGGACCTTGGTAAAGGCCCTTGTAGTGTGTACAAAGGGGGCAGACAGTATTGGGACGATAACCTGACTGGAGACCCCTGCGGCACCATGGGGCTCAAAAGCACCCTGGAAGGAGCCCAAGGCACATTAAAGATTTACAGAATGGCCTCCTTGAAGGCATAAATCTGCTGCTGGGACGATGACAGCCGCAGGAACACATAATGTGATGGGACCAACTAAGGTATCTGTTTCATGGCCAGTGACCTTGAAGGATTGTGGCTTGACTCCCAACACCCTTAAATTCGACTCACCCCAAGATTTTGACAGGAAAGTGGTGCTGTCACAGAAATGGGCTCAGACTGGGACTGTAACTGCGAACGGTAAGGGGACCTGTGTGATTTTCCCACTTACTTCTTATGCTCAGTGATATACAGCTTTGACTTCGGGTGCATTGGTCACACGATTTGGAGTCGTGAAAGTAGCCTGGGCACCAAAGACATATTACGAGGGACTGCAACTGAAATCTGCTTGTGGTAGTCTCGGCAAGGCATAAACCCTGTAGCATTTTGAGGGGGACATACTCTCCAGCACACTGAAAACCAATTGGGAATAACAAAGATCGATTATGATGACAGTATAGCTCCAGATCGGATGTATCAGAAGGCGCATAAATTAAAGAAATGAGGAGCCGCATGACACCACATTGCGGCGTGCAGGAGCACTAATGAAAAATTATCTGCATCCCGCCTGGTGACTAGGGGATACTCTATAAGTGAGGAATCTGCTTTTATCAGTATACATCAGAAAGCAGTTGGTGTGGGCTGTAACCATTACTGATGTAGTTCTGAAGTGCACACCATTGCTATTATCCTTGAAGGTATATATGTCAGTATAAATTATTTAGAGGGGTTGCAGCACAAAATTAGTGTTTTTATACCTTTTGAGTCATTCTTCAAGCTGAAATGGCCTTGTTTTGGGTTGGTTGTTTTTTGTCTTTTTCAGGTGTTGGCTGAGCTATTTGCTCTCTGCACTAGGTTTTGCCCACCCCCTCTAATTTCTCTGGTAGCACATAGCTTCCTGATAGACTGTACAGCCCATCACTATTTTACCGTGGCATTCCTTAGGGTCAGTCTCCTCTGCTTCTAAGTGGACACTATTTTTTTTTTTGCATAGTTTTATATAGCGCGAACTTGACCTGAATCCAATCAGGTTTCAGAGCGCTTTACATAGCACCAGTTATGTTACATGACGACACACATTCATATTTTGTTAGGCACGGGGAGATTAAGTGATTTGCCCAGAATCACAGGATGTTCAGCGTCATTACCGAGACTCAAACCCAGTTCCCCAGGTCGAGCACCCTAGCCGTTAGGCCAACTCATCTCCCCTATTGACCCATTACACTAATGCCTGGAGTACTCCTGTGAGCTTCACATTCCACTGCTTCTGGGTGGGCTCCATATTCCTACAACTTTGGGATCCACTGCATTCCTTGTGGTCCGTTCTTCACTGATCCAGAGTGAAGCCCACAGATCTATTACTGTGGTATTCCTTTAAATGATTAATGAGGAATCCAAGCCTCCCTTCCTTTCAACAAGGTAGTCTTTTCTTCAACCACCTGACGCATGTTAAGCCAATGCAATACATAAATGAGATTAAGCACTTCACACAACAATGGTGTAAATTAAACCAGCACTGTTTGGTCCAAGTAGAATCCTTGACCACTGCTCTTGATTACGTGTATTGCCTCCAACCCTCAAAGAGCCCAATGTGTGTTGTAGTTGTGCCCAGTTCAGTGAAGCAACCAATGGGTGGTCCCGGGGGCCATAGATCCCAGAAGACATGTCTAAAGACAATAACTGGCACTAAACTGTACCTCCTCTCCTTTTTGAATTCTCCGATTTGAACTGATGATAATCTTGTGGCCTTTCTCAAACGCCACAACCTCAGCCACACAGTTCGGTGCACATGAATGGTTAATATATCTGTCAAATACAAAAAATAAATGTTACTTCACACACAATTATAAAACCAATACCAATAGTTATATACAATGAAGGAAATTGTGACTGCAATCTCCAAATTTAGAAATTGCCAGTACCCTAAGTGTGGATAGCTTGATGGGTGAGTATTACATTGCTACCATGCGCTCAATTCTTCAGTGTCTCCAGGTTCATTATGAGGCATTAAAGGGTTAGTATCACCCACTACATAGTAAGCAAATGTCACCTTTGTTACTGAAGAGCTGAGGTTTACAAACTAGACCCATTTCTGATTGTTGTACAAATATATTTTTTATTACAAATTAGACATAAAAAATCTCAGCAAATAGGTTGAATGAACACATGCCTCAACTGCCCTACACAACAATGAGATTAGGTGGATTTCACTCTGGGGAGATCAACAGCTTTTACATTTCTAAGGTTATTTGCTATATTAGAGCAAATAACCCTTAGTAAATTAAACATTCCCAAAGCTTAACCCCTTCGGTGCTCATGACGGAATGGTTCCGTCATGACCCACGGTTGAGCTGTGCTCATGACGGAACCATTCCGTCATGACCACGCCCGCGCAAGATTCCGCCAGCACAGCGGCGGAATCTGCGCAGCATCGAAGGGGTTAAGCACTAATAGACAATGAAAAAGACTAAGATCCTTCCACATCAAGGGATTAAATAATATGGAGATTAGTAAATAACTTGATTTGACAAAGTTTTATACCATACACTTAAGACCAAGGTCTGCACAAATGAGGGGATATCTGAAGAACACACGCAATACCACTTTCGCGTATGTTCCTTGACCTCACTATTGAACCCAACACCTGTATTAAAGAAATCTGAACGCATTCTAGTAATATCACTGTCATTATATGCAAGGGATTTATAGTCATGTTTTACGAACCTAAGAACAATTAATAACCTAAAACGGAAAAAAATACAACTGTTTGGTACATGTTCTGTTTTGGTAATCAATTGTTCTAAGAAGGAACTATTCCACCCTGAGTACTATGCCTGGGACTGTTCACCCCCAGTATTGGCTTTAGGTGGTAACTAGATGTCAAAATCAAAAGGATTAAAATGTCTAAATACATCCACAAAAATAATACTTACCAAAATGTTATAACCGTAAGCAAATGCCACAATTATTCTCCTCTGTACTGTTTGAAATTCAATCAACTCCGCTTCTACCAAGTAGGCTAATTTGGGCTACTGATCAGGCGTGGGTTAAATTAGATACAATAACTACATAATAGGTGATTCCACACTTTCCCCTTTACTATTTAGTTTCAAATCTCACTTCATGACCTAATGGTATAATTGCAAAAATATGCATGTCACCTAAGAAAGGAAACTGGCCTATGCCTTGAATCTAATGGCTGTGGTGCTGCTGAAAACCCTGTGCAGGTCCACCAGGTAGAATACTATGCTCTTGGCAAACTATTACAAAACTGGTGTGCAATTGTAAAAGCAAAAAAAGAAATCCATTTACATCTCAGATTCTGAGAATTAATTAATAAACATACTTTAAACATTGGAACTGTAGGCTTTGTTAAATTTGTGAATAAAACGTTATAGACATTGAGCCCTTTTTATTTATTTTTTAAAACATTGTTATTGTAATTTCTGCAGTATACTATGGCAATCCAGATTCTAATGGTAATCCAGTAGCAAATAAGACCATTCAGATGATTAATGGGCTTATATTTGTGCCAAACAATGATGGTTTCTCCTAATTGAACTGTCTCATTGTTTTTTTCCCCCACCATATCTGTTTATTGTTTTGTTGATACATACAAAAAAAGATTAACAAGTTGCATCGGGAAACCCCAAAGGTAGGAATCCTATGTTCTCCAGTAAAATACTGTCTGTTAATTCTAATATATAACCAACATAAGAGGCACCATAACTGTCCTCTCAGATTTTTTAAATCAATTTCTTTATTTAGGTTTGTCAGAAAATAAGAGAAAGAATAGAAATATCACTCATTGCGGTAGACAAATTTATATACAAATGTGTAAGGAGTCTAACTTGAAATCAGTACAGTAGAGCACAGTATAATACTGTACTCCAAATAACCTTTACCCAACTGCTTCTACGACAAGGTTTAGATCATTGGTGGCAGTCTGGATTTTAATAGTTAGACAATTGTCACTTTGGGACACCAGCCATGCACATACACTGTATAAAGGTTAACTCAGGGAAACCTAGAGACGGGAAGGGAAGTGATGGAGTTATATAGTTGCATATTGGCATGGAATTTTGACCGATACAAGATGAACATCTTATTGATTGTACAATATGAATGCAGGGGAAACTATTTGCTGGTAAACGGGGCAGGGGTCGAGGGAGGGTGGAGTTGAACAACCCTCTGATACCTCCTGTAAAAAAAGTGTTTGCTCCTGAAATGCCAATAAAGTTAATTAAAAGATAAAAAAAGGTTTAGATCATTGGTTTAGATCTGTGGGGGCGGAGCAGAAAAGGCGAATGGACTCATAATAAGCTAACCACCATCAGTCAGCTATACTGGCAACTTGGAGTGTATCAAGGATCGAGGTACGAGGTCTTTGAGGTACGAGGTCTGTTATGAGTCCCAGTATGGTATTTTTTCTGTACCAAAAGACCCTCAGATATGCTTGAAAATATGAGTTTGGTTCATAAGTCGATATATAATTTATTCAGGGAATGCTGCAAGCCGTACATTATGTAACCAGGCATCATGAGTGGGTGAAGCACATTGTTTCCATAATGGACATCTTAGCAACCGCTAAAGCTCTGTCGACTCATCTTTTCATGTGGCGGTTCACACCTGGTAGATCAACAGTGTCATGTAAGAAAATTAGTTCAAGAGTCATTTGATAAGGGAGGAGCCAAGATGGCGACCGGGACGGCAGCGTAGACTCCCGGCTCCGTGAACCTCCGCATCCCGCACGGATATCCTGTACGAGATCCTCAGCCTGCGCTACGCGGTTGTGTTTCTGAAGGAGAGTGGCACCCGATCGTGTGACTCCGAGGTCTCTGGCTGCGGTATCGCCGGAGAAATGTGCATTTGAACTTAGCGGCCCTTGCGGCCCTGGAGCCGGGACCTCGAGTGGACGCCGTGGCCGGGTGGAAGTTCGACAACAGCGGCCTGTGGTGACTGGGGGGAGTCGGTCCACCGGAGCGGTGCCAAATTTGACCTACATTTCGTCGTGGTCGTTTCTACTGTCAAGCGTAGCGGACCGAGTGCACGCCCGGGGGTGCAATTCTCAGATCCTCCGGTGACTGCCCCTGCCTTTGATGGTGAGCTGCCCAGACGCCGCCCGTATCTTGCCCTGATCCTTGCGGGCCGCTCCCGGTTTTTCGCGGGAGCTGGTCCGTGGTGGGGACGACTGTTGCCCGTGACCACGCAACGGATAACTTTTCGCCTGCCCCCGGAACCCGGTCCCCAGCGACGTGGACCTCGAGGCGCTTGTCCCTGGGTCCCGGCCCCGGTGCGGGTCGGGCATACTTGGCGGCCATCTTGTTGCGATGAAGCCTACCATCCTGTCCGCTGTGTCGCAGCGGGTTTGTGAGTGTGTGACTTTTGGGAGTGTGGCGGAGCGATCGCAGAGAGCTGTGCTGGGGTACGGCGACCTCCTCGAGGCCCTTGGTGCTCTTCACTCCTCCTTGGTTCATGGTGTCGGGGTCTTGGGGAGTAAGCTCGACGGTGTGGCGTCAGCGTTGGGACAGTGGCGGCCCGCCTGTCCTCACGTACACAGGGACTACACACACGGCGCACAGGAGGACACGGTGGCGGCCACCCCCGAGGATAGTGCACAGCTGGACGCTCCGGACAGTATGCTACCGTGTGCTCGGCCAGCTGAGGGCCTGATCTGTCCCGGAGGCATTGGACCTGAGTGGGAGGTGGTGGCCTCGTCCCGTACATGGCCTCCGGCGACCCAGGGACAATTCCAGCAACAATTGTCAGCTTTGGCTGCTTCTGCCTTCCTGGACCTTGAGTGCTGTGCAGATCCTGGGGCAGCACTGGGAAGCCTGTCCCTCCATGCTGCGGACTGTGTTTGTGCTCAGAGACTTCCACCCCACCTGTGTGCGTCGCTTCTCGGTCGTTTTTGGACACTCCTCTACCTTGAAACATCGGTTATGGTGCTGGGTCGAGGGGTAGGCATGGGCAGAATTACAAAGAGTGGTCAGGGATAAGGCTGATCCTTCAGGGGTGGTTATCTAGTGGATGGGCGGGCTCAGGGGTTGCGTGCTCCCCTGGAATAGCTAATAGCATAATAGGTGCATAATGCTCCCCCTCTTTCTTTGATACGATCGATTTTGTGCTGCTTATTGTTCACTTTGGGGGATACTTACCGTGCGGGAGGGAGAAGCCGGGGGTATGTTTTGAAGGCCCTCCTCCAGTTTATTAATACTTTCTCTACCCCCCCGTCTGGTGGGGTTCTTTTCCTGCTTCTTTTTCCCTATTCTCCTATATTTCGGGTCTGGTTCCAGGGCGACAGGCACACTGCTGGGGGGGGGGCCGTACTCATCTGCAGAGGTGCAGGGTGGGGGGTTGGGGGAGGGGATTCTCTAGTCTTTCATCTCTTTTTCCATGGCCTCCTTTTTCTTCTCTGATTCTTCTTGTTTTTCCTTTTCTGGGATCAGTGTGATACGCCTCCTTTGTTATGACTCGTTGCCATTCCATGTGTGCCACAATTTCCGGGGTGTTCTCTGGGAGTTTGGGCGGGGGACTGCAGGCGCAACTGTTTATGATATTCTTCCCCATCCTGACGTTTTTGTGTCTGCGCCATTGATCCAATAGATTGCGGTATATTGCTTACATCTATTACTCTGCATACCTTTTATCGTTGTTGGGAAATTGTCTGGCACCTGATCCTTCTGTCTTGTTCTATTATAAAATGAAAACCTTTTTCTCCTGTTGCCCTACCTGCCTTGTTCACAGTATTAGCATGAGGATTCTGCTCCCCGAAATGCTGCCTGTGTTTACATTTGATCGTTATTGCTCTGATTGCTTAGCGGCCGGCCCCGGGGGGTTGTAGGCCCATATTTGTTCTTGATTGAAATGTCAATAAAGGTTTTCAAAAAAAAAAAAAAAAAAGAGTCATTTGATAAGTTGATGAATTGATGGCGTTCAATGTGGATATTACTCTGCTTCAAAAAACTTGCAGTGATGTACAAGACCGTATCACAACTGACTGGTTTCCACAACTCCAGCAATCAGACTTAGGGATGAGACTGGCTGTAAGCAATTTTTGAGGAGTCCAAGGCCAAAAAAGGAAAAATTAGAAGAAACTGAGTTTCAGGGCTCACTGTCATGGCCCTCAAGCAGGTCAACACAGCCTGACTCTTAGTACTGAAACTCTGCTTTATGCTGCCACTTAACCTAAAGATGCACAGAAAGGGGTTGGGAGTGGATTTCTTTAAGCAGAATCCTAAACAGACCAAGAACGACCCCTTTGCAACTGCCCCATCATACTCATGAACTGATGAGTCAAGGAGGTGATCATCCAATAGTGAGAGGGCCTTTGCCAGACAGTGCCTTAGCTGGATATACATATATCGCTGTTGGGAGTCTAAGTGAATTTTGCCCTGGAAAGTTGTAAACAATTTCATATACTTAGCAAGCAGCAGTTGACCCAGCAAGAGGACTTCCTTGTCTGATCATTCTTTCCAGGCTATTGTGGCTTCATTGATTTGAACTGCCATTTTATTTCAGATAAGTGCGTGTCCAAGCAGTTGCATGTGGGTTTTTAACTCAGAGGCATTTCCATCTTTGTGAAACAAGCTAAGATCAGCTTTCCCACCTAGAGTGTGCTGTTCTACTGTCACCCAATCCAGTCTTTCCAGGTCTTTTGAAAAAAGATGCGCTAAATGCGCAAGGTGATGTGCCTTATAGTATAGGTTCATATCAGGTTCACGTAGTCCACCAGACATAATATCCGCCCCCAAATTGGAGATTTTAAGACAAAGCTTTTATGGCCACTTCAAATGTAGTCCTTCGTCATTGTATTCAGTCTAAGTAGCAGAAATGTTGAAAGAGGTTCAGAATCATTCCAAAATAGACAGTGCCATCTGTAAGTACTACTCTTCCAAGTGGTGCCACCCCAGTCGAGGACCCTTGGAAGTGGACCTGAAAGTGCTCTGCCAGCCCATCTGTGAATCCAGTAGAACTGACGTATCTCCTCTGTTGTGTGGCACAAACCAGAGCAGAACTGACGCATTGCCTCTGCTGCAGGGAATCTTTCAGCGCAAGGACTCCGCATTGACCTCGGAGCCTGCATCAGAACCGCTGCTGTGCAAAGCTTTACCAAAGCAAGCTCTCGCATCGCAAGCCTGTGTCGACGGGATCCTCGATGACGATGCAGAACCTCGCATTGCAGCTCCTTGGAACAGACGCACCGCCTCGGCTGCATGGTGCATCCTCGACATGGCATCTTGCAACCCTCTGCAAACAGGATTGAAGGTGCTCCTGTTCAGCAGACCTAACTGGGTCCCTGAAGCCAGCCAATGCTCCATCACTGTCAGCCTGAACTTGTGACTTTGTCCCAGTCCAGGGTAACCAGATAGCCACAGTTGGCACTTTGTGCTTTTTGGTGCTATATTTACTGAAGTCTTTAAACCTCCATATACCCGCTTCTAGTGTTTGAATTGTTTGTCATTTTGACCTTGATTAAAATGTACTTTATTTTTCTAAATTAGTGTGGGATTTTTCGTGTGTTGTTTTTCCACTTTATAACTATTTGAATTGCTGCATAAATACTTCAAATATTGCCACTAAGTTAAGCCTGACTGCTCTGTGCCAAGCTACCAGAGGGTTGAGCAAAGGCTAATTTGGGGTTTGCTTGTGCCTCACCCTGACGAGGATTAAGGTTGCTGCTTCATTAGCATTTCAACCCCTCAACTAGTAACCCAATTTCTCACAGTGCAATTGATATATACTCTGACATTTGTCCCAAAACTGTTACTTCGCTATGAAAATTGGGTAGTGAGCTTTATGGATACATGAAGAGCAGTAAACTATTCTAAGAGTAAACCCGCAGTTTTATTTCAGTGACTTTGCTTTGCATACCTGTGTTTAAAGCTGAAGCTCTGAGATTAGCTTTTAAAGCGGTTCTCTGATTTTAAGGAGGGTGAGAAAATTATTACAGATTATTTTGAACTAAATCTATCAATCTCACATTGCCAAAAGTACACCATTTCCTCCCGAACTGTTTAAGCATCAAACAGGTAATTTGGCTGAACACTCCATCACAACCAACCTATTTAATGCCTGTAGGAAACTGGAGCATTATGTGGTGATGCTGGTTAGGCTTTACCATGCAATATGGACGAGTTACTTACCTTCGGTAACGATGTATCTGGTAGAGACACAGTCTAGCCGCAGATTCCTTAATTTGGATTATCCCCAAGCTTCAGACTGGATCCGGAAAACTTTTCCGCTAGCAGTACCTTTGCACGCCGGGGGGCGGCGTTGCCCGGCTCCGTCCTGATGTCGTCCACGGAAGTGTCGTCAATGGAGCCATATAAGAGCCCCCCAGAGTGCTGACGTCAGTTTTCTACAATTAAACGTTTTCGTGCCACAACGTGGAGCCACGACAAAAACTGTGAGAGTATAGGAACAGTGTGTCCCCTCCCCCCTGAAAGAGGCAACGGCAGTGGAAACGAATGGCATGACAAACGAAGGACAGTTTGCAACCACAGGATGCAACTGTATGAAAAACTGTCTGGAACCACAGGATGTAACTTTAAAGGACCACAAGACTGGAATAACATGTTTCATGGCAAGTGATCAAAAGTGAACAACATAGAATGTTCACCATACCCGCCCCAGTGACCAAAGAAATGGGGAGAAACAGATGAGGGCAGAGGGAGGGTAGGAAAACATGAGAATTTCCGTGCTGGAAGAACCCAGGTGGAGAAGCATTGAAAGGCACAGAACCTAGCCACCCAAAAACGAGAAAGGGTGGATAGCCAATGTGCCCAAAACAGAATGACACCCTGCCCCGGAGGTAGGTGACAAGAGCACCCCTCAGGAAGACCAAGGCCACCTGTAAGGAGGCGAGGTGGTAGAACCCCACCTGGAAAGGTCCTCGCAGAGTGGGGAGGATGGGTGGGCGTTAAGGAATCTGCGGCTAGACTGTGTCTCTACCAGATACATCGTTACCTAAGGTAAGTAACTCGTCCATCTGATAGAGACATCTAGCCACAGATTCCTTAACTTAGACTAGATACCAAAGCCGTACCCCATTGGAGGGTCTGCGACCGAAACCCACCAAGTTCCAAGAGAACTTATCCGTCAATAACACTGACTAATCAAGGTGGGAACAGCAGTGCCAGCACGGCTGACCCCAGACCTATGAAGCCCTGTAAGGGAACATGAACAAGTTTGGCAAAGGCACCATAATCCGTCAGAGGACGTCACGCGACCTCCCCGTCCAGACAGGGACGAAAGGAGACATAGAACTAGAAAGGGCAGTGCATAACGGAAGAAAATGTAGAAACCTCTGCAAAAAGAAGTTAAACTGAGCACCGGATCCCATGGATCCGCCAGAGACAAAGTCCCAGCAAAAAGGGACAAGATAGTATGCCATCGTTAGAGCATACCCACTGAACATACCCCACAGTGGATGCCAAAAAGTGAAAAGGGAGGAGACAGATGTCGACATACATGACTACCAGGAGATACAGGCATGTGGACGATAGGATACACACAAGGAGACAGAGTGTACCACACCACAGCTATGCAAAAGCCCAAGGAATGGGAGCGCCAACAACAAGCATGCGGTGGCAAAGAAAGGCAGGCGCATCACCAGGTAGTTAACCAGCCAACCGTTCCCAGAGGTACAAACAGCGAATGGAAACCGGCAAAAGCCAGAGACACACAGAGTGCTCTTTCCCATATAAGAGAGAGAGAGAGAATCTGGGGATAAACCCCCAATACTAGGGCAAGGAAAACCTAGTATGCATACTCTCTCACTGTGTTTATAACTCATGATATATATACATAAGACAAAGACGTATATATAAACAAATGAAGGAAGAATGAAACACAAGGGGAAACTCTAAGAGCATGCCTAGATAAAGGGAAGTCGCACAATGGGTACCAACGGCACCGGCGTGACGCATAGCAGGACACAACAGTGTAAAAAAACACCTAAAAGCGACAGCATCCCCCCTGATGGGGACAGAACCCTGGCCCCCGCGAGACAGGCGGGGACACGGACCACTACACTCACGAAGGAGGAGTGAGAAATACACAGACAGAGGTCTGGCAGAAAAAAAGTATATTCAGGGAGTCAGAAAACATCCGCAGAGGCCAGGAACGGAAGGACCTGAACCCCAGCGCATAATAAGCAAAAGGACTGAAGTCCCTGACAGGGAAGTGCATAGGGAAATAGGGTACAAGGTAACACACAGCAGAAATGCCGCTGGCGGAAACTCCACTGCCCATAGGCGAAAACCCTACAGAGGCTGAGCCATGAGAGAAGACGTAAACACTTCCCCACACCAAGAATTGAATTGAGCGCAAGACGGGGGCATAATGTACACCGCTGGCACCCTGTGACAACGAACGTATCCTGTGTGTACACATGTTGAATCCACACAGAGCACAGAAGAAACTGTTCCGGGACGGAACAGAGCAACAAGCTCCCAAGGAACACGTGCCTATCTAGGACAGGCAACACAGGCAGAAAAAACACAGCGAAAGCTGAAAGAACACGTCGGGAAGAGCCAGGCATGGCAAAAACCCAACAACCATGAGGGGTAGTGTGTCTCCACAGAGACAGTAAAGAGCTACAGACCAACCGTAGACTACAACACAGAGGGGATGTCCTACAACAGCAGGAAGAATGTTGACAAAAGAGAAGTATCCCAAGAAGACTCCGCAGGAGCCAGTGAAACTTCCTGTGCTAGGAACAGCAGCTATACAATAGCCAACAAGTACCCCACATAGGGTATAACACATCCCTATAAAAAACAAGGGACACCTCTTGAGCCAAGCTCTTAGGCAGAGGGCTAAAAAAGAAAAGCAGAAACAGCTGACCAGCTGTAACAAAAGAAGGACAAGACGGCGAATGCTGCACAGTCAGTCTAGGTAATAACATCTTGAACCCAGAGAGGGAGCACCAGAAAAAGCAGTGACAATACTGCAACTAAAAGCCAAAGTCCACAACAAGGACTACAAACTATGAAACTCATGCAAACTCAGACATGAGATTTGAACCGCCGAGTCAGCATGTCTGTCGAACATGGTAACCCCATGTCTGTCGAACATGGTAACCCCATCAAAGGTCAAATCCCTAAAACACTCCTGGACGCAAATCAACTGACTGGGCCATAGCTCGACCTACCGAATCAGTGGTGTCCATCGCCGTCCGAATGGACAATTGCGCCATTTCCCGGCCATCACAAATCAACCCTTCCAGGTCAGTCCGAAGACCCTCCGGAAGAGAGGGAAGGAGGCGCTCGACCGAGTCCGAAAGGGCAGAAGTAGCCCGTGCAAACACGCAAGACGTGTTCAGGGATCTAAGACCTGCACTGGTGGACGCAAATACATGACGACCACACAACTCCAACCATCGAGACTCCCAAGTGGGAGGGTGTAACAGAGGAGGGCAGAAGGCAGCAAGACTGAAGCCGCCATAATCACCAGCCCATGAGCCCTAGGGTGGAGGGACAAACAGATAGGGTCATCTGGAGCAGGGCGATGTCGATGTGCAACAGCACAATCCACGGGCCCCCCGAAGAGGGCCTCGCCCAAGTCCCCAGAAGAGCGTCGTACAACGACTCGCCAAAAGACAACAAGGGTTCCACTTCGATGGTGCCCTGGTCGAGTAAATCCAGGAAGGGATCCGAGGGCAGAGAGACTGAGGGTGGCTGCACTTGTAAAATGTCCGTAGCCCTGCGAACCGCCCTCGCAAAAGCCACACTAGTCACCGTGGCTATTCGAGGAGGCGACAACAGGTCATCCATGGGGGACGGCATGAGGCTAATCCTGCCACCAAAATGTGGGGGCTCTACAGCCTGAGGGCATCCAAGGCCCTGCCAGTGCATGGGGGGCCGCCCAGAAGTACAGCGAAACAACCTGGGGGTGGCGAATCCACAGGGGCCTCCTCAGATTCGGCCTCCCCATCATCCACTAATCGATCAACAGCCAGAGATGGCACCGGTGTCGTTGTCTCGAAAGAGCCTCGTCTGTCGGGCGTCGGACAGGCGTCGACACAACCTCAACCGAGGTTGGAGCCTGTGGAGAGGAACGTTGTCGACTGAGTCGAGGACTGCACCGCAGCCTCAGCCGGCGTCGGCGCAGGGAGCCTCACAGGGCTGTGCGGAGACGGCATGGAAGGCTTGGACGTGCGAGTACGATGCCCCTCCAGGCTGTGTCCCGACGTTGCAGCGACTCCGGAACCGGTGCGGAGGGCTAACCCGCTGGCAAAATCCCGATTTAAGCCCCTACACCCTCCATGGGGCCCGAAGGCGTGCCAGGGAGAGGGGGTGACCCAAAGTTGGCAAGTAAAGCCCAAGAATAGGCCTCCATCTCGGCCTGAGTTGCCCCAGCTGCAGGAAATGGTGGGTAAGTGGGGGCTGACTACTGACGGCCCGTGTCCGGTGGAGACCGGGAGCAGCGGGCACTGCTGTCGCGCGAGGTCGGTGACCTCCGTGACTTCTTTTTCTTGTGCTTACCTGCGGTAGGAGAGCGACGTCCATGGGAACGACTCTGCGACCAGTCCCGAACTGACCGCCCTGCATGAGAAGGAGACTGGCAGCGTGAGGACTCCGAACGGAACATCCGAGCGGACAGCAACTTCATGCGACGTTCCTGCAGCGACTTTGGTTTCAGCCGTCGGCAGGCGTCACACTCCTCGGAGTCGTGGTGCTCTCCCAAGCACCACATACAGAACGTGTGTGGATCCGTCGCCAACATCTGCCGCGTACAGGATTCACACGCCTTGAAGCCCGAAGGCGTCAAGCACTGTTCCCGGATGCCAAAAGGCGCCGAGAAAGCCTGAAAAACAAAAACAGGCCAGAGAGAACCGCTTCTCCGGATCCGCGTTGGAACGCGGAAATAAAAAGAAAACTGACATCAGCACGCCGGGGGGGAGGCACGACAACACCAATTTATAAAAATAAAGCCGATATTTTTATAATTCCAGACACCAAAACAAAGTAAATCAGATAAGTATAACCGGAGCTATGGATTTTGGACGCAATATTGAATCAGTGCAGAACAGTACTGCAAAACCTTTTCATTATGGTCAATGGGGAAACAGCACTAGTGAAAATCGGTCACTTGCAGGTCAAGTTTCATGGAACCCAAGGATGGTAAAGGGGATGGAAGTCCCAGGACAAGCCACGATAGTCAGTTCGATTTTACCTGCCTCGAGAAGCTCGGGTGCAGAGTTCTCCTGGTTGTCCTTGGTGCCGAAGCGGGAGCTGCAGGAGAGCTGGTTTTACGGCTTACACGATGTTGGGAACAGGGAGCAAAAATTCAACAACAAAGCCACTTCTGACGTCGGCTGACGGTTTTGTGGAGTTCCCTTAAGGTGAAGTGTCGTGAAGCGGGAGGTGCCGGACTGGCGGACAACAAGCCTTAGCAGCAATAAGCAATGCACATAGTTATTTCCATGTCTGGAGGAAGACGTTAGCTCCCTGAAACTTTGTGGTCAGGACTACGTTTCCCACAATGCACTGGACCATCTACTTTTCGGCGATCCCTCGCAGTGACCACTAGACAGTGATTCTTTGGTCATGGTATGTTGTTTTTACCTGGTATTTGCAGGGGACTAGTGCCACCAGTCGAGGGAAGTCTGGTGATGCCTTTGGCTCTCAAAGCGGTCCTTCTGTCTGGAGGAATCGAGCTTTGGTCCAGAACGAGTTGCAGTTGTGCAGTTCCACCACAGGTGCAAAGTATCACACCTTTGGTTTGTGTAGCTCCTGTTGTCGCAGACTGGGGTCTCTTCTTGTGTCCTTTGTTGCAGGTCAGAACAGAAGGAAATGCTACTTACCAGTATCCATCTGTTCTTGGCATGTAGAGCTGCAGATCCACACACTAAGCATAGATCGCCAACTGGTTTTGGGCCCGGATGTTTGCCCTTGTTTTTGTCTTGGAAAAGTCTTTGGAAGTCACGAGATAGGTGACTCCTCCTTTGGATGATAGTGCGCATGGGCATCGGCTCCATCTTCAGATTGTTTTTCGCCAGCAGGGACATGATGTAGTTTTGTGAGAAACAGAAAAGATGCCTATGTATGCTGTATCTAAATAAGATAATACTGGAACAGATAAAGGTAGCCGGGGAGGTGGGTGGGAGTGTGTGGATCTGAAACTCTACATGCCAAGAACAGATGCATACTGGTAAGTAGCATTTTCCGTTCGAGGCATATGAGCTGCAGATCACACACTAAGCATAGATTGTATAGCAGTACCCCTCTTTAGCGGCGACCACCAGTATCTGTTGCAGTAGTTTGAAATAATGTTTTGAGTACAGCCTGACCCACACTAGCTTGCTGTTTTGTTTGCACATCTACACAATAGTGCTTTGTGAATGTGTGTGGTGTAGACCACGTAGCTGCTTTGCAGATGTCATGTAAGGTTATGTTCCCTATAAATGCCAGTGAAGCCCCTATCTTTTGGGTAGAGTGGGCTTTAGGGTGAACTGATAATGTTCGTTTTGCTTTGTGATAGCAAATCTGTATGCATTTGACAATCCACCTTGCTATCCCAGATTTTGATATGGGGTTGCCTTTATGTGGTGGTGAGAAGGATACGAAAAGTTGTTTTGTCTTGCGAAAAGGTTTTGTTCTCTCAATGTAATAAAGCAGTGCTCTTTTGACATCCAGAGTGTGAAGAGCTCTTTCTGAGACTGTTTGTGGTTGCGAGAAGAACACTGGCAACTCTACAGACTGATTGTGGTGGAAGGGAGAAATAACTTTAGGGAGGAATTTAGAATTAGTTCGTAGAACAACCTTATTATGATGTATTTGTAAGAAAGGTTCTTGAATGGTTAGTGCTTGGAGGTCACTAACTCTTCTAAGAGAAGTGAAGGCCACTAAAAAAGCAACCTTCCATGTTAAAAACTGTAGCTCACATTTATGTAGAGGTTCAAATGGAGGACCCATTAGTCTTGTGAGAACTATGTCTAAATTATACACAGGTGAGGGTGGTACTCTGGGAGGAAATATTCTTTTGAGGCCTTCCATAAATGCTTTGATGGCAGGTACTTTGAAAAGTGATAAGTGTAGCCTATTTTGTAAATAGGCCGCTATGGCAGCGAGGTGGAACCTAATAGATGTGTAAGCTAAGTTACACCGTGGAGATGTAGTAGGTAACCTATGATGTATTGGATAGACACAGCTAGGGGATTGATGGTGTTGTTATGACAATATATAACTAATCTTTTCCACTTGGCTGCATAGCAGGCTATAGTGGTGGGACGTCTAGCATCCTTAATAATGTTCATACAGTCAGGGGGAAGGTTAAGGTAACCAAATTCTAAGACCTCAGGAGCCAGATCGCAAGGTTGAGTTGAGCTGGGTCCGGGTGTCTGATCTCTCCACGGTTTTGGATTAGGAGACGTGGAGAGAGGTGCAGTTTGTGGTGAGGAACTACAGAGAGTTCCAGTAATGTGGTGTACCACGGTTGTCTGGCCCAAGTTGGAGCAACTAGAATGAGAGTCAGTGAGTGTTGCTGTAGCTTTCGCACCACCAGTGGAATGAGTGGGAGAGGCGGAAAAGCGTACGCAAATCTGCCTGACCAATTCATCCATATCGCATTGCCTTTGGACAATGGGTATGGGAATCTGGCGGCGAAGCTTGGGCATTTGGCGTTTTCGTGTGTAGCGAAAAGGTCTATGTGTGTTTGGCCCCACATTTGAAAAAATGGTTGAAGATCTTGCGGATGAAGTTCCCACTCGTGAATCTGTTGCGTTTGACGGCTTAACAGATCGGCTATGTTGTTTTGGACTCCCGGGACATATTGGGCTAGGAGAAAAATGTTGTGCGGTATAGCCCATCTCCATATGCTTTGTGCTAGTTGATAGAGCTGTAGAGAATGTGTCCCGCCTTGCTTCTGTATGTAGTACACGGATGTCATGTTGTCCGTGCGGACTAGGACAGCCTTGCCTGATATTTGCTTCTGGAATGCCTTTAGGGCTAGGAATATGGGAAGTAACTCCAGATGAGCTCCCCAGCCGGAGAGCGATGCGTCCGCTGTGAGGACAATCTGTGGAACTGGCTCTAGGAATGGGTGCCCTTTGGAAAGGTTTTTGGTGTTCCGCCACTGCAGAGAGCGGTGAGTGCGACCGTCTACCAACACCAGATCTGTTAACTGACCTTGAGCCTGGTTCCATTGGCGTGCTAGGCACTCTTGGAGAGGACACATCTGGAGTTTTGCGTGAGGCACTATGAATATGCAAGAGGCCATCATCCCAATGAGTTGCATAAACACTCGAGCTGGAAGAGTGTTTTGAGGCTGAAATTTGGTTATGAGGGTTTGTATGCTTGCTATTCTGGCTGGACTGGGATAAGCGAGTTCTTTTGAGGTGTCTATTGTGGCACCTAGGTACTGTTGTATGTGGGATGGTTGTAGATGAGACTTTGCGTGGTTTACTGTAAACCCCAAGTCGTGGCGTAGTTCAATAATGGCGCGAGTGTGGTGTAGACACTGAATGTATGAGCTGACTTTTATGAGCCAGTCGTCCAGATATGGGAAGACGTGAATGTGTTGTCTTCTTAGGTGAGCTGCCACTACCGCCAGACACTTGGTGAATACCCAGGGTGCTGTGGTGACTCCGAAAGGGAGTACTTTGAATTGGTAGTGTTGACCGTCCACTGCAAACCTGAGATATTTCCTGTGAGATGTGTGACTGGGAATATGGAAGTAGGCGTCCTTGAGATCTAGAGTGGCAAGGAAGTCGCCTTGTGAAAGAAGAGGAAGGACCTGCTGAAGTGTGACCATGTGAAAATGTTCTGAGTATATAGAGGTTTAGGGATCTGAGGTCGAGAATAGGTCTCAGAGAGCCGTCCTTTTTTGCTATGAGAAAATACAGAGAGTAAACTTCTGTGTTTTGTTGGTTCAGGGGAACTGGTTCTATTGCACTCTTTTGTAGGAGGGAGAGGACTTCCTGCTTGAGCAGTGATAAATTTTCTAACGACATTGGGCGCTGTTTGGGTGGTATGTTTGGGGGGGTAGAGGTGAGTTCTAGACAGTAACCTGATTGAACGATTTGTCTCACCCACCTGTCCGTAGTGATGTTGCTCCAAACAGGCAGGAACTGTTGTAATCCTCCCCCGACTGGAGTGGAATGGGCTGGGGGGGGGGGGGGGGAACGGTGGGAAGTCATTGGGTAGGGGTGGAGGCAGAACGGGTGTTGTTGGTCTTGCCTCTACCTTTGTTATTGTTGCCTCTGTAGCCTCCTCTCTGGTAACCTCTGGTGAATGTAGACTGGGTGGGAGTCTTATAAGAGGTGGAGGGGTTGTCAGAAGAGTAGCCTCTGGAGGTGCCCTTGTAAGAGGAACGACGAAAGAAACGTCTGGGAGCTTGCGATTGCAAGGCTCCCATTGATTTAGCTGTGTCCGTGTTTTTCTTCATCTTTTCAAGGGATGAATCTACTTTAGAGTCAAATAGGTGTTCCTGATCGAAAGGTTGTTTCGAGATGGAACTTTGTACTTCAGGTTTAAAACCTGAAATGCGTAGCCAAGCATGTCTACGCAGCTGTTGACAGCTATGGAGGCGGTATCTGCGACGTCCAGCACGCAACAAATGGAGGTATTGGTGATGAGTTTCCCCTTCTGTATAAGCCTGGTGATTGGCCTTGTCCTTATATTTATCTGGGAGGTGTTGCAATAGGGTTTCTAGCTGGAGGTAATGTTCCTGGCTAACAGTGCTTGAGTGTTGGCGATATGCCATATGTTAGCTGCCTGTGATGCGGTTCTTTTGCCAGAGGCGTCCAAGAGTTTGGACTCTTTATCGGGGGGTGGAGCGTCCCCTGATGTCGGAGAGTTGGCCCTCTTTCTAGCATTGGAGACTACAAGGGAGTCTAGTGGTACGGGGCTCTTAATGTAAGCTGGGTCTGCTGGGGCAGCCTTGTACTTTTTCTCGATCCCGGGGTTAATAACCCTAGCCCTAACAGGATCTTTAAATACTTCAGGTGCATGCTTGGTGACTCCTTTGAGCATGGGCAGAATAGTGGTGGACCTTTGTGAGTTATCAAAGGTGTCCATAAGGAAATCTTCTTCCACAGTGTCAGTATGTAAGTCAACCCTGTGGAATTGGGCAGCTCTATGGAGTAGCGGATGAAAACCCATTCTGACCTCCGGAGGGGAAGGCCTGGAGGGGTAGATGTCATCCTGTGGAACATTAGGGACATCTGGCGTACTGTAATCGTCCCAGGGGTCAGGGGAATAAGGTGGATCCCCTAGTGGCTCATCATCCGCACCCCCTCCTGTGTCATCAGAGGTGTCATCATCATCCATTGGTGAAGGAGATGGTGTAGGAGAATGGTGTGGTGGGGGAGGTGGTGGAGAAGGGACCCTGAGGGGAGATGTGGCAATGTCCCTTTTTTTAGGTGGTGGAGCCGGTACAGGCGTATCCAATGGTCTCTTCTTTGTACTTAAAGTCAGCTGACCAGTTTTAGGGTCTTTTAGAAGAGTTCTTTGTAAAGGGTCTGGTCTAAATAGGTCGTCTGATAGAGGCTGGTCTTTCGGCGCCAACCGTTTCGGTTAGGAAGACTTGCGCGGCACCGACTCTGGAACGATTTTGTGCTCCTTTGGCTTGGAACTGTGATGTTTTACAGTCTCTGTGGCCGCTTGTGGAACTGGGTGTTTTTTCGGTTCCAAGGCTTTTTTCGGCTCCGAAGGGTGTGAACCCGAAACTTTAGGGATCGGCTTTTTGCTCGGCTCCGAGTGTTTTTTCGGAGTCGATGGGCCGGTGCCTGTAGTTCTCGGTGCCGAGTGCTTGGATGTGGAGGCAGCGATCGGCACGGAGGATGAGGGCGGTTTCTTTTTCGGTGCCGGTGACCGCTCGGTACCAATGGTAGACTGACTCGAGCCCGAGTCGCCTGAAGGCTTAGTAGGCTTCTTGGCCGGGCCCGAGGGCGGGGCATGGGAAGCAGTCTCTCGGTGTGCACCTGGGCCCGAAGGTGAAGGTGTGACCGAAGCCTTTTTCAATGGTGTAGGGAGGGGGTCGGGGTCGACGTCTTTACTTACGACCCACTGCCCAGGAGTGATGTCTTTGAGGTCGGAGTTATCGGCTTCAGAGGCGCTGACGGGGCCTTCTTCTATTCGCACCTGTTCTGGTACATCGATGCCCTCATGGAAGATGTCATAGGGAATGGGTGCCGACGAGAGAGACATTGTTCTCCTGGCTCGACTATCTCGAATGGTCTTCTTCGAGCGGAAAGAGGCACAAGCCGCACAGTCTCTGGCCTCGTGCTCCGGAGACAAGCCGAGGTTGCACACCTCATGCAGATCGGTGTGGGGAAATTTCGACCCACATTGAGGACATTTCTTGAATGGCGTCCTTTCCATGAGCCAGATACCGAGGCCCAGGTAGGCCCGAAGGCCTTCGTCGACGGCCGGAATCGAGGACTTCGATGTTGAAGAGATGCGTGACGGCTAGGGATCACGATCAAAAACAATAACGGAGAAGGGTGAAGGATTGCGCGTCGAGAGTGGAATCGGTGAGGGTTCCGAACTGGAGCATGAGAAATACATCCAAGCCCAATGGCGGAAAAATCTGAAGATGGAGCCGATGCCCATGCGCACTATCATCCAAAGGAGGAGTCACCTATCTCGTGACTTCCAAAGACTTTTCCAAGACAAAAACAAGTGCAAACATCCGGGCCCAACACCAGATGGCGATCTATGCTTAGTGTGTGATCTACAGCTCATATGCCTTGAACCTGAAGTTATGGGGACAGGGGTAGCCCTTAAATCATAGATTTAGGGGGGTTAGGGGTGTGGGTGCAAGTGGCCAATGGGCTACTAGAACCAGTGGCTAAGCCATCCCTGAGGTGACCACATCCAGGGGTGTAGGTCACCTTTTCTACCCAAACCTCTATATTCTACCACTTTTAAAAATGGCAGAAATCTTCCTTAGCTGTACAGACCAGGTAACTCAACCTAGAGGTGTGGCTAGCCTTCTGGGGGTGTATGCCTCCTGAATACCTAATTTTTCCACCTGCCTTGGTGCAAATGTGAATGGGGTCAGGGGAGGACTGTTACCTCCTTTGGTAGGCAGCCTGGTTGCATATCACAGGAGGTGCAGCCTTTGAAGCTCACAGCCTTGATGTGCCACTTCACTAGCCAACCTGTCAGGTAGGGAGGGGTGACCTCCTTCCCATCCAGGCCATTGTTTCTAACCCCTGGGAGAGTTCACACCTCCTGGCAGGGGGTCAGATTTCTGTCTTGGCAGTAGCAGCTGCGGGCTGGCAGCCAGAGCGCAGGAAAGAATGGGGCAACCAGGGGGGCAACCTCTAAAGTAGCCACCTGGATGCATTCCACATTCTTGAAACAAGATTAGTGTCAGGGGTGATGAGGCATGTTGTTTGATACCAAACACAACATATTTAGGCGGTACTATGATGGAGCTGCTAACCTCTAGTTTGCCCAGGCGCTATGGACCGTCTATCACTTAAGGTAGCCTTTGATGGTAAAGGCCACTATAGGGACATATAAGCTTGCACTTAGGTGTCCACATCTTTAATATAAGGCACCCTACGTCCTGGGCTTAGGAAGCCTTACTTAGGGGCGACTGGCATATATTAAAAATAGTGCACCGACTTTAACATACATGGTGAGGGCAAAGTAGAGTTTCAGCAGTTTATGCTGCTCCTACAGTCTGCAATGGCAGGCCTGTTGTCAGTAGTTTACTTGAGTCACTCAGGGTGGCACAAACAGTCCTTCGGGCCCTGATGGCTCATTTGACACTTATACCCTGGGTACCACTGGTACCAAATTCTAGGTATTTATAAGAGGGTTGAAGTCTTTGCCAATTGGGGTTACCAATTCACACATCGTTTTAGGGTCAGAGCACTGGGACCTGAGCAGCAGGCTCCAGGTCACTTTCAGAGTCATAACCATGAGCATTGGAGCAAAAGATGGGGGGAGGGGCGATGGCAGATGCCCATACAAAAAGAGCACTTTTCTACAATGCTCAGCCTCAAATCTATTTGCCCTAATGCCCATTGATTTTTTAGTCAGGAATGATCAGTTCAGCAGCATGTTAGGGACCCAAAAAAGATACCTGTTCCAACTGTGAATGAATTTCGGCTTTGGTGGATATAGCAGACCCAGAATAATTCCTTGAATGAGGAATTTCTTACTTACTGCATTCAAGCTCTTTGTCTTTTTTTGCTGTGGCCTTCTTAAGACAATTCTTTATTTACCTTTGCTGTTGCTAATATCCTGTCTTTGCCCCTCACGTTTGTGACTCAGAACAGCATTTATCTAGCACCCTCATCTCTATCAGGGAATGGCCTATTCATCGTTCTGCAATGGGTTTTGTGTCACACACACACACTGTCATTCTACCGTAAATTCCAGCATTTGTATCATTCAGATCACCACAAAAGCGCACACAATGCTTTCCTTTCCCTAGTCCGTAGCTACTGATAGTGTGTACTCTTTACACACTTTTCAGGAAGAATGAGGCATCTCTCAAACCAGTAATGACAGGGTATCTTGACAGTGTCTCCTATGAAAAACCTGTTGCCCTTTGCCTCAACACCACCAGATGTCGCACTCTTAGCTTCTGCACCAAGTCGTCTGCTTCCAGATCTAGAGACTGCAGCACCTTTGATTTAGTCCTTCACAATTTCATGGTCAGGCAGTTCTCCGTTACCAAAACATCATTGGTAAGGGACCAGTCTCAGCTCATCAAATATGCTGTTCAACGTCTCCCAGACAGGCACTTCTTGTCGTGTCACATACAGGTTGAATGTGCACTAGATAGTCTGGCTCACCACAAACTCAGCCAACAAAGCTCATGCACCCAGTTTAAAGCAGAGTCATGGGGCAACTGGGACACACACCTTCAGAATAGAAGCCCAAACAAGCGGGCAGGCACTGTGCATTTAGACGATAACACTTAAGGGGCACGGTGGGCTCACAGGTTTCTTGACCAACAGACCATGCTCCTGCTCCGCCTCGTTTTTCCAGTTTTACCACCCATGCTCGAAATGATGGAACTTCTCTCACAGACCCATTAGACAACTGGAACGTCATACTATCTCAAATAATCTTTCCACAACACCAGCTCTGTGCATACTATTTTATAGGGTCTTAAAGAAGGGTTAACCTCTAAATTTCCAATGTGCCCTCGTGGACATCAGAGAAATAGAGACATACGGTAGTCTATACCAGCAATATTTCCTAGACAGTTTGTTTTAAATAACTACATAGGATTTACTTAGGTCACTGCAAAAAATACATCAAGGTGTGTTTGACTGTTGGTTATACAGTCATCAAGAAACCATTTCTGTTGCCCTTCCCAGCAAGTGCTTGGCTATTCTGAAATATTGTGAAAAGGCTCTCAAGAGACTGGCAAACAAGTCTGAGCTGTGGCATCTCCACTGACAAATATTTTATCTCTTGGGAAATAGTGCAGATATTCACTAACATGCAGAAGGATTTAACACCTAATCCTCTTCCATCTCTCCAGATCCAATTCTGGTTTAAGGACAATGTAGGACAATTTACTATCATCTAGAATAATATTAATATGCTTATCTTAGACATTACTCAGGAACCAACATTAATTAGGCAATTTGCAAATGTTATATTACAATCTATTCTTCCTTTTTTATGTATCATTTTTTGTATGGTATACACTACCATTGTTTTAAGAACTATGCATTCATCTTTCCCATAACTTTTTAAAATTATGAATTAAACTTAATGGAGAAATACAAAATTTAGCAGTGAGTGTATCATTACCTCGTCTTATGCAGTTACTTGCACGTTACCATCAAACCTTTACTGATTTTAACAACTGATGGAATGTTATGGCAGCACTAACCAGAGTTGAGGATTAATGTAAAAAATATGCGGGAATCTGGTTATTGTACATTTATGCCATTTCTATGATGAACTGAGACTAGCCTTTCTCAAGATGCAAACAAAGGTGATCAAAGACAACAAGTGCATCATGTTCTGCTAACGAATAAAAAGAACTACAATATGTTGATGCTACTTCTAGAGGGAACCTTTTATGGAGGATTAAATGCATAAGAAGAAAAAACAATGTCACAAGAATAATGAGATTATCACGAAAGGGCACAAGGCTCTCCAACTGCACTCACCTCGCAGGACCACCTGTTAAAGTTGCATCAATAACATGGTCATTGTCCAAACGGAACATGTACACGCCACGATTCTGAAAATGACAAATAAAGTTTAAAAACACAAGTACTGCCAGAGCCAACAGGTCTATGTTTAATGTGGTAATATGCAGCATAAATACATTACTTCTGAAAAAATTTAGGAAACAAAAGGTTGTCTATATTGTTTTTGTTACTATGCCAAACTTCAAATGACAGTCCTTCCCTTCTTTTCTTTCAATGACATTGAAGCCTTTCTTGCAACCCACCCTTCAATTGAAAAAAAGAAAACAAACCATCAGAAAGGCAACAGGTCTCGCCTAAAGGATCTACTAACTTTACCAATGTTTTTTTGGGGATGTTGAACATCAGTAAGAACAATGCTTTATGCTGGAGTGGTTTGGTATTGTTAAAAAAAAAAAAAAAAACAGCACAATGATAAAGTCGCTGGTGATGGATGTGTCATTCTGTATGAGTGCACAGTTGTCATTACGCGTGCACACACCTACAGACTGACGCAAGAACCATTTTATTTCTAAGATTGTGGACACAAGTTGCAATGGTCAATAAACATCCCCCCGAAATTTTAAGTGTACAAAAGGCCTTTTATAGAGGTCCAGCACTAATTTCCGGAGCTAATCTCAAGAGCTGCCATGTCCAGCTGCTTCTCTGAAGGTTGCTCTTTATTTCCACCACACATTTTTTCTACTGACTGTTTGCTGTCCCTGTGGTGATACGTATCATAAGCTAGTTCCTGTAAATTCCCAGAAGGCAGCTAGGAATGGGTAGCTAACTGAGCACAGCCAAACTACGAGGGCTGAACTAGTGGCATAGCACAGAAATTCAGTGCTGTACTGCATTATTTAAAAATATTTTTAACTCGTGAATTTTCATCTGATGCTCAATATATTTATATTAGAGCTCTTGAGTTTCACGCATTTCATTTAAAACAAGTCCCTGACACTGAGAGAAACTATTTTCTTTGTGGGTGACAATATAACGCTTTGGCAAAATGTCACTACTCACAGAGAATGAAACCAGTGGCTGAAGTGGGCTGACCATGTGCCCCATGCTATATGTTGTATTGGGGGAAGAAAAATGTGAATGACATTAAAGCAGACCAATGGATGAAGAAGGCTGTCTGAAAGCACCTATAACTATGTTATTTATATCTACTTTATTGGTAAAATCGAAATGCCTGAATGGTGTCCAGGAAGAGCCTGAGTGGAGAGCTTACCAAATTCAAGAACTTGGTATGACAACAATTAGCTGCCAGGAGCTGTAAAGTCAATCCCACAAGCAAAGTAATGATAAGAAATGAGAATAAGACTACTGCAAAATAACAAGTTACATACTTCAGTAATGCTCTTTCTGATGGTTAGTCAATCTAATCCGAGATTCCTCGCGTTTAGAATATTCCGAGGCACCAGACTGGATCCAAAATATTTTCCAGCATATCCCCTGCACTCCAGTGGGTGGGGTTGTGCAGCTCCGAGTCAACCTCTATATGCCCCATAAATTACAGCTGGAGTTGCATATAAGCACTAACCTAGTGCCCTGACATCAGTTTCTTTCTTGACACTGAAGTGGAGCCAAAATCCAGTTATCTGTGCCAGTGTGCAGATCTATAATTTGGGACCTTTTTAGATTGAAAAGAGGTCACTCAACAGAAAGGAGAGGAGGAAGGGTAGTGAGGAGTCTGTGGTTACATGTGATAATATTGTTACTAGGTGGAATTTGTAAGCAAAGCAGTTTCAGAGAAACTAATCCTGCATTGTCATGCACGCAAATGTGTGTTAAAAGTCATTGTGTGAAAGAGAAGGCAACTGAAGACAACGTGCACATGTTTAAAATGGTAGCGTTTTCTCCCTGGGCCTAACTAAGATACATGACACCACACCAACCCACAAACTTGTTCCAGCGTCCGGTGTAAACGGACTTTGTAGAAAGAAGCCTGGTCGCAAGGATGACATTTGCTACTTCCACAGAGATATCAAATGTAGTCAACTGCCACCGCTCAATCTCCTTGCATGGAGAAGTCGAATGCGTAGTCCTGAGTGCATGAACCTGTTCTGCTGCTCTGAAAGAAGATCCTCTTCAAGGGGCAGCTTGATTGGAGGACTGATGCTCATGCCCAGAAGCTCCAGGTACAGCATTCTCCTGGCTCAACCCAGGTTGATTCTGCTCTTCAGAACTTGGGGCAGGAGAGGTAGCCATGGGACGACATAAAAGCTACACTCTAGGCAGAATGTGACTCCAAGAGAGCCTTCTTGGGAACTCCAGCGAGATAAAGTGTTGACACTACGCCTTCTCAGGGGCGGTAATTTTTTTTTGCCAGGGTTATCCCTATTGTCGGAAGTCTCCTTGTGTCACCTCCATTGTTAACTGTCAAATCGTGATTCGCTAGGTGTCGCCGGCTGGTGTTTAAAGTTCTCACTAGGTGGTGCACGACCAGGGAAATGTACTGATGATTTGGCGAATCCCAAAGGCGCCCGGCTTTCTGTTACAGGGCCCAGGACTCCACCACACTTGTTGCAATAACACACGGCGGTGGTTTTGTCCATGAAAACCTGAACCAGTCTCCTCTTGATGGGCGGCACGAAGGCTTTCAATGCCACATGAATGACACGCAACCCCAAAAGGTTTATGTGGAGACGAGTCCCCGCCAGAGATCGGAGCCCTCTGATCTTTATCTCTCCCAGATGACCCCCTGAACCTAGCAGTGAGGCATATCTAACCACTGTCAGGTCTGAGTGGGATTGGGAAAGGGTCTGTTACTGGTTCAACTGTGGTCTATCAGCCACCATGCCAGACCTTTTGCAGTTCTCCTCTGAAACCTGGATGGAATCAAGTAGGTTCCCTTGGTGGTAGGCTCACAGAGACTTTAGATCCCACTGCAACGCCTGCATATGACATATGGCATAATCAACGAGCAGGATGCAGGAATCCAATAGGGTAATAAACCTCAGAGACACCCCCACTGAAACCCAGGACCAAGGCTCAAACATCAGAATCATAGCTCAAATGTCCTAGACTCGATGCGGAGGGAAGGCTAGGTTAGCTGCATCTAGAAGGCTCTGATGACTGGAAGCCTCTGTGCAGAAGCCAGGTGTGAATGTGGCATGTTGAGGGTGAACCCAAACGATGACAGGCGGTTTGTCATCATCTGGAGGTGGTCCATGACTAACTGTGGCAAGCCTACTTTCAACAGCCAGTCATTGAGGTAGAGAAAGACTGGTAACCCAACCTCCAAAGATATGCAGCAACTAAATCTATCACCTTCATGAACACCCGAGGGGCACTACTGAGGCTGGAGGGAAGTACGTTAAACTCAAAATGCTACAGTCCCACCTTAAACTGCAAGGCGGGAATATGGAAATGAGCATCCTGCAGATCCAACACTATCATCCAGTCTCTTGGATCCAGGGCAGATAGAACATAGGCCAGTGTGAGCAACTTCAATTTGTCCTTCTGCAGGAAGGAATCGCGAGTTGCCAGAAATCTAAAACAGGACGAAGGTCTCTGCCCTTTTTTGGCACTAGAAAATAGTGGTAGTAACATCCAGTTCTTATTTCTGAGGCCGGGACTCTAATTACGGCTCCTTTCATCAAAAGAGCCTGTACTTCCAGCAGCAAAATGAACAAGTGCTCCTCCAAAAGCTGCTGTCAGGGGACACGGGAACCCCACAATTACAGGCAGACACGGAATGCGGCTTGCGGGAAAACCACAACTCCCGGCAGCCTCAGGGGACGTCTGACATAAGATGCACATTCTCGCGTATCTTCCGGAACTGAAGATAAGGGGCTGAATCGGCAGGAGACGCTGCCGATTATTCCTGGTGTCCGGTTCGTGGCACAGTCCTGTTCTTCGTTTATTTGGAGTTTTCTTGGTTTGGTAAGGGTGCCAGCGGGCGCCACTCATTTCTCTATTGTCCTGGAAGCGCTGGGAGGGCGTTTTGCTTGCTCCCGTTTGGAGACCGTTTCATGCTTGTACTCTGTACCTTGCTAGTTCCCTCGTTGGCGAGTCCTCAGTACTTTCTTATTTGATGCAGACTCATGCGAGGGACAGTTTATAATACCGTGCTCAATATAAAAAGCTCTTCGTTTCAGCATTTCCTATACCTTCGAAACGGGGCTTGTTCTTCCTTCCCTGTTGGCGAGTCCATAGGCAGTGGCTCATATAGGGACGAACCTTGGGAACCTATATTTTGGATTTGGCATAAAAGTACTTGGAGAGTGATTTCGAACTCTCAACTCAGATCTTTGTTTATGACAATCAGTTAAGCTGAATATCTTACTTTTGGATTATACAAGCTAATACATTCCACATGTGATTGTCATGTTATGCTGCATCTGTTAATTCAGCTTGTTTTGCATATTCTGCTTTTCACCTTCATAGGGGTTATCTGGGACAGCTGATCCTTATCGCTAAGACGTCCAGTTTTCTTACACTCATGTTAAGGGTATGTATTGAGCTACAACTAGCAGTTTTGGTATAATAGTGAATTGAAGGATAACAGGAGGATAATAGTTATAGTCTAATTTGTTTGTTCCTTACAGTAAACAGTGTAAGCAACTGTGATTACCTGATCCTCACCCCTTATCTGCAAAGCTGCATTTTCTTTCTTTACAGGTTAGAGGAAGTTTGGGTTCACTTAGTTATAGTGAGAGTGGTGTTAACACCTTTATTTGAAGGGTCCTTTTTGATGATCTTTTCTCTTGTGTTTTCAGGTCTCCTTCCCCGCTGTCCCCATCCTTCACTTCCCCCACTTGACCATACTAAAGTCTGTGTGTATTACATATCCAGACTTGGGGCTCTTGAGAGGTGGACCCTTAAGAGCATGGATTCGATCATGAGGATACGTTTAGGCCTGGGACAGCTGCTCTGATGTAGGTGGGTTGAATAGGAATGGCATGGCATGTCGTATCTCCATTGAACTATCTGCAGTACCCACCTGTCGGATGCTATGGTCTGCCACCGCAGGAAGAAATGACTGATTCTGCCTTCTCCTGGATGGACGTGTGCTGCTAGGGGCAAACTAAATCTGCTTGAAAGCTGCTGCTGGAGGGGCAGGAGACTGACAGTTTCACTGTTCCTGCGGGTGTGAACACGGTCTACTGGATCCTCCACCTCAAAAGGACAGGTGTGATTTTAGTGGGGCGGCGGGCTTAAGCATTGCCTGTATGCAAAACTCATGGTGAGGTCTCAAAATTATTGAGCATACTGGTTTGTGGGCATACAGAGACTGAGCGAGCCCGCCGCTGTGGTTCTGCTTTTCTTTGAGTGGTCTAACGTGGAATACGCCTTACAACCAAATAGCCGAGAACTGTCAAACGGCATATCCATGAGAGACACCTGAACGTCACCCAAGAAGCCTGTGGGTCTCATCCATGCATGGCGCCATAACACCATGCCAGTGCAGACAGCTTTGCCCAAGAAATCAGTAGTGTCCAGTCCTCATCTTTTAACAAATTTAGCTGCTGACCTCTGGGACTATTGGTAACATCTCTGCGACTATGTCCCATAATGCGTGGGAGACTGCTTACCCAACAAAAAACTGGTGTTGACTGAGCGAAGTGCAAGGCCAGGAATGGCGAACATCAGTCACCCGAATGCCTAAATTCTCTTCAACTCTGTCATGGGGAAGGGTGTTGTCATAGTGGATGAGTTGAGATTAATCCAGCTTCTAAATGCCTGAACTACTAGGCTCTCAGGAGTAGGTTGCTGCGTCAGGGAAGCAGGGTAACTCGGAGCAGGTCTGCAGTATGCTACCTATCTATTCACAGGTGGACAAGAGTGAGGCTTAGCCCAGGTACCCTAAGTGTGTTAGTCAGGGCTTCGTTAAGTAGGAGAAAAAGCTTGGTCGAAGCCTGCCCAGGCAGCAAAACTTCGGTAATGAGACAAGATTTCACCTCAGTAGAAGGGTACTGTAAATCCAGGACTTCAGTTGCTCGTCTGAGGACTACAGCAAATGAGGCTCTCTCTTCCGTTGAAGGGCTAGGGGGGTGAACCTAACCCCATGTCAGGGTAAGTGTCCAATATGCTGGCTTCTTGTAGGTCCAAATAGAAATTGTTATCATATTGAGTGGGTAATTATTCCCCAACATCTCTTCTGTCAAAACTTGGTTGACATCGGACTGAGTCTGGTCCCAAAAATTGTTGGACAGCATATTCTAGGTAAAGGTACTGTTTTGTAAGGATCAAAATGAACTGCTCAAGGACGCGACCTTGGTTGAGACGAATTCAGTTTGGAGTTGGACATGACAATAGGAACAGTATCTGGCAGATGTTGATGTGGCAGGAGCCAGCGTGGATCTAGGCATCGGGTGTGGAGTCGGCTCAGGAGTTGAAGTGGGTTCAGGAGAGACACATGTCGCCGAGGACTGATCCGCTCGCGGTAACCCAGCTGGAGGCCTCTGCAGATCCATGGGGCTCAAAGATGCACCAGGTGAAGCAACCAGGGTAACATTGCATTCCTTGGAAACCCTATATGCTGTGAAGTCGCTAAGGGCCCTGGAAGTTTGGGGTGGATTGGGATCAGCTGTGGAATCAGCTCCTCGATGGAGTACTAGGAGCAAGATGGGGGTACGCCCTGATGCCCTTACAACTTAAGACACCGAATGACGACACAGGGACAAGCTTTCGACTAACCAGAAGACTTAGATCTAAATGATGACCTGATGTAGGAATGGCCACGAGCCGGAACAGGTCTGCGACTTCAATGCAGGCTTATGGGCCTTCCTTCTGCGAAGAGCAGATTGGGCTTTGCAATTCTGGATCGCCTTCGGGTTCATATAGTCACACTATTCGCACAACTTGAAATCATGGCCAGACGCCATACACCAGAGGCAAACCGTGTGAGGTCTCCCATAGACATCTGCTTGGGGTAGTCCCTACAAGGTTTAAACACTCTAGTTTTAGGATACATGGTCTCTTGCACAGTGGAAAGGAATTCTGCAAAAAGACTTACCAGAAAAAGTTAGGAGCTAGCTCCAGATCCATGTACGAAGGCATTGAAAGAAAGACAAACTGATGGCAGTGCACTAGGGTGGTGCTTACATGCGGCTCTGACCATCACTTCACGGGAGTAGAGAGGTTGCTATGGAACTGCACAATGCGACATACTGGCATGCGGGCTTCTACTGAAAGATCTTCCAGATCCAGACAGGTGCCTGGAGATATTTTAATGGTGAAGAATCTGCAGTTAGAAGTAGCCATCAAAAGCATCTGTTGTTCCATCACTGAGATCTTGGTTTCCCTCAGTATCACCCATTGACTTCAGCTAGGAAGAGTTTCTTGAATGTCTGAAAAAGTAGTACTGACCCAAGTCATAGGTATACAAACTGTCCAAAAGACACCTGTTATTTTAAGGCAGTGAGGTAACAAGAATAACATTTGCTTAGAGATAATCTCTTTTTTATCAAGAGCCAAAACCCTTTCAACCTTGGCCAGGAGTTCAATCAGAATCAGAATCTTTGAGACCATATTGGATGTTTGTTAAAGGAAAAAAGAAGCAGCAGCAAAAAATTGTTTAAAGACAGAAGACTGCAAAATCTGGTGTGATCAATTCCCAACTAGGAAGTAATGATAACGAGATGTCCATTGGAGTCTCAAGAACTCACAGTGGAGAAAGAAAATCAGGTGGAATTCTCAGTTTCAATAGTTGTGTTGCCAGAAGTTAAGGCAACCCACAGCACCTCTGTCCACAATATGGAGGACCAACCTGCAATCATCGATTTGGAGCAAAAGGGTTATCAGACTAGAAAGATCAGAATGTGGGTGAGAATAGAAATATTTTGGTCTGGCACACAGCACGTAAATGGCACAGTGTCATCAGTTGATGGGCAAAAAGATGTTTCCTATTAAATGGTAAGGCTAAGCCAGACAAACTATGAGGCGCAGCAAAACAGCATGATAGACTGTGATATTGATGGGGACACAGATAATGTGACCATCGGCATTTGTGCTCGGCAGAACAGATGGAGCTGAAGGGGCATATATTTCTTTGACTGGAGTGCTACTGATATATATATATAACAATGTATATTTATATATTCTCAACACACCTTAACACATGAATCCACTTCTTTTTATGTTGAGCAATGCTATAAAACAGAGTACAAAATGCAGGCTGGGAAATAAGGTAAAAAAAAAAAAAGCTAATTAATTCATGCCTTCCAGAAACTGATACGGTCTCAGAATGTTGTGTAATGCATTTTTAAACATATATTGCATGCCCTTGAGAACATCCATCATGCATTTGGGACCTTAGCTTGGAAGCTGCAAACAATGCTGGAATCGGGTAATATGACCTTAAACATTATGTGCTACAGCTTGGTTCTAGGATTGGGAGAAGACCAACATGAAATAGAAAATAAGTTAAGGCATTTGTCAACGACTACAGAGGGAGTGTATACATTTTATTCATTTGAGATTAACAATGGTGTGGATTTGTAAACTGAGTTTTAAGATTTGAAATTTATGGACATTTTCTAGGGTTAAAATACACAGTCCAACCAAAGACACTAGGAATGTAGAATGAAAGGCACTTAACAGAGTAAAAAGTAGGATTGAAGGCATTCTTAATTTCTATGCAAACTTTATAACTAGGCCAAGTACCAAACTCAATGAGTTATGTAATTATACCTCACAGAAATAGTATTCTTTATATATTAAGATGAACACACATTTTTTCCTAATGATCAGCATGAGCTAAATTGGCCCAAATTTCCTACCAATGCCATGTTTATCAAAACTTGTTGCAATTTGAGATGTATTCAAAGCATTTAATACTTCTTGAAGACAAAAAAAAATCATCAGTTGCTTTATAATATATATATATATATATAATTATATATACCTGAGATTCATAAAGCTTCTCCTTCCTGTTCGCTACTTCATTGCGGATGATTGTTCCAATATATTCTATTACCATGGTGTGCTTTTCAATATCTCTTGCAGCATATAATCCCAAACCCTACAATAGTAACCAGGAAAATTTAGAATTGCACCATTTACGGTTTACTTCCACTTAATTATAATAAAGTGTCTTAATTCAAGTTATATAATCTAAGAAAGAGTGGTAGGTCACAAGTAATTAGTATTTTTTTAAATATTAAGCATGATAATGTAACACGTAAACGAGCACTGGCAAAGCCAATAGTTCTCGAGTTGGCCGTAAGCCTGTTAGCTTTCTCAATACTTGTTTTGCCATGTTTTTTTTCTTCATAAAACATCGTGGCAGCTGCTCAGCCCGCATTATAATACAGTGGAAAAAAGGAAAAATATTGATTTGTTCTATTAAAAAAAAAAAAAAAAAAAAAAAAGAAGTTTTCTATATACTAGTCCCTGAAGGGAATGACTTAGTGCGGATCAGCTGCTTATAAAAAAACAGAATACTGCCACTCACTATGTAATGACCCAATGCACCTTGCTGTACACTGCAGTGGAAACATGCTAACAACTTGACTACAGACCAATGGATGAAGAGGGCTAAATAATATGTATGACCAAATCTACTTACCTGTAGCCGTCTGTTCTTAACGCACAAGTTACTACTTGTGTAACGATATATCTGTATGAGACATTAGTACAATATCCCCAGGCGTCAGACTGTATCCGGAAAGTTTTTTGTCAGCAGTACCCCTGCGCATCGGTAGGTGGCGTCGTGCGGCTCTGCGTCTGTCGCTGGCGTCGTAGGCGCCGACATGACGTCACGGAGACTACTTAGGCTCCACCCATGCGCGCTGGCGTCAGTTCTGTACACGACTTTCCGCACCAGGAATGCAGAGTCATGCAAGAAATGACCACTGGTACCATGAAACTAGGGCCCTTAACCCTAGAAATCAGTTCGCAGAACGGGGAGGATGGGTGGGGCGGTAAGGAATCTATCACTAATGTCTCACACATATGGCCCCCCTTGGCCAAGAGGGCCGTGACTTCCTGTTGGAGAAGCTCAAAGTGATCCCCCGACATGCGGTGGAACTGAGGTGGCATGGCTGGGGGGGCAGACTGAAGGGGAGGGAGTAGCCCCTTCGGACGATTTGCAGCACCCACCTGTCCGAAGAGACATAACCCCAGTGGGGAAGGTGATGTTGAATCCTGTGTGCACCCCAAAGCTCGGATTAGGAAGGCTTTGAGGCAGATGCTGCGGGAGCAGAGGTGGACTCGCACGCTGGCCCCCTGTGCCGCCAAGGCACCACCACATCCGCGGCCGCACTTAGGTTGGTTCTGCACAGGCTTCTGACTGAACAAACGTGTAGGGGCGCCCCTACTGTGGCCACGAAAGGTATACGTGGCCGGGCCCGTGGTAGAGAGACCCAAGGACTTGGCCGAATCCTGAGAGTCCTTAAAATGCTCCAGCGCACTGTCTGCCTTATTGCCAAACAGGCGAGTACCATCAAAGGGCATGTCCATGAGGGAACTCTGAACATCCTCTGAAAACCCAGTGGACCGCAGCCAGGCATGGCGACGTAGGGCCACTGTCGTGGAGATCGCTCTACCCAGAGTCCGTGGTGTCCAGCCCACACCGGATGGCGAACTTTGCGGCATCCTTCCCCTCCGCAACAGCTTGGGAACGTACAGCCTGAACCTCCTCCGGACACTGGGGCAGCGCCTGCGCCACCTTGTCCCACACAGAGTGAGAGTAGAGGCCCAGGAGGCATGCGGTGTTGACTGACCGCAGCCCCAAGCTGGCAGAGGAAAACAATTTCTTGCTACACTGCTCCAGCTTCTTTGATTCCTTATCTGGCGGGGTGGTAGGGAATGCGCTTTGGGAAGTAGAGGCCTGGATGACCAGGGTCTCCGGAGTTGGATGGTTTGTTAAAACGGCAGGGTCATCCGGAGCCGGATGATGACACCGGTTCACGTTCTTATCCACAGGAACCCCTGTGGCCGGTCTAGACCAGGTACCCATCCAAACATCCGTTAACGTTTCATTGAATGGAAGCAGAGGTTCCATAGAACTTGCTGTCGACTGAAGAACTTCAGTGAGGAGGTTGGTTTTGTGGGTGACAGTAGGAAGATCAAGGTCAAGGGCCTCAGCTGCTCTACGGAGCACCACAGTATATGTGGCGCCCTCCTCCATGACAGCAGGAGTAGACAGAAAACCAGACTCTGAACAGAAGTCAAGGCCACCTGCCTCATCCGACTCGTCCGTCCACTCCTGTTCAGACTCGCACTGCCGTGCAAGAGGGTCCTCAGACCCCTCCCAGTCGTCCCCCTCCTCCACCGCCCGAGGCACAGGCAGCTGCGGCGGGGGAGGGACAGGGCGCCGGGAATGGCACCAGCCGGCGCCGATCCTGCTCAATGTCCCTATTAGGGTCCCAACCCGGAGCAAAATTGTCCGGAAACCTGGGCAAGGGCGGAGGTGGGACGAACAGGACCATGGCAGCGCCGGGAACGGAGCCGCAGGAGGCGCCGGGGCCAGAGCCGCCGGCGGAGGACCCTGCAGCGCCAGGGGTGGCGGCAGAGCCGTCGGCAAGCAAGGGCCCTCAGTTGGGACCGCGGGGCCAGAAGGCGCGCCGGCGGGAGCCAGAGGCCTGAAAAGGCGGACCATGGCAGCAAGAAATTCTTGTAGCTGGGCTGGTGTCGCCGACGGACCAGAATAAGGTGGGTAGGCCACGGGACTCACAGGCTCCAACGGAGCCGCAGGGGGAAGTACCCCAAGCCCCCTCGTCCGCGTCCGGAGACCGACTGGGGGACGTGGGAGAGCGCAAACGCTTCTTCAATTTTTTCTTATGACGTCTCTTATCTGACTCAGAGTGTGAAGACTTTGACCTCGAGGAGCGATGGTGATGGCCCCGCGGTCGGTCCCTCGACCCCTGGACCTCTAACAGCGCGGAGACGACTGCCGGGCCTCCAGCAGCTTTCGGGACAGCTTCCGCAAAGCCTTCGGAGCCATGGCCAGACAGTCGGAACATGACTGGTAGTCATGGTCGCGCTCCAGACAGTAGAGACGGACACCCTGGGGGTCGGCCACCGACATTGTACGGCGACAGGCCCCGCAGGATTTAAACCTAGGCATACCTACGCGGCACCAGGAGTCAAAGCCTCAAAAGAAGTAGAGACAAAAGTCTCAAAAAAGTTAGTCAAAAAGTGACTAGGGTACGTGCTCTAACCGGATCTGCACTTGCTGTCTACATGATGTCATCTTGGCGCCTACGACGCCAGCAACGGACGCAGAGCCGCTCAACGCCACCTACCGGCGCGCAGGGGTACTGCTGATGAAAAACTTTCCGGATCCAGTCTGACACCTGAGGATATTCTAAGGTAAGGAGTCTATCACTAAGTGTCTCTTTCAGATGAATAGTACTGTTGATTCACATGCTCTGCATACTCCTGCCATCTACTGTTGGTGTCGGATGTTTGCAAGTTGTTTTTCTTTTAAGTCATTCAAGTCACAAGGCCGGTTGTGACTCTTCCCTTGACCCAGAATGCCACAGCACAAAGGATCCACTTTAGATTGTTTTCCCGCTGAAAGGGTGAGTGGAGTAAGTGGAGTGATGCAAGTCTTACATAAAGTTGATGAGGGATGAACTGAATATGTGTAATCATCTGTGATCACAAACAGAGGAGAGAGGGTGCATGTGAATGTACAGCACTATACGCTATGAAAATATGGCTCTAGGAAAGTAGCCTATTCTGTTCGTAGCATGCGTGGCTGTTGATACACATGTTCTGCATTAACTATAAGGCAGTCCCTTGTTAAAGTGGTGGCTAGGTAGCAGAGGTTTGAAACAAGATCCTTAAAGAACAAGTTACTTACCTTCGGTAACCTATTACCTGGTAGAGATGGTCTAGCCGCAGATTCCTTAACTTTTGAATTCTATCCAGGAGTCAGATTGGATCTGGAAAATTTTCAGCAGCCCCTCTGCAAGCCGGCGGATGGTGCCTTACCATTCCGTGATGACGACTCCAGTCGTGACATCAGTGGAGTCATAGAAGTCTCCCCCGGTGCGCAGACGTCAGTTTCTTCAGTGAAACATTCTATGCTAAAAAGAGGTGCCATTATAGAAACTGGCTGTGGAAACAGTGCACCAAAAAAAAATCAATATATCTTTAAAAATATAATTAGAAAATGGAAATAAATGGTATGATAATACCCAGACAAGGCCCATAAGGAAAGATACAATGGTGTGACAAAGTAATTGGAAATGAAAGGCATGGCAATACCAAGTCAAGATTTAAGAAGTAGTAGCAAATGGTCCGTTGAATCGCACAATCACATGAAACCAAGATAACTGGTATATGAAACCAGTACTGAAAAGGGTACAACCATTACACTAAGGATCGTTGACAGAGCTGAGAGATGGGCAAATAGTTAAGGAATCTGCGGCTAAACTGTCTCTCTACCAGATAATGCGTTACAGAAGGTAAGTTCATCTGATAGAGACAACTAGCTAGAGACAACTAGCTGCAGATTCACTAGCTTTTGAATTCAATACCATAGCTATACCCACCCGAGGAAGGCCTGCAAACTAATCCTACAAAAGCTCTCAAAGAGAACCTGCTGGTCGCAATTCACCACAGACCAGACATATGTAGGAATTAAATGAAAAAGAGCATTGCTCTCTATAAAAACCGGGGCAATGACCACAGATAATGTAAATAAGAAACAACCCTGCCAGCACAGAAAAACCAAAGCCTCAAGGGAAACAGGATAACACCCTTTCGGAAGACATCCGACAACAGTCAGACAATAGTATTTAATCTCCAAAGGGTAAGTGAGTCCTTGGATTAGAAGGGTCATAGGCAAAGCAAATGCCACGTAACCTGCATCCTCTACATCAGTAAAGAAATAACTGAAGGGAATCCATCCTGATAACTCCAGAATAGAAGGGCTTCCAAAACCTATTCCCAATAAAACCAAGATGAATAAACCCAATCCTTCCACGGTCGGGGAAAATCAATCCAAGTACCTAGACAGATTAACGTCACTGTCTATCCCTAAAAAAAGAAAAATGTCTTTTTTTTATTATTTCTTTTTTTAGACAAAATGACCACCCCAAGGTTCACAATGCATAGAGCCCATAGATACGGAAAGATGGCAAATAAACAGATATAAATCAGCCATAAATATCGATCAATTATACCTAGATCTATATATCCGTGTTCAATGCATGTATATAGATCTGAACCCAAAACTTACAGAGAAGAACCCCATTTAACAATAAATTCTTTTTTGTTTTTTACATGGAATGTAACATCCATTTTATTGCATATAGCTAAATTATATCTAAGCATGTGTAAACACATATGCAACGCACCTATGTAAAGTCTGTATACACACATGGATAAATGGAACTGAAAAACCAGTACCATACAATATAATATCAAGAGAGAGATCCGACCCTCAATTAAACACCTTGGGTGACTTAGCATTAAGATAATGCTGTCTGTCAAATGTATCTTAACAGGCCGGTACTACCTAAAGAAAACCCATATGAAAATGAGCCCTTGCCAGCAGCAAGCACTTTTAACCACACTTGGCCTAGAAGGACAAGATGAATAAAATAAACCAAGCCCCTGGAAAACACCCAAAAAGGGAACCCAGCTGTAGTAACTTGCCACAAGGCAGATGAGCCAAAATCATATCTGACCATATGGCAGACAAGGGCTCAAGTATAAATATTTAGTTCTATAAGAACACACGAAGCACCAGATCATACGTTTACACTATGATCCCTTAAAAGGCTGTAAGGTACAGAAAATAACAAATTCTTACTAGAGAAAAAGAAATGTCCCCAAGGAGACAGAACATCCAACTTCCCGATAGGAAATGTAAGACTATCAATAGCACCAAAGTCAAAGAGTATGGAAATATCCAGTATGTTGTTAAAGTGAAGATGAATAAAAAAGCGAACCTTCTCTTCAGATAAAACAAATCTTTTCAACCATGTAAGGCAAGGCTGTAAACAGCTCTAGGGTAAATATCCAGACACTGCATCTCAGATATCCTCATAAGTAGAGCTCACGGGATAACCATGCTCCAAAATTGAACATAAGAATAAATATTGTCTCCAAAAATGGAGGGAACCAAGACTCTAAGTATTCAGAAGAATACCCATCAGACACCTTGAATTGCCAAACGTATTGTCTCCAGCAAAAAGGAGCACACTTCCATGGAACAAACTGCTATGTACAGGTAAGGAACGCATCACATAATAAGGCTGATCTGACCTCCTCGCCGGGAAGCATAACCAAAAAATTATCCAACGCAAAAGCTATCCGTTTGCCAAACGTAATGTCTCCATTAAAAAGGAGCGCACTTCCATGGAAAAAATTGCTATGTGCAGGTAAAGAACCCATCACGTAATAAAGCTGGCCTGACCCCCTCGCCGGGAAGCATAACCTAAAAATTATCCAACGCAAAAGCTAGATCACCTATAAAACCCAAGTATAGGGACAACACTAAAGAACATATAAACAGATAAATAGCAATTAAGACTGTATCCCTTCGACCATCATGGAAGCTCCTTAATGCCAAGGCGGCCTGAGCCCCAAAAAGATGGACGTTGTCAAAGGAATATCGGCCAAAGTCGCATGGACCACCTCTGAAAAACCTGAAGTTCTCAACCATGTACGATGTCGTAGTACCACCAAAGATGCCATGGTCCAACCTACTGAATCAGTAGTATCCATGCCTCATTTAATTATCAGCTTAGCTGCCTGTTGGCCATCTCTAATCAGCTGTTCAATATCAGAACTCAGTTCATCCCGAAGTGATGGCAACATAGTCTGCAAACAATCCCACAAGACATGTTGGTGGACCTTAAAGCAGAACTAGCAGAAGTAAAGATGTGTTTGCCACATGCATCTTGAATCTTAGACTCTCAATTCAACCGAGTCTTGGGTGAAGAATTGATATCTTGTGAGGCTGTAGCAGCCTGAGTTACCAGACTGCGAAGGGTAGGATGCCTGAGGAGACAAACAGGGTCTCCAGGGGCAGGCATGTGCCTGCAAGATATAGCACGGTCCACCAAGACCCCTGTATTAGGTTTTGCACAAGTTCCTAACAATATATCAAACAAGGCCTCACTTTATGGAAGAACAAGCTCTTCCCCTGTCTGTTCTTGGTAAAGGACATCAATCAGAGGGTTGGTGGACTTCTCCAACGTAGGCAGTGACCGCTCCAAAACTGCAGCCACTCTCCTCAACATATCTGCGAAGTAGGACCTTGCCTCTGTAGTGAGACTAGGATGGGAAAGTAGCCCCGAGGCTGGGGAAGACTCCAGCCCACTAGCCACACCAAGTACAGATATCCAACTTTCCTTCACTTAAGATGGAATAATCTCAGAAATGGGATGAAAAGGCCCAGACTCCCTTGTATCACCTGCCACATGGTGACTCCCAGAAGTCTCACCATGAGAAGGAAGTGAAAATGGCATATTCCCCTCAGTTTGCTCTATAGACTCGGCACCTGACGCTGATCGACGTCGAGAAGGCGACGCTTTGAGTCGATAGGAGAAGTGACTTTGAACGTCGCCGCTTCCGTCAATGCCGGAGTCAGCTGATCAAGAAAGGAAGCCGAAGGTGGAGTCCCCGAAGGGCTGTGCACCTTCGCTGACCCAACGAATAAGATGGCCCAACCGACCTCGAGGGCGAGCCCACCGGTGTGACTCCACTCGCCTCCTTGGGGCCCGGAGGGGGCTCCAGAGAAAGGAGGGGCCTTAAAGAGGAGATAGAGAGTTATACTACTTCCTAATCTGGGCCATCCATGCGCCGGCTCATGGAAAGATGGGGCGACGTGTGGCAGAGTCGTATATGGCCTCCTTAAATGGCGAGCAGGAGGAGCCGTGGGAGAAAGTCTCCATGAGGTCGGGGGTGCCGCAACTTCAAATGCCTGCACCCGCCTTTGGACATCTCTGTAGAGCGTCGCCCTCAAGAGTAGCTCTGGCACCTGGAACGGCCCAGTGTACCGACCTCCGCAAGAGAAGAAGTCGACCGAGGCCGTGAAGTCACAGAGGACCGCGACAGAAACGCCGCCAGTAATTTCATACAGCATTTTTTGAATGCCTTTGTATTCAGCCTCAGGCAGGAGCCCCAATCCTCGGTGTCCTGGAGTTCTCGGAAACACTACATACAAGCGGAATGCAAGTCTGTAGCTGACATTTGTCGAGTACAAGACCCATAAGGCTTAAAGCCTGATGACATGGGAAAAAGGCAAACGTGCAGAGGGTTTGCTGAAAAATTTCCAGACTCAAAAGTTAAGGAATCTGTGGCTAGATGTCTCTATCAGATACTACTTGGCCTACTAGTGCTTGCTGAGGTGCAAACACATCTACATAGTAATGCTTAGTGAAAGTGTATGGTGTAGACCAAGTACCAGCTTTACAAATATCCGTGATAGGGATAATTTCTAAAAACAATAAAAAGCCAATATTGCTCCTTTCTTACATGTAGTGTGCCTTTGAGGGCACTGGTAATGCGAGTTTTGCTCTGCCAATGTAGTATATTAGCACTCTTTTCATATCCAGAGTATGCAGCACTCCATCAGCTAATGAGTATGGGGATGGAAAAAAGACTGGCAGCTCAATTATTTGGTTGATGTGAAAAGAGTAAACAACGATGGGTAAGAATTTAGGGTTATTTTGAAGGACTACCCTATACATCCAAATGTGGGGTGATTAAATCGTAAGAACTTGGAGCACACTAAGATCTCTGAGGGAAGTTATTGCTAAAAGAAATGCCATATTCCAAGATAGGAATGCTAAAGGACACGAGTGAAGAGGTTCGGGGGGGAGAGGCACACGAAACGTGTCTATATCCATGATGTGTTTTTGGAGGAACAGTCCGTTTTGACCCTTCCATGAATGCTTTAATGACAGGAAAACAGAATATTGATGCATGCTGCATATTATAGAGGTATGCTGCACTTACAATGAGATGTAAGCTTATTGAGATGTACACTATTCCCGCACTGTAAAGATGTAGTAGATGAGGAATGATGTCTTGTATTGAGGCAGCAAATAGGCCAATTTGTTTCGTATGCTGTAATGCATGAACCCCTTGCATTTCGCAGCATAGCATCCCCGAGTACTGCATTTTTCTAGCCTTGTAAAATAACCATACATTCCTGTGGGTGACTAAGATACGTAAACTTTGGATATAGTCTGGCCCAAATGGGCCAAAATCTGGCTCGCACTGGTGGGTGTGGTAGCAAAAAGGAACATTGCTCGACTCTGGGGTGCCGGGTAGGTACCAACTGTGGAGTGCTGGAAAAATTACTTGGACTGGTGTCAACGGGCTGAACAGACTGTATACCAGAGCAGAGGGTGCCCATGCAAGTGGGAAAAGATATGGGGGGCCTGAATGAACTACAGGGACCACTGACTAGCTGTACGTGGGGGGCCCATGGACTGGGAGCATGTGGTTTGTGACTTCTCTGATCACCTTGGGGGTAATGACGTGCTAGTGGGAATGTGCATTGTGAACGCTGCTACGTATTTGTATACACTGAACCACTACTATGTATATTATACTGTTTTCTATGTATCTAGAGGAAGAGAGACCCATGGTGTTCACCAAGGGAACAGGGTACTCTAAGCAAGTAGAAATCAGATCTCCCCTTGGATTATAAAGAAAAAAGGCTGCACTCATTGCTGAGTCATACCTTTACATAAGCATACTAGTACTATACATAAAATTACACTCAAACATATAATGAGTCTCAAAAATGAACACAAATTCTTATTTATTTAAAACAGATTTAAAACAGGGGCTATTTTACAAGGGGCACAGAGAGATTAACTGTTTGTCTTGTAAAAGATGGAAAATTAAGACAACCCATCGAAACGCGTCGATGCATCATTTAACATAATCCTTGGAATAATTGGATCTGTAGATACAAGCAGGAAACAATATATCCAGGACTAGTTATTTAATTGTTCTGCTGGATATGTTCCATAAAAGACAAAGTATACTGTCTGAATCTTTCTCTCTCTTTTTATGTTGTGTTATGTTTTAAATAGGAAATGTACATTGAGGGGTTTTAGAGAAACTGTTTTGTATACATAAAAATGTGTGATACATTAAAAGTTATATGAATTTTTAATGAAATATTGGAGAGAAAAAAGTTTTAAAAAAAATAAGAATTCATGATAACTTTGGAGACTCAAATGTTTGATTGCAATTTTATGTATAGTACTATTATGCTTATGTAAAGGTATGACTCAGCAGTGAGTGAAGCCTTTTTTCTTTATGATCCAAGGGGAGATCTGATTTCTACCTGTTTTCTATGTAAGCATATGTTTCATGGTTAATAAAAATAATTTTTAAAAAAAATATACTCAAACTCGGGTGCCATATCACTAGATGAACAAGTTACTTACCTTCGGTAACGATGTATCTGTAAGAAACATTAGTTAGTTAGATTCCTTACCTTAGAATATCCCCAGGCGTCAGACTGGATCCGGAAGATTTTTCGTCAGCAATACCCCTTGCGCGTCGCTAGGCGTCGTCTGCGGCTCCGCGTCCGTCGTCGTGCGCCGGAATGACGTCGGAGTACTTAGACGCCGCCCTCGCGCGCTGACGTCAGTTCTTGTACATAGCCTTCCGCGCCAGGAACGCAGAGCCATGCAAGATACCGACACTGGTGCCAAAAAATTCTAGGGCCCTGAAAGGGATAGCCAGATGTCAGTTCGCAGAACGGGGAGGATGGGTGGGTCGGTGAGGAATCTAACTAACTAATGTTTCTTACAGATACATCGTTACCGAAGGTAAGTAACTTGTTCATCTGAAAGAAACACGTTAGTTAGATTCCTCACCTTAGAATAGATACCCAAGCAATACCATCCCCGGTGGTGGGTCTGCGAACCAAGATCTCACCAGAAAGTCCTGGTGGACAGAACGGCCAAAGAAGCCATCCCTCCGGACTTGGCTGTCTAGGCAATAATGCCTGGCAAACGTGTGTAGCGAAGCCCACGTAGCCGCCTGACAGATGTCCTGCAACGGGACTCCCCGTCCCAAAGCAGTAGTAGCCGCTGTAGCCCGAGTGGAATGGGCGCGCAGCCCAACAGGAGGGTCCTTTTTCGCCAAGGAGTAACAGATTTTGATGCACAAAACGACCCACCGGGAGATGGTCCGTTTGTGCACAGCTTTTCCCTTCTTAGCACCCACGTATCCAACGAAAAGTTGGTCGTCCACCCGGAACTGTTTTGTGCGGTCCAAATAAAAGGAGAGCGCACGTTTGGGGTCCAGACGGTGGAGCCTCTCTTCCTCTTTGGAAGGATGCGGAAAGAAGGTGGGCAAGGTGACAGATTGCCCAAGATGAAAGGGGTTCACCACTTTCGGTAGAAAGGAAGGACGAGGCCGAAGGACAACCTTGTCCGGATGAACAGATAGAAAAGGAGGCTTGGACGATAGAGCCTGGAGCTCACTCACCTGTCTAGCCGAGGTGATGGCTACCAGGAAAGCAGTCTTAAGAGTTAGAAGACGAAGAGGACAATTGTGAAGAGGCTCAAAGGGAGCGCACATCAAGAATGTCAAGACAAGATTCAAGTCCCACTGAGGCATTACGAAAGGGACAGGAGGGAACGTGTGAGTAATGCCTTTAAGAAAGCGTGACACTACAGGGGACTTGAAAAGAGAGGGCTGATCTGGAAGCCGTAAGAAGGCAGAGAGAGCAGCAAGATAACCTTTCAAGGTGCCCAGGGCAGAGCCCTGCCGGGCTAAAGAAAGAAGAAAGAGGAGAACCTCAGAAAGAGGGGCGGAAAGGGGATCCACAGCCTTTGCTGTGCACCATGCCACAAATTTGTTCCACCGGCAGGCGTATACCGTCTTTGTGGAGGGACGCCTGACTGCCAGAATGATATCACAGACTTCAGGAGGCAAGTCAAATGGCATCAACTGCCGCCGCTCAATCTCCACGCATGGAGGTGGAGGCTGGACAGGTTCGGGTGGAGGACCGTCCCATGCTGCTGCGACAGAAGATTCTCCCGAAGGGGCAGACGTATTGGAGGATCGGTCAACATACTGAGTAGCTCGGGATACCAGTACCTTCGTGTCCAATCCGGAGCCACCAAGATGACTTGGGCCCGGTCGTGCCTGATCTTCTTCAGCACTCTGGGCAGAAGTGGTATAGGCGGAAAGGCGTACAACAGACCGCAACTCCACTCGTGACGAAAAGCGTCGCCGAGCGAGTGCCGCCTTGGAAATTCCAACGCGCAGAACTGCTGACATTGAGCGTTCTCTTCGGTGGCGAATAGATCTAACCAAGGCTCTCCCCACTGCTCAAAGAGACCTTGCGCCACTTCGGAGTTCAGACGCCATTCGTGATCCATCATGCACCGGCGGCTGAGTTCGTCTGCCTGCCAGATGTTGAACCACTAGGGTGACGCCCTGGTGTTCCAGCCACGTCCAGAGGCGCAGAGCCTCTTGACAAAGGGTCCACGACCCCACCCGCCCTGTTTGTTGCAATACCACATGGCGGTGGTGTTGTACGTGAACACCTGCACGACACTTCCCCGGACAGAGGGAAGGAAGGCTTTCAGTGCAAGTCGGATCGCTCTCAACTCCAACAGGTTGATGTGGAGGCGAGACTCCGCCGGAGACCAGAGGCCTCTGATCTCCATCTCTCCCATATGGCCACCCCATCCCAGGAGGGACGCATCCGTCACTACGACATGCTCCGGTTGGGGAAGGGAGAGGCTCTTGCCCGTGACCCAATCGCGGTCCGTGAGCCACCACTGCAACTGCCGTGCAGTGCCCTCTGAGATCAAGACATGGTCGGACAGGTTGCCGTGATGCTGGGCCCACTGAAACTTCAGGTCCCACTGCAGAGCCCGCATGCGCCGCCTGGCTTGATGCACTAGTAGGATGCAGGAGGCCATCAGCCCCAGAAGCCGCAACACTAGCCTGACCGAAACCCAGGATAGAGGCCGAAAGATGGGAATCAGGGCCTGAATATCCCGGACCCGCTGCTCCGGCGGATGAACCCGGAACTGCACCGAATCGAGAACCGCTCCGATGAAGAGGAGCTTCTGAGAGGGACTCAGGTGTGACTTCGGCACATTGATGGAAAACCCCAGCAAATGCAGGAGATCCACCGTAGTCTGGAGGTGGGAGACGACTGCCTGGGGCGAGCCCGCCTTCAACAACCAGTCGTCGAGATAGGGGAAGACTGGAACCCCTGATCTGCGCAGATGAGCTGCGACCACCGCCATCACTTTCGTGAACACCCGAGGGGCGCTGGTGAGGCCGAAGGGGAGCACGGTGAACTGAAAATGCTCCTGGCCCACCGTGAACCGCAGGTAACGCCGGTGGGCCGGCAGGACGGGGATGTGGAAATATGCGTCCTGCAAGTCCAACGCTACCATCCAGTCTCCAGGGTCGAAGGCAGCTAGAACCTGAGCCAAAGTCAACATTTTGAACCGTTCCTTCCGGAGGAAGGCATTGACGTTCCTGAGGTCCAAGATAGGGCGTAGGCCCCCTTTGCCCTTCTTGGGAACCAGAATGTAGTGGGAATAACAACCACGACCTACTTCTGGGCTCGGAACGCGCTCGACGGCCTCTTTGGCCAAGAGGGCCGAAACTTCCTCTCGTAGAAGATTCAAATGATCCTCCGAGATACGGTGGTGCTGCGGTGGCATGGCTGGAGGGATCGTCTCGAAGGGGAGGGAGTAGCCCCTTCGGACGATTTGCAGCACCCACCTGTCCGAAGTGACGGTACGCCAGTGGAGCAGGTGATGGCGAACTCTGCCGCCCACTGGCGAGGAATGGGCCGGAAAGCTCGGACTAGGAAGGCTTGGAGGCGGATGCTGCCGGGGTGGATGTGGGCTGACCGCGTCGTCCTCCAGAACCGCCTCGGCGGAAACCACGTCCGCGCGCAGGTTGGTTCTGCGGCTGGTGGCTAGGCGGACGTGAGGAGGCGCCCCTTCCTTGGCCACGAAAGGGGCGAAAGGCGGAAGTTTGCGACCGCGGGGCAGAGAGGACCAAGGACTTGGCCGTAGCCCGGGAGTCCTTAAAGCGATTCAGCGCACTGTCCGCTTTCTCACCAAAAAGGCGAGTGCCATCAAAGGGCATGTCCATGAGAGTGCTCTGGACATCCCCCGAAAAGGACGTGGACCGCAGCCAGGCGTGACGTCTAAGCGCCACCGTGGTAAAAATCGCCCTACCCAGCGAGTCCGTAGTGTCAAGCCCACATCGGATTGCATGACGTGCCGCATCCCTCCCATCGGCCAGAGCCTGGGTAAGTCGTGTCTGGGCCTCCTCCGGGCACAGGGGCAGCACGTCCTCCACCGTATCCCACAGAGAGTGGGAATAACGGTCCAAAAGACAGGCGGTGTTCAAGGACCGCAGACCCAAACTAAGGGAAGAGAACAGCTTTTTGCCAAACTGTTCCAGTCTCTTGGAATCCCGGTCCGGCGGAGCGGTCGGGAAGGAGGATTGGGAGGTAGAAGCCTGGATAACCAGGCTCTCGGGGGTGGGGTGTTGGGACAGAAAACTGGGGTCGCCCGGAGCAGGGCGGTGGCGCCTGGCGACGTTCCTGTCCACAGGAGGAACTGTGGAGGGCTTGGACCAGGTGCCCTGCAGAACGTCAATGAGGGCCTCATTGAATTGCAGCAGAGGCTCAGTGGAGCTTGCTGCAGACTGAAGCACCTCAGTAAGGACGTTAGTCCTCACAGGCACGGCAGGCAGCTCGAGCCCAAGGGCTGCGGCCGCCTTGCGCAGCACCACAGAGAAAGCAGCACCCTCCTCCGAAGCCACAGTCGGAGGAGAGATGAATCCAGTGTCTGGTGAGGTATCCAGACCACTGGCCTCCCCCAGTTCATCTGCCCAGTCCTGTGACAGCTGAGCCTGAACGGCCATAGGATCCTCGGACCCCTCCCAGACGCCCCCGTCATCCGATTCCTGGTAAACAGGAGGAAGGATCGGAGCCGGACGATAGACATAATGTGTCTCTAACGGAGCCGTACGCGGCGTCCATCGACACCGTAACGGCGCCGGATCCGGAGCGGGGCTGAACTGGGCCTCGACGCCGAGCGGAGCCGGCGTCGGAGGTGGAACCGGTGTCGACGCCGGCGGCGTGACGAGGTCGACCGGCGTCGGCAGGGACTCGGGGACGAGTCCCTCGGGAACCTGCGGCGTCGGGGCCGGAGCCGGAGCAGGAGCCGCCGGCATGCAAGGTTGCCCAGTCGGGTCCGCGGGGCCCGAAGGCGCGCCAGCGGGCGTCGACGGCGGAGCCAGGCTCCTCATGGCCGAGAGGAAGGCACTGACTTCCGCCGGCGTCGCGTCAGTCCCAGGGACCGGCGGGTATGGGGACTTGCGCAGCGCCTGCGGCTCCGCTGGAGCCGCGGGGGTGGAACCACCCTGACCCTCGGCCGAGTCGCGTGACCGGCGAGGGGAGTCCGAAGAGCGGTGTCGCCTCTTGGACTGCTTCGACTTACCCGAAAGACTTGGAGCCAGACGAGCGATGATGACGTAGGCTGCGGCTCCGCGACCGATCCTTGGACCTCCTCCTGGACCGGGATCGAGAGGGGCACGGAGCCGAGTGGCGAAGCTCGAGGAGCTTACGGGACCGCACCCGCCTAGCCTTCGAGGTCAGGGCCTTGCAGTCCGAACACGACTCCGCGTCGTGGTCGAGGCCCAAACAGTAAAGGCACCGGCGGTGATGTTCCGTAACCGACATCAAGCGGTTGCAGTCAGCACAGGCTTTGAAACCAGGCATCCTACCGGCACCGGAGTCGAGACAAGATCAAAAAACGTAGTCAAAAAAGACTAAAAGGGGTAGCTCTCCCGGATCTGCGCTTACTGGCGCGGAAAAAGAAGAACTGACGTCAGCGCGCGAGGGCGGCGTCTAAGTACTCCGACGACGTCATTCTGGCGACGGACGCGGAGCCGCAGACGACGCCTAGCGACGCGCAAGGGGTATTGCTGACGAAAAATCTTCCGGATCCAGTCTGACGCCTGGGGATATTCTAAGGTGAGGAATCTAACTAACGTGTTTCTTTCAGATTGAACAGTTTGGGGACTAGGGTTATTAAGTCAACCCTGGTGGGCGTGTTGATTTTGTAACAACATTGAAAACCATTGTTGTGGTGCCCACATTAGGATTAGAGTCATTGCACTCTGCAGCATTCTCACAAGTATTACATCCGGGGATGAGATGGAAAAGTGTATGCAAATCAGTTAATCCATAGTGGTTTGCCTTTGGATTGATGGTGTGAGTACCTGGTTGAAAAGTTTTCACATTTTGCAATTTAGCAAGTGGCAAACAGATCTATTGTGGGAGACCCACACGGTAGAAAGCACTTGTGGAGGACTTGTTGGTGGAGTTTCCACTTTTGAACTTGGTGTGTTGTGCTGAGCAGGTCTGCAAAGTTGGTGTCCACTCTCAGATAGCATTTAGCAAAAAGTGAATGTTGGGATGGACTGCTCAATGCCAAATATCCTGTGCCAATTGTGAGAGCAGACGGGAGTGTGTCACTCCTTGCTTCTGCATGTTGTCTGTTTTTATGAGGACAGTCTTGTTTTGAAGCACTGGTTAAAAGAGTTGAGGGCTAGCTGGATGGCTAGCAGTTCAAGGTATCTGATGTGGACCAATGAATGCTTGTAGGCTAAATGCCCCGGATTGTCAAGTGATGAAGGTGGGTACCCATCCTGGTGGAGAGGCATCTGGGATAATGGTCATTTGCATAAGGGTGTCTAGAAACCGCCTGCCCATCAAGAGGTTTTTGGTGTTCCACCAGTGAATAGAATGCTGGGCTCTTGTTGGTGCCAACATTAGATCCTCCCAATCTTCTTCCACTTATGTCCATTGTTTAACTGGACAATCCTGTACAGGGCGCATAAATAACTGTGCATATATTACTATAGCTTTGGAGGAAGCCATCATGCTCAAAAGTTTCATTGCAAGTGTTACTGTAATGTACCGTTGTGTCTGAAAAAGAGATGGCAGTTGCTGGACTGCCTTTACTCTCTGTGGGTTTAGGTATGCATTGCCTGTCTGTACACCGTGCATGGACCCCAGGAAGGTCGAGAAATAGGATCCCGGTTTGTTGATAGAGGAGGCCTTTGAGGGATTACATCTGTCTCTGCTTTTGCTCTGCTGAGCCTTCTGGAACTGGGTTCGATGTTCCTCAAATGGTGGTCTTTGGCTGGTGCCCTGATGTTGCTGTTGCAGCTATGAGTAGCTGCCCCATAAGCCACACTCTTCCCAACTGTGTATTTTTTTGACTCCTTACCTGGAGGAAGAGCATCTCCAGTTGATTGTTTAGAAGTTCTTTTGTGTGCTGTATGTATTATGTGCGAGTCTGGTACGATGTCTCTTCTGATGTAGGGTGGATCTTGAGGAGCTGGTTTATTTTTTTTCACTATGTTTTCTCTATGCTCAGGGTGTCATGGCCTGTGCCTTAGCTGGCCGTTTAAAGATGTCTGTTGTGGACTTAACATACCCTGAGCATGCGAAGAAAGCCCTTGAGCATGGTAAGATATGTAACAGACTTTTCTGTATTAAAGAGGGTTTCGGAACGGAAATCTTTTTTTGCTCCACAGTGTGCATCTTCACCTGATAATGCTAAGCTGCCCGGTGTATCACAGCATGATATGACGTTGTATCACCTGGAGGCGCAGGTTTCACAGAGTATGGCTCGATGTCCATTTCATCCTGTTGGTCAACTATATAATCCTCCCAAGGATCTTGAAATGTGTCTTTCCCAGAATCGTCAAGATAATAAGGGCTCCCATGGACAGAATTGCTGCCATGGGTATCTGGAAGTAGAGAATGTGGTGGTAGGGGAGGCAGAGTTAGGGAGTCGTGAAAATCAAGGGGGACTAGTAGGTAAGTGCCTTACCCTATGGGGACCGGGTGGTTGTAGGTGAGAATGTGAATGGGGGGTGAAACTTAGTAGCCAGAGTATCCTCTTTGGTAGTGTTAGAAGGCCTGGAGCTAGAGACTTGGCCACGGTCCTCCCAGTATCTGGATGGATAATTTGTCTGTCATTCATCAAGGACATTTGTACGCTTTACAAATATAGAGTACTGTGAAGGCTGCAAATTAGGTGTCAACTAAGGCACTGACTCAGGTTTTGGGAGTCAAAGCATCCCTGGCTTCCGTCCAGTTAGGCTCAAAAGCTTGGTGTTGTGCTGAGGCTTTCGACCCATGTGGGTGAAAGCCATTTTGGTCCCAACAGGGTCTTCAGCTTCGAAACAGAGCATGGTATGTAGGCACTACTCAGCATTACAGGGGCCTGGGGAGGATCAGTGACCTTTACTTTGCCATGAAGGGTTTTATGAAAGGGAGACACATGCATGAACGGACCCATGAACTGATAGGGGCCCATAGATTTTGGCTTTGGCAAACAAGGTGCCACTTCAAGTTAAGCCACCAAAGTGTTTGATAGGGTAAATTGGCAATATCTGAAAACACTTTTAGGTCGCTGCCATGATAAAGAGCACTCACTGCAAGTTCACGCCAGCCTCACTCACTTCTTTGCATTTCTTTTGTTGAAAGGACGCAGTTGCGGGACAGATTGTGTGCCTTTGTTAAAGTAATCATGTTAATTGAAGCGCATGATGGGCGCTACGATTAACATGAATACTTTCGCAAAGGCTTACATTCTGTCCTGCAGCCACGCCCTTTCATCAAATGAAATGCAGCAAGTGCAGGAGGCACTTGCTGCTGGACTAACCTGCTGTAGTGCGCGCTTCAAATGCCACACTGCGCGCTCGAAGAGAGACCAGTGGGCGCGCGCCCACTGGGAACAATGCCCACATTCCCCTCATCCAGTGTATCCTCATCTTCTACGGCCGGATGCTTGACTAGTTCTAGGAGTGCCACCCACGCCCAGGCCATTTCCAGTGATTTCTCACTCCCATTGCACTGAGCCATACATAACCTATAGTTCCCTTCACTTTCTGGCCATTTCACCAGCTCCTTATTCCAGCGCACCAAACTAGACACCTGCCTCGCTTTCCAGTGGGAAGTAAGCTCTCTCTTAGCCAAAACCAACCCATGGTCAATAAACTTGCTGGTAATCTTGGTCTTGGTGGTGTGTGGAAACCAATGTAACAAGCAGACCCCCGGTGTCACGGCTATCTCCCTCTCCGTCACAGTCCTCAGAGCTGTCGTCACCTCTCTCCAGAAGTTTCCCACCTTCGGACAGTCCCAGAACATGTGGAGAAAACTCGCCCCATCCTGGTCGCAACGGGGACAAGTGGCCGTCACCCCAAAGTATTCAGTAATTTTACCAGGCGTGAGGTAGGCCCTGTGGAAGACATAGAATTGAATGAGCTGGAAACGCGCATTCTGAGAACATTTCCACAGCCGCTCTACAATCACCTCCCAAGGTTTTTCTGCAATGGGCCTCCCCAGATCCGCCTTCCACTTGAGGCGCAACGCCGTCAAGGGTTGACGCAGATCCTGGGTGATCCGTCGGTAGAGGCAGGTCACAGCTTTAAACGTGCCCGCCGCCATCACTACATATTGACAAGCGAGAGACGTTTCTGGTTCCAACAGTCCCTTTCGCCAGTGCTTTCTAATAGCCACTGTCAGGGCAGCATGCAAGAGAAAGTCCTCCCGCGGGAGATCATGTCGCTCCCTGAGGTCATTAAAAGGGAGAAGGTTACCGTCCTCATAAAGGTCACCTATTGCCATAACTCTTCCCACAGCAGAAATTGGCCCCAATCTCCCCCATGGGGCAATGCCAAGCACATCTTCAGCGAGATCTCGGGCGCATACAGAGTCTTAGCGTGCGCCCTCCTGGCCAGTTGTGCCCAACACTGGCGCACCGTGCGCAAATCCGACGGCAGTATGTCACCTCTCAGCGGGGTCCGCAGCAGCACACAGGACAATTGGTCCCAACTCGGATCCAACCCACCCTGGTCCTCCATGCGCCGAATATGGTCCACTACCCATTTCGTAAACCATTGAAGCTGCGCGGCATGAAAATAGGCCTCTAGGTCCGGCAAATCAAGGCTCCCCTCTGCCGTGGGCCGCTGCAGGGTGGTCAAAGCAACCCTCCATCTCCCAGTCCCCCATATGAGCAAGTTACTTACCTTACTTACCTTCGGTAACGATATATCTGTAAGAAACATTAGTTAGATTCCTCACCTTAGAATATCCCCAGGCGTCAGGCTGGATCCGGAAAGATTTTTCGTCAGCAATACCCTTGTGCATCGCTAGGCGGCGTCTGCGGCTCCGCGTCCGTCATCGGCATCGTGATCGCCGGGATGACGTCGTCGGATTACTTAGATGCCGCCCTCGCGCGCTGACGTCAGTTCTTGTACATAGCTTTCCACGCCAGGAACGCAGAGCCATGCAAGAGACCGACACTGGTGCCAAAAATTCTAGGGCCCTGAAAGGGATGACCTCAACCCTAGATATCGGTTCGCAGAACAGGGAGGGTGGGTGGGGCGGTGAGGAATCTAACTAACTAATGTTTCTTACTGATATATCGTTACCGAAGGTAAGTAACTTGTTCATCTGAAAGAAACACGCTAGTTAGTTTCCTCACCTTAGAATAGATACCCCAGCAAAACAAACCCCGGTGGTGGGTCTGCGAACCGAGATCACACCAGAAAGTCCTGGAGAACAGAACGGCCAAAGAAGCCGTCTCTCCGGACTTGGCTGTCCAGGCAATAGTGTTTGGCAAACGTGTGCATCTAGGCCCACGTTGCTGCCTGACAAATGTCCTGCAAGGGGACTCCTCGGCCCAGGGCAGTGGTCGCCGCTGTGGCCCGAGTGGAATGGGCCCTCAGCCCTACAGGAGGTTCCTTTTTAGCTAAGGAATAACAGGCCTTGATACACAAATCGACCCACCGAGAGATGGTTCCCTTGTGCACCGCCTGCCTCTTCTTAGCGCCCACGTAGCCAACAAAAAGTTGGTCGTCCACCCGGAACGGTTTGGTGCGGTCCAAATAGAAGGACAGCGCCCGTTTTGGGTCCAGACGGTGGAGCCTCTCTTCCTCTTCCTGATGCCTGGGGATATTCTAAGGTGAGGAATCTAACTAACGTGTTTCTTTCAGATTTAAATTGCAATTTGACAGCAGGATTTATAACATCAAGAGGGACTAGGCAGGGCTGCCCAATCTCTTTGCTACTATTTAATTTGTACATCGAGACTTTAGCCAGTAAGATCAAAAATTACAGGGAAAAAAAATCCTTTATGAGTAATTCTTGGGTAAAAAAGATCTCTTTAAATACTGATGACGTGATGATCTGTATGGCAGATCTAGGCCCCACTTTGGAAACGTTGGACCGTTTGATCTTTGACTTCGGGAATGTCTCTGGGTATGAGACAAAGCCAGCAAAACAACTGAAGTCATGGTCTGGAATCCGGAAGTAAAAAACCATCTTATGAAGAGAGAATTAAAGAATCTGGGTATTTGAATGAATCAAAATCTAGAGAAAATTGTGCAATTACATTTTAGACGGGAGATGGTAGAAACAAATAGGCTGTTATTGAGTTGATCACACCACTAACACTATATGGTAGAGCGAATTTAATTAAGATGTCCATTCTACCTAAATTTACTATTCTGTTTAATGCCCTACTGTTACACTTCAGGGAATCATGGCTAGATAAATTACATGGGAGAATAAACTCTTTTATATGGGCTTCTAAGGTGCAAGACTTTCAAGAGTGAAACTGAGTAGGAAACATGTTCAAGACGGTATTGTGCTGCCAAATTTTCAATTGCATGCTTGGGCCTTTCAGCTGTAAAAGTGACGTTGAAGGAAACCACATGTTTAAATAAATGCTGACGGAGGCAGAAGGGGAATGGTTAAATTCTTGATTACGTTTGGAGATATGCGGTACTTTAAAAAGGTGAGGTTAAGGTGCTGCAGGCAGCGGCGCTGCTCTGGGTACAGATTAGATGCGCAAAAAAATCTCCCATATTATAGTTGATTTGCTCCAATATGAGATTCCCCAGGGACGCCTGAGTGCTTGAAGGAAAGGCTGGCAGTTGGGCTCAAAGATGCTGGAATATTAAAATGGGGTCAACAACTACAGGCGGGGGAACTGTGCTCTTGGGAAGAGTTGCAGGCAGCAGCCAGTGGATCCATCTCTAAATTCAAACTCCATCAGTTGAACAGCTGGGCCTGGGCTACGGGGGTGGGGGGTCTGGGGGAAGGTGGGAGGAGAGAAAGGAGATTGATCCAAATGAGCTGGGCGATCAAATGGTGAATGGGCCACAACGGAAAGAAAGGCATTTCAGGATAGTATTGGTTAATGCTGAACATCATTGATGGAGACTTCTGCCTGCCTGAGATGGGGAGAGCACTTTCCAAGATCCAAGGTACATCATATGTGGCAAGTATCTATGAGTACTTTGTATAGCATTCCTTTTTAAAAAGGAATCATTTGTTCTACCTTCATAAAACCTTCTGGACTCCTAGGAGAATGGCTAAGCTGCAAGGGTTGAAGGAGGTATGCTGTGAGACGTGTGGGGCGCGCGATGCTGATGATCTTCTAATGTTTGTGACCTGTCACAGTTTCCAGCTGTTTTGGGAAGAAGTTGGTGAGGTTTTAAATAGCATATTCCACTGCAGCCTGGAGGTGAGGTGCAAGATGATTATCTTTGGCCAAGTATCTGGGCCTAGAGCCCTCCGGGGACACAGCTGCAAGTTGTTATTCTTCTTAATTTTACTGGGGAGAAGAGAAATTTGTAAGCAATGGATATCCACCTCACACCCTACTAAAACTGAATGGCTGAGCTCAGCTGCAAATGTACGTAAAATGGATATGAGCTGTGCACATGCAAAAAGATCTAAAATGTGGGCCCCTTTGGTGACATGGCTAGGAGGAGAAAGTGGGAAGAGTAGACTGGTGGTAAGATAGCTCGAGGCATGTGACACTCTGCCCCCCCCCTCCCTCCTGGTCCAATGATTAAGCAAATCTGGGTAATCAGATACGGTGTTGGGCAAAGCCTAGATTACAAAGGTCGGAAACCTCTTCCTTTACCGGAGTAACCCTGGTCTCCTTGGCGGCAGGACAGATGGCTAAAAGGAGAGTCAAGTGGTCAGTCGTAAGTGAGTGTGGCAAATGAGGGGGGAAAAGACAAACATTCAATGACATGGACGGCTTCAAACCTCCAAATTTTACTAAATGCCAAATCACTTGGATTCAGCTTGAACACGAACCTCACCATAAGAAACAAAGACAGCCTGGTGCCAGGTCTCTCTTCTAAAGAAACTGTTTCTTCCAGAAAGTGACTTCCGAACTATTGTTCAAGCCCTCATACTCAAGCATCTGGATGGTGGTAACGTACTGCTCAATGGCCTCCCAGACTTCAACCTGACATTCCTTAAGGTCATTCTACATGCTGCAGCAAGTCTCATCCATTGCATGAAGAAATATGATCACATCATCCCCAACCTGATGGAACTCTATTTGCCCCTCTTGCTAAAAGCATCATCTTCAAATCAGCAGTATCATCTACAAAGCCATCACAACTTGCAACCCCGTTTATTTTGCAGACAAGCTCACAATCCCTGGTGGTTCTCAGCAGACCCACAGCCAGGACACGATTAGATTGCAGACTAAGAAGTGTGACAGAGAAAAGCAGGGCCTTTTCCAATTATGCACCTAGGATCTGGAACGACATCGTCATATCCATCAACTCTACCCCAATGCTTTTCAAATGTAGGAAAGAGTTTAAGATACACTACTTTAAAGAACACTACACCACAATGCATTAATCGTTCAGAAACCAGCTTCCTCTACTTTCACTTAGTGACTTTATGCTTGTCTTTATCCCTGTACAACATTCCACTGCTTTTTGGCTACCATTGCACTTAGAAAGTATACCATGAAAGAGTTAACTCAAAAGTTTGTCTTTTGAGACAACCTTTCAATATTCCTTTGTGTCTTTTTTTTTTCCAGTTTGTAACAGAGTATGGGAAGTATGACTATACCTACATCCAGACCAAAGAACCATTCTTCTCTTTGTAAGTTTGGGTAGGATTAACATTCTAACTCCATTCCCAGGATAATTTTGGGCAAGAGCTTGATGGTGGCTTCGGTTAGGTCTACACAACACATGTTCATGTGTAATTTGGTCAACGAGTCAAGTGATTGCTGCTAATAACTGCATGTGACCTCCAGGTTCAACATAGCATTAGCCTTCTTTTAACCCACTCAACAATGCCCATTTTCGGGGGAGGAGCCAAGATGGCGACCGGAGCAGACGCTTGAGCGCCCGGCTCCGTCGGTCCGTGGCCTCGGACTACTATCCTGATGCCCATCCTCGCCGATTCTCGAGGTGCACCGTGTGCGAAGACGCGCTGACCGCGCTGCTGCTTTCCCGGAGTCTCAACCCGCCCGGATGCCCGAGTTCTGGGTGCTTTTGTCCTCGGCACTGAAACCCTGCGCCCTTACGGCCTTTGCCGGCCTCCTGGAAGCTCCGCAGTTACCGGATCAGCTAGCGCTAACCTGAGCCCCGCGGTCCCGATCTCGCCTCGCACCATGGATCGTTGCCGGATGAGCCCGGGGAGAGACGGCCGGACACCTTCTGCACCCTGTGCCTGACGGGCTGGAGCGGTGGGGTGGGCCCCGGTGCGGTGAGTCTCCTGCCCCGCTCTGAGGACCGAGCTGTGGGGGGCTGCTGCCCCCTTTGCCTATTGCCTAGCCAGCGGCGAGGGGGACCGGCGAGAAGATAAGCGACTGTCGGCCTTTCCTGTTGCGGCGTAGACCTGAGGGGAATTGACCACTTGCCACGACCCCCCCCCCCTGGCCATTGCACCGTATAGCGGCAAAACATGGCGTTGAGTGCCTGCTCGCGGCTGGGGGGTGATACTCCGGTCTCGCCCGCTGCCCACTTCGCCCTCCCTCTTCCGGACACCAGCTCCACAGTGCCGTCCCGGATTGCTGCCGATGTTGGGGCCCAGCTTCCGCTGACATGCGGCTCCGTTCTGGCTGTCCTGCGGGACTTTCAACTACAGATGTGCGCTGGCCTGCAGGCGCTGAGTGAGAGGTTTGACCCCATACTGTCGGCTGCGGGCCGTGAGCGCACTGTTTGTCATCCACAGGGCGTGGGTCCTCCGGTGCTCTTGTCCTCTTGCGGGGACGCAGCGGCGGTGTATGATTGTGCTACACTGGTGCCTTCATCTAGCGCTCCCGGCGCCCAGGGTCCACCGCTCTCCACCTCAACTGCGGATACTTTGTCCCCCTGGTCATGGCTGCCTGCTTCATTGTTCCCTGCCTCATCGCGTCCGCGAGGCTATCCTGCTGAGCGATACTTAACGGCTTCGAGGGACCGTCCGCGGTGGCCCACTGCTGCCTTTTTGTGGAACTCCTGTACCTTACTTGCCAGGTTTGGATTTTATGTGGTGCAACAAGGGACCTCAATCGATGGTCGGCGGCCATTTCGTGATCCTACTTCCCCATCCTCTCACAAGCGGCCATCTTGTCTTTGTCTGCTCGGGACACGGGGCCTTCACGCAGGAGCTGGTTTAATCCCAAGCCCGCGATCGGGCCAGGGCTAGTCTGACTTCTATCGCTATGGTTTATGGACGGGCTGGCCTGGGACTGGGACTGTATGTATGTTTTGCGCGCACTTGTCGCGACTTGTATCCCTTGCTTAAACTGTGGTGCCATGGTATCTTTGCATGCCGTTTTTGGCGTAGAGGGCTCTCAGTGTGTGGGGGCCATAACTGGCTGATGGTTCGGGGCGCTCTGGTGTCTAGTGGGCTCCTCCCCACCTTCTTTTCTGTTTTCTTCCCTTCTTTACTCTGTTCCTACTTTCTCTCTTCTCTATATTTCGGGTTCCTTGGGCGACAGGCACTATGCTGGGGGGGGGTAGGCCGTAGCCTCCGCATTGGTGTAGGGTGGGGGGGTAATACTCTGTTCTCAATTAGTTCTATGGGCCTTTCTTCTTTTATGTCTCTGTGCTCTACTTTCTTCGATTCGGGGTCCGGGTGTGGGGTGGATCGAGTGGGGGCGGCTCTGGAGGGGCGCGTACTTGCTCATGTGACTATCCTGATATATCTCTGCACCGCCTCACTGATTGAGATTTTACTCCCATTGTTGTTCTTACTGATGTTGCTGCTCGCCCGTGTGGTGAAGCTATCTTGCGGACTCGAATCTACTTTGCTCTTATCCTTCATTGACTTTTTTCTCTGATAAAATTATCAAAAAACTTAAAATTAACCTTCACTTCTCCTTCCCCGGGTTTCAAAGATATCTCCAGTATGTGACTCATAACCTGTTGTTAATCCTGACCGTTGATGCACGGGGGCTGTAATGTGGGTATCAGTGCTTTACTGTATCGTGGCCGGCCTGACGGTTGTAGGCCCGTATTTGTTCTTTTAAGATGCACGAATAAAGGTTTTTAAAAAAAAAAAAAAAAAAAAAAAAAAAATATTCCTTTGTGTAAGTCTTCAAATATATGCTCGATTAAGATACCAACCTTTAACATCAGTCTGGACTTGCTGAGACTACAGTGAAAGAGTGAAAACTATCAATGATCTTTTTCAGCAGTCAAAAGAAAATGTGCAGCTTTTGGGGAGAGTTAGAGAGGGTCTAGGCTAGTCTAGACAGGAGCTTATTTATACCAATAACTAAGTATTCTGTACAACATCTTAAGAGTGAGAAGATATGTGTATACACAACTTGCTTTATTAAACTGCTTAAAACGGATTAGTTAATATTTATTAATTCAACATTATGCAAATCAAGATACTCTAGTTTATAGCTGAAATCATTACAAATGTAGGTGAATGCAAAATCAGTGCGGCAATGTCTCAATACCCTTCTCCCACAGGGATGTGGATGGCATTTTTCAAAATGTTATGTAAAAAATATTTAAAACACAGCACTTTCATTATCATGAAAAACACATATAAAGACTGACCTGAATATGAGAGCGAGCCAGGTATACGTTAGACTTCCACTCTGTCTTCATTTTACGATATTGAGAGGACTTCGAATGGACAAACTGCTTACTGTAAGGCGCATTTAACTCTCCTGTTACTGTGCTCTGAAACGACTTAGATGTGCTGGTGCTGTTTAAGGTGTGAGGCCTAAACATTGAGAGATACGCACATAAAACAAAAGATAAAAACAAACTGAAGTTGTCTCTGAATAGATCATAAACAGAATATAATCTTTGCCTACACATAAATATATGGACATTTTTATTTTAACAAGACACACATACATTACGAAAGACAGCAGGGTTTGTAAGCAGCAGACAAAAACACAAACATGGAACTTAGTCACCTATAAAAAACTTGTGTTTCATAATTTAAAATTAAAAGAAAATACCTTAACACAAACCTCTTGACATGGCTACTCATTTTCGGCTCAGAGCGAGTACAGCCCGTGGGGTTGATGGAAAGAGGAAGCTCCATTAATGGATTGCGGCCATACCGAAAAGTGTAGTTTTCACAGGCTTCTACCCCTGGAAGCTAAGAAATTAGATTTAGGTGTTAATCCGGTAGAAAGCATTACAAAATGCACAGATATATTAACATAAAGTCAGATGCTTCTTGCATAGTTGTAAAATTGATTTTTCACCTGTGCCTTTTTAAAAATATCAAGTTGCACTTTTTTGTTTGTGTTCCGATGTACGCTGTCACTGTGTATTCCTGCTGTTTAAAGGTGCACACTTGCCAAATGGACTAAACTGTATGCATGGGCACTCAGCATATATTTGAAAATTATCGCTGTAACCTCATGCTTGATTTTTATTTTGCAGGAATAAGAGTTCATTGTAGCCATTAAAACTTGTGGGTATGTTATTTATTGAACAGTCTGACTAGATCAGAATTTCTAATGAGTACACTCTTAAGCTACAAAGACTTGACTTCATTGACTAGAAAAGGAAAACATGAACCTGTATCTCATTCTCATAACAGTTATACACATATTCACACAGTTCAATCAGATATCCACTAACCTATTTGTCAGTATTAACACGGACATCAGCACACACACACTGACAAAGTTAGGAGTTAGTACTCCCACCAAGAGCCTCAAATGTCGAAAGAAACCACAATGCAAAGCATATATTCTTAATATTTGTATGAAAGAGGGACGAAAGGTGACAAAGCAATGGACCGATTTTTACAGATAAATCTGAAAATACTTGCAACATGAAAAATGGGTACATTACTAATAAACTACTTAGCAGCCATCTGAGATCGGAGAAAATGGATGTTTACTCCAATTACACCACACACCCCTGTTAATCAGCAGCACTGGGATACTGTCGATAAACATTCTATAAAAATATCCCCCTGAAGCTTTCCCTGGTTTCTGAAAACTAGGGATTGACTTATTCTATACACTCAATAAGATCCCCAACGTTCAGAAAAGAAACTACATAAAATAAAATGAAGCTATAACCATTTGAAACCATGAGTTTTTTTATTGCCACATACATATGGTTAAGCTTTTTATGGAAATGTAAACGTTTTGCAATGAACATAAAATACAACGCTGTCTACCTAAATATACCACAATTAAGTTTAGTTGCCAAAAAGTATTACTGTGACAATTAGTTTAGATGTTATAGTGTCTATTCTACAACTGATCAGTAACAATTTTTCTCTCTAGTAACCTACTACGCTCATAATATACTCAACCCCCAAGTTTTGTGAAATGAAAGCAAGCGTGTTGAGGGTCACTTTTAGCATTCTAAATGGAGGTAAATTAGCTGTGCCTTTGCAGTGCAAGCTGCTTGATTATGAAAGCTACTGCCAATGATTTACAGAACAAGGACAGGCAAGGCCATCTAGTGTTGTTAGTGAGGTAATCAAGAAAATTAGCTTGTTTAAAGTAAACCAAACTTTATTTTCAAACTAACGTGGTCCTCCTATTCAACTAAGAAAACATGAGTAACTTGCTATAACAAATGACTACTGTCCTTAATAGTTTTGCACCAGACAAGCTTGCGGCGTTCCATGGATGAAAGCTGCCTCCTCACATGACTATGGCCTGCTGCAAGACAAGTTCTCTCAATGCTGTCTCAAAACTCTACCATCAAGTTATTAGGCGATATCTAATTATGTCACTTAGTTCTAAAAAAATAAAAAATAAAAAAGCACAAAAAAAATACGTACTTTGAGTAACTACATTTCTGATGCCATAAATGCGTTTTAAAGTGTATTCTACAAATCTCTGAAACATCACATTATAATAATTTACATTAAGAGCCATGACTGATGCTGGACATGGTTCTGTTCCCACCACAAATAGAACAAATAAACCCTTCTGCAATCAATCATGTTACACAAAGTATAAATATCAGTAGTGAAGCAGGGGATTACTTACAGATTCAGCTATTCTTGCCACAGCAGAGACTGTTAAACCAAACAGGTCTTCCCCTTTCAAGTACATCGGAAACAGCCGCAGAATTTCAGTGTCCTTCCTACAGCGAGCAACAGGTTCCAGGATTTTATCCCAAACACCTAGTAATACCATTCACCGGATACAAGAAGGCATACAGAGTTACTTACAACTCAAAGGAGAATTCCTTATTAGAAAGACTTTATTCTAAATGTTGTTTTACAGGCATACTTCTAAAGAAAATCAACATGTGCAAACTATTCCAAAATAATCAAATGTGTGTCTGATATTGTAATTCAGCCTCGAACTTGCATGAACAACCTTTTAAACGAAAGAACTATTTTTTCTGAATGCCAGCTAGAAGCTCACCTAACAGAGACAGAGGGAGAGGAGTAAATGGGACTAGAATCCTTTCAGTTGCTGGTAAACTGCCAATTGGAAAGCAGTGAGCAGCACTGTGGCTAAAAGAGGCGTAACCTAACTGGATGGAGCCAGGAGGGTAAGCATTATGACAAGCAACAACTCAGTGGAAGCTGAAAATTACAAGACCAAGATAAAATTATTCACAGCACGGATCTTAATCTTTAATATGGGCTCCAGAACTCAGTGACTTTTTGGGGTACATCATAACTGGAAGAGGCAATCCCAGTATAGAACACTTTCAAACTGTTTAAGATTTTGCCAAGACTCAAAAAATATAAAGCGACATAAAGTACCAGTGACAGTGGGGACATTAGACTATGTAAGAATAACAACTCAGGTAGAGTGTCCCTCCGAGGCCCTCCCAGAATCCAGGGAAGGAACAAGTTACTTTTCCATAATGTTCCTTTAGGCACATATAAAAAGAAGCCAAATGCACATATTTGAAAGAGGGGAAGCTCTGCTTTCCAAAGCTGTGTAACTACTGATCTTAATTGTGCTGATCAGATAAAAATATTGAATAGTGCTTTCAAAAAAGGAAGGTTTACATATTTGCAACAATCTATTATAGGTTGAATAAATTTGGTTAAAAAAACTGTTTTATATAATTTACTGACGTGAGACTGCTTTATATTGCACATTGACAAGTTATTACCTGCAAGACACCTATTCAGCATGTTTATAGGGGACACATTCCACAGAGAGAAACAAGGGAGACGTACACTGTATAAAAGGAGTTTTGTTCCTTGTGTGGACTACCTTAGAGATCTTCTAAGATACAACTAAGACTAAATATGGGTTGAAATACTAGAAAAATCTGCCGATTTCTTTCCTTTGTGTGTTCCTAACAGCCCGTAACTGTTTCATATTCAGTCTGAAACTTTTGAGGCTTATCCAGATGTCCAACCGCATCAACAATAGTGATTTGCCATTTAATGCTACCCCTCTACAGCTACATGTTGTTATCCCAATAGAGAATAAACTGTAGCGCAAAAAAAAGAAAAAAAAATTCTGAGTAGGAAAACAGTATTTAACTTTAAATGAGAAAATAACTATTATTTGAGGCAATAGGTAATTTCACTGTATTTATGAAGACGGTGTTTCACAGTTTGCCACAAAAATGTGCAACAAAGTCACAGCCACTTGATATATCATATCCACTATTTCAGCTTATCCATAGCAAGAGAACAAATGATCTACTTTCTGCTACACATACAAATCATGATTAAAAAAACAATCATTACCTGGTGATTTTAGTTTAAATGCAGGTTACTGAGAAGGTCACATCAGGCTTCCAGGAAATTAGCACCTACCTACAGTTAATGTATCCATCAATTTGACACAAGAGTACTTTAAGACATCAAACTGAAAAAATATGGCAGGATGAAGCGATCCCAATTTGATAACAAGGACAAGATCTGCATTTAAACTGTAAAACGTATCTTCCAAGAAACATTAAAAGTTAGGCATTTTGATTTCGGATTATCACGTAGATTACAAATATTTCCCCTACCTTTTGGTGTTGCGTCGCTAAGTACCAGATCTTCATGGCCATGTTCAACAACTTTGATGACAAACCAAGGAAGCCCATCCTTCTCCTCAATACAACACAAGTATCGACAGCGCCTGTTAGCATAGCGCATGCTCCAGTATAGTCGACTGGCTTCGTAACCAACTGGAAAGAGGGCTGTTGAGGAGTGGAAAGCATGCATCTGTTGCGGCATTAACTGGCCAATGGTGTGGAAGATTAAACTTCCAACACGGAAAGTATGGTCCCGTTCTCCACGTTGTACTATACTTGCAATCTGCCGTACTTCGTCTCGCTGAACATAAACTCGCCGAAAGACTGCAAAATAATTAAGTTCTTGCTCATGAGCTCCCTTTGGCTTGTGCATGGGGCAAAGCATAGTTTTATCTTTAAAGAACATGCATTGTGCTTTATTGGCACAGGTAAAGTGATAAATGTTGGTACACCGTAACCTGTGACAGCCACTAGTGGCACCCATTTTGTGACAGAGTACACATTTCATTTGCATTCCTCTGCGCAATGCCAGTTCTACATTTATTAAGGCACCAGCCTGTGTCTCATAGACTTCAGTAGACCATAGAGCACAGTTCAAATGGACCCAAACATCGAGGTCAAGGTTAAGAAGTCTTGCTGGTCCGTTTGTATGTCCATCACCTTCTGTATGACAGAAGCAACATTTTCGATAGTCTCTCGGCAGGGGGTCAGGTTTCAGGGATGTGCCAAGTTTCTTAATAAATTCATCTAGTTCACCTTCACACTGTGTTTTAAATATCCCTTTAGGGATTACAATCTGAATATTCCATTTCTTCCACTTCATTCCTTTCCATTTTTTGCTTGGTGGTCGCAAATCATCAAACCCACTATGAACTGCTTTCATCTTCGGCTTCAGCTTTACTGTCACTTTCAGTTCATCAGGTTTAACTTCAACTTTGGTTGTTTCAAACCCAGCAGGTGGGAAGGTGATGGGTGGGGAGGAGGATGGAGGAACCTTTTCGTGCAGCTGAGGCAGACAATGTACATCCAGAGTAGAGATGTTGTTGCTGTACTGATGAAATGCTGCTTTGGGAGGTGTTTCTTGTAAAACAGACTGCTTTATTGAAGAAATTGTTTCCTGGGAATAGTACAGAGAAATTAAAATTATCAAAAGTACAATTACATACATCCCTCCTTGCATTCAAAAGTATAGGACCTTTGGTTACAACTAAAACCAACTCAGGATAGTTATCCTGGTACCTAGATTCATGCAATTAATAAGAAAGAAAAGCCACTACTTTCCAACTAGATTATTATCAAAGTGAATTACTACTGATCTTTCACCGTATCCTTTGCTGAGATAAAATAAGGAAACACAGAGAATAGTGCGGAAACACCAAAATAAATGTCTGTTTTTTCTTTTGACCTGAGCTTGAAAAAGAACACAAACTAAACCATTAGACAAGTCAGTGCTAGAGTACAAAGTTATAGCTGTATCTTAAACTGCCCAAAGCATACAGCTATTAGAAAATGGCAGACCAACTCAAAACAATAGACAGTGTTCACTTTCTGAAGGAATAGACAGAAGTGTTAAGTAAAGGTGGAAGAAAAAGAACAACCTACTAAACCTGTGGTGACTTTAATACAATTAAGTACGAGTTAATTGTCAATGTAGCGAAACATGTGGATTGTACCTCTAAACACAAGCAGAGAGGTCAAGCTGGAAGAGCAGATCCTTGTTATAAGCATAGAGTGACAAGCACCGTTGCTTGGCTTCTCTATCTTTGCATCCTGATCAGAAATTAAAGCAATTAGGCTAGAGAGCTATAGAGCAGGAAGGTCTTAAACTAAAAAAAATGTTCGCTGCAGCACAAAAGGTCCCTGGAACTCTTCATGGTCAATTAAGTACTCAAATTAATGTTCTCTCTTCCTGTTAAATGTTAAAAATCCATCTTTTCCCCTTCATTAAATTACAAATGTCTGTGACGCCTCCAATGGTATCCTCCTAAACTACCCAACTGCGTCTCTATTTTGTTTCTATACTTACTTGTGAAGTACACAGACAAGAGTTTTGATTTACAGGTTGAAAATGTTAAACGAACGTGGTCAATAAGATCAATATCATCTAAGAAAAAATATAATTTCACTGGTGCAATCAAGGGTACTATTCGCTCAACATCATTACAGAATAAAAAAAAAAATATCATTTTACCAGCGCAGGCACAGATACTGTTCAGACTGCACTACTCAGAATGTCCTCTCTAGGCAGGGATGCCAAAATATGTCTTACCAAACTGGAACAAAAACAACACGAGCAAGTGCCTGTGCTCTAATATGGCTGCACTCTTGTTACATAAAGCTCAGTCTGTATTTAAGGATGCCAACCTACAGAGATGTGTATTATTACCTGTGGTGTCCTTGTGAATACAAATAAGCAGAAGGCAGGACAAAAGAATAGGCAAGTAGGTTTATTGGCACCTCATCCATCAACCGCTCTTCTCCAACTACCCACTTCCAGAACCCCACGATAGCCCTTCTGATTCCACATTGGAATCCATGCCACATTCTGACCTTAGGCCAGTTAGCTCCACTGTACATTGCCACACATCTTCCCCCTCAACAATAATAATAACAGAATTGCAAATAATCATAAAACAAGAAAATCATCATACAGCATCAGGACAAAGAAACATAAGCTGCCCTGTAACATACTACTAAAATGAACAGAAAGGCATCACAGTAAAATAAACATGTGACATGGCGAAGCACAAATGAACCCCACACACTCTAGCATGACCAACCTATAACCTAACATAGTCCTTCATGTAAACAGGAAGTCTACGCACCCTTTGACTTCTTTCCCGGATGCCCCTCAAGACCCCAGACTGATTAGAACCAGAGGACAAGAGACCAGAGGACCCAGAACCAGAGACTAACCTGTTGCTATCCGCCTGACCAACAGAAGCAACAGGATTGACCACTACAACGCGACTCTTGTTCCAAATCCTCCCATCACTTGTTTTTACAGCGTTATTAAACACTTTAATCACAGATCTTACATTGGTAAATTTTGACCAAGGTTGACATCCCACAGGAGCTCTTATCTTAACCATATCTCCAACCTTCACCACCTGAAATTGGGCACCTTTCTTACCATCAACATAAAGTTTCCTCAAAGCCTGCTTCTCTATCTCTCTATCCCTCCACCTCCCTACCTGATTATCAACAAAACCCTTGTTTAACTTCATCCAACCAGGACACAACAAAGTATTAGGTATCCTTCCTTTAAATAATTCAAAAGGAGCCCTCCCGGTAGTTGAATGAGGAGACACTCGGTGAGCCAAAATTCTGTCTTGAAGTGATTCCTTCCAATTCAACCCACTGGCTCTTGCCAACTGAATACTCTCCTTAAGAGTCTTGTTGACCCTTTCTATTGCACCATTAGCTTCAGGATGATATATGGCACACCTTTTATGTTGAATACCACACCTCACCATAAAATCCTTGAACTCACTAGAGGTAAATTGTGGTCCGTTGTCCGAAAGAATGCTGTTAGGAAAACCCTCTCTCTTGAAAATTTCCTGCAAGAACCTGATGACACACATCGTAGACACATCCCTAACAGCACCTACCTCTATCAACCTGGAGTATAAATCCAGAACCACTATTAAATATGGAGTATCACATACCCCATGCAAAGGACCAACAATGTCAATCGAAACCTCATCCCAAGGATGATCAGGTAACTTCCTGCACACCATTGGAGTTTGTTTAATCTTCAAAATCTTGTCACTAGCACAGCATTCAGGACACTCTCGAACCAACCTCTCTATCTCCATATCCATGCCAGGCCACCAAAACTGCAACCTCAGCAGTTCCTTGGTCTTGACAATCCCAAGATGACCAATATGAGCAAAATTGAGCAACTTCTCTCGAATACCCACCGGAGGAACCAACCTCGTGCCCCTTGAAAGTATGCCGTCCACCACAGAAAGCTCATCAGAAACTAATCTCCAGGGTTTCTCCAACTGTTTACCTTCCCCCAACATCACCATCACTCTTGTAATTTCATCATCCTTATTGATTTCTGAAATCCAATCCTCTTGGGTAACAGTACCATCTGTGATTTCACACACATTAACCACCTCATTATCATCCTTACCATCCTCCTCATTGCTTTCTTTGAGATCAACCAACCTAGAAAGACAGTCCGCAGATCTATTTACCACACCCGGAATGTAATCAACCTCAAAATTAAATTCCTGTAAAGAAATGATCCATTTCCTTATTCTAGAAGAAATGGAGTCAAGACCTTTCTTAGAAAGCACCTCCTTCAAGGGCTTATGGTCCGACAAAACACTAACCTTCACACCCCACACCAGATTTTTAAACTTCCTTAAAGCCCAAAATATGGCTAAAGACTCCTTCTCTATAACCGAATAACCCCTTTCAGACCCTCTTAGACACCTCGAAGCACAAGCGATCAAACAATCCACTCCATTCTTCTTCTGAAGCAGCACCGCCCCCAATCCTTTTTCACTAGCATCTGTCATGATAACCGTCGGATCGCTAGGCACAAACGCATGAAGGGCTGGCGCTTTACTCAACTCCTTTTTGATCAAGACAAACTCCTCCTCACACTCACTTGACCACAAAAACACCACATTTTTTACAGTCAATTTCCTCAAACAATGAGTTTTACTTGCATAGCCAGGGATAAATTTACTGTAAAACTCTACCATACCAAGAAAAGAAAGCAATTCTTCCTTGTTGACCGGTACCGAAACATTCATGATGGATTCCACCAATTCCTTCTTGGGAAAAACCCCATGTCCAGTTATACAATGTCCAAGATAATTTACCTCCTGCAACCCAAATTTACACTTATCCTTCCTAAGAGTAAGACCCGCTTCCCTTAAACGTTGCAGGACGGCAAAAACCCGACTATCATGCTCTTGTAAGGTGTTCCCAAAAATCAAAAGATCATCTTGATAGCATTTAACTCCAACAAGACCCCTGAGAATGTGCGACATTATTCGTTGAAACACAGAAGCCGCCGAGACAAGCCCGAACGGCATTCTACAAAATTTAAAAGTACCCATGGGGGTAACAAAAGCAGTGAGATCCTGGGAGAAGTCATCTAACTCAACTTGATGATAAGCTGAGGCCAAATCAAGAGTTGAAAAGTATTTCGCACCACCCAACGTACCAACCATCTCATCGATGTTCGGTAAGGGAAACTTATCTACTATGACCTCTTTGTTCAAAGCCCTCAAGTCAATGCAAAGGCGAATTTCGCCAGTAGCCTTCTTGGCCACGACTATCGGAGCCAACCATTCTGTAGCTTCAACTGGTACAATTATGCCTGCCTTCATCAATTTATCTATCTCTTTCTGAACGCCAGCTTGTTCATTCAACGGAAATCCCCTTACTCTAGCCACAACAGGTACCGCTCCTACTCTTACTATCCCATCCTCGTCGCCAAATAAATGTGGTGTCCTTGTGAATACAAATAAGCAGAAGGCAGGACAAAAGAATAGGCAAGTAGGTTTATTGGCACCTCATCCATCAACCGCTCTTCTCCAACTACCCACTTCCAGAACCCCACGATAGCCCTTCTGATTCCACATTGGAATCCATGCCACATTCTGACCTTAGGCCAGTTAGCTCCACTGTACATTGCCACATTACCCATGTATATATACATTTTCTCTCTTCCTGTTACAGAACAATTTTTCCTCCACAACCACTGGTTCCTCAAGCTATTTTTACCGTTCTTTTAACCCTTACCATGCCACTATTTTATTATTCTAACCATTTCTTTGTCACTTATGACAAACCTTTTTAGTAATAAATACATCACATTTAATGCATTTGAAGTGAAATAAATACGCCCACCTAACATTTCGGGTAAGGACAACTTTAAGTCCAATGTACAGTAAAAATTAACTAAATGTATTTATTTAAATACATTAAATTTAGTTACTTATTTCTCACTAAAAGCACAGAAAATGTATATTTGATTAACTAAATTACACAAAACTTTGCCCTACTGCTAACGTAAAAGGCCCTTATCTCAAACTTAATATCAATTGTAACATTACACTTAATCCAAATTATTTCGAAATGACTTAGGTACAGTATGTTGCCACTATCCTGAACCTAACGCTAATCCTATCGCTTACACTAATCATTGTTAAATATTTATTTGTATTTTATGCAATATCATTGTATTAAATTAATTAAATATAATTCAATCATTTAAATAATGTAATTTTTTTAATAAGGTTTCCTTATCCTACCTCTAATGCTATCTCTAACCCATACCATTAATCAAAGCATAACCCAATACACATTTTGGCTCCTTTTAATTCAATAATTTTTACGTTTTCCATTTGTAAACATATTGTATTCTCACTGACAATGCTACTAATCATAGCTCTACATCCAATCATTTATTTTGCTAAAGTATTTCAAATCAACCTAATACTAATTGTGTTTACTCAGATTCAATTAAAGTGAATATAATTTAACTAAATAAAACACACATTAATGTATTTAATTTTACCCTTATTATATGAGGTGTTGGTTGACAAGGTCTTCATATCCGACCAAGAATTGTCCTTGAGTCAATGGTAGGTTTGTGGTGAAGGCCCTCTTGCATGCAGGTGAGAGAAAGTCGGCCTCAAGTTAGGACTAGCTAGGTATATATATGGTATAACACCATTCAGACTGAGTGGACTAATTATGATCAGTGTGTATGAGTGCACAGCCAGAAAGTGAAAAAAGGACAGTGGATGCACAATTATACTGTGATGCACTGCAATAGTGTCCTGCATCATGCTGGAAGAAGGATAAAAGCCCTTTTGAGTTTATAACTATTGGTAGAGACATTTAGAATAGCCCTTCTTTACGCTAGTATACTGCTTATCACTGTAAAAAGGAAACCATATATTGGGCAACTGTGGAGTGAGAAGTGGTGTTTTATATTGTTTGGTGTTTTTTTCAGACTTTTGTTGTAAGTGATTAACAGTTACCTTGCACTCGAAATGCTTTTCTTGCGATGAATGGAGAAGGAAACAGTTGTTACTGCAAAAGACGATATTCTCCGCCACACCAAGGCTCTCATTGTGCTCCTATGGATCAAATTCAAACATGCAAATATTTTCACTTGATATTCAAATTTTCAAGCTATACTATCATTTTACTAATTGGAAAAGTGTTCCACAACTCTATTAGAATAGCTAGAGGTGTACTGTTGTAGAAAGAAAAGACAATTATGTGAAATTGGGCTGCCATCCTATATCTAAGCTATACTGCACTTTTAAGTTTACTTTTGAACTGAATGGAGAAAATTACAGGGCATAAGGTGCACATATAAAATATTTTACATACCTTGGTCTACTTTCTTTTACATTGTCACAGGGTATGTCTTAGGATATTGGCAAACGTTTTCCACATGAGCAATACCAGTACAGCAGAAAACAATCCCTAAATAACAAGTTACTTACCTTCAATAAGGATCTTAACTGGTAGAGACTATCCAGCTGCAGATTTTTTACCTTAGAATACTCCCCACGTGTCAGACTGGATCCAGAAATTTTTGACGAGCAGTACCCCTACGTGACAGTAGGTGGCGTCGTTAAGCTTTGCATTGCATCGTTGGCATCACCTGCGACAAAAATGATACACGTGATGCCTAGATAGGCGCCACCTCAGCGTGCTGTAATCAGTTTTTTTTCCCCGCAACCTTTCCTGCCAGAAGCGCAGAGAGCTACAAGGAATACTGACCACTGGGTGTGCGAAGCTGGAGCCCTTAAAAGGGTTAAACCTTTACACTATAATCCGTTCGCAGAGCAGTGAGGATCAGTAAGGAATCTGTGGCTAGACAGAGTATCTACCAAATAAGGAGTTACCGAAGGCAAGTAACTTGTCCATCTGATAGAGACTTCCAGCCGCAGATTCCTTACCTTAGAATAGATACCCAAGCAATAACTACCCGGAGGTGAGGCTGCGATATGGATTAGATTAAAACATCCTCTAGGACCAAACAGACCAAGAGACCATCACACCGGACAGGACTGTCCAGGCTGTAGTGTTTCGTAAATGTGCGCAAGAAAGTACACGTCACTGCCAGACGGATATCCAGGACAGGAAGTCCGCGAGCTAATGCAGTGGTCGCAGCCTTGGCTCTAGTAGAGTGAGTACAGCTGAGATGAAAGGGAGTCAGGTGTGACTTTGGCACATTGATATTGACCGCCAGCGAGTGTAGGAGGTTCGCCATCTGGAGGTGGGAGACTATTGCCTGCGGCGAGCCCGCCTTCAACGGCCTTGAGGTAGGGGTAACTGGAACCATATACCCTCTGGAGAGGAGCTGCAACCACTGTCGTGACCTGGGTAAAACCCTGATGGGAGCTGGTAAGGCCAAGGGGAGCACAGAAAACTGAAAGTGCTCTTGGCCCACTATGAACCACAGGGAATACAAGGATGTGGAAATATGCATCCTGCAAGTCCAACACTACCATACAGTCTGCTGGGTCCAGAACAGACGGAACTTGAGCGAGCAGGAGCATTTTGTATTTTACCTTCTTGAGTAGGAGATTGAGAAGACGCAGGTATATTATAGGGTGTAGACCTCCATTCTTCTTTGGCACCCGAAAGAGGTGGGAATAGCATCCACGACCTACTTCTGAAATTGGCTCCCTCTCTATAGCTCCCTTGGCCAAGAGAGCAGACAATTCCTGACAGAGTAGGAGTGGTGGTCCTGCATCAGCCTGTCATAAGCAGGTGGCATGAGTGGAGGGATGGGTATAAAGGAATAACCCCTTTGGACGATTTGCAAATCCCAACAGTCGGATGTTGTTGACCTCCAGTGATTTTGGGTGGGGAGGGGGGAGGGGCTTAGGACATGCTGACAGGCCCAACATCTGGCTACCTTCCCACGTGGTCTACGGGAATTGCATCCTCTGTCACAAAAAGGTTGGGCAACGGGCTGGCTGTAGTAGCTGGGAGGGTAGAGACACGGTTCAAAAACCCTTCAGTGGCCATGAAATGGTTAGAAGGCAGACTGGGGTTGGTGAGAGGCCATGGAAAGTCAAGGGCATGTCTATGAGCGATGCTTGGGCATCCCCAGAAATGCAAGTGGTTCTCAATTAGGCGTGGAGACTAATGGCCGCCGACTAAATCCCTCTGCCCAGCGAGTCTGTCAAGTCCAGCCAACATCATTTGGTGAACTTGGCTGCATCTCTCCCGTCAGCAATTACTTGAGAGTATGGCTCGGGCCTCCTCCAAGACCATTGGCAGTACCTGTGCAACCAAGTCCCAGATAGTGTGGGGGTATCGGCCCAAGAGGCACACAGTGTTCACTTACGCAGTGCTAGGCTGGCAGAAGAGAACATCATCTTCCCAAAGGTATCCAGTCAATTGGATTTGCAATTGGGTTGAGTGGTAGGGAACGCGACGGGTCTAACTTTGGAGATGAAAGCTTGGACCACCAAGCTCTCTGGGGTGGGGTGCTGGGTGAGGAAAGTGAGGTCCACTGGGGTGGTGCGATGGCAGGCATTTGTCCTGTGCACAAGAGGCCATGTACAGGGCTTGGAACAGATCCCAAGCAGAACTTTGTGAGGGCTTCATTGAAAGAGAAAAATTGTTCTGATAGTGCAACTTGCAGTTGAAGCACCTCCTTCAAGACATTCATCTTGACTGCCACTGAGGGCAACTGAAGTTCCTAGACCTCAGCTGCCCTCCTCACCACCACAGTGAACAAGGCATCCTCCTCCATAGCCACGGTAGGGAGAGAGACCAGGCCAGTGTCCGGTGAGGTGTCCAGTCAGCTGGCTTCGACCAGATGCTCATACTAGGTGCCCTCAGGGTATGGTTAGTTTTGGTAACCATAAGGGTCCTCAGAACCCTCCCTTTCATCACCCAAGACAGGCCTGTCAAAAGAATAAGACAGACTCTGAAATGAGATGGGGGGGGGGGGGAAATCGAACAATGCCAGTCCAGCTCTGTGTCAGAAACGATGGAGGGGCAGTACCACTGGAGTATGTCCGAGGAAGGTCGAGCTCACTCAACTAGTGCTGCTTTGGTCACTGGATCCCGAGGTCCCGGCTTGCGCTGTGCCAGGCTTGCCAGCGGAAAGCCAGCAGGGGGCCCCTCCCAAACCCATTGGCCTTGAGGGCGCTCCAGAGGTAGCCGTCCAATGATGAGGTGCATATCCTCATAAAATTCCTTTAGCTGGGCGAGGGTCGCTCCGGCTCCAAGAAGCTCAGAGAGGTGCAGGGAAGGCCCAGGTGCAGGCTACACCACAGAGCTAGGCCTCGAGTGCGGACGGCCCTGCACCTCATCCAAAGTCATGCGTGGCAAAGTCGAAGACCTTTTTAACTTCTTCTTGTGGGATTTAGGGAATTTTCCTGATGACTTCGAATAGGACAATAATCGCAAGGAGCGGCTCTGCGAACAATCTCAAGACCTTCGTCGCAACTGAGATCTGGAATGTTGCCGGGTCTATCGGCGTCAGGCATCGAGTAGCTTGATTGACCTCTCCCTCAGCGCCTTTGGATGCATGGCACAGCAGTCCTTGCACGTCTTGACATTGTGATCTTGCTCCAGACACCAAAGGCAAAAACATGTGAGGGTCAATCACCGACATCTGGCAGTGACAGGCGCAACATGGTATGAAACCTGCCTTTTAGGAGGACATCCTCACACAAGGAGACAGTCTCAAAAAAATATTCGACAAAAGACAGAAAAATGTCAGTCAAAAATTGACTGGGGAAGCTCTCTCCAGATCTGCTCTGACCTGATGTTAGAGCGCTGGAGTGGCGACTATACAGGCACCATGCATGTAATTTCTGGTGCGGACGAAACAGACTACACAATGTGGAGTGAAATGACCCCACCTACTGACGCAAAGGATACTGCTTGTCAAAGGCTTCTGGATCCAGTCTGATGCCTCGGGAGTATTCTGAGGTAAGGAATCTGCTGCTAGAATTCTCAATCAGATGCAATAACTAGCAAATGTCTTCATTTTGTCTCTAATCTCACTTATTTATCATCATCTGCATACAGCACATATGTCCCATATACTGATCTTTTATCTACAGGTCTCTGTTTCAGATGAGCTAATGGTCCGGTAGATTCCAACCAGTCATAACATGGCACAACATCCATTAGGTAATTACAGAGGGATATCCTGTTCTCATTCACTGCATTGCTGTTCTACAGGTTACCTAGCAGGATAGCAAATCAAAAAATACTAACTATGCGTTTTGGAAATCAAGCCAGATTCACCAGCCTAGGATCTGATCATTTGTGTGTGCATACCGCTGAAAATAGTGTGATTGATTTCAATTTTTCAGCAATAAACAGACCTTTCCATCTCATCCACAGGAAATTGGAATTTCCACATAAACAATTTGGACACTTAGCTTTAAGCTCCAGATTAAATTTACCAATGATTTGAGGGGGCTCTATAGCTGCAAGATAAACCCCTGTATTTTATGAGCTGAAAGAGGACATTAAGCAAAACCTGCTTCACAGGTTTAAATGGAAGCCACTTAGCTCATCATTAATTACACCTCCTACACCCATTTCTCACTTGCGCTTTATTTTCAAATGCGAGTTGCTTGCAGCATCCTGCAATAGGTGTAAGCTTGTGATCCATGTATGACATAATCATACAGTAATTAAGAGTTGAATAACTTGGTCTATGTGCTTACTCCTTGATTACATCCATATATAAGAAGCAGCTGGTTAATTTATTGAAAATGAAGTTTCTATAAATCGCCCAATAGAATAGAATATTCTTTGCTAACCAGGTCTCATTCAAGAATTATAGAGGATGAAAAGCTATCTTGATGCATACATAGAGGGAATGTAAACATTTTAGATTTTTAAATAAATCTTAACTTTATACAAACAAGAGACAGTAAAACATGCGGTAAACTCAGTAAAAATACAGGAAGAATTAAAAGTTTTAAATCAGATAAATCACTGCACCACACAAACGAAAACATAAATTTGAAACTCAGAGGAATAATTTGGTACACTTAAAAAAAAAAGATTGCATCTATTCAACGTCCAGTAACAAAACTATTTGCAACTATTATCAAAATGCTTTAAATGAATAAGATAGGTTAAAAACATTTTCTACGTTTAACTCTTTTCTCAAATAGCTGGTCAGAAGTAATTCTTAAATGGATCACTCAAATACAAGGGGCAGTAATGTATAAGCATCTTCTGAAAAGAACCCATGATTTCAAATAGGGACAGAAATTATGAAAGGAATATCATTAGCGCTCAAACAGTTAGACATGTTTGGCTTTTGAGTGCATACACATTCACTAGATAATATTTGAATGTTAAAGGAAAAATACATAGAATTCAGTAATTTCCTTAGGATATAAGAAAAGGTTTCCTTTTTCATACCTGTTTGATAAGAGGTAGATCTCTGAGGGATTTCCTTACACCGCCGCCAAGAACTACTACTTTACAGTGACGACACCATTGATGTCTTCTTCCTGGACTATTTACAATGTGCTGGTCCTTCAATTCTGGTATAACTAATAATGTATATTTTATTAACAAAAATACAATAATCATTAGTAAAGGTTACTTGCAAAAGTGACAAATTTATTTTTTAACAGTATGTAAATTGAATAACACTAATCTCCCACATTTAGCATGCACATGAATGCTCAGCTGGGGTCAACACTCTGATATTACCAAGAAGATAAACTTCCAACTGTTGTCTGCAAAATGGCACCTTTGTTACAAATAATGTGCCTTGTGCCTACTGATACTTCTGCAGATTATCACCAGTACCAGAGTATAAGCTGTATCTAAGCGGAGAAGTAAACTCCATTTTCCTATACAGAGGTTGTTAAAAAAAAAAAAAAAGTACAAGAACTAGTATCCAAATAGGTTTTGTTCTGAGACGGATTGCAGAATTACTATTGACAACTTTGTAGATCTCCCCGGTTTGATATGCTTGCAATCCAGTCCCCTTGAAAATAAAAATAAAATCAATCTCCACATGTAACCCAAAAAAACTGACTGAAATAATTTAAAAATTGAAGTTTTAGTGACCTGAAACAATTTTGGCATTAAAAAGAATTGGTCTATCTCACAGTTGAAAATGTTTCAATATATGGTAGGAATCGAGCAAGAATTTAAATTAAAGCAGTCCTAACAAGTGGGATGTAAATTTTGCAGGGTGATCCCAAATTTCTACATCTATGTATTTTGGTAGATTGCTATTAAGTGCATGCTCATATTTGAAGAGTCTATGTTTTTGTTGCTGAGATTATTACATAGAACTGTAGGGTCATTTAAAATGGATGTCTAAACATGCACTCTCTGAAGGGAATAGCCCAATGACATGTCAGAACATGGTTTAGCACCAACCAAAAACATAAAGAATGGAACCTGCAACTATATAGATCGGCCATAAAACCACTAGCAATTGACAACAAATGTATCTTTCTAGTGGTGGTAGGTACTTTATGGGATGAAGGATGGAGGCCCACTGGTTTTGAAAGCTGTAACCATAAGCAAATGAGATGATAGTCTGAACTGCACTGAGGCCTTCAGCTCCGGTTCTGGCTCTTACATGCAAACAGGTGATGGAGGGGAAACTCTTGAGCCACTGCCCTCCTCCCATATACACACATTGTGCACTAAAGAGCTGGGGGGAGGACATAATGATCACTTTCACCAGTACTAAAAGCACTGCATTTCTACACCCTAAGCAGAAGTAGAACTCTGTCCAGGATTCTCCTTGGATCGCAGAAGACAGACAGACCAGGGAAACCTCTTTGCTCAAATTTAAGTCTGACACCACCTTTGAGACAGAATGATGGATTCAAATTACCAACATGTCATAATGAAAAGAGTGTATGATTCTGATGCGAATAGGGCATTCTATTAGCCATCACATTTCATTGAAGTAAAGCGGAACAAGACAGGAGTGTCAAACAAAACAACTACAAGTCACATGAAGTCACTGGTTCAAACAGCTTGTGCCTAAGGCGGGAGAGCCTTCTGCCTTAAGTACAACAAGTGGCATGAGATCACTGTCAGAGGTAAAAAGGAGTCCCATGATCTGCTCCATGAGATGTCTATGGCCACCAAATAGGTTTCCCAAGGGTCTACATTTACACTAGACGCTTGAGATTATACATTTGAAACAGCATGTAATAAGGTTAATCCTCTTGAGTAATGTCCAGTGAGATAAGGTATATCACTTTTTACTTTACTGGGACCTAGATGTGGAAGCCCTGACAACCCCTATAATGTCTAGGTTGTCTGTCTCAAAGGAAAGATCAAGGTGAGAAAGCACTAGTTCATTGAAGGGTTCTACTTAATTTGGGCAGGGTGTTTTCAATGAATAAAAAGAGAAAAAAAAAAAGAGTATATGAAGGAGAGATAAAAAAGAGGTTATGCCTAAACTACTAGGGAAATCAGTTACAATGCATAATGCTATTTGGAAGTCTGTAATGTGTTGAGTAGTGCCTTATCTGTGAAAACAGGATATGTACGTGGCAATGCATATGTTTTTTTTTGGTTTTTTTTGTAATAGATTTTTATTGATTTTCAGAAAACATGCATTCAATCCTGCGGTCCTCAGAATGCTCAAGGGAGGAAATCAGCATGCAATGCTATGTATATCATAACAGACTGAACACGAAGTCTCATTCACACCCCTGCGAGGCATCCGTGATACAGCTCAGTCCACCTGCATGCGTAATCCAGTCCAATAGTGTGAAGCAACAAAAAGAACCCTCAACCCCCTCCCTCCCCTCCGACTTCTGAACCACCCCCAACAAGGACCCCCCCACCACCCACCCAAGCATGTCGCCAGTTACTAAGATATTCAGGAATACGAACAAGACTCCCATACCACCTATCAGTCTCCCTTCCGCACAAGCCAAGGTAGTTAGTGAAGAAGGGACACAGGGGGAAGCCTCTTATCGTGATTGCAGTGATCTCATCTCACGCTACGGCCCCGCAGGTGGGAAAGGTCGCTCAAGGGGCCCGCCCCACATCCAATGTTCCCTCTAATTTTTTCCCTATGTGTGCGGCACTGTAAGGTCTCTGTGCGCTGCAGCCAAGGCTATGTGCGCCACTACCCAACCATGTGTGTGGTTGCAGCGACAAATATCCGAGCAGATTGTGTGAGTATTCATGTTAATCGCAGCGCCAGTCATGTGCTGCAATTACCATGAATGCTCTCTCAGAGACACACAATATGCCCCGCACACAGCCGGCCTTAGCGCTGGTGGCGCCCTGTGTGACGTTTGTTGGCGCATGCCAATGACCACCCCCGCCAGTGATTCCCTCCCTATTACCCTTTAACAGTGCCCCTGAAGGTCTCCATTACCACTCTCTCTCAGATGTATTTAATTCGTTTTATAACGTCTCTCATACCAGTGTGGGGTGTACTTTATATTGCACACATATTAAACAGAGACAATAAATCATAGGTATGTAAATCAGTGGATAAGAAATGTTACATATGACCGAGAACTGCAAGGTATAGGAGGGACATGTCATCCATACTGATAGGCAGTATAGTTTAAGAGTGCTTTGTCTGGCGAATCACAAACTCAGAATTTAAAATGTAACACCATGGTTAGGATTTCCCTTTAATAAGAATCACTTTGTACCCAAATGAACCCTTTTTGCAACATTAGGATAATGAATGGCTGGGGAAACAATCATAACGCTCTAATCTATACCTTGCAGTATGCATGAAGTTCTTTGATGACAGTTAATAGATTACTGTTCTATATTAAGTTTTTAACTTATAAATTGCAGGTAACAAAATGACCTCTCTGACATAAGTAGTAACCCGCTAACCAGTTTTAATTCTTTGCACTTTGTGATCTGCATGGTACATGTTCTTTGCAGCAGGCATATTAACCCTCTGCACTACCTTAAAACTTCCACTAGAGAAAATGCCAATCTCTAATACAAGTAACAATTACACCTACAACAAGCCAGGACTGTTGGCTTTGTCATTGGTTTTTATTTGCATATGATAAATAAGGTGGATTTTTATTTTTGTACCGTCTGGGACATCAAAATAAGGATCTGGCAACCCTAGTCAACAGAGTGAACGTTTGTTGCAGGATAAGCCCATTATTTATTTCTTCCACCCTCGATCCCTGATTAATGCCATAATAGCAACAGTTTAACTTGTATCTGAAACCCTACGCCGCAGTCAATAACATGCTGAGTTTCTTCAAGTGTCTGGTAATCAACCCTGCATTCAGACAACTCACTCCTCATTCTCGCCCTTCACTTTCACACTCACAGCGATCACAATTCACTCACACCATTCACCCGCTCACCCTGCACTCACAGTGATCACGCTGCACTCACAATGCATATATGCTGTTCACCCTGTACCTCACCCTGCAGTCCCAGAGCACACTACTCACCCTGCACTCATGTGACACTTCACTCACTTGTCCCCCTCACTGATCAATCTGCAATCTCACTCAAATAAGCCCATCACTAACCATACATTCATTCGTCCCACTCTGCACTTACAGCCGCACCCAAATTCATGTGGTAACCTCACTCAACCTGCAGTCACTCCTCTTACCGTACTCACACTGTTGCATCGCTCACTGTGCACTCACATGGGCACTCCTGCCACCCACACAGTGCAGAGAGTTAATGTGCCTGCTACAAAGAATGTGTACCATGCAGATCACAGAACTGAGTGCGAGTAAACTATGAGTAGCGCAATAAAAAAATTAAATGTTGGTCAGAAAGGTTCTATAGAGAGATGAGGTGCATAGTTGGTGAGTGGTAGTGAGGGAATTCATGGAGAAGGAAATGGGGGAGGGGCGCCAAAAAAGACTGTTGCACCGTGTGCGACTAGTGCTAGGGCCAGCCCTGGCTGTGAGTGTTAGCCCCCGCCCCCAAGTTCACGTCTAGTTGCACCCCCGCGTCTCGGCACCTGCTGAGCACAGCCGGCAGGACCCGGCCCACTTAAAGCCTTGGGTTTGGGGTTACTTTCTGTGTCTGACCCGGCCCACTTAAAGCCTTGGGTTTGGGGTTAGTTCCTGTCGGTCTGCTCTCTGGCGCAGCGAGTCACAGGCATGAAGTAAGTCTGTTGACACCACGGGATGGCAGATCAAAGCACGTCATGCTTGTAGTCAGGGCTTTAAGTGGGATGAAAAAAACATGGGGGGGGGGTCTCTCATAGGGGCTTGGCTAATGTAATTGAGGGAGTGGTTTGAAATACTTAAGCTAAAAATCTGTACTTAGCATAGTGTGCTGCCCCACTGGTATTTTGCTGTGTCTGTCTATTTATCCATAAGTATAAATATATAACACAACGAGTAACATTACACTTACAACAAGCCAGGGCTATTGGCTTTGTTAATGGTAGAAAATTGCATAAGATAAATAAGAAATAGCTATGACTTTGGTGTATATAATATTGGAAATGCTTCTGTACTTGTGGGCAAGGTTGTGGCTAAGGCTAGAGCTGCCGTCTTTCGAGCTGAGAAAGTAGCTTCTAGCCTCACGTCGCTCAACATCCGAAAAATCAAAGCTTGTAGTCTTGCTCGATTAATTTGTTAATAGAGCTCTACACACAATCTGCACCGCTCTATTAGCAAATGAAATGGAGCAAGTCTACAAGCACAACGTGTGCCTTCAGGTAATTCTGAAAGCACAAGTCCGGATTGTAGACTTCCATAGCTGCAAAGGGATTGCTATGTGTGACATTGTCATATTTTCAGTGTAAATATGAGTGACATTTACACCACAATGAGTGACACTTTCTGGCAAACAAATTCAAGCAATGACGACGAGGGAAACATAAATATAAGCAATTACACCCATCTCAGCAATGAGAAACTCCAAGAAGAGTCGCATCATATACCACAGGCTGTATTATTGCAAGAGAAAAGAAGCTCATCAAGAAAATCATTAGCTGACAGAGCTGTCCACCCTGGTCCAGCGTACCGCCCGCCACCATCACATCAGCCACAGCCTGTCCCTACAGGCTCCATTGACTTAGTGACACTCGGCATGCTGAGAAGTTAAGTTGACACGCACCACAGTGGCCCTCACATTCCTCCGACCCAAAAAGAGTTAGTGAGGGTGACTAGTAACGTAGCTTAAAACTGTCAGGGAGCAGTTCACCGCTGTAACAGGGCAGGCAGACGGCAGCTCAGAAGGTGATCAAGACTGTCACCGCGCGTGCCACTAAAGCACATTTTTATTAGCATGAAAGGTAACACCGCCTCGTCATGTTGGGCAGCGGTAACAACACAGCGCAGCACTTCACAGTGAAAGTGTAATACAACTTTGCACACACGTCACCAGTGTGGTCCATCTGAATGTACTGAGTCGCTGGTGAGACGTGTGTGCAAAACAGCATACACAAACATGAAGGTCACTGGGGGCCGTCCCAACTGGGGATTATACATGCACACATTCATATACAATAATTTCATATAAATATGCAAAGTGATCACCGTTGATGGCGTCTGCTCTAACGCCCTCTTTCACTCTGCAGCTAATACTCCTGCATCTATAAATAAGGTTTGTTAACAATTTTAGGCCTCTGAGATTACTTTACTGAGGCGAGCCCGACTCGAACCCACGGCAATTGGCAGGCCGTGGCCACGGCGACTCATGGACTCCTCGGCAACGCCCAGCGGTAGTCTGGTTCAGCTATAAGTACCTCTGGGCTGCTAAGGAACCGCTCGGGTCGGGTCCGGTCGTGGGACCACTTTACTGTGGTGCAAGCACAGCAGCTCTGCGCTGCCATGATAAAGAGCACTCACTGCAAGTTCACGCCAGCCTCACTCACTTCTTTGCATTTCTTTTGTTGAAAGGACGCAGCTGCGGGACAGATTGTGTGCCTTTGTTAAAGTAATCATGTTAATTGAAGCGCATGATGGGCGCTACGATTAACATGAATACTTTCGCAAAGGCTTACATTCTGTCCTGCAGGCGCCCTTTCATCAAATGAAATGCAGCAAGTGCAGGAGGCACTTGCTGCTGGACTAACCTGCTGTAGTGCGCGCTTCAAATGCCACACTGCGCGCTCGAAGAGAGACCAGTGGGCGAGCGCCCACGTGCGCAGCTTACTGGGAACAATGCCCACATCCCCCACATCCAGTGTATCCTCATCTTCTACGGCCGGATGGTTGACTAGTTCTAGGAGTGCCACCCACGCCCAGGCCATTTCCAGTGATTTCTCACTCCCATTACACTGAGCCATACATAACCTATAGTTCCCTTCACTTTCTGCCCATTTCACCAGCACCTTATTCCAGCGCACCAAACTAGACACCTGCCTCGCTTTCCAGTGGGAAGTAAGCTCTCTCTTAGCCAAAACCAGCCCATGGTCAATAAACTTGCTGGTAATCTTGGTCTTGGTGGTGTGTGGAAACCAATGAAACAAGCAGACCCCCGGTGTCACTGCTATCTCCCTCTCCATCCCAGTCCTCAGAGCAGTCGTCACCTCTCTCCAGAAGTTTCCCACCTTCGGACAGTCCCAGAACATGTGGAGAAAACTCGCCCCATCCTGGTCGCAACGGGGACAAGTGGCCGTCACCCCAAAGTATTCAGTAATTTTACCAGGCGTGAGGTAGGCCCTGTGGAAGACATAGAATTGAATGAGCTGGAAACGCGCATTCTGAGAACATTTCCACGGCCGCTCTACAATCGCCTCCCAAGGTTTTTCTGCAATGGGCCTCCCCAGATCCGCCTCCCACTTTAGGCGCAACGCCGTCAGGGGTTGACGCAGATCCCGGGTAATCCGTCGGTAGAGGCAGGTCACCGCTTTAAACGTGCCCACCGCCATCACTACATATTGACAAGCGAGAAACGTTTCTGGTTCCAACAGTCCCTTTCACCAGTGCTTTCTGATAGCCACTGTCAGGGCAGCATGCAAGAGAAAGTCCTCCCGCGGGAGATCATGTCGCTCCCTGATGTCATTAAAAGGAAGAATGTTACCGTCCTCATAAAGGTCACCTATTGCCATAACTCTTCCCACACCAGAAATTGGCCCCAATCTCTCCCGTGGGGCAATGCCAAGCACATCTTCAGCGAGATCTCGGGCGCATACGGAGTCTTAGCGTGCGCCCTCCTGGCCAGTTGTGCCCAACACTGGCGCACCGTGCGCAAATCTGGCGGCAGTAAGTCACCTCTCAGCGGGGTCCGCAGCAGCACACAGGACAATTGGTCCCAACTCGGATCCAACCCACCCTGGTCCTCCGTGCGCCGAATATGGTCCGCTACCCATTTCGTAAACCATTGAAGCTGCGCAGCATGAAAATAGGCCTCTAGGTCCGGCAAAGCAAGGCTCCCCTCTGCCGTGGGCCGCTGAAGGGTGGTCAAAGCAACCCTCCATCTCCCAGTCCCCCATATGAGCAAGTTACTTACCTTACTTACCTTCGGTAACGATATATCTGTAAGAAACATTAGTTAGATTCCTCACCTTAGAATATCCCCAGGCGTCAGGCTGGATCTGGAAAGATTTTTCGTCAGCAATACCCCTAGCGCGTCGCTAGGCGTAGTCTGTTGCTCCGCGTCCGTCGTCGGCATGACGTCGGAGTACTTCGACGCCGCCCTCGCATGCTGACGTCAGTTCTTGTACATAGCTTTCCGCGCCAGGAACGCAGAGCCATGCAAGAGACAGACACTGGTGCCAAAAAATTCTAGGGCCCTGAAAGGGATAACCTCAACCCTAGATATCGGTTCGCAGAGCGGGGAGGATGGGTGAGTCGGTGAGGAATTCTACTAACTAATGTTTCTTACAGATACATCGTTACCGAAGGTAAGTAACTTGTTCATCTGAAAGAAACACGTTAGATTCCTCACCTTATAATAGATACCCCAGCAAAACCATCCCCGGTGGTGGGTCTGCGAACCAATATCTCACCAGAAAGTCCTGGAGAACAGAACGACCAAAGAAGCCGTCTCTCCGGACTTGGCTGTCCAGGCAATAATGCTTGGCAAACATGTGCAGCGAGGCCCACGTTGCTGCCTGACAAATGTCCTGCAAGAGGACTCCCCGACCCAGGGCAGTCGTCGCCGCCGTGGCCCGAGTGGCATGGGTCCTCAGCCCAACAGGAGGTCCCTTTTTAGCTAAGGAGTAACAAGCTTTGATGCACAAAACGACCCACCGAGAGATGGTCCGCTTGGTCACCGCCCGCCCCTTCTTAGCGCCCACGTAGCCAACGAAGAGTTGGTCGTCCACCCGGAACTGTTTTGTGCGGTCCAGATAGAAGGAGAGCGCACGTTTTGGGTCCAGACGGTGGAGCCTCTCTTCCTCTTTCGAGGGATGCAGAGGCGGAAAGAAGGTGGGCAGCGTAACAGACTGCCCCATGTGAAAGGCAGTCACAACCGAAGGAAGGAAGGGCGAGTGCGGAGCACAACCTTGTCCGGATGGATAGAAAGGAAAGGAGGCTTAGAAGAGAGAGCCTGGAGCTCACTCACCCTTCTAGCAGAGGTGATGGCTACCAGGAAAGCAGTCTTAAGCGTCAACAGACGAAGAGTACAATTATGAAGTGGCTCAAAGGGAGCGGACATCAGATATGTCAAAACAAGATTCAAATCCCACTGAGGCATTACGAAAGGGACAGGAGGAAACATGTGAGTAATGCCCTTAAGGAATCGAGAAACAACAGGGGATTTGAAAAGAGAAGGCTGATCAGGAAGCCAGAGATAGCAGAAAGATAACCTTTAAGAGTGCCCAGAGCAGAGCCCTGCTGGGCCAAAGAAAGAAGGAAGAGAAGAACCTCAGAAAGAGGGGCGGAAAGGGGATCCACAGCCTTTGCTGTGCACCATGCCACAAATTTGTTCCACTTACAGGCGTATACCGTTTTAGTGGAGGGACGCCTGGCTGCCAGAATCACATCGCACACTTCAGAAGACAAGTCAAATGGCATCAACTGTCGCCGCTCAATCTCCACGCATGGAGGTGGAGACTGGACAGGTTCGGGTAGAGGACCGTCCCCTGCTGCCGCGACAGAAGGTCCTCCTGAAGAGGCAGTCGTATCGGGGGGATCGATTGACAGAGTAGCTCGGGATACCAGTACCTTTGTGTCCAATTGGGAGCCACCCAGATGACTTGGGCCCAGTCGCGCCTGATCTTCTTCAGCACTCTGGGCAGAAGTGGTATAGGTGGAAAGGCGTACAACAGACTGCAACTCCACTCGCGGCGAAAAGCGTCCCCGAGCGAGTGCCGCCTTGGAAACTCCAACGCGCAGAACTGCTGACATTGCGCGTTCTCTTCGGTGGTGAATAGATCTAACCGAGTTTAGACGCCATTCGTGATCCATCATGCACCGGCGGCTGAGTTCGTCTGCTCTGGCGTTCAGAGAGCTCGCCAGATGTTGAACCACCAGGGTGATGCCCTGATGTTCCAGCCATGTCCAGAGGCGCAGAGCCTCTTGACAAAGGGTTCACGACCCCACCCCGCCCTGTTTGTTGCAATACCACATGGCGGTGGTGTTGTCCGTGTACACCTGCACCACACTTCCCCGGACAACGGGAAGGAATGCCTTCAGTGCAAGTCGGATCGCTCTCAGCTGCAAAAGGTTGATATGGAACCGAGACTCCGCCGGAGACCAGAGTCCTCTGATCTCCACCTCCTCCATGTGGCCCCCCCATCCCAGGAGGGATGGGGGGGGCCCGGGTGGGGTAGGGAGAGGGAACTGCCGCTGACCCAAACGCGGTTCGTGAGCCACCACTGCAACTGTTTTGCAGTGCCATCCGAGATCAAGACATGGTCGGACAGGTTGCCCCGATGCTGGGCCCACTGAAACTTCAGGTCCCACTGCAGAGCCCGCATTCGCCACCTGGCGTGATGCACTAACAGGATGCAGGAGGCCATCAGACCCAGAAGCCGCAGCACCAACCTGACCGAAACCTGGGATAGAGGCTGAAAGATGGGAATCAGAGCCTGAATATCCCGGACCCACTGCTCCGGAGGATAAGTCCAGAACCTCCCCGATGAAAAGGAGCTTCTGGGAGGGACTCGGATGCGACTTCGGCACGTTGATGGAGAACCCCAGCAAATGCAGGAGGTCGGCCGTAGTCTGGAGGTGGGAGACGACTTGCTGGGGCGAGCCCGCCTTCAACAGCCAGTCGTCGAGATAGGGGAAGACTGGAACCCCTGATCTGCGCAGATGAGCTGCGACCACCGCCATCACTTTCGTGAACACCCGAGGGGCACTGGTGAGGCCGAAGGGGAGCACCGTGAACTGAAAATGCTCCTGACCCACGTGAACCGCAGGTAACGCCGGTGGGCCGGCAGGACGGGAATGTGAAAATCAGCGTCCTGCAAGTCCAACGCTACCATCCAGTCTCCTGGATCCAGGGCAGCCAGAACCTGAGCTAGTGTAAGAATCTTGAACCTCTCCTTCCGGAGGAAGGCGTTGATGCTCCTGAGGTCCAAGATAGGGCGTAAGCCCCCTTTGCCCTTCTTGGGAACCAGAAAGTAGTGGGAATAGCAACCACGAGATACTTCTGGACCAGGAACGCGCTCAACGGCCCCCTTGGCCAAGAGAGCTGCAACTTCCTCCCGTAGAAGATTCAAGTGATCCCCCGACATGCAGTGGCACTGCGGTGGCATGGCTGGAGGGGTCGTCTCGAAGGGGAGGGAGTAGCCCCTGTCTGACGTGATGGAACGCCAGTGGAGCAGGTGATGGCGAACTCTGCCTCCCACTCGCGTGGAATGGGCCTGAAAGCACAGACTAGGAGGGCTTTGAGGCGGATGCTGCCGGGGTTGATGCGGACTGACCGGCACGTTGACCCCCGGTACCGCCTCGGCGGAATCCACGTCCGCGTGCAGGTTGGTTCTGCGGCCAGTGGCTAGGCAGACGTGAGGGGGCGCCCCTTCCTTGGCCACGAAAGGGACGAAAAGCGGAGGTTTGCGGACGCGGTCCCGAAAGGCCCAAGGACTTGGCCGTAGCCTGGGAGTCCTTGAAGCGCACCATCCGCCTTTTCGCCAAAAAGGCGAGTGCCATCAAAGGACATATCCATGAGGGTGCTCTGGACATCCCCTGAGAAAGACGTGGACCGCAGCCAGGCGTGGCGGCGGAGCGCCACCGTGGTTGACATCGCCCTACCCAGCGAGTCCGTAGTTTCTAGTCTACATCGAATAGCATGTCGTGCTGCATCCCGCCCGTCGGCAAGAGCCTGGGCGAGCCGCGTACGGGCCTCCTCCGGACACTGGGGCAGCACGTCCTCCACCGTATCCCACAGAGAGTGAGAATAACGGTCCAAGAGGCAAGCGGTGTTCAAGGACCGCAGTCCCAAACTAAGGGAAGAGAACAGCTTCTTACCAAACTGGTCCAGCCTCTTGGATTCCCGATCCGGGGAGCGGACAGGAAGGAGGATTGGGAAGTAGAGGCCTCGATAACCAGGCTCTCGGGCGTGGGGTGTTGGGACAGAAAACTGGGGTCGCCCGGAGCAGGGCGGTGGCGCCAGGCCACGTTCCGATCCACAGGAGGTACTGTGGAGGGCTTGGACCAGGTGCCCTTCAGAACGTCCACTAGTGCCTCATTGAACTGCAGCAGAGGCTCCGAGGAGCTTGCTGACGGTTGAAGCACTTCGGTGAGGATGTTAGTCCTCACGGCCACAGCAGGCAGCTCCAGCCCAAGGGCTTTGGCCGCCTTGCGCAGCACCACGGAAAATGCAGCACCTTCCTCCGAAGCCAGAGTCGGAGGAGAGATGAAACCAGTGTCCGGGGAGGTGTCCAGACCACTGGCATCCCCCAGCTCATCTGCCCAGTCCTGAAATAAGTTGGCCTGCATGGCCAGAGGGTCCTCAGACCCCTCCCAGTCGCCCCCGTCATCAGATTCCTGATCAACAGGGGGAATAATCGGAGCCGGACGGTAGATGAAATTGTCATCCGTCGGCTGCGGCGCCGGGCAGCGCCGGCCTGAACCGGGGGAACGGCGTCGTCCGGAGACGGCGCCGGGGGTGGAACCTGTCTCGGCGCCGTGAGGTCGACCTGCACCGACTAAGATCCAGGCCTGGATCCCACGGGGACCTGCGGCGTCGGGACCGAAGTCGACGTCGGCGCCGGGGTCGGAGCTGCAGGCTCGCTAGGTCGCCCAGTTGAGCCCGCAGGGCAGGAAGGCGCGCCGGCAGGCGTCGACGGCGGGGCCAGGCCCCTCTTGGCCGAGAGGAAGGCACTGATCTCCGCCGGAGTCGCGTCAGTCCCAGGGACCGGTGGGTATGGGGACGGACACGGCTCCTGTGGCTCCGGTGGAGCCGCAGGGGTGGTACCACCCGGACCCTCGACCGAGTCGTGCGACCAGTGAGGGGAGTCCGAAGAGCGGTGTCGTCTCTTGGACTTCTTACCATACTTCGACTTAACCGAAGACTTGGAACCCGATGAGCGGTGATGGTGGCTGCGGCTCCGCGACCGGTCCTTTGACCTCCTCCTGGACCGGGACCTTGAACGACGCGGAGCAAAGTGTCGGAGCTCGAGAAGCTTGCGGGACCGCTCCCGCCTAGCCTTCGAGGTCAAGGCCTGGCAGTCGAGGCACGACTCCGCATCGTGGTCGGCCCCCAGGAAGTAAAGGCACCGGTGGTGGTGATCCGTCACCGACATCAATCGGTGACAGGAGTCACAGGCTTTAAACCCAGGCATCCTACCGGCACCAGTTTGAGTCGAGTAGACAAAAGAGTCCAAAAAGTTTTAGTCAAAAAGTGACTAAAGGGGTAAGCTCTTCCCGGATCGGCGTTGTCTGGCGCGGAAAAAAGAAGAACTGACGTTAGCGCGCGAGGGCGGCGTTTAAGTACTCCGACGACGTCATTCCAGCGCACGACGCCGACGACGGACGCGGAGCTGCAGACGACGCCTAGCGACGCGCAAGGAGTATTGCTGACCAAAATTCTTTCCGGATCCAGCCTGACGCCTGGGGATATTCTAAGGTGAGGAATCTAACTAACGTGTTTCTTTCAGATAAACCCCGTAATCAGAGTATTATGCTGGGCAAAGAGTTTACCCAGGATCCAAACGGGGAGCGTCCCGAAATAATAGAGGAACCTGGGAAGGATGACCATTTTCACCAAGGCCACCCTGCCTGCAACAGACAGTGGAAGAGTCCCCCCAAAAATCAAAACAGGTTTTCGCCCCATGCACCGTCCGCCCCACATTGCCCTCCAAAAGATTGTCAGGAGCATGATAAATCTGGGTTCCCAAGTATGGCAAACATCAACACTCCCATGGAACATCCCCTGCCCTCGGATGGACTATCCTGTCTGGTTTAGTAGAAATCAAACATGACTTGGCCAAATTCACCCGGAGTCCCGCCACCCTCCCCGAGGTCTCCAACAAGGTCCTTGCTCCCCAGAGGGCGTCCCCAGCGTCCGGCAGGAACATGAGGAGATCGTCCGCATACAATGCTATATGCTGCATTCGTCCCTCCACCAAGAGCCCAGGGAAATACTTCCCTGACCTAGCGTGAGCAGCCGTGGGCTCCATTGCCAGGGCAAACAATAAAGGGGACAACGGGCACCACTGCCTCGTCCCCCGAGCGACTGTACAGGCAGCAGAAATCAATCCCCCCCCCACCCCCCGTCTGCACCCTGGCAGTAGAAGCACTGTATAGTAGCGCCGTCCACTGTATAAAGCGTTCACCCAAACCGAATTCCCGCAAGATCTTAAGAAGATATGGCCACTCCAGGCTATCGAAGGCCTTTTCAATATCGACCGCAAAAATGCAGGCCTCACCCTTATCATAGGAGTCTGACCTCAAAATGCGCATAAGTCTGCGCACATTCATCGCGGTATTTCGGGAAGGAATAAATCCATCTTTATCCGTATGAATCAGTTTCGTCATATGGGGCATCAAACGACTGGCCAAAATCTGACTTAAGATCTTGTAATCACGATTAAGCATCGCTAGGGGCCTATACAAGGAGCGGTCCCAAGCATGTTTGCCTGGCTTGAGAAGGGGAACTATGAGGGCTTCGCGCGTGGAGGCCACCCTCCTGACGCGCCTTGTTATAGAGCGCCACCAAACAGGGAACCAAAACATCTGTGTAGGCCGCATAAAATTGAACAGGAAGCCCATCAGTGCCCGGGGTTTTGTTTCTGGCCATGTGCTTTAAGGCGCTGCGGACTTCGCCCGCCTCAATGCCCCGACCAAGAGCTTCGGCATCCTCAAGCCGTGGAAGCCCAGCCTGTGGCAGAAACTTCTCATCCCCCGGGAGCCCAGGACCCAGTCTGCTCCGGTATAACTCTGTAGGAAGCAGTCGATGATACTCTTTTGGGTGTACAACACCTCATCTCCCTGGCCTCTCAGTTCCGTTATCAATGTCCCTCTACGCGCCGGATTGGCCAGCCAGGCAAGAAACGCCCCAGCCTTATCACGCTCCGCATGCACCTTGTCTGTGTATGCCTTAAAATCGAAGCAGCGTAACCTCTCTATTTGTACTGCTAGCTCTTCTTGAGCTTCAAGTAAACCTGCCTGTTTGTCCGGACGCTCTGGGTGCTCCTTCTCCAAATCGTGCACCCTCTGTTCTGCCTTAAGTAAGTCTTGCAGCAACCCTTTGCGCACTCCTAATACCTCTCCTACGCAGCGCCCCCTAAATACTGACTTAAGAGCATCCCATTCAACCACCAACGAAGAGGCCATGTTGGTGTTAGCCCTAAAATATTCGTCAATGACCGCTCCAATATTAGCATGGAACACTGGGTCTTCTAATGGGTCAGGTCGAAGCCGCCAAGTGGGGATGGCAGGGCGATCTCAAAGCCAGTGTAGGATTGTCAAGAGTGGGTTATGATCATACAATGTCCTAGCTAAGTATTCACTATGTACCATCCCCCCATGGGCATTTGGGGAGCTAAGGATCGAGTCCAACCGAAATGCAGGTCATGCAACGATGAGAAATAAGAGTAATCCCTGTCAGACGGGTGGTGCGCCCTCCAAGTATCAGTTAACCCCCATTGTTGTTGCCAATCCCGCCACACCGCAGCCAGCCTATGGATCAGGGAATCCGCAAGAGGGGGATGGGAGCGATCTAGGGAGATATCAGTGATGCAATTGAAGTCTCCCCCCAAAAGCACCGTGCCCGTCAACAAGGGAGGCAGTTTCCCAGAGAGGTGTGCAAAAAAGGAAGTCTGATCTGTATTGGGGGCATATATGCTCCCCAACACAATGTCCCTGCCGTCTAATCGCCCCGCCACCACAACATATCGACCTTCAGGACCAATCACCAGCCCAGTACTCTGAAACAGTACCCCCGCCCTAACCCAGTGGCAATGCATATGTTTTAAGCATTCAGTAAGAGCACAAAATATTCAGGCTATTGCATCAGACATGGAATATCAGGGGGATTATGGGTCCCTCCCTTATTACATGCTACCTCTGATATTTTCGGTAGCAAGTGTATCCATTACTCAAAGTCTTTGCTCTCCATAGCTCTCACCTTCGATGAAAAAATGTAACTTTGTCCTTTGCACTGGCTTTCCTTGGCTAGTTAAGATATTTAAAATCACAGGTCGTCCAGTGGAAGTTGATTTCTTCGAACAAAACCAAAACAAATATAGCTCGAAGAGATTTATCATAAGTAATATTAAAAATATTAAATTATATGCTTCAACTCTATTTCTAAAAAAATAATTTATGTTTTACTCAGGCCTCTTTGAAATTTTCATTATGCTGGCGTAATTTCATGTTACATTTTTTTATGCGTTTTAGCCACGTCACGTAATAACATGCCTTTTGAAGCAAACATTAGTTCATGGCAACAACGTCAATGATTTGAAGGCGAGAGGCTGCTGTTTTCGTCATATGTGGGGTTTCTTAGCACAAAATCTGCTGAACATTAGGATGCCATTTGAACTAAAATATAGTGCCAAAGGCCAGTTTCACATTTTGCATATTTGTTCTGAAATTTCACGTATTTAAACCAAAGCAAATTAGGCAAATTTTGCACAGCCCTAGTTTTAGCTACTTTAAGCCAAGAGTGTGGCAATCTGTGGAGCATGACCAAGCTAATTTTGGGAGAAGTTTGCTGCCTCTTTTTCAGTACCCAGAAAGGAAAAGGGGAAGAAAAGAAGTAGTCCATTTTCCAGCTCTCTCATCTTAAAAACACATTTCATACATGTTCACAAGTCAACAGGTAGATATCGAGAGGCAGCGAATGGAGTGTGAGAAGTTGGCCCGATATATGATGTCACTAGTTCTAGTGTACACCTTGTATCAGTCCAAACAACCCTTATGGTGATTGGTTGTAAAGTCAACCTTATAGACCAGCTATCCTAGTGGTAGCATGGACAAGAGCAGTCTTAGGCTAAACTCTGTACGGCATGTGAAGCCAGCTGTTATACAATTTGCAATCCCTTGAATACCAAATGAAAGGACACCACAACAGAAATATGAAAACAGAATGAATTTATTCTAGTCAAAATACCCTCAGCACTCTTTATGAGATTCGAGGTAAGTACAACACAGTCTTATTTAAGCATACATAAGTCACACAGGTAAGTAATACAGTTAGGCCCTAGGGGGCCACGCAAACCATATACTAAGTGGTATAAGGACCACTGTCACGAACACAGGTTAGGCCTAGGGAATCGCTGGGGCTACACTATACTACCGGTTGCTAGGCAGTGGGGGGCCCACGGGATTCAGGTGCAGAGTGGAAACACTCACGCGTAATGCGTTAAAGTCGATAGAAATAGTGCTGTTTAGAAATAAAGAGTTTTAGGACACTTCGGAAAGAGCTAGGAGTTAGAGACTTGGAAACTAGACCCTAGGATAGTCAATACCCTTGTGAGTACTCAGTTTACCTAGCCCACGGGCTGCTGGTGCATAGGTGTGAACTTGCGTCTGGTTTCGTCGTTGACTCCTATGGATGCCTGAAGAAAAGGTGCTGACAGGCAGTCAGTGAAGAGTGTCCGGTGGATTCCAAGGTTGGAATCAAGAAGGAGGGTACCTGCAAGCAGAGGGGACAGAGTCTAGGTCACCAGCCAGGAGCCGGGAAGGAACCAGGAAGGAACCAGGCGATGTCGTGAAGATGCAGGTGAAGAGGTGAAGCTTGTCACAGCAGCCACGGGTACCAGGAGGCGTCGAGGACGTCCAGAACCAGGAGGCGAGCTGTCCCACGAGGGCTCTTGCTGTTGGCTGCGTCGATGTCGAGTTCGGACCCAGCAAGCCTTGGCAAGCGCAACCCACGCAGGATGAAGGATTTGCTTCTGTTGCACGCCAGGAAGGCCTGAGGTACTTCCCTTTCGCAGGAAAGCAAGGGCCAGTCTGGAGGAGCCAAACCAGCGGTGGAAAGTTAAGGGTTCGTCGTCACGGAGGTTACTAGCCAACGGGCAAGCAACCGGACAGACGCGTCGAGCAGGAAAATGCAGAAGAGCCCCATGCAGAACTCGTGGAGTGTGGAGGGCTTATCTTCTGTGCAGATGGTGCTCGGGGTTGGGGCTTCTCAATCCCCAGAGCACAACTTCGAGGATGCCTCAGAAGCTGCGCTGGAAGCTAGTAGCCAATTTTCCCAGGTAGCCGGTCCCACGTCTCTCGTCGCCTCCACGGATCTCAGCTTTGCTGTGGATGTGAATCAGGGTCGGAGAAGTCTGGAAGTCAAGGCGCTGGTCGGGCTCTGCAGTCGGTTCCTCGTAGAACTTGGGCAAAGCAAACAGTAGGTCGCTTGATGGTGCCTGTTTGCACAGGGTGGCCACTCCTTGGCCACAAGGGAGATTCTTCAGTCTTCTTCCGTAGTCGAATGTCGAAGGTCCAGAGTTTCTGTTCAAGTTGCAGTTTTTCAGGATAATCCAAAGTCCTAGGGACTCAGCTCCCACTCTTATACTAATCTGGGGGGCTGGGTTACCTGCTAGGTCCCTCCTATGGGTGGGACCAGGGAGGGGGGTGGTTACACCCCCTTCCCTTTGTCCAGTTTCGCGCCAGGACTGGGGCTGGAGTGCCCCAGCACTGGTTTGAACCGGACTATGCATGGGACACCTTGTGTGCCCCAGACAGTGTCTCGTTTCTTTCATCCCTTCCTTCCCCATACACTAAGTCCTGTCTAGGGTGGTGCTAGCACCTCCCACGGCAGGAAACCTATTGTCCAAGCCTCCCTCGCTGGTAGGACTCCCAGCAGCAGGAGGTCGGACTTGTGTCTGTGGCAGCAGCATCCATTTTGTGATGCTGGGGCTCTGGTTAACTTTAACCGGGTAGTAGGTCTTCAACATGTCTTCTCCCTCTAGAAGGGGGGAATACTATCCTCATCGCCAGAAATGGCGTGGGAGTAGTATTCCAAAGTGTTAGACACCTTACACGACATGTTTTGATAAAGCCAAACCATAGTTACCATAACCGCGAGGATTATAAGGCACTTTAAGAGTATATGGTAGGCGATATCATAGAACAGCTATAAGGACATGGTTCCGAAAGCTGCAGACAGGCTCAGCTCATGCTAGAGCACCATCTCACATGTTACAAAGCACTCTGCCTTCAGGATTGTTAAGGCCTGCCATAGGAGTGACTGAAAGATTACCCATGCGTCTATATAGAAGGTAGGTATAGGAATACTATACCTAAGCAAGGGGTGATTACACGACCTTGCCCCAGCTGAGTGATCAGCCAGTTGTGTCATGATGGGAGGCCAGCCAGGGGTGGCCTAATACATGCTGCATCCCCTGGTAGGCCTAGGGTACACCCATGCCCTGGGTACCTAAGGTACACTGTACAGGGCACTAGAGGATGATCCTTACTAATTGGGTTATGTAACTAAAGTACATAGTGTGAATTTAGAGAGAGAACAGCTGGGCTGTGGGTCTGATTAGCAGGCCCACAGCCACATCTACGTCGAAAACCAGTGAAGCAAAAGCAAAAAGTGGCGGTGACCATAGAAAGCAGACCCTACTCTCCTACATGGAGCATAGTGTTTGTATGCAAAAAAAGGTAATAGAGTGCTCTCTAGTCCCTACTGAATATTGGTCATGCGCCCCACAGGCAAATGTCAGGCTACTCCTTAAGAGGCTTTAGGTTTGGGCTGCTAAGTTCAGAGTCTTATCATTGAACAAGAATTGCTTAAGTGGACTTATGTCCACAATGCAGGGTGCAGTGGCATTGATGACTAGATAAAGCCTGGCAATTAAGGGTCACACCGCTCTACTGTGCAGTTGTAGACTACCAGATAGTATTTGAAAGGGTAAACAAAAGTAAATTCCGAAAAATCTTGTAATGGTGCACCGAATGGACTAATGGTGGATTGTAGCGAGATTACAATATAACATTTAGGGACAAGTTAGTCTGCAGAATAATACATTTGGTAAGGAAAGGCATAGGGCACTTGTAAGAGAAGGATTTGCTCTCATGCAAATTTTGTTTACACTATATATCTGTGTAGTTATAACAGAGTTGCCTATGGGTAACCAATTCCCTTGTAAGAGTAATGCGGACCCCACCGATGCATCATATATGCTGATGACTTCCCGATACTCCTAAAAACACTCAGTGGTTTACAGGTATTAGAAGTCAGTTTGATGCATACAGAGAACAATCCATTAGTTCTTAACTTTGCTGAAACAAAAGTCACGTCGTTCGGAAGGGTTAATTAATATGAGAATTGTATCTAAAGTTTACTAAACTACTGAATGTCAGGGACTACAAGTATCTTGGCGACAAAGTCAATTACAAACCAAGTTGGTGCCCAGATTTTGTGATCAAAAAGAGAGCTATTAATGATCTTAAAAGGTTTTATTAACAATAGTGAAGTTTCACTCCTGACCGCTCCTGAACGGGTATAAAATTAAGCAAATTTTATAGAGCTGCATCTTCGCTCATGCACAGCAAGCTCTTAAAGACAATATGGAAGTCATTATGTTGCAACTCTTTTACCTCTCTAATTCTGCTCCAGTGGAGGTTATTAGAACCGAGGTACATTTACACTCTGCCTAGCATCTTACTAGTTTTCCATTAAAATTCTCTAGGGCTACTGAAAAGATCTTTTGGGCTTGGCTTATGCTGAAACAATAACAAAGGGGTCTGAAACCTGTGTCCTCTTTTGCATGGACAGACTTCAGCTGTAAAAAAATTTACGAACCACATATAAGCATCTGGCTAGTCAACAGTGAGATGAAAACTCAAACAATTGATTTGCAAAACTGGCAGAAAACCAAGCCACTGCACTGTAGAAATTGTATGTCGTTTTGTTGATGCACAAGTTACTACTTGTGTAACGATATATCTGTCAGAGACATTAGTTAGTGATAGATTCCTTACCATAGACTATCCCCAGGCGTCAGACTGGATGCGGAAAGTTTTTTGTAGCAGTACCCCTGCACGTCAGTAGGTGGCGTTGTGTGGCTCCGCATCCGTCACTGGCGTCATAAGCGCCGACATGACGGCACGAAGACTACTTAGGCACCACCCATGCGCGCTGACGTCAGTTCTGTACACGACTTTCCGTGCCAGGAACGCAGAGCCATACAAGAAACTGACCACTTGTGCCATGAAACTAGGGCCCTTAGAGGGGGATGACCTTAACCCTAGAATCAGTTCGCAGAACGGGGAGGATGGGTGGTGCGGTAAGGAATCTATCACTAACTAATTTCTCTCACAGATATATCGTTACACAAGTAGTAACTTGTGCATGTGAAAGAGACACGTTCGTGATAGATTCCTTACCTTAGAATAGATCGCCAGCAATATGTTATGTTATAATATTTTTAAAGTGTAAACTGCTACCCGAAGGTGTCCTGGCGCTATCTACAAAACCTCCCAAAGAGACTCACATATGAGGCCACGGATTAAACGACAAATAGCCAGGTTTTTAAGGCTTTCCTGAATGTCAGTAGATTCGTACTATTTCTAAGCTGGAAAGGGAGGGCGTTCCAAGCTTTGGCTGCCCCTACCGAAAAACACCTACCTCCCAATACCAGCCCCGGTGGTGGGTCTGCGAATCGATCACACCAGAAAGTCACGGAGAACAGAATGGCCAAAGAAGCCGTCTCTCCGGACCTGACTGTCAAGGCAGTAATGCTTCGTAAACTTGTGCAGCGAGGCCCACGAAGCTGCCTGACAAATGTCCTGCAAGGGGACGCCGCGTCCCAAGGCAGTAGTGGCTGCAGTTGCCCTGGTAGAATGGGCACGCAGCCCCACAGGAGGCTCCTTCTTAGCCAAGGAGTAACATGCTTTGATGCACAGAACGACCCACTGAGAGATGGTCCGTTTGTGCACAGGCCGACCTTTTTTGGCGCCCACGTAGCCAACAAAGAGCTGGTCATCCACCCAGAACTGCTGTGTACACCTTAGATAGAATGCGAGTGCACGTTTTGGGTCCAGACGGTGGAGCCTCTCTTCCTCCCTCGAAGGATGCAGAGGCGGAAAGAAGGTAGGCAAAGTGATGGTCTGCCCGATGTGGAAGGGCGTAACCACCTTTGACAAAAATGAAGGACTGGTCCTTAACACCACCTTGTCCGGATGAACAAAAAGGAAACGAGGTTTGGAAGAAAGAGCCTGAAGCTCACTCACTCTTCTGGCAGAGGTGATAGCGACCAGGAAAGCCAGATTAAGAAGACGCAAAGGGCAGGTATGAAGGGGCTCGAAAGGAGTGCACATCAGATAGGTCAAAACGAGATTCAAGTCCCATTGAGGCATGATGAACAGCACGGGAGGAAACGTGGGCGTAATTCCTTTAGGGAAACGGGTAACAACCGGGGACTTAAAGAGAGAAGGCAGATCTGGAAGCCTCAAAAAGGCAGAGATGGCTGAAAGATAACCTTTGATAGTGCCGAGAGCAGAGCCCTGCTGGGCCAATGAAAGAAGGAACAGAAGAACTTCAGAAAGAGGGGCAGAAAGGGGATCCACAGTCTTTGCTGTGCACCATGCCACAAACTTGTTCCACCTGCAGGCGTATACCGTTTTAGTGGAGGGACGCCTGGCTGCCAGAATGACATCACAGTCTTCGGGAGGAAGATCGAAAGCTGTCAACTGCCGCCGCTCAATCTCCACGCATGGAGGCGGAGGCCGAACAGGTTCGAGGCGAGGACCGTCCCCTGCTGCTGCGACAGATGATCCTCCTGAAGAGGCAGACAGATCGGGGGATCAAACGCCATGCTGAGTAGCTCGGGATACCATACTCTTCATGCCCAATCCGGAGTCACAAGGATGACTTGGGCCCGGTCGTGCCGAATCTTCTTCAGTACTTTGGGCAGAAGTGGTATAGGCGGAAAGGCGTACAATAGACTGCAATTCCACTCACGACGAAAAGCGAGTGCCGCCTTGGAAATTCCAACGCGCAGAACTGCTGACATTGCGCGTTCTCTTCGGTGGCGAATAGATCTAACCAATGCTCTCCCCACTGCAGAAAGAGACCTTGCACCACGTCCGAGTGCAGACGCCATACGGGATCCATCAAGCACCGGCGGCTGAGTTCGTCCGCACTGGCATTCAGAGAACCTGGTAGGTGTTGAACCACCAAGGTAACGTCTTGATGTTCCAGCCATGTCCAGAGGCACAGAGCCTCCTGACATAGGATCCAGGACCCCACCCGCCCTGTTTGTTGCAATACCACATGACGGTAGTGTTGTCCGTTAACACCTGCACCACACTTCCCCGGACAGAGGGAAGGAATGCCTTCAGTGCAAGTCGGATCGCCCGCAGCTCCAAAATGTTGATATGGAGCCGGGACTCCGCCGGAGACCAGAGGCCTCTGATCTCCGCCTCTCCCAAGTGGCCTCCCCATCCCAGGAAATCTGCCATTGACCCAATCGCGATTTGTGAGCCACCACCGCAATTGTCGTGCAGTACCCTCCGAGATCTGGACATGATCGGACAGGTTGCCCTGATGTTGCGCCCACTGGAATGTCAGGTCCCACTGCAGAGCCTGCATATGCCATCTGGCATGTGTCACCAGCAGGATGCAGGAGGCCATCAGGCCCAGAAGCCAGAGGGTCATCCTGACTGAAACTGGGACATAGGCTGAAAGATCGGAATCATAGTCTGAATATCCCGGACTTGCTGCTCGGGAGGATAAACCCAAAACAGCGTTGAATCCAGAACCGCTCCGATGAAGGGGAGCTTCTGAGAGGGACTCAGGTGCGACTTTGGCACGTTGATGGAGAACCCCAGCAAATGCAATAGGTCGGCCGTAGTCTGAAGGTGGTTGACGACTGCCTGGGGTGAGCCCGCCTTTAACAACCAGTCGTCGAGGTAAGGGAAGACTGACACCCCTGACCTGCGCAGATGAGCTGCGACCACCACCATCACTTTCGTAAACACCCGAGGGGCGCTGGTAAGGCCGAAGGGGAGAATGGCTAACTGAAATTGCTCCTGGCCTACCATGAACCGCAGGTAACGCTGGTGGGCCGGCAGGACGGGGATGTGAAAATATGCATCCTGCAAGTCCAACGCTGCCATCCAGTCTCCAGGGTCGAGGGCAGTCAAGACCTGAGCCAGAGTCAGCATTTTGAACTTTTCCTTCCAGAGGAAGTGGTTGACATTACGGAGGTCCAAGATGGGACGCAGACCCCCTTGTCCTTCTTGGGGACCAGAAAGTAGTGGGAATAACAACCACTCCCTACTTCTGGGCCAGGAACGCACTTGATGGTCCCCTTGGCCAAGAGGGCCGCAACTTCCTGCTGGAGAGTGGCCAAGTGTTCCCCCGACATGCAGTGGCACCGAGGTGGCATGGCTGGAGGGGTGGACTGAAAGTGAAGGGAGTAACCCTTGCGAATGATCTGCAACACTCACTTTTCCGATGTGATAGCGAGCCAGTGGGGGAGGTGATGGCGAACCCTGCCACCCAATGGAGTGGGGTGCTCCACAAAGCTCGGATTAAGAAGGTTTTGAGGTAGAAACAGCGGGGGCAGAGGTGGGACTGCCCCTCACGCTGATTCCCAGACCCGCCACTGCGGAAGCCGCAGCCGTGCTGATTCTGCACAGGCTTGCTGATGGGACGTGCCTGGGCGCCCCTGCCTTGGCCACGAAAGGAACGAAAACCAGGAGTGGCCGGAGTCTTCGTGGAAAGACCCAAGGACTTGGCGGTGGCCCGTGAGCCCTTAAAATGCTCCAGTGCACTGTCGGCCTTATTGCCAAAGAGGCGAGTGCCATCAAAGGGCATATCCATGAGTGAGCTCCGGACATCGGGCGAGAACCCAGTAGATCGCAACCAGGCGTGGCGACGCAGCGCCGCAGTTGTAGTAATCGCCCTGCCCAACGAGTCAGCGGTGTCCAAACCACACCGAATGGCGAACTTAGCCGCATCCTTACCCTCAGCAACCGCCTGGACCTCCTCAGGACACTGAGGCAACACCAGAGCAACGGTATCCCACACCGGGAATAGCGGCCCAATAAACAGGCGGTGTTCACCGACCGCAGCCCCAAGCTGGCCGAAGAGAACAACCACTTACCGAACTGTTCCAGCTTCTTAGAGTCCTTATCCGGCGGAGCCGTGGGAAAGGCACTCTGCGACGTCGAGGCTTGGATGACCAGACTCTCAGGTGTGGGATGGGTGGTCAGAAACGCGGGGTCACCAGGTGCCGGGCGGTGACGCCTGGCAACATTCTTATCCACAGGGGCCCCCGTGGCCGGTAACGACCAAGTGCCCAACCGGACGTCGGTGAGGGCGTCATTGAAGGGAAGCAGTGGCTACGACGAAGTAGACGCCGTCTGGATCACCTCAGTGAGGACGTTAGTTTTGAGGGCAACCGTAGGAAGATCGAGGTCAGACGGAGCACCATCGTGTAGGAAGCGCCCTCCTCCATTGTAGGCGGGGGAGAGCCAAACCCCGGGTCAGAAGAGACATCGAGGTCACCGGCGTCCTCCAGATCGTCTGTCGTTTCCTGTTTATGTCGGAGAACGAACACACTTCTTCGACTTTTTTTATGTTGTCGCTTACCGGAATCTGAGGGCGAAGACTTGGAGCCCGAGGAGCGACGACTGCGGCCCCTCGAGCGGTCCCGGGAACGGTCCCTGGACCTGGAGCGGCGTTGGGACGAGTGCCGGACCTCCAGCAGTTTCCGGCACCGTTCCCTCAAGGCCTTCGGGGCCATGGCTCGACAGTCCCGGGAGTCGTGATCGGGCTACCGACATATTGCGACGGCAGACCCCACAGGACTTAAATCCAGGCATCCCTACGTGCACCAGGAGAAAAAAGTGGGAAACAAAAGTCTCAAAAGAGTAGTCAAAAAGTGACTAAGGTATATGCTCTATCCGGATCTGCGCTTGCTGGTGTGGAAAAAGAAAGAACTGACGTCAGCACGCATCGGTGGTGCCTAAGTAGTCTCCGTGACGTCTTCCCGGCGCTTATGACGCCTGTGACGGACGCAGGGCCGCACGACGTCACCTACTGACGTGCAGGGGAACTGCTACAAAAAACTTTCCGGATCCAGTCTGACGCCTGGGGATATTCTAAGGTAAGGAATCTATCACTAACGTGTCTCTTTCAGATGCTAAAATACAGCACCAAATGCCCTTTTTGTGTTATGTGTAATTTAATGTAATTTTGCATACATCTCACATAATTATGCAAAAGCAAATGATGCACATTTCACACACTTCTAATAAACACATTACTGCCCATGGCACTTTAGAAATTAAATGACTGCTGATCTAGAGAACAGCAACTGGAGTGTCTAGGGAATGAATAATAAGCATATGACACGGTTAAACAGATATTTTATCAGTTACTTGTTTTAGTACAATAGACAAAGTACATAATATGAGGAATACATTGCTTTACAAGTTGTTACCGTCAACTGTTAAACATACTCTTTTTTCATAGAAGTGAAAATGTCCAAGTCATGGCTCAATTCAATGAGTATGAAGAAATGTCTACAGTGAAACTGAACTTACCATTAGTAGTTGAATTAAATGGCATGTTTGCCTGTTTCAGTCCATAAGACCCCATGCTTCTGGCGGATGGCATTGATCCCATACGGTTGCCATGGAGAAATATGTGCTGTCTGTATTCTAAATCGGTGGTAATTCTTTTATTGTTCATTAAACCAACTGGTGTGGTTTCTGGTCTCCCGCTAACCTCATAGCTGTTGGGAATTCTGACATGCAAGAGATCAGCAACTGCAGCGACAACACTGTCGATGTTCTAGAACAATCAATAACATTTCAGATATTTGAATTCAAGTGAATGCAGCATAGAATAACAACACAATGCTTACCCCACTTCACAATGACTTACAAATACAAAATGTACCTTTTGAAAACATTTCACTGAACTTGAATCTGATCTTCAACAAAATGTGCAAGCAAACACTCTAGGAGACGTTTTAAAATTGCATCATATTATTTAATACAAAATAATAAATAAGCATAGGCTAACGAATTTAACACAATAGTCAGTGATTAGAATTATACTACTATGCGGAGCAAACAAAACACAACGGTCATATTCACTGCAACTCCTGGCTCCAAACCTAGAGGCTCAGTTAGGCTCTCCCCAAGCTTCTCAATTTTAAGCATTTGTGGCACTGCTGAACTCTCCAACAGACATGATGCTACAACCAATGATTAGCAATCTGCAAAAAGAGGAAGCCAAGAAAGAGGTTTCCATTTTAAAAGACTCCAAAGGTGAGATTGTGAATGCACTGTGAAGTTTGCATACTGGGGCAGTCAGGAGCTACTGTGCAGTATCACTAATATCCCACAGTCACTAAACCACTTTTGGAACTTGACTCTTTTAGTAGTAAGCTTATTCAAAACTTACTCTAGGAGGAAGAGGTTAGAAAACACACACATTATGGAATATTAAATAACACTCACTAAGATCCATGTACAGTCAGTACTTTATAGTGTCACTAATATCCCAGTCACTATACAACTTTTGGTACTTGACTCTCTTAGAAGTAAGCTTACTCAAAACATACTTGAAGAGGTTAGAAACACACACATTATGGAATATTAAATAACACAATAAAATCCATGTTCAGTCAGTGTTTTATCTATTAAGAATAAAACAACTTGGGGGCGTGGCTAGCAGCCGCTGAAGATGGCCACAGGCTGAGAGAGCTGCAGCAGCCTACAGTGAAATAGCCCCATACATCCGTCATAATCCTGGTTCCGAGCGCCCGTTCTGAGCGGTGGGGGAGGTGCCCGAATTCCACCGTGATCCGGGTGAAGATCGGAAGAAGTAGAGCTGTAAACCGAGCGACAGAGGGACGCGAGTACAGGCAAGAATGCGGCCCTCTGGAGCTCATAAGGGGAATCGCCGCTGTGAATCCGGTGCTGTGCAGTAGGAGAGGCGCCTGACTGCGCCCTGCCGGTGCAGAGGTGCCTAAGCAGCGGCGTCCCTTGGCGAAGGCGCTGATATCGGCGGAGCGAGTGAGGCAGACCGCGGAGTGGGTGTGGCGCCCAGGCGGCCCCCCTGGGTCAGCGTGGGAGCGGCCGAGCGGAATAGCAGTTCCTAGGCCCGTCCTGGCAGCTGGAGACTTCCGCCAGGTGGAGAGAGCCTACACATCTAGCCCACAAGAGCTAAGTAACCTAGTGGCACATAGGAGGAGGAGTGATCCCTCCCCCCCCCGATTGGTGTTTGGAGCGCGGTCCCTGGGGCTGCAAGAACCTGGTCCCCGGGGGTGCGTTGCGCCTGGCGGGTGTTGGCCGGCCAATGGAGGGAGCGGAGCATTGGGTCAACGACCGTCCGCCGGCGAAGAGCGATGACATTGCTGGGGTCCCCTGGACAACCGGGCTGCAATCGACCGGTCTCCTGCTCGCACCAACGGGGAGGTTGGTGTTTTCCCTCCCCCTCGCTCCCCGTGCGGACTAGCGAGTGGAGCATGACCCCTGGGGCTGAGAGTCCTGGGCCCCAGAGGGTATGTGGAGGCTGTAGGGACCAGCTTGTGTAGTGAGCGGAGAGTGGGGACAATAACCACCCAACAGCAGTGGTGGGTCTCGGCTTGGTACAGTGGCACTGATAGGAACCTCCAGGAGACCGGGCCGCACCTAGACTGATCCTTGCCCGCACCAGCGGAGAGGCACGAGCGAGAAACCCCTCCTCCCTAGAAGGAGCCAGCTATAGCGGTCCTGGCTGTGGCTGGTGGACAGTGACCCCATTCTTCCACAGACTGCGTTATGGGTCGCACTAAGGGGCCTGGGCAGGCTAAACACATTGATAAATACACAGTCGCGACGCCATCCTGCAGGCAGCATGGTAACCTCAGACTCGAGAATGCTACGATCCAATTTTTTCCAGACTTCACGCTGCATGTGCAACGCCAGCGGCGCTCCTTCGATGGGGTGAAACGAGTCCTTCGGGAGCAGGGCGTGAAGTACATGATGCTCTTTCCGGCCAGTCTCAAAATCTTTGACAATGGAGAGGCGTATTACTTCGAAAGGCCGGAGGAAGCGAGCGACTGGCTGGAGGGCTGGCACACCGTGAGCCGCAAAGGAGGACACAGGCGACTGGTGATTGAGCGGAGAGGAGTCGAGTCCGGGAGCTCCCCCAGCGGATAGCCACGATAACAATAGACGGATGAGTAACGTTGAGACACTCGTCAGCGGGTCACGACTGATGTGTGGTTCTATGTAGAGGGAGGGCGGTTATATATGGAAGGGGGTGACTCTAATGATGCTGCCCGAACACTGGGGACCGCACCTAGGACTCTTTCTCATAGGACACAAACATTAAGTAAATATGTCATTTGTTTGAATTGGTGGGGTGGAGGGGTCACGGAGAGAGGCCTAGATCTGTAAGGTTACTGGGACGCAGTTATGGGGCTGTACATTCCAGTCAGCAGTCAGATTTCTCTTCACGCTGGAGGCTAGACTACGACCCCTTACGAATGGGTTTCTGGGTTTTTCATGGGCGACAGGCACTCAGCAAGTTTGGGAGGTGGGAGGTTGGGGACTCACCTAGCAGGGATGAAGGGAGGGGGGAGTTGGGATTGCTGTTTGTTTTTGTTTGAAGAGGAGGGGAAGTTACACTCGAGACCTATTCATCCAGCAGAGAATGAGGGTTGTCACGGAGATCATGGTGGGGGAACAGGGAGGCTCCATTGTCAATAGTCTTACCATACTAATGGGCGTCCCGGCTACTGTAAAGATTTGGTCTTGGTTTATGAATGGGCTGGGCAATAAGATTAAGCGCATGCTAGTGATGCAGTATCTGAAGAGGCATTACCCAGAAGTTGTTCTCCTTCAGGAATCGCACCTGAGGGGAAACAGATGTAAAGCCTTAGATCGGTTCGGATACACCTTGGTAGTACACTCTGGGATCACATCCGGGGCCAGGGGGGTGGGCATCCTCATACGCAAAGCGCGGCCCTTGGTGATCACGGACACGTGGACAGACCCAGCGGGGTGTTTTGCTGCAGCAGCTGGCAAGTGGGAGGGGCGCCTGCTGGTGTTCGGCTTATGCTATATACCGACGGGGCTTCACTCGGTGATCCTCCCGCAGTTCAGTACTCTCATAGCGGGCTTACCCACAGGAACCCTGCTCATTGGGGGAGATACAAATGCAGTGATGAACCCGGAAATGGATAGGTCTGGCCCTCGAAGGGGCACACCGGGGGAACGTGGCCTTGCGGACTTCACAAGGTCACTGGGTTTGGTTGATCTATGGCGGGCGCACAACCCTTCACTAGAACACTACACTTTCTACTCGGCCAGGCATGGGTCCTTCTCCAGACTTGACCATTTGTTCAAGCACACAGATAGAGTGGGGGTCTTCTCTAACGTCTACAACATAACTAGGAGGATCTCTGATCATGCGCCGGTGCGTGCCACGCGATGAGTACGAGGTCGACAGCGGACTGTGAGGAATTCCTTAGGGATTTTAACATTCCAATGGTGCCCCCGGAAGCTTATGACGCTCTGGAGGTGGACCTCATGGTAGAAGAGTTGGGCAAAGCACTGACTTCGCTTAAGTCAGGGAAGGCGTCCAGACCTAATGGGCTTCCGGTCTAAATTTTCAAAAAGCAGGCAACGATCATACTTCCCCGCTCTTGGAGATGTTGCTGGAGGCACAAGAGGTGGGTCATCTCCATGAGGACCAAATGGCGGCTACGATAGTGGTGATTTACAAAGAGGGTAAGCCGGCAGATCAGTGCAGCTCCTATAGGCCTATCTCCCTTATCAACGTAGAGACCAAGGTCCTGGCAAAGGTGTTGGCAGCCAGGGTGCTATCGGTAATTAAAAGTCCTGGTACATGTTGATCAGTCAGGGTTCATGCCTGGTAGAAGCACTAGACACAACCTGCGACGGCTCTATGGGGTGTTGCACATGACCAAGGGTAATGTAACTCAGCAGACGGCCCTAATGTACGAGTTGCTTACCTTCAGTAACAATGTATCTGGTAGAGACGTTGTCTAGCCGCAGATTCCTTAACTTAGAATATCCCCAGGCATCAGACTGGATCAGGAAAACTTTTTTGCAGCAGCACCTCTGCGCACCAGGGGACGGCGCCACGCGACCCCACCCTGACGTCGTTCACGTACGTGAAGTCCGCGACGTCATATAAGTCCCTCCCGGCGTGCTGACATCAGTTTTCTTCGGAGAAGCTTTTCCGCGACACAACACGGAGCCACCAATAAAAAAACTGTGAAAGTATGGGAGAAGCGTGCGATGGATGAAAATTCATAAATAAATAAGGAGGATGGTGCAAGACACCATCGTAAAAGACAGAATTAGACACTGCCTACATATAAGTGAAAAAGCTGTGAGAAAGAACCTCGCAAGCTAAGCGAAGACCCTTCCCAAGTGCAACAAGGGAAGAATATCCCAACAGACAGAAATAGACTGATTATCATGCAGAACAAAAGACAAAATTAGACTGTCAGTACCATGTAGAACTGTGCCGTCCAGCAAGAACGGAGCACAGAGAGAACAACAGTCCACAGCAGGAAGGCATGAAAAGTCTGGCACTGCCCCTATAGTAATGGAGGTCTGAAACAGGTGAAAAGATCCCCAAGAAGACTACTGTAGAGGAGACCGAGAACCCTGAGCCAATAGAGAAGAAGGGAAAACAGCAGGAGAGAATATGAAATGAAGAGGAATCTCCTGGTGAAGGTCAATCAAAAGGGCATCATTTTACAGGTAACCCCTGAGAGGGAGACAACTGTATTATGGTAACAGTAACCTCTGAGAGGGAGTGAGCTGTATTATGGCAAATCTCAAAGAGACGCAACAATGTGAGCACCCATGAGAGAAAAAAAAACCAATGCCAACTGTAAACGGGGGGCCAACGGAGAACCCCACTTGGCAAGGTCCTCGCAGAACGGGGTGGCTGGTTGGGCGTTATGGAATCTGCGGCTAGACAAAGTCTCTACCAGATACATCGTTACCGAAGGTAAGTAACTCGTACATCTGATAGAGTCATCAGATTACTTAACTTAGAATAGATACCACAGACATACCCCAAAGGGGGGGTGGGTCTGCGACAGGACAACAGAAAGCGCCAAGCATTTGAGCTGGCAACAGAGTGACGGGCAATGGGGAAGTCTGTGGCTAAACAGCCAGACAGCAACCCAAATAGCTTGAGAGAGCAAAAGTTAACGGGATGCAATACATCCCAAAAATGCCATAATGGTGCTACACCATACCTGTAAGCATGAGAGATAGAAACGGCACCAGCCATATACCAGAACAAAAGAAAGAGAGGGGAAGAAGGACCACTCTCAGCGCAATGGCGCATTATGTGAACACCGACCAAAGGTTGAGAAGAAACCTGAAGAGATGCAACCAGAGCCTACCAGGCTAGCCCACGAAAGGAAGGCCGGAGAGGCTACATCCAAGAACCAAGGTCAAAAGATAGAATTAGCAATGTTCTTGGAATTGTAGGAGGAGACAAGAAACGCGCCAAGCGCACACCCAGTTCCAAAAGGGGGAATAGGGGCGAACAGTAACTTTCTTAAGCCCGCTGATGCAGGCCACCACAGAAACATGCGCAGAGCAAACAGCAACAGAGAGCATAAGGTGGCGTAGCTAAAATAAGCATAAGGCTGCTCGACCAGGCCGCGGTAAGACCAAGGTGAGGACCAACACACAAAATACAGAATGCAGGGTGTAGATATAAGACGACTGACATTAGAAGAGCCGTTCTGCATGCCCAGATGATACAATATAGCACAGCCGAAGGAAGGTGCAGCAGAGGCACCAAAGTACTAAGGTGTAGAAACGGAGGAATAATCGCAGAATGTTAGACCACACCCTCCGACTGGAAGGAAAGTAACCCTTGTCCAGAAGAGAGCATCGTTCAGTAACAACACGAAGAAGGGAGCAGCGTAAAACCGGGGAACCACCCCAGCAAGCGGAACACAGAAAGGGGCCTTATTGGAAATGCCACATGCATCACCGGAAAAGTCCCTGAAACATGGAGACTTTGGACCAGACCTTGCAGCCTCGAAGAGAGTTGAAGAGTAGGAAGAAGAGTACCCATGGAACTGGTATATATACCCAATTACAGATATATATAGCAAAAACAGGTAAACTAGCCACGACTAAGCAACATCATTGTATAGGAACACATCTGGCACCGTAATAGCAAACAGAAGCTGCCGTTAAAGCGTGATGAACACCCAGAAAACCTCCGAAGGAGGAGAACGAAGCAAGATGACTAATAACGTAAAGATGACGCCAAGGTACCTCATTGAGCACCGTACAACGGCAGAGAAGAGCACCAGATGACGCCTAGAGGCCAAAGGAACTCGTAGGCCCAGTTGACATAACAGAGCTATATAATAGCAAACAAGTACCCCACATGGAGTTTGTACCCCGCTAACAACAGGGAACACGTTCAAAAGGGCAAGCCACAGTTAGAGGAACAATCTGTGGAACACTGCCACAGCAGGTTAACCGCCAGTTGAAAACGCATAATTGCATCCAAAGGATGAGAAATGAAAGGGTAATCACCTCCAACCACATGCAAAAGGAAGACCTGAAGCTTACTACCAGCCTAAAACACAACGCATCAAAATGATGCTAAATGAAAAGGTACCACCCCAGAACAAACTCCTGAGGAACACAGGTCTAAAGGGGGGGGGGGGGAAAGCCCACAAGGAGGCGCTGAACAGCCGAGTCGGCGTGCGCATCAAACAATAAAACCCCATCAAAGGGTAAATCGACAAGACTCTCCCGTATATTTTCCGGGAAGACGCTATCCCGTAACCAAGCATGGCGCCGCGGAGCGACTGAACCAGCCATAGCCCGCCCTAAGGAAATCAGCAGTATCTAAGGCGGAGCAGATCGTAAACTCAACAAGGTCACGGCCATCCCAGACAAGATGAAGCAGGTCAACACAAGCGCCTTCCGTGCTGGTGGAGAGCTAAGACTCTGCAGAGTCCCACAGGGCAGAGGTAGCCCGAGGCAGGGCACACACTGTATTTATTGACCGTAGAGCAGTACTAGTGGAGACAAAGATGTTCCGACCCCATGACTCAAGCCACCTGGACTACCGGGAGGGAGGAAGCAATAGCAGAGGCAAGGAAGGGAAGGCAGTTTGCAAAACAAACACCTGCACGTCAGGATGCACAAATAAGCAGGCCGGATCATGTGGAGTAGGACGGTGGCGGTGCAAGGCCGAACGAGCCATCGAGTCACCAGAAGGTGGACGAACCCAGGTGCCCAAAAGGGCATCATAAAGAGAAGCTTCTAAGTGGAGAAGCGGCTCCACATTCCCAGACCCACGGTGAAGGACATCAAGTAAAGGGTCCACAGATAAGGGCGCCGAAGTGGGCTGCATGTTCAAAATCCGAGTGGCCAAAGAGACCACTCTGAGAAAAGCTGCACCAGCCGCGGTAGCCCTCCGAGGATGGGGATAGTAGCTCATCAGTAGGTGATGGCTGTAAGCGAACCCTCCCAAGACAGTGAGGGTGCGACCAATGCCCAACTCAAGGGAGCCCTATGGACGAGGGAGCCTGTCAGGTGCGGGTGCTCTTGAGGAGGTGGGGACCCTGCCGGATACACATAGAGGCATAGTCATGAAAACATCCGGCATCGCCGGGCGTGAGGGCAACGCTAAACGCTAAAGTCCTCCGGAGAAGCGTCAACAACCCGGCATCGATGCGGCGCCAAAACCACTTTAGTACGCGCCGACCGAGCTTTGTCCGGCGCCGACTCGACTCCATCCGGCATCGAGTTGGCTCCGTCCGGGGCCGAATCCACAATAAGCTCCCCTTCCGAAGAAGGAGAAGGCGCCGGAGCCGGGGATGCAAGCCTCCGGTGCTGACTCAGCCTCAACCCGGACCGGCTCCGACTCCGAGGGAAGAAGCGGAGGCAGAGCCGGGGAGGCGACAAGTTCACCTTCCGAAGAAGAAGGCGTCGCCGGAGCCGGGAGGGCAAACCTCAGGCGCAGCACCGGCGTTGCCTCAGCCTCAACCGCAACAAACTCGAACACTGGAGAAAGAAGCAGAGGCAGAGCCGGGGAGGCAAGTCTACGGTGCGGGAACGGCGCCGTCTCAGGCTCCGGACAGGTGGGCGCCTGCCCAGAAGGCCGAGGTGTGCACAAAGCGAGGCTTTGAGCACCAGCAACCACCTGCGACGCCACAGGGAGCCCCAAGGGACTATGCGGTGCGGCAGGGGTACAATGGTCCATAGAGGGGGACCCAGCCGGGCTGCACCCTGACGACGCCATATGGATCGTAAAGGGGGACCCAGCCGGGCCACACCCTGACGATACCACATCTCCAACATCCCTGGAGGGCAAAAGCTCATTTGACGCCGGGGGCGAACCTACCGGCGAGTACGTCGGGGACCCCACAGGTAGCGCAAGCCCCGAGGACCCCCCAGTGATGGGCGAGGACCCAAGGGAGGCCTGCAAAGTCGTGGCATAAGCCTCCATTTGGGCCCGACTCACCCCTGCATCCGGATAGGGCTGATAGAGGGGGGGGGGGGGGGGGGAGAGACTGACTGGGGCGCTCGTCTGGAATATTCCTGGAACCAGTGCTCCTGACTGCAGATGAAAGGGAGATCAAGGACCTCGGCGACCTGCGCCGCAACTTATCAAGAAGTGGTGAAGGACGGCCTTGGCCCCAGAGGGCGATCGATGGCGAAACTGCATTGAAGAGGTCGTGGGACGAGATGACTCCGACCGGGACAGTCGTGCCGAAAAAAGCTTCCTCCGGCGCTCCTGCCGGGACTTCGGCTTAAGGTGTTGGCAGGCTTCTAAGTCCTTGGAGTCGTGGTGCTCGCCCAGACACCATATGCAAATAAGAAGCAGGTCTGTCACGAACATTGGCCGCGAACAGGAAGTACAGTATTTAAAGCCCGAGGGAATCATAAAACTGTTCCCGACGCGAAGCGTCGAAAAAGGGCCGGAAAACAGGCCAGAGGAACCGCAGGCCTGAAAACAGGCCAGAGGAACTCCGGATCCGCGTTGCACCTGGAAAAGAAGGAAACTGACATCAGCGCGCCAGGAGGGACTTATATGACCTCGCTGACGTCATGTACGTGGATGACGTCAGGGCGGGGTCGTGTGGTGCCGTCCCCCAGCACGCAGAGGTGCCGCTGCAAAAAAGATTTCCGTATCCAGTCTGACGCATGGGGATATTCTAAGTTAAGGAATCTGCGGCTAGTTGTTTCTATCAGATGTCACTGGACGCCTTATGGCCTTTGATAGTATCGAATGGCCATACTTGTTTATGGTCCTTCAGTGGGTGGGATTTGGCCCATCCTTTTGCAGTTGGGTCAGACTCCTATACGAGGGGCCTACGGCATGTGTGAGGGTGAATGGTGCCATGTATGAGTCCTTTCAGCTTCGGAGGGGCACGGGGCAGGGGTGTCCTCTCTTCCCGCTCTTGTTTGCCCAGGCATTGGAGCCCCTGGCTCACTGGGTCAGGAGGGAACCTGAGATTTTGGGAAGAGCGTATTTCATTATACGCTGACGACATAGTGATATATCTGGCCCGGCCGTATTACTCCATAGCGCGGGTCCTGCGCATTTTTTAGTTGTTTGGTAGCTATTCGGGATACAATATCAATTGGTCAAAGTCGGTGATCTTTCCTCTCTCGGAACCCCCCCCAGGGTTCCGCGGTGTTGGGCGGCCCCAGTGGTGGTGGATGGTTTTAAATATTTGGGAATATACATCACGAGACACCAGAAAGAGTTTCTGGCGAGGAATCTGGGGCCGCAGAGGAGTCGTCTAGCTGCTGATGTTAGTCACTGGCGTTTGCTTCCACTCTCACTTATGGGACGGACAGCCCTGTATAAGAAATTGATGCTACCTAGGCTTCTATATATATTGCAAAATACTCCCTTCCAGATACCACAGACATTCTTTAAGCGAATAGTACAGGAGGTGAGGTCTTTGCTGTGGGCAGGAAGGTCACCGAGGATTGCCCTACAGAAGCTACATAGAGGCGTCTTCGATGGCGGGATCTCAGTTCCGGATGTCAAGCTATACTATTGGGCCTCCCAAATGCAGGTGATCAACGATTGGGTCTATGTGGGGATTGAAGAGCTGGCTTATAGAGTAGATAGGGCATCGATGCCGCACAGTAATTGCGAATCCCTCTAGTATTCCCGGCATATGTGCCAGGACTGGCCGGAACACACTAAGGTGGTGGTTCAATGTTGGAAAGACGCAAACAAATGCCTGGGCTGGGCGGCTGACCGGCAGAACCACGCTTTGGGCGGGTGATCCCCTTAGGGAAGTGGCCGCGCTGTCGGGATTTAGGGGCTGGCACCTGATTGGTGTTGAATACCTGGGAGACGTATGGAAGGGTGAATCACCTCGTTCGTTTGAATACTTGCAGAAAGAATACAATATGCACGACTCGCAGAGAAACACACTCTGCGGCTTTTACATGCACTGCATACTCGTATCCAACAGGGGGTTTCTATTCCAGATTACTCCCCGCTTGAAGACCGGCTACTGCTAGATCCCATACAGATGAAAGCTACCTCCACGATATACCGCAAATTAATCATCAACCTCCCGGATCCCTTGGTCTCCCTTAGGGCAGCCTGGGCTGGTGACCTAGGGGTTCTCGATGACGAGGACTGGCAGGAGGCGCTCCAGAGCCCTAGGGAAGTGGCTATGTCTGTTAGATTCAGATTAGTGCAGCTCAAGATCATGCTTTGCATCTACTATCCTCGCACCCACTTACACTCCTGGGGTCGCGTCATGTCTGCACAGTGTGTTCGGGGGTGCGGAGAGGACGGTACCTTCATACACATATTATGGGCATGTCCCGAGGTTGCCGTATTTTGACGGAAGGTTACGGAAGTCATGTTGGATGTGGTGGGCGAGCCTATCCCATTGGACCCAAAGTGGCTTCTTCTCATGATCAGAAGAGAGGCAGACTGGTCCAGATATGTGGGTGGGTGTATGGTTGGCATTGGCTGCGGGGAGGCAAAGCATAACATTGCCAGAAACTGGGGGCACAGGTTCCCCCCTGATTGAAGAATGGAAACGTGACCTTGACTGGTGCCAGAGAGCGGAGGAAACAGTGTATAAGAGTAGGGAGTATGTCAAAAAATGGGAAAGGGTGTGGATGCCGTGGAGGAGAAACCGAGGGCTGGATCAGTGATTTGGGGTGGACTACCAAGGGGGTCTGCTCCACCTGAGATTGTATTGGTTGTGATTTCCTGTACATGGCAACTATTGTCCTCATGGTATTGTATCTGTATGCTGTGGTCTCTCGAGTCTTTGTTAATAAAAAGATTTAAAAAAGAATAAAACAACTTTTGTAAACCGATAATACATTGATTACATATTCAATACAAAAATGAAACTTGAAAATGTTAGCACCTACTAAGGCAGGGAAATGATAGCAACATAATTTTAGCTCATACACACTGAATGCTAGATTTCTTGGAGGCAAGATGGCGGCCACACAGTTGGGTGAGTAATGCACTGCTCCTCACCAGACCCCCTATGTCTTCCTGATCGACTAATACATGGTTGCTATGCAGATGAGATCATCTGGGCTGCTTATTACCTGTTTTCGGCAGAACGGCATTTATGGTGGTGTCTGTCATTTTGTGGATATTCTGCCTGTTGGCAACCCCGCAACTTCTTTTGGACCCGGGGCTCAGCAGACCGGCCCAACTCGTCCAGTGAAGAGGAGTCTTACATACGTAAGCGGAACTCAGGAGCAGAGTCACTGGGGAGTGTCTAGAGTAGTCAAACAGCTTACGCATGGAGGATAAAAAAGACCCTAGCTGGAGGCATAGTCTCTGATACGGTTCGGAAGAAGGGTGCTCTTGGTACACAGGAGTTAAATGAAGGCACAGGTGGTCTTTCGTGGGGTTACTCGTTTTCACCAGCACTTGGTGATCCCGTGGAGAACTCCCCAGAAACAATCCGGACGGGTCCTGGAGCTCAAGACAGGTCGGAAGAGAGATCACTGCGAGCCATTTATCAAAGCATAATGGAGCACAGATATGAGACTAGGACGGAAAGTCAAAGAACCCAAAAAGCCTGTTGCAATATGCAGAATGCTATTCGTCGTGTGGCTAAATCATGCTCAGACTTTGCTGAACGGACTGGGGAGGCAGAGATCAGAATCTCAACATTGGAAGATGAACTGATATTCTCAGAACTCGGAGATGATACTCAGTGGAAACTAGCCAAATTGGAGAATCGTTTGCGACTGAACAATCTTAGGATACTTGGGATTCCAGAGGGAGTCAAGGGGTCAGATGTTTGTAAACTTGTCATGGAACTTTTTTACAGAAGCCCTCCCTGAGCTGACACTCTGGTGCTGGGAGAGTGAAATGCAAAGGGCTCCCCGTTTCCCATTCAAACCACATGCTTGGGCTGGCCAAGAGGGTATAAGTCCTAGGGCAGTGCTACTTTATATGAATAACTTTCTGTTACGTCAAGTCCTGTATGATTAGGCACGTTCAGACAGGAAGAGGCCTGGGAAGGTATATGAGTTTTTTGTCAGGCTAGATTATTGCCAAATGACGGTAGAGAAGAGGTGGCAAAACTGAAAGTAATATATAAAGAGAAAGCAATTTTTTTTGCTTCTGACATACAAGCAAAAGAATTTCTGACAACTCTAGATGGTTAGATATTCAGGTTAAGGGTATAGATATGCCTGTTAAACGGGTGGGTAGGAACATCTACTTCCATCTTCCTTTTTTCTGTTTTGTTTCTCAGACAAATGGTTTTGCTAAAGGAAAAGGGTGGTCTGGGGAGGTGGAGGAATGCAACCCATCACAATGGACCTTGTTGGTTCTAAAGCCTTGAAGGACGGGTGTAGGGCGGGGGGTCTTTCGAGCTGAATATGGGGAGGGATAGAGTCAGGGGTCGGGTAGGGGCACAGAGTGATGGGGGGAGCAAGGAGGGAAATAAGCCATTTTGGTAAAAGCAGTAAGCAAGACAATATTACATTGATGAATAAGCCAAAAATTGAAGATAAGCAGAGGATAATTTATTTAAGGTGGTTTAAATGTTTGATTTCTCATCTTAATTCTAATGATAGAAGATAGGGGCTGTTCTTGCAGTGACAAGAGGGATATGTGATCATTTTGCAAAGACTTCTTATATGTTCTATTAATATATGTGGACTTGATGATCAGGATAAAAGGCATAGAGTAGCTCTTGAGTTAAAGACGATGCAGCCTGATTTAGTTTGTATTCAGGAAACTCATGTCCCATGGGGGAAGTGTAGAATATTAACTGAATTAGGGTATGCATTGTTAGCTTGTACACAACAAACTACAAAAAATAGAGGAGTTGCTATTCTCACAAAGCATACTATTTGCACCGCAGGAAGAATCCTGGTAGACAAGTATGGCCGTTGTGTGTATATATGGTTCAAATACGGAAGAGGCGCGGATTTTGGATTTTCCTAATGTTGAACTTGCAACTTGGCCGACGCCCCCGGTCTTATGTGGGGATTTTTCTATTCATTTAGAGGTCTCATATAACCAAATGGGGGAGTGGGGGGGGGGGGTAACTATACAGGAAGGAATCCTAAAGTCTTTAGGGCTTTGCAGTGCGCTTTATTTTCGATCACAGGCCTATAGAGGTGTAGGAAGCTGGCTCTGTATATATTATACCAAAGTAAGGTATAGTGTGCACAGAGTCCAGTGGAACCCCAAAGGTAGGCACAGGTAAAAGTAGATAATACCTTACTCTCTATTTGTGGTAGTGTGGGCAAGCAGTAAGTCTTTATCAGAGGGTAGTGTTAAGCTTGTATTGTACACACTCAGGCAAGAAATGCTATCACACCCTCAAGGACTGAACTCAGACCAGTTTGTTTGTATAAAAATATTATTTAGTTATATTTATTTTCTAGAACCAAGCAAGCCCGGCACAGGTAACTGTAAATGGTACTTTTCAAGGCATGTTGAACAATATAAGCAAGCTGAATGAAAATTACTTTGTTATAGGTTTGCAAATACTTTCAATACAGTTGGAATTACTGTTAGATTACTTTTGATTACTTTCGTAAAAGCACCTTCTCCAATGGGATCCCCCAGACAGTCCATCCCTGTAGTGTCCTTCAGAGGGTGTAAGGGGGCCAGTGCCACTTGCCCTGGAGTTCAATCCAGGTTAAGTCCAGGATGCTCCAGCACTCCAGACAGAGGTTTGGTCTTCTTCAGAGTCCTATGAAATCCATCTTCTCTACCTCTTTCTACTGTACAAAATTTTAAGCAAGAGCGGAACGTTCCAGAAAGCCGGCTCCCCTGTTCAATCCTGGGATGACATCTGACATGCTAGAAGAGCCCACTCAACTCAGGGTACCTTTCTGACAGAAAGCCACGCTCGGTTTCTTAGTCTGGTTCCAATACGGGACACCAGGGTATAGCCTCTAGACATCTAGGCCACAGAAGTTAGCAATCCCTTTTGGGTCATAGAAGGGCTAAGAAGCCCCCCTACGAAAACCTGCAGTATGAGCTTCCCTTGGACCTCCATCCACAGGAACTATCCCAGAACACTAGCCCACCTGTCGTCCTAATGAACAGGGTGCATGTCCCCTACCCAAGGATTCTCAAGCACCAGGAGTCAACTTGGAAGTGCCACTGGGTCTTGGGCCAGCGTCGTCAGACATCCATCCACTTCAGCCAACTCAAAATGCCCCAAGCAGTAAAGCTGGAGACCAACGAGGGACCTTAAAGATCTCACGGTGAAATGTGACCGGTGCGTTTGCGGGCTTACATGATAGCTTTCCACACCTCTCAGCTCACACCTATAAGCTGTACCTTTGCCTGGCAAACCAGGATTTCTGAGGGGGCTCAAGACCTGCCCTAAGGTTGGCAACCTAAAGCTCACCAGACAGGAGTCGGACAAGGCAGACTCCTCCACCACCTGTCCTTCCATCAGCTCAGAGTGACAATCCCTAGCAGAAGCATCTATCACCAACCCAGACTGATGCTCGGGATACCCTCTGTCTGGAGTAGTCTCCACCCATCGTTTGAACAACCTAAAGCTTAATCCTGGGTAGCTATGGCTTTTGAGCAGCCAGGCTTATATGAAGAAACTTAGTGTAAAGCATTTAACAGTATCACATAATGAAATAAGAAAGCCACACAAGAGGAGGAGCCAAGATGGCGACCGGGACGGCAGCGTAGACTCCCGGCTCCGTGAACCTCCGCATCCCGCACGGATATCCTGCATGAGATCCTCAGCCTGCGCTACGCGCTCGTATTTGTGAATGAGAGTGGCAACCGACCGTGTGCCTCCGAAGTTTCTGGCGGCGGTACCGCCGGAGAAATGTGCCTTTGAAATTTGCGGCCCGTGCAGCCCTGGAGCCAGGACCTCGAGTGGACGCCTTGGCCGGGTGGCAGTTCAACAACAGCGGCCTGTGGTGACTGGGTGGAGTCGGACCACCGGAGCAGTGCACACCTCGGCCTACATTTCGCCGTGGTCGTTCCTACCGCTAAGCGTAGCGGACCGAGTGCATGCCCGGGGTGGCAATTCTGAGATTCTCCGGTGATTGCCCCTGCCTTTGACGGTGAGCTGCCCGGACGCTGCTCGTAACTCGCCCTGATTCTTGCGGGCTGCTCCCGGATTTTCGCGGGCGCTGGTCCGTGGTGGGGACGACTGTTGCCCGTGACCACACAACGAATAATTTTTGCCTGCCCCCGGAACCCTGTTTCCAGCGACGTGGACCTTGAGGCGCTTGTCCCTGGGTCCCGGTCCCAATACGGGTCGGGCCTACCCGGCGGCCATCTTGGTATGATGAAGCCTACCATCCTGTCCACCGGGTCACAGCAGGATTGGGAGTGTGTGACTTTTGGGAGTGTGGCGGAGCGATCGCAGAGAGCTGTGCTGGGGTACAGCGACCTCCTCGAGGCTCTCGGTGCCCTTCATTCCACCTTGGTTCATGGCATCGGGGTCTTGGGGAGTAAGCTCGATGGTGTGGCATCAGCGTCGGGACAGTTGCGGCCTGCCTGTCCTCAAGTACACAGGGACTTCCCACACTGCACACAGGAGGATAATGTCGCGGCCACCCCTGAGATTAGTGAACAGCTGGAAACTCCGGACAGTATGCTTCCGTGTGATCGGCTGGCTGTGGGTCTGATCTGTTCCGGAGGTATTGGACCTGAGTGGGAGGTGGTGGCCTCGTCCCGTGCACGGCCTCCGGCGACCCAGGGAAAATTCAAGCAACAGTTGTCTACTTTGGCTGATTCCGCCTTCCTGGACCTTGTGTGCAGTGCAGATCCTGGGGCAACACTGGGAAAGACGTCCCTCCATGATGCGGACTGTGTTGGTACTCAGAGACTTCCACCCCACCTGTGTGCGTCGCTTCCCGGTCGTTTTTGGACACTCCTTTACCTTGTAACATTGGACATGGCGCTGGGTCGAGGGGTATGCATGGGCAGATTTGCAAAGAGTGGTCAAGGATAAGGCTGATCCTTCAGGGGTGGTCATCTAGTAGACGGGCGGGCTCAGGGGTTGCGTGCTCTCATGGCATAGCTATTAGTATAATTGGTGCATAATGCTCCCCATCTTTCTTTGACATGGTCGATTTTGTGCTGCTTACTGTTTGCCTTGGGGAAAACTTACCGTGCGGGAGGGAGAAGCCGGGGGCATGTTTTGAAGGCCCTCCTCCAGTTTATTAATACTCTCTCTACCCCCCCGTCTGGTGGGGTTCTTTTCTTATTCCCTTTTCTCTGTTCTTCTATATTTCGGGTCTGGTTCCAGGGCGACAGGCACACTGCTGGGGGGGGGGGGGGGCCGTACTCATCTGCAGAGGTGCAGGGTGGGGGGTTGGGGAAGGGGATTCTTTAGTCTTTACCCTTTTTTTCCATGGCCTCCTTTTTCTTCTCTGATTCTTCTTTGTTTTTCTTTTCTGGGATCAGCGTGGTACAACTCCTTGGTTGTGAATCACTGCTTTTTCATGTGTGCCACAATTTCCGGGGTGTTTTCTGGGCTTTAGGGCATGGGACTGCAGGCGCAACTGGTCATGATACTTCTCTACATCCTGCACTTCCTGTTTTAGCGCCATTGACTCGATAGATTGCCGTTTATTGTTTACGTTTGTTATTCTGCCTGCCATTTTTCGCTGCTGGGAAATTGTTTGGCACCTGATCCTTTCGTCTTTCCCTATTATAAAATGAAAGCCTTCTTAATCCTGGTGTCCTACTTGCGCCATTCACTGGCCGAGAATATATTAGCACGGAGATTCTGCTCCCCGAGGTTCTGCCTGTGTCAACATTGGATCTCTGTTGCTTTGACTGCTTAGCGGCCGGCCCCGGGGGGTTGTAGGCCCATACTTGTTATTGGTTGAAATGCTAATAAAGGTTTTTCAAAAAAAAAAAACAAAAAAAAAAAAAAAGAAAGCCACACAACACAAAAGAAACAACAACAATTTATAAAAATAGATTCTATTTTTATGAAGTTTTAGAGTCCTTGATTAGCAAAATCCACTAGAGGGTTCTGGAAATACAGATTTGTAAAGGTTTTATCACTTTTTAATTCAACCGCAGATAAGCACTGGTCAACAAAAAGTTTACAAACTTTTCAAAAGTTTGTGAACGTTAGTTTGGCTACTCCACCCTGGCTTGGGCAACCAAATCTAATAGGATGAAGATCGGGGGCGGGACAATGGAGTAGATTTAGACAGTTACCTGGCCACCACAGCATTTTCCAGTCCAGTTTCAAACTTTATAGACTTTAGTGGAGTGGTCCTGATACTGGTGCTACAAGATGCTCAAAGATGCTCTGGTTATGTTGTGGTCAAAGGGGGTGCCGCCTTTGTGGTGGTTTCCGGGTCCACAGGTCTTGCCACGGAAGTCGGGGTCCCTCAAAGACCTATTTGAAACCTAGCTGCGGCTGGGCTGCCTATAGCCATACAGCATGGTTGGATCCAAATCCTTTAGTGTCCTTCTAGGGGGACCAATCTAGACTCGGACAACACTCCCGGGTTCAGCGGACTCAGTGCAACTTTTGTTCGTCGAGGACTGGTCTCATGGGGTGCCCAGCGGCGATTTCTTCAAAGTGGCTACCAACTCGCCGGTTTGGGCTTCTTCTGCTTTAATATCCCTGATGCTGTTCCAGGGGGCCAGCGAACTGACCCTTAAAGTCACTGCTTTGTCTGGGACTGCTGAACGACTGATCCAGGAGCCATTGTCCTAACTTCACAAGCCTAATAGTGCAGCAAGTTCAGTCAAGTAGACAGTGCAGCCTCTATTTGTGCGGGGCAGCAAGGCAGTCCTCCTTCGGTCCTTGTTCTAATGCCGATGTGATCTGAGGTTCAGGGTTCTGGGAAGGAGCCCAGAGAGAACAACACTGTCACTAACCAATGGGTAACCAGGTCCCTCCCCTCTAGGTGACAATTTTATGGCAATGTGTGGCATCTGGCAGTACCAGAGTGTACTATTCTGGGCACTCTCAAGATGTCTGAACCTCTCCTCGATGGTGAGGAGCTTGGTAGCTCATCCTAGAGGTGTGGCTACCTGGGGGCTATACGCTCATGGGAAAACTGGGTTGGGCACTGATCTTCCCTGTCTGGCCCTGTCTCCAGCTTGCCCACATAAACAAAGGGCAGCCCCCTCTGAAATGTTATCACCATTTGCCCACCAAAGGTGACTTTGCCTTTGAAACTAGCCGTTTGGGCTAACACCCAGAGTGGCTTCCTGCAAAGGGGAGGGGACACCTATCCCTGCAATGGGCTTCTATTGTTTGAGCCAGGGAGTCGTTCACACGACTCCCCAGGCAGGAAGAATGCTGTCTGTGGGCCAGCTGGGTCACAGTGGAAACTTTTTCAAAGTTGCTTTACTTTAATAGTGACATTATATTCGACCTGGGCATCAGGTCGGATTTAATGCCACGATTAATTTGATACCTTACAGCACTCAGTTAAATAGTCCCATTCAGAAGTTACAAAATGACAATTTGAGGGGTTGATAAACAAACATACATTTGCCACTTAATAATATACAGCTCCCTAACGTAGGGCTCTTAGGCCTTACTTAATGAATGCTTTCATATATTGTTATGGGAAAGGGTGGCTTTGACATTATTGGCAATGGAATAGTCGAACTGGGAGTGTGACAACTGCCCTTCCAGTGCGCAGTGGCAGGCTGCAAGCCATTTTGTACTTTGTCATGCACAGGGTGGCACAATCAGTGCTGCAGCCTGGGAGAACACTCTTCTTTCCATGCCCTTGGTACCATATACTAGGGAATTACAAGTAAATATTTGCCATTTGGGGATAGAAAATTCGACATACACTTTGTGATGAGTAAGAACACTGGCACCAAGGTCTGGCTAGCAGGCATCAGTGCACGCTCAGAGTCGAAAAACTAGCAGATAATAGCACAAATGGGGGCAAAAAGTACGGCGGGTGGAAGGGGCGACCTGCCAAAAGCCTGTTTCTTTACACTCCCTTACTTGAAGTTTGAATTGCCCATGACAAGAGCTGGAAGGTCCAGGAACCTCCCAATCATCCCCTGAAACACAGAAAGCAGGGTCTACCATTTCTTTCCAATCTCTATGGTGCAGCCCATAAACCTATAAACAAGTGTCTTCCTCATTGATTTCACTATGGAAACATTTGTATGGCAATGAAAACCGGTGACAGTAAACACCAACCAACTAATTCTTCATATGGAAGATGTGTGTTGGGACTTTCCTTTCCAACATCTTGAGTTCAAGCAACCAAACCGTTGAACCCCTCGCTCTTTGGTATTTGTGTCTTTATGTCTGGGTAATTTGTATAAAAACTGAACTTTTCAAAGTTATGGAACCGCATACTACTTATCCTAGTGCTGGCAACCAAAGTAAGAAAGTGGGTTATTAGTTGAGAAGGATGTTGGTCTTTTACTAGTAATAGGTCTGTAATTTCTGTCTACCAGGAACCAACTCCTCAGAGAAGGACTTCAACTGCTCTGTCTCACTATACAAAAAGAGTCAAGTGTTGCAACAGGGTACTTGGTTCCCAGTAGACAGAGGGCTGCAGACTTATTTCTTAACAAGACCTATTTCCTTCTCCATTAATAACTCACTTTCTTACACATCTGTCCAACTTATGGTTCCCCATCCTGGGAGGAAATGTTGTATCCTCCTCCCTCTTAAAGGCTGAGTATGGCGCAGTAAAGGGAGGTAAACAAAAAGTTTGAAATTGCTTTCCCTGAGGTGGGAGAGAAGGAGAAGAGGTGTTCCTTCTGGTGCGATTGGCCTTGGCCATTGCCTTAAACTCTGCCATGAAAATACTTGGTCTGCTGTTGTTGCCGATGGTTAGGAAGGCTTGCGTTGTCTGCAAACTAGCAACTTGGAATAACCCCTAAAATTCCTACACTATTCGTGGAACTGCTCAGCAGGAGACAGGAGTCCCAGAAATCATGCAGTGGCTCAACTTTCTTAAAATGTTTTAACATCGAAACAGCCTTCTTTTCTAAACAGTTCAAAGTCACACAAGGCCATGTCCATCAAAGGCGCCTGGGCAGCTCCTGAAAACCTGGTTCATCTAATCCAGATGTTCCTTGTATGCACTTAACCAGTGCCAATAGCTTTGCCAACATATACTTTGGTGTCCAACCCACCACTCAAGATTTATTTTGCGTTGTCCAGGCTATCATGTAGCATTTGACCCAGTGAGGTGCATCTTTGGGGCTTTGCTCCATCACATCCGGGGAGGTATGGAGTCACCGCTGAGTAACATGGCACATTTCTGGGGGATTGGGGTAGGAGTATTGCTGTAAAATTCTCCAGATCTAGTCTGGTGCCTGGGATTATTCTAAATGTGTGGAGTCTACATAAAAGTATTCTGCAGGACTAAAGCTGTAAAATAGTCAAAAAGTAATGGCTCTTGTGAATTGATGTTCCTCTTTCACTTTTATAAATATGAAGCATTTAGACTTATCTTCTTGGAAAACCTGCTATCTCACTTTTTGAGGGTACAAGGATGACATCCCGTTGGAAGGAATGCTTGTGAAGTACATCCAAAGGGAGATCAACTGTAGCATAAGTGGATCACAAACTTCTTGGACAAGGACATCAAAAACAGTTTGATATCAAATTCGACCTGAATGAAATGATCCTAACCCTGCTCTTCTTGTGGAGAGGTCCCTATCAAAAGTGACATTTGTGCTGACTGTCCTTCAAAATACTTGTGATAAGCTAGTTTGTCAGAGAATACTGAACACTTAATGGAGCTGATACAGGACATTGCCCCTGTAGCTCAAAAAAGGTGTAGCTTTTGAAAACTTCTCAAAGAGCTCCCCCCCCCCAAACTCCAACCCCACAAATTAGTTCTTGTTAGTACTTTTCCCCATGGAATGTTTTCTCTCTGTCTGAACTACAAGGGCCCGCTACTCTCACAATTGAGCTGCAGGCAACCTGTGAAGGAGCTGGTGTTTGACAGTGCTAAAAGAGCTGAATAAAGATAAAGACCCCATTCTGGAGACAGATATAACTGACAGTAAAGCATTACCTCAGTTACTGTTGGATGCAAAGTGATTGCAACAGAGATATGGCCAGATTTGGGACTGTTGGGAGTTTGCATAAACTGGGAGCCAAAAAAAAGCATCCTGGATGAAGTTTCAGTCTTCACATCATTCCGCCTTGCTTCTGAACCTGTACAAATAATATTGAAAAACAATATAACGTTTAAATCATTGCACATGATCAGTGCTAGAACAATAGTTCTTATTAAAGGGCTTCATTTTTTCAAGAAAGGAAGAAAGGTTAAAATGCTCTCACCTTTTCCAGTGCTGCTCGGCAACATGGGTATGACAGGCGAGGGAGCAGGATCTGGGGGTTCTTCCTTCACCAGCAACAGATCAGGATATCGGCTGATTTCCATTCCAACAACACTTTCAGGCGAAGAAGATGGCACAAAGCTTTCAGGGGTGTCCCGGCCATCACAGAGATCCTGAGTCCTAAGTCAATAAAATAATGAGAAATGCACAATGGTTTTTAACAAAGTAACAGGCCATGAATAACAGTACAGCTTTAAAGGACTCACACATCAGAATACCACTAATCAATAAACCACAGTTTTTTCATGAGTTTCAACCAAGATATTTCACGTCACTAAAGAATCTGAGTAAAAAAAGGTGGGTTCAAGCAAAATGATTTTCAAACACTTAAAGTCTGAGCGTTAGAAAGAACAAATTACTTCGCTTCTGTAACACTCCTAATGGATACTAAATCGACCTGCAGATTTCTCACCTTTAGCATATCCCCAGGCACCAGATTGGATCTGGAAGATTTTTTAGCATAACCTCTGCATGCCAGTAGGAGGCGTTGTACAGTTCTGTGTCAACTCTGTTCCGCCCCAAATGTGACGATTGTACCGGCATATAGTAGCCACCCAAGCATACAGAGAGCTGTTTCTTTTGGAAATAGTCCGCACGCTTGGATCCAAAATACTATTGTTTGTGCCAGTGCGCAGCAGTCGAATTTGGGACATTTTTCAATGTGGAAAAGTCTGTTCCACAAAACTGGGAGCCAGGAGGGCAGTGAGGAATTTGTGGTTAGATCCGAGTATCCAAAAGAAAGAGTGCTCTGAAGGGAAGTAAGGAAAGTATTCTTCCGAGAGATATAACTAAGTGCAGATTACTTTGAGAATAGATACCAAAAAGAAATACCTCTCCAGTATGGAATATGTGGTATGATTCAGATCAAAAAGTTCTGCAGGACCGATAGGCAATAATGCATTTCCCCTAGGACCTAGCTGTCAAGGAAGAAGTGCTTTGTGAATGCATGCACTGATGTTTTGCTTAAGTTGCAGCTTGACAAACATCCACAAAAGGGACTCCATATAATAATGAAGAAGTAGCAGCCTTGGCCCTTGTGGAATCAGTCGTCAACCCTTCTGGAGGCTGAGGTTGCTTCTTGGCCATCTCATAGTAGATCTTAATGAAAAGGACTATCCACCTGGATAAATTCAGTTTCTATACTGCTTTGCCTTTTTTGCCCAGGAGAACCCCACAAAAAGGTGATTGTCTATGGAGTGGTCTCTGGTACGATCAATGTAAAAGCTGACCACTCTTTTAGGGTCCAATAGATGGAGTCTCTCCTCCTATTTTAAGGGGTGAGGAGGGGCAAAGAAGATCGGAAGAGTGAAGGATTGCCTGACGTGAAATAATTCACACCTTTTGGTAGAAAGCCTGCTCTAATTCTCAGCCCCAGTCGGTCCGAAAAAAAGGTGTGTAAAGAAATGTGGATCAGTATATGGTGTGGTTGTGTGACCTCACCGTGTAATATTGGTACAAACACGTATCTGGTACAGTCAGGTTTTTTTGTAAAACCGTAGCTCAGTCCTGAGTAGCTGAGCCTCAGAGCAGTCAGGCTTTATCAAAGGAACAACTATAAAGCATTAAGAAGTACCAAAACAGTAGAATAGCAAGAAAACACAGCACAATAAAAGCCAACACCAATTTAGAAAAAATGCGTATTGTTATCTTTAAATAGACACCTCAATGACCAAAATCCAACAGAGTTTCCAGAAATATGAAATTTTAAAGAAACAATACATCACTGCTTTTCACTGAAAACAATATCTTTTTGTAATCTACTGAGACTCCCTATTTAGGGTAAGCCACAACAAGCAACTACTTGAAAACAGCTCTATGGGCACTTTTGGGGGTGCCAACTTCAACAGGAAGCCACAATTCACAGGGACCAGTTGGGGACAGTTACCTGTCAGTTTAGGCAGTCTCCAGTCCAGTTCTGAGTCCTATGGGCAAACCACAATAGAAGTCAATGGAGTGGGGTCCTGCTGCAAGGGCATATAGGATGCTGAAATGCTCAAACATGCTGTGGATGCTAAACTGGTTTCAGGGGTCTTCCTGTGGCCACCCCTTGGACCTCGAGAACTTGGGGTTCTGGGGAGGGGGGGGGGGGGGGATTACTTTGGCCTTAGGGGTTGATAACCCACGAAGTCCAAGTGAAGTCCAATACAAAACCAACTGGTTTACTGGTCTCCAGTTACACCAAAACAAGGGCTTTCCTTTAACTTGCAGTAACTTCTGTACTGGGAGAACAAACTGATGACTCCCGGGTCAAGCATGCTCAGTGCAACTTTTGAGGTTCAGGACTCTGTCTCTCAGGCTGCACCTAAACGTCCAGGGATGGTCAGACTTCTTAGCAGGGGCTCTCAAGGGTAGAGACTCCAGCTTTTATGGCCCACTGGACGTAACAGGGAGTCAAGCCAACTGACTTTTGGAGTCACCTTCTCTGTCTGGGGCTCGTGGGCAACCTTTTCACGAGTGGTGCACCACAGGCACAATCCTTTATTTGCTAGTCTAAGTTGCAGCAGAAGCAGTCCTTACTTGGGTGCAGCCTCTCTTTGCTGGGCAGTCTTTGTCCGGTCCTCTCACCAGTACAGACATGATCCGTGGTATGGGGACTAAGGTTGCACTTTTATGCCCTGTACAAGCCTAGGGGGATGTGGTGACTAACTAGCCAATGGGCTATCAGGTCCTCTATTGCGTGGTGATTACTTCCTGTGAAGTGTGACATCTAGATTGCCCAGAATGCACTATTCTGCACACTCCCAAAATGACAGAACCCCTTATCTCAATTTGTGGAGCTCGCTAGCCCAACCCACAGGTGTGGCTATTAAGAAGCTTCACTCCCCTTGAATAAATGTTTTTCAATGGTTTTCCCTTCTTTACCAGAGATGCTAGCCTGTTTGCTGAACAAAAGAGCACCCACTTCCATGTGTGACTACCATTTGCCATTCAAAGCATCTTCCCCTGTTATAAAAAATTAAGAAGGCTCATACATGTCAATGCAGGCATCAGCAGAACGTTGTGCATAGATGTACATATTAAAGGAAAAATACAGGCCTAAGCTGTCTGCAGTAACAGAATAGAAAGGCTAAACAAAATGGAGTTGGGTTCTAGGGGGAGGGACGTAGATGCAAGCTTCAGTAGATTAAGGAAATATAATTAGACAGCAGGGATAGAAAGTTACAGGCACGCTTTGGTAGAACACGCCTTTAGTAGATAAGGTAGCGCAAAGGCACAGAATAGGTGGGAGATTAGGTCTTGCAGAGCAGTAGTTATGTAGGGAGTAGAGCATTACTAGATTCCAAGGAAACAAGTCAAGGACAACATGTAGTACAAGTGGTGGCCCAGATACACAGTTAGCTAACAAGTGCACATGAATTGCATACTTTAGACACATGATCGCTGTTTTTATAGAAAGTAGTACTTTTAAGATAATGTTGTGCTTGACCAGATGTGCTATCAGTTCTGCAAATTGTGACATATTTCTGCTTTGAACTAGTGTATAAAAGTGGCCGCCTATTGGAAGATGAAGCTCTGGCTCCAGTTCCACAGAGCTGTCTGACCTTCCGCAGGCTTATATTAAACTTTATACTATATTGCCAGCAGAAATCATGCTGTCTTTTCGTTCATACGGCAACACCCCTTTGATGGTCGCCTTTTGAGCTCATATTCACTCTGGAAATCCAGCCAGGAGGAGGTCACACTTCTCTCTGCAGGTTCTTCTTTTTCCTTCCCGAGAGTCGTTCACACCTCTCTCCAGGAGGGCAGATGATTGTCCCAAGGATAGCAGGTGTATGTAGTTGAAAATGGGTACTGGACAACTTTGGGCAATAAAGTGGCAACTTTCTGGAGTTGTCATTTGTAAACCAGTAACAATAAATTCGACTTGAGTAACAACTCTGGTCTCATGCATGATTCTTTTGATACCTTTCAGTAACATATTTAGTAGTCCCATTTTAAAGTTAACACCGTTGAGTTGCCATCATGCAACTCCATTCTAGCAAATGGGGTCACTAACCTTTTTATAGTATAAAACCAATGCAGGGGGTTTTACTGTCAGGACATGTAAAACACGTCTTTCTTTTCAATATACTGCACTCTGCCTTAGGGCTCATTAGGCCTGTCTTAGAGGGTGACACATGCATTAAAAAGTAACGTTTGCACTTTGCTATAAGATTAAATGTCAAAATTGAGTCACTACGTACTACGCAAACAGCAGGAAGCAGGAAGCCACCGGTAGTCTACCCCGCGTTCCCCGCGTTCGTGTGCTCAAGCTGCCCCCGATCCTCACGGGCTCCGGAGCATAGCCCCGGTCCCAGGAGGGGGGACCGGGTGAAGTGAGTCGGCCTCCAGAGTCAAGAGGGGCCCCGGGAGCAGGTCCACCTGAGGCGCCGTGTCGAAAATCTGATCCCGCCGTGTCAGGAACCAGGCCTGAAGGAGCGCGTAGATCGGAGCAGCGCAAGAGGAGCCTGGTGAGTGAGGCTGGGTTTTGCAACTGTCGGGGACCGGCTGAGGTACTTTGTCGGTACCTGAGGTTCCCCGAGGCGCAGTGAGAGCCGGTGTTGGTCTCTGCCCTTACAGCGGCACCGCCGAAGTGGGCAGCTGCAACGTTGCATTTTGCTTGTACTTCAGAGCCCCGGAGCGGGGCTATTACATAAACAGCGGTACCAGTACACTTTTGGGGGCATTTTTACCTCCAGAGTCCCGGAGGGAGGCTCCAACAGACCAGGGCAGACTTTTACTGTCAGAGATTAATCATTCAGGAACAAATTGAAAAAAAGACGCAACCCTTTACCTGAACCTACCTGGAATTGTGAGGAGGGGTGCAGGTGGCCACAGTCACTCTAGTCCAGTCGCCGTGGGGGCAACGGCCAATACTCACATTTCCCGGTCTTTCTCGCGGTGAGGGGAACGGCATCGAGTAACAGGAACTACATGTCCCAGCAACCTCTGCCAGGCGCCTCCTCCTGACGCTGCACACTGCACCGGGAGGCAGTTCATTAGCGCTCCCAGCCTCCAGCAGCGCCGGACGCATGCGGGCGGGCCCGTCCTTGCCTGTCAAAGCCCGGAGGAGGCCGGGCTGGACTACCACACTAACTTTCAATCCCTGTATCGTTTTAGATTTAACGAAAAAGGTTCTGTGACTGTGTCCGGCGAGCTTTCCCACCTGCAGTAACTTAAAGTCCTTATATATCTGAAGCTCACTGAAGCAAGCATCCTTATTCCAGTTTGCACTTTAAATACCCTTATGCTGCTAGTGAACTTGGTCCTTGCACTTGCACTTTGTTTTGTACGCGTATGGTTGGTTCCTTTTATGGTTTCATTGCTTTTTTTCCTATTTTCAAATCCTAACAGATTTTAAATTGTTTTTAATTATTGTTTTTAATACTTCATTAATAGGCCTTGTACGTTTAAGGAACCTTCAAGCGTGGTTATTCAGTGATCCAATAAGTATATAGTCCGCGCGTTATACCCATTTTTGAAAGCGACACATATACCTCCAAGTCCAATAAGTGTTGAAGCTTTTAAGGCCTATTAGTGACGGATTATAATGGGGAAAAGAAAGCAGGCCGCGAGCCACATATCAAAAGCACCGAGTAAACATAGGAAGATGAACATGACGTTGGTGAATTATCTAACAGGGGCTGTTGGTGATATCGAAAAAAAGATAATTCCCGTAGAGGAAACAATCAACAATGAAAATACACCCCCACTCTCCAGTCAACATCAAACTACGGATAATGATGCGTTTTTTAACGCAAGTGATCTAGAGGGCGGAGGGAAAAAGATATTGGAACATGCTACTCACGCACAGCCGATCAACGGGTGTGTTCAGGAAATTCCTGATGATATTTTAGATGAGCCAATAGAAAATGTTCAACCACCACTTCAGAAAAAACCCTGTAACCCGTCTAAAGCAGTGATAGTTCAAAGCAGCGCCGGAGAAGTAGCCACAATTCATCCGACTCCTACCCATATATCTAGATTAACAAAGACCAACCCAAAAAAGGTACACGGGAAAATGCAGGGAGGGTATTAGGAATAAAATACAAAAGGATACGATCATCACGAGCGCCCTGAGGGGGGAAAAGTTTGATATCGAGCACTCAAGTATAGCGACGGACTTGTGTAAAGCTATAAATGATTTAAAGGAGTTTGTGTCACTATCTATTAACTCTCTTGTGACGAGAATGGATAAAAATTGAAACTGGCCTGGAAAGAATTTTAGGGGCTCAACAAAATACTGCTCAAAATAGTGATGGGCAAACTGATAGGCCCGTCTCAAAAATAACAACCTTGACAGATAAGAATACTTTAGAAATAAGTAAGCGGGTTGAGCGTAGGGACTTACGCCCTAATGCATCTATACCTCCCTGTAAAAGCCCCACACAAGATGTAGAAGCAAATAGACCTAGAGATGTGAGTGGGGAAGAAAACAAAATAAGTACTGAACAGAAGAGAGGCAATAGCACTGGTAAAACAGTTAACAATGCTCTTGGAGAGACGTACAGAGTACAAATACTCAACCTCCCCCCTGCAGCTACCCCATATACCATTATTTTAACCAATGTCCCCCAGCTTTTACCAGCTACAATAGAAACATGGCCGGCATTAAGAAATAAGACAATAAACTGGTTGGGTAACAGGACAGGCTTAACAAATGCTCTTTTTAGGGAATTTAAGATGGTGAGGAGGGTCGACTGGGTTGGTTAAAGCGGTAAATTGTATGAAGGGGATTGTATAGTTCTTTCACTAGGATCACCGGCCTTAGTTAGGGAAATTCTATTGAGATCGTACAACCCAAACATGCCCTATACCAAGATCCAAGTCCACCCTCTGGGGTTCTTTTATCAACCACAGACTAAAAATACCCCAGAAAACTATGGTACGCAGGGTTGGACACAAGATGCTCCGCCCTATAATCTACCGACTTCAAACAGATTTGGTCCCCTAACTACTCTAGATGAGAATGATTGACATTTGATGGATGGGGGTCAGTTTGTAGATAAGCACATCCCTATCACTGTAAATCAGGGTGCACTCTCCCCACAGAACCCGGCTTGGGAAGACCGCGAGGATGAGGGGGATAGTAATTTAAGAAATGTCTATGCCTCAGGGGACGACCACACGACTTTAACCGACCAAGAGCCAAGTGTGTGCAGAATCTTATTTTGAAATGTGGCATGGCTAAAGAACAAGGTGAACGACCCAGACTAGTTGACTTTAATTAAAGATTTCGATGTCCTGTGCCTCCAAGAGACCTGAACTATTAACAAAATACATATTAATGGGTATAAGACATACCACACACCTGCAATCCAATCACCCAGCGGCAGACCAAAAGGGGGGTTATGCGTTTATATTTTGAATCTGCTGGGTATACATAAGAGCGAGATGGTTAGTTCAGAAGTCTACTATCAAATGGTTTTAATGCATACCGCATGTACTAATGCATTCCTTCTGGTTAACTTCTATAACAATATAGAATTAGGCCAGTTGGGATTCATACTGGAAAAGCTCAGTGGAAACATTAGTACCTTAGAATTTAAGGACGATCTTGAGACCATCCCTATATGGGGTGGTGACTTTAATACGAGTTTGTGCCCAGTGGCGGAATTAGGGAAGTGTGGTTTAACCACAGACAAGGACGATCCGCCGATTCACTTCCAGCATACCCTAAAAGGCGAGGTGTTCAACAAAGTCATGTTTAGACACGACCTGGGTTTTACGAATTGCCTGTGTATAGCTACTGTGGAGTTCGGGCATACTTTTATAGGCAGAGGTACCCCATCAACTATTGACTTTATCACCATCCCTAATCGTTACGCTAGTTATGTGAAAGCCTATGATATCCATCAAAACGTTATGAGTGATCACCTGGCTATTAGCGTAAATATAGTAATTCCAAGCTATGTACCGAGGAGATCTTGTAACAAAATAGCATGGGTTAAGAATATTGAATTGGGTAGAAAAAATGGTTATGCAATTCGTTGGGGAAGCCGGGACCCTTCGAAGCTAACTAATGAGATAATAGCAAAGGCAATAATTCCTATTCAAATATGTTTAAGTGACAGCCCAACATACGAAGACATTTTAATTGCTTTTAATAACATTACTGAGATTGTCAGAAATACATTGAGCATGGAATGCAAAGGCATGTGTACCATTGGGAAGGGTTGGTTTGATAAAACCTGTACCAAAAGCTATACTAACCTAGCTTTACATAAAGAGACGAGGGATAAGAACGAGTTTAGGGACTGTAGGAAGCTGTATCATGCAGCAAGAAAAAATAGGACAATTGAGTTAAAGGATAAGGTCTGGAAGGATCTCAGTGATGCAGCCGAAAGTAAAGATAGCTAGAAATTTTCGTCGGCAGTCAACGTCCCATTTTTTATTAACAAACCAGATGCTCCATCGATTGAGTCAGCTATAGCGGAACAGACTTGGATAGATTATTTCTCTAAAGTCTACTCAAAACAAAAGATTACTGAAGCAGTTTTTCAGAGGCTAGAATCAGGGAGTACTGATCAGCCCTTTACACCTATACATTTTTCTATCTCACTACAGGATGTTATTGTTGCACTTAAGGCAAGTAAGAGCGGTAAGGCTGCAGGCCCCGATGGGGTACCAATTGATCTCTGTAAGTCAAATCCCGAGATCTGGGGCCCCATCTTAACTAGGGTCTTACAAGCATGTTGTGAAAAAGGTTTTATTAACACATGGGCTGAATCAATCATAGTCCCCATCTTCAAAAAGGGCGACCGGGAAAACCCTGCCTGCTATCGTCCAATATCTTTGTTGGACTCTTTAATGAAGATAGCAGGCAGGATTGTCATTATTATTATTTGGAGTTTTATACCGCGCACAGTTACCCTTGGGCATCCCAGCGCTATCAATAGATCGGAGCAGCACCCAGCGCATGTCATCTCAAACCGGGAACAGGTGAGTTTTTAATAGTTTGCGGAAACGCAGAGCGTTGGTTTCTGCCCGCAATCTGAGTGGCAGGGAGTTCCAAGCGGAGGCCGTATTCACTGAGAACCTTCTCCCTCCGGTACGGGCTCGTCTTACTCTATAAGACTGGAGAAGAAATTTATGATCAGAGCGAAGAGCCCTTGCTGCTTTATAAGGTTGGATCATGTTCCTCAGGATCGCTGGGCCCTTCCCCTGCAGACTCTTCTGTGCCATGCAGAGTGCCTTAAAGGTTACTCTTTTCCGCATCGGGAGCCAATGCAGTGCCATCAATGCTGGTTTAGCAGACTGCCTTCTGGGGACATTAATTAGCAGTCTGGCTGCTGCATTTTGCACCTGCTGCAACTTCTTGAATGTGAATTCCGGAGCACCCAAAAAGAGTGCATTGCTGTAATCCAGCCTAGAGATGATGAGCCCCTGTATAAGCAACTTACGAGAGGTCTCCGGGAGGAGTGACAGGATCTTGCGGGCTGACCGGAGCATACCGAAACAGACACCAGCGGTCTTTTTGGCGTGTGTTCTAAACGTCAGGTCTTGCTCCAGCCACACCCCCAGGCTCTTAATCTCCTTCTTTGGGCTGGGAAGAGCTCCCATGCAGTCGGGCCAACTACTGGGAGACGGAAGACTGACCTAAGATCATAAGCTCGGTCTTAGAGCCGTTCAATTTCAGGGATGAGTTACACATCCACCCAAATACTGCCTCCAGGCAGGAATGAAGCGCCGCTGGTTGCTTCTCTAACTGAGAAAGCCCCACCACCAACTGCGTGTCATCCGCATAGCTGATGATATTAAAGCCGAACGGAGACACCACATCCTCCAGGGGGGCCATATATACATTAAATAATGTAGGGCTCAGCGACGAGCCCTGGGGAACCCCACACTGAAGGGCGAAAGGGGGAGACTTCTCATTTCCTTCCCAAACTTCAAATGACCGTCCTCCTAAAAAGGAGGCAAGCCATCCCAGGGCCTTCCCTGTGACACCCAGCCCTTCCAGTCGCTGGAGTAATACCTGATGATTCACGGTATCAAAGGCCGCACTCAGGTCCAGGAGGATCACTGCCACTGACCCTCCCGAATCCAGAATGCGTCTGGCCTCCTCCACCACGGCCAGAAGGGCGGTGTCTGTGCCCTGTCCAGGCCTGAATCCTGTCTGGGAGTCCTGTAGCCGACCATTAGCCTCCAAGAAATTTGAAAGTTGGTGGTTAACCAGCCATTCAGCCACCTTACTCACCCCAGGGAGCAGGGAAATCGGCCGAAAATTAGCCAAATCAGTGGGGTCAAGGCTCGGCTTCTTCAGGAGGGCTTTCACAACTGCTCCTTTCCATCCAGGTGGCACCACCCCCTGTGAAAGCGACAGGTTAATCAACTCAGTCACTGGGGCAACAATAGTTGACGCGACCTGTTTTAGATATCGCATCGGGACAGGGTCCTTGGGAGAGCCACTCTTCAATTTCCCAAGCACACTCAGCACTTCCTCCGCAGTCACGGGGCCAAAAAGGTCCAGCTCAGCTGCTCCTACCCTTTGCTGAGCATTTGGCTCTGCTACTGCAGTTGGCTGAGGGAGTGAGCGTAGGATGGTCTCGATTTTAGAGTTAAAGTAAGTAGCCAACTCCCGACATTTTCCTTGGGGGCTGTCGTGTATAACCGGTGGGTCGGGGGTTTTTAGCAGCTCTTTCATTACTTTAAAAGATTCTCTTGAGGAACAGGTGGCTTTGCAGATTGAAGTGTTTGATCTTAGCCTCCCTTATCGCGTTCTTGTATGATCTCATGGCTGAGCGGTAGTTGTTCCTACTTATTATCCCCCAGTCCTTCCTCCACTCCCGTTCCAGCCTTTTACAGCTCTTTCTCAGAGCCCTCAGCTCAGGAGTGTACCATGGGGCTGAGCCCACTCTCTTATCCCTGATGAGCATCTTTTTCTTTGGGAGAATGGCATCTAAGGAGCTACTCAGCCAGGTCTCTAGGCTGGCGTCCGCCACCACTGGGTCAGAGTCCCCATGGGGGCATGTTGATTCCAAGAGGGTCACCCATTTATCCATAGGGAGCCTCGACCAGGCTCTATCCGTCCTAAACGTCCTAAGTGGGGGAGGATCCCCGATCACAGGGGCCCAGCTGAATAAGACCAGGGAATGGTCTGTCCATGGAAGGGCAAGGGGAGGTGGGGCAGTCAGGTACTCCATATTGGAAAAGATAGGGTCCAGCAAGTGACCCTTTTCATGGGTCGCACCTGAGTTGATTCGTCTCATCTGCATGGCACTCAGGTCGCATTGCAGGTTAGTGGCCGACACGTCCATTGAGTCTTCAAAATGGAGATTCAGATCTCCTAATAGGATAAAGTTCGTCGTAGAGGAGGCTATACAGGTAACGGATTCCATTAATGAGTCGATGAAACCGGCCACTGCCCCCGGGGGGCGGTAAACAAGGAGGCCTGAGATAGCGACCGTGGGGGAAAGCCGAAGGGAAAATTGACAGCTTTCGCAGTCCTTAACCCCGGCTTCCTGCGTTTTACAGGTGATCGTATCACGGTACAGAATGGCCATACCCCCTCCCCGTCCTATGGGCCTGTCGAGATGCAAAATAACAAATCCCGGCGGGAGGGCACGAACCATATCTGGGCCGGATGTGGACGTGGTCCATGTCTCTGTTAAAAATAAGACATCAAGGTCCTGGTCAAGAATTAAAGAATTAATTTCTGTGGCATGACAGGGAAGTGACCTGCAGTTCAGCAGACCGAATGCTAAATATTTTCTAACCTTATGGGCCCCAAGCCCTGGACGACACATCTTGCAACTGACAAAAGGTTGCCCATCCTTCACAAGGTACCCACATGTATCCACTTTAGGAGGACGTAATGACAGGAGCTCAGTTGCAGCGTACCGGAGGCGGTTGTCCTGCAAAGAAGTCGCGACAGGCATAGTGGCAGGCCCTAGGCCCGGTCGGGCCCGGACGGGCACAGACGGGCTTTCCTCTGGCGCTCCTCTGGCGCTCCTCTGGCGCTCCTCTGGCGCTCCTCCGGCGCTCCTCCGGCGCTCCTCCGGCGCTCCTCCGGCGCGACGCTGCGCGCGACCATTTCCTCCCCTAAATAGCGTATGGCGAGGGGCGGCGATCCGAACTAGAGCGCTAATCCCGGAAGCGACCGACCCACACCTAAGATGGCGGTCGGGGGTAGGGCCACCCAAATGGTGAGTCTAGTGCAATAACTTTTAAGTGCAAGCAATGCGATCGTGTTGGGGAGGCAGATGGCAATAAAAACACAATTTACCACAGTTTTTAAAAGCACGAAGATCAACAATTAATAAACAGTAAAAATTTTAAAATGAGGAAAGCCACAGACAATATCACGTTTCTAGAAGCAACGTTAAGGTGACAGTCCTATCTATTGACCGGCCGGACACCAACTACGCCCCCTAAATAGTGTTTGCCAAGGGGCGGCGATCCGAACTAGAGCGCTAATCCCGGAAGCGACGTGGGAGCACACCTAAGATGGCGGTCGGGGGTAGGGCAGCGAAAAACACCCAAATGGTGAGTCTAGTGCAATAACTTTTAAGTGCAAGCAATGCGATCGTGTTGTCCTTGATCGATTACAGGGATGGACCGAGGAAAACGGCATCCTAAGTGATACCCAATATGGTTTTAGAGCGGGCCTAGGAACCAATGAACAGATTTTGAATGTAAACATTTTAATCGGTAAATACACGCAGGCCAAAGCAGGGAGATTCTACCTAGCATTCGTAGACCTCACAGCTGCCTTTGATTGTGTAGTACATGGTAAGCTGTGGGGCGTTCTTAATGAAATGAAAGTTGATCCGGTTTTAATCCACTTTTTAAGACAGCTATATGCTGGAGCTACCGCAAAGGTTCGTTATGGCAGAGGGAGAGTGTACTGCCCCTTTCAATATAGAACGTGGCGTAAGGCAGGGCTGTGTTCTAGCACCACTCCTGTTCTCTTTATACACCAACGCCCTGGAACAGGAGTTGGTGCTACACACTAGGGATTCGCCATTTGTAAAATCCCACCCGATAGCATCCCTCCTCTACGCCGACGACGCAGTGCTTATGGCCCGCACCCAGGTTGGACTACAGAGGGCTCTCTCCTTCTACACCACATTCATGGACAGGCTCGGTTTAAAATTAAATGCCAAGAAAAGTTTTGTGATGTCCTGTGGGAGAGTGAAAAACAAGAATAGAAGTTTCCAGGCGGGGGGGTGCAAGGTGGAACCTATTACTTCTTTTACTTATCTGGGTGTCCTCTTTGACAAAACAGGCTCATGGGCCCCTGCAGTTAAGGCCAGGTCTCTACTTTTTACGAAGTCCATCGCGGCTCTTTCACATTTTTCCAAAAAGTTAGGAAAAAGACCGCCAGAAATTTTATTGAAGATCTACCAGGCAAAGTGTGTAAGCGTAGCAATCTACGGGGCAGCTATCTGGGGATTTCAAGATTGTGCATCAATCCAACGTGTGGAAAATGCCTTTCTGCGATTCATTCTAGCCGTTCCAACTAGTACACCGGTTTTCAAGTGCCACTCTGAATTAGGAGTCGTCTACATCTCTGACCTAATTAAAGCTCAGCCGGCACTGCTATGGCACATAATTTGGACCGCAGAGAGTACGGGCCTTAATAGGGAAATGATAAAGGACGCAAAGAGTCTAGATAATGCCCGCAAAATTTTATGGTTGAAATATATCGAGAATTTTATGCAGGACATTGGTCACCCTGAGTATTTTAATTCGCCAGACAGTATGAACCTTATCAATCGGAAGGAGTTTAAAAAAGTCTGTATGACCCACTTAGAAGGAAACAGGTTGATGCTCGAGATGAATAAACCAATGGTGGCCAGATATCAATTATTTAATACAACGTGCAATATTCAACCTTATTTGTTATACGTTCTGGGTGGATATGACAGATACCTCCTGACAAGATTTAGGTTTGGGTCTTTCCACCACTTAATTACTTACCCAACTATCAATGATTGGTCTAGAGATCTATGTCTATGCCCCTGTGATAATGCTTCAGCCCAAAGCACGATGCATGTGGTCCTTTTTTGTAAGTTTTATACTAACGAGAGGCATAGATGGTTAATACCACTTTTAAAACAGGGAGGTTGGAGGCAATGCCGCCCTGCTTTTACGTATTTACAACTGTTGGATAATTGTTTTTGTATTGGATCTATGGTGGGCTTCTTAAAGAGTGTATTGAGGACCAGGAAAAATCAAATCAATTGAATTGTGAGAAACGTGCTGGGCTGGAATAAATTAGTACGAGGTGGATTATTTGGGAAGTTATAGAATGTTCATATGCTTATTTCTTTTTTTTTTTTTATAGGATTTTACCTACGAAAGTTGAGGAATGATGAATTGTAATATTTAACAGCGGACAATGTATTCTCTTTTTAAAATGTTTGCTTTTATGATTTTAATGTTTAAAATCGAATAAAGCTTGTTTTGATTGATTGAGTCATCAGTTTAAAAACTACTCTACTAGTCAGCAGTGGCAGACTGGGAGACATGATTTACTGTGTCACACTCATGGTGGCACAGTCAGTGCAGCAGTCCATGGGGGACACAACTTACTGGCCCTGGGTGCCCCTGGTACCACATACTAGGGACTTATAAATAAGTTAACCTATGTTAATTGGGAGCAAACCAGTTATAAATATAATTTAAATTGTTAAAGCACATGCACTGAGGCCTGATTGGCAAGGCTCAGGGAATTACAGAGTCAATACATTAGTACCAAATAGTCAGTAAATGGGGAAAAAAGTGGAGGCGAACCCTGCAGAAAGCGGTTGTCCTACGCCTGGACCGACAGAACTTGAAGCTCACAGAGCGACAAGCAGAAACTATTGCAATGAGAAAGACGGTCTTCAGTGTCAGGAGAAGAAGTAAACAGCTGTGCAACAGCTCAAAAGGGGTGTACATACTGAAAGTAATGACCAAATTAAGGTCCCACTGTGACATCACAAAAGGTTAAGAAAGAAACATGTGCCTCAAACTTTTGAGAAAATGTATCACAATAGGTGATTTCAACAAGGTAAGTTTGCCCAGTAAACACATAAATGCTGAAAGATAAGCTTTCACAGAGCCCACTGCAAGTCCTTGTGGGCCAAAGACAGTACAAAGAGTAATACATCTGACAGTTTGGCCTGCAAAAGGTCTATGTTAGGGGTGCACACCAAGACACAAACTTGTTCCAGTGTCCTGCATATATAGATTGTGTAGAAAGATGCCTTGCCGCTAGGATGATATTCATTACTTAAGTAGGTAGATCAAATGCCGTCGACTGCCAACGCTCAATCTCCACACATGGGAGGTGTAGATTGTGCATGCTCGGGTGCAGGACTCTGCCCTGCTGCTGCGGTAGATAATCCGTCTGAAGCAGTAGCCTGATCAGAGGACTGAAGCTCATGCCCAGCAGTTCCAGGTACCACACACACTTGGCCCAATCAAAAGCAAATATGGTGGCTTTGGTTCAGCCGGTCCTGAACTTCAGAATTCAGGGCAGGAAAGGCAGTGGCCGGAATGTATACAGGAGTCTGTACTCCACTCTAGGCATAACACATCTCCAAGAGACAGCCTTCTTGGCAACTCCAACACACAAAAATGTGGAGGCTAAAGTTCTTAGCCGTGGAAAAAGATAGATTTAGGGTTCTCCCCATTGCTAGAAGATGTCAAGCACCCCTACAGAATATAGCTGTCAGCAGTTAAATGCTAGGAGTCACCAATCTGTCCGCCCTGACGTATAAAGATCACACCAGGTTGTGTACGATCAAGAAAATGCCCAGATAATTCAGCCAGGGCCAGAGGCCCAAACCCTTCTGGCACAGAGCTCAGGACTCTACCCCTCCCTGGTAGTTACAACACCACAAGACTCTTGTTATTCATGAAGATTTGAATCGCCAGCATCCCCTTGACTGGCAGCAGGAAGGTTTTCAATGGCAAGCGAATGACCCGCAACTTGTGTAAACTAATAGAGAGGTGGGCCTCAGACAGAGACCAGAGTCCTCTGATCCGTACCTCTCCCTCAGCAACCCAGCAATAACATATCTGTCATCACAGTTAGCTCGGTCAGGGTAGGGACAGAGATCTGCTGTCTGGTCAAATTGTGGTTGAGCAGTAACCACTGCATGACCTTTGATCTTTTGCAGTCTCTTTCAAAACCTGAATGGAGTCTGACACTGCAGAGCCCGCACTTTTCACCTGGCATGGTTGAGTAGGAGGATACAGGAGGCCAGTAGGCCAAGTAGCCACAGTGTCACCCTCAGTGATTCCCTAGATTGAGGCTGTCAACAGCAGGAATGTCATGGACTTGTAGTTCTGGAGGGAAGGCTCGAAAGTGCACCGTATTCAGGATGGCTCAGATGACAGGAAGCCTCTGCGAAGATTTGGGTGTGACTTCCGCACATCGATTGTAAACGTCAACGGTGGAAGGAGGTTCACTGTCATCTGGAGGTGGTCCATGACTGACTGTGTCATGCTTGCCTTCAACTGACAGTTTTCTAGGAAAAGGGGAAGACTGGTAACCCCAGCCTCCAAATGCATGCTGTGATCACTGCATTACCTTTATGGACACCCGAGATGCAGTGGTGAGGCTGAAAGGAATCACAGCAATCTGAAAATGCTCGTGGCTCACCCTGATACAAAGGTAGCGCCTGTGGGCCTGCAGAACAGAGATATGAGAACAGGCGTTCAGCAGGTCCACAGCACCATTCGGTTACCTGGATCCAAGGCCGTTAGAACCTGGTCCAGCATGAGCTTCCTCGTCTCGTCGGTTGATGGACATGGTGAAGCCGAAGCATGCTTAGACAACTTCTCCTTGTGGGACTTTTACTTACCAGAATACCTCGACGACTTGGAACGTGACTACTACCTCGGGCTCTGCGACCATTCCCAGTACTTTCTTCTCGACTGGGATCTCTATTGTCGAAACATTGCACGTCAAGCCTATACATGCTTGAAGGATTGCTCCTGCAATCACTTCGTGTGCAAGGTGCAGCAATCGGTGACAGGTGCCGCAGGACTTGAAGCCGGCCTTCTTCGAAGACATCCCAGCCACACCAGAAGGTAAACCTCAAAAAAGGCTTTCAGAAAACATCAAATAGTGACTAAGGGGTAGCTCTTCCCAGATTTGAGCTAGCTGGCGCAGAAATAAAAACTGATGTCAGCGCACCTGCTTGGCACCTATATAGGCACAGCGAACGTCACTTCAAGCGCGGACAACGGCAATAACACCATGCAGAGCCGAACAAAGCCAACTACCAGCACGCAGGGGTACTGCACAAAAAACATTTCCGGATCCAGTCCGACACCTGGGGATAATTCTAAGGTAGGGAATTTGTGGCTAAATGTCTATCAGATCAAGCCATATGGAAATCAGCCTTGGTCATGCACCAAAAGGAACAGTCCAGCCTAAACTGCCAAGCCAGGTTTCCCACTGAATGGGAACTGAAACGATGGACTGAGTGACTAGCAATTGCTGAGATTAATTCAATGATTCCTTCAATCTCCTTGTGTTTGAAACTTCGAATGGAGACATACAGGGAGCAGGAGGCGAGTGCTTTCTAGAACCAAAACTGCATTGCTGCCTTTCACTCAATACCTACTCCCACATCCCTCCTTACAGAGACACATCCTGAAGGACGTGAGGAACTGCCTGATTTTGCTAGACCATGCCGGGAGAGATGAGCTGGTTGGCTGCAATAGGAGCCAGACCTGACAAAGAAGACAGCATACATGAAGGACTAACTTGAAATCTGCCAAGGAGCTATGGGAACATAAGGACCTGCTGACCAGGTTACAAGACAAAGAAGAAAGAAACACTGGTGAGCTTGGAAGAAACGGCCTCATAAAACTGTGCTTTCTATCAACAGAACTTCAGCATAGAGGCCTATATGAAGATAATAGAGAGCACTGGGCCTGAGACACAGGATTGCTTGATATACTGCTTGTGACTCTGCAAAGTCAGATATGGGACAAAACTGGACGACAATAAATTAATTCTGCACTGCGTTCCACTGGCTGTGGTCATGTGAGTGCCATCAACACTTGAAAAACAACTACGCGGAGCAGAAATTGAGATGAAGATCCTTGACAAGGGCCACGCATCTCCTGGCACCGTGTGATGCAGCTCTCAAATGCTTATAGAGTGAACTACTTCTCTTGAGCAGCTGGGAAGTTTAAAGAGGAGGGAGACAGTACTGGAATGATCCACTGAATTACGTTTGTACTGGGCTAGAACTGGGGTAGTAACAAGAGCTCCATTCTGGATGACTTGTACTTTACAAATGAGATCTTGTAGCATGCTTAAATACATACCTTGAACCAGAGCTGGTCTATGCACTATTTCAAATAGTGGACATATTTCGGAACAGTTAAATCAATTAAATTGTGTCACCTTTGCAACGGACAGTACCTGTGGGGCAAACTACAGATTTCATCTGGCTATCTCAAATTCAGGCATAGAATGATCTCTGATTGCATGTGATTTCATCCAGAGAGGTGCAGGCCCGGCATTTCAGGCTGCACTGGTCCTATTGAGCCAGGACAGAGTCTGATTTTGATATGTCTGGTGTCTGTTCCAGTGTTATAGTGGGCAAATAAGTAGCCAGGAATGTGGCTCCAGTAATTGCCAATAGCTGAGTTTATTTGAAGCATGCCCTTTAACACTTATTTGATTTTCCCAAACAGGACCCAGCACAGAGGCCAATGTAATGGGATGTCTGTCTTTGGATGGAGGAAGTAATATTATTTCACATTTACTGGCATTCAAACAAAAATAATTATTGGACATTCAATCATGAATCAGCACTAAATGTGCAGCCATTTTTTGTAGATTAGTCTAATCTAAACATCCTACAACTCAACTCCTAATTCTTGTTCGAAACAGGCAAGACGCAATCCACAGTCAAGTGTGTAAAAAAGGACCAACAAATCCTAGAGTATTTATGTGGCAAAATGTCTTCTATCCCTTGTATTCCAGAAACTATTCCCTGTATTGTACCGCACCTGATGTTCTATACCACTGAGTTCCCATTTACTACTGACACTCCATGTAAAGGTGAAAAAACACAACGGAGAAAGATTTCAAGCAAACATTAATACTTACAGCAATACTATGATGCAACTAAAAGCCACTTGTAGATGTTATACAAACAGAAAAATATGAGAGAAGAGGTCAAGCAATAGACACACCCATGAATGCATTCAAGAAAAGTAGCTGTGGGAATTCAGAAATATGCTCTACCTCAAGATAGAAGCTTAAGCGGCATGCCAAAAAGCATGGATTTAAAGATCTAAAGTGCTGGCAGTCTTTCTCAGTAATCCAAATGGGTGGAATTTGGAAAGTCATCTTAGTTGGTCGTATAATTCATTATGGACAGTGTCTGATCTCTACCCTGCTCCTTCTTGATTTATGTTTGAAAACTCTCATTGTGTTGTACACCAGGTATCTGATCATGACAATTACCTCATCAACACAAACCCTGCAGTGGGCAAATGGGTGGGTGACAGCTATGGAGACACAACTTGCTCAAGCAGTGTGCGCTGGTAGATCATCGTTCTGAAGTCACAGTGCACAATGTGGCACCTGAACAGATATTCATTTTGACTACACAGCTTCAAACCTCGTGCTTGTGATGCTGTGAACTCCAAGTCACAAACTCATTTGTTCTTTCAAAACTTTCGCTGCGATGCTGCAAACCCTTGATTCACGTTCTCTATCAGCCTACAGTGTTCAGGCAAAATAAAACATCTCTACCCTTCTCCTGGATGAAGATCTTAGTTGAGTTTTTACAAAATTACATGTTAGGCAAATCCTGCTGTAGCTCTCTGAAAAATTACACACATAGCTTTAAGCCCTTAAAACACATTCCATTCAAATTGTTTCAAATGAGCCAAGACTCTCTGCACTATTCGTTACTTTTCCTGACTTTCCTTAACATACAGTCCAATGGTTTAGTACTGTAGAGTGGTGTAAATCCAGACTAGAAACCAGAGCAAAGAAAACGTCACTATATTGTCTGCAACCGGCTGGCTACCACAGATTCAATTATCTTTGGTAAGAAAGGCAGTGTGGATATTGGTCAGTAGTTTGCAGATCTAGACCTGGTTTCTTTAAGAGTGGGACAACCATAGCATGATTTAAAACATCAGGATATGCACACCTTTTATGGGCGTGCTTTAATACCGGAGAAATGTTCCCAGCAAACAAACTGATATGCTATTTAACAAACGAAGCAGGAACCGTCTCAGTTATAAAGTCAGAGGGTGATAGAGCAAGACACATTATTGATTGCATCTATACATGAGACAAATTCAAAACTCTGAAAACAAAACTTTAGAGAAACTGAGCTTACCTCTGACAAAACTAAGAATTATAATGTGAATCCATAAGGTGTCACACAAAAAGAGTCAGCAAGCCCATATTTGGCCTAGTTTCAGGGTAAGTAAAGTTTTGATGCTCAGGTTTAATGGAGAACAACGAGCCAAGAACTCGTATTCAGTTCTAAAAATAGTTCAGTTAAAAAATGAGTTAAAAGTGTAATGTAAAATGTTAGTTTTGGAATGTGTCACTGACCTCTGAAAAATGGTATTTGTCACACCGAATATTATTGTACTTAATGACGAAAGTAAATGTCGCACTTAAGTTAATACAAAGATTTATAAAAACCCAATTATTGTAGTCTTCAAAGGAGGGGGCAAAGGAAGCAGTGGATCAGCATAGTTTATGGCACCTGTCAGGGCATTAAAACGTTGAGGGCCATGTATCAGAAACTAGCAGCCGAGAAGAGATTTGCCAGTGAAACTGCCACATTTATCTGTATGATGGGAAGCATGAGTTCTAAAGCTTTACCACCTGCAACTGGGAACTAGATTTAAGCAGTACACCTTTAAACAGCTGTATAAAAGCACAAAAGATGGGTCTGACTAAATAATAATGGGCCTCTCCAGCCGCCAAGACTAGACTGGATGTGTAAAGATTTGGACCTTCCAGGTCTATCTGGGGCATAGGACTGCAAATACAGGTACCCTAACAGTCAAAAAAAAGGTTAAAAGTGATGTTTCAAGATTGAGGCAATGCTTGTCGGGAGGTTTGGGTATATCTTATTGCTTGCTGGCCAGATACGTTATGTCTCTGGAATGAGCTCAGTTCTTTAAGGTGTCCTCCACTCCTCTGGTCCGCTAATGAGCTAGGTCTTGTCCGGATTTTCCACTGATCAGACATCTACTCATGGGAAACATGAGCCAAGCAGAGATCTGCCTTTGTTCAAATTTCAAACTCCTCACCTCATCAAGGAGAATTACATCTTCCACTTTAGTGTAATTTGTATCTGGTTCTTGGAGTAGGGAGACCAGGGTCTTACCTCATTGGGCTTATGAAATTATTTTGTTGAACTGAACTAACCAGAGAACCAGTTTAAGTCCACCGCTGCTATGTGATAGTTAGCAACACAGGAAAAGGTGGGAGGAATGGTTTTGACTCTACAAAAAGAAACCAATCTGAAAAATGAAAGGAAAACACATCATATCTACCAGGTGACACTGATTTTAGGTAAAGGATCTGGACATAAACGAATGCAGGCCATAATATTCACAATTGAAAAGGGTAGCCTGAAAACATACTGCTATATTGTGGATATGCGTTAGTGTAAAAATACTTGCACCGCGTGTACATGCTCAGAAAGAGAAAACAAAGCAATTTGAATGCCGGAGTGTAGTGAGACAATTATGATGAGCAACGCGACTTGCATAAACAGCGTGTTACCTGGATTAATATCGCCGATTCCAGGGAAGTTAGATATCGCTATCAATACGTACACATGCTTAAGAAAGAGAGTGGGACAGTTTTAGTGCCTGTGTAATATCATAAAATTAACAAAGAAAAAAGTTACGTGAAAAAAGACTCGTGCCCAAGGCCCCAAGTTATCTGGAGTGATGTTTCTGCTCGCAAAATGGTGTATCAGCGCGTGTATGAGCGAAAGTTTGCCATTAAAAAGTGCCTGACATTTAAAGAAGCTGCACGGCAGATGTGTGTGCTGTGTCACCAGGAAGCGCAAAACACAATAGAATGATGAAACCGACTAAATACTTGTAGTTTGCGATATGTTTTCAGACAGTGTCGAACACAATGAAAAACGACCCGGATATAAACTAAAATTACAAATAAAACATGATTATCAATGAGTAAGACAGCGAAGCTACTGAATTGTGACAGTACATCTATGATGACTAAAAAACCATTAGTGTGTGACATCTAACAGCTAACTGGAAAAAATATACAATTTTTCTTCTATGTCAGAAAATAAAGGTACATTGTTCGCTGTAGGTCAAGAAAGAAGGAGAAGCAACAATAAACAGAGAACCATATCACACACAAAAAAAAACATTTCCAGTTTCTCATTCAACCCTTTGGGTGTAGAGTTCCAAATCTTTTTAGCCAGATTTTCTCTTTGGACTAAAAATGTGTGGCTATCAGTTTCAGGGGCAGTTTGAACTATTTCCAAAATTTGAAACCTGGTTTGTGCAATATTGTGTTTCTCCTCAACCCAGTTTAGTGCTAGACTGGAGTTTTTATTCTTATTATGGACTGTACTTTTATGTTCTGTTATTCAGATTTTCATTTTTCTTTTGGTTTTCCCCACATATAGAAAGCCGAATGGCTGTTTTAAACAATAAACAACATTCTTTGTGTTGCAATCTGCTGAATTTTTTCTAATCTGAAAGACAGACTTTTGTTGGAATGAACCACTTAATTGCCAGTGATTACTTTATTGCAATAAATACAGTTATGACATTTCTTGGTGCTAGTGTGCATCTCAGAAATACATTTTTTAAATGTCAACAATTCATTGAAGTTATTGGAGCACTTGTAGGCGAAAAGTGGTTTGTGGTTAAACAATCCTTTGAAGTTTTGTTCCACCTGTAAAATTTCCCAGCGGCTGTGGATGATTCTTTTGATTGCTTGAGACTTAGCTGAAAATTTTGATACAAACACCATCCTTAATGGTTTGTCAAGAGTGTTTTTTGTGAGTAGTGTCACATGCTCAATGGATTCAATCCTCTGTACCGCTTTCTCTAATATCGAAATGGTGTAATCCCTACTAGTAAGCCTAGATTTATACTCATCCATAGCCAATGAACAGTCATCATTGTCAGGAGTAATCCTTTTGATTTGCAAGAATCGGGAAAATGGCAAGTGTTGCTTGACGGTTTGGGAATGATAGCTGTGGAAGTGTAATGTGTTATTGCGATCAGTCGGCTTATTGAACACTTTGGTTTTGATGCTGGTGAGTGTTATCTCAACTAATACATCCAAGAACGAAATGGTTTTGTTGCAGATTGAATGGGTAAATTGAGTACATGGGTTCCTTGAATTCAGCATGGAAAAGTTATCCTCTAAACTTTTTTTTTTACCTTTCCATATTAGGAAGATATCATCAATGCAACGTAAATAAATCAGCAAATGTTCTTGGGATGACTGCTCACAAATGATGTATTGATCTTCAAATTTGGACATGAAAATTTTGCATACCTGGGACCCATGGATGTCCCATTTGTTTGGAGATAATATTCACCTTTCCAACATAAATTGCTGTGGTAAAGACAGAAATGTAGTAATTCTAGCAAAACCACTTTGTTGGCGTCCACATTTTCTTGATGAAAAATAGTCCATTATACTGCATCTATGTCCTCGCTGTGGAGAATGGATGTATGTAGGGAGTTAACATCAATGGTGCAAACTCACCAAATGGCAATGTTGCTGGATGGTATTTGGATATTAATCCAGGTAACACACTGTTTATGTGTGTTGCATTGCTCATCGTAATTGTTTCACTACACTCAAGCATTCAAATTGCTTTGTTTTCACTTCCTGAGCATGTACATTCGCCACAAGTGTTTTTTCATTAAAGCATAGCCACAATGTGGTCCGTATTAAACATTAAGATGGTCACTTCGAGGGAGGAGCCAAGATGGCGACCAGAGCAGACGCTTGAGCGCCCGGCTCCGTCGGTCCGTGGCCTCGGACTACTATCCTGATGCTCATCCTTGCCGATTCTCGAGGTGCACCGTGTGCGAAGACGCGCTGACCGCGCTGCTGCTTTCCCGGAGTCTCAACCCGCCCGGATGCCCGAGTTCTGGGTGCTTTTGTCCTCTGCACTGAACCCTGCGCCCTTACGGCCTTTGCCGGCCTCCTGGAAGCTCCGCAGTTACCGGACCAGCTAGCGCTAACCTGAGCCCCGCGGTCCCGATCTCGCCTTGCACCATGGATCGTTGCCGGATGAGCCCGAGGAGAGACGGCCGGACACCTTCTGCACCCTGTGCCTGACGGGCTGGAGCTGTGGGGTGGGCCCCGGTGCGGTGAGTCTCCTGCCCCGCTCTGAGGACCGAGCTGCGGGGGGCTGCTGCCCCCTTTGCCTATTGCCTAGCCAGCGGCGAGGGGGACCGGCGAGAAGATAAGCGACTGTCGGCCTTTCCTGTTGCGGCGTAGACCTGAGGGGAATTGACCCCTTGCCACGACCCCCCCCCCTGGCCATTGCACCGTATAGCGGCAAAACATGGCGTTGAGTGCCTGCTCGCGGCTGGGGGGTGATACTCCGGTCTCGCCCGCTGCCCACTTCGCCCTCCCTCTTCCGGACACCAGCTCCACAGTGCCGTCCCGGATTGCTGCTGATGTTGGGGCCCAGCTTCCGCTGACATGCGGCTCCGTTCTGGCTGTCCTGCGGGACTTTCAACTACAGATGTGCGCTGGCCTGCAGGCGCTGAGTGAGAGGTTTGACCCCATACTGTCGGCTGCGGGCCGTGAGCGCACTGTTTGTCATCCACAGGGCGTAGGTCTCCCGGTGCTCTTGTCCTCTTGCGGGGACGCAGCGGCGGTGTATGATTGTGCTACACTGGTGCCTTCATCTAGCGCTCCCGGCGCCCAGGGTCCACCGCTCTCCACCTCAACTGCGGATACTTTGTCCCCCTGGTCATGGCAGCCTGCTTCATTGTTCCCTGCCTCACCGCGTCCGCGAGGCTATCCTGCTGAGCGATACCTAACGGCTTCGAGGGACCGTCCGCGGTGGCCCACTGCTACCTTTTTCTGGAACTCCTGTACCTTACTTGCCAGGTTTGGATTTTATGTGGTGCAACGAGGGACCCCAATCGGTGGTCGGCGGCCATTTCGTGATCCTACTTCATCATCCTCTCACAAGCGGCCATCTTGTCTTTGTCTGCTCGGGACATGGGGCCTTCACGCAGGAGCTGGTTTAATCCCAAGCCCGCGATCGGGCCAGGGCTAGACTGACTTCTATCGCTATGGTTTATGGACGGGCTGGCCTGGGACTGGGACTGTATGTATGTTTTGCGCGACTTGTATCCCTTGCTTAAACTGTGGTGCCATGGTATCTTTGCATGCCGTTTTTTGGCGTAGAGGGCTTCCAGTGTGTGGGGGCCATAACTGGCTGATGGTTCGGGGCGCTCTGGTGTCCAGTGGGCTCCTCCCCACCTTCTTTTCTGCTTTCTTCCCTTCTTTACTCTGTTCCTACTTTCTCTCTTCTCTATATTTCGGGTTCATTGGGCGACAGGCACTATGCTGGGGGGGGGGGGTAGGCCGTAGCCTCCGCATTGGTGTAGGGTGGGGGGGTAATACTCTGTTCTCAATTAGTTCTATGGGCCTTTCTTCTTTTATGTCTCTGTGCTCTACTTTCTTCGATTCGGGGTCCGGGTGTGGGGTGGATCGAGTGGGGGCGGCTCTGGAGGGGCGCGTACTTGCTCATGTGACTATCCTGATATATCTCTGCACCGCCTCACTGATTGAGATTTTACTCCCATTGTTGTTCTTACTGATGTTGCTGCTCGCCCGTGTGGTGAAGCTATCTTGCGGACTCGAATCTACTTTGCTCTTATCCTTCATTGACTTTTTTTTTTTCTCTGATAAAATCATCAAAAAACTTAAAATTAACCTTCACCTCTCCTTCCCCGGGTTTCAAAGATATCTCCAGTATGTAACTTATAACCTGTTGTTAATCCTGACCGTTGATGCACGGGGGCTGTAATGTGGGTATCAGTGCTTTACTGTATCGTGGCCGGCCTGACGGTTGTAGGCCCGTATTTGTTCTTTTAAGATGCACGAATAAAGGTTTTTAAAAAAAAAAAAAAAAAAAAAAAGATGGTCACTTCATCGAGATTTCAAGTCACTACTTTGCACAAGACTGTTTTCTTCTTCACCAAGCAAATCTTTGACATCATGGCAAATGACAGACAGAATAATTAATTCTGCACTTATAGTTTGTTTTGGGTAACATGCAGTTAGATGCATGTTCATTTATCTTGGGAACACTAGGTACTTGATCACTTTAGATTGCACACTCCTTTTTTCAGTGGTAACATTAGGTTGGCATGTTTTTCCACTATATAATCACATATCTTTTTTGGTGCAGACCGCTGCACTTTGGATTTTGTTAGTTGTATGTTTTGCACATTGTGGAATATAAGGTGACCACACTATGTGTGTACAATTAGATATGTTCCCATGAACTGTTGCGGACAGCAGACTTGTATATTCTATTACAGTTACCCCTAATGAACGGTCTTTACCTGAAATGCATTGGGTTCTGGTGAAACGAGATATTTATCACTTTATATTGACACAAATTTGAATTTTCAATGGCATTGTTGATAGATTTTAACTGCATCACAAACTGAAGATTTATACTTCCAAACAACTATTACAGAAATGAAACTAAAGAACTTTCACGCATCTTTTGTGTTTTCATAAAGCTTTATTGTCTCAATGTCAGAAAAAGCCTGCGGACTAATTTCGGGAGTGGGCCTTGGAACTGGATAACCAGTTGGTTACCAGTAATTTCCTCAAGGACTGACATCTTAAACAGAGTGGGTTCAGTGGGTAGTTTTGTCCATAGAAGTGAAATCCTGCTACAACAATTGGCTGTTACACCTCCTAGACAGGGAAGAGGGGGCAGTTACTACCCCCTGCCATTAGGATGGGGCTTTAGTGTAGGCGTTGCTTCACACTAGAGTTAGCTCTGCTAACAGCAGTGTACAAACGCGTTGCACACCAAGTGATCCTAGATTTGGAATAAACAGGTTAATATAATAAGTAATTGCACACTCTACCACAAGGGGATAGCCAAGTTTTCAAGAGTTCATAAAGTGTGCTAGTCATGTATTTAAATTTGTGTTAACGGTATAGAGCAAATCTAGCCAAAAAGCAGCAATGCAAAATAGAAGGTCAAAGGCAAGGATACAGTTGAGTGATAGTAAAGATCAGTGGTTTCTGGAGCATGTACTGCATCATTCCTATAAAGTAACATAAGTGAGTTGAGAGATGGCTGGAGAAAAGACCATATATTTACTTCACGAAAAACAAAAGAGAGAGCGAGGATGTAGGGGTACGTCCCGATCCCCTGGGTAATGTTACAAAAAACAATGTGGACGGACCCTATTATAGTGTGAATCTATCAATCACTAAGTGTGGTAAGTCCAAGGACCCATTAGGTTTATTTAAAAGGCCCCTCACACACCAACCTGGTTGGTGTCATGCTTCATCATTGGGGTCCCAACTGGGTGGCCTAATGCCGCCCGGTTGTGCTACGATGCCTGATGACAGCGGAGCGGGTGTGGTGTGAATGTGTGATGTGAGTGTTAAAAATACCTCTGAGAATCCTTGGCAAGTAAATTTATTAGTGGCGGCTCAGGGTATGGTTAAAAGGCTATGTGATGCAACTGAAAAGAAGTAACGATCTGTAGTTGTCTAGGTGATGTGGTCTACATGTTTCAGCCCGTTAAAAAGTTGAGGTGGGCTTTCTTCAGGACCGAGAGTTAAAAGCGTGAGTGGCAAAGTGAAGGCTACGTGAAGGGGTGAGGTACCAACACACGCGCTAATGTGTGTGGACTGGGTGTCGGTATACTTACTGTTGGACCTATGTCCTAGGGGTAGCTTGGCCCAGGTCAACAGGCTAACATCTCCACTTGGCCTTTCATGCTTGCATCCTACTCAGCTCACAATCTTGCGCAGCACCACCCAAAAGAAAGGACACTACACTGTACTTTTTTTAGAAAAAAGGTAGAAAAGTTTATCTTCCCTTTCCAAATGAATCAATTTGGTTTTTATCCTCTACATTCCAGTTTCACAACATTGCATTATGTTCTAAATGGTAATACTAGTCAACATCAGATTGGCAGATAATTCATCAACACAGGATAATGTAACCCAGCGCCTTAAATTCCAGCCCCAATTACAGTACCACGTTTATCATGTACATCCCACTGGCAATCAAATGGTTATATATTCTGTACAATCTTCAAGGCAGATGAGTACATTACAGCTATTTCAAGATCCTACAAGGTCTTTGGGACCAGATTGTTACTCTAGCAAGTTTCCTCCAGGGTATACACGATAAGGGCACCCCCAGCGCTATTCTCACATCCCCCAATGCGCTCGGAAACAGTTGGATGCACTACGCTCTATACTCTGATGTACCAGGGATAGTCTTATGCAGGCTGTCAGTTCTTGTCCTCTTGTTGAAAGTTACCCCCAGGAGGCCCAGCTTACACTATGCCCGGCTTCCTCCTCACGGGGTGCTTCACGGAGGCAGGGGCCGAGTTCCTGGCTAATTTCTACTGAAACCCGACATTCAAGGGGGTTCTCCTCAGGGAGGGCGAAACCAGGGACCTTTTTCTTCCGCCCGCCTCCCCGGGATCTTTGCGACTTGCAGGCTCCCAAGTGAGCCAAGGCCCCGCTCCACAGCGCTTCCCCTCCCAGTCCGTCGGCCTCACCTCAGTAACGGTCTCTGGCGGAGTTCAGCGCCGGGGGGAGGTTGTCCTCAGCTCTTCGTTGTCCTCACACCCCCGACACCAGTACTTCGAGCCTCCGCTTCGACTAGAGGCGCACCCGACGCCGCCAGGAGCAGCGCGGCTCTCGGGGGGCGCGGCTTCCTCACTCACCCAGGAGCGGCGGGGGCGGCGCTCCAAAATCCACCCCCGTCACGTGACACTAGTCCGGCCGCTTCAGAGCTCGACACAGCCCCCGTTTCCTCAGCGCAGCCTCCTCACACTCCCGGCTGCGTCGCTGGCCGGCAACTGGCACACTAGAGCCCCAGATCTCCCCACAAGGCCCCCAGAGACTTCAGGGACACTTCTAGATCCGGGTCCGCGGCAGTGAGTGTTCCCAACTAAGGTTCGTGACGGGGGGGGGGTCAAAGTTAAACAGGCGATCTGCACACCCAGGCGGTCACATTGATAAGCCAACTCCTGGGGACTACAGCCAAGTCTCCTTCCTCTCTGTCAGGAGGATGATCAGTCGATAGTTCTGGAGTCCAGTATCCCAGGGGTCTACCAGGATGTAGGAGTGATAGTCCAGGAGGGGGTCTCGCTTCCCTGACTCTCTTCAGAGGTCCTGATTAAGTAGGAGCGTCCTGGGTAAAGGTGACCTCAGACAGTGGCCGGGGACAGGGACAGGTCAAAAGGTCGAGGGTGGTATCGGCTGAGGAGGGAAGGATCGCAGAACCTCAGAACTATCAATTTCCCTCTCTAGCGCAGCCACCTCCCCACTCAGATGCCTTACTCCTGTCTACCTCACAGCCCACCTATCAACCTAAAATGGCCGACCTACCTCACCCCTATTTATAACCTGGGCCCTGACTGACCAGAGTGGTCCAGAAGGTTCCGGAACCCCTCATGATAGTCTATGGCCCAGGTCCTAGGGTGACAGTTTAATCCACCATTTTGTGACAACACTAAATCCCCTCTTCCATTTTAGTGAGACACCTTGCACCTCACCCTCAATTAGTGAGAATGGGGCGCCCAGAGCCTCTACGTCTACACCCAAAAAGTTTAGTAGACAAAAAAATGAGAAGGTGAAAAGGGACATAAAAAGAATTATAAAATGAGGAGGGAACTGCCAAAGGGCTGACAGGTCTAACACGCGTCCCCCCCAGCTGAAAGTGGGGAGAGCTACCCAACCCCTTGGGAGTCCTCTTCACTAAGGCGGAAATACCTGGAGAGACCGTCAGCATTGGCGTGGTCCACTCCTGGGCGATGTTCCACCCTAAAGTCCATCCCCTGTAGGGAAATGGACCACCTCAACAGCTTGGGATTCTCGCCCCTCATTTGCATCAGCCACCTAAGGGGCCGGTGGTCGTTCTGAACCAGGAAGTGCGAGCCAAACAGGTATGGCCGCAGCTTCTTCAGAGCCCACACCACCGCAAAAGCTTCCCTCTCAATTGCACTCCACCTCTGTTCCCGGGGGAGTAGTCTCCTAGATAGGAAAACCACCGGTTGGTCTAGACCCTCATCATTAAGTTGCGACAGCACTGCTCCAATACCGTGCTCCGACGCGTCTGTCTGGACAATGAACTCCTTAGCGAAGTCAGGGGCCCTGAGAACAGGTGCCGCACACATGGCCTTTTTCAAGGTGTCAAAAGCTTGTTGACATCCCTCGGTCCAGATCACCCGTCGAGGGTGCTTTTTGGAAGTGAGCTCAGTCAAGGGGGCCACGATGGTTCCGTATCCCTTGACAAAGCGTCGGTAGTAACCAGTGAGGCCCAAGAAGGCCCGAACCTCTGTCTGTGTCTTGGGGGGTTCCCAGGCCATGATGGTTTCGATCTTGGCCTGGAGGGGTTGCACCTTGCCCCGACCCACCAAGTGACCGAGGTACACTACCGACCCCTGCCCGATCTGGCACTTACTGGCCTTGATCGTCAGACCTGCCTGCTGCAAAGCCTGAAGAACGGCCTGAAGATGACTCAGATGACCCTCCCAGCTGCGGCTGAAGACAGCGATGTCATCCAGGTACGCAACTGAAAAGGTTTCCATTCCAGAGAGGACCTGGTTCACCAATCGCTGGAACGTAGCAGGGGCGTTCTTGAGCCCGAAGGGCATCACACAGAACTGGTAGTGACCCTCGGGTGTGGAGAAGGCTGACCTCTCCTTGGCTCCATCCGTCAGGGAAATCTGCCAGTACCCGGAGGTGAGGTCAAAGGTACTGAGATATTGGGCAGCTCCCAGCCGGTCAATGAGCTCATCCGCCCTTGGGATTGGATGAGCGTCTGTCTTTGTCACAGAATTCAGTCCCCTATAATCCACACAGAACCGGAGTTCTGGGGTAGTGCCCGGTGGGGCAGCTTTGGGTACCAGTACCACCGGACTGGACCAGGGACTACTCGAAGGCTCAATCACTCCTAGCTCTAGCATCTTGGTAACTTCCTCATGGATGCTAGCCTTCACCTTATCCGACAGTCGGTAGGACTTGGACTTCACAGGTGGGCTGTCCCCTGTGTCCACGTCATGGGTACACAGATGAGTCCTTCCCGGGATAAGGGAGAACAAGGAAGCAAACTGCTCCAGTACCTGGCGACAGTCCTTCCGTTGTTCAGGAGTTAGTGACGGTGAAAGGATCACTCCCTCCACCGATCCATCCTTCTCTTGGGACGCAAACAGATCAGGAAGAGGTTCACTTTCCTCTTCCTCTGACCCATCAGTCACCATCATTAACGTGACCTCGGGTCTCTCTTGGTGAGGCTTGAGGCGATTGACATGGAGCACCCGATGGGGCTGCCTGGGGGTCTTAAGATCTACCACGTAGGTAACCTTACCCTTTTTCTCAACCACCTCAAAGGGACCTGACCAGCGATCCTGGAGGGCGCTAAGCTCTCCAGGTTCCATCACCCACACCTTCTGGCCAGGCTCCAGCTCCACCGGGTGAGCGTTTCGGTCATACCATTCCTTCATGACCGTTTGGCTGGCTTCTAGGTTTTCAGAAGCTTGCTTCCACAACCTAGCCATTTGGCTACGAAAGGCCAGCATGTAGCTCACCACATCCGGGGGAAGTTTTCTGGGAGTCTTTTCCCATCCATCCTTCACCAGGCTGAGGGGTCCACGCACAGGGTGCCCGTACAACAACTCGAAGGGGCTGAAGCCCACTCCCTTCTGTGGTACCTCCCGGTACGAAAACAGCAAACAAGGTAGGAGGACGTCCCATTTCCTCCGCAGGCCCTCGGGCAGACTCCGGATCATGCCCTTTAAGGTTTTGTTAAACCTTTCCACCAGACCATTAGTCTGGGGGTGATAAGGGGTGGAGAACCGGTAAGTAACTCCACACTCCTTCCACATAGCCCGCATGTATGCCGACATGAAGTTGGTACCTCTGTCCGACACCACTTCCTTGGGGAATCCCATCCGGGTAAAAATTCCCATAAGGGCCCGTGCCACCGCAGGTGCAGTAATGGTCCTCAAAGGTATAGCCTCTGGGTACCGTGTGGCATGATCCACCAGAACCAGGATAAACCTGTGACCGGCCGATGTTGGTGGATCCAATGGCCCGACAATGTCGATGCCCACCCTTTCAAAGGGGGTACCAACGACAGGCAGTGGTTCCAGGGGAGCTTTCAGCTTCACCCCTGTCTTCCCACTAGCTTGGCAGGTTACACACGTCCTACAAAAAGTATCGGACGTAATCCTCATCTGAGGCCAGTAAAAATGAGGGACAAGTCGAGCAAAGGTCTTGTCTTGTCCCAAGTGTCCTGCCAAGGGTATTTCGTGAGCCAGTCCTAATAGGAAGGCTCGGTAACGCTGGGGAACTACCAAGGCCCGGGATGAACCATGCACCGGAGCCTTGGGTTCGCTATACAGGAGTCCATCTTCCCAGTATATGTGGAAGTTCCCCGAATCGTTACCCGCTGCCTGGGCTTCGGCCTGCCGCCGTAAACCCTCAAGGGTAGGGCACTCCTTCTGGGCCCGACAAAACTCTTCCCTAGTAGGTCCTCCCTCCACCTGCCAGTCTGCAGGGGTAGGCAAGCCCTCCAGGGACGTTACATCCCCCTCCGTAGACTCCGGGACAACCTTAGTTGCCCCATCCACCTTTGGAGGGTCAGATGCCGGGGCAGGCTTTCCCCGTCCCCGTCTACCCTTTCCGGCAGCTGGTTGGGCCTTTGTCCCAGGCTCCAACCTCGGTGTGTCCCCTTTTCGGGTGGTCTCGGACCGAGTGTGGGCACACGTCCACTCAGGGGTCCCCAACATTTCCATGTGGGCCCTGAACTCAACCTCCTTCCACGCCGAGTGTTCAAGGTCGTTTCCCAACAGGCAGTCGACCGGCATGGCAGGGCTGATCGCAACTCGTAGAGGACCCGCCACCCCTCCCCACTCAAAGGGAACCTGGGCCACCGGATAGTGACCCTCTCGGTTGTCAGCCATCACAACCGGGTGGACTACATTGGGGACCACCTGCTCTGGGGACACCAGCTGACTCCTTACCATAGTCATGCTGGCTCCTGTGTCCCTCAGAGCCTCCACCCTCTGGGCATTGATGGTGACCCATTGCCTGTACTTAGTAGTATTCGAGGGCATCTGGGTCTTAGGAACCATCTCACAATCCCCTAAGGACACTAAGGTTAGCCCTGCCCACTCACCTCCCTTATCTAGGGGCAACTCCTCCCCGAGCACTACACTCGCCACCCCAGGGGTCTTTCCTCCAATGGGAGGGTGTGGTCTCTTGAGACACTTGGCATCCCCCTTATAGTGCCCAACCTCACCACACTCGTAACATCGGACAACCCTAGGCTGCTGACCACGGTCAGGATAAGGGGGTTTGTGGGGACCAACCTTAGGAGGGAATCCTACTCCCTTCCCTGGTGAACTCTTTTGGGGACCTTTAGAGAACTCCCTCTTTTTGTCTCCCCCCTCTGTCTTCTGGGGGGCGCCCTGTCCAGTCCTTTGGAAATTCCCTCCAGTCCTTTTTGAGGATACCCGGGTACTCGCCCAGATATCCGCCTCCTCCGCAAGCTTCCTGGGATTAGTTAGCTTGCTGTCTACCAGGTGCTGACGCAGCTCTGGAAAACTTTTCTCTAGGAGGTGCTCCTTTAAAATTAAATTGTACAGTCCCTCATAGTCCTTGACATCACTGCCCTGCACCCAGCCCTCTAAGGCCTTCCTGGCATAATCCAAGAAGTCCACCCAATTCTGAGTGGACAACTTCTGACTGCCCCGAAACCTCTGCCTAAATTTTTCAGGGGTCAGTCCGAATTTCCTTACTAGGGCTACCTTCATGACGGGGTACCTGGTCTGGTCTGGCTGTTCTAGCGCTAACAAGGCATCCCTCCCCACCGGAGGCATATACCTATACAGGCCACCCCCCCACTGGGCTTCAGGGACCCCATGGGCTCTTAGAGAAACCTCATAGGCAGCCAGCCATTTTACAATATCATCCCCTATGCCATAGCTAGCAACCACGTCTTTGGGCAGGTAGGGCCTGGACTCTCTCGAGACTTCTCTCGGTATGCTGCCACCATTAGGACTGCTGGGGGTTCCAAGTTGAAGGGCTTTGAGCTCTAACTCTTTTAAGCGAAGCTCGTGGAGGAACTTCCTCTCCTCCCTCTCCTTTTCCAACCGGGCCAGATCCATTCTAAGCTGTCTCTCTTCCCTCCGATCAACTAGGTCAGCAGAGGACAGGCTCCCCCCCGAGGCGCTACTTCCCACTCTTGATGGGGCCCTGGACCCCACGTCCATATTACCGCTCCCAGGGGGTAGAAGGACTTCCGGTTCTTCTAGGAGATCTAGTCCTGGTTCTTCTTCCCGTTTCCCGCTAGGGTGGGCCATAACCCAGGCTCTTAAGCTTGCCTGGAGCTCTGTCTTCTTTGCCCCCTGCTTAAAGAATACCCCCCGTTCCTGGCAGAACTCCTTCAACTGGGCCACTGTATACTCCTCCAGCCTACCCAATTCGAATTCCATCCTGCCAGATGGGACCCCAACACAGTTAACAAGAACTTTACTCAAGAAAGAGAATCCACAGGACAATTTTAAAAATCTCCAATTAAGAAATAATCTGGAGAAAACTCCAGTCAAAACAATACAGTGTAGGTGGTGTTGCGCGCAAAACTGCTGCCAAGCGGATGCAGGCACTGAATAACGATCCCACCGCTGAGCACCAACTTGTTGGACCTATGTCCTAGGGGTAGCTTGGCCCAGGTCAACAGGCTAACATCTCCACTTGGCCTTTCATGCTTGCATCCTACTCAGCTCACAATCTTGCGCAGCACCACCCAAAAGAAAGGACACTACACTGTACTTTTTTTAGAAAAAAGGTAGAAAAGTTTATCTTCCCTTTCCAAATGAATCAATTTGGTTTTTATCCTCTACATTCCAGTTTCACAACATTGCATTATGTTCTAAATGGTAATACTAGTCAACATCAGATTGGCAGATAATTCATCAACACAGGATAATGTAACCCAGCGCCTTAAATTCCAGCCCCAATTACAGTACCACGTTTATCATGTACATCCCACTGGCAATCAAATGGTTATATATTCTGTACAATCTTCAAGGCAGATGAGTACATTACAGCTATTTCAAGATCCTACAAGGTCTTTGGGACCAGATTGTTACTCTAGCAAGTTTCCTCCAGGGTATACACGATAAGGGCACCCCCAGCGCTATTCTCACATCCCCCAATGCGCTCGGAAACAGTTGGATGCACTACGCTCTATACTCTGATGTACCAGGGATAGTCTTATGCAGGCTGTCAGTTCTTGTCCTCTTGTTGAAAGTTACCCCCAGGAGGCCCAGCTTACACTATGCCTGGCTTCCTCCTCACGGGGTGCTTCACGGAGGCAGGGGCCGAGTTCCTGGCTAATTTCTACTGAAACCCGACATTCAAGGGGGTTCTCCTCAGGGAGGGCGAAACCAGGGACCTTTTTCTTCCGCCCGCCTCCCCGGGATCTTTGCGACTTGCAGGCTCCCAAGTGAGCCAAGGCCCCGCTCCACAGCGCTTCCCCTCCCAGTCCGTCGGCCTCACCTCAGTAACGGTCTCTGGCGGAGTTCAGCGCCGGGGGGAGGTTGTCCTCAGCTCTTCGTTGTCCTCACACCCCCGACACCAGTACTTCGAGCCTCCGCTTCGACTAGAGGCGCACCCGACGCCGCCAGGAGCAGCGCGGCTCTCGGGGGGCGCGGCTTCCTCACTCACCCAGGAGCGGCGGGGGCGGCGCTCCAAAATCCACCCCCGTCACGTGACACTAGTCCGGCCGCTTCAGAGCTCGACACAGCCCCCGTTTCCTCAGCGCAGCCTCCTCACACTCCCGGCTGCGTCGCTGGCCGGCAACTGGCACACTAGAGCCCCAGATCTCCCCACAAGGCCCCCAGAGACTTCAGGGACACTTCTAGATCCGGGTCCGCGGCAGTGAGTGTTCCCAACTAAGGTTCGTGACGGGGGGGGGGTCAAAGTTAAACAGGCGATCTGCACACCCAGGCGGTCACATTGATAAGCCAACTCCTGGGGACTACAGCCAAGTCTCCTTCCTCTCTGTCAGGAGGATGATCAGTCGATAGTTCTGGTGTCCAGTATCCCAGGGGTCTACCAGGATGTAGGAGTGATAGTCCAGGAGGGGGTCTCGCTTCCCTGACTCTCTTCAGAGGTCCTGATTAAGTAGGAGCGTCCTGGGTAAAGGTGACCTCAGACAGTGGCCGGGGACAGGGACAGGTCAAAAGGTCGAGGGTGGTATCGGCTGAGGAGGGAAGGATCGCAGAACCTCAGAACTATCAATTTCCCTCTCTAGCGCAGCCACCTCCCCACTCAGATGCCTTACTCCTGTCTACCTCACAGCCCACCTATCAACCTAAAATGGCCGACCTACCTCACCCCTATTTATAACCTGGGCCCTGACTGACCAGAGTGGTCCAGAAGGTTCTGGAACCCCTCATGATAGTCTATGGCCCAGGTCCTAGGGTGACAGTTTAATCCACCATTTTGTGACAACACTAAATCCCCTCTTCCATTTTAGTGAGACACCTTGCACCTCACCCTCAATTAGTGAGAATGGGGCGCCCAGAGCCTCTACGTCTACACCCAAAAAGTTTAGTAGACAAAAAAATGAGAAGGTGAAAAGGGACATAAAAAGAATTATAAAATGAGGAGGGAACTGCCAAAGGGCTGACAGGTCTAACACTTACTAACACCGTTCAAAAACTATGGAGGTAAAATTAGGGCAGCTAATCAGGGCATGGGAGGGGGTGGGTCTCTTCCGGTATATCAATTTGGTTCCGTGAGGATTCCCGCTGCGCAACCTTCTGCGGTCTCCCGATGTCCCGGCTTTGCCACTCACGCTTTTAACTCTCGGTCCTGAAGAAAGCCAACCTCAACTTTTTAACGGGCTGAAACATGTAGACCACATCACCTAGACAACTACAGATCATTACTTCTTGTCAGTTGCATCACATAGCCTTTTAACCATACCCTGAGCCGCCACTAAAAAAATTTACTTGGCAAGGATTCTCAGAGGTATTTTGAACACTCACATCACACATTCACACCACACCCGCGCCGCTGTAATCAGGCGTCGTAGCACAACCGGGCAGCATTAGGCCACCCGGTTGGGACCCCAATGATGAAGCATGACACCAACCAGGTTGGTGTGTAAGGGGTCTTTTCCTAATAGGTCCTTGGACTTACCATATATTTACTTCACCTTATCCTGAGAGACAGTACAGAGAAGATTTATTGTTGGAGTGAGCCTTGGATAAAAATAATTCTTGAATGATGAGGCAGATGATATTATTCACAATACAAAACAAGCCAGACAAGTAAAAAGAATATTATGAATAAAAATGATTCTGCCTGAAAGCACGAGGCCTTCAAATAATAATGAGTGCATGTGTTGCAATGGAAATGTTCACCCTTGAACAACCAATTCACTGCTTACATGATGCATGCAACAACTTGAGTTTAAAAACGAGAATCTCACCTCAGCTCTTCGTGATAGTTATGAGGCGGGGTTGGTAAAGAAGCAGGAACATCCACTGTTCTAGGGCAATTCGCAATAGCTCTGGCAAACAAATCATCATGTGGCCTGAAAGGCAGGTGGAACTGCTTATGTCCTACAGCTCTGGTAACTGAAGCCGAGAAAAGAAAGGCATTCTATCATCAAAGCAGGCAAATGACCCCAAAGACTGCTTTTAGCAACTGGTATGATTTGACAGTTAAAAGTGTGACACAAGCACTTTGCTGTATATCATTACAATTATACTCTGCTTACTCTGTTAAGCTTAACAATAACCAAATTAACGCTTCATTCAAGTGTTTAAAGAAATGCAGACTGTGTACTGAAGTAGATAAAAACATGTATTCCCACAGTCACACATCCAAAGCACTACGCTATAAAATATACGTCAACGTTGCCTTCGCAAAACACTGCTGCAAGGTCAGTCAGAAATATATCATGCAACGCACCAAACATGAGTTACCTAGACTGACCTCTATTTTAAACTTGACATTTAATGAATGAAACACAAAACATCATGGATAGCTTTACTTAGCTCATAATATATTAATAGCTTAACGACAAAGAGCTGCTGTTCCACGTGGTGAAGATGGTCCAAGTTATTCAGTTTACCAACGCTCCATTGCGCATTCTCTGGACCAAACACATCCATGCACTATGTTAGCTTCTGGGGATTCTGTCAAGGCAATTTTAAGACACCAACCTCATACTTTTCCTGGAGATACCAGTTCAAAAACTGTCTCAAACTGGTCATGTGAACAATCCAGGTGGTGGTTGTATTAAAATGTACATGATAAATGTACCCAAAATTTCGCCCTCTACTAAGGAAAATGGTGAGATTTTAACCAATAAAGTCACTCAATGAATTAGGCAAAGCCGCTCAATTATAAGAATAGATATAGTAGCCACACTATGGTGCCATTTTAATGATGGATTTGCCTACATCACCCTTGAGTTAGCCAATGGAAATCTCAGAGATGGTCTAGTAAACTTGGACCAACGCACCTCACCACCCAACAGATCTAAGATCCACTTTAAGAGGACGGAGGCATTTGACTCGGGAAGTACTAAGCCCTCGGCCAACCAAAATTACAATGCAGAAAGTGGTTACAAAAAGGGGCAGTTCAATGGGGAGGCAGGAGGTGGTAGTACATGAAGAGAAGAGGGATTGCCACCCCAATGAATACGTTTAGCCCGATGAGGGAGTCTCATGCCCTAGTGCACCTGCAGAAACGCAATTACAGATTTCTCCCAGCGAGGCCAGTGACAAGGAGAGTCATTCCCTAGCACTTACATAGCTTACAACCCCAGGAAATATCAACAAACTGAAGATATTGTCCTGGAACACAACAGGCCTAACTCCAATCTTATCAGCGAGGAATGTGGGAACTTTATTGACAGCTTCAATATATGCCTTCTCCAGGAGACGTGGGCCACTGACGTGGTCCGCCCAGTGGGCTTTACAAATATTTATGTAGAGGCCTCCCCCTCACCTGCCAGTCGGCCAGCAGGGGGCCTCATTATTTGGGTTAACATACATTTGAAATGTACCATTAAAAAATTGGACACCAAATCCAGGGAGCTATTGGCCGGGAGTGTTAAAAGTCTAAATGGGAACCAGTCAATCCTTTTGGTCAATATCTATAACAGATTCTCTTCACAGAATCAGAACTCTCCAACTAAAACAGCCCTTGATGATTTCCTATAAAGGTTTGAGGGCGCTAGTCATCTAATAGTTGCAGGGACCTGAACACTTCTTATGAACCTCTTGAACTGATGTCACATGTCACTGTGAGTAGGGTGAGGAATTGGGAATCTCAAGTCAGAGCCACGTTGGTGCTGCTAGAAACTCAAAAGCAGCCTTCCGAGAAGCCTCCTTTACTCTTAAGTGTAATCTTCAAGCCTGGTATGGGCATTCAATATCTGATAAGGAACCTGTAGAACCGCCGCTGGAGTCAATATGGCGTCCGCAAACTTGGACGTGTAAGCTAACCGCTCACTGATGCTAGAGCCCGCAAACGGTAGTGCAGTAAAAGTGGCGATAAAGCACTGAGTGAATCCAGGAGCAGAACGGGAGAGTACAGGACAGTAACGCCGAGTCGTGGGCTCACCTGGTGATGGAAGCTGTGGGATGCTTAGCGTTTTGGCAGTGGTGGCCGCGGCAAGGCTTGGTTGTTTTCGGCGGAGCTGCTGGGCGGTCCTGCTGTATCGGCATCGGGCTGCTTGTCCGTCTCAGAGGCGATACGGAGGTCCGAGAGGTGAGTATCCATTGTTTGCAACAATGCCTCTCAAAGGTGTGCGGGGGAGAACGTGGCCACAAGAAGATCCTCTCTGCGAAGGGAATGCCGGTGGCGGAGTGAAGACGCCAGGTAATCCCCCGACAGCCGCAAAAACTGTTAAACACGATATAAATGTTAAGGCGCTGAAAGCTGACACTTTGACCAAAAGAACTATCCCGGAGCTCTTTACTGTTGGCAAGGATAAAAAAAAAGGGGCAAGAATGTGGGTTCTTTACAAGTGGCGGGGATGGATGGAACGGGAGAGCTAGCTGGAATAGATAATAGATGCCTATGTAAACGAGGTCGCAACGACTGATAAAAATGGAGCCTCTATACCCACCACTGTAACTCCCTCGACTTTCTCTAATAATGATGGTATTTTTGACAATCAGAGGAGTAAGGAGCAGCACACTCTGATGGAGGATTTGAGCTCTCTTTCCGCATCTGTTGCTACGGGGGAAATCCCTATTGCAGATGCGGCTACTTGTGTTACCCTTGACTCAAACTCCGGTATTAAGTCGACAATGGCAAGTACTGCAGGGGGTTCTGATATTGGGGTAACTTCAGATAAAAGTGTTAATCTCCAAGTACACGATGCTGAATCTGGTGATTTTTTTCCATTATCTGATCAGTCCACATTGTCCTGTGAGGATTTAGTGGCAATCTTTAAAGCCCAAGCGAATGGGGACGGTGGCAGCGACCATAGCAGTGCGTACTTGGAAGACTTTGGCGAGTTTTTGGACGGTAGTCTGCATACTGTTCGTAAGAAATTAGATCATGAAATCACTAACATGGAATTTGAAAAGGATCACCCTGGTGGGCTACAGATAGACACAGATGCAATTAACCCTCCAGAAGATACATCTTTAGCCCTAATTTACCAATCAATAATGTCCCATCAGGAGGAAACAAGGTTGGAAAGTCAAAGAGTGCAGAACCTTTGCCGGAAACTTCAAAACTCAGTACGCCGTATCGCTAAAACTTGCTCAGATTTTACATCAAGATTTAATGAAGCAGAGGCACGCATTTTGCGTCTTGAAGACGAGCTTGTGGCACAAAAGGCCTTGACTGAATCTTTGCGTACTATGAAAGAGGACACATAGTGGAAGCTGGCCGATTTAGAGAATCGCTCACGCAGGAAAAACCTTAGAGTGCTACAGATTCCGGAGGGGCGGGAAGGAGAAGATCCAAGTTTATTGTTGATTTTTTACAGATGCATTCCCTGAGTTAACTAGATGGGACTGGAATAGAGAGATAGAAAGAGCACATTGTTTCCCCTTTTATATTGGTCCGAGAGTGGGTCAAGCATCGGATAAGCTTAGAGCATTTTTGATTTCTTTCAACAGCTTCTTAGCTAGGGAAGAGGTTTACCAGCTAGCCCGCCCAGATAAAAAAGGAGCAGGGAAAGATTTTGAGTTTTTTGTTAGGCCGGATTTCTGCCACTTCACTGAAGAGAATCGCTGGCAGCTACGTCAGCTTATCCCGCTGTTTCAAGCTAAAGGAGCTCAAGTATTTTTATTGAATCCAGCCAAATATAAAGTTATTTTTCAGGATCGTACTCGATACTTTTCCACAGAGGTTTCAGCAAAAGAATTCCTGAAATCTCTGTAGGTTCTGTTACAGATGGTTTCGCTCTTGAGGGAGCTCTCTTTCTTTTTGTTTTACTTTTTTTCTCTTTCCTGGACCGAGTGGGTGTATAATGGTGGGGTTGGGATAATACCATCTAATAGAAAAATGCTGTTTTTTCTTCGTTGTTGTTGAATTTTTTAGGTTAGAATGGTGTGCCCCGTCCCCTATGTAACACTGCTTTTTCTTTTTTCTTTCTTGTTCTGAGTGTTTCCCAGCCAGGAGGGGGAAGGAACATTCTTATTCTTTATTTTTCTGGTATTATTGCCATTAAAAGGATGTTTAGCAATTGTAAAGTATATGCAATATAGATTGTGGCTTATGGGGGACTTTTTTCTTTCTCCACATGGGCTGGGATAGGGTTTGCGGGAAACGGCATTGGGTGATTGGGAGCTTGTCATCACAAGGACCATTGGTCCTGAAGCCTCATTGGGGGGGGGGGACGGGGGGGGGGGGGGTCTCTGCGGGGGATTGGGTAGGTAGGGTTTGAGGGTGGGAGGATGCAGGGGGTGTTAGGTGGGGTAAAATCAGGAAAAATAATCCACAGTATCAGCATGGAAAAAGTATTTGATAGTTGAAGATTTGATGTCTTGCTTAAAATTGCAGTAAGGGCTTGTTCATTTTTTCTTTTCTTTTTTTCCAATGGCCAGCAGGGGGGTTAGAATATGTTCTTTAAATGTGTGCGGCCTCAACAATTATAATAAGATGCAAAGGGTTGCCGCTGAACTTCGCGTGATTCAACCGGATTTGCTATGTATCCGAGAAACGCACATTCCGTGGGGGAAACGTCAAATGTTGACAAATTTAGGTTTTGTACTTTTGGCTGCCTCACAACAAGCGTCAATGACGCGGGGCATAGCAATACTTGCTAAACCTGCTATCCAGACCTCAGGTCATTTTTTAGCAGATAAATTGGGGCGGTGGTTAATCGTGGAATGCGGCTTGGGTTGTTCTAAATTTACACTATGTACTATTTATGGGTCTAATTTTGATGAATCTTTAGTTTTGGAACAGTTACATTTGGAACTCGCATTGTGGCCGGTACCTTTGGTATTATGCGGAGACTTTAATATAAACTTGGTTAAGAAAGAATTACAGGGCGGGATACAAGGATACACGGGGAGGAAACCCAGGGTGTTTAAGGCATTGTATAATTTGTTAAAGGATCATGGATTACTTGATGCGTGGGATTTTCTTCAAGCAGCAGCACCTGGGTTCAAGGTTTACTCCTTTCCCCATCAGAAGTTAGCACGTCTAGATTATTTTTTTATATCTTCTGTATTACTCACAGGGGCATATATTTCCTAGTGTCACCTCTGATCACGCACCAATACCTTTAGAAATTCCCGCTCTTTCTGTAGGTAGCCCCCCAATAACTTTTTAATTTGATAGGAAGCTATTGCTTGATGGTAGTTTTAGAGAGCATATGCAGATATGAATTAAAGATTTTTTTGATAATAGTAGACAATCTGTCAATGTAGCAGTTCTTTGGGACACTTTTAAAGCCTGCTTTAGAGGGGAAGTATTGAGTTTCGGGATACATTATCAAAAGAAAGCTAAATTAGAATTACAGGAACTATATTCTAAATTGAGATTAGCTGAGGAAAAACACACAAGGAATTTTGCAACCTGAGGATATTGCAGATCTTGAAACTAGTGAGGCAAGATGTCGGGCAAATATTAATATTCTATGGAATAAGGAAAATGCTCGGAAATATTTAATTTATAAAAAGGAGTGCCATGAGTATGGTGAGGCGGAAGGTCAGTGTCTAGCTTTTTGACTGCAGATGAAGGAAGCCTCCCATAGATTTGCGGGTCTTAGAACGACTCTCGAGAGATCCTTGCGATTTTCCATAAGCTTTATACAGATTTATATACTCAACAGAAGCCACAGGACTCTGCAAGTAATTCAGCTATCTTAGAAGATTTGATGCAGATAGATCAGGAGCAGGCAGAGGTATTAGTCAGCCATATTACGATGGAGGAGTTAGAGATGGCTATTAAGAACTTGGCGAATGGTAAGGCTGCAGGACCGGATAAGCTCCCCGGGGAGGTCTATAGGTTTTTTTTTCATGACCTTAAGACTGATGAACAAGTTACTTACCTTCGGTAACGATGTATCTGTAGAAACATTAGTTAGTTAGATTCCTCACCTTAGAATATCCCCAGGCGTCAGGCTGGATCCGGAAAGATTTTACGTCAGCAATACCCCTTGCGCGTCACTAGGCGTCGTCTGCGGCTCTGCGTCCGTCGTCGTGATGACGTCGTCGGAACACTTAGACGCCACCCTCGCGCGCTGACGTCACTTTTTGTACATAGCTTTCCGCGCCAGGAACGCAGAGCCATGCAAGAGACAGACACTGGTGCCAAAAAATTCTAGGGCCCTGAAAGGGATAACCTCAACCCTAGATATCGGTTCGCAGAGCGGGGAGGATGGGCGAGTCGGTGAGGAATTCAACTAACTAATGTTTCTTACAGATACATCGTTACCGAAGGTAAGTAACTTGTTCATCTGAAAGAAACACGTTAGTTAGATTCCTCACCTTAGAATAGATACCCCAGCAATACCAACCCCCGTGGTGGGTCTGCGAACCAAGATAACACCAGAAAGTCCTGGAGAACAGAATGGCCAAAGAAGCAGTCTTTCCGGACTTGGCTATCCAGGCAATAATGCTTGGCAAACGTGTGCAGCGAGGCCCACGTTGCTGCCTGACAGATGTCCTGCAAGGAGACTCCCCGACCCAGGGCAGTCGTCGCCGCCGTGGCCCGAGTGGAATGGGCCCTCAGCCCAACAGGAGGTTCCTTTTTAGCTAAGGAGTAACAAACTTTGATGCACAAAACGACTCACCGAGAGATGGTCTGCTTGTGCACCGCCCGCCCCTTCTTACGCCCACGTAGCCAACGAAGAGTTGGTCGTCCACCCGGAACTGTTTTGTGCGGTCCAGATAGAAGGAGAGCGCACGTTTTGGGTCCAGACGGTGGAGCCTCTCTTCCTCTTTTGAGGGATGCGGAGGCGGAAAGAAGGTGGGCAGCGTAACAGACTGCCCGATGTGAAAGGCGGTCACAACCTTAGGAAGGAAGGAAGGAAGGAAGGGCGAGTGCGGAGCACAACCTTGTCTGGATGGACAGAAAGGAAAGGAGGCTTAGAAGAGAGAGCCTGGAGCTCACTCACCCTTCTAGCAGAGGTGATGGCTACCAGGAAAGCCGTCTTAAGCGTCAACAGACGAAGAGGACAATTATGAAGTGGCTCAAAGGGAGCGCAAATCAGATATGTCAAAACAAGATTCAAATCCCACTGAGGCATTACAAAAGGGACAAGAGGAAACATGTGAGTAATGCCCTTAAGGATTCGAGAAACAACAGGGGATTTGAAAAGAGAAGGCTGATCAGGAAGCCGGAGGAAGGCAGAGATAGCAGAAAGATAACCTTTAAGAGTGCCCAGAGCAGAGCCCTGCTGGGCCAAAGAAAGAAGAAAGAGAAGAACCTCAGAAAGAGGGGCGGAAAGGGGATGCACATCCTTTGCTGTGCACCATGCCACAAATTTGTTCCACCTACAGGTGTATACCGTTTTAGTGGAGGGACGCCTGGCTGCCAGAATCACATCGCAGACTTCAGGAGGCAAGACAAATGGCATCAACTGTCGCCGCTCAATCTCCACGCATGGAGGTGGAGACTGGACAGGTTCGGGTGGAGGACCATCCCCTGCTGCTGCGACAGAAGGTCCCCCTGAAGAGGCAGTCGTATTGGGGGATCGATTGACAGACTGAGTAGCTCGGGATAACAGTACCTTCGTGCCAAATCCGGAGCCACCACGATGACTTGGGCCCGGTCGTGCCTGATCTTCTTCAGCACTCTGGGCAGAAGTGGTATAGGTGGAAAGGCGTACAACAGAACTCTACTCGCGACGAAAGGCGTCCCCGAGCGAGTGCCGCCTTGGAAACTTCAACACGCAGAACTGCTGACATTGCGCGTTCGCTTCGGTGGCGAATGTATCTAACCAAGGCTCGCCCCACTGCCGAAAGAGGCCTTGCGCCACGTCCTAGTTTAGACGCCATTCGTGATTCATCATGCACTGGCGGCTGAGTTCGTCTGCTCTGGCGTTCAGAGAGCCCGCCAGATGTTGAACCACCAGGGTGATGCCCTGATGTTCCAGCCAAGTCCAGAGGCGCAGAGCCTCCTGACAAAGAGTCCACAACCCCACCCGCCCTGTTTGTTGCAATACCACATGGCGGTGGTGTTGTCCGTGAACACCTGCACCACACTTCCCCGGACAATGGGAAGGAATGCCTTCAGTGCAAGTCGGATCGCTCTCAGCTCCAAAAGGTTGATATGGAGCTGAGACTCCACTGGAGACCAGAGTCCTCTGATCTCCGCCTCTCCCATGTGGCCCCCCATCCCAGGAGGGACGCATTCGTCACCACTACGTGCTCCGGGTGGGTTTGGGAGAGGAATCTGCCGCTGACCCAATCGCGGTTCGTGAGACACCACTGCAACTGCTGTGCGGTGCCCTCCGCGATTAAGACATGGTCGGACAGGTTGCCCCGATGCTGGGCCCACTGAAACTTCAGGTCCCACTGCAGAGCCCGCATTCGCCCCCTGGCGTGATGCACTAACAGGATGCAGGAAGCCATCGGACCCAGAAGTCGCAACACCAACCTGACCGAAACCCGGGATAGAGGCTGAAAGATGGGAATCAGAGCCTGAATATCCCGGACCCGCTGCTCCGGAGGATAAGCCCGGAACTGCGCCGAGTCCAGCACCGCCCCGATGAAAAGGAGCTTCTGGGAGGGACTCAGATGCGATTTCGGCACGTTGATGGAGAACCCCAGTAAAAGCAGGAGGTCGGCCGTAGTCTGGAGGTGGAAGATGACTTGCTGGGGCGAGCCCGCCTTCAACAGCCAGTCGTCGAGATAGGGGAAGACTGGAACCCCTGATCTGCGCAGATGAGCTGCGACCACCGCCATCACTTTCGTGAACACCCGAGGGGCACTGGTGAGTCCGAAGGGGAGCACAGTAAACTGAAAATGCTCCTGACCCACCGTGAACCGCAGATAACGCCGGCAGTACGGGAATGTGAAAATAAGCGTCCTGTAAGTCCAACGCTACCATCCAGTCTCCAGGGTCTAGGGCAGCCAGAACCTGAGCTAAGGTGAGCATCTTGAACCTCTCCTTCCGGAGGAAGGCGTTGACGCTTCTGAGGTCCAAAATAGGGCGTAGGCCCCCTTTTCCCTTCTTGGGAACCAGAAAGTAGTGGGAATAACAACCACGGCCTACTTCTGCACCAGGAACGAGCTTGACGGCCCCTTTGGCCAAGAGGGCTACAACTTCCTCCCGTAGAAGATTCAAGTGATCCCCCGACATGCGGTTGCACTGCGGCGGCATGGCTGGAGGGGTCGTCTCGAAGGGGAGGGAGTAGCCCCTTCGGACGATTTGCAGTACCCACCTGTCCGAAGTGATGGAACGCCAGTGGAGCAGGTGATGGCGAACTCTGCCGCCCACTGGCGTGGAAAGGGCCTGAAAGCACGGACTAGGAAGGCTTTGAGGTGGATGCTGCTGGGGTGCATGTGGATGGACCAGCACGTTGACCCCCTGTACCGCCTCGGCGGAATCCACGTCCGCGACGCGTGGAGGATGGTTCTGCGGCCTGTGGCTAGGCAGACGTGAGGGGTGCCCGTTCCTTGGCCACGAAAGGGGCAAAAAGCGGAAGTTTGCAGGTGCGGGCCGAGAGACCCAAGGACTTGGCCGTAGCCCTGGAGTCCTTAAAGCACACCAGCGCACTGTCCACTTTGTCGCCAAAGAGGCTATCGCCATCAAAGGGCATGTCCATGAGGGTGCTCTGGACATTCCCGAAAAAAAGACATGGACCGCAGCCAGGCATGACGCCGAAGCGCCATCGTGGACGACATTGCCCTGCAAAGTGAGTCCGTCGTGTCCAAACCACATCGGATGGCATAACGGTCCAAGAGACAAGCGGTGTTAATCGACCGCAGCCCTAAACTAAGGGAGTTTTTGCCAAACTGCTCCAGTCTCTTGGATTCCCGATCCGGGTGAGCGGACGGGAAGGAGGTCTGGGAAGTAGAGGCCTGGATAACCAGGCTCTCAGGGGTGGGGTGTTGGGACAGAAAACTGAGGTCGCCAGGTGCAGGGCGGTGGCGTCGGGCCACGTTCAGATCCACAGGAGGTACTGTGGAGGGCTTGGACCAGGTGCCCTTCAGAACGTCCATCAGTGCTTCGCTAAACGGCAGCAGAGGCTCTGAGGAGCTTGCTGACGGTTGGAGGACTTCAGTGAGGAGGTTAGTCCTCACGGCCACAGTAGGTAGCTCCAGCCCGAGGGCTTCAGCCGCCATACGCAACGCCATAGAAAAGGTAGCACCTTCCTCCGAAGCCACGGTCGGAGGAGAGATGAAGCCAGTGTCAGGGGAGGTGTCAAGGCCACTGACATCCTCCAGCTCATCTGCCCAGTCCTGTGATAACTAGCCCTGGCGGGCCAGAGGGTCATCCGACCCCTCCCAGTCGCCACCGTCATCCGATTCCTGATAAACAGGGGGAATGATCGGAGCCGGGCGGAAGATGAAATGGTCATCCATCGGCGTCGGACCGGGGCTAAACCGGGGAACGGCGTCGTCCGGAGACGGCACCGGGGGCAGAACTGGTGTTGACGCCGGCGGAGGAGGCATCGTGAGGTCGACCGGCCTCGACAGATTCAGGCCTGGATCCCACAGGGACCTGCGACGTCGGGACCGAAGTCGACGACAGCGCCGGGGCTGGAGCCACCAGCTCACTAGGCCTCCCAGTCGAGTCTGCGGGGCCCAAAGGCGCACCGGCAGGTTTCGACGGCGAAGCCAGGCCCCTCATGGCCGAGGGGAAGGCACTGATCTCCGCCGGAGTCGCATCAGTCCCAGGGACCGGCGGGTATGGGGACGAACGCGGTGCCACCCGGACCCTCGACCGAGTCGCGCGACCGGCGAGGGGAGTCCGAAGAGCGATGTCGTCTCTTGGACTTCTTACTGTGCTTCGACTTACCCGAAGACTTGGATCCCGACGATCGGTGGTGGTGGCTGCGGCTCCGCGACCGGTCCTTGGACCTCCACCGGGACCGTGAACGGCGCGGAGCCGAGTGTCTGAGCTCGAGAAGCTTGCAGGTCCGCTCCTGCCTAGCCTTCAAGGTCAAGGCCCGACAGTCGGGGCACGACTCCGCGTCGTGGTCGGCCCCATGGCAGTAAAGACATCAGTCGGTAACAGGAGTCACAGGCTTTAAAACCAGGCATCCTACCGGCACCAGTTCGGGTCGACGAGTAGACAAAAGAGTCTCAAAAAGTTTTAGTCAAAAAGTGACTAAAGGGGTAAGCTCTTCCCGGATCGGCGCTGTCTGGCGCAGAAAAAAAAAGAACTGACAACAGCACGCGAGGGCGGCGTCTAAGTACTACGATGACGTCATTTTGGCGCACAACGTTTCTTTCAGATATGTTGGCAACCATTCGAGCAGCACAAAATGGGCATGCACCAAGTTCTTGGGATGAAGCCACTATTGTGGTATTCGAGAAGAAGGGGAAACCATCAGAGTTTCCGGGGTCTTACCGACCGATCTCATTGGTTAACTGCGACGGGAAAATCTATGCCAAAATATTGGCAAATCAGTTGGCAAAGGTTATTTTACCGTTAGTTTCCCTACATCAGCATGGCTTCATTCCTGGCCGAGGGATGGTTTCACATGTTAATAAAGTGGTAACTTTATTTGATATTGCCCAGGTGGAAGGGAGGGATTTGGGGCTAATATTGCTTGACGCTGAGAAAGCGTTTGATCGTGTTGCCTGGGACTACTTATGGGACATCCTGTATCGGTTGGGTTTTGGACAAGGGGTTATTCAGGCTATACAAGTACTATATAAGTCAACGGTAGCCAGGATATGTTCAATGGGCATGGTATCGGAACCGGTAAAAATAACTAGAGGGACTCGACAGGGGTGTCCTTGTCCCCCCCATGTTATTTGCCCTGTACAGCAACCCATTTGTAGATATGTTGGAGAAAAGCACCTTGGTGAAACCGTTTATTGTTTAGGGGATTCAGTATTCTGTTTTTGCCTATGTGGACGATATAGCCATCACTACTGCAGATCCGGTTACGGCTAAATTGGAGGTGGAACGCTTAGCCCAAGAATTTGATGAGATATCAGGCTATAAGTTGAATACAACAAAAACGCAAATACAATGTACAAACAATAGTATGCCCAATGATCTAAGAGTGGTCAGGGAAGTGACATATCTAGGGATTAAAATCCGAATATCTATGAAAGAGCTGGTGGAAGCTAACTGGGTGGCTATAATGAACAGTATTAAACAATCTTTAGAAAGGTGGGGGCGTCTTTATCTCACATTGGTGGGTAGACGTAACATTTTAAAAACGAATATACTCCCTAGGGCTTATATTTTTTTTTGATCCGTCCCTTTAGAAATTACACGGGCTCAACTTCAATAATTTACAGGCATTTTGTGCTCAATTTCTCTGGTCCCCGGGCAAACCTAGACAAGTCGCATGGTTTAGGACTCTCCCAAGAGAAAGGGGTGGCTGGTCGATACCTGATTTTTCATTTTATTACTATGCATGATTTTTGTCCAATATGCAAATATTATTGACCGGAGAGGAGGTCAGTAATATGGCAGAAGCTCCGTCAATCTATCATATGCTTGTAGGATCGGAGGTTAACAATTGCCTGTGTTAGAAAAACCCCACTCCCACACCGGAAAGGGTGGTGGTAACGGGGTCTTTCCAGACATACACAGTGGTAGCTTGGCTCGAGTGGTCAGGGGTCAGGCACCGTGTTAAGCATACGCAATACCCACACAATAACCATGCGTGCATCCGTTCCAAAAACGACACTACACCTTAAAAATTATGAAAATATCTCTGTGTTTATCTTCTTTTCTCTTAGTTGCTGATTAAATAAATAATAACACAATCACAATATACAAGGCTTTTTAAATAGTGCAGGTCAAATAAATACTGTCTTAATGATTCAATAAATAGGGGTGATCATAAATAATAAAGGCATAAATATAAGTGCATTACATACAGGCAATTAAATATTCTGAGGCAATAAATACTGCAAACCAATAAATATTGTGCGACAATAAATACTGTGGAACAATAAATACAGTGTAGCAATAAATAGGTTAAATACAATAAATACAGTGCTCTCAATAAATAATTAAAAGCTGACAGTGACACTTATAGAATCAGATCACATTTAGATTTCTATGGGCTGATTTGGCCCAGTCACAGCTTGTGGTTAGATGGATGGCTTGAGGGTGTCTACTCCCTGGCTTGGACAAGGCTGAGGCCTAAACTGAGGTAGATCAAGGGGGGGAAATTCTAGAGACCTGGCTCCCTCACTCTACACAACCCCTCTGAATTAGTCTCAGCTCACCCCTGGCACAATCAAGCTGGTTCCAGCACCTCTCTAGCCCCTAGGGTAGTCTCTCAGGATTCCACAGGGCCTTAGGCGCCCTCTATTCCACTTACTGCCCTTTTTCTGAAGCTCCGACGCCGCTGGAGTCGTGTCGACGCCGTGAGGCGGTTCCGGTTCGATGTCGGCGGCCTCGGCGAAATGTCAGTTCTTGACGACGCCGGTAGGCGGTTCCGGTTCGATGTCGGCGGCCTCGGCTCGATCTCGTCCACCGGTTCGATGACGTCGGGCAGTCTTGGCTCGATGTCGACTTCAGGCGGCTCCGGTCCGATGGCGACCTCAGGTTCGATGACGTCGGCCGGCCTTGGCTCGATGTCGACTTCCGGCGGCTCCGGAGTGCGATCCCCACTCCCGACCTCCGGTGCTCCTCTCCTCAGGTTCCGGCGACTCCGGAGTGCGATCTCCACTCCCGACCTCCGGCACGCTTCACCTCGGTCTCCGGCGACTCCGGAGGGCGGACTTCACTCCCCCGTCGACGCCGCTCACTCGACCTCGGGTGACTTCCTCCTCGACCTCTGGTACTCTCTACGACCTCCGTCGGCGCCCTCTCTCGACCTCTGGCGGCTCCGGGTACGACGTCTGCTTTTCCAGTCAGCGCCGCTTCTCCACCTCGGGCTCCGGGTCTCTAGGCTTCTCGACGTCGGACTCCAGGAAAACCAATAATCAGGTCAGGACTTTGCTGTTCTTTGCTTCTAAGGCCTGTTCCTGCTGTCCAGGTCCTTAAGATGGTTTTTCTTGCTTCTTCCCACACAGGGCTCCAGGCTGGGCTCAGTCAGTAGGGACTAGTATCAAGGGTGGGTTTATGGACCCCACTCCAGGCACAAGTTTCCACCCCTGCTGCCTCACTCCTTCCTCCTTCAGGTTTCTGCTGCTCACTCCTCACCAGTCAGGTGCCAACTGCCCACTCTCTGTCTTAGCTTCCCAACATTCTAAACTGCCTCCAACTGTCACAGGGCTCCAGAATGTTGCAGAAGGTTCTAGTAGGTTCCAGTGGGTGCTGGTGATGTAACAGGTGGCCACCATTTTGTGCTCCAGGCCCTCAGACAGAAGTTCCAGGGGTAGATAAAATGGCTCCCTGAATCTGCATCAATACTAAAAAGTCTGGTGGTTCCCAAAAAGGAAAAATTCTAACAGGGTTTGAGGCAAAAGTGGGACAAAATAAATAATGATGAGGAGGGACCACCCAAAGGGCTGACAGGTCTAACAGCCTGTTTAAAGAAGTGGACGGCAGTTACTACAAGAGAACGCGCTTTAAAGTTATAGAGGCTGTCTTTAAGGTGTGGAAGCTTATTCAGAATATTTTGGGGCGGGAGGGGATAACACATTACACACCTACAAATGGTTCAAAGATACTCCCAGCGATAGTTTGGGACCATGTAGCTACAATCTGGAGAAGTAAGGGTATTTCACGAATTGGAGATTTTTATGAGGTTTGAGGGCTTTATCCTACCTTTCTGGATTTTGCAATGAAATATAATTTAACTAGGACGCAGTTTTTTAAATTTCTCCAGATTCCGGATTTTTTGGGTAGAAAGAATCTAGCATCAGTACCGCATAAACTTATTGAAGCCATTAGGCGACAGGAGAAAATACGTTCTTAAAAAATAAAATTCTCTTAACCTCTAGGGCGGATGATCTGGAGAAGTATAATGTTAAATGGGCTAATCTTCTAGGAGAAAACAATCTCTCCCTGGAGAAAGCTATTGCAATATCCGGGGAAGCCTTTTTATCTGCAAATCTTTAAGCCCAGTTTTTAAAACTGGGTTTAATTTATATTACACGCCTGCAAAGTTGTTGAAATAGGGGGGTGGGGGGTGGGAAGAGAAGAGGATGGAAAATGTTTTCACTGTGGGACTGGCAATGCTGATAGCTTGCATATTTTCTATTCTTGTAGTAAATTGGTTCTCTATATTAGTCATATCAAAAAGTTTCTATCAGATGTTACAGGTGTACCTATTAAAATCTCTGCTTCTATGATGTTATTAGGGATTGGCCAGGATTTAGAGCTTGGAAGACCTATGTATAAGCATCGTTATTTACTGTTTATGGCTAAGGCTGTGGCTCGTCTCTATGTTGCTGCCTCTTGGTTGCAGTCTGAGGCCCCCGCTTTTGAAATGTGGAGAGCCAGGATATATAATATATTTAATTTAGAATTTAGTTTATACTCAGCGAAAGGCTCAAGAAAATAAAAAATTGGTATCTATATTTGGGGGGCGTTCTTTGAACATATTAATGTTCGATTTACGATATGATTTTGTGATACTGTGGAATGATAAATAAAAATAAAAAAAAATTAAAAAAGGAACCTGCAGAACCAGAACAGATCACATCCTTTTGTATATATTTCTCTGGTGTAGTTTGATTGATATGAGGGTAACTAAAAGGCCAGATAGCAATCACAATACACTGAATATTATAATTGGATCATATGCTCATTTCCTCTCAGGCCCAACCAGTGGCTAAACTAAGTAACCCAATCGTTCTCAGTAATAGGAGAGTTAAGGGGCCCATGATTGAGAGGAGAGATGACACTCTTGCAGAAATATACACTAAGTGCAAGCATTAGACGATATCAACGAGCATGCAGGCGAGGCACGACTAATTCAAAATACATTTAGTGGATAAACTGGAAAGATTAAAAAAAATAATCTTCAAGGGTAGGAAGAGTAAGGGGATAAGAAACAACATAGTAGAACGGTTTGCCGAACACTGCAATGGCGGAGTTGATGGGTGGCATAAAAATGGCTGTAGGGATACAGTGGCCTTAAAAAGAAAACTATATAAGTAGCCCAAAATGAGGCAAAACGGACCTTGGAAGAGGGGGTATGGAGAGATCCAATTTCTGCAGCAAAAACAGTAAACAGTTCTGGCACATATTAGCAAAGGGGTCTAGAAGTCACATTATTGAAGACGACTGTCGCATACAACCCCAGACTTGGGTAAACCATTTTAGCTTGCTCTATGTCAAACAGGCGAACACTGGGATGGGGTTAAGTGACCTAGCCTGTAGAGACAGGCACAGAGAGACTTTGGACATAGGCCTGACTGCCTGGAGGAAACCAAGATAGCCCTCACAACCCCACAAAGGGTTAAAGCACTGGGTTTAGACAAAATTCCAGGTGGTCTCTTTTCTTCAGAACCTAAAATATTGAGTGCAATTTTAAACCAAAGTTTTAATGCCATTTTAAAGGGTGCAGAGGTGCCGGATTCCCCCCTGGGAGCGGAGGTAGTACCAGTATACAAGAAGGGACATGAAAGTAAACCAGTGAACTATAGGCCCATTAGCCCGATCGATAGCTCACAGAAACTATTTTTCAGGTACTTGTTCGCTCGACTACAAGATTGGATTAAGAAGGGCCAGATTTTGTCACACTTTCAGGTAGGGTTCAGTGAGAACGTGGGCACTATTGAGCAACTATTTATGTTTCTAACTATACTATGGAAAAACGTGGTTATAAAAAGAGAACACATATGTAGTGTTCATGGACTTCTGTGCCACATTTGATCTCATTCCCAGAGAAACAATGTGGGCAGTTCTGCAGCAGTTAGGGGTCCATAGTTACATACTACAAATAATAATCAGGCTCCATAAGGATAACTACGGCTAAATAAGATGGGATAATGTATAGCGGTGAACAGAGGGAAAGGTGTGTACTGGCACCATCTCTGTTCACCCTATACATTAACAGGCTGATTGAGAATCTAGCTGACTGCAATGGCGACACCCCAAACCCCTCCCCCAAAAGATCACTGGTCACACAGTTGCGTCTTTACGGTTCGCTGATGACATCCTATTTGTATCTAAGACCCCGATGGGGCTTCAAAACCTATTGGACCTGTCCCTAGCATCCTTTGGGGATTTTGGGTTGGAAATAAACATTGTCTATACTACATTTATGATCTTCAACCCACTTAAGTCCTTCAGAGGCAAGGTTAAACTGGCTGACACCTATTTGGAACAAGTAGAGAAATTTGATTATATAGGGTTTAGGTTCATGGGTCCCACAAATCTTCAAGAGCCAGCTTACTTTCCAAAATGTAAGCTCCGCCCTAATCATAAAGCTGAAATTTTTAAATTTCAGGCCAGCTGTTCCAGTCACTTAAATCTATAGGGCTAAGGTTCGCTGAGCCGTGCTGTACAGCCCAGAGCTATGGGGATCGAACCATGTAGAGGCCATCGAAAAAACTGATAACATCTATGCACTTGGTCCTTGGTTTACACCGGAATGCACCATTAACTCCACCATTTGCTTGAACCTTGGTCTTAAAACATAGTGCATGTGGTAGCATTTAAACCTCTAGCTTACTGGATCACAGTTTGATCCAATAATTCTCCACTCCCCCGAGACAATAATTTCTTGATGTGATCGCACACACTAAAAGGAGTGTACACTGGCTCAAACATGTCAACAAATGGCTGTTCATATAGAGCATGAGTGAAATCTGGTCCAGCCTTGATTGCATTCAGAAAAATACTCATGTGACTCAAAAAGAGATATTGACATCATATCAGTGGATATTCGTTGAATCCCAATACTGTGGGTGAGTTAACAGGAAGGTTCTTAGACTTTAAATACAACATGCACTGTGAGGAATTCTTAAATTGTATAGAACTAACCACCCCCCAAGCTAAATCTCTGTACTTGGAATTTAGATATGGTATTTTGCAAATAAATGCTTTTTACAGTAGATGGATTGGCAGTAGCATCTTTCCTATCGGTCCATCGTGTTCGGCTAGCCCTGAAACAAAAGAACATGTTTTATTCTTCTGTCCTAGATACACTGACATCAGGAGAACATGGCTAATCCCAACGTGTCACATTATATCCACAAGACACCTGAGGGCTACTATCAGAATTCTCAGAAGCAACAGTACTGAGTGGTTAATCTTTGCACTATCTAAATAACTGTTATAATCTAGGCGGCTGAGTTGTAAGAAATTGCAATTACCATTATTTTCCCATTTATAATTCTACTTTAACTGAGGAGTAGTATGGTCCATAGATAATGCAGTTATTTAGGGATTATTCAGATTAAGTTGAATGATGCGCTCTCTGGGTTTGTTTAGCAACCGACAGTGATGTTAAAACTTTTTTTGCACTTGCACTTTAGGAAATTTAATGTACAAGAAACTCTCTCACTAGGTACTCGTGACAACACCTCTAATCTATTGAGGAGCGGGAGTTCACTTTCCCTAATCACTGCAGAACCCTGGCTATTCACACCCATTGACAGGCATACTTTAAGGGATCATGTTTGTGCTTACCAACTCATGGTGACATGGGGGCCTCCACTTGCAACTCTACTATCGAGGGGCTATCTGTTTCTTTTGTCCTCCCTTCTCCTCCAGACTTCAACAGTCCATTCATACTTTCTATGAGTTGTATTCCTTCTGACATTGAGACACTGCTAGGCAAGGGCAGGCGCCAGCAATCTTAAAGAAGGTATGTAAAGATGATAGGTCTGGATGTATAGTGTCCTATAGTTGCACCTGCAGACTTTCTTGATGTAGCGGACGGAGTTTGACTGCCTAGAAAAACTCACTATATCTTTACTAAGCATGGCTTTAGGCAACCCACTCACCCTCTTGCCAACCTAGAGTCCCTCAGCCTTATGTAGTTGTTCAGGGATACTGCTGTTAACCCAGAGGACTTCAACTGACATCGTCGGAGCTTTGGGGGACAGTGTCTCTCTCCCCGCAGGAATTCTTGTTGAAACCTCGGTCATCTGACTGGTTAACAGTTCCATTGGGGTAAATAAGTTCCTCTCTCCTCCTAACTTATCAACCTGCAGATCAGTTGATTGCCCAGACATTATTGCATGATGGGCTCCTATAATTGAAGAGAACCACCCTGTGTCCCCTGACATGAGGAGAGACCACACAGGCTCTATACCTAAAACAGGGCTCATACTTCTTAAGAGAAGCTCCGTTCACACCGCCGCTTCCTCCATTGTATTCATGCTCACTCTAAGCCAACACTGCTGTAGCCAGTGTGGACACTGCTCTGTCTCCCACAGAAGGGGACCCTTCTTACAGCCATCAGACCCTTAGCAAGTGCTGCCACTGCATGGAGCCAGCTCCCTAGGGCAGTTGTGTAAAGACTCTGATCTCACTGGGTCATCAGGAGACTCGATGGGCAGAGGAATACTGCACCTTGCTTGTGCCCAAAATAACTTATGTAAGCCGTGAATCTTTGCTCAGTAAGTTTCCTTTCCTTTCATTCCTGGGGAAGAGAAGTTACAGGCTGTACATGCAGATATCTGATGTGAGGCAGGAAGTGCTTGTTGCAGTGCTCTCACCAGTGCCATTATCCCCCCCCCACTCCCCTATCCTGGGCTAGCTGAACCCTCAAGTATGTGCAAATCTTACTGGCCAATTTTGTTATTGATTAACAACAATGTTTTTGCAGCAGTACTGGCAAAAAAGGGTCGCTGGAGAATTTGGGAAATTGGTGATGGATGACCAAAAAGGTTTCATTCCAGGTAGACAGCTGAATGAGCTGGTTTACCAGGTGATGGGTGAGATTGACTTAGCTTCTACATTCCATGCACTACTCGCCCTGATAACAAGAGATGAGGCTGAGGTTTTGAACAGGTGAATTGGCAATTTTTATAGTGTTGTTTAAATAACTATGGCTCCCTCTTAAACTTCAGTGGTGCCATTAAATCTCTGTACATCAACCCGCCTGCCAGAATTTTGATAAATGATGTGCTTACAGATAGGGTACTGATAAGGAGAGTTCCCTGACTGGGCTGCCCCTTTCACCCATCATGTTTGATTTCTTTATTAAACCCTTTGCAGAGGCAATCAGAGCAGAATACAGTACAGTCCTGAATACTGTGGGTGAAGGAAAAAGGTTGCACTATATGCAGATGATTTAATAATACTTACCTCTCAGCCTGATGTTATGTTTCATATAAGTACCCCGATACAGGCTCAGGTAGTAACCAGACCTTTCACCTATATATCCTCTGCCATTACACTACATAACAGTTCTTGTGACTGACCTTTTACCCAGTTTTGGTACTGCTTACAAGACTTGGGGTTTTCTCTGGAAACTAGCCTCATTCATTATGCATGAGGATTCTTGGAATCTCAGCAGGACAACCATCTCCTGCATAATAAGTATGTATAAGGGTCATCATCCTAAGCCCGACATGAGGGTACCACTTTGCGTATATAAACACCAGATCTTTGCTGAGGCAGGGAGAGGAGAAAATGGACTTCCAAGTTGACACACTGACACAAGACGCTGAGGTTCCTGCACGCAGACACTCCAGCTCGCAGTGGTCTGACATCCCTCGCGGGGTGTTTATCTCGAGACCAAGATGGGGTCTCTCACTTCAGGTAATGGGGTTGGCTTTATCCTAGGGGGATTCTTGGCTCTACATCTACATACATGCTAGGTACACTTAGGTACATCTAGTAAGAGGTTCCATCGTAGGAGTACGCATTATAACTGTCATGTATTTATATACCTGCCTGTATTCATTGTTTTAGCACTATGGTAGGAATCTACCTTCCTTTTACTCTGTTGGTGCTTATAATCCTTTATATCTGTTTCTGTCTTGTGGTTGTTTCAGCACACCTATTTTACACTAGAATGACACTGGTTCAATAAATGCTTATTGAAAACGTCCACACAGTTTATTCTGTGAATATCTCCGAGACAAAGTGAGCATGAGTGACTCAGCGAAAAGTACTGTACTGTTTCCACGATCCCTGATGGGACAGAGTTGTCATGTTCGATAGTTGCCAAGAACTATTCTCTCCTTGGTGAAAGGAGTTTAGAGTGGCACTGTGAGCTAGCTGGTATACAGGTGAACATACCCGGTGGGGGTGTCTGGAATCAGTCTGGACACCAATCGCTCAGTCTATGTTGTCTAAACGCGCAGATCCTATATTGGTTTATAGGAACTACACGACATGGTGCCGCCAACGTTGGTTTGGTACTTATTTAACGGTCAAATCTGAGTAGCTCAATCTTGCTGTTCTCAGAGACCCCTCCTCACATTTTTCCAGAGACGTCTGGAGTGGGAAGGGAACAATATGCCAAAGCTGAGTAGCCATATCCTATGTATTGGCCTGCTGTTCCCAAGCCTGCACGGTTTGTTGCAACCGGAGAATCCCCATTGAATTCAACAGGCACCAACCAGCACCCTGCACACGGCCGCCGCTGTGGGTGCAGTTTGTGAGCTAAACCGGATCCCCCTGTTGCCCTGAGCCTAACACCAGGAGCTTTGCTTCCACAGCCTTGTGGCCTGCTTGTGAGCCCCCTATCCTCCATTGGATAACATTGGGTCTCAGCACTCTACACCCAGCCACCCTAGTGCCGCTGAGGGTGCTTTGAGAGTGCATCTTTGACCCTGGGGGAACCCTGATTCTAACCCCAGAAACCCAAATCCCATAAACAATTACTTACCGGTAAACCAATAACTTCATTTCCTCCTATAGGATTGCATTGACTGCTTTTCTTTGAAAACATTTCTAAGTGTGGAGTTGGTTTGTATGAAACGTTGAAAAACTGCAAATGTACCAAACTGAATTACTTACCTTTTGTCTAGGAAATGTCCCAATGTGATATCTAGGCATATCACACCGATTAGCTAAAGTAGCTTATAAAGTAATACAAGAAGTAATTTGTACTGTAATCTACAAAGTAACTGAAGGAAAATGCTACTTACCAGTATGCATCTGTTCTTGGCATGCAGAGCTGTAGAGTCATATACTGTTTGCATTGATTGCCATCTAGTGTTGGACTCGGATGTTTGCACTTTCTTCTTGTCTTGGAAGAAGTCTTTGTGGTCACGAGATAGGTGACTCCTCCTTGGGACGATAGTGCACATGGGCATAGACTCCATCTCCAGATTGTTTTGCCATGTAGGGTCAGGATGGAGTTAGAAAGAAATAGAAAAGATGTCCATGTGTAACGTATCTAAATAAGATAGCACTGGAACAGACAGAGGTATCCGGGGAGGCTCTACATGCCAAGAACAGATGCATACTGGTAAGTAGCATTCTCCGTTCGAGGCATACGAGCTGTAGATCGTACAGTGTTTGCATAGACTGTACAGCAGTTACCTCTTTAGAGGTGGCTACCTGTATCTGTTGCAGTGGTTTGAAAAAGTGTTTTTAATACAGCCTGGCCCACACTAGCTTGTTGCTTTGCTTGCACATCTACACAATAATGCTTTGTGAAAGTGTGCGGAGTTGACCATGTTGCTGCTTTACAAATATCATCCATGGGAATGTTTCCCAGGAATGCCATAGAGGCCCCTAGTTTGCGTGTGGAATGCGCCCTAGGGGCAATGGATAATGTACGCTTTGCCTTTTGGTAGCATATTTGGATGCATTTAACAACCCACCTAGCATTTCCTGCTTCTGAAATAGGATTGCCTTTATGTGGTGCTGAGAAAGCTACAAAAAGTTATTTAGTTTTCCTGAAAGTTTTTGTTCATTCAATGTAATAAAGGAGAGCTCTTTTGACATCAAGACTGGCAGCTCAACAGACTGGTTAGGTGGAAAGCAGAAACTACTTTTGGTAAGAATTTAGGATTTGTCCTAAGAACCACTTTGTTGTGATGTATTTGCAAAAATGGTTCCAGTATGGTTAATGCCTGGAGTTCACCAACTCTTCTGAGAGATGTGATCGCTACAAGGAAAGCTACTTTCCATGTGAGAAATTGCAACTCACATGTATGTAAAGGTTCAAATGGGTAACCCATGAGCCTGGTGAACGAGTTACTTACCTTCGGTAACAATGTATCTGGTAGAGACATAATCTAGCCGCAGATTCCTTAACTTAGAATATCCCTAGATGTCAGACTGGATCCGGAAAACTTTCCGCAGCAGCACCTCTGCGCGCCGGGGGCAGCGCCGCACAGCTCCGCCCTGACGTTGTCCACGGACGTGACATCAGCGGAGCCATATATGCCCCTCCCAGCGCGCTGACGTCAGTTTTCGTCTGAGAAGCTTTTCCGTGCCGCAACGCGGAGCCACCACCAAAAAACTGTTAGAATATGGGAACAGTGTGCGAAAATGTTGAAAAGACATGGAATGATGAAAAACCGCACCATAAAAGAAAGTGCCAGGCACGGTATATTGGAAACTAGTAAAGGGAAAGAGCAGAGCACCGCTCTGAGAAGCAATCCCGCAAAAGTGAGGGCCAACCACCCTGGGAGGTAAACTAAGATGTAAACAACATCATGGCGGATGACAAAGTCCACAACCTTAATGTATAACCGTGAAGGACAACAAGTCCGGAACATAGCAGCCAGGACAATTGACCACAAGATGTCACCAGAAAGAGACGTTGTATCCCCAATAAGAGATTCAAAAAATGTGGCAGAGCCACTAGACCTCAAACCAATGGAGGACAAGGGTGGTGATAGACCCCAAGGCGATAAAGAAAGGGAGAGCGGGGGTGGGAAAAAATACCGAATAGAATCCACACTGTACATCCAGGGCGTAGGGTTGGAAACTTACTAAGGCAAGGCAGTCACCCAGCACCAGTATATACCCCACATAGGGTAAGTGTCAACCCTTGATAAAGGTAGCCTCTTGGGCAAAACACGCAGTCAGAGGAAAGAACAGACGATTAAACCAGCCATACGACTGAAATCTAACAAATCAGAGAAAGCTGAACAGGCGTGGACAGCAATCGAAGATGAAACCAGCCAGGCGGCTGAAATTAACAAATCAGAGAAGGCTAAACAGCCGTGGACAGCAAACAGGGAACCTACTATACACGTTTGTGATACAGGTGTAGGAAAATAAGGCACAAAACTGTGCAAAAGTTATGGCAACCCAGACAAGAGCCGGAAAACTGCCGAATCCGTGTGGGGATCAAAAAGGTCCACACCATTAAACGGTAGATCTCTGAGGGCATCCCGAACATTATCTGGGGAACGACTGTCGTGCAGCCATGCATGGCGGCGCAAAGCCACAGATCGAGCAAGAGCTCGTCCCACAGAGTCAGTGGCATCAAGGGAAGAACGGAACAAAATTTGCGCCATTCCCCTGCCATCAAGCAGAAGCCGAAGCAACTGTGACCGCGGCTCCTCTGGAGTAGAAGGGTCTCGACCAGGTCCCAAGGCGTCGAGGATGAACGCGCGAACACACATGCAGAATTCAAGGCGCGGATACCCGCACTAGTAGAAGCAAAAAGTTGGCGAGCACACGCGTCCAGCCACCTAGACTCCCTAGTGGGAGGTAATAATGGCAAGGCCGATGAAGACTAAGTTAAAGGCCGCCTGAACAACGAGTCCCTGAGCCGTAGGGTGAGTGGACAGGCAGAGTGGATCACCCGGAGCAGGACGGTGCCTAGGGGCAATAGCCCGATCAACAGGGTCACCAGAAGAGGGCCTTGCCCATGTGCCACGCAAACTGTCAAATAAAGAGCTGCCGAATGGCGATAATAAACTGTGGGTAGTAGACGGCTGAAGACTAAGCCGTCCACTGGACAACAAAAGTGGAGGAGCCAGAGACTGACCTGCAGGCCATGCAACACAAGGCACCATGGGCCCCCGATCCGGGAAATCCAGAGAAGCATCAACCTCTTGACCAGGAGGCGTTGTTGCTGGCACCGGCATCTATCGACACCGTGTGGAGGTCGCAGCGATGTCAGAGGAGTCAGGAGGAGCAGCAACCTCGTGAAAAAGCTTGGACGGTGGCACCAGCGTCGATCGCCGCCGGGTTGGAGTCGTCTGGACGTCGATGGCCTCCAGAGGGGACTCTACCTGGACGCCGTCCGACGTCGATCCCACTACAAAATGTGCCCCTTTGGTCAAGCCAGGCGTCGAGCAGGGCGTCGGGGCCGGCGCCGCCTCCGACGTCAGCACAGGAAGCCGCTCAGGACTATGCGAAGACTGACGGGGTGGGCTGGACGGCCGACTGGGAGAACCCACTGGGCAGCGACCCGTCGGCGTCCTATCGCCTCTGGAACCTGAGTCCATGCACACATCCAGCGCCGAGGAAGAATCCGCCGGCGAGGACCCGACATGAGTGCCCTCCACCTGTTTGGGACCCGAAGGTGCACCAGGGAGAGGTGGGGACCCAAATTACCACTGGAGTGTAATAGAATAAACCTCTATTTGGGCATGCGTCGCTCCAACCCTCGGAAAGGGAGGGTATGGAGGAAGCGACTGCCGGGGGGGCCTTACCTGGAATAGAGCGTGTGGAGCGGGCGCCGGCAGTACGCGAATGGGAGGAGGACCTCCGAGCTTGCCGCTTGTGCTTGCGCTTACCTGCCCTCGAATTACGTTACCGGGAACGACCTCTGGACTGAGCCCGATCCGGAGGGGGAGAGCGGCGACACGAAGGTGCTAGACCGGGCAGCCATGCGGCCAGCAGTTTCATGAGGCGCTCTCTGAGGGACTTGGGTTTCATCCTCTGGCAGACATCGCATTCTTTGAAGTCGTGATGCACGCCGAGGCACCACATACAGATGAGATGCGGGTCAGTGCCAGACATCTGACGCGCACAGGCTTCACAAGCCGTAAAACCCCAAGGAATTGCACACTTCTGGCGACACCGAAGGTGTCGAAAAGGCCCAACAACCAGGCCAAGGTCCTGCTGGACTTCCAGGGTCCGCGTAGGGACGCGGAAAAGAAGAAAACGGACGTCAGTGCGACGGAAGGGGCATATATGGCTCCGCTGACGTCACGTCCGTGGACGACATTAGGGCGGAGTGGTGCGGCGCCGCTCCTGGCGCGCATAGGTGCTGCTGCGGGAAGTTTTACCGGATCCAGTCTGACGCCTGGGGATATTCTAAGTTAAGGAATCTGCGGCTAGACGTCTATCAGATAAGGACAATGTTTAGGTTCCACTGTGGAGAGGTGGAACTCTGGGAGGAATTATCCTTTTAAGGCCTTCATGAATGCTTTGATGGCAGGTACCTTAAACAATGACAAATGTTTGTTTTGTAGGTAAGCGGCTATGGCAGCAAGTTGTAGTCGTATAGATGTGTACGCTAGATTACACTTTTGTAGATGCAAGAGATAACAAATAATGTTTTGGATTGGATGTTTTACATCTAGTGAATTGATAGTGTTGTTCATAACAGTAGATAACAAATCTTAACCATTTAGCTGCATAGCAGGCTCTAGTGGTAGGACGTCTAGCTTCTTTAATGATATTCATACAGTCTGGCGGGAGGTTGAGGTAACCAAACTCCAAGACTTCAGGAGCCAGATCGCTAGGTTCAGTTGAGCTGGATCTGGATGCCTTATTTCTCCATGGCTCTGTGTGAGGAGTTTTGGAGAAAGGTGTAATTTCTGATGTGGAACTACTGAGAGTTCTAGCAGGGTTGTGAACCATGGTTGTCGTGCCCATGTGGGAGCAACCAGGATCATTGTGAGAGACTGTTGTGTGAGTTTGCGCACCAGTAATGGAATGAGCGGGAGAGGCGGAAAAGCGTACGCAAATCTGCCTGATCAGTTCATCCATATCGCATTGCCTTTGGACAATGGGTGTGGATACCTGGAGGCAAAGCTTGGGCAATTTGCGTTTAAATGTGTGGTGAACAGATCTATGTCTCGGTGGCCCCACATCTGAAAAAACAGATGAAGAACTTGTGGATGAAGTTCCCACTTGTGGATTTGTTGGTCTGATGACTGAGCAGATCCGCAATTTGATTGTGTTCTCCTGGAAGATGTTCTGCTAGGAGGTATATTTTTTGAGGAATGGCCCATTTCCATATGCTGTGTGCTAGGCGTGAAAGCTGTAGAGTGTCCCCCCCCCTATTTTTGTATATAATACATTGCTGTCATATTGTCTATTCGGATGAGGACAGCTTTGCCTGAGAGGTGTACTTGGAATGATTTCAATGCATGAAAAATCGCCGGTGATTGATGTGGAGCAGTTTTTGCTGAGGGGTCCACATACCCTGAATAGTGTGGTTTAGGAGTTGAGCTCCCCAGCCGGTGAGCGATGCGTCTGTTGTGAGCAGTATCTGTGGGACCGGGTGTAGGAACGGCCGCCCTTTGCTAAGGTTTTGTGTGTTCCACCACTGCAGAGAGCGATGTGTGCGGCTGTCCACCAACACAAGATCTGTTAGCTGACCTTGAGCCTGGTTCCACTGATGTGCTAGACACTCTTGTAAGGGACGCATTAGGAGTCTTGCATAAGGTACGATTAAAATGCAAGAAGCCATCATTCCTATTAGTTGCATAAACACTCGAGCTGGTAGTGAGTGTTGAGGTTGAAACCTCATTATGAGAGTATGCATGGCTGCTATCCTGACTGGACTGGGGTATGCAAGGGCTATGGAAGTGTCTATTGTAGCTCCCAGATACTGGTGAATGTGGGATGGTTGAAGGTGAGACTCGTTGAGGTAAGGAAACACATGAATGTGCTGTCTTCGCAAGTGAGCTGCTACTGGTGCGAGACATTTTGTGAAGACTCTGGGTGCTGTAGTTACCCCAAAGGGAAGCACTTTAAATTGATAGTGCTGACCGTCCACTACAAACCGTAGATATTTCCTGTGCGTAGGGTGAATAGGAACGTGGAAGTAGGTGTCCTTGAGATCAAGAGTGGCAAGGAAATCGCCTTGTTGGAGCAACGGGAGGACCTGTTGAAGAGTGACCATGTGAAAGTGGTCGGATTGTATGTACAGGTTTAACGGTCTGAGGTCTAATATCGGCCTGAGAGTACCGTCCTTCTTTGGGATGAGAAAGTAAAGTGAGTAAACCAATGTGGCTTGATGGTGTATGGGGACCGGTTCTATTGCGTGTTTCTGCAAAAGAGAGAGAACCTCCTGTTTCAGAAGCGTGAGATGTTCCGTGGACATGGGACGCTGTCAGGGTGGTATGTGTGGAGGAGTAGAGGTGAGTTCCAGGCAGTAACCGTATTGGATAATTTGTCTCACCCACCTGTCTGTGGTGATGGAATTCCGGACAGGTAGGAACTGTCATAGTCTTCTCCCGACCGGAGTGGAATGTTCGGGGGGGAAGTGGTGGGAAGTCACTGTTTTGTGCTAGGGGAGGTGCAGGTGTTATTGCCGCGACCTCGTCCTTTGTTATTATTTCCTTTGTAACACCCTCTAAAATATCCTTTATTAGAGGAAGTTTGAGTGGGGCTCTTGTAGGCAGAAGACGTGCTGTGTGTGCCAATGGCCTTGGAGTCACCCCTATAAAAGGAGCGACAAAAGGAACCTCTGTTGGTTGCTAACTGTAAGGCCCCCATGGACTTCGTTGCTTCTGTATCTTTTTTCATGTTTTCTAATGATGTGATTACAGTAGGTCAAATAAATGTTCCTGATCAAAGGGTTGATAAAGGATTTGAGACTGTAGCTCTTGTTTGAACCCTGATATACAGAGCCATGCATGTTTGCGCAGTAATACGCTTGTGTTAACTGCACGGGATGTTATGTCTGCTGCATCCAGAGCACATTTAATAGAGATGTTTGTGATAAGTTTTCCCTCTTGTATGAGGTCGTTCGCTTTTGCCTTATATTGGTCTGGGAGATGTTTCATCAATGTCTCCAGTTCATCATAATGCGCCCTGTCATATCTGTCCAGCAAAGCCTGGGCATTGGCAATACGCCAGTAATTTGCCGCTTGTGACGCAACCCGTTTCCCGGATACGTGTAATAATTTAGATTCTTTGTGTGGCCGAGGGTTATCACCTGTTTCTGAGTTTGTCCGTTTACGGGCATTGTTCACAATGAGGGAGTCTAAAAGAAGTTGCCCCTTGATTTAAGCAGGATTACTTGGGGTTGCCTTATATTTTTTTATCTACCCTAGAATACTGGTGGATTTTTGGGATTGTGTAAAAGTCTCCACCAAAACATCCTCCTCCGAGGGATTGGAGTGTAATTGTACACCATGATATCTGGCAGCTCTGTCTACGAGTTGCGCAAACCCTATGTTGTCGTTAGGAGGGGATGGTTTAGGGGGATATGAGTCAGGCTCAGGGATATCTGGGATATTACCATAATCGTCCCAGGGGTCAGGTGGGATAGTATTGATATCATCATCATCCTCTTCCCCATCCCCAAGGTCATCCTCATCATCTTGTGGTGCAGGTGAGGAAGGAGATAAAGGAGAGAGTTGTATAGTTAGAGGAACTGGAAGAGCAGTAGGGGGGGAGGAGGGTCTGAGAGGTGAAGTGGCAATGTCCCTCTTGTTGGGTATTAGAGGCGCTTCTGACATGTCCAATTTCCTTTTCTTGGGTGGGATGGCTGTTACTTGACCAGTATGTGGGTCAATGAAAAGGGTTTTCTGTTACGGAGCCGGTGGATCTGGTAGAAACAGTTTATCCGCGGTATTGCCTTTTTTATTTGGAGCCAGCGATTTCGAGCAGTGCTTCAGCGTAGTTTCAGTGTTTTTAGGAGGGGTATCCTTCTGCTTGAGTGGAGTTTTTGACTCTGAAAGTTTTCTCGTCTCCGAAGATACCCGGAGTTTTTCGGTGCCGAGAGCTTATCCAGTGCGTGCTTCGGCACCGAAGTGTTAGGGGTCAAAGTGGTTTTCGGTGCAGAGGGAGCAGGGTGCGGCACTGGGTCGGTTGGTTTTTGCTTCGGTGCGGAAGATGATTTGTGGGTATCGGCACATGGGTGGCTCGGTCCCAAACCACCTGAAGGCTTTTCTTTCGACTTCGGAGCCGGGCCCGAGGGCGGGGTATCCGAATCATGATCTCGGTGTCGACCTTAGTCCAAAGGCGAAGGTGTTACCGGAGCCTTGTCTTGTGTTTTAGATGGGGCAGGGGCGTCGAGGTTGGTACTCATGGTCCGTTGCCCTGGAGTAACTGTCTGATCATCGGCATTGGAGTCATCTTCCTCGGAGACGTTGATGTCTTCATCCTCCGGTTGATGTTCTGGGACCTTGGCGTCGAAGATGTCGGGGGCGCCGTGGCAGCTGAGAGACATTATGTGACGTCGAGCTCGGCGCTAACGTATGGTCTTCTTAGATCGAAATGAAGCACACGCCCCACAATCTTTGTCCTTGTGTTCTGGGGAGAGGCAAAGGTTACAGACCTTGTGGAGATCCGTGTGTGAAAATTTAGCACCACCCAGTCGGCATTTTTTAAATGGAGTTCTTTCCATTGACCACAGGGCCTGATGGCTCAGATGGGCCCAACGGCCCGCGTGAACGACTGGAATCAAAAGTTTTCGATGACCGGAATCTAATGAAATTCACGTACTCGCATCGAAGGGAGACACGATCGAAACAATACCGTCGAGCAGTGAGGGATTGCGTGGCGAAGGGGGATCGAATACGACACTGATCCGGACCGCAGCAATTCACATCCGAACCCGATGATGGAAAAAAAATCTGGAGACGGAGTCGATGCCCATGCGCACTATCGTCCCAAGGAGAAGTCACATACCTCGTGACCACAAAGACTTCTTACAAGACAAAAACAAAGTGCAAACATCCGAGCCCAACACCAAATGGCAATCTATGCAAATAGTATACAATCTACAGCTCATAGGCCTCGAACAAGTAATTTTGAGTATTGACTTACCTGTAACTCAACCAACTGGATTAGAACCTGCATTCAACTGTAGTTCACTGCATAAATCTTGCAAAGCATTATCTCATTTACCTGCACCAGGCCTGGCTTGGTTCTAGAAATGAAATAACTAAATGATTTAGTTTATACAAACAAATTGGTCGGAGTTCAGCCGATGAGTGTGTGACATTTCTTGCCTGAGTTTGTACATAAATGGTTAACACTACCCTCTGATAAAGCCTTACTGCTTGCCCACACTACCACAAACAGAGAGTAAGGTATTATCTACTTTTACCTCTGCCTACCCTTTGGGGTTTCACTGGACTCTGTGCACACTATACCTTACTTTGGTATAGTATATACAGAGCCAGCTTCCTACACTGACTGCTTGAGCCAAGCTACCAAGGGGGTGAGCAGGGGTTATCTTGGCTGTGCAATCAATCCCCTTACCCTGACTAAAGTGAGGGTCCCTACTTGGACAGGGTGCAAACCACTGCCAACTAGAGACTCCATTTCTAACATACATGTATTATTTCTCCTCTGCCGATTTAGGTTACTTTCGTTGGACTATTTTTAGGTCGATCCCAGCAGAGCACATGCGCTGCTCTGCGAGGCATTGGGTATCTACTCTGGTGCTATAGACCACGCCCATCACGTTCCATTTATTCCATCCTATTCCATTTAAAATTACTTACTTTTTTTTGGGCGAAACGCTGCTTGTTGTCCCGCCTTAGGGTGTGTTGTGATTTTGGTGGCGACTGCCCTGGTCACAAGTCGCCTTAGTCATTGCTTAACATAGTGCGTGTCTGGCGTACTCCTTTTTTTTTTTACGTTGAATGGTCCCTTGCTGTGCCTTGTTGTTTGCCTGTCTCCGTTTGTGCACCGTTGTACGAGTTACTTACCTTCGGTAACGATGTATCTGGTAGAGACGATTCTAGCCGCAGATTCCTTCACGTAGAATTATCCCCAGGCGTGAGACTGGATCCGGAAAACGTTTTGCCCAGCATCCCCGCGCACCGGGGGGACGGCATCACGCGACTACGCCCAGACGTCATACGTGCACGTGACGTCAGCGAGGTCACATAAGTCCCACCCCGGCACGCCTACGTCAGTTTTCTTCTGAGAACTTTTCCGCGCCACAACGCGGAGTCAGCAGACAAAACTGTGAGAGTATATAAACAGTGTGCGAAAGAGCAGAAAAAGGAATGGTGAGGAACACCATCATAAAGAGCAGCACCCGACACTGCAGTACCCAAAGGCAGGGAAAGAATAAAGAACAGGGCAGCAACCCTGCCAGTACAGAGACCGTGGTGGAGAGACCTAAGGACATGGCTGTAGCCCGGGAGTCCTTAAAACGCTCCAGCGCACTATCTGCCTTACCGCCAAACAGGCAAGTGCCATCAAAGGGCATGGCCATAAGTACAAATTCCCCACGCCCACGTGAGGCAACAAAACCTCCGCCCAAGGCCAAGGCAAGGAAAGGAAAGGAGCACCGAAGGAGAAGAGCAACCTAGCAACCAAGGAGAAGAGGAAGAGCAAAGGCAATCCCAGACAGGATGGCGCCGAAGGAGAAGAGCAACCTAGACACTCCAAGGAAAAGAGGCAGAGCAAAGGCAATCCCAGACAGGATGGCGTCGGCGGCAAGAAGCAGGCGGAAGCCGAAAAGGGGAACTTAAGGTCACCCAGGAAGAATCGTCCAACACCCCGTAGGGACAAACTGCGCCCGCAAGAGGGTCCAGAAGTCAGGGACCATCCCCCCTACAGGGAGGAGAGGTAAAGCCGAGAGCAAGGCCCACTGGAAGCAGCGGAACAGCGCCGACCTGACCTCCGACGAGGCAGCTGCCTGCACAGAGGGAAGAAGAGGGCCCGGGGAGGCACGAGGAGACCCCCACCAGCCGCGACTCATGACAGGGCGAGACAAGCCCTCCGCCAACCCCTGTGGCGCCGCCAGGTTCAGCAGCTGCCGGCGCCGTAGCGGCGTCACCTCGGACAAGGCCGCCGCCTGCCCCAAGGACCGAGAGGGGCTCCGGGGTGCGACCCGAGTCCCGGCGATCTCCCGCGACACCACAGGGACTCCCGCAGGAGTTTGCAGCAAAGCAGAGGCGCCGTGGTCCGAAGAAGGGACCCCCGAAGGGCGCACCCCATCCTCCGAGCCTGGATCCGAACCAGTCGGCGCTGGCAACGCTGCGGAGGTCCCCGCACACTGCAAGGGATCCGCTGACGTCCCAGGAGAGGAAGGAGGAGAAACCAGCGAGGCCTGCAAAGCCGCCGCATATGTCTCCATCTGGGCTCTGGTCACCCCCATACTCATACTCTTCGAGCCCAGTCCGGAGCCACAAGGATGACTTGGGCCCGGTCGCGCTTGATCATCTTCAGCACTCTGGATAGAAGCGGTATAGGCGGAAAGGCGTATAGTAGACCGCAACTCGCGACGAAAAGCCTAGCGAGTGCCACCTTGGAAATTCCAACGCGCAGAACTGGTGACATTGCACGTTCTCTTCGGTGGCGAATAGTTCCAACCAAGGCTCTCCCCACTGCAGCAAGAGACCTTGCGCCACGTCCGAGTTCAGACGCCATTCGTGATCCACCATGCACCGGCGGCTGAGAACGTCCACCCTGGCGTTCAGAGAACCTGCCAGGTGTTGAACCACAAGGGAAATGCCCTGATGTTCCAGCCATGTCCAGAGGCGCAGAGCCTCCTGACAGAGGGTCCACGACCCCACCCTGCCCTGTTTGTTGCAGTACCACATGGCGGTAGTGTTGTCCGTGAACACCTGCACTACACTTACACGGACAGAGGAAAGGTATGCTCTCAGTGCAAGGCGGACCGCCCGAAGCGCCAAAAGGTTGATATGAAGCTGGGACTCCGCCGGAGACCAGAGGTCTCTGATCTCCGCCTCTCCCATGTGGACGCCTCATCCCAGGAGGGACGCATCCGTCACCACTGTGTGCTCCGGTTGGGGAAGGGATCTGCCATTGACCCAATCGCGATTCGTGAGCCACCACTGCAATTGTCATTCAGTGCCCTCCGAGATCTGGACGTTATCGGACAGGTTGCCCTGATGTTGTGCCCACTGGAACTTCAGGTACCACTGCACAGCCCGCATATGCCATCTGGCATGTTGCACTAGCAGGATGCAGGAGGCCATCAGGCTCAGGAGCCAGAGGGTCACCCTGACTGAAACCCGGGATAGAGGCTGAAAGATCGGAATCATAGCCTGAATATCCCAGACTCGCTGCTCGGGAGGAGAAACCCAAAACTGCGCACAATCCAGAACCGCTCCGATAAAGGGGGGCTTCTGAGAGGGACTCGGGTGCAACTTTGGCACATTGATGGAGAACCCCAGCAAATGCAGGAGGTGAGCAGTAGTCTAGAGGTGGGAGACGACTGCCTGGGGCGAGCCCGCCTTCAACAACCAGTCGTGGAGATAGGGGAAGACATGAACCTCTGATCTGCGCAGATGAGCTGCGACCACCGCCATCACTATCATGAACACCCGAGGGGCACTGGTAAGGCCAAAGGGGAGCACGGCAAACTGAAAGTGCTCTTGGGCTACCGTGAACCGCAGGTAACGCCGGAGGGTCGGCAGGATGAGGATATGAAAATATGCATCCTGCAAGTCCAATCCAGTCTCCGGGGCCGAGGGCAGCCAAGACCTGAGCTAGACTCAACATCCTGAACTACTCCTTCCGGAGGAAGCAGTTGATGTTCCTGAGGTCCAAGATGGGACGCAGGCCCCCTTTGTCCTTCTTGGGGACCAGAAGTAGTGGGAATAACAAGCACGTCCTACTTCTGGCCGAGGAACGCGCCCGATGGCCCCCTTGGCCAAGATGGCCCCGAAGCTCGGACTAGGAAGGCTCTGAGGCTGATGCTGCGGGAGTGGAGGTGGACGCTGGCTCCCTGTCCCGCCGCGGCCAGAACCACGTCCGCGCTGAGGTCGGTTCTGCACAGGCTTGTGGCTGAATGAACGTGTTCGGGTGCCCCTTCCATGGCCACGAAAGGAACGAAAAGCAGACGTGTCCGGGCGCATGGTGGAGAGACCTAAGGACATGGCCGTAGCTCGGGAGTCCTTAAAACGCTCCAGCGCACTATCTACCTTACCGCCAAACAGGCGAGTGCCATCAAAGGGCATGGCCATAAGAGAACTTTGCACATCCCCCGAAAAACCAGTGGGCCGCAATCAGGCATGGCGACGGAGGGCCACTGTCATGGAAATCGCCCTACCCAGTGAGTCCGCGGTGTCCAATCCACACCTGATGGCGAACTTCGCTTCATCCTTCCCCTCAGCAACAGCTTGGGAAAGCACTGTCCGAGCCTCCTCCGGACACTGAGGCAGCACTTGCGCAATCGCGTCCTACAAAGCATGAGAATAGCGGCCCAAGAGGCATGCGATGTTCACCGACCGCAGCCCTAAGCTGGCAGATGAACAGTTTCTTGCCGAACTATTCCAGCTTCTTGGATACCTCATCCGGCGGAGCGGTAGGAAATGCGCTCTGGGAAGCTGAGGCCTGGATGACCAGGCTCTCCGGGGTTGGGTGGGTAGACAGAAAAGGAGGGTCACCAGGGGCCAGGCGATGGCGCCTGGCTACGTTCCTATCACCGGGAACCCCCGTGGCTGGTCTAGACCAGGTGCCCATCAAGACGTCAGTTAAGGCCTCATTGAATGGCAGCAGAGACTCCAAAGAGGTTGCCGCCGGCTGAAGCACTTCAGTGAAGAGATTATTCTTGAGGGTCACTGTAGGCAGATAGAGGTCAAGGGCCTCAGCTGCTCTACGGAGCACCACAGTGTATGTAGCCCCCTCCTCCATGGCCACCGCAGGAGGAGAAAGAAAACCAGGGTCAGCGGAGAGGTCAATGCCACCTCATCCACTAACCTTTCTGTCCATTCCTGTTCCGACCCGCACTGCCATGTAAGAGGGTCCTCAGACCCCTCCCAGTCGTCCCCTTCCGCCACTGCCCGTGGAACAGGCTGCGGAGGTGGGGGAAGGACAGGGGAATACAAATTATCGAATGGCGCCGGACAGCGTCGGTCAGGCTCAGTGTCCCAATTAGGGTCCCAACTAGGGACAAAATTGTCCGGAAACACGGGCAAAGGAACGGAACCCACTGCGACGCCGGGATCGGAGCCGCGGGCGGCGCCGGGGCCGGCGGAGGTCCCTGCGGCGCCAAGGCCGGAGCCGCCGGCAGCAGAGCCGGCGGTAAGGGAGGGCCCTCAACTGGGACCACTGGGCCCGAAGGCACGCTGGCGGGAGCCTGAGGCCTGAAGAGGCGGTCCATGGCTGCAAGAAAATCTTGCACCTGGGCAGGAGTTGCCGATGGACCCGGATAAGGCGGGTAGGCCGCGGGACTCACAGGCTCCAAAGGAGCCACGGGGTGGTACCCCCGGCCCCCTCGTCTGCGTCCGGAGACCGAAGGGGGGATGTCGGAGAGCGGAAACGCTTCTTCGTATGTCGTCTCTTACCCGATTCAGAGTTTGAAGACTTCGACCCCGAGGAGCGATGATGATGGCCCTGCGATCGGTCCCCTGGACCTCGAACGGCACGGAGACGACTGCCAGGCCTCTAGCAGCTTACGAGACCGCTCCCGCAAGGCCTTCGGAGCCATGGCCAGACAGTCGGAACATGACCGGGAGTCATGGTCGCGCTCCAGACAGTAGTGGCACCAGGAGTCAAAGACTCAAAAGGAGAAGACAAAAAGTCTCAAAAGTATAGTCAACAAGCATTGGCATAGCCAATAGGTCTCGCCTTTGGGACCTTATAAGTGTTTAGCCATGCAGCAGTGGCATAACTAAATACTTATAAAGATCCCAAAAGCGAGACCTATAGCTATGCCAAGCGGCGATGAAAGTGATCGCGAACAAACATCAAAGCGGCCGCAAAAGTGAAAGTAATCGCGGTAAAGCGTGGCGCCCGCGCACATGCACTGTAGCTCTAGGCTGGCCTGGTAGCACTTTTTGGAGCCCTCTCAATAAGTCTCGCCAGACCAGCGCATGCGCTTGGTCAGGCGAGATCTAATGACTAGGGTACGTGTTCTAACCGGATCTGCGCTTGTTGGCGCGGAAAAAGAAAGAACTGACGTCAGCGCGCATGGGTGGCGTCTAAGTAGTCTCCGTGACGTCATCTCGGCGCTTACGACGCCAGCGACGGACGCGGAGCCGCACGACGCCACCTTCCGACGCGCAGGGGTACTGCTGACGAAAACTGTCCGGATCCAGTCTGACGCCTGGGAATATTCTAAGGTAAGGAATCTATCACTAACGTGTCTCTTTCAGATACAGACACACACAACACACACACACACCCACACACACACCCACACCCACAAACACACACACAAACACAAACACATACACAGAAACACAAACACAAACACATACACAGAAACACAAACACACACCCGAAGGCCCCGGGTAACTTCACGTAAATGGCTACTTACCAATATAGATCTTTTTAAGGGGCCCTTGTGATCTGCTTGAAACGGGCCCTTGTGATCTGCTTGAAACAGGCCCTAGGTGCTTTACACCATCATGATGTCACATGGGAACCCTCAAGAGAGGCGGGGCTTCCGAGTGCTTCACGAGATACCCGTGCCATGTTTTGGATTCAAAGATTTGCACAAAAGACACTGCGCGCAAGGGCACAAGTCCGCATTTTGCCCAGACGTTTCGTTGCATCCTCATCACACACAACAGCCCCCTCAAAAGGCCGTGGCTGGTAGCATGTGGCCCCCGTTCGATGTCGGACAAACATCCGTAAAAACGCAACAACACGCAGAGTTCAACGGACTCATTTAGAACCAGCACAACCGCGCAAAGTGGGACACATTGGCAGAACAAAACACGCAGGAAAACTGAACAAGCGCAACTGAAGGCAATCTGTACAAAGCATTACAGTGTTGAAAAGCGCAATGCTCAAGAGTGCACACACAGTACATGAAACATAACGCTGTGCCATGGAGGGCCACACGGAAGATACAACAGAACACACAGAGTACAACACGATACATCAAAGTTACTGAAGAAAGAACTGCTGCAGAACTATAGATAGGTTAAGTAAATAAAATACAGAGCAGTAAAATACATCCGTATGCACTGACCTGTAGTTAAACACGGCGTCCAATATTGCGTGGAAAAACAAAAACAGAAGCACAGCAAAATAATGTGTGATAATACCCCGTACAGTGGCATACTCTGGGGACAACCATATGGACTGCAGCCCTCAGCACATCTTACAGTCCATCCATACGTACGGCAGCCCCCAGAACACACTATCCATACTGACTCACGCCCCCAGCACACTCTGCATCCCCAAGCACACTCTACGATCCATCCATACGGACTTAGGCCCCCAGCACAATCTGCAATCCATACGGACTGTGGCCCCCGCACACTCTACAGTCCATCCATATGGACTGCAGCAACCCACACACTCTACAGTCCATCCATACGGACTGAGGCCCCCCAGCACACTCTACAGTCCATCCATACAGACTGTGGCCCTCAGCACACTATGCGGCTCCTGTGGCCCTCAGCACACTATGCGGCTCCAGCACACTCTACTCTCCATCCATACGAGCTGAGGCCCCAGCACACTTTACTCTCCATCCATAGGGACTGAGGCCCCCATCACACACTACAGTCCATCCATACGGACTGCAGCCCACAGCACACTCTGCAGCTACCAGCACACTCTACTCTCCATCCATACGAGCTGAGGCCCCAGCACACTTTACTCTCCATCCATACGGACTGAGACCCCAGCACACTTTACTTTCCATCCATATGGACTGAGGCCCCCGGCACACTCTTCAGTCCATCCATATGGACTGCGCCCCCAGCACACTCTGCGGCTCCCAGCACATTCTACTCTTCATCCATACGGACTGAAGCCACCAGCATGCTGAACTCTCCATTCAAACAGACTGAGGCCCCCAGCACACTCTACAGTCCATCCATGCGGACTGCGCCCCCAGCACACTCTGCAGTCCATCTATACGGACTGCGCCCCCAAAACATTCTACAATCCATCCATACGGGCTGAGGCCCCAGCACACTTTACACTCCATCCATATGGACTGAGCCCCCCAGCACACACTACAGTCCATCCAAACGGACTGCAGCCCCCAACACACTCTGCAGTCCATCAATACGGACTGCGCTCCCCAGCACACACTGCAGCTCCCAGCACCCACTGCAGTCCATCAATACTGACTGCGCCCCCAACACATTCTAAACTTCATCCATACGGGCTGAGGCCCCAGCACACTTTACTCTCCATCCATACGGACTGAGGCCCCCTGCATACTCTACAGTCCATTCATATGGACTCTTCAGTCCATCCATATGGACTGCGCCCCCCAGCACACTCTACTCTCCATTCATACAGACTGAGGCCCCCAGCACATTCAACAGTCCATCCATATGAACTGCGCCCCCAACACATTCTACACTCCATCAATACGGAGTGAGGCGCCCAGCGCACACTGCAGTCCATCCACATGACTGCGGCCCCCCAGCACACTCTACAGTCCATCCATGTGGATTGAGGCCGCCAGCACACTCTACAGTCCATCCATGCGGACTGAGGCCCCCAGCACACTCTACAGTCCATCCATGCGGACTAAGGCCCCCAGCACACTCTACAGTCCATCCATACAGACTGAAGCCCTCAGCACACTCTTATAAGGTCCCAAATGCGAGACCTATTGCCTATGCCAATGCTTGCTTTGTTTGCCTTGCCTTGTGTTTGTGGGGTTTTGAAACTAATGTGCTTAATCTGACTGTATTGTGTTGTTCGTGTGGTTTGTTTATGCTTTATTAGCAAAGGACTCGGTTCAGGGACTTGGTGGAATTTACTTCGGATGCCATGCTTCGTTAAATAATTATTTCATGTATGTGTATGCTTTTAGGGTTCACTGCGGCACTTCCCTCAAGGGATTGTTCGTGTGGTTTGTTTATGCATGCTTTATTAGCGCAGGAATCAGTTCAGGGAAGCCGCGCTTTGTGCAGTTTACTTTTAATGTAGGTGTATGTTTTTGGGAATCACCACCACACACTAATGAAATCGAACACTTCCCTCAAGTGTTTCCACAGACGGAGCACCTTCCACTTATCACAGCACACAAACCACAGGCTCAAATTAAGCAGTGTCCAAATAAAAAATCTTCTATCGAACCTTTTTCTAAAACGGCATCTTCCGTGGAACATCATTCCACCTTCTGCTATAATTATAATCCTGAAGCGTGTGAGTGTCTGTCACAAGTACTCTTATCCTCCTCTAGTCCATATTATTAGTCTAGGCTGAGAACACAAGGGCTGTTGGGAGTGGCATGATCTTCCCAAAAGCTAAAGCGTGTTTATCAAACAAATGTTTTATTATGTTGTCTCCTGGTTTAAGCTTTGTGAAGTCCTACCCATACTTCCCTCAGTTACCACAGCTAGCAAGACATTACATGTTCTTTTTCCGGCAATACATCATTTTCTTGTATATCCATGCATGCAAGTAATTTGCTATAACGTGCCTACTTGTAGATTTTACTTACTCCGCCCGAAGGATCGTGGGCTCCATTACACCTGTGCTTTACCATGGCTAGCAAGATATTTCGTGTTTTTCTCAGCAATACGGTAAATCTTGTGGTTGCATTATGATTCAAACACACTCATCCGACGGATTTTGTTTTTTACATTCTGAATTAGGATTAGTTTTGTTTCTAAGCCTGTGTGCTAAGCTTTAGATATTTGCATTTGATTTTGGTTGGTGCTGTTGAAAATAAAAGGGCACTTCGTCACATAAGATAAACTTTTGTGAAAGCACATACAGTACATCTCGCTGTTCGCCTTGCTTTGTATTAGTAAACCTTCCAGTCTGTAGCTTTAGTCAAGTTTTTTTTGCTTTCTGCCCAAAACGCGCTCAGTCGACGGAAGCACTTAAAAAACGAGCATTTGCAATGCAAATAGGTTTCGCAGAAAGATTCTTAGAGAATTGGTGGTTAAGGCCAGTCTTAGAATGCATCATACTTTTTATCCTGCTCCTCTACAGTCAGATGAGGTAAGTTTGAGACTGCAGGAGACACAAAGGAAAAAGAAAAATGTACTTTATTGAGATCAGTGTTTTCTCTATGGATCAGAGGAGCCACTGAAATCATACGATGATTCTGAGTCAGACTATGGTTACACTTCCCCCTTCTCGCTTTGTTTTTGACTTAGTCTTGCTAAGAGTTAACTGTTTGCACCAGGGGTGAAAAATTAAACTGTGCACTGATTAAGATGCTCACTCCCATCTTTTTATCATTTATTGAGGCAAGGTTTTATAATAGGCAAGAGGGTGGGTGAAGTCCCTAGGTATATTTATGCAGTAAGTAATTTTTTTTATAGAAAGCATAGTTCTCCATTGAATTCTAATATTTCCATGAGGCATTTTGACCTGTAACACTCAATGAGACTAATTTAAGTAGTCGGGTCACCTATTTAGTGTGTAGTCATGCGAGATGCACTTGGCTCTCAAGGTCCTGACTTTGCACTCAATTTTCTTTTTACTTTTGTATATTATAAACTTTCTCTCATGTTGCCACTTGCACCTCACAACCCCAACTCATCCCATCCTGCAAACCATATCATCTGCTTAAACAATCCCTTCTGACCAACATCAAAGAAATTTCTGTATCATATTCATTTACTCCAAATTTCCTGTCTCTCTCCGGCAGCCACATAAGTTTGTGATTTAAAGTTTCCAGACCCTTGCTCTGTGATTGCGGCCTGAAACCTCATGAACTTTGTCCCTTTTGTTTCAGATTTCCTGAGCACCCTGTCGCTCCCTGTGACTGACAGTTTTAGATCAGATCCCATAATTTGTGGAGAAGGGTTTGGATAAATTTTCTTTGGCGGATGCTATTGTTCAGTTCAGATTCCCCCTTTTATTTCTGCATCATGTGTAGAGCTCCCGGTTTTAGGGTATTCATTGTTTTAACATTTCCGTCTGTATTTATCCATATTTATTTTTTGGCCACCTTATTGGTATTGATCCTTGTTTTGAGAATAAATGGAGTTGTAAAATTGTATATTTACACATTTATTTTATTGCTAAATATGTACTTTTCTGCCCGTTAGGTTTTAGCAAATTAAACCGCGAAATATAGTAAGACACTACAACCACAGGTAAATATCAGCATTATAATACAAATATATGTGAACGTATGCCTGTATTTAGAGAAATCTCAAACTGTTTTTTACCTTCCCATGCTGTCTATCTGCTTAACTATTGTCCTGGAAATCATAAAGATCGCATGGAGAGCCACCCACATGAAACACAATGTTCAGCATTTTTCCTCTTGTAAAAATAAATACAGACAGAAAACACTTTTTCTGTCTATATTTAACTGTAAAAAAATCAGTAAAAACAGAAAATTGTGAGCCTTAATCATGTGTGGTCTTTATCTCTGGATGGTTGTGTTGTTTTTTGGCTGTCTGACTATCTTAATATCTATTTGGCCTTGTGGTAGAACTCGGTTTGGTAGCCTTGCCCCTTCCATTCAAAGATAAGCCTAAATGGGTAAATCGATAGGAGACCTTGCTAGCTCTCAGAAAGTCAATTATTGGATATAATGGTTGTTACTTTTATAGATTTAATAGAGAAAGTTCTTGGAAGAGATATATGTAAGCTCCAGCACAGAGGAATTCTCTTGTGTTCTTGCTGCTTCCATAATCTTTTAGTTGAACATTATAAACTCTTGCCCAAATAATTGAGAGCTTGTCTGTGGGGCTTGGGATCGGCTGTTCAGTACGTACTTGGAATCTCTTGTTTTGTTTTTAATAGTATCCTAAGCATTCATTCAATATAGTTATTAATATTCCACGAGAGCAGTCTAAGGATTACCAGGTGGATGACCAACACAACCTTGGATTCTCTGGGGTGAAGAAGGGAATGAGTGCTCAAAAGCTCACACTTTCAAGATCGATTGTCTTCGGTATTTAGACGTGCTGAGCCCTGAAGAAGGTGCCTCCTGACTGACTAAGCTGATTTCCGAGTTAGGTTTTCAATGGAGTCACTGAAGACTGTAGTGGGGTTACCCGATAAAGCCGCATAAAACAATTAGAAGTCCTAATTATCTAATTAATGTTGGTCATGACACTGTTGAAAACAGAGATGCTTACATTGTGATAGAAGAGAATGCTGCACCAGCAAATCTTCATGCTGCAGACCTAAATGCTACACACAGGTACAATAGAAACATACAACCTAGCAGTTTTACCTCCATCACTCAGTTTGTAAATAAGTAAAAACGCAATCTTACCATCGCGTCCTCCCAACATTCCAGTCTTGCCAGCAAGTTCTTCTGTAGTAGCGAACCCATTGACCATCTTGTGGCAAGACTGTGGAGGTGGAGTTGGAGGCAGGGAAGCGGGTGGTGTCGGCGGATTGCTTAGGTTATTCTGCTATGAAATATAATAAACTTATATTAGCTTTTTAGTTACAAAATATATATATGAGCACTATAAAAAAAAAAGCAAATTACTTTTCACTCATGAAAACCAGAACAAGCACTGGTTAAAATATATTGCATGGTGATTCCACACTAACATTTGCTCTGGCACAAGAGAACGAATGTAGTCAGTGCACAAATGTTGCATGTTGTTAGTGCATTTAACTTGAAGCCTGGTGGATAAGCAAATCTTCAACACTCTATTTTGAATGACCACAAGTCTCAAAAAACATAACTATAAATACACTAATCTTTGTATCACATGCTAAACAATTTACTACAGGAGTTATTACCTTTGAAGATGCATCTTTGGAAGCAAGCATTATGTAAATATCAATCCTTTATTCAACTGTTTTTGTGAAATTACTTTCGACCTCCAAGAAAACCACACAAATTTAAAAAATAACGTTTCTTGTTCCTTATTTGTGAGATTACACTTGCTTTAAATAGTCCAAGACAAGAATTAGTTAAATGCGTTCACAGTATGTTACTAATACAATATATTTATAGAATTAAAAAAACCTGGTTACTTATATTGTGTCTTGCAGACATTGCTTATTCTGAAAGACAGTCACAACCCTAACAATATTGCTGGATAGCTCAGACCATGGTACTATCTTGTGAACAGCCAAGGTGGCTCAAAGCAACTCTCAATCCACTACAGTCCCACTGCAATACATCAATGAACATGACTGAACAAGGAATTAACAGTGGGTTTAGTAGAATGAATACAACAAACTGCAAAAAACTTTCTACCTAGAAACAAATCTTCCGGACCTATTTGAAGAGAACTGCAATATTACAATCACATTTTTGTTTCAAAACTTTTCTGCTCCTTATCCCATTTACATGCCTTGTTACTTAGATCAAGCATCTCACTGAGAATCTACTGCTAAATAAACTGCAACTGATGCCTTAAATTATTATCCAACCTAAATGCTGCAATAATCAGTAATAACACTTCAATGTGTGAGAACCAAACATGGAAATAGACACAAAATAATGTACAACAAACCAATCAAAGTAAATGTTGCTCAGATAAAAACATTAGGATGGATACCGAATTTGTATGGAAACATTTATCATGCACAAAACACTGCAGAGACATTACTTAACCTGAATAATTGGGCTACAACATTTGCAGGATAGGGGAGCTTAATGTACAACAAAATAGAAGTGAAGAACAAGTTACTTACCTTCATTAACAATCTTTGTGGTGAATACTCTATCCAAATGGAATACATTGATTCCCAACTTGGGATCTTTTTAGATAACAAAAAACAGGCCACTCCACAGAATGGAGAGATGTGAGGCCAGTGAGGAATCAGTGGTTAGAGTATCAATCAGAAAGAGCATTACTGAAGGCAAGTAATTTATTCTTATGATAGATACTTCTAACCGTAAACTCATGTTAAAATAGATACCATAGCAGTACCTTCCCAGGTGGAGGGTGTGTGGAGGAGACTTGGACCAAAAAAGGTCTACTCGACTGAGGGGACGAAGTTCACTTCCCGTTGGACCTGGCTGTCAAGGGCGTAGTACTTTCTGAATGTATGCAAGGACAAGGCACAAGGAAATAGCAAGAGTAAGAACCCTCTCCTCTCAGAATCTAGAACTCTCTCAATAGCACCCTGGGAGAGCAACACTTGCACATCTTGTGAGAGGATGGACAGGTGCTCCTTGGAGAATCACTCGGATGCGGAGGGTACGGTACAGCGAGCATAAAGAAACAGTAGGGCATAGCCACGCTGAATAATTTGTAGGACCCATCTGTCTGATATGCAGGATCACCACCCTGGAAGGAAGTGCTGAATCGTGACCCCCACAGGATGGGTATGTCTCTTTAAAGGCAAACTATAGCACCTGTTACAACAAGGAGGGGACTAGGAGGACTGGTGCCCCTGCTGACCTATGCGTTGCCTGCCAGACACATGTCCCGACCTCAAAACGACTGGGGTCATTGCTGCAGTTATTAGGGAGACTGATGTTGCTTCTACGCTATCCCAATGGAGTATCCTCTGACTTTCCTGAACTGATGTAGAAGTGACTTGGCAGGATTCAATAGATCAATGGAGCGCACCCTGGCTCCATTATCATTGATGCATTCCAAAGATGAATTGACTTTTTCACCAAGTGGAATTATACATGAAATAGGCTTGCACACCACAAAATCCTGTGAAACACATCCAAGTGTGTTGGCAGGGCAGAATTCTGGTGTCAACTGCCCCTCCCAGACAACTCTGGTGCCAACTGCTTTTTCCAGGCAACCAGTAGCGTCTAGGTATACAGTCGGTGGTCAGCAATAGGCAAAATGGTGCTCTAAGGTCTATCACAAGTACAAATCAGTTATGGCAGGTAATCTAGCACGGTGCATAAGGTAGGGAAAAACCACCAAGTACCCACATGTGTGGCCAGCAGACCACTCTACTATATATACAAATCCTCTGCGCCTGTTTAAAAGTAAATACATAAAGTTAACTTTATGTATTTACTTTTAAATGTGTGCAAATTATTTCTATATAAACTAGTAGCGTCTAGGCTGGCATGAATCACATATTTGGCCGTATCTTGTCCATCATAAATTGTCTGAGCTAGAGAGGCCCTACGGTCTTTCTAGACAGCTGACAAGATTTTGCTGGTCGTGTTCCAGAGGGCATGTGTGTAGCGGCCTAATAAACAAACCGCAATGACCAAATTCAATGCAGGACTAGCAGAAGAGTACATATGTTTACCAACCATCTCAATTCTCTTAAGATGCTCTATCCAGAGGAGCCTTGGGAAATGCACTGAGGTTCACCTTGCAGATTGTAACCTAAACCACTAGGCTCTATAGAGTAGTGTGTCTGTTGAGAAACTAAGGATCACCCGGAGCTGGTCTATGATGCATGGCCACCAGTGTGCAGGATCAGGGCTTTGACCAAGCACCCATCAAGATATCAATGACGGTCATGTTAAAGGAGAGCATGGTCTCCGACATGGCTAGCCAAGGCTGCAGAATTTCAGTAAGGATGATTATTTTGGTCTCTATTGTGGACAGCGGAAATCCAGGACCTCACAACGTCTTTATAGCACTAATGCAAATGATGCACTCTGTTCCATTGGTGGTCCAAATGGTGAGGTAAACCGTGATTCAGGGGAGGTGTCAAGTCCACAGCCCTTTTGTAAGTTCACGTAAAATTTGTATAGTGAGAAGGGAAAAAACAATCATCCTCCCCACCATCACCATTTCCCTCTTGAGGTGTACCTTGCTCCGAGTCGGAACCAAAAAGATAATGGAACCTCTGATGAAGTTTCCACCCTGGTAGAGGCACTAGTTCAAAGTCAGGCTGTATGATGACGAGTCGCGTTTTTGGAATCTCACAGAGAGACATCAGTGAGGCTCGGGCTGAAGTCAGTTTGATTTTGGGCATCTGAATCAGCACTGGTTCCTTATCTAGCACTGGTACTGGTGACGCCAACAAATGGCCAAGAGCAGGCATTGGAGCCAATATGTGCGTCTGTACTGGAGTCACTAAATGGCCCGAAGTGGGACCCAACTGGAGGCCTTTGTGGTTTCTTGGGGACTGAAGGTCGCCAGAGGGAGCTGAAAGTGCACCAAAAATCTGTAGCACACCCTTCTTGAAGGCATCAATCTGCTGTGATGACGTAGGTGCCCATGAAATTTGAGCGTACCAGAATAACTTGGGTAATGGTTCCCCACAGTGCACACCGGGGGTCCTAAAGGGGGACCAATTGACACTGTGAAGCCCTTCGAGCTTTGCTTTTTGTGTTTGGACTTCGTTTTGGAATTACAGGAGGCAGATCTCTTGCGGAAATGGTTTCAGGAGTGAGATCAAGTCTCTACCAAAGACTTGGAGCAGGACTTACACGAGGGCTGCGATTTGTGTTTGGCTATGTGCTGCTTTTCTTCCCGGTCCTGGATCGTCTTCAGGTGCATAAAGGCACATTTATCAGACTTCGACTCATGTCTTGAGACAAGACACCATAGACACACCTTGTGTGGGTCCATTGCCAAGATTTTGTTCCTGCAGTTGCACCATGGTTTCAAACCTATAGTTTTAGGAGGGGACATCCTTCCTTAGAACACTGGATTTGAGTTTTGGAAGATGTCGGAAAACTGACATGTTTCGGAGTGGAGCTCTCGATATGCATCACATGGTGCGGAAAGAAAGGAAATTACATCAGCTTGCAGGGGTTACGCTTATATATATATCTTGTCTGTCACTTCTGGGGCTGCAACTAAACAATGCTGAGCCACACTTCACCATCTAGTGATGCGCTGGAGCATTACTGGAGAAAAGTTTGCAGATCTAGTCTGGCACTTGGGGAGTATTCTATGGTGAGTAATCTGCAGTTGAATGTATCTATCAGAAAGATAAATACATGAAAAGATGTTTGAATCCCACCACTAAAATACAAACAGTAACATTATCCCTGCTGGGGGCATAAATGCTTTGCAACAAGTGGGCAAATTCGCAGTCCTTCTGAACCTCTTGGAGTTCCAGTTGCTTCCACAACTGAGGAGACATATTCTACACTTATGAATTTGCCATAAACTCTTGACACCCGAAGGCCAGAAGGTGCTCCTAAATCCACACACACAATGGCATGTCAGTTTTAAGACTAACCCGAATGATGTCCTAACAAAACTCTTGCAATGTTTTTGGTCATCAACTTCTACCTTACATACATATCTCCCCCTTAGCTTACCTGCATACAAAGCCATTGCTATAGCACGTTATTTTATTAAACAATATTTAAAAATATTGAATGCCAATAACAAGATGGCACCACTGTAATGTTAAAATATCCTATCTTTTCCACTCTGCTGGCAACAGTTACGAGGATACATGATTGCAACATATTTTGTGCAGGTATGTTGCTGAAGTAAATTAGCAACTTTTCATTGCACCCAGAACATGTCTACCATAGTCACCTCAGACTGGGTTTGAAGGATCACTGCAAAGCCCAAATTGTTGCATGCACTTGTTTCAGAGTACTGCACTAAACAACACCCTCAGGCCTATGTACAAAGGGGCTACAAATAATTGCAAATACAGTTTCAAGAATATGACCCTCTTAATCAGCACCAGTTGATTTCCTGGTTACTGCAAGAAATCAATGCAGTCCAAACTGGCTTTAATGTGTCCAATATTTGAGCGTGTGCACCCTGGAAATTCATTAGTTGGGGGGTTGGGGGGGGGGGACACTACTCAAAGTCATGAAAGAAATTGAAAACGCACCTCTTTTAACATTGCGATTTTCATTTACAGCCTATATCCATTGGACTTCCAGAGAACCTCTGACTGACCAGGGTTTAAATCAGCCACCGACATGAAGTTTACAATGAATAATTAACATAACATAAAACATAGCCCTTAGGTGATGCCAGTTAACACTCAGACTGCTACTATATCTAGTCATAGAAAGAATACATATTCCTAACTTACTGGCACCTGTGCTGTATAACTGAAAGTTCTAAAGTCCTGGTCTGGCGCCGAGTGATATTCAAAGTTGGGAACCTGTGAGGAGAGGACATCTATAAGAATAACATCATTCAAAGCACCATCATTCAACATTTGCATTTTCAATTACCGGACTGAGCTAGGTTTTTTAAAACATTGACTAATAATTTTTCTTTAACCACTGGTTAATTGTAAGCTAAGTTCCAAGAAGAAGAAGGTGCTTTAAACTAGCGACAGGCAAGCTATTGTGGTGGGAAAACATTTCTTTCTAAAGGGAGACTAAAAACACATATTATGGATATAAACGATGAACAAAGTGTTTTGAACATGAAATGTCTTGATTCACTGATTAACGTTTTGAAAACAAGAACTTTTGCCTCCAGAAATCAGGACCTTTACAAACAAATGTTAAATCTGTTAATCTCTGGTCAATTGCGCACTTGGTATGACTAAATATCTGTACATAAAATATCCCATTAAAGATTATAAATACTCACATTAGTCAAAGTTCTTGCTTGAATTACTAACAGTGGTACATTTGTTATTCTGGTCTTCCCTAAATGGTTGATGAAATTCAACGTGATATAATGGGGATTGTAGTCTGAGGCAAACACTTTCAGGAGACAGGCTATTCATAGTTTTTCACCTTCCTTGAGACAGAATGCAGAGTAATACAAGGGAATTTGTTTCCCTCTGTGAGCCTGGAAATTGTTGTAGATATATTTATAGCCAGATTTGAATACAGGAATGTCTGCTAGCTGGACATGCAAAACAAACATTGGCATGGCTGCAATGAAATAAAGTTGAGTAGGCGAGCTGATCTCGGCCAAACTTTTTAAGAGTATCTTGCAAGTGAGCTATTATCTAGCTCACCATCCGGCTTTGCCCTCAGTGTCACTATTTTAATGGGCACAGCCGCTTCTGATACTACATTTCAGCAGTATACTGTTTGATATGTTATAGTGTTAAATATTTCCAATGTTATTTCAAGCAGATCCCAAGACCTGTAAAGAGTCTGCTGGTCAATGAGAGTAAAACGAGTCTTGGGTGGAGGGTTATTTCAGGCATACTGGTTGCCTCAAAAGATGTAATAACTATTCTCAAAATATCTCAATTAAATAACATACACTAATTGAAATTAATGATATAGTCTACAGCAATGAGGAAAGCTTGTGAGACTGCAACCCTATATGGGCACTGCTTGTACACATTTGCCATTTAAAGCATATTGCTCATAATTATTGGGTTAAAAGTGACCGATTCAGACAGCTCCTGAAATCTTTTGGTAAATCTAAATTTCCCCTACACCTTGATTATTAATCCTCGTCAGCAGCACATACGTCAACAAAATAATTTGAAATACATCCTGTTTCAAAGAAGAAATAGCGTTGATATGAAACTCTGTTCCATAGCAAGACTTATTCCCAACAAGAATATCTACAAAGGAGAAACACATGCTCATCATAACTACTCTACCTAGATCTCTGTAACTTCATTCACAAATACTGTGGAGGTCAGAAATAAATACCTTCTTGAACTAGCAACCCCTTGAGAAATTATTACCAGGAACAGTGGGTCACCAAATGGTCAGCCACAATAAAAACGATAGGAAAACTGAGCAATGACAAATAAGGATAGCAACAATACTAGAAGGAGGAAATTAGAACAATCATAAGGAATTGTTGTACCTGCTGCTCAGTCAGTATGAGTGTACTGTGAGGAATGTTGGTGCATGGTGATGCAGTGGAATGTTGAGTGCCTGTGGGTATCAGTTTGATTAATGGGCTGAGCACCAGGGAGGCTGCGCCTGGTGGGGCTCTTCATTGAAGCTACTTAATAAACCATCTTTTCTCAATTTACACCTCAGCTAATGGATTTCATTATATAACAACATTTTGGCGACAATTTGGTAAACAAGAACCTACATGGGTGAGCTGAATAAAAAACTATGGAAACCAAGATCACAAGAAGTTAAATGCCTGAAAAAACTACAGAAGAAAATGAGGTTACAGATGATGTCAAAGTTACAGACCGCCCTGCAGCCTCACCAGTGTCTTGCCACATCAGGCAGCCTATGGGCAGGGCATACATCTGCCTCAATTTTAATCTCAAAGAACTTTGAAGTTCGTATATATGTAGTGTCGCGGTCTAGTGGACGCGCACTACGTAGGCACGCAAATGCGCGTAGCGGCCATATTGGACGCTACTGCGCATGTGCGAGACGCGCGAAGTGAATTAGAGCGATCGGAGCAGTTTGCCCGGCGCTCTCTTGTGTGTTAACGCTAGAATTAATAAAGTAAGTTTGGAACCTCATCCAGACTCCATCTCTTCACTGGGGGGAGCAAACAAACATTACAGTGGCGACGAGGGTGGGATGAATCGACCCTGAAGGACACCCAGAGGAGGAGAGACCCCCAACAGCAGGAGTGCCGGAGGGGATGAATCCCTACTGTAGCAGGTACACCAGGAGGTCACAGAAGAGACACCAGGGCACCACGAGAGAGCGCGGCAGTGGCAGACGGAAGCCAGAGGGAGGCACGAGGAAAGCAAGGGTGCCAACCAGTCGCGAGGAAGCGTAAGCAAGCAGATCGGAGCAAGACATAGAGGAGGCCCTGGCGGAATCAGGGAGGAACAGCGCAGAAGGCACCGAAGAGGCCCGGACGACCCGAAATAGAGGTGAAGGGACAGAAGCGCCAGGCTGTCCTACAAAACAGGCAGGAGAGAACAGGGAGCGAGCCAAAATGTGCGCACAGGCGTCAGCACTAACACCACCAGTCCCGTTCCTACCAAGGCCAGGGGAGCCTCAAATGAAATGGGAGGACTGGAGAGAATATTTCAAATATTACCTCGAAGCATTGGAAGACGAGAATGAAGAGGCGTTTTCCAGCAGCCGGAGGAAGAGGATACTCTTACATAATCTGGGACCAGAAGGCATACGAGTATTCCAAAGCTTAACACCGGTCACGCGACCAGCAGCAGACGATGAGGTGTTCAAACACGCCATCGAAGACTTAGACAACCACTATCGCCCCGCAGTATGCACATCTATCGACCGCTACAATTTCCAGCAGAGGAAGCAAGAAGCGGGAGAAACTATAGACGACTACGTCGCAGCACTAAGGAAGCTAGCGATAACGTGTAAATTCTGAGCTCTACACGACGAATTTATAAAGGACCAAATAGTAATGCACACAACAAGCAAGACGGTGCAGGATAAATTGTGGGCAAGTGGAGATGCGACGCTAAAAGACGTAATAGCCATCGTAAAAAGGGAGGAAATAACCAAGCGCTGCGCAGACGTTGCGAAGAGAGAACAAGTCCCGAGACCCACGATAAACAAGGTGGAGGATGCCGACCAATATGGAAGAGGAAAACCGGCGCAAGGAGAAAACAAGGGAACGCACAAAGGGAAAGGAAACCCAGGACAAACGTGGAAACAAGACAAAAAAGGAACGAAGTGCTACAGGTGTGGGAGCCCGAACCATGCAGCACATGACAAACGATGTCCCGCCTTCAGAGCAAAGTGCGCGTTCTGCGGCCTGGTAGGTCACTATGAGAAGGTGTGTCGAAGGAAGTGGAAACAGCGCGCAGTGAAATACGTGGCACAAGACCCAGGAGATGAAGAAGAGGGTCAAGAGGAAGACGACGACGTCCTTTGCGTTGAAGACCAGGTGCTAGGCATGGACGGCAGAAGGTCTCGCAAACCCCAGTGCGACATTCAAATCGGAGGAGTGGAAATCACTATAGTAGCGGATTCGGGATCCCCATACACGATCGTCCAAAGATCAGTGTGGAATGCGAAATTTGAACCTAAAGTAGGCCCACATCTGGAACCTCCCGACATACGACCGGTCACATACACGGGGGAACCTATCCCAATGGTAGGATTCCGAAGACTGCTCTTTCAGTTCAAAGAACGCAGCGCCCAGTGCAAATTGTACGTTGCAGAGAAAGGACCCTCGGTCCTAGGGTGGATGGACCAAGGAGAATTGGGAATGCAACTGAATCTGGGAAGAGACACCCAAGTATTAGTAACGTTGGAAGGAAAATGGTCTAAGGCAGCGGGACTGCGAAGCGAATACCCGAAAATATTTGGTGACAAGATAGGGAAATTGGGAAAATTTACCCACAAAATTGTGCTCAAGGAGAACGCCCACCCTGTGACACACAAAGTGAGAAACATACCGATCGCAGTGAGAGAGGCAGTGCAACAGGAGCTAAACCGACTGGAGGAATAAGGAATTATTGAACCCATCGACAGCGTGGAATGGTTGGCACCATTGGTGGTGGCCATGAAACCGACGGGCAAGGTGCGCTTATGTGTGGATCTCAGAGAACTCAATAAATGTATTGTGGTGGAGAAGTTCCCGCTACCACGCATAGAGGAAATGCTGGCACGAACAAAAGGAGTGAAATGGTTCTCCACCATCGATCTAAAGTCGGCGTATCACCAGGTAGTCCTGCACCCCACGAGTAAGAAACTGACGCCATTCATAACACCATTTGGGTGCTATCAGTTCTGCTGCATGCCCTTCGGTCTGGCTTCCGCAGCAGCAGTCTTTCAAAAGCAAATGGCCCGTCTGTTCAGCGACATAGAGGGTGTACAATACTTCCAGGATGACATTCTAGTGATGGGGAAGGAACAAGAAGACCACGACGAGAAGCTGGATGTGGTATTTAGGATCCTGGAGGAAAACGGACTGACAGCAGAGTGGGAGAAGTGCCAATTTGGTATGTCATCAGTCACCTACCTGGGGCATGAAATTGGAGAACAGGGAATAACACCAAAAAAAGCGAACGTAACAGCCATCTGAGATGCTCCTCCGCCCACCACCAAGGAAGACGTCAGATCCTTCCTAGGTATGGTGGAATACTACAGTACGTTCGTCCAGCACTTTGCCACGAAAACACACCACATGAGGCAGCTCACGAGGGAGAAAACAGCTTTTGCATGGACGGAAGACACACAGGAAGAGTTTGACACGGTTAAAAGGGAAATCAGCCAGGCTATCCCGCTACAAGGGTACGATCCCCTAGGGAAATCTATATTGATGACGGACGCCAGCGAAAAAGGGTTAGGAGCAGTGCTCATGCAAGAGACAAGACGGCATGAAGGAGACGATCAGCTTCGCGTCCAGGTCACTAACGAATTCAGAACAAAAGTTCAGCGTGATCGAGAAAGAGATGTTGGCAGTAGTATGGGCCATGGGGAAGTATCGCCAGTTCCTGTGGGGCACGAGATTGAAAACGGACCACAAACTATTAGTGAAAGTACTAACGTCAAGCGGACATGCCAGCGCGACACCCCGCATAGCGAAAATGACGCGGAAACTCTTGGACTATCGTTACGATGTGGAATACATCCCAGGCTCAAGAAACAAGATAGCAGATTATCTCAGCAGAGCGTCCGCAATGGAAAGTGCCACCAACGGCACAGAAGAAGAGGATGTGATGGTGGCCTTGACAGAAGATCCGGAACGGGCAATAAGCAGACGAGAATGGAGGGACGCGTATGAAGCACATAGAGACCTGGAAGAAATCAAGAAATGCATAGTTCGAGGGTGGCCCGATAGGAAATAACAGACGCCTCAACTTCTACAATTCTACGAGGTCAGGGACGAGTTGTCGGTGGGAAACGACGGAGTGTTTGTGTACCGAGGAAACAGAGTGGTCCCACCAGCGAATGTAATACCATATCTCTTGACAATAATACATGAAGGACACCTGGGAATCGTGAAGACTAAAGCAAGAACCAAAGAAACGTATTGGTGGCCAGGAATGGATAAACAGGTGGAGAGACATGTAAGAGACTGTGTGCAATGCCAAGGAGCTGACAAAATCCTGAAACCAATGAGACCCGCTCTAGGAAGGTTCACAAACCCCAGTAATCCCTGGGAAGAAGTGGCAGTGGACATCTTAGGGCCAGTACTTGACAACCAGGGAATCCCCAAGTACATATGTGTTATCGTGGACAAATACTCAAAGTGGCCAGAGGTACACATTCAAGAAGAAATGGACACTGACACAATACTCCGATTTCTCACAATGGTATTCCTCAGGGAAGGCATCCCCAGAGCCATAATTAGTGACAACGGACCCCAATTTACTTCGGACAAATGGACCAGATTTGCAGAGAGGAATGGCATTCTACTCAAACACACGTCAGTATATCACCCTGCCAGCAACGGTCAAATAGAACGCTTCAACAGGGTGATAACGGGCTCCACACAGGCAGCCATCTCCAGGGGCAAAGACTGGGAAAAGGAAGTACAAAGCAAGGTATGGGCCTACCGCATCACCCCCACTAGCACGGGGTACAGCCCGTTTCAAATTCTACGAGGAAGGCAACCCTTCACCAAAGACAATGTCGCATGGAAGGAGAAGACAATCACGAGCAACTGGTCGCCAGCAGTGGTGCAACACAACCTGGAAAAAGCACAGAGGATATATACGGAACATTACAACCGCAGAAAAAACGTGAAAGAGACAACCTTAGAAAAAGGGGAGTGGGTCAGAGTAAAGTTGGCAGTACTCAAAAGAAAGGGAGACAGCAAATACTCCCCACCCCTAAGAGTGGAAGAGGTGTATGATCGAGCAGCGTTGTTAAGTGATGGAAATGTGTGGTCCCAGGACCGTATGGCCAAATGCAACAAAATCCTACAGTGGCCCCGCGAGGACAAGGAAGGAACGACATCGCCAGGGGACACGAGCAATGAAATAGAAACCCCTCATGGAGAGAATGAACAGAGTGTTCCGGAAGACCTGAACAGCGAGAGGAAAGTACGAGAAGGACCAACAACGGAGGAAAGGACCAGGGAAGCGGGCGAGAATGGAGATAGAGAAGGAAAAGGTACCCAAGAAGGAAGAAGGGGGAGCCCAGTCGTTTTAGGGGGTCGAGAAGGACACACTACCCCGGTAAGACGCACCCGAGTTGGTCGAGCGGTGGTGAGACCATCAAAGTTTAAAGACTATGAACTGGAATAACGCTCACAGTGATGTAATTAGTTTTGTGTGGTAGAAAAGGGGGAGATATGTAGTGTCGCGGTCTAGTGGACGCGCACTACGTAGGCACGCAAATGCGCGTAGCGGCCATATTGGACGCTACTGCGCATGCGCGAGACGCGCAAAGTGAATTAGAGCGATTGGAGCAGCTTGCCCGGCGCTCTCTTGTGTGTTAACGCTAGAATTAATAAAGTAAGGTTGGAACCTCATCCAGACTCCATCTCTTCACTGGGGGGACCAAACAAACATTACAATATCCAGCGGATCTCCAGCAATATGGTGTGTTTTGGACTGTGTTGGTGTGGAACTACTGGCAGACTTTGATGGGAGTTGGCAATATTTACAAGTAAAGATATGTGTCCAGAAGTTTTTTTCAGCCTCTTGGCAGCCTGAAGGGACATCGGTGCATAGACTATGGATTGCAAATCTGCCACCATGTTGCGGGTCATTGGGAAGCACGGAGCTGGTGACCGCTCTTATGTCATTAACATCGGTACAGTTGTTAACTGCACTCGGGTCAACTTGTAAAAGAAAAAGTGAGAATTAGTTACCTTGATGCGCACAGTGTTTGCGTTTAAATAACGGGCGCGAGCCGACAAGTTTCTAACAGCACGTGCATCCCTTACCGCAGTGACGGCACTGTGGATGACGCCACTCTGATTTATTCATGTAAGACTGGTGCAGCCACGTTTGGCGCACGCACGCGCTTGGAGCCACCCGGCGCTGTTTTACTTACATGCCACCATTTTTTTGTTTTATCCAAGTTTGAAAGTTTCTATGCTGCAATTGTGGAATTGGGGGATTTACCTCCCAATGGATGCATCACTTAAAGTAAGTTATCAATTTCGTTTTGGGGGATTTGATTTGGAGCAACATCGCCGCTGACGGGTGAGTCTTTGCTGCCCTGGTTTGATGGAGGAACAGCTCGAGAGGCTGGCGATAACTTTGTTTTTGGTGCAACCTGGGGGGAAATGTCAAAGCAGTTTGCTTTCCAGCCGGAGGCTATTTCAGGTAGTCCCAGATACCTGTGGACCAGTCCGGGTAGCCTAGTCTCCTGGAAGTGGAGTGAGCTGCCACAGTGAATGGGACATATTTTCATATTTCAAGTTTAAGGGGTCAAATCCAGCAACAGACAGCTGTAGCGCTGCATGTTATAAAAATTTGTATGTGGGATAGGAGCCTTAGGTCTTATTGTTACCAAGTAGTATGCTTGTGTTATGCAATGTTATTCAGAGTTTTACAATGTGCATTTATGGGGCCATACTTACCAGTTATGTATGGGTATTTACTACTTAAAAGTTGTGCTGGTTATGCCATGGTCTGTTTAATCAGGAGGACTATTATGAGGAAGGTCGTCCACAGTGTTTTTTTTTTTTACAGCATTGTTTGTGATGTAAAAGTTACTTACCATCAGTAACGTAGTACCTGGTAGAAACACAGTCTAGCCGCAGATTCATTAACTTTTGAAATAAATACCATACCTATACCCCCTGGTGGAGGGTCTGCGAACCAATCCTACAACAGTTCTCAAGAGAACCAGTTGGTCATAACTAACAACCGACCAAATGTACGTAGGAGTAGCAGAACAAAAGCTTGACTCTTAATAGATTCCATGATCACTGTCACAGGACATATAAATAATAAACAACTCTACAGGGCCGAGACGAACGGCCCTTGAAGGAAAAGGGTTAAAAACACCTAAAGAATCATCTGTCAATTATCAGACACTAACCTCTATCCCCCCCAGGGGAAAGAAAATTCGCTGACCTAAACGGCCAAGTGCAAGACAAAAGTAATGTAATCCGCATTCTTCACAACAATAAAGAAATATCAGAGAAAGAACTGTCCTGATAAAATCCAAAAGAAGGACTCATTCAATTATACCAAGACGAATGAACAAGAAAGATGAACAATAATTCCTCCATGGTGTAGGGAATTTTGTTTGAACAAAAAGGCCACTCAAAGGTTACATAATGCACTGCAAAGAAACTAAAATGACACTAATAGGTTCTAATTTAATATTTATATTAATTAATTATGGCAGTTGTAAAAAAGTTTGCCACAAAGGAGTATCACCTGGACATATACATAATATGTATAAAAGTGTGCCACAATATACTCCGAGTGGTCTGACATTACATAGAGCATCGCTGGCCCACATTTACAGCAGGATCGCAGGGATCAATTTTTTTACTTGAGTTTTTTTATTTGCAGTGGAGTTATTATATTTGCATAGCACTACTGCCAATGGTATTAAAAAAAAGTAAAAAACATTGCCATTTTCAACGCCAACAGCTCTAACTTTAACAAATGTGAGACCTATTGCATTGGAAAAGCAATCCGTCTTGCATTTGTTGGAGTTGTTATTGGCATTATGAATGCTATGTTTTTTACCTAGGCATGTTACAGAGTGCAGTACCATATGGGGCCAAAAGAGGTCCCCCTGGGACCTCTTTTGGCTGCATATGGTCCTGCACTCTGCAAAGTTGGAGTTACTGGCATAATAAATGACAATGTTATTTATCTAGCCATGTTGCAGGGTGCAGTACCATATGTGACCAAAAGAGGTCTCTGGGAACTCTTTTGGTCACATAAGGTACTGCACCCTGCAGAAGATATGGTAAATCCACCCTACCTATAATTCATTGCATGCAAGACAGTACCACAAGTTCATTCAAATAGCTATGTCCATATATACAATTACAAGCTTTGAAATATGACAAAAGTGTTATATTAATTCCAGATTAGGTTGTACTCTGTGTGGAGCTGATGAATGGAAATCTATAAAAGGTCTCATATAAATGTGAGATGTGCTAGTGAGTAAAATAACCACTGCAAGCCTTGCTTAGGACCAAGTGTGTCCTGCCTGAAGCCCTTTAAGAAAATAGTGCGCTGAGACTGTAATTAAAACCTAGGGAGTAACAACACATGTAACAGGGGGTGTCCTTGTTGGAGGTTACAAATAAGAGACAAGGCGATAATAAGGCTGAACTACTAAGCCTATTGACCAATAAAATGCCACCATTTACAAAGGACAGGGAATGGAGCCAGTTAAAAAGATGGGCGGGAAGTGGGCGGAGCTTTATGCCCATATCCTGAATACAGCATGTTTTGAAGAGACAAGCAAAATCTAAAAAGTGTGGAAAAAGAAGAGTAAACAAACATGCTTTGGTAAATAGGCACAATCGTTGTTTGCCGGTTTAGTGTCTACTGCTTCAGGAATGCCCTTGAGGAGCACAGATGAATCCAATGCCCTTCTCAAACGCAACTGCAGCACTACGCTTTTGGCCAGAGACCAGCCCTTGAAGGTTTACAAACTGTCCTCCATAAAAATGGTACCCTTAATTACTGCAATCTAGAGGTAGAACAGTGAAGACCTTTTAATGGACAGTCCCTGGAGGATAAGTTATGAAGCATGATTTAGGATAGGGTGACCACTTACCCCCACGTCATGGGTATTCGCAAACATTTTCCCACGCAAAAAGTATGGTCTGTACTACACCTTGGGGTAAGCCATCTCTGCTTGCAATTGCTACCTTGGGAGTGTTGCATGTAAAGACGAAGTAACTTGAATACGGAATTTGAATTGCGCAATATGAAAACAGAAAACCTGGGCTCAATCCCATCTTCCCCTCTAGACAAAATTGTGTGATCCTAACCAACTGTTTTGTTTCACTTTGGCTCTTCTTTCTTCATTATTACATAAAAGACCACCTTAAAATACATTAGTTCACGATATGTGATGTACAAAACTTACTCTTGTGTTTGATTTAATAAACTATAATGTTCTCCATGTATAATAATAACCCAGGTGACCCAGAGGGGTCCACATGACAACTGATTTGCCTCTTAGTTTACTATTGGTGTTGTAAGGGCAGGGGGAGACATGAAAGTTTGTTTTTACATTCATTTTTAAAAAACTACCACTTTAAAAACTACTTCTCAATGCATTGATAGAACCGGATGTACTAAGTTGAAACGCTCTGCATGTTAACGAAATACACTTTCTGGGTATTTTGTAGAAACTTTCACATTTGTTACAATATGGCTTTAAAAATGATAATGCTCTTAAAGTGGTGCAGGACACCTCATGATTGCCCGTCTATTTGACATATTTCTGAATGTCAGTGCTCTCTCAAAGAAACAGTATCCCACTGTTGCTGTTCACCAGGTCGTCGCACGTAAAGTTCAGGAGGATCACAAGCTGCCCCCGGGCTGCACTTTGAGTGTTACTTGCTCCAGGTCAATACATCGATTCCTGTCCTGGACTTTTGTGTGATAGCCAAACACATTTTTAATTGCTTTCATTGAACTAAAGCACCTGAAATTAATGATTTGCAGGTGAAAAGTTCAGGACTGGAATTGACTTGGACTGAAGGGGTCACCCTGATTCGAGGGAGCAAACTCCAGAAACACAGCTCAAGATTTACCTACTGGAAGATCATACCATCATCAAAGTCTTTATTTCGGTTTTACAGTACCATAAAAGAAAGATAGAAAAAGCACATAGATCTTATATGACATTAATCAGAATAAATAAAAGGTACTGTAGATTGAAATACTTCCTATACAGGCTCTTGATAGTTTAAAAAGAGATAAAAATTAGGGTAAAAAGCTTATCACAAAGATACAATATGTACATAGTGCAAATTTAAGCATATTTCAATATTTAAGAGATACATCCTAACATCAAAATTAAAATGGCAAGCAATCCAAATATTTACAATCCAAAGTGCTAATACGAAATACACGCCCATCTGTTCAGATCCTTTGGGTTTCAATTCATTTACTTCCTTCAAGTCAATAAAGTCAATAGGGCCCTCCTTCTAATGGACCATAATTTACCCAGAAATGTTGCTATTGCACAAGCAAAGAATGGTCTCGCATCTGATTCAGGATATGTAGGACTTCTTTATGACTATGTGTCCCTAAGTGCCTACATACCGGGATAAGCCAGTTCCTTCTAGGTCTGGCGTAAGCAGGGCATGCAAAAAATACATGGCCTATTGTTTCCTTAAGGCAAGGGTGTGAGAAAGTGCCATCTTTCTTGCCTGGTATGCCCCCACTTTTTGCTGAATGTACTTTGAGTGTGCCCTGGACTCCTGCCAATCAGGTGCCCAGGGCCTATGTTCCTTCCCTAAACAAAAACCTCAAAACCAAATTGGCCACATGTCAGCCCCTGGTAAGTGGTACCCTAGGTACCCAGGGCCTTGTGACCAGGGAAGGCCTCTAAGGGTTGCAGCACTCATTGTGCCACCCTTAGAGGCCCTGTACCCTAACACACACACTGCCCTGGCAGGCTGAGTATCTGGGTACAAGACAAAACAGAGACAACATGGCACACATCCCGGTGTGCCATGCCCACAACCTACACTGCCCTGGCATACATCAGCCACCCCTCTAGCAGGGTGCCCTATGCCAGTGGTGTGGCCACAGAGGCAAGAGACCTGTGCCCCTACAGTACCCAGGTCCATTCCTGGGCCCTGTAAGTGCAGTGCTGCCATTTAAGAGTACATGGTGCTGGGAGCTTGTCAAACACGAACTCCACAGCACCATAATGGCAGCACTGAAGACTGAGAAGTTTGGTATCAAACTGCTCAGCACATTAAATCCACACTGATGCCAGTGTGGGATTTAATGTACCAAGCACCACAGAGGGCATCTTAGAGAGGCCCCTGAAACCTAACCTACAATCCACGTCTGTTCTGAGGCTGCCTAGGCTGCCACACAGCAGATATGTTGCTGGACCCCTGGGTAGGAGAGCCCCTGCTCTCCTGGGTCTGCAACAATGCACATCCTGGGCGAGGTGCTAAATCTCCTCCCCCAGGATGGGCAGGGGGAAGCTTCAAAGGCATGCCGCCTCTGTGAGCTTCCCTAGGCCACTGCAACCCCCCACTCTGGCGGAAGCTTGGCCGGAAACCCCAAATAAGGACAGGGGATGTGCCAGCCTGCCAACCCCACCCCTCAGGTGGGGGAGGCAAGGTGAAGCACATCCCCGGGCTCTCACCATCTTGAATATGGGGAGCCCTGCCCAATCAGGATTAGGCTACTGCCCCCCTCCCACCGGAGAGGCGCAGGATAGGGGGTATACCCACCCCAGGACCGGGACCCATTAGTCCCTGCCCTTCACCTACCTGTAACGCCCCTAAATCCAGTATTTAGGGACACCCTGAACCTTCCTTCCCCAGATTCCAAAATCCGAAGAAGAGCTAGAAGAAAGAAGACCTGCCCTGCAGCTGCTAAGAAGAGGACGACACCAACTGCTTTGGCCCCAGCCCTATCGGCCTGTCGACCCTCGAACCTGCTCCTGCTCCAACCCGGCATCTCGTGGCAAGCAACCTCACAAACCCCGGAGGACCTGGCTACCTTTTGACTCTGAACCCCTGGGACTCCCATGAGTAGAGGCTCTACTCAAAATCTACTTCTAATCCCTGGCAGCAGCCCGGAACCGTGAACCCAGCACACTCTGCACAAGCCAAGCCTGGCCTGTGCCGGAGTGAACAAAGACCACGAGGACAACCCTATGGCGACTGGGACCCCGAGTCCGGCACCCAAGGACCTCCCTCGACACTCCTGAAGAAGCCTGCAGCCTAAGCACAAGGTGCCCCCCCACCCGCGATCAACAGAGGGTAAGATTTCCCGACACCAAAAGGCCGCCCGGCGCCCCGCGGCCCCCTGTGCCCAATCCCGGTGTACCTACCTATCCTCCAACTACCCAACTTACCACTCGAAGAGGTGGTGGCACCTGAAGAATCCTCGTTCCCGAGCTTGCAATCTTTTTCTAAACCGGAGATTTCCCATTGAAATCAATTGAGCGCCCGAAGGCTCAAAAGCACCCTGCACCCAGCCACCCGAGTTGCCCTGGCATTGCAACCTCTACACCTATCTACTTCCCCACTTGCCCTGAGTAAGTGACCAGGGGTCCAGCTCCCACAGCCGCCTGGCCTGCTAGTCAGCAGCCACCAACCAAGGCCCCCCCTATCCCTCATAGGATAACATTGGGCCTAACTCTATCTGCACCCGGCCGCCCTTATGCCGCTGGGGGTGAACCAACTGTACCTACCTGACCCAGGGAGACCCCTGAGTCTATGCCCAGACCCTTAACTCTGCCAGTCGAGTACTTACCTTTAAACCGATAACTCAAATTTCTCAATAGGGTAACATTGACTGGCTTTGCCTGAAATTTCTTCGAAGTGTGGACTTTTCAAATCTTAAAATATTCACCAAAAATCAGCCGAATAACGAAGACGAAAATACTCACCTGCTCTCAGGTGAGCTCCCAGTGCTGGATCTTGGTGTCCAGCACTGACTCTGAAAAATACTTACAACTGTACTTACCAGTAACCCAATTTTCTCCCATAGGAAATCATTGACTGTTTTTCGGTGAAATTTCTTCCAAGTGTCAACTTCTACAATCTTTAAATATTCTTTAAAAATCGTATAATAAGTAATTACTTACCTGTTTTGGATAAAGGTCCCTGTACTGAGTCTAGGCACCAAGTACTGGATTACAAAAGTAACGAGAACATACTATACCTGCAGCTTGAATTTTCTGCCATAGGGAATCATTGACTGTTTTCTATGAAATATTTTCTAAGTATCAATTTTTAAAATAGCAAAATATTGTCTAAAAATCATCACAGTAATTAAGTCGACTTTTATCACTTGATTCCAAGTACTGACCCAGGACTGAATCTAGGATCCAGTCCTGGAATTTCAAAAGTAATCCTAAATGTAATCTGTGGCAAATAACTTGAAACTTCCATTGAACTCAATGCATTATTGTGTTTAGAATTGTGTTGCCTATTGCAACCACTTGTAACTTTCTACAAAAGTCTATTGCATATTGCAAAAGTATTTATATAAAGCATCTCATTCTGAGAAAGTATATTTTAATACCTATTGTTGGTTCTAAAATAAAACAAGCATATATTTTTTATATATAAACCATTGGCCTAGAGTTCAGTTATTGAGTGTGTGAGACCATTTGCTGGCTGAGTGTGTGCAACAAATGCTTTACACTGTCCTCTAATACTGCCTTACTGCTCGGACAAGCTACCACTTTAGAGAGTAAGGTTATATCTAACTTTAGCCTCTGCCAAACCTCTGGGGACTGTGGATCTGTACACCCTGTACCTATTTGGGAACAGTATATACAGAGCCACTTTCTCACAAAGGGCAAGAAGGAGATATATTTGTCCTCCAGGTATTAGTGAAGGCATTGATAGGAAGACAACCGTGTCTAAATTGAGTATATAATTTCCTATCTTCTGGCACTTTTATTACATCAAGAAAGCTTTCTAACCGGCTGCTAGATTTAATATCAAAGAACAGGTCAGTTAAGCAGCTATTTCGTGTATTCATATAGTTCTTCTGTTCTACCCGAGCCCAAAACTGTAGTTTTAGTAAATCCCTAGAGTATGTGGTAGGGCAACCTTAGAGCTCCTTAGGCACACCTATGTCCAGACGGATGGTATTTATGTAGTTGATCCACCCAATTTTGTGGTTTGTGTCCAGGGCAGAAACTTCATTAAAGGCAGCTGCATAGGACATCAGTTCTGGAGTTGTAAATAATCTGTGCCAAAAAAGCAAGGGGCGTAAGCTCACCAAATCATTAATAGACCATATCGAGTTTCAAGGGAAGGAGGGGAGTGCTCTGTGGGAGTAATAACAGGCTTCTAAGAAACGTATTTTATATTATCGAGAGGATGTTAACGTTTGTAGAGCCCCACAGTTCGGCTCCATAGAGTACATTACTTACATTACATTACTTACTACCTTCCAACTATACACCTTCAGTGCAGGAGCTACAGGCCTAGTGTACGAGACACAATGCTCCCATCGCAGGGCCCCAGTTAACTGAGAACATTTCAGGGATGCCCTCTCTAGATGTTTCTTCCATACCATTCCCTCAGATAACTTAATTCCCAGATAATCAAAAAAGCGCACTCGTTCGAGCAGGACTTTATCAAGAACCAAGTTACCCTTAAAGGATTTGTGAGGATTTATCATCATCAACTTAGTTTTAGTTGTGTTGATGACCAAACCCCTCTCATCACAAAAGTTCTTAAAGCAATTTAAAAGTTTCTGTAAGCCCATGGGGGTTTTGGACACTAAAAGAGTGTTATCTGCAAACAACAAAGTGGCTATTTTATGATTAGCCAACAATGGAGCATCGGCCGGGGTATAGCACAAGAGATCAGCCACCTGATTTACATATAGGGAGAAGAGGGTGGGGGCCAGGATGCACCCTTGGCGCACCCCCGCCTGATTTTGAATGGCTCAGTGTTTTGGCCCTGGTTTCTCCACCTTACACAGGCATAGTTATCCTCATGTAACCTAATGAGTGGTTCTAAAAGTTCGAGAGGCATACCCATGTCCCGAAGGACCTGCCAAAGGAGGTCCCTGGGAACTAGGTCGAAAGCTGTTTTCAGGTCAATAAAGGCAAGATATAAGCTGCCTTTGCCCAAGACAACTACCTTCCAATACAGCAGTACCAGGCGAAACGCCTGGTCAATCGCGCCGGTCTTCTGTCGAAAGCCCTCCTGGAGGGGAGAAAGGATGTCGTTCTCCACCATCCAGGTCTGGATTTTAACAAGGAGCGAGCGGCAGAATACCTTCTGGGCACAGTCTATCAGGCGAATAGGACGGTAGTTGGTGGGTTTCGACCTGTCCCCTTTCTTGAAAATGGGTACTACCTCTGCCCCCTTCCAGGTGTCCGGAATGCTCCCCCCGCTTGAGATGTCATTGGCCAATCATAAAATAGGTTGCCCAGTGTTCCTTATCGGCGCGGAAAAGGTCTCCAGGGATGCCATCGGGGCCAGGACCTTTGGCTGGAATAATGGCATCAAGTGAACACAATATCTCCTCCTTAGTGAATGTAAGTGTACAAGGAGGGAGACCCATATCATGGGGCATCTTGGAACTGTCAATGTGAGGACCGTTGGAGTAGAACTCCCTAAAGTGCTTGTGCCATTCAACGGCCGGAATGTTATTTGCCAAGGGAGGTTAACGTTCAAAGTTTTGTTTGGATAGCAAAGACCAAAACGTCCGGCTATCAGGATGCCTAATGGCCTCTCCTAACTCCTCCCATCTCCTCTCATCCCATTCTTTTTTTGCTTTACACTGTGCCTGTTTGTAGTCTTTCCTAGCCTTCCGAATACTAGTAGGCTCTTGATTTTTGATGGAAACGGTCAAACTCCCTCTCAGGGTCCTGCCCTCTTTGTTGAACCATGAATCTTTTCCCAAGGATCTTCCCTGAGATAACCTCAGTTTTTGATTTGGAGCATGGAAAAAACAAGCCAGCTGATCAAAGAATTCCTAGTGGAGGATGCTACAACTACTCTGGTTAGATGGGTCTGTGGTCCCTGGTGCTAAGATCGCTAGGTGCTTTGTAAGAGCATCTTAATCAATTCAATCTTTAATTCATCTGCCAATACCACAGGCCATTTGACAACGCTTATCACTTGTAGGAATTAAGGATTTTGTGCTTAGTGGTATCGGTGGCTCTCTCCCAACACCACCCCAGGGATTTTGGATAGACAAGATAAGGGGATTATGATCACTGTCACACAATGGAAATATGGCCACATCCCGTATCAACGGGCAAAGTGTGAGTACCACTAGTAAATAGTCAATCCTACTAGACCCATTTGGCCCCACAAAGGTCATTCCTCCTCCTCTATCTGAAATTGTTCTTCCATTAGCAGCCCTTAACATATATTCTAAGGTTAACAGATTAAGCTGAAGTGCAGCTTGCGACCATTCTTTTTTTTTTTTTTTTTTTAATCGGGGTAAGATCCAATGGGGGTACCCTCTAGAGTTTATCCTCCTCATTCACATCATTATCCTCTGCCCAGTCGAGGGGTTCAAAAGTTGCATTGAAATCCCCCCCAACTCTAAGTGGGTAGCTATCAACCCTAACTTCCAATAAATTGTACAGGGACTGAAGTGTTGGGGAGCTGCCGCCTCTGGTACTCCTAGCATATACATTATATATGTCAACCGTCTTGCCCTTACCATTGGCTATCCTGATCCCAAGGATATCTGGGCTGTTCGTAGCCAGCTCTCTGACGTCACAATTTACCGCCAAGTTTACAAATATGAGCAGCCCTCCTGAGGGCCGGCCATGTTTGGATGGAATAGCTGGTCTGTGAAAGGTTATAAAGCCTGGTATAAACGTGGGGGACAGGCTCCAGGTTTCTTGGAGTAAGCAGATCTCAGTCTGTGCAATGAGTTCTAGCCAGTACGGGTGGTTAAGCATCCTTCTTACACCTGCCGTATTCCATGACGTGATTCTTAATATTTGCCCGCTCCCTTGTGTAGTGGAAACCAAGGGAAGTGTAAAAGCATTCAATCTGGATAGTACTTGACGATCAATAGCTGGATCTGGACAGCTAGCCCAGGTATGATCGTTCATCACTGGAGAAGAGTCAATGTCAAAAGCCGACAGTAAGAGACATGGCATACGCTCTTGCCCTCTGTATATTACACTGAGACCAGGGAGCACACAGTCGATGGTGGTCATGGAGATACTAATACGTTTGCATTGGGGGACCTTATTTAAAGCCAGAGTTAGTCAACCAACCTGGGATAGCAATGAGATGGAAGGGTCCCCAATAAGCAAACACGTATTTCCTGCTTGGACAGATGTTAGAGGGATGCTTAGTCTCAACCTGATTTTCGTGGCAGGGTTTGGATGGAATCTAGTCTCCAAAGCAATCAGGTTGTGCACCAGATGTGCGGACGCTAGTCTTAGCTCAATCACGTCGTTTGAATTCGAGAGTGAAGAATGCCTTTTAGCATATACAATGTCATCTCTGATAACTGACCTACACCCCCTAGCATGCCTCAACCAGTGTATAAATTTGTTATGGTGATTAGGGATGCACTCCAATGTGTTATCCTTTTACTCCACTTTATGCTATAGGGTGCTGCAGCAGGCAAGAGCTGCCAATTCTTGCAAAATGCTAATATTAGTTAGAAACCAGTACTAGGACTTGGTTGTAATGCGCACTGTTCACTTGGTGATAATACCAAAAATTAAACAATTAATATTCAATCTCGTTGGAATTTTATTCCTCCTTTCAAAATAATAATATTTTTCAGAATCAAAAAAATCATCATCAATGTACATTACACATATTGCAATATCAATTTGTTGCATAAACACGCATTGTGTACATTTTAAGATACAACACCCAATGTGTTTTGATGATTGTATATGGTAATTTCATACCTTACTCTAGGCTGCATGTACTTAATGCTTCAAATGATCTGATGTAAACTCTGTAAAACAACCGGTAATCAATACCACTTATCAAAGAACCAAACTATTCAAAGCCTACGCAAGACTTCTATGTGACTGTAAGACTGCTCATGAGACCTTACCTTTTGATTTCAACCAGTAATGAAATCTGCAAAAAGAAACCATCTAGTTTAAAAACGGTTGCTGTTTACCAGAACTCTGGCTAAAAGACCATACGCCAACGGTTAAATAACTAGAATGTTTTACCTTCCTAATCACCGTTTGTCGCTAGGATCTGAAACGAATAAATACCAATTCAAACTGACTAATGATACTACTGAGTGGAAAATAGTACACGTCCTAATCAAAATAACAAAAGAAAAGGTTAACTGTTAATAGTTCTTCCCATTCCGTACCTTAAACAATGATGCCGTCTTCCGTGAATAAACAACCGCGAACAAATGTTACTTCCTGATAAAACTCTTGCGTGTTTATAAACCGCGCGATGGTGCTGAGTAAACATCGAGTTTGTGTGTAAGCTCTTACTAGGTGGCCATGTTAGTACTGTTATTTTCTATAGATTCCCTATACAGACATAGTTTCTAGATAGCCATCTATAACGCAAATATATAAAAAATATGAAGCATAAAACACCTTTATCAGAGTGATGTATCAAAATAATGTAATGAATATAAATCCGTACATAATCTGCTACCACTTATTTGTGGACCGCCATGTTAATACTGTCGACAACATAGACAGATTCCCGAATTTCAATATATGATAAACAAAATGCTGTAATATGAAATAAACTATATTTTAAAAAATATACAGGTAATGCCTCAACGCTCTATCATTGTTTGATGAAAACTACTCGTTACTACTAACCATCATTATAAAAACAGACTACCGAATGTCAGTGCGTGATTGACGAAATGATGCATGATGACTGAACTATATCTTTAAAAAGTTACAAAAAATACTTCAATCCTCTACCATTGCCCATCGTTTAACCAACCATTGCTTCTGACCATCATAGGCACGACCATCATAGGCACGATTAATACGATCCAACTCAAAATATGAAACCCTATTCCAATCAAGGACATTAAGGTAAAATGTCATGCTGAGATAGTCTTTTACCCTGACATTAATAAAAAATAATAACGTGGTTAAGCCATGATTTTATTAAATAAACAATAACCCAAACAAAAATCCAAACTATTTTCCTGTGTGTATAGTATAATCCACGTCAGTTCAATATATACATGTAGTCTAATGTTTGTGTTGTTACGCGTTATGTTGTGCATGATGGAATGTGGTTGTAAAATGTCCTACAGAAAACAAGACATGTCTAATCTGTCATTCAACCCCTTGGGCATCATAGTTTCCAATAAACTTCTTGTTGAAGCAGTTTTTTAGTATTATCTACTCCCGGGCGTATTTCAACTTTTTCAATGACCTGAAATCTTAATTGGGAAATTGAATAATTTACCTATTCGTCGCCAACACAACGACAAAGACCAATCGAATAGTATTTGTGTCTAAATATACAAGTTCACCGGCAATTAAGAAAATTATCAACACAAGATGGGAGCTATTGGCCAGTGAACCAGATTTTAACAGTATATTTAAAGATCCTCCTCTAAATGCATACACCAGAGGAAAAAATCTGCCGGAACTATTGTCAACCACTACCCCTGATGTTCAACCTAAGGAACCTAAAGGAACTTTGCGATGTCATAACTGTACACATTGTAATAACGCAATCATAGGAAACAAGTTAATACATCCGACCACAGGAGCACAAATATCATTGAGACACACAAGCGACTGTAACACAAAAAATGTAATATTCTGTATAAAATGTCTCTGTGAAAAAGCGTATATTGGAAAAACCGAATGTAAAGTGAAAATCAGGCTCACTGAGCATAAAAGCCGAATACGAACAAAAAATTTAACCTCAGCGTTAGCAATGCATTGGACTGAGGCAAATCATTCAATTTCCCAATTAAGATTTCAGGTCATTGAAAAAGTTGAAATACGCCCGGGAGTAGATAATACTAAAAAACTGCTTCAACAAGAAGTTTATTGGATAAAATTCTTAGAAACTACGATGCCCAAGGGGTTGAATGACAGATTAGACATGTCTTGTTTTCTGTAGGACATTTTACAACCACATTCCATCATGCACAACATAACACGTAACAACACAAACATTAGACTACTATATATAGTGAACTGACGTGGATTATACTATACACACAGGAAAATAGTTTTGATTTTTGTTTGGGTTATTGTTTATTTAATAAAATCATGGCTTAACCACGTTATTATTTTTTATTAATGTCAGGGTAAAAGACTGTCTCAGCATGACATTTTACCTTAATGTCGTTGATTGGAATAGGGTTTCATATTTTGAGTTGGATCGTATTTATCGTGCCTATGATGGTCAGAAGCAATGGTTGGTTAAACGATAGGCAATGGTAGAGGATTGAAGTATTTTTTTTAACTTTTTAAAGATATAGTTCAGTCATCTTGCATCATTTTGTCAATCACGCACTGACATTCGGTAGTCTGTTTTTATAATGATCGTTAGTAGTAACGAGAGGTTTTCATCAAACAATGATAGAGCGTTGAGGCATTACCTGTATATTTTTTAAAATACAGTTTATTTCATATTACAGCATTTCGTTTATCATATATTGAAATTCGGGAATCTGTATGTTGTCGACAGTATTAACACGGCGGTCCACAAATAAGTGGTAGAAGATTATGTACGGATTTATAGTCATTACATTATTTTGATACATCACTCTGATAAAGGTTTTTTTATGCTTCAAATTTTGTATATATTTGCGTTATAGATGGCTATCTGGAAACTATGTCTGTATAGGGAATCTATAGAAAATAACAGTACTAATATGGCCACCTAATATGGCTTACACACAAACTCGGGAGTCCATCATTTATGTTTACTCAGCACCATCGCGCTTATAAACATGCGAGAGTTTTATCAGGAAGTAACGTTTGTTCGCAGTTGTTTATTCACGGAAGACGGCATCATGTTGTAAGGTACGGAATAGGAAGAACTATTAACAGTGAGCGTTTCTCTCATTATTTTGATTAGGACATGTACTATTTTCCACTCAGTAGCATCATTAGTCAGTTTGAATTGGTATTTTTTAGTTTCAGATCCTAGCGACAAACGGTGATTAGGAAGGTAAGACATTCTAGTTATTTAACCGTTGGCGTATGGTCTTTTAGCCAGAGTTCTGGTAAACAGCAACAGTTTTTAAACTAGATGGTTTCTTTTTGCAGATTTCATTACTGGTTGAAATCAAAAGGTAAGGTCTCATGAGCAGTCTTACAGTCACATAGAAGTCTTGCGTTGGCTTTGAATAGACCTTTGGTTCTTTCATAAGGGGTATTGATTACTGGTTGTTTTACAGAGTTTACATCAGATCATTTGAAGCATTAAGCACATGCAGCCTAGAGCAAGGTATGAACTTAACATATACAATCACCAAAACACATTGGGTGTCAGATACACATAGGGCACGAATAGGACTTATAAGCACAGGTCAGCATGTGACCTCACATTACTACATTGAATAAAAAGTGATTTTGAGTACCCCCAGGACATTAACTAAATGAGATTATTTTATGTTTTTCATTCACAGATTTTTCCCCTGAGGAAGGAACAGTGATTGTTCCGAAATGCATTGGGCATAAGCATCGAATATAGCATGATTTTGTATAAGTGACGTATCTTCAAATGTATACAATGCGTGTTTATGCAACAAATTGATATTGCAATATGTGTAATGTACATTGATGATGAATTTTTTGATTCTGAAAAATATTATTATTTTGAAAGGAGGAATAAAACTCCAACGAGATTGAATATTAATTGTTTAATTTTTGGTATTATCACCAAGTGAACAGTGCTCAACCAGTGTATGGCCTTATTTTTTAATACATAAACGTCCTCATACTTCATTTGTTGTGGATCTACTTTGGGAACATCAGCCATATAAATTGGCAATGCTAATGGTTTACTCTGCTTATTATGTAGAGTTAAGGGAGGCTGGCTAGATAAGGACACCCCATTAAATCTTGTGGCCATATTCGGTGCAGATAACCCTGACATTAACCCATGACCAACTCGATCCTGTGGCAGACCCATACTTGTCCTACAATGCTTGACGTTTAGCCTACATGACTCCCAAAATGGGCCTTTGAAAGCTCTCGTACTACAAGTTTGTCGACGGCCAGTAGGCAGGGACAAAGCATTGCAATCCAATTGCTTCCCAGTAGATACTAAAGGTTCCTTACTGGGGACAGCATTGGTGGATACCGAAGATGATTGAGGTGACTGAGATGGTTGGTGTGAATATAATCTAGTGTAGCCATCTAGCTGCTCATAAAGTTTAAATACTAGGGTAGATAGTGCCTCAACACTTTCTTAAGGCTACAATTTCCCTGTGAAGGTCAAGGTTCGAAGGTGTAAGACCTAAATTTACTTCTCTTTCCCTTTCCCCCTGCAGTGTATTTAAACTCAAGTCGTTATTATTAGTTAAGTTTGTGCAGGAGTTCGTATTAATGTGTTCTTTGACTGGGAGTGAATCATCAGCAAGGGGGGCAAATCGATTGCTAAATGGAAACTCATTGGATATAGCGCTATCAATAGGGCTTGCTTCCCCTTGAGCAGGTGAGGGGCTTGGAGCATTACTTTTACACATTTCCGCAACTGGGGTCGTTTTCCTTTTCCTTGCTGCTTTCTTAAATAGATTAGGGATATTCCCATATCCTGCAATAGTGGATCCGGTAGAGCTAGCGGGCCATGGGGTTTTAGTACGTGTGGTTTCCTTGGTGGGGGGGGGAGGGGGGGGGGGGAAGAGGTACAGATGTAAGTAACAAATCTTCACAGTCTGCAACAATGTTCTCTATGCGACCAATAAAATCTTCCTCTGTCCCTCCATCACACTCAGTACCCTTTGCCAGCAATTGGTGACATTTCTTATATTTTTTCCTAACGGTACCTCCCGTCCCAGTCTCAGTCTCTTTTCTTTTCCCCATTTCACTAATTAAGCAGTCAACCTCAGCAGGAATGTTACAGACAATGCTAACCACCTGAAGCAGCAGTGGCTTTAGACCGTTTAAGAACTAATAATAGTCCAATATTAAGGTCCAGATCATACATGAGGTGCCCAACGAGTCTACGGGACACACTGGATTGAGAACATGGTCTTAAAGTTCAAGGAATGCTTTAAGGGGGGTGCGAGCAGACACACACACAGTTTCAAGTGTGTCACTGGTTTACCAGTCACAATATGGGCTACTGGTTCCAGAGGTAGGGTCCCAAAGATGCATAACGGCACACTGGATCACTCTTCAGGGCGGTGGTAAGGGTACAGACATGCGATTGGCAGGACTAGTCCCTGATGGGGCATAGGTATGATGGGTTCCCTGGGGATTTGTTTAATTAGATAACCTTGAGTGAGTACCCTCAGTATTACTTCCACACAAATTGGAAAGGGAGGGGAGAGGAATGTGAGGGGGTAAGAGGACGGCAAGAGCATTCAAAACGAATCTCTGCATTATACTGCCTCAATGCTATGCTGAAGTCCGTGGAGCATCAAACAGGCCTGTCTAAGTCAATCCTGGAAAAGGCAAAGATGGGACTTAAGAGACAGTTATCCAGCATACACCATAGTGGGCTCCCTGTGCCGCAAGAAAACCCAAGGACTGTGGGGCGCAAGAAGTCATTGCCACACTGTGCTCAACAGAAAGAGTAGCAGTGGAAATAATGTAGATGCGCAATTAACTTTTTCGATTCATATTATTGTCTTTCAAAACTCTATCATTCATTTTTCCCTTCCACTTCTGAGATAAATATTTAACAGTGTTCGTCCCTCCATCCGCCAACACTAAAATTATGTAAGTAGCCAGTTAGAGTGCTCAGTAGGTTTAGATGGAGTTATAGAGCTCTACGGTAACCAGTTGATCAAACATCGAATCATGGTAAAAATGATAAAAAGGGTATCAGCAAGGAGGGTGACTGACACCCACCACCGAAGCGCCAGAAGAGAAGTAAGCCTGTGTATTAAGAGGTACGTATACATCGCACAACACACAGAGCCAGGGCCGGCTTTAGAGCAGTTGGCGGGTGGTGTGAATCATTTTTACCCCCTCCTCCTCCTCGGGTTCCCTCATGACCACCGTGCAAAAATGCCCATCACGTCTACATAAACACTCTCACATATCTTTAATTTGTTTTAAAGCACTGATAAAGTCTAACTTTACTTATAAGAACGTACATCTACCCTAACAAATTCTTTTCAGCAATATTAGGAATAGATCATGAAACTTTGTGGGGGAAACAGAACGTCCTAACTTATTATATGCAGTTTGCATGCAGCTTTTTGATGGCAGCACGTAACAGTCACTGTTCTATATTAAGGTTGTATCTTATGGACTGCGGTGACAAAAAGATCGCTGTGGCAAAAGCAGTAATCCACTCAGCTAGCCACTGAAAATTCAGATGTGATGTGCATGGTAAGAGCTCGTATCTATAATATAGGCATATTAACCCTCTCGCTACTTTATAGCAAGTGAAAACTGCAACTAGACAAAACTCTGATCTCTCTCGCTTTAGCAGAAACATTATCACAAGAGTTATCTTGACATTTGGAATGCTGCCTAAAAACTGGACGCCAAGTAACTCTCCAGCAGGTGCTTTTGAATCATAAGTTATTACTGAACACAGCGCCCCCGAGGTCAGCGCTCCCTCCCCAGGTCAGCGCCCAGCGCGGCCGCACCAGTCGCGCTGCCCTAAAGCCGGCCCTGGCCATCTCAACGCCTAGGAAAGCTATTTCTAAGGCTTGCCAGGCACTGGGATAGAAGCCAGCACGTGGAGTGCGTTTAAAGAAAGATGATCGGACCAAGGGACCACTGATGCAACTGAAATTGCGCAAGTGATTGAAGAGCATTTCTCTCAAAAAGGAACACCTTTAAAAGACTAATGTACTCAGCTCACTGTCACCGTGAGGGCAGTTGTCACTGCTAAAGCGGAAACTGCATGATGGGCCTGTCGCATCGCAGAGACAAGCGAATGCCACCGATGCAACGTCCCAATCTAACACTGTCGAGTAAAGTGCCACATCCCGAAGAGCTTAAAACCACACACCTCGAGGTGCAGTGTGCTGCCCAGATAAGGCAATGTGGGATGAGCAATCAAAGTGTCCGCGCCGGGGACGCTCGTGTCTGCTCCAACATGGCTGCTGGCACGGTGTGTTTTTCAGCCATCAGATGAGAGATAGACTTTCTGCCGGCTCTTTTTGAAATGAATGTTCTATCTCCATCACTCAGTGGTTAGCTATAACATTCCATCACTGGCTTCTCTGTCTCCAAGTTCCTTGGCCGGGACTCACCCACAGAAGGCAGGCTTCACGGACCCTATACCCAGGGGATGGGAAGCTCCTAGAAGCACTGGCAATGTATTGTATTGTATTGTATAAAGTTCTTCTATAGCGCTTTCTGTCACCCTACGGGCATCCTGGCGCTAAGAGACTGTAGAAGAAAACCTGAGACAGTAGGAACGTTTGCCGTTGTGCCAAGAATGTTACACTCTAATCTCTGCCAAAGAGCCATGTTTTAAGATTCTTCCTAAAGCTCAGCAATGATGTAGCTTGGCGTAGATCTTGGGGGATTTGATTCCAGAGGCGGGCTGCCGCCGTACTGAAGGCCCTGCCTCCCGTCTTAGTGCGTTTAACTCTGGTAACCACTGCCAGACTTTGGCTGGTGGACCGAAGAAGTCTCTTTGGTTCGTACCATGAGAATCTATCGCACAGAGGAGGAGGACCAATTTTATGGAGGGCTCTATACACCATGACCAATGATTTAAACTCGATCCTTTTATTGATCGGGAGCCAGTGAAGGTCCCTCAATGCCAGTGTTGTTGAGGAGTCACGTTGTCTTCCCAAGGCCAGTTTAGCTGCAGCGGACTGTATTCTTTGCAGTCCCTGTACAGTATACCGAGGGGCACCCAGGAACAGTGAATTACAGTAATCGAGCCTACTTAGGATCACGCTCTGAACCACCAGAGATCTGGTCTCGATAGGGAGGAGCGGGAGGATTTGGCGCAAAGCTCTTAGTAGGGCAATACAGGTGCCTATGGTCTTGTTCGCCTGGGATTGCAGCTGGAGATCTTCATCCATCATAACCCCCAGGTTACGGACTGTTTTTACTGGCAGTATCGGGGCGTCTTCCGGCAAGAGTCGCAACTCGCCCGAGAGATGTTTAGGCAGTCTCGCTGCGCAGCAGTGTAGTAACTCCGTTTTCCCGGCATTCAGCTGCAATGAATTGGCTCTCAGCCATTCTGAGACTTTTTGCATGCAGGCCTGGAAAGAATTCATGGGCACTGCATGTTCTCCCTCCAGGGAGAACATTAGCTGGATGTCGTCAGCATAGTTAACCACCTCGATCCCGTAAGATTTTATTAGAGGGATCAGGGGTCTCAGATAGGCATTAAAGAGTATAGGGCTGATAGCTGAGCCCTGGGGTACTCCATGGCGAACCGGGGTCCAGGAGGAAACAAAAGGCGTTAATGTCACTGCCTGTTGACGATCCGTCAAATAAGACCGTAGCCATTCCAAGGCGCGACCTGTCACCCCCATATCTTCTAACCTTGCCAGCAACACTGAGTGATTAACCGTGTCGAATGCTGCCGACATGTCCAGCAATACCAACACAGAGGAACATCCACTGTCGGCACGCATTCGAAGTTTGTCCAGAACGGTAATCAATGCAGTTTCCGTCCCATGCCCAGGCCGGAAGCCAAACTGGTCCCTGTCCAAGATCAGATGTTCTTCAAAAAAATTGGACAGGGATTTGCTGACTAATTTTTCCAAGATTTTAATTGGAAATGGCAACAGGGAAATTGGGCGGAAATTAGCCGGCAAAGAGGGATCAAGAGAAGGTTTTTTCAGTAATGGGGTGACCATTGCCTGTTTCCACCTGCTTGGCACAGTGCCTTCACTCAAAGATTGGCAGCAAATTTGCCACAGATCTGAAAATAGGGCGGGTCCGAGCTCCTTCCAGATCTTGTGAGGAAGGGGGTCCAAGGGTGATCCTGATGAAATCTCCCGCGCTATCTCATGAAAAGAATCCTCCGTAGGGGGGATAAAATGCCTCAGAGTAGTTTCTCTTCCGATGTCTACGCTAATCGTGGCGGGCTCTATAGCATTCTGATCGAACCCACCCACGATATTATTGACCTTCTCAACAAAAAAAGTAGCAATTTTGTTGCACAAGTTTTGTGATGGCTGGATAGTACTGGCCATACAGCCCGGGTTACTAAGGTCTCTAACGATGTTGAAGAGTGCCCTAGTTCCATTGGGTGCCTGCAGAATGGAGTTGGCATAGAATTTCGCCTTAGCTTCCCTAATGGCTGCCTTGTATTGGAGTTGTATGATTTTTAAGGCTGTTCTGTCTGCTTCCCGGTACTGTCTGCGCCAGCTTCTTTCCGTCTGTCTGCGTACAAGACGTAACGCTTTTAGCTCCTCACTGAACCAGGGGGCCGAAGGAGTGCGACGCATTCTCAGTTTTTTTTTAGGTATATGGCCTTCTAATACTGAGTTCATGGAAGTACTATAACTAGTATAGTTTTCTTCCGGTGTAGCATTTGGGTCAAACAAGTTGGAATGTGGGAATAAGGAGGATGCTCCTCTCCTGAAGAGTTTAGCCCAGTCCCTTCCCCACCTAAAACGTGCTTGTTTGTCCACAACCCGTTTATCCTCTTGTATGCTAATCCTGAACTGTATTAAATAGTGGTCAGTCCAGTTTAGTGGAGTAATACTAATTACTTCGGTTTCAGAGGGTTTGGCGAAGACTAGATCGAGTATGTGGCCTCCCACATGTGTAGGTTGTTGGACCAGCTGATGGAGGCCACAATTCTCACCGGTGTAAATCAGGGCTTGTAGATGATTTCCAGAGCTTCCTGTTTCCCAGATATTGAAGTCTCCCAAGAGCAGCATTCTGGAATGTGTGGAAGCCAAGGCGACAATAGTGTCCAATAGTGCTTGATGATTAGCGTCCACACCCGGAGGTCTGTAGCAAACCATACCCGATAGCACTCTCCCCTTAGCCTCCTGTATAGAGAAGCCCATGATTTCATAGCCTGCTATGGCTTCAATCGGTAACATAGCACAGTCCCACTGTTCCTTAAAGATTAGTCCTACCCCTCCTCCTCTCCCTGATATACGAGGTTTTTGGATGATCTTATATCCAGTGGGGCAAGCTAGCCCGAGTTCTACTGAGGAGTCAACATGAATCCAAGTCTCAGTAACGAACAGCAAGTCAAGGTCTAAATCTTCCAGCAGGTTATAGATGTCTTGATGGTGTTTAATAAGTGACCTGCTGTTGATTAAGCCACAAGATAATGCCTGTCGCTGTCCCTCCCGTGACCTGTTCCCTAGTTTAAGAAGGGTATCTTTGGAGTAGTGTAGTCTGTCGGTGCAATTTTGAGCAGCGTTTCTGGCGCAAGGCGCGACCGAGGCGCGGACGGGCGCAGACGGGCTTGCCTCTGGCGCGCCTCCGGCGCGCGCGCGCTGCGCGCTTGCGTGTCCTGCATTTATATAGTGCAGGCTACTAGAACGCTAACAGCAATGGCGTCCAACGGTGTCTCTAAGGTGAGTGAATCTCGCAAATGGCGAGTGCTTGAGCATTATGTTTTATAGTGCGGGTGAGTGGGCTTTGCGGAAATACAGGAAAATCACAATTTCAATTTCACAGTTTCTTAAAAAATAGCCCAACCCAGCCACAACCACCCTATATTAAAAATAATGCAGCGTACTTCCGACTCTTCAGCAGAAGCGTTCTACGATCGCAGTTAGGTTTAAAGTAATCTCGTCTCTATGGTGCTGCGCGCTTGCGTGTCCTGCATTTATATAGTGCAGGCTACTAGAACGCTAACAGCAATGGCGTCCAACGGTGTCTCTAAGGTGAGTGAATCTCGCAAATGGCGAGTGCTTGAGCGTTATGTTTTATAGTGCGGGTGAGTGGGCTTTGCGGAAATACAGGAAAATCACAATTTCAATTTCACAGTTTCTTAAAAAATAGCCCAACCCAGCCACAACCAATGTGCAGTTGTGTTCGCAGCAGGGCGCTGTTCAGCACGCGCAGAGTCCATTAAGAAGCACGGCTGCCTTGTTTAGCACAATATGTATTGGTCCTTTTGCAGTGTCCGCCCATCTTGTTATTTCTGACACGCACCAAGCAAGCATAAGCCGTTCACATCGCATTCACCGTAATGCATTCATGCGGTCTGCATCTCCGTCCAAACAATTGTACACATAATTTGCAGAGACTGAGATTGGTGCTCGCTGTCTGAAACTCAGAAGGATAACCGCCTTAGATAACAGCAGAATGACAGGTATGTCTGGTTGTTTAAGGTTGAAGCAACAGAATGGACAGGTTACTTGCTCTACTGGAAAGGCTCCACGCCAGAAAGAACGGTTTACTTACCTTTTTGGCTAGGCCATAAACTAGAAGGGCAGATTACTTCCCCAGTTGGCCACTCTTACACCAGCAAGAGAGGTTACCTGCCCTGTCGGCAGGGCCCCCACCATACCTACCCTGTTTTCCAGGCTCCATAAAGAAAGGGCAGCTTACATACACGGTTGGCGAGGCCACACAGCAGAAAGCACACGTTAACTACCCAGCTGGCCAGAACCCACAGCAGAAAGGACAGTTTTCTAGCCCTGTTCAGTAAGCCCCGCAAAAAGATAACGTGCACAGGCACCTAATACCTACAAATACTGCAGACACAGTCGTGCACCCATTAAATTGAATTCTTCCTGAGAATTAAGCAAAAATAATGTAGTTACTGCTTTTCTGTGCTAAGGAACATATCAACTGAACTATTAGGACCGAAGTAAAGGACCAGGTGAAGAGAGAGAGTGCCTGTCACTCAACAGTGCACATTGACTGTAGGTGAACAAGACACACAATGGCATAAACAGACAAAGAGGAACCGAGAAAAGGGCTGCAAAACGTAAAGCGGCGGATCCCAATCTGGGACCTCAAAGACAGACAGCATCATTATTGTGCGGCCTGCATACCCAAAGACCCAGTTCGACGGGATGTACTCTGCTAAATATACACACAAACACGCATAAAAGCAGAGCAGTAGAAGACGCGAGGGAGGGTGTGGGCCGGACGGCAGGAGCAAGAAAGATAGAGAGAGGGATCGAACCCGGCTAATTACTGTCGCATGGAGGCGCCGGCCTTGAACTAGGTCTGGGCGGTAAATTCCGTACCGCTTGCGGAATTTGGGTAATTTCGCGTTCTGCGGAGAACGCGGAATTGCCCAAAAATCCGCGATCCGCAGGTTCGCGGAATTTTTGCTTGTTCGCGCTTTCAAAATGCGTGTTCGCGAACTATTTTCCCCCCGACCACGCAAATGGCGTTCGCAACCGTAAAAAAACAATGCGAACGGGAGGAACAAGCAATTCCGCATGTTCGCAGAGATTTTTTAGCGTTTCGCGAAGCTTTCTGTAGCTCGACTATGCAAATTACGCCCACCCCTACCTTGGACAATGAAATCCGCTAAGTGCACTCAAGCTCCTGTCAGAGGCATTTGCTTTAAATGCATATCGCGCCCGCGCAATGAGGCCAGGCGCAGTTCCTCCACGACTCCGGCGGCAGAATATTAAACAAGCATTGCATAAACATACGATGTACGTGAAGCGGGTGCATAGTAATTACATTTTATCAAATCACAGCGGGCGCCGTACTGAAATACGGAGCAGCGCCCGTGTATATAAAACTTTGCGCGTTAAGGCCTGTAAAGCACATGGCGCGCTGAATGTTGTGGAATGCATGTCGTGCATGCAGTAGGAGAAACGCATTAAAGAAAGTAGTGCTTAAAAATTAAATAAAACGTACCCTGTAACAAACGAAGTAAAAGGGCCAGTCCTCATGAGAGGTTACAAATGAAGACAAGGCGGTACTAGGGAGGGACTATCAAGCCTATTAACTAATCATAAGCCAGCATTTACGAAAGACGACAAAAGAGAATAGCAAATATGGGCAGAGAGTGAGCGGAGCTTCAAGTACATACTTCAATACAACATGGCTCGGAGAGCAGCACATTCGCTGACCAGGCTCGACCTAAAAACCAAAACATTGAAAGGAAATAATATATAAAATGAATCCATGTTAACAACAAGTGCATGCAACAACACTTGTAATACGAAACACAATTTGATCTCAAATCCGCCTCAAGTAGTAACCGCCATTATTTCCCAAGGACTTCTAAAACACAGAGAAAATAGATACATACCCAAAAATACATGAAATATATAATCTCTAGAAAGATGCAAAAAGCATTGTGAGAGAATAACAAGAAGAGTTTCTTATAAAGCCTAAAAACTCCAACCATAAATTGTACAACCGAAAACAGGTAAGGAAACTGCAGCTAGAAGTCTCCATCAGATTGTTTCCGACACTACTTATCACATAGCGTAAGAAACAGAGTTCACCCCATATGTTCTAGGAGCGGGACATAACAGGGGAGTGGAGGTTGTATATTAGAACACGAGCAGAGGACGGACACTAGGGGAGAATCAACAGATGCCAGATTCCAAGGGCAGACTGACATACTGCTTAGGTGGTGCGCCGATGCAAAATGGTGGTGGTGAATGATGTTTGGTGCTCAGGTGGTGACACTATATGGTGTGGATTGGAGGTACATTGTGGAGTTGAAATATGTTGTTTGGTGTGTAATTATGTGGTGTGTATTGGAAATGTGTGGAGTTGGATTGTGTGGCTTTGAACTGTGATGTTGAGTGAAATTATGTTTAGTGAAATTGTGTCATGGTGTGGAGTGTATTTATGTTGATTGGTGGTATATGTGGTATAGAATGCATTTATGTGAAGTGTATTTATGTTGCATTGAGTAGAGCGCAATTATGTGGTGTGTAATTATGTGGCACTGAGTGGTATTATGTGGAGTGTATTTATGTTGCATTGAGTAGAGAGTAATTATGTGGTGTGTAACTATGTCGCACTGAGTGTTATTATTTGGAGTGTATGTTGCATTGAGTGCAGTGTAATTATGTAGCATATAATTATGTGGCACTGAGTGGTATTGTTTGGAGTGTATGTTGAATTCAGTAGAGTGTAATTATGTGGCGTGTCATTAAGTGGCATCGAGTGGTATTATATGGAGTGTATGTTGCATTGAGTGCAGTGTAATTATGTAGCATATAATTATGTGGCACTGAGTGGTATTGTGTGGAGTGTATGTTGCATTCAGTAGAGTGTAATTATGCGGTGTGTAATTATGTGGCACCGAGTGGTATTTGGAGTGTAAGTTGCATTGAGTGCAGTGTAATTATATAGCATATAATTATGTGGCATTATGTGGAGTGTATTTATGCCTCAGTTAAATCTCTTGTTATTTCATTATAGCTCTGTGAAGAAAAAAGGTTGCACGGAAAGCAGTAAAGAAATAAAAACAAGAAACATTCTCACATTGATTTAAAAAACACACTTGGAAGGAGAAAGGAATTTGTCAATTCTAGAAAAATGAATGGAAGAATATTCGACAGTGCTTGGTTACGCAGTGGTCCCGCGTGCACGCATGATAACGTTGCGTCAGGTCGGTGCACGAAACTAGTGCGCAACATGTTAGAATCTTTTACTCTTAAAGATGACTATACCATTACATACCTAAACCTTAGCCTCGTGTGATGGACAAGAGCAATCAATAGTTACAAGACGTGTCTGAGGGTAACAGGACATGCATGAGGGCTGAGCTGCAATAATAAACAAAGACTTGTGATGAGACATAATGACATGGATGAAATAGCTCATCACACGATGGAGGGTCGAGCTCAGGTAACGTTGATTAAAGCCTGGTGGAAATTCCAGTTGCAACTGGTTACCACTGGCTCCGGTTGCAGATGATTAGTTTTACACATTGAAACAACGTGCATGCCTGCCAGGATAAAAAAAACTATGGAAATGTGAGTTTCAAGCAAATGCCAGCTGAAGCCATTGTGTACCAGTAGCTACAAATGTACTACTCACTTGGTGGGGTATTAAGAGCAGATTTTGTTTGTGAGAAGACTTTGCCACAGCTATCTGTAATGCTAAGATCGCAACATCTAGGTGCCTGCATTGAATGTTTTGTTCTAATTACACAGGGAAAATGCTAATCGAGCAAAGTGACAGGATACATTGAGCAGCACACACCCATCTTGGGATTACCCTGATGCATTGTCATGCTTGGAGAGTAATTGCCTCGTGAGAATGAAATAAACACGCATTGAAAATGCAATAGGTATCGCCTTTGATTAAGTTAAAGCCATTTGCTTTGCTAATGGTATTGACTTAATGAAAGGCGAGACCTATTGCTTTTTATTTTTTTTGATAATCAATTTTATTGTATTTAAAGAAAACAAGAAATTCATTGGCAACAGATCAGACACATTATACACGCACATAAGAATGACAGAGATCTATAAAACCTATTGCATTTTTAATGCTTGTTTGTTCAGCTGTTTGTCACTCCCACAGCTCCATTGCCCAGAAGACTCCCTCCCTCCCACTTCCGTTGACATAATGTTGTAAAATAAAGCAGGGAAACCGTTTCCGTCAAATTAAAAAAGTATGGGCAGGTCCTGTTCCCTCACATCCCGCCCACTTCAACCTCTTACCAAGATTAAAGATAAGTGTGGTTAAGTCAGGCCTAGCCGAGTCTAGGCACGCCAGCCCCGAGTCGAATCTAGGCACGTCAGCCCCGAGTCGAGTCTAGGCACGTCAGCCCCGAGTCGAGTCTAGGCACGCCAGCCCCCAGTCGAGGCTAGGCACGCCAGCCCCCAGTCGAGGCTAGGCACGCCAGCCCCCAGTCGAGGCTAGGCACGCCAGCCCCCAGTCGAGGCTAGGCACGCCAGCCCCGAGTCGAGGCTAGGCACGCCAGCCCCGAGTCGAGGCTAGGCACGCCAGCCCCGAGTCGAGTCTAGGCACGCCAGCCCCGAGTCGAGTCTAGGCACGCCAGCCCCGAGTCCAGTCTAGGCACGCCAGCCCCGAGTCCAGTCTAGGCACACAAGCCCCGAGTCCAGTCTAGGCACACAAGCCCCGAGACCAGTCTAGGCACGCCAGCCCCGAGTCCAGTCTAGGCACGCCAGCCCCGAGTCCAGTCTAGGCACGCCAGCCCCGAGACCAGTCTAGGCACGCCAGCCCCGAGACCAGTCTAGGCACGCCAGCCCCGAGACCAGTCTAGGCACGCCAGCCCCGAGTCCAGTCTAGGCAAGCCAGCCCTAGCCAAACTAAACTTGCACTCAAATTCAAGTTTAGTTAGTATACACAAAGTTACGTTAAAGGACAAGCCATGTCAAGTTACCCAAAAACTAGTCATGCAAATTTAGCCAGACTAGTTTAATCAAGTAAGCTGTGTCAAGTTACGCTAGGACTCATCAATCAATGTTAAGGTGGGATGGACAGATACATGTTAAGCTAGGATTAGCTGCGTCTAGTTACCCAAAGACTGAGTCAAGCTAAGCTCCGACTACCAAAGTCATGATGTTAAGCTAGGACCAGTGTCTTGCACCTGGCAGAGTTAAGCTGATTCGTAAAAAGCACAACTCAGGCCCTCGCACACACATCGATCCAAGCACACCCACAGGGTAGCGGGCTAGCCAACCGCAAATGCGCTTACAGCGCCTCGTCGGAGTGTGCAGAGCTAGTTTAATGACAATACAACACACACTTGCAGTAACGAAACAGGCTAGTAATGCGTAACAATTAAACTTCTAAATCTAAAATCTCAGAAATTCATAGGCCTAGTGGACGGGTTGGCGGTGGTGCAATTAACATGATCTATAAAAATCAGGTACACGCCCCCCCAGTGGGTGGTAGAATTTCCATTCGGTCGTTTGAAGCTCAAAGGGGGTCTCTGCCTCAGACTTGTCTATTTTGGGGTCTTTGCTTAAGTTACAATAATGGATGATTTCAGGGCCTCTGAGGTTACATTAGCCAGAGAGTGCCCAGGCTTGTTCGGAGGGGTGGGGTGTGGGGTGACCACATAAAGCCCCTCGAGCAGACCTGCCCTCGAGCCCAGTAAACTAGGCCCTAACTTTAAATAACCTGACACTTCTGGTCTGACGGCATAACACCCCACACGCCTGCCAGCTCACACGAAAACAGAGCACTGCTTTGAACTCTGAGAGGGGTCTGTCACTCTGAGGGTGCTTACTGCCATGCCCACCATCCCTCCTGACCCCCCCCCCCCCCAAAAAAAACCTCCACCAAATGATCACACATTTTGTACGACCACCTTCCCTCTGGGTCACTTCCTTCCTTTCCCTGAAATCTCTTTGGGAAAACAGACAGTATCCCGGCATCTGAGTAGGAATGTGCAAACCAGCCCCCACCCCACGCCCCCTCGTGTTAGCCCCCACTCCTCTCCCTCGCGAGGCCCTTACGGGAGGCCCCGCTTCCTTAGCCACTCGTATGACACCCCCAACTCCCTCTATACTTCTCCCCGCAGGAGCCCCTCACGTGACCACACTTCTGTATTACCTCATAGGAGCCACCGAATATTCGTGCAAAGAGCGCCTCGTTAATGAGGCCCAATTTAAGAATCCGACACCCTCCTTCGAAGAAACCCCTCCAGGAGGGAGGGAGCTAACAAGAAGGTTTATTTTTTTTTTTTTTAAAGTTTTATGGAGCGCTAGCTTGACCCGTGGGTATCAGAGCGCCTTACATACAAACAGGAGAGAAAAATAATTGCATTACATAGCAGGACCTAAGGAAGCAAAAAGATATAAGAAAAAAATAATAATTAGGTTTAGGAAGCGCTGTACCTACACGGTTTAAACACAGGACAATTCCAGCACCTTGAACACTTCACCCGTTACCATGTCACACCTTAACGTTATCATCCTTTCTTTCCTAAGCAATGTTTTAGCTGTCACTGTGTAACCAACAGACCGGAGTTTCAAACGTGACGTTTAAATTTGATGTTCGCAACGCTGTGATCCTGTGCAAACGGGTAATGTAATTTACTTAACCGGTCGCACAGGAAAGCACCTTAAGGACAGAGTAACCTCTAATACTAAACACTGCACAACTCTCGAAATGTACTATTGATGACACAATTAATCAATCATTCATTCAAGCACACCGGGGCTGTAGACGAATGAGTGGGGCGGGCGAGACATTTACAGCCCAATAAGGTATCCACTTCCCGAGGCCACCCCCATGCTCGTACAGCGCATGGGAACAGTCTCTGGACACATCAGCACAACTTCCTTACAGCAGAGCGCCGCGCGCAGTTACTCTGTGCGCTTAACAGATTGTATGCATGCCCCATGGGCGCGAGGCCGCACCTCGCGCCAAACACACTCCTTGCAGCTTCATATACTCATTTGCCTCCTAGGGAGTGGGTGCAGGCTGGTATATTCCGTGTGCAAGGCACCCCTCATGAGGATGGTGCAGGCCACCCAGGACCCATGCCGGGTGCAATCTCCTGCAGGGAGAAGCTGCAGGTCCCAACATTACCAATGCACAGCTTCCTGCAGGGACAGGCATGGAGGGTCCCCCAGTTCCCTGCATCACCCAAGCCGTCTACGCCCGACAAGCATAGACTCCGGTTCCAAGCAGCCCCTATGCACATCACTGGATTCTCATACACTGACTGCATGTTGTGATCAAGTGATCATGCAGAACAGCATGCATGGCCACGTGCGTCTCCAGCACATTTACTGCGGGAGCGACTGCATTGCCATTTAATGCACGTCATTCCATGCACATCTCGTGCAGGACAGCATACGCGGCCACGTATGTCTTATGCCGACAGTGTGTGCACGCCCCTAGAAGTTTCATCCTAGCGAGAGGGGAGGGCATCACCCGGCTTTCCATTCCAAAGCACAGCTCAATCCGTCCACACGCCGTGCAGGAAGCCTGAATGGCCACGTGCGTCTCGTGCATATCTCCTGCCCCGGAGAGGAGAGTGCATCATTGACCTTGGCATTCACAACTCCTGCATGGGCACCTCGTGCAGGAAGTGTGTGTGGGGCTCTGCTTCACGGTACCGTGCACACGTACTGCATAAAGAGGGTGCAGGTTCCTGCTTTACGATGCCGTGCACACCTCCTGCAAGAAGAGCGTGTGGGGCTCTGCTTTACGGTACCGATCACACATTCTGCAGAAAGAGGGTGCAGGTTCTGGTCTCACGGTAATGTGCACACCCCCGTGCAGGAAAAGGGAACGGAGCAAGAGGGTGCAGGTTCCTGCTTTATGGTACCGTGCACACATCCTGCATGAAGAGGGTGCAGGTTCCTGCTTCACAGTACCGTGAACATCTCCTGCAGGAAGAGGGTGCATGTTCCCACTATACCGTACCATGCACACCTCCTGCAGGGAGAGAGAGCGGGCACTGCTATACTGTACCATGCACACCTCCTGCAGGAACAGCACAGGTCGCTGCTATACTGTACCATGCACACCTCCTGCAGGGATAGGATACGTGTTCCTTTCTCCTTTACGTACCATGCCCACCTCCTACCAGGGAGATTTATTCAATGCAATTTTAATGGAGATGTTCAGTTCCAAGCTTTGTTGGACAGTGCATAGTTCCTGCACAATGATCTATTATTCTTAAGCGCTTAGTAACTGGATCCCAAAACCAGAGGCGCTTACCTCATTTCGATATACGATAAAAACACCATACTGTGAACATAACATCCGAATACAAAGGGAAACATTGCATTCTCCACTCGGCGCGCGTACATGCTCAAGTAAACAGCATCAGGCACACCCCCTGGTCCCCATCCTTTGGAATCGACCACCATCCCCCCCACCCCTCTCCCCCCCCCGGAGACAGACAACACGTGAGACCCCGCAGTCCAGGGATCCGGAGGGCGCTGGAAGGCAGACACGGACCCCACCCCCCCCCCCGTGTGCAGCCAAGCCAGCCTCAGGGCTGGCTTGGCTCCCGAGGGGGAGGGGTGGACTCTGCCCCTCTGGAAGTGCAGGTGGAGGGGGGCGAGCAGGACACCTCGAAAACAAGGGAGGGAGAGCAGGAAAGACATGGGGTAGTGGGTGCGGAGGGCAGGGGTTCAAAGCTGCTGCAGGAACCAGTGGCACCCCATGCAGGGAGCAAGGACCGAGCAGAACACATTGAAAACGGGGAGAGAGAAGCGGAAACAAGCAGGAGGGGGTGGTGGCGCGTGTAGGGGAAGCAGGAGGCGTCGGTGCAGAGGTTCAGTGCTGCAGGAACGAGTGGGCACCTCATGCTGGGACCAAGAGACGGTGATAACACCTCGAAAACAAGGGAGGGGAAACAGACAGGTCCAGAGGGCGTGGATGCAAAGGGCAGGAGTGCAATGCTGCAGGAACCACTGAGCACCACATGCAGGGAGCAAGGACCAAGAAGAAGAGGACGAAGCATGGGGATCTCTTGTCTTTATGGGGCCATCTGTTTAAACACATGGCCCCATAAAGACAAGAGATCCCTTACGACAGTAGGAAAGCAGGTGAGCCAGTCCCAAGTGGGACGGCACAAAAAGCCAAAGGGAGGCAACATACATAGCTCATTTCCAATGGCTCGCCACCGTTTAGCATAAACGGTGATGCCAGCCAATGGAAATGAGGGGCAGGGCTTCAAGCTCTTTTGTAAAATACCTCATCTGCATTAAATCTCGCAGAGCGAGCTGAGCATGTGCGCAGCAACGCTAGGCGAGACCTAATGAGAGAAACTCAATTTTTATAGATCCCAGTTGGCTGAATGTGTGATAAACTAAATTGTGTCATGCTTATGAAACATGGTTAATGTGGATGACACCAATATGGTAATTTTTTAGTTTTGAAACGACTTATTAATTTAATAACTTGTTTTCATAGAACTGCAACAGTGTGCCCACACCGTCTTTCCATTGCTTTGTGTGTGTATATAAATACATATATATGCGTAAGATAATTTTGTCGATGTTATGGGTCTATAGATTGCTAGGTGTGAACCTTTTACTAATTATATTTCCCTTTTCTGTTTGCCTCCATATAGATTGGACCTAATGGAGTGAGTGTGTCACCAACTACCGTTAAAGCTACGTGCACGGAGAACAGGTGTTTGTATTTACAAACACACTCTCCTCTAATAGACAATTAATTGAGGCACCTGACATTAGGATTTTGCAGCCACCTAGTATTTAATACAGAACATTATGTGTGTATTTATTTCTTCTCAAGGTACTAGACCTGAGATAATAGTGTTCGAGTTATGTGCATAATTGGGTACTAAGATTTACTTTGACCTTTGAGTAAATACATGGTACACTCTTTTGTTCCCAGTATATATCGTTTTATCAACACTATACATTGTATCATAGACTAAGGTACTATACCTAAATCAGCATTTATAATGACAAGCTACAAAATATAATCTGAGCAAGCCCACTCTTATGATTTCTGCTATGACTAAAATAGTATATAATATTGTACTTTGTTACTCACCCAGCCTCTGGCTGGTGGTGAAATCCAGAGTCTTTTCTTTATTTTTGTTATCTAAAAAAAAACATTTAATCCCGTGCATCAGAACCATGGTCATGTGACCAAGCGCTGGATAGCTCTAAACGCGTCTTTGTGCCCGTGAATAAAGGATATTTTTGAAGAACTGGATCGGTGTGGCTCTTAGTCTTTACATTGGAAGACTCTCCTGTTTGATACATAGATTATATATATATATATATATATATATATATATATATTACCTACTGGCGGTCGCCAGTAGGTAGTTATAGTTAGGACCGTGTTTCCATAGGAAATCTCAAAATTCTATTTTGAATAACTTTGGCGCCGCTTGACGAATCCTCGCGAAATTTTCAAAACTAATGGGGCGCTCCGCTCCGCTCCTACCCTGAAAGTTTTGGGGTGATTCGTCAAGCGGGGGCCGAGAAAAAAGGGGGGTCCCAAAACGCGTTTTCCCCATGCATTTTTCCATAGGACCTTTAGTCCGAGCTACAGCCCGAACGGCTGAACAGAATTACTTGTAATTTGGCAGAGAGGTAGTCCGTAGGTCAAGGATGTGCCTTTTGTAGGTCTGGTGTAAATCTGTTCAGTAGTTCATGAGAAAATAGCATTTAAAGCAATATATATATCTGTAAGCGCGCTCCGTGCGCTTACGGTAAGCTTACCGTACGCGTACGGTGCCGTGCGTGAGCTCAAATCTGATTGGTTGTCACATGACTGTAAACATTCGAATCGGACGAAATCAGGAAGTGTCGGCCGCCATTTCGTGTGTTTCACACAGAAACAAAAAGGTGGATAACATGAAAAGGGGGCAAGGAAGAGAGTTACAGACCCCCTAACATTTGAAAGGGGGTCAAAGAAGGACACAAAAGTACGAAAAATACATTTATTAATTTAAAAAAAAAAAATCACGGAGTGCGCGTACGGTAAGCTTACCGTACGCGTACGGCAGAAAAAAAAAGAAAAAAAGAAAAAAAAATCAGATTTAAGTGTTTAGATATTAGGGGGCTCTAAAAAGAGCCGTTGTGTTTATGAAGTGATTTTTTAGTGGTACCTACAAGTAAGTACCGATGCAGAGTCTAAGGTTCAAGAGGAAGACTCTGTTCCCTTCATCAGTGAAGTGTACACCATCTCCTCTATAAATGTCTTGCATGTTGTAACGCAAGTTGTTGTGGTAAATGGAACCCATACCATTGTCTCGGAGGAAAGCAGAAACAGATTTGTTGACGTGCTTTCTTGCTTTGTCAATCTGTGGACAAAATTGATTGGACCAGTTCCATTTTTGCCTTTGGCATATGTTAGAATACGCAAAGGCAGTTTTAGGGAAAAGTGAAAACAGTTGTGCAAAGGTCTCCTTTATAAGCATTTCCAGACCTACCCCAGTCAAAGTGCCTAGGTCATTGCCACCACAGTGCACTATTATGAGGTCAGGGTGTTGGATTTGCATGAAGGATTTCACCAATGGCATTAATTAGTGCCACTTTAACCCTCTCTGACCAATCCATTTAATGTCTACATTTGGCAAAGCAAGGTCTCTCACCATACCCGTTTTCTCTGCATACTTTTCACTCCAGAAGACATAGCTGTGCCCTACAATCCACACTGTGAACATCTTCCAAGGAGATCTGGATGCACTCAGGAGGTGTATTTCAGTAGAATGGGAAAAAAAAATGAAAGACAGTTTGGAAATGGAGGCATACATATTTATTTAAAATAAAAAGAACTCATTGGCTGTTTCACACCATTCTACACTAAAAACTAGGCTGTATGTGTAAATTTATAGAAGCATGTTTTGTATTGGTACAGAAAAATGTGTTACCAAAGAACATTACTATGGATTTGCTGTTAGGTTTGAAAAGTCAAGCACTCTTGCTCTTTGAAAATGAAACATTGTGTGGTGAACTTCTGACCTGACTCCACACAGTAGTGTTCCATGAGCTGTTGCTATGGTAGCAGGCAGAAGTCAAGTTGGGGGAAGGGTACTTTTGGAAAAGGGTTGGTTTTCAACCAATAGAAATGTGTGATTTCATTTGAAAAAAAGGGGGAAGCAATGAGATTTGTAATTAACATGTATATGTGTGGAAAAAGAGAGGGAAACATTGCCATTATCTGGTTCTGCTGAGAGGAGAGAGGTGTACAGAACAGAGATCCTGGCTCTGATAATCTGCTGTTTGAGTGCCACATTTCTTTCACAACTAACTAATTTTAAAGGTGAGTTAAGAGTTTGAGAGGGGATGTATGTGGTAAATTTAGAAATGAATAATAGAATTGGAATTCCTTTTGTTGAAGTTGTGTTTTTCAATTTGTGTTTTGGGAGAAATTTAAATGTGAGGAACATGTAAAATATTATGGACTATGTTTTCACCATGTGCAAAGAGGAATTGTTGACAGAGATTTATTGCGTATTACTCTGGTAATTTTAGATTGGCATTAGTAGGAAAGGGGCAGCTATTTTTCGGCAGAAGCAGACTCTTAGCACACACCAAGCTGCTTATCCTGTAGAATCATGCATAATATTCACAACCAAGTGGTGTTTGAGGTTGCAGTGAGTAAACCAAATACATTCAACAACACTAAACGGTAAAAAAAAAAAAAACATTTTTGAATTTTTTTTTTAAAAGTTGAAAGGTAAGGTTAGCTCTTAAAAGAGCCGTTGTGTTCATACAGGGACAGAGGAAAGAAAGAATGGGAGTATTAGCTGGTAGGACAAATGTGCTGGTCTATTCTGTTGTTAATTAGGGGAACACTGGTCTCCCCACGAACAATTAGACCATGACAATTTGAGCACCGCATTGTAACCCTCGCAAATCGATGGTTAGTTTCCAGAGGGCCAGAAAAAGGTGATTCTCCTCCCACAGATGAAGGGCTCAGCTGAGCTGCCGAAGATGGACTCGGCTGAGCTGCTGTGGATGTGCTCGGTCGACTTACTGAAGGGTTAGCTCCAGTATGTCGAGCATTTGTCCTAGGGTGTACATCCTCAAGGTGTCTTAACATAGTGTGATTTCTGAAGGAATACTTCTTGTTAGGATTACCTCTAGAAAGTACACGCTGGCAAAGCTTGCAAGTCACTAAAGGAGCATTAACCTTTTTCTGGCCATCAGGAAACGTAAAATACTCCCACATAAAAGAGCTCTTTTGTTTCCTCCTTCTCTGCCTGATGGTGGTGCTGCTAGCCTCACTCTCAGAAGAGGACTGCTGTTCTGCCATAGTATCCCAAAGACAACTCAGCTCCTTCTCCTAAGGGATCACAAGCAGAAATGAGGGGAATGGGTTTGGTGTAGGAGAGTTCTAGAACTGAAAGTAGTTTAAACCAATCAAAAGTGTTGTTTCTTGATCACATGACCCACCGTGCGCGTACGTTACGCTTACGGAGCGCTTACGGAGCGCTTACGGTAAAAGTACGCATGCGCGTAAAAAAGACACGCGCACGCGCGCATGCGCATAACAGGCACGCCCCAACACTTCCGCGTAACGTGTGCGTATAACGTATGCGCTTACGCGCCGCGTACGCAGTACGCACGTCTACGTAAATTGCGTAACCATACGCAAAAAGCGTAGAAATATTACGTACATAAAGCAAAACTTGCGCTTACGGGAAGCTTACCGTACGTGCAAGGGAAAAAAAAAATGGAAAAAAAGAATCACTATGTTATTCTAATATATGTTACTTGTTTGGTTAAAAAAAAAAGGTGAAAAAAATATATATTGCAGAATTATTAAAATTTTACCATAGTGTTTAAAGAGAATATAAAGTAAAAATAAAAAGATGTAAAAAACCTTGCAAAAAAAAAAAGATAAATATAAGAATTAGCATTTAAAAAACCATACAAATTCACTGAAAAAACCATGGGTTTCACACACGTTATAGTTAGGAATTAGCATTTAAAAAAACCATACAAATTCACTGAAAAAACCATGGGTTTCACACACGTTATAGTTAGGAATTAGCATTTAAAAAAACCATACAAATTCACTGAAAAAACCATGGATTTCACACACGTTCTAGTTAGGAATTAGCATTTAAAAAACCTTGCAAATTCACTGAAAAAACCATAGGTTTCTCAGACGTTATAGTTAGCTGGACATTTCACTCGTAAAAAACCATTGAAATTCCCCCGTTATAGTTAGTTCAGCTAACTATAACTCGCGTGCCCGCAATCCACTGATGATGACGTCACATATAACATCACTCATGACATCACTGATGACATCATCCTTGTGAAAAAGTGGAAGAACTCCTCTTACCCTAATATAACCTTTGATACACACATTAAAAAATAAAAAATTAATGGAAATTCCAATACTAGTTTCAACAAACTCTTCTGTAATTCTAAGAACCACATACACATCTACTCACTTACCAACAGTCCTATACAGTCACTCATACATGTACTCACTCATATGTACTTATACACCTGTACATCCTATTACACAATGCCACTCATCCATAGAGTTACGCACACACAAAGTCACTCATGCTAATAAAGAATCAAACATCCATTTACCTTCATATACAGTTATACACACACCTCCACACTTACTTCTACGGAAACTTACACATACTTGGTCTTTTAAACAATCACTTATAGAAACACATACTTATTGATACAGGAACTCTTCAAATTTCTCACTATCACATATACTCACTTATATACACCAATAGTCACATATATTAGTTTTAAACATATGTAGTTACTCATAAATACACTATTGAGACAGTCATTCACTCACTAACACACTCATACACACACTCATCCACCCATACAGTCCTGCACACATGCTGTCTTCAACACATACAGTGAGTCACTCATTCATGCACCTATGCACTATGTAATTTTTTCCTCCAAACCATGCAGACACTCAGACTGATACTCAAAAAACCAACTAATAACCTATATAGACACCCATGTAGCTACTCATCAACCCATGCAGCCACTTATACACAAAGTGAGAGACTGATACAGATATTTACATATTAAAACATTACTCACTAAGCCATGTATTCACTTTCATATACTTTATCAGTCGGTTACAAAATATATTTTTTAAAAAAATCATCCATTTAGACACTTATATACCCATTTATTCTTCCATCGACCTTGAGATATACATATATAAAACATATTTAATTTAAAAAAAAAAACACATTCACTGGATGATGTCATCAGTGATGTCATCAGTGATGTCATTTGAGCTGTCATCAGTGATGTCAGTGACCATGTCATGAGTGATGTTATATGTGACGTCATCAGCAGTGGATTGCGGGCGCGCGAGTTATAGTTAGCTGAACTAACTATAACGGGGGAATTTCAATGGTTTTTTACGAGTGAAATGTCCAGCTAACTATAACGTCCCTGAAACCTATGGTTGAATATATATATCTATGCAATGTAAAATAAGTGATATATAAGCAGATTTAAGTCATGAATTCATACATGAATGTAATGTATTGACCATTCAAAGATGGCCGCTGATTTAACAATATCGATGTCTGCATCACTGGATCTTCTTCTATGTTTATTTAAAAACGTTATTTTCCATTTCCATGAATTACGTTAAAACTTTATTTAAACATTTTCAATGCAACGATTGTATAGACACTGACGAAGGCGGTAACGCTGAAACGAGTTTGTCTACTTGTAAGCAGTGGAGACGAAAATAAATGAAATATTGCTTACGAAACGCTGATGGCTTTGAGTGCGCTCTATTGGAAAAAGGTTCCGGGGAAGCGGGAAACCTGAGTTTTTGGTATATATATATATATATATATATATATATATATATATATATATATATATATATATATATATATATATATATATATATATATATATATATATATATATATATATATATATATATATATATATATATATATATATATATATATATATATATATATATATATATATATATATATATATATATATATATATATATATATATATATATATATATATATATATATATATATTCATTCACTTAAAAAACCATAGGTTTCACACACGTTATAGTTAGGAATTAGCATTTAAAAAACCTTGCAAATTCACTTAAAAAACCATAGGTTTCACACAGGTTATAGTTACGTGGATATTTCACTCGTAAAAAACCAATGAAATTCCCCCGTTATAGTTAGTTCAGATAACTATAACTCGCGCGCCCGCAATGCACTGCTCATGACGTCACATATTACATCACTCATGACATGGTCAGTGGCATCACTCATGACATCACTGATGACATCCTTGTGATAGAGTGGCGATCACGCGAGTTATAGTTATCTGAACTAACTATAACGGAGGAATTTCATTGGTTTCTTACGAGTGAAATATCCACCTAACTATAACCTGTGTGAAACCTATGGTTTTTTAAGTGAATTTGCAAGGTTTTTTAATTGCTAATTCCTAACTATAACGTGTGTGAAACCTATGGTTTTTTAAGTGAATTTGTACGTTTTTTTAAATGCTAAGTTATGTATTTATGAATTTTTTTTTTCTCCAAGATTTTTCACCGTGCGCGCAGCGTGCGCGTGCTTTGGGCGCACCGTGCGCTGCACGCAACGTGCGCACACCACACAATTTTTTTAAAATATAATAAAATGTTTTTTTGCCCCTTGGGGGTCCTTCTGTGACCCCCTGACAAAGGCTAGGGGGTCAGGAACTCTCTTCCCTGCCCCCTTTTCACGTTTTCCACGTTTTTCCCCCCTTTCCTTTTCAGTGCGAGAGACAAAATGGCGGCCGACACTTCCTGATTTCGAACGATTCGAATATTTACCGACATCTAACAACCAATCAGAATTTCGCTCGCACACGGCACTGTGCACGCAGGGTGCTCGCGTATAGATATTTATATGCTTTTAAATGCTATTTTCTCAGGAAATACTGAACAGATTGACACCAGACCTGCTAAAGGCACTTCCCTGACCTGAGGACTACCTCTCTGCCAAATTTCAAGTAATTCTGTTCAGCCGTTCGGGCTGTACCTTCGACTAAAGGTCCTATGGAAAAATGCATGGGGAAAATGCGTTTTGGGACCCCCCTTTTTTCTCGGCCCCCGCTTGACAAATCACCCCGAGACTTTCAGGGTAGGAGCTGAGCGGAGCGCCCCATTTGTTTTGAAAATTTCGCGAGGATTCGTCAACCGGCGCCAAAGTTATTCAAAATAGAATTTTGAGATTTCCTATGGAAACACGATCCTAACTATAAACTGGCGACCGCCAGTAGAATATATGTGTGTGTGTATATATATATATATATATATATATATATATATATATATATATATATATATATATCTGCTCCGTATCTGCCTTCGTGTCCGCACTCGTGAGCGGGTGCCCGGTCCAGCGGTGGCAGACCGCCAACGAATCCAGCTCCTTACAATTGTAAATTAAGACCAGCACTCCTGTTAGGTTGAATCCACTTTTGGATTTATTGCGAGATATCAATCAAAACAAACGCGCTTTGGCGTTAGCCTTCGTCAGTGTCGACGGGCGCCGTTACCATGGATACTTTTAACACAAATCAATTTCATTGCAAGGGACAAAGGACTATTGCAATACATCAAGCACCATCTTTAAACATGTTTCAATCCACTTTTTAGTCTATTTATATCTCATAGACAGTTCATGTAGCTCTTAGCGCATAAATGAGTATAAGGTTTAAATTAATACCCCTTATTGTCGTATATGCTTGAACAATAGGCTTCTTATAGACACGCACTGAGCATTATACTTAAAAGCGAACTAGTTTGAAAACCGCTTTGTATCGTTACTTGCTATAGCGCATGGTAAACAATTATGTAAATATTTTATATAAATATTTGCGCTCTATATCAGTTTAGTCTCCACAATATCTAGCCTCCAATAGGCAATTTAACAATTGTTGATCCTTAGTGATTAACCTACGCGCTTGATCTACCTTTATTGCTCATGAATTCAGATCTTTTTAATGTTGCCCTGAATGGGCACAAGCTCTACATATATTCCGTCCAGTTATACCATGTTTGTCCCAGTGTTACTCATAATGTTGATTCTGCCTATATAGCCTGTCCTACTTTCTACTCTTCTATGCTGATCATAAGTGAACTGCCAGCTCTTCCCCGCTGTTCAAACCTCCTGGATATTTCGTCTGTAAATCTATGATGTAACGTGATTCTAATCTCCTTAAACATCTCTCATATATATATTCACACAGGGGGAGAGGGGATATATGATGAGTAACATCTTATGGTCCAATAATGGCTTATAGAGGCTATAGGCCCATTTCATTAATCGATTCCATGGTGAAGGTACTGGGCAGGATAATCCTGGCACGTCTGGAGACATGGGCCAGTGGTAGGGGGGTTATCTCCAAAATGCAATATGGATTTCGTAAAGGATTGGGAACTACAGAACAGTGTGTGAATTTGTCCTTGATCACGGGCAAGTACATGAAGGCAAATAGTGGCTCTGTTCACCTTGCCTTCATGGACTTGTCAAGTGCCTTTGACGCCGTCAACAGGGGGAAACTGTGGGTACGGATGGCAGGGATGGGTTTCGAAAATGCATTAATTCAGCTCTTAAAAAGATTACATTCGAACACCTGTCTCAATAAGATTTGGCAGTCACGGGGAAAGAACAAAACCTATTGCTTCAACAGAAGGAGTGCGCCAAGGGTGCATTTTAGCCCCCTTCCTCTTTTTAGTATACACAAATGGTCTGGAGGATTTCCTGTTGAGGCCGAAAATTGATTTCCCCCAAGTCAAGGGGCAACCGGATGCGTTATTTTCGTACGCAGACGACACGGTTCGTATGTCGTTGACAGCGAATGGCTTACAAATTTCCCTGGACGCCTTTACAAATTATACGGCGACGTTAGACTTAAAGGTTAACTTTTCAAAGTCTTATATAATGGTCTGTGGCCCAAAACATGCAAAATCCAGGAGTTTTAATGTCAGAGGCAAACTGGTCGAAAGGGTGAAAAACTTTACATATCTAGGAAATACGTTCAGCAGGGATCTTAAATGGGATTTTTTCATTACAATGAGGGCCCAACAAACTAATAGAGTAGCGGAGGGGCTTTTTAGATTTGCTTGTAAGCTACGTCATAGGCCGGTGCCACAGCTTGTTACTCTATGTAATGCAAAATGTGCATCGGTGGCATCATTTGGGGCAGGGGTTTGGGGTCATCAGAAAAGCCACTTGTTACAAGTGGTAGAAAATAAATTCAAAATACGCTTATTGATGATCCGAGTCAGTACGGCTACCTCTTTCTCTCATCGAGAGATAGGGTTGGATTACCTGGAGGATGGCGTTAGCTCTGCCCCTTTGCTTTTATGGTCTAAAATTTGGTTGAAAGAAGAACTACAGTTTACTAGGGAAATAATGGAAGACTGCCTTAACCTTGATAAGGTGATGACTATTCCCTGGTTTCGGTATGTGAAGGAAAGATTTTATGACATTGGGCAGGGTGAGTTTTATGAAAATCTGACAAATATCCCCGTAAATGCCCAAGGCGTAATCAAGAAGCAATACGGGGACTGGGCACACATGAAACATTTTCAGCAAGAGGCGCCTTGCCCAAAATGTGCCTTTTTGTCTAACCAGCAGTATTATCTAGCCTTTTCTACAAATTGTCAGATGCGTTTTTATGTAACCAGATTTCGCCTTGGCACATTGCACTTTTTGCTTGCTTTTCCTAGACAAACCGGGTGGGTGGAAACCCTTAGTTTCTGTCCCTGTGATAATAGTACTCCCCAGAGCACTATGCACCTTACACTCTTTTGCACACTCTGATGATCCGAGAAGGAGATTTTTGAGACCAATACTAAAAAATATCTCTCCATGTACATACCTAGAGGGATATGAGTGTTTGCAACTATTGGAAAATTCTACAGTTTGTTCTGCAATGATGAGTTTCATTAAAGTAGCACTGGGTATTAGGAGACGATATAGAATGTAGTAATTGAATCGGGCAGGGAAATGAAATGATTTTAGTCTACAGAAATTATACTTTCGTAGCATAACTAGTGTTTTAAATTCCCAGGCTAAATTTTTCTTTTTTTGGCTTCAAAGATAAACATGGTCTTCTCCTCAAAATGCACTTAGCACTTTATGTATAATGATAACCTAGCTTGTAATTGAACCTTACATGAATTTTATTATTTCTCACCGTGATAAATTATTTATATCCTATTGTGATGATTTATGATAAATGTTTATATATATATATATATATATATATATATATATATATATATATATATATATATATATATATATATATATATATATATATATATATATATATATATATATATATATTTAGAATGCTTTTATGGTTGTACACTAACCGAATAAAGCTGGTTTTGAATTGAATTGGCTTATAGAGGCTCTGGTGACGTAGTAAACCACGGAGCTAAAGGATGCATTGTTTGGACATGTCAGCAGGACCCCAGATAGATTCGGTGAACAATAATACACATCAAAACCGTGTAGTTTAATATTACTTGCTTATTTTGTTGCAGCTAGCATGCAATTTTTTTTTTTTCATAGCAGAAAATGGCTATGAAAAACTAATATAAATTCTGGATTATTCACTTTGTAAAAAACAGGAAAAACTGCACAGTACTCAATTCTTTTATTCCGAAGGTATTTTTTTAAACATTTTGGCTTTACTGCAAAAATCATTTTTGAGGGCAGAATGTAGGATTTGGAGCTGCTGTCGGCAATGTTCATCAAACAATGAGCCCTGCTTGCAAGTACAATGCTCAGATTTTGTTTGCCTTTTATGTAGACATCTTTGGTTATACCGCCGCTGATGCTGGGTGGTGGGTTTTGATTCTTTCATTAGCTAATTTCAGCAGCCGATTAAAGACTAATTAGATAGTGAAAAGGATATCAGATGGACACTAGGCTTTCCATTAATCCACAGTTCGTGTGAATTATGTCATTCTAGTGAATTATGGAAAATATTTCACAGGTATGAAATTATCCAAGTACAATTTGGGTTTTGAATCCACGTGTTTGCTTGCCACAAAGAAAATGTTGCTAAGTGTATGTGTGTGTGTGTATATATATATATATATATTCACTGTAAAAAACCATAGGTTTCATGCACGTTATAGTTGGGAATTGGCATTTAATAAACCTTAGAAATTCACTGAAAAAACCATAGGTTTCAGGGGCGTTATAGTTAGCTGGACATTTCCCTCGTACAAAACCCTAGAAATTCCCCCGTTATAGTTAGTTCAGCTAACTATAACTCGCGCCCCCGCAATGCACTGCTGATGATGTCACATATTACATCACTCATGACATGGTCAGTGACATCACTGATGACATCTCAAATGACATCACTGATGACATCACTGATGACATCACTGATGACATCACTGATGACATCATCCAGTGAGTCTGTGTTTCTCTAAAGTTTTAATATGTTTAATATATATAGGGAAAGGCCTATGGAAGAATGAGTGGGTGTAGAAGTGTGTGAATGGATGATTTTGTAGGTGCGTAACTGACTATAAGTGAGTCATTAAATGCATCTTACTACAGATTTGTGACTAAACTGTGTGAATGTCTGTATCTGTCTGTCTATCGGTGTATAGGTGGCTGCATGGTATGGTGAATAGCTATATGAGTGTCTATATGGGTTATTGATTGGTTGTCTGAGTATTTGTATGGGTGCCTGAGTGTTTGTGTGGGTAGGGTGTGTGAGACTCTGTGCATAGATGTGTGAGTGGGTGATTCTATGGGTGCATGGTTTTAAGAGTGCATCTGATGGACTGTATGGTTGGGTGAGTGTATGTATGGGTGTGTTAGTGATTGAATGTATATCTCAGTGGTATATGCGTGAGTAACTACATATGTGAAAGGCAGTATATACGTGTGTAAGAGTTTATAACTGGCTATATGTGAGAGTGTGATTGTGAGAGTGGCTGTATGGATGAGTGTGTGCTTGTATCAGTAATTGTATAAGAGCGTAAAAATGTGGTAGTATTTTTATGAGTAAGTGAACTTGTGTGTGTATATAACTGTATAGGTGAGTAAATTGGAGTGTGATTAATTATTTGCATGACTGACTAGGTGTGTCTGGCGGTATCTGAGTGTCTATATAGGTGTATAAATGCATATGATAGTCCTCTACTGAGTGACTGTAAGTATGAGTAACTGTACAGGTGAGTGAGTGGAGGTGTGTGTAGACCTAAGAGTCAATCAGTGGGTATGTAGTTATTGGTATTGGAGTATCTATGGTTTTGAGAATGGCCGTCTGAAATTTTGAGTCGGTGTATCAAAGGTTATATTAGGGTGTGAGAAGATGCACTAATTTATCACATGGATGATGTCATCAGTGATGTCATTTGAGATGTCATCAGTGATGTCACTGACCATGTCATGAGTGATGTAATATGTGACATCATCAGCAGTGCATTGCGCGGGCGCGAGTCATAGTTAGCTGAACTAACTATAACGGGGGAATTTCTAGGGTTTTGTACGAGGGAAATGTCCAGCTAACTATAATGCCCCTGAAACCTATGGTTTTTTCAGTGAATTTCTAAGGTTTTTTAAATGCCAATTCCTAACTATAACGTGCATGAAACCTATGGTTTTTTCAGTGAATTTCAAAGGTTTTTTAAATGCTAATTCCTATCTATAACTTATCTCTAAAGCTATGATGTTTAATGAGTTTCATTGGATTTCTAAATTTTTCTAATTCAGTGTGTCAATTCCTTTAATTATTTTTTTAAATACTTTTTCCTCATCATTTTTTTGAACTTATTTTTACAATTCTTTTAAAAAATATTTGTTTTTAAAGCTTTTTTTTAAAAAATGGTAGTTTAAAAATTTGTTTTTTAAATATTGTCAAATATTTTTTAAACTATATTTCCAATACTTTATTATTATTATTTTATTCATTTTGTTTGTGATTCGCGCACCCTATGCGCAGCGTTATCAATCCCTGCGCAAAAGCATCCGCGTATAGTATGCGTTGGGTACGTGTTTAGTGCACGATTGCAATGCGACCGGTACACTCAAGAACAAAACGCTTAAGCTTGATGTTTATCTCCCAAAAAGTTCAGTTTTTTTTCCTTGGATCCGCGCACCCAACGCGTTAGGAACCGCGCACCCAACGCGAGAGAAATCGTGCACCCAACACGTTAGGATGCGCAACTCCTAATTTTACCGTAAAAAAAAAAAAATAGCACCGATCACTCATTTTTATTATCCCCGGGAACCCCATCCCCCGGGGCTTATAAAAAAACATTGGAGACCGTGGGGGGAGCCCCAACGCCCCCACGGTCCCAGCCGGCTCCCCGCGTCCTTCGGGAGCCGGCATTGCTTTTCCACATGGGCAGCTGCTGACATGCAGCTCCCCGTGTGGAAAAGCAATATCGTTTGGATTTTGAAAGAGAGAGCAGGTTTCCCTGCTCTCGCTTTCAAAATCCTAACAAAGTTTGCTATGGGAGGGCGGGAGACTCCCGCCCTCTCATAGCAAACAACAGTGTCCTGGGGGTGGGCGCCCCAGGACACTGTAGGAGCCGGCCCTGGGGGGTGGCGGTCCCCAGGGCCCTCGAGGGCTCCAGGAGGGGGGCCACGCAGCCCCCCTCCCCCATTAATTTATAAAGATCTTGCCCCCGGGATTTGGCCCACCCGGAGGCTAATTATTAACACAGCGCGGAAGCCCACGCTTCGGGGTTTGTTTTTTTTCCCCGCTGGATCCGCGCAGCCGGCGTGGATTTCGCCGTTTTTTTTTTTTAAAGGGGGCCCCAGGGGGTCCTTCTGGGACCCCCTAAGCAACACTAGAGGGTCAGAGTATTTCTACCCTGCCCCCTTTACATCTTTCACCCACTTATTTCCCTTACTTAATCAGCCTCGCTTTTACCAAGGCACAAAATGGCTGCCAACAGTTCCTGGTTTCGAATGTAGACAGACACTTGACAGCCAATTAGCATTCAGCGCGTGATCGGGAGGGTGCGCGCTCGGTTCGCAGAGGGTGCGCTTAGGGTGCGGGGAGGGTGTGCGGATCCTCCGAGGCCATAGTTTTTCTATCTTTTTTAGTCTAATTTTCTCAGGAACTACTGAACGGATTTACACCATTTATGCAAAAGGCACGAGTCTGAACTGAGGACTACCTCTTTGCCAAATTTGGTGTAATTCCATTCAGCAGTTCGGGCTGCAGCTGCGTCAACAGGTCCTATGGGAAATTGCATGGGGAAAACGCATTTTGGGACCCCCCTTTTATCTCAGCCCCCGCTTGACGACTCACCACAAAACTTTCAGGATAGGAGCGGACCGGAGCTGGCCAAAAGTTTGGAAAATTTCGCGAAGATTCGTCAACCGGCGCCAGACTTATTGGGAATAGAATGTTGCGGACCTCCTATGGAAAATAGGTCCTAACTATAACTACCTACTGGCGACTGCCAGTAGGATGGATATATATATATATATATATATATATATATATATATATATATATATATATACATACACACAAACAATGCAGAAGTGCAGAATATGCTATGACAAGCAATCTGTGAGGCTTAATGTGTTTTCCTCCTGTAATTTTGCTGTGCTGTGGTAGTAAATCTAAATGTGACTTTTGCACTATAGAAATACACGTGTGAATGCATATTTATTAGTACGTTTGCTCCAGTTTTTGGGTCACATTTATCTGTGTATGTGTGTGTATATATATATATATGCTTTACATTTTATTTTAATATTGTAAATGTCCTTTTCCTGCTTTTGGAAACTGGCATGAAGGTTTAACCTCCATTTGAATGTATGGGAAATGCTTTACATTTGTGGGGGAAATGTGATTTTCTGCCAGTTGTCTCCGCTCGGGCCAGGAGAAGGTTGGAAAAGCAGCTTCTAAGCTCTGGTTTGCCACTGTGTGGGTTAGAACCAGAAATGCTGTCACATCTCAATGGCGCTTAGGTGCAACCAGAAAGACGTGTCTTTGTGCGGAAACCCGGGATTGAATATCAACCTGAGGTATACGAGGCTCACCCTGGGAGATTTCCTTCCAGAGCAGGAAGGGACGCATTTTGGGGAGGTTACACGTCGCTGGGTTTGCCTTTGTTCTTACACTCAGATTGAACATATGCTTTTGCACAATCCCTTCTTTCATCCCTTCTTAAGGAAACCCACACAATATGGTTGGTTAAAGGCTTCTTTTAGAGGGAAATGTAAAATGTGGCTCGCAGTTCCAATGTTTACAATTGGAGGGGTAAAGTTTCAGAATGGCTTGTGGGTGCCGAAGAGCTGAATAGCCCAATTACAGCCATTATTGTTTTTAAATCGGACTGCCTGTTCGCTCCTTTATTTTCTTGGTAGCCCAAAATGCGTTTTTGCTGGGTTAGTGCCTGGAAAGAGGCTTCTATCTTATGTACACTAGGAAAGGGGAACAGCGCCCGGACCGTTCCACGAAGTCCCCTTGAAAAGTCCATCTCCCTTCGTGGTTCTAGCCGTAAGCTGAGCCTGCTTTGCAAACACACCAGAAAGGACCCGCCATTAGAACGGAAATTTGAGGATAAATAGCTTGTCCGTACCCCCGACACTCGTCCTTTCCTTGTAACAGAGTTTATGTGGAGGTTGGCGAAATATTGGATACATTAGGTAGAGATGCGCTCCGGATGTGCCCTCTTCCAAAAGGCACATCCGAGAAGACATCTGCGCGATTTTAAAAGCAAGTGTTTTTAGAAGGAATTTACACGCGCACTGGAGCAACGCTGGAGGTGGCAGTCAGGCACAGACAGCAGGACTCGGGAGAAAGCCACACACTGCAGGCAGTGAGAGCAGGGTGGAAGAGGTCGCACGACCACCATCTGTTTCCAATTAAAGCGACCGGTTGCGATAATTGAAAACCGATAGAGCTGCTGCTTGCTCCTGAGGACTCTAGGCCAAGGAGCAGAGAAGGCGAGACATTCTTGAAAGACGCATGCAAAGCCCAATAGGGGGAGATTTTTAAAAAAAGCACAAGCGTGTGTTCAGAGTTTTAAAGCCCTTACTAAAGCCTCGCAGCACATGCACGCTGGCTCAGGGAGACCTAAGAATGTAGATACGCAGTCCACTCTGAAGGAGAAAACAACCTACACCTTAAAAACACACAGTCCAAGAGGACTTTAATGAAGAATGAACCACAATAACATGTATTCTAAAGAATACAAAACATAGGCCCTGAATCCATCAGGGCAATAATAAATATGCACACTACAAGAGTAGTGAGGACATACTACGCTGATTACTCTAACAAGTAAAGACCAGAGCGTCCCTATATACCAGACTTACCACTGGCATACCAACATGGGCCTATGGATTTATGAATTTGTATTGGGTATTGATTTATCAGTTTATAAATAATTATGCACAAATTTGTTGCAAAAAGAAGAATTTTAGGATAAGAAAAACAAAGAGCCCCAATAACCATGCTTTTTCATTATTGGGTGTGTTTGTTTTTATAAAAATGTATTTTAATTGATTACACTAACAAACTAAATAGATGTATTACTCGTTTAGTTCTTGTGATGCATGTAGTTCGTTTGTTTGGTTTTTATACATATGATGTTTTCAATAATATTAATGTTTTGTCATTGATCAATGTATATTTTTATATATTCGTACTTGTAGTTTGTCGTATGTTCATGTTGGTTGTTGTACTATAATTGTGTTTTTCATGTTATTCTCACAGCCCTGAAGAAGTTCCTTGGCAAAAGGGACGAAACGCGTTGGCTGTTTGCCATTTGTGTTTAACTATCTGGAATACATTTAAGATAATAATGGACAACAGTTGTGGCCTTGAATGACTCTGTTTTGAGTGCACCTTCCTTCTCCTGTGAAACATTTTAGCATACTGAACTGCTTCAAAGAAGCTTGCGTCAGAAAATCTTCCATACAATTAGACACGTCTCTTGACAATAACCTCTGGAGCACAAAGCTCATCCTCCTAGGCCAAGGGACAATGGGAACCTCCCTCGGTAATCCAAATCAATACCAGCCAAAAACAAGAGGAAACAAAATGGTACTGAGAATAAAACATCTGCTCTCGCAGGCCACCAAGTGGTGACACCAACAACGGACATGTAAAATGCCCCAACAAAGCTTACTTGCTTATAAAGAAAAAGGAGGGATCTCAAGTATAAAGACAAGTTACACAAAAAACAACGAAAAGCTATGACTGACTTTGAAGACCTCTATTTTTCACAAAAGCATCTTAAAGCTGCATCAGCACCCTCAAATGGCAGGTCGATCAAATTCGACTGGACAGCTTCCGAAAAACCTGAGGTCTCCAATCAAGTCCAACGCCTTAATGCCACTGCCGATGCCATAGCGCGACTTACAGAGTCCGTAGTGTCCATACCACACCTTATGGTAAGCCTAGCAGCCGGCTGACCATCCTTAATCAGAACACCAATCTCATAGCCAGAAGAGATAGTAACATTCTGTAGCGAATCCCATAAAGCATGGGAATATCCACTCAGCACACAAGACATATTTGAGGATCTCAAGGCTGAGCTTGCCGAAGCAAAGATGTGTTTACCACAAGCATCGTGATACCTTACCCACTGAATCTTAGGAACGGAATCGACATCCTGTGAAGAAGTCGCAACCTGAGTCACCAAGCTACAGGTAGAAGGGTGTCTATGAAGACAAACTGGGTCCCCAGGTGCAGACAGGTGTCTATGTGCAATATATCGGTCCACTGAGGTCCAGGACTCCGGCTTGGCCCAAGTACCTAGTAAAATATCAAAAAGGGCCTCCCCAAATGGAAGAACAGGTTCTTTGCCTGTCTGTCCCTGAAAAAAGACCTCAATGAAAGGATCTGTGGACCTTTGCACCGTAGGAAATGACAAGTTTAAAACTGTAGCCACTTTCCTTATCATGTCTGCAAAGGAGGAACTTGCCTTCGTAGCAAGGCTTGGGGGAGAAAGCAACCCTGAAGCTGATGAAGAATCCAAGGCCACTAGCCTCTTCCAGAGCAGACAACCAGCTCTCCTCTATCGGAGGCACATTAATGTCAGAAATGGGCTGCAAGGGCCTTGCCTCAATTGGCAGATTGTCTTTCCACAACCTCTTCCTGAGAAGGAATCAAAACCTGCATATTCCCCCTCAGTCTGAATAGTCGACACTGCATCCAACATCGTACGACACCTACACGAATGAGGAGAAGCAACTTCGACCGAGGCCGCTGACGTAAGAGTCGGAGTCGGCTGATCGAAGTCTAGCGTCATAGGGCGAGATCCCGAAGGACTGTGGACCCGATCCAAATAGGCACCAGCAGACGTCGACTGGCGCCAGAAGATGTCGACCGGTGCCGACCTCTCATCTCCAACGGCTCAACCGTCACTGACGGCAAACCCTTCGACGGCACCCCACTCACCTGGGGTACCAAAGATGAGGTGCAATATATTATAATATTTTCTCATCTGAGCAATCGATGCTCCAGTTCTTGGAAACACTGGGAGACGCGGTGCGAAGCCGCGTACGGCCTCAACTGCCGAGCTTGAGGAGCCATGGGAGACAGAGTCTCCATGAGGTGAAGTCCGAGAATGCCGCAAATTCACCCATCCCTTACCTTTTGAGTTCCCCAGAGAACGACGTTCTGCAGAACAGCTTCGGCTCCTAGATCGACCCCGCAAATGCTCTTCCCGAGACAATGAAGACCGAGACTAGGAAGCCTACGAGGATCATGACGCACGCCGCCATCAACTTCAAATACCACTCCTTTAAAGACTTCGGTTTTAGTTTCCAGCAAGAGCTACAATCCTCGGCGTTGTGGTGCTCGCCTAAACACAACATATAAATTGTATGCGGGTACATCACTGCCATATGTCGGCTACAAGACCCTTAAGGTTTGAAACCTGTAGACATTATACAAAGGCACACTTTTCCACCAATTCAGTGTCGAAGCAGGTTAAAAATAAATAAATAAATAAATAAAAATAATTTAAAAAAAAAATAAAATCGAGCAGAGGAACCACTCCAGATCTGCGTTCCAGCGCAGAAAAGAACGGACGTCCACGCACCGGAGGGGACTTATATGGCTCCACTGACGTCATGGCAGGAGTCAACGTCCTCGCGGAGCCGTACGACGCTGTCCCCCGGTACTGCTGAAAAATTTCCAGATCCAGACTGGCGTCTGGGGAGAATTCAAAAGTTAAGGAATCTGCGGTTAGATGTCTCTATCACCTACAACTTGTACAGATCCTGGCCCAAAACTAAAAGGAAGGAGTATGCACAGCATGTGTATCTAAAGCCACACATGCCTCAAACTGTAAAATGTTTGCATTTTCTTGAGTGGCAAATAGGTCTATTTGCGGGAACTCCCAGCATTTGAAGTAGGAGAGTAGGACTTGTGGGCGGAGTTCCCACTTGTAGACTTGTTGATGTGTCCTAATGAGTAGGTTAGCAAAGTCTTTATGAATTCCCAGCAGGTAATCCTTGAGGAGGTGAATATGGTGGTGAACTACCCAATGCCAATTTTTTTGCGCCACTGTTGAGAACTGCAATGACTGAGCCCCGCCCTGTTTCTGCAGGTAGTACATGGTGGTCACATTCTCTGTTTTTTAAATTACTACCTTGCGCTGAATGCCCTGGAAAAATGCTTTGAAGGCTAAGTGAATGGCAAGATGTTCGAGGTAGTTTATATGGAATCCCTAGTGCTAGTGTGACATGTGACTCTGAGCTGTCATGCTGTGGAGATGAACCATCCCAGCCAAGGAGAAACTTATCTGTGGTAACCGTCACTTGTGAAATGGGGTTGACGCAGGGCCTGCCCTGCGACAGGTTGTTGCTGTTTCTCCACGGCAGGCAGCGATGAGGGAGTGTTTGCCCTTACCAACGCTAGATCTTTTAGAGGACCCTCTGCTTGTGACCATAGTGTGAGAGGCACTCTTCCAACAGGTGCATGTAAAGTCTGGCACGGGGAACTAAGGCAACGCAAGAGGCCATCATGCCTAAGAAACACATGATCGTTCTGAGTGCAAGACAATGACATGGCTGTAAAGAGGCAATAGAGATTGAAAAGCTGGCACTCCTTGGAGGATAGGTCAGCTGTGCCAGTGATGGCCTTGAGAACTGACCCTATGAAAGCCTGAATTAGTAGGAGCTGAATATAAGACCTAATGGTCTTTATTGTAAATCCATAGCTGTGGAATCTGAACAAGAGAAGACATGTATGCCTTTCCTTCTGATGTGGGAGGCTAGGACCACGAGCTCTTGGGGCTGTAGTAACCTTGAAGGGAAGCACCTTAAAGTGGCATTAAAGTCCACATACAATGAAGAGGAGTTAATGTCGATGAGCTGGATGGATGGGTATGTGTAAATAGGTCTTCTCCAGGTCTAGGGTAGTTATGAAGTAGCAGTGGTGCAGCAGATGGATACCATCTTGTAGGAATTTATTTGAACATTTTATGCGGGATGTATCTGTTGAGAAGCCGGAGATCTAGGATTGGTCTGAGGGAGCCATCCTTTTTGAAGATTAGAAAATACAGGGATTAGACCCCTCTGCCCCAGTTTTGTGCTGCCACTGGCTCTATGCCCCCTTTGTGCAAGGGTGCGTATACCTCTTCTTAAGGAAGACAGAGGTGTTCTGTGCGTAGAGTATGTGCATGGGGTGGAATGTCTGGTGGATTTGAAAGGTGATCCACGCAATAGATGTGTTTGGTGATGCCTAGGACTGAGTGGTCTGAGGTGATTTCTTTCCATGGGATTAACTCTTGTAACCTCCACACGGGGTGGAGCTGCATGGTAAGTCAAAGCTTTGCGGGGAGGCTACCTTGGTTGGAGTGCCTCTAACCTTGTTGGGAGTTATTACCCCAGTATACCCTTCATTAGTAGCCCCTTCCTCCTTGCTGGTGGTAAGACTGCAATAGTCGTTGGTATGCCCGAGTCTGTTTAGGAGAAGTGATCTTTGCACCACCCTTATATTGATGCCCACAAAAGGAGCACCTGGTGGATCGTGTTTGAGGGGCCCCCATAATCTAGGCTCTCTCCTTGTCTTTAATTTTCTCTTGCACTTCATCTACCTAGCGGCCGAAGAAACGCTCGTCCTCAAAGGGTAGGTTAGAGCAGTTGAACTTTTTCCTTAAAACCAGAGATGCAAAGCCATAATTGATGGCATAAGATAAAATAACCAAGGAGATTATCTTAATCCCTCTAGCCACTGTATTGGTGGCATCCATTGCACATTGTATTGTGGAACTGGAAACGATCTTGCCCTCCAATACGATCTCCCACCCTTTTCCTAAATTACTCGGGATGTACTGTAACAAACCCTCCATATACTCCCATTGGGTCCTATCATACCATGATAGGAGCCAAACAGAGTTTATGTTTAAAGGCAATATGCACTACCAGGGAATCTGGAGGAATGTGCCCTTTAATATAAGTGGGGTCTTAGGGAGAAGGGTTAAACTTTTTTCTCATTCTAGGAGTAACCGTCCAGTCGGACAGACTCTTTGAGGTGTCAGTAGCAGACTTGAGCATCCCTTTTAGCAAAGATGGGGCCTACAATGACCATTACAAATTTGATAGCGCATCAACCAGAAAGTCTCCAGCTCCTGTTTGTTCCAGAATGTGTAACATTTTCAAAGTCAGAAAGGTCTGACTTGTTATTTAAAATTTAACCAGATCCATTGGCTTTACCTTTTTATCCAATCTCTTCTATAAGTTTTGAGTACTTTGGGAGAGATTTATAAAAAAATAACCCTGGATAAGGAAAACCAGACGAGAGAGAAAGGTACCACCGGAGAAAAATAAGGGCTATGAGCCCATCGTAATGGCCCCTAAAGGGCATATATAAAGTAGTCCAAGAAGGACCAATCTAATAGTAAACCAATGGACTAAGTAAGTAGCGCACCTACAAGCTATATATTAGCCAACCAGTACTCCACATAGAGATCAACGCATACCATAAAAGGTATGAACTCGAGACTAAGCTTCTCATCAGAGCAAAATAAAGAACAAAACAGCTATGCAGCTGCAAAGACCATATGGAGATAGAAACGGGAGGCAAATGCTCTCTCAATAAGAATGAAGTAGTGCTTAATACTTAAGCACCACAAGCACAACAGCAGCGTTGGCAGGAACTAAACTTTTACCCAACTTAACAATCCACGGCAGTGGATGTATAAAAGGGAAGCAAAAGACCTGAAAAGGCCATACTACAAGCGCTCAGCTCTCGCAACAAAACGTGTATGCAAAGATCAGCAGAACAAACCATAACACCAGCAATAGAATTGGTGGTGCAAAAATCATACAGACCGAGTCAACTCTGGTACAAAGGAATAAAGTCTGCAGAATAAGGGACTCCCCATCTATGCAAACTAAAAAAGGAAGGAGGATACAGGCTAAGGGTCTGACCCTCCCCGACTAGCCCCAAAACTTACGTAGGGCTGCATTTGCTTGGGCTCCAAAAAGATGACCCCCATAAAATGGCATGCCAATCAAGACCGACTGGACAGCTTCAGAAAATCCAGAGGTGCGGAGCCATGCATGTCGTCGCAATGCCACAGCAGACGCCATGGCCCAATCAAAGGAGTCAGTGGAATCCATTCCACATTTGATGAGCAGTTTAGCTGCTTGAAGGCCATCTGAAACCAACTGATGCACATGCCCCTGTTAGCCTCAGGGAACAAGGGTAAAAATTCACTCAAAGACTCCCACAGGGTATGGAGAAAGCGCCAGAGGACACAAACCGTATTAGTGGAGCGTAAAGTTGCACTTGTCGAGGAAAAAATCTGCTACCAGCAAGAATCCGGTTCCCTGGATAATTTATCAAGAAGGGAATGATGGAGGTTCCCCATCTTAGGGGACGCTGTAATGGCCTGGACTACGAAGCTGTGGTGAGTCGGCTGCCGAACAAGGCAAGCTGGGTCACCAGAGGCAAGACTGTATGTGTGGGCAATGATGCGGTCCACTGGCACACCTGACTCAGGTTTTGCCCATGCCCCACCAATAAAATGTCAGTAAGGGCATCACAGAAAATGAGCACCGTCTCAACCCTTGATTGGCCGGGATGTGGAACCTCAATAAGAGGGTTTATAGTCGTTTCCACAGTAGGCAAAGTAAGATGCAAGATATCAGCCAGTCTCCTCAAGACCTCTGCCAAAGTGGAAATGGCTTCTGATGCAAAAGGGAGGAAGCAGGAGACATATCTAGCCCACTCGCTTCACCCAGCTCTGCAATCCAGCCGTCCAGCCCAGAAGGGGCCACTGGCTGCTCCAAGGGAGTCATCTCCTCACAACATTGCCTTAATAGGTCTTGTAGATCTTCCACAGAAAAGACCGGCGCCGCATACAGCTTCAAAAACCACGTCGAATGGCGTAGAGGCAATGCCGTGCCGACGTCCACATTGGAAGGAGGAGAGACTTCAGCCGGTGTCTGTGTTGATATCCGGAGTTGCGGCGAAGCCAGCTCCACAGTCCACACTGACTCGAGATCGGAGTCTACCTGTGCCGCTAAAACAGGCACCTAAATGGCGACCGAAGCCGCGTCAGAGTCGAGCGCCATTGGTGGCCCCGAAAGACTGTGCAACTGGGCCTCAGAGTCCAAGGCTGGAACTGCCACAAAGGGCGAACCAGACTGCGAAGATGTAGTTACAGGGCCTACAGTCTCCTTGGGGCAAGCAGGCGCTCCAGAGGGAGGCGAGGGCCCAAAATTCAAATGGAGAGCTTCATAGTACTCTTCCATCTGCTTCCAGGTTGCCCCGGCTTCAGGAAAAACCAAGAGGATTGAGAGTGACGCTGGAGCAGGAGTCTCAGCAGTAGGCCGAGAAACACCCACATCACGAGTCGAAGACGCTATAGAGGATCGGGCCTTCGACTTCTTGTACTGCTGCTTACAGTGTGATGCCGATAGAGACTGAGAACGTTGCAGTTGACCACGGGGTGAAGAGCAGTGCTCCCGGGAACAACCTGAGGCCCAGGAGAAAGACTGGCGACGTGAGCCGGAAGAACATGACAACGTGAAACGCTTCAACTGCTGACAGACGTCAGACTAGTCGGCATCGTGGTGCTCGCCCAGGGATCACATACAGATAGAATTTGGGTCCATACCCAACATCTTACGAGCACAGGACCCACAAGATTTAAACCCCAAGGGCATCGAGCACACTGTTTCTGATGAGAAAAGATCATCACAGCAGGCTGAAAAACTGCCAGAGATGCGATTCTCCGGATCTACGTTGCAGCGTGGAAAAGAAGAAACAGACGTCAACGCGCCAGAGGGGACTTATATGGCTCCATTGACGTCATATCCGGAGATGTCATCATGGACTGCTTAAAAATGTCCGGATCCACACTAGCGCCTGGGGAGGGGGAGAATCAAAAAATTAAGGAATCTGCGGCTAGATGTCTCTTTCAGATCTGCTCCTCCATAATGTTTCAGATCCTTAAGATTGATAGAAGTGGAAATGGGTGTCTGAAATGCAAAATCTGGACTATGAAAGAGAATTTGTAGGAGAGATCCGCTAGATATCGCTTTAGAAATGGGCATGACATACATCTTTTGTGCAACAATTTACAAAGAAAACAAAATCTGGATTTAAAATGCATTTTTGATACTGGTCTATAGGGACACACCACGTCCCTTCGCCTTTCTGATATCTGTAATACCTACACGGTCTTTAAAAAAATACATTGATAACCTCGACTTTGGTCTAATTTTGTCTGACATTCTGAGGAGAAACAACCATAACAATCAAAGGTCCGATATATATATTTGACTTAGTGTCTATACTGTGATTTCATACTAGCATAAAAAAGTTTTATCTTGTGTGAAAAAGGTGTTGAAAATCCTTTTCTTTAAACAATATATACATCATCTCCTGACAGTGGCCGTAAACTAAAAATAATACAATCCACAATGTGATGTGCACAATACTTTTAGTCATGATTAAAGGTTTAACTTTAAAAGGAAACAACAACGCTAAAGAGCTTTGGTAAACAACAAACGGTCCTTATTTATAAGCAGTCGATGGACAACGTAGTAGAGTTTACCATACCTTATATATTAGCTGTGAATAATAATCCGAAACCCCATCTAGTGTGGCATTACCAAAGGTCCCTAGTAGATGGGTTCCACCATTGAGCTGGCCACTGCCATAAGGAAGAAAATGTGCAAAATTCACTCCAAGTATTGGCTCCATGAGGGGCAAGAGAGAGAGTTGCTATAGGAAAAAAATATATCAGTAAGTAAACCTGTATAGAGGTGGTGAGCAATAAGATACCATCACACTGCTTTATAACATTTACTAGCTACTCCTGTTGGTATTCACTTAGCAGCTTAAAAAATATGTGAGATATATGTGTGTATACTGATGATAGCAGGAAGTGACAATCTAATCAGCTACATTGTTGCTTGTTATAATATCATAGATGCTATCCGGTGTCTAACAAGACCTCTGCTTTTATTTAACTGTTACTGTGATACCTACAGCAAACGGGTTTCATTTCCAAGAGCGAAAGGTATGCTGCCTATTTGCAGTCAGAACTGGAAAAAACATTTCTTTCTACCAGCCCTGCACCATGAATCAAAAATGTAAATTTTTGCCTCAACGCTTGCTTCCATAATTTGGACCGGGCGCAGAGGTAAAGTATTTCCTCATTTGCATGGGGCAGTGTATCCATGAAAATGAGGGAATGTTCGCTTACGGTAATGCCAGCACTATCTGTATTACAACAGGGACCGCATAAGCGTCAGCGGGCCCTTTAGGACCGTGCAGTGGTCTAGCTACTCAACAACCTGGCCTTACTTAAAGTATGTCTCAATTATTATTTTAATAGTGAAAAGAAGGGCTCTGAACCACACACTCCTTCATTCACCTAGGAAGGTATATGCTGACTAGTTTATGGAGAACCATAAAAACAACCCTCTTACCTTAACACCCCCCCTGACAAATTTTGAATACAAAAATCACAAAGTATGTAGTGGCACACCCAACAGTAAATGAATTTCAATTTTTAGATACGATTTGCGTTGTCATATTTTGTGACATAAAACCAAAAAAATTAACAGTTTTCTAAATCCATCCCTTCTGTCAAGAAAGTTCACGCAACTCTTTAATTCCAGTAACTGACTGAAAAAGTCCATAATCAAATTAGTAGGATGCTGAAGTAACTTATCACATACTGTATTTGATTCAAATAGAAACAGTATACACTGTCAGTCATCGAATCACATGATATTTGTTTATTTAAAACCATAAAAGATTAAAATGTGTTTATGAAGTCATTTCAATACTTTACAGAAATAAAATCCAATAATCACTGCATTAAAACACACTAGGCCATTAAGGTATTTCTGTGTTTAAAAGCAGCATTAAGGAAACTGGACACAGTAGATGAGTAGAACATACAATCACAGCAGACAACACCTGTAGATTTAAAAAAACAAGACTGCATTGCGTGAAATTCAAAGATATAAGAAGAAAGACCAGGCAATGGGGCATCAAATCAGTAGGATCCCGTCCCTTAGGAATACAGAATAATAAGCGAGATGCCCCCAATCTTTGTCCTCATATTATTAAGATAATGTCCTTTGGTTTTAGATTAAAAATCGTTTTGGCACTCAGTGAATAAACTGCAGAATACATAGGTTGATCAAGAAGGTTTTTTTAACCTACGGACAGGAATAGAAGAGTTGCTTCATCGAGAGCTAAACCATGAGTGGCTGAGACCGACTGTATAGACCACTATTTGACAGCCACTAAGCTACAGAGGATCTCGTTTGAACAGGTGATAAAAGGGTTTATTAACAAAGCCCCTCTTAGAAGTGTACAGTGCTTCCAGAAACATTGCATGCTCCTACAGACGATTTGCAAGGTGGTTCACAAAACTGCCAAATTCCATTAGGAGCCGCTCTGACCGCGGCTCATACCATCCATTGTCTATGTTAAACCAAGATTGCAAGATTCTGGTGAAAAACTTAAGAGTGCAGGATCCGGGATATGGTTACACACTTCCTTCACCTGGATGTAAGTGGCTATGTCCTGGGTTTGGAGTACTTCCCCCCCCAATCCGAACACCTCATTATGTCTTAGCATACACAGTCCCCAGCACACGCTTGAATTACATTACATTTTTAAGTAGATATAATGTGAACAAATAGACAATCTTGTTGTGTTTCTCTTTTTCTTTTTTCTGTAATTGTGTTTATATCTTAGCCTGCCAACATGTGTTTTGTTGCCAGAAGGGAAATTGTCCTGCGACTTTGTCAAGGCTAAGTAAACAGATAGAAACACAAACCAATGTAACACCATACAGATTCTCTGGGGAATTGACACCCACTAGACGCAACTGCAATTTTGATCCTGAATATGAAGAGTGTGCACCTAATATGATGGCACGTATTAACAGAAGAGGTTATTAAAAGAAGACTCTGAATAGAGCCAAACAGAGAATACATGCTATCAATAGAAAGTATACACTTAGGGAACACTATTTGAGAACCATGAAAGACAAGAAAGTAACCATGGTAACCAACTTTAAAACACTTATGGAGATACTTGTCCAGAGTCTTAATAGACACTGGCACATTTTGAAGGCCGACAGATCCCTAGACGGGTCGATCACATAGAGACCTGACATTACTTATCGGAGATGGGTCTGTCCAAGGAACCTACTTAGTCCTAGCTATCCAGTGACAAAGGCCACAGAGAATTGGTTGACTCTGCACTCTTTGGGATTCCATAAATGTGGACATTGTAGTGTATGTAAGTGGGCTTGGGACCAAAAAAATACAATTTGAAGGCTCGGACAGTAAAACGTACAAAATCACAACCAATTTGAATTGTAGTACGAGATTTGTTGTATATATCATAGAATGGAAATGCAGCAAGAAATATGTAGTATGCACCATTAGGACTCTCAGGGAGAGAATAAGTGAGCACATGAGGGCCGTTAAGCAAGGAGATGTGAGATACCCCATTGTTGCACACATACCTCTCTGCCCTTCACAGGACAGAAACAGACTAAGTTCTTTGGAATTGATCAAACACTCAGGCAACCCAGGGGCGGCAACAGGAAATTGGCATTACACAGACGAGAAACGTCCTGGTTTTGAGATTACGGAGTGCTGAGATAGGGTTGAATTTAGAACAGGAATTACACTATTTTTTGGGCAGGTAAACTGAACTGCTTACAGTGGGATTTGTTTCTGCTGCCTTCGGAGCAATTGTGTCAAGGATGACGTGATAATGATATGTGGTTCAGGATGATGACTAGGTTATGACATTTTGGATTGACCTTCTGGACTTGCCTCTGCTGAGGATTTTGTGTAACGTGTGCAATTTCTGTAATTCCTGATCAGATATGGGTTCTGGCAGTTTGCAATGATTTTGGTTTCATGACCACGATACTGCAACGCTACGTTTAGCAACAGAATAATTTTGATATAAACATATTTAAATTGCAAGTGTGATTATTATTGATGATTGAGGGGTTTTATATTGGAACATGATCACCATTTCAACGACTTGGGATATTTGAGGCTCGCATGTAGAGTGTAACACATATTGGCCGCGGTATGTACTGTGGTTCTCCAAGGGTTAATTTGAAAGGATAATGGATGGTTTTGTTCGGTATAGGGTGAAGGTTTATAGGTGAGAGAGCACTTGATACATCCAGGACTTTAATTCTGGGTGATATTCTGCTGCCGCTGGGTTTTTTCTTTTTGCTCATATTACAAAAATGATTGACATCTTTATATCAGATTCATGCCATCTTAGGTGGCTTTTCGGGTCCTCTCTGCCCCCCGGTAGCATGCCCGCGATACCTTTGGGTTATGTTCCATTATGTAGTTTATACTTTACACAAAACATGATACTTTCATACTTGGTATGTGGCTAACCCATTACTAGCTGGCCCCCACTGTAAGGACCATCTTGAATCAAGTACTATATCCATTTTCACTAATGCAGACAACGCAGGAGATACTTTGTCGGCTTAGTTGCTGGACGCGTCTCGTACACGAGGGCAGTCTTTCGGATATAGGGAGACGGATTACTGCTTTTCTTCCCCGGAAAGGACGGGCAGTTTGCGCGAATATAACATTTTGTAAGGGTATTTTGAGCTCATATTGTGTTTGAGCTGGTAACTTAGATGCCACTTCATAATTTTTTACTTCCAGATACGGTCATTACTATATTGAATTAGCCGGAAGTACCTCTTATTCGAGAACGCCTTTAAGGATTAATTACTGGTATTTTGGGTCCTACGTTTTGCTGTACAAACATGCAGGTAAGGTCACCACGTTTCATTATGTTACATATTTCACCTGTGTGGACTGCTTTTTAAGAGATGTTTAGATCCTGCTTTGGTCATTGCAGATTCCTGTTATTCTTGGTTATAGGATGGACTCGGAGGGATTGCGATTACTGTCTGGACTGACATTGATATTGGGACCTATCATTATAAAGATTTCTTCATCATCTGGGATGGAATTATCACCATATGAGAAGTAGGTGTCTCTGTGCTTTAGCATGTGGGCTTCTTGGATATGATGAATAATGAGAGATCCTGGTTACTTATTATTTTTCTGCCTTCACCCGTAGGTTTCATTACTGGAGGATTGATGTACAATTTGTGCTACTTGCACTTATGCATGAACATGAGTTTTGACTAAATATGTTTCACATTCTCCAGGTGTACTTGGTTCCTTTTTGTGTATATGTATATGTGTATGTGTATATATATATATATATATATAATATATATATATATATATATATATATGTTTTTTTTTCAATCATCTGTGTCATGCACGCGATAGATTGTTCCGACACTGGTACTGGATTATACTTCAATGTGTTACTAGGAGCATATGAGATATTTTATGTTACATATAAAACGTCTATGTCAATGAGACGTGTTCACTTTTATTATAATATGCATCAATTGATCGGCATTTGGTCTCCTTTACACAAATGCAGCGCTTGGGTTCCCACTTTGAGCATGTTTTTATTATTGTTTTTCCAATCTGTGATTGGACCTCTAAAAAGTCATGGTGAAGTTCTCTTTTTTGTATTTTCTGCTTTACACCAGAGATCTGTATGGTGTTACATTGGTTTGTGTTTTTATCTGTTTACTTAGCCTTGAAAAAGTCGCAGGACAATTTCCCTTCTGGTGACGAAACACATTTTGGCTGGCTAAGAATCCCACACAATTAAAGAAAAAAGAAAAAGAATAAAGAAAAAGGGAAACACGACAAGATTGTCTATTTGTTCACATTATATTTATTTTAAAAATTGGATGCAATTCGAGCATGTACTGGGGACGGAGTATGTTCTGTTGTGTTGGCCTAGGGCACATTATAGGGGGATAAGTGGTTTCTCTCTACCCTGCAGCACCGCCGTATAATTGTAGCTAATGAACAGATTTTCGGTGTACTTCCCGAGTGGCGCCACTTTCACTATAAAAGCACCACCGACTCGGACTGAGATCATTATGTCTTAGATAAGGTACCCAGTGACCAGACTCATGCAGCAGTGCTTACCACTGACATCGAAAAAGCATTCAATTGGTTCACTTGGACATATTTATTTAAGGTCCTGTGATGCAAGGGATTTGGGGAAGTGATCCATGTCATGGATTGATGTCATATATTCCGGTCTCACGGCCTGGGTCAGGACAGGAAGAGATCTCTGAATCCTGGTCAGTTCAAAGAGATACCAAAGATACCCTTTTCCCACTTATTTTTGCCCTTGCAAAGGAGACTCAGGCTAGTCCTATGTGCCTGACTGAGAGGAGACACAGCCTGAAAATAACAGGAGACATATATTTCATCTCATTGCATGTAGTGACGTTTTGATATACTTAAATGATGTAACCACGGGTTCAAAACAGATATTTGAGACCCTGTATGCGTTTGGATTGGTTGTCAATTGAGTCAAATCCTGCATATTTCCCTGAACAAATTCTTGTGTCCAGACAATAAGAGTATGGTGCCCCTGAATTACCCATAGACAACACACGTTCAAATATCTTGGCATCAACAGGTACAGACGTTTAACTGACATCAAAGCTCGTACCTCGGACAGAGCCAAGGCTTCGACGAGGGCCTTGTCAGAATTCAAAAGAAACTTCCTTTGTCACCACTTGGACACTTCAACCTCTCCAAAATGGTGGTTCTGCCACATACCTGTATTTTAACGTGGCATTAATACTACTGTAAGAAATAGAGTTTTGGTTGGTTTAGGGGTGAGCCCTGGTCAAGCAGCAACCACGATTCTCATCAGGGTAAGGCACAAAAACATCCCAAATTAACCTGTGCTCATCCATCTGGTAGCTTAAAGGCACAAAGTAGTCAGGATTAACTTAGAGACTGTGTAAAGTATCTGTTAAACACTTCGAACAATGAAACAGTGAAAACGCCACAGAAAAAGAATGCCACACCAAGTTAGAAAACCAGGGCCAAATGACAAAAATCCAAACAGAAGTACTGGAGTAAAGAATTTTCAAAGAATAACTTGAAAAATAGGCCTAGGAGCATAAAGTGCCAAGCGCTGAACTGGGTCAAAGTCAGAAGTTCAAGCAGATGGTGATGGAGCATGGGTCAGATACAGTCCCAGATTAGTCCTGTTAAAGTTATACTTTTTACGTTTTGTGCCAAGAGTCCTGTTCGTGTTAGAGAGAGTCGGAGGAAGCAAGGAGAGAGGCGGTGGTTGGTGTGGTGCGATGAGCAGGCCGGGTGTTGCGGACAAGAGGGCTGAACTTCACAATGGAGGTCCTCCACCGGTGATCAATGTTTGCTGTGCGAAAAGATGGGCTGGTGGCAGCTTGTACTGAATTTCGATGCGAGAAGTGCTGTTCCAGTATGAACAGGCCTGTTTGTGGTCGTGAAGAGTTCAAAAGCTTGATGTCAAGAGCCTGAGAACCACATGAAGGGTCCAGAACCTGAGAGACACCACTAGGGCGGTCAGGAACTCGAAGCAGCTGGATACAGGAGCTGACTGGGGAACCTTTTTTGTCCCCAAGGCTCACATAAGGAGGCCTGCAGACTAGCCCTATGAGTCACTCTGGGGTCCTGGGTTCAAGATGAAGGTGCAGATCCAGTTCTTCTTCCCCAAGCAAGAGGGCAGCAGGTCAGAGCAGCAGATCCTTTAGAGCAACAGTCCAGCAGAGTGGCAGTCCTTATAGCAGCACAGCAGTCCTTCTTCCTGGCAGTCTCTCCACAAGTCCAGAAATGTACTGAAGAGTTTGGGTCCGAGGCCCTTCTTTTATACACTGGTGCCCTGGTTCTGAAGGATGGGAGAGGTTTGTAGACAGTGGTTTTGAAGAGCATGGAATCTACTGCCTCACCGGCCCTGGCTCCACGATAGATGATTTGACAATGCAGGGTTGGTAGGCCCTGTGTGTCAAGACAGAGCACAGGCTATTCAGGTGTTAGTGGGGCTGTGCTCAGCTCCGCCCTATCCTGCCAGCGGTTGGCCCACTCAGGCACACCTAATCCCTCTACTGTGTGACTGTATGGGATCAATTCACCAAGTCTGTCAGTTACACCCAGTCATGTGACCAGACCAGGCTATAGGCACAAAAGGGTAGAAAAAACCTAACTTTCTAAGAGTGGTATTTTTAAAATTGTGATCAAAAACCAGACTACACCACTAAAGAGGGCTTTTCACCCCAAGTCCAAACACACCAAACATGAACTGGTCATCTCTTCCCATTTGGAAATTACACTTACAAAACTTAATAAGGCAAATCCAATGTTATCCTATGGGAGAGATGAGCCTTGCAGAAGTGAAAAACAAATGTAAGAGTTTTTCACTACCAGGACATGTAAAACTTTAAAGTATGTGTCCTTTTAAAAAAATACATTGTACCCTGCCCTGTGGCTGGTCCAAGGCTTACCTTAGGAGTGACTTATATGTATTAAAAAGAAAGTTTTGGGCCAGGCAAAAGGATTCCTGGGCCAGGTTGATCTGGCAGTTTAAAACTGCAAACACAAGGAGATGATGGACGGAGCGCTGACACTTTTTAGACACTCACCCCTAGTCACAGATCTGGGTTGAATCCATCATCGTTCTTTAGCTCACTTGGCCACCGCAGTTCAGACACAGCTATATGCAAATCAGTCTTGACCCTGTGCCTCATGGGAACAGTCCAGCCTGAACTATCAAGCCATGTCTTCCTTGGACCGGAAACAAGCATTCTGGGACCGGTTTCGGGCTAACAGCCCTCATCAGCCAGGCTTGCTTGAATCCAGTGGCAAAGTGAGTAACGGACCCACGTCTGGGCATACCCTGCCAACTTGGGGCGAATAAAGCAAACACAAGGAGATGACGGACAGAGCGCTGAAACTTTTCAGACACTCACCCCAGTCACAGATCTGGGTTGAATCCATCATTGTTCGTTAGCTCACTTCACCACCCCAGTTCAGACACAGCTATATGCAAATCAGTCTCTTACAAGTGTTCATGGACAACACTACTGCCATGTGGTCTCTTACAGGTGTTCATGGACAACACTACTGCCATGTGGCACTGCAACATACAGGGCGGAGCAGGGTTGTGGACTCTGTCAAGAGGAGGTACAACACCTGGCCAGTTCTCTGAACGCCAGGGCAGACAAACTCAGCCGAAGGTGCCAAGCGGCTCAAAAATGGCGTCTCCCATTCAGAGGTGGCACCAGGTCTCTTTCAGCACTGGGGGACAGCCTTAGTTAGATCTGTTCGCCTCCAAAGAGAACACGCAATTTCAGCGATTTTGCACATTGGAGTTTCCCAGAAGGCACTCGCTCGATGATGCTTTTCGTTGTGAGTGGAGCTCAGGCCTCCTTTACGCCCATATCCCTCCTGCCCAGAGTATTCAAGAAGATTAGGAGCAACCAGGCACAAGTAATTCTTGTGGCTTCAGACTGGGCATTGAGTGTTTGGTATCCTGAGCTTCTAGACATGAGAATCGATCTTCCAGTCAGGCTGCCGCTTCGGGAGGATCTTCAGTTGCAGCACCAGAGGAGGGTTCTCCACCCAAACCTGTCCACTCTCCGCCTCCTTGCGTTGAGATTGAGCGGCGACAGTTGACAGCTTTTGACCTTCCTCCTGTAGTCTAAGAGGTTATCTTGGCAGCCAGGCGTCCCTCCACAAAATCAGTATATGCCTGCCGATGGATCAAATTTTGTAAATATTGTATAGACGGTCAATTGACCCCTTATCTGCTCCTTTATCTGAAGTCCTTCTATTTCTCCTCTCTTTGGCACAGCAGGGCTCTGCTCTGGGCACATTGAAGGGCTATCTTTTGGCCCTTTCCTCTTTTCTTCGGCTACCTGATCAGCCTTCTATTTTCAAATCTCCTCTGGTGCAGAGATTCTTAAAGGGGTTAACCCATTTGTTTGCTCCTTCACCTTTTATTATGCTACAGTGGGACTTGAATTTGGTTCTCACCTTTCTGATGTGTGCACCATTTGAGCATCTGCACAACTGTCCTCTGATGTTGCTCACCATCAAGACACCTTTGTTTTTGGTGGCAATAACCTCTGTCAGGAGAGTAAGTGAACTGCAGGCACAGTCTTCACAGCCTCCTTATCTGACAGTCTTTCCGGACAAAGTGGTACTCCGGACTAGGGCATCTTTTCTACCTAAGTTGGTAACACCGTTGCATCTGGGACTGTCTGTTACCCTTACCACCATTTTTTTTGCACCCCCACACCCTTCGAAGGAACAGGAGCATCTCCATCGACTGGACCCAAAAAGAGCATTGTCTTTCTACCTCGATCGCACCAGAGAGTTCCGGGTGGATGACCAACTCTTTACAGGATACATGGGTGCAAAGAAGGGCTGTGGTGTCCAGAAGAGGACTATATCCCGATGGGTTATCCTATGTATAAAAATCTGTTACGCCTTAGCGAAGAAGGAGCCCCCTGAAGGGCTTAGGGTCCATTGCACTAGGGCAAAAGCGGCCACGACGGCTCTTCAGCGTAGTGTTCCTGTTTCCGATATCTGCCAAGCTGCAACGTGGGCATCTCTGCACACATTTGCCAGAAACTACTGCCTGGATTCCCAGAATCGCAGAGAAGGTCTGTTCGGTCGTCCCTACTCCGGGGATGGTATTGCTTGGGTATCTGTTCAAAGGTAAGGAATCTGCGGCTAGATGTCTCTATCAGATGGACAAGTTACTTACCTTCAGTAACGCCTTATCTGGTAGAGACATGCTCTAGCTGCAGATTCCTTACCGACCACCTATCCTCCCCGCTCTGCGGGATCTGTTTTAAGTGTCAGGGATGTTCCTCTTCAGGGCCCTAGTTGTTCCATTTTTTAACACACCATGGTCAGTCACTTGATGGCTTTGCGCTTCTGGCATGGAAAGTCGGGAAAAGTACTGATTGTCACGCAGAGTCGACCAATGCCATCTACTGGCATGCAGGGGTACTGCTAAGAAAAATCTTCTGAATCCAGCCTTACGCCTGGAAGTTCAAAGGTAAGGAATCTGCGGCTAGATCATGTCTCTACTAGATAAGGTGTTACCGATGGCAACTGACTTGTCCTTCTGAATCCAGCCTGACACCCGGAAGTTCAAAGGTAAGAAATCTGCGGCTAGATATCTCTATCAGATAATACTGCTACAAACTGCTTAAATTGGGGCTGTCCCAACTATTTCCATTCTGTCCGGCCATAATGCGAGACCTGCATCATGAGTGGAACCAATGTTATGGCAGCACAAAAGACAGGATTGGTCTCAATAGTAAATTTGTGACGGAATTACTGTTGTGAATGAGTTCTGTGAATCATTCCTGTGCTGGAGGGGACATGGTGACTGAGGCATCCCTATAAGGATGGGGGACTGTAAGAAATTGGCGTCTTAGTTGAGGGAAGTGAGTACCCAAGGTAATAATCACAATCCTCATCAGGGTGAACCCTAAAAATCACTAAACAAACCTGCGCTTAACACTGTATTAGCTACGGCACAGAGAAGACTGGCTTAATTTAGGGCAATGTGTAAAATATTTGTGCAGTACTAACTGTAAAAAAGTAGAAATACAAAACAATAAAAGCCCCAAAACTATAAAATTGATTATAGGCTAATAAACAAAATCACATCAAAATGACAAAACAATCCATGAAGAGAAACCAGAAATATGATTTTTTAAAGTATTATGTAGTAATACAACCAAGAAGCACAAAGTGCCAGTGACAGCCAATAGGCAGGGTAGACAGGAGCATAGAAACGATGGGTCGTATACACCAACCAGGGAAGTCCTTGTCAAAGATTTTATCTTCTGAATTTAGTCCTTTAAGTTTCAATCCGCCAAAGCCGTACACTTCTAAAGCCCCTCGGAGACCTCAGGGGAGGCACTTTGAGAGTCTCAGGGTGTCAGGTAGAGCCCAGTCCAGGACTAGTTGCCACAGATCAGCTGGACAGTTGCAGGGAAGGCCTCTTGTAGCTTGGTGTATCCTGTAGCTTGAACAGGAAGTCATCATTATGACCCTTGGAGTCCACTTTGTCCTGGGTAAAACACAGAGAGCAGTCAGGTTTCAGATCGCAGGTTCAGTCCTCTTCAGATGTTCCACATCTCCTGGAGTGTTCTGAACTGGGTGATGTGAGATCCGGCGCTTATGCCTGGCACGAACTATGGGTGGAAATGATCCCTAGAGGGGCCCTAATCAATGGGTTAAAGGTTCACGGGTCTAACCCTACCCATTTTGGGCAGTTTCAAGATGGTAAAAGTCTTCAGCCACACTAAAGAACAAGTTTCTTACCTTCGGTAACGGTATATCTGTTAGAAACATAGGTTTGTTATAGATTCCTTACCTTAGAATTACCCCCAGGCGGCAGACTGGATCCGGAAAGTTTTTATATAAGCAGTACCTCTGCGCGTCCAAATGTGGCGTCGGTCAGCTCCGCGTCCGTCGTTGGCGTAGTGTTCACAGGGATGACGTCACAGCAGCTACTTAGACACCGCTCTCGCTCGCTGTCAGTTCTTTTTTTCCCCGCACCAGTCAGCGCAGATCTGGAGAGAGCGGTACCTCCAGTCACTTTTTGACTGAACTTTTTGAGCGACTTTTGTCGACATCTTTTTTGAGTCGACGACTCCTGGTGCACGTAGAGATGCCTGGCTTTATGGTTTGTGGTTCCTGTAGCCGACTGATGTTGGTTACGGATCTGCACCGTGTGTGCCTCTTTTGCCTGGAGAGCGATCACGACCCCAAGTCGTGCTCCGACTGTCGGTCCATGGCTCCGAAGGCTTTGCGGTCCATGGCTCTGAAGGCTTCAGGATAAAATAATGACGTTAAAAAAAGGACCAGGGTGAGCCGACTTCACCACTGAATTGGATTTTTAATAACTATTAAAAATAGTGGTTTAATTATTTTCTAGTTCGTCCGATTTACGAGATTCAGTAGTAGTACTTAATATTTAATCCCAGAGTTTTCCTATGGAACAGCCAGCTTTGTCACAGTGAAAATAGCTGTGAGGTGCTAGTCAATGTAAGGACATGGTTAACATTACACTTTCACATGTCCTTCTCTTAAATACAATGCACCCTGCCTTATGGGCAATAAGGTCTTCTTAGGGGTGACTTATAAATATTTAAAAGAAATATTTAGGTGTGACAAAGGGGGTTATTTTGACAGGTCAAATTTGCAATTTAAATCAGCACTGCCAGGCCACTGTCACTGTAATGGACGGCACAATGAATGCTGCAGTCTACTTATGCAAAAAGAACTATTGATGGACAGAATGCAGAACAATGTCATACATTCACCCCAGTAAAGAGATCTGGGCCTAAATCCATTGTTTTGTTTGCTCACCATGCCATTCCAGTTTGGACCCAGCCATATGCAAATCAGTATTGACCCTGTGCCCAATTTATTTATTTATTTTATTTAAGCAATTTATTGAGCGCGCAAATACCCTGAGGTGTCTCGGTGTCTCGGCGCTTTAGGACAGCTATGTAATGCAGGAAAAAAGAGAGGAGGGAAATGTTTATTGAAATAGCCATGTTTTTATATTTATTTCGGAAGGATAACAAGGTGGGGGAGTTTTTGATGTGTATCGGGAGTGTGTTCCAAAGTTTAGTTGTGGCCACAATTAATCTTCTGTCACCCCAAGTGACTTTCTTAGTTCTTGGAACTATTAGCAGCTGGTCCTGTTTGGTCTGTAGAGGCAAAGGTTCTTTTTAAAGAATGCTGGGCCTGAGTTGTGAATGGCTTTGTAAGTTATACACAATGCCTTAAATTTTATTCTGCTTTTTATTGGTAGCCAATGTAGTTGTCGAATGACTCCCGAGATGGATTTGAATTTGGGTGTGCCTGACAGAATCCTAGCTGCGGCATTTAGTACCATCTGTAGTTCTTGTGCATTGATGAGTAGGCCATTACAATAATCTATTTTTGTCATAACCAGGGTGCTAATATGGGTTTTTCCAGAGTTAGACGGAAGGTAGGGTAGTAGTTTCTTTATCATTCTAATCGTGTAGAATGAGGATGAGGTAACCGAGTTGCCATGCGGAATGAATGATAACTTATCGTCAAAGACGATTCCGAGGTTTCTGACCTTGGTGACGGGGGCCGGGGGGGGCCCCAGTTCCTCTGGCCACCAAGATGCAGACCAACTGGGTGTAAGATTTCCAAAAATCATCACTTCCGTTTTCTCGGAATTTAATTTCAGACAATTGTTTGTCATCCAAGTGCTGATGGCAGACATTCCCTTCTTAAAGTTGTTAGCGACCGAGTTGCCATTTTTATGTATTTCTACTACAATCTGGGTGTCGTCGGCATAAGATGTGAGCCGCAGATCGTGAGTCTTGATGATTTTGGCGAGGTCTGCAACATATAGATTAAACAACGTTGGGCTTAGTGAGGATCCCTGAGGGACACCACAAGGTTGGGAAAAAGAAGGGGAAAGAAAGTTGCCCAGCTTTACCTGTTGGGAACGGTTGTCCAGAAAGGATGTTAATAGGGCCTTAGCTTTGTCTTTGATCCCTATTGCTGAGAGACGATCGATTAAGATGGAATAGTCGACCGTATCAAATGCTGCTGAAAGATCCAGCAGCACCAAGACTGCGGTTCCTCCCTTATCCATGATTGTCCGTATTTCGTCAGCTGTTTTGATAAGAGCTGCCTCCGTCCCATGCCCCTTTCTGAAACCAAATTGGGTATCGTCCAAGAAATGGTTATTTTCGATGTAGTCAGCCAGCTGAGTATTCATCACCTTTTCTATGATTTTAGCGGGGAGAGGAAGACCTGCTATGGGTCTGTAGTTGTTACAGTCTGTGGGATTGAGATTGTGTTTTTTTAGTAGAGGTTTGATCACTGTCTCTTTCCAGATGGAAGGGTAGATTCCTGTTGAGAACAAAGAGTTACAGATGTTGGTGAGTCCAGCCCGAACTGCTAGGCCAGGTCCACCCTGGACTGGAAACAAGCATCCTAGGACCGGTTTGGGGGTTTCACCCCTCTTCAGCCAGGATAGCTTGATTCCAGTGGCATGGAGAGCATGGGACTCACGTCTGAGCATACCCATCCCACTCGGGGTGACAAATGCAAAAAGAACTATTGATGGACAGAATGCAGAACAATGTCATACATTCACCCCAGTACAGAGATCTGGGCCTAAATCCACTGGGGTGGCGAGCAAAATAACGATGAATTAAACCCAGATCTGTGACTGGGGGTGAATGTTTTGCCAATGTGCAACACTCTGTCCATCATCTTGTGTGTTTTGCTGTTCGCCCTATGTGGGAAAGTTATGTCCAGACGTGGGTCCCATGCTCACTACGCCACTGGAGTCAAGCTATACTTGCTGAAGAGGGGTGAAACCTCGAAACCAGTCCTAGGATGCTTGATTCCGGTCCAGGGAAGACATGGCTTGGCAGTTCGGGCTGGACTGTTCCCATGAGGCACAGGATCAAGACTGATTTGCATATGGCCATGTCTGAACTGGGGTGGCGTGGTGAGCAAAATAACAATGGATTAAACCCAGATCTGAGACTGGGGGTGAATGTTTTGCCAATGTGCAACATTCTGTCCATCATCTTGTGTGTTTTGCTGTTCGCTCTATGTGGGAAGGGTATGCCCAGACGTGGGTCCCGTGCTCACTATGCCACTGGAGTCAAGCTATCCTGGCTGAAGAGGGGTGAAACCCCGGAACCGGTCCTAGGATGCTTAATTCCGGTCCAGGGAAGACATGGCTTGGCAGTTCGGGCTGGACTGTTCCCATGAGGCACAGGGTCAAGACTGATTTGCATATGGCCATGACTGAACTGGGGTGGCGTGGTGAGCAAAACAACGATGGATTAAACCTAGATCTGTGACTGGGGGTGAATGTTTTGCCAATGTGCAACATTCTGTCCATCATCTTGTGTATTTTGCAGTCTACTTATGGCATTTAACTTACAGGCCCTGGGTGCACTTTAGTACCATGTACTAGGTGTAAAGTACAGAGAGTTCTAAAGCCAGCTACTAAAGGGTCCAGCAAAATATGAAGAACCGGGTGGGACTACAAAGAGAATGGTATTTTCCTACAGGGACTTTTAGCAGGGCCTGACATTCAATGCTTTATAATAGATCCTAGAGCAGAATCTTTCCATTAAAATCATATAGTTGAGAATGATCAGGCTAGTTTTAGAGAGTTTCCCTCCCATGTCTCAATGTACAGACACTGACAGACACCACTACGGCAAATAGGTATTTGAAAAAACAGGGGAAGTAGGCTTTCATTACCTGTCCATGGAAGCCTTAATATATGGCGAGTGGGCCCTTGCCTGCAGAGCTCCAGAGTGTGGATTGAGCCTGTCTGTTCCCTGAGAGATTGTGGGTTGAGGGGAGGCTTCAGGCCCATTGGCTGGCAGCCTGATTGGCTCCCTAGCTCCCGTCGGCCCTGGGCCCTCCTCTCACACCTGCCCAGGCCCCTTGGGGGTTTGTTGGGTGGGCTCCAGAGTGTTTACCACCTTTTGTGAGCTGCGGTTTCCCTGTGCCCAGGATTGCAGTCGGCCAGGGACCGGGAGGTGATGGGGGCAGTCTTGTGCTCTTTCCTGAAATTTGAGGGGCGATTTTCCTCTGCCTGTGATTGCATCATTTTCACATGTTTTACCTGTGGTTGTTGCGGTTTGAAAATTGAAGTTTTTGCCTGGCCGTGACTGCGTCATTTTTCACCTGTTTTGTTTGGAAGTTTGACATTTTTGTTTGCCCATGACTGTTTCATTTTGCCTGTTGGATTGTGAACTTTGCAGTCCAGGATCCGTTGTGTTTTTGGATTGCTTGTGACTACCTGGTTTTCCCTAATGGTTTCTCTCTTGGTCTGTGCTCAGACCTGCAAGTGAGTAAAACCAGATTAACCCTCTACCCCTTCTCCCCTTAGCAACAGAGATATTATACATCAGAGACTGAACAGAGGGTGCTCAGAGAGAGCAGTAATCTGGTTAGTTATTTTAAGCTGTGTCTTTCAGAGCTTGTACACTAGTTTTTTGGCTAGGAGAGCGACTAAAGAATTGGACACACAGTATTGTTAGAGGGCAAAGTTTGTTAGGCCCTTACCTGCAGAACTCCAGAATGTGGATTGAGCCTTCTGTCTCCCAGGAGATTCTAAATTGAGGAGCAGCTTTCAGCCTCCTGGCCAGCAAACATTGCCTGAAGTCGCAGGGATCTTATATAGACTGTTATTAGATGCTACATGTGCGCACTGATTGGTGGTTGTATCTGGTGTTTCTATTGGATTAGAGTTAGTGTTCTTGTTGGTTTAGTATTTGAGGGTGCTGATTGGTTCCTGGGTCAGTGATTCTATTGATGTTGGGCTTAGGGTTAGTGATCGGATAGGTAGATAGGTTTAGGATTTTCGGATTGGTTCCTGGGGATGGGTTTTCTATTGGACGTAGGGTTAGGGGTTCTTGTATGATTGGCTGCTGGGACCAGGGTTGGGACTAGGACTGGGGTTAGGCTTTCGATTGGACGTAGGGCTTAGGCTTTGTGCCCGACGGGATGCCAGGACTGTTATTGGCTGTAAGAGGCTGCTGTCCTATTGGTTCTAGGGCTTAGGGATAGTGCAGTGATTAGTTGGGGTTAGAAATTGGATTCCCATTGGCTGAAGGGGTCACCTGATCACTACGGCTATTTAAGGCCAGGGATCAGGGCTTCTCAGCACTCAAGGCTAATGGCCAAGAGGACAAGGGCAGCTGCCTGTTTGAGCCTGTTCCAGACTGATAGGAACCAGGGCCAGCAATGCTGCCCAACATTTCATTATACCAACACTTACCTACCCCATTCACAACCAGAGTAACATACTCGCATCACATGTACTCTACTCATTTATTACAAACTAACACAAGACAAAGTACAATGTCTCAGCAACCACTACAAAACTCCAGAAATCAAACCTATACACTCTTCTATCCCAGCTACCACACATTTCCACCATCACCCACAAACAGTACACAACTATATCCTATACCACTAAGCAATCGACTCATCACTAACACAATCCAAATCCACACCATACATAACTATATCCAATCCAGACACACACTCCCTGCTCTAATTACTCCTAACAGACACCCTCTTGTCACTTACAAACCTATGCTTAGTCTTCCATCACTTCTCCGACCAACACCCTCCTCTTCTTTCTACCACAATAACACAACCACAAAACACTTATACTACACTGCACCACATTACCTCTTGGATTAATCAAGTCTAAGACACACTCTTAACTCTACTTCATCCCCTCTTACACACAACATACACTCTATTCACAAACAGATCCCCATCCCCTTTACCTCACAAATTCCGTTCACAAACAATACTATACAAACAAATGCACAAGTTACTACTTGTGTAACGAAATATCTGTAAGAGTCACTAGTTAGAGATAGATTCCTCACCTTCGAATATCCCCAGGTTTCAGACTGGATCCGGAAAGTTTTGCTTAGCAGTACCCCTGCACGTCAGTAGGTGGCGTCATGCGGCTCCGCGTCCGTCACTGGCGTCTTAAGCGCCAATATGACGCCACGGAGAGTACTTAGGCGCCACCCATGCGCGCTGTCAGTTCTGTACACGAATTTCCACGCCAGGAACGCAGAGCCATGCAAGATACTGACCATTGGTGCAGAAAACTAGGGCCCTAAGAGGGATGACCTTAACACTAGTAACCAGTTCGCAGAACGGGGAGGATGGGTGGGGCGGTAAGGAATCTATCACTAACTAATGTCTCTTACAGATATATCGTTATACAAGTAGTACCTTGTGCATCTGAGAGAGACACGTTAGTGATAGATTCCTTACCTTAGAATAGATACCGCAGCAATACCAACCCCGGTGGTGGGTCTGCGAACAAGATTACACGAGAAAGTCACTGAGCACGGAACGACCAAAGAAGCCATCCCTCCGGACTGGACTGTCAAGGCAGTAGTGCTTGGTAAACGTGTGCAGCGAGGCCCACGTAGCTGCCTGACAAATGTCCTGCAAGGGGACGCCACGTCCCAAGGCAGTAGTGGCTGCAGTCGCCCTGGTAGAATGGGCATGCAGCCCCACAGGAGGCTCCTTCTTAGCCAAGGAGTAACATGCTTTGATGCACAGAACGACCCACCGAGAGATGGTCAGTCTGTGCACCACCCGACCTTTTTTGGTGCCCACGTAGCCAACAAAAAGCTGGTCATCCACCCTGAACTGCTGTGTATGCTTTAGATAGAAGGCAAGCGCACGTTTGGGGTCCAGACGGTGGAGCCTCTCTTCCTCTCTTGAAGGATGCGGAGGCGGAAAGAAGGTAGGCAAAGTGATGGTCTGCCCGATGTGGAAGGGCGTGACGACCTTTGGCAAAAAAGAAGGATGGGTCCGTAATACCACCTTGTCTGGATGAATAGAAAGGAAAGGAGGCTTGGAAGAAAGATCCTGGAGCTCACTCACCCTTCTGGCAGAGGTGATAGCGACCAGGAAAGCGGTCTTAAGAGTAAGAAGACGCAAAGGACAGGTATGAAGGGGCTCGAAAGGAGCGCACATGATAGGTCAAAACGAGATTCAAGTCCCATTGAGGCATGATGAACGGCACGGGAGGAAACGTGTGCGTAATGCCTTTAAGAAAACGGTTAACAACCGGGGACTTAAAAAGAGAAGGCTGATCTGGATCCATCAAGCACCGGCGGCTGAGTTCGTCCGCCCCGGCGTTCAGAGAACTTGCCAGGTGTTGAACCACCAAGGTAATGCCTTGATGTTCCAACCACGTCCAAAGGCGCAGAGCCTCCTGACATAGGGTCCAGGACCCCACCACGCCCTGTTTGTTGCAATACCACATGGCGGTGGTGTTGTCCGTGAACACCTGTACCACACTTCCCCGGACAGAGGGAAGGAATACTTTCAGTGCAAGCCGGATCGCCCGAAGCTCCAAAAGGTCGATATGGAGCCGGGACTCCGCCAGAGACCAGAGTCCTCTGATATCCGCCTCTCCCAAGTGGCCTCCCCATCCCAGGAGGGACGCATCCGTCACCACTGTGTGCTCAGGTTGGGAAAGGGAGAGGGATCTGCCACTGACCCAATCACGATTTGTGAGCCACCACTGCACCTGCTGTGCAGTGCCCTCCGAGATCTGGACATGATCGGACAGGTTGCCCTGATGTTGCGCCCACTGGAACTTCAGGTTCCACTGCAGAGCCCGCATAGGCCATCTGGTATGTGTCACCAGCAGGATGCAGGAGGCCATCAGGCCCAGAAGCCGGAGGGTCAATCTGACTGAAACCCGGGACAGAGGCTGCAAGATTGGAATCATAGCCTGAATATCCCGGACTTGCTGCTCGGGAGGATAAACCCGAAACAGTGTTGAATCCAGAACCGCTCCAATGAAGTTGAGCTTCTGAGAGGGACTCAGGTGCGACTTTGGCGCGTTGATGGAGAACCCCAGCAAATGCAGGAGGTCGGCCGTAGCCTGAAGGTGAGTGACGACTGTCTGGGGTGAGCCCGCCTTCAACAACCAGTCGTCGAGGTAGGGGAAGACCGACACCCCCGACCTGCGCAGCTGAGCAGCGACCCCCGCCATCACCTTCGTGAACACACGAGGGGCGCTGGTAAGGCTGAAGGGGAGCACGGCAAACTGAAAATGCTCCTGGCCTACCGTGAACCACAGGTAACGCTGGTGGGCCGGCAGGATTGTGGAAATGTGGATTTTCCTGATCAGTTATGTCCCCTATCTTGGACCCCAACGGTTCTATATGCATGTTACAAGTACATGTATGTTCCCTCCAGTTCCAGTTTCTAAGACGCAAACATATGTGTGTCTACCGTCGACATGTTCTCTGTCAGATCCGCCATCGATGGGCTGGATATTCGATTCCTAAGTATGAAAGGCCACCGACTTTATATGGCTAAGTTACTACATTTTTACAGTTCAGGCAAGTAGGCCCGATTCTGTCCTCAAAGCCTTTCCCTGCTCTCTGTCTCTGACAGCTCCAGCTTGAGCTCGCATCTGTATCCATGAACTTTGTCCTACTCCCTGTGCAGCTAACGGTGCCTGCCTCGGCCAGTTTTCGCCTGCCTGCCAAGAAGCTGTATTTCACCTTCGAATTATCTATTTTGCTCTTCAGCCGATGCATTCCTGTCTAGTGATTTAGGTAAACATTTCCTTTAGCTCACAAGCAAAGGACTCAGACTTTCCGTCCTCCTGCAAGTGATTCATAGCCCTGCTGCCATGGAAAGTTTTCTGCCCCTCGCATCTCATATAGACACTTAGACGCTTGTACACGCACACACAGTTAGTATAGAATAGACTCTGTCCGAGAGTCCTTCCTTGTGGATAACATAGTTCTCTAAACATAGGATGTTAGATATGATTTGGGATTAGGTTGACTTGACTCCCCAGACTTCTCGTCTCCACATGTAGAGCTAAATGTCAAGTCCCCTTCACCCCCTAGTTGCACGTCACTCACACGTCATGCTGCTGCGCGCGCATCTATGCCAAGTATTATCTTATAGATCCACCTATGTCTGATAATCCTAACCAATCATGTTTCTTTTATTCCTTATTACGCCTAGTTTCGATTACGTACCTGTTATGTCACTTTTCTTATCAAATGTTACGCCTTCTACATTCGTTTCATTGTAATGTACTTAATATAAAAATGCATGTCTGTCAATAAAGTATTGTACTTCACTTCCTGAACCCTCGTGGTGACGGAACCTGAAGGCCGCGACTCGAGTCGGCCATTTTGAATGGAATAAAGCCCATTTAGAAAACCTCTTATACCACGGATTCTGCCTCTTGTTATTCTGAGCTATTTTATTTTATTTCAAGATTCCGTATGAAATTCAGTCCGGTAAAGAAGATTTTATTTACCACATAATGGCGCCCGAACAGGGACACTTTCTCATCTCACGCGCCGGCGGTGCGTTGCAGGCCCGGTCTCCTGCCACAGCTGGACGGACCATAAACGCGTACCAGCAGGATTTTCCTGTAAGCTCCCTCCGGTCAAGCGGGGGCGACTGAGGCTGCGATCAACCCAGACGAGGCGGTGAGAAGTGCGAAGTATCCCGACCAGAGCCTAGCTGAGAGAGCAAGATCCGAGGTATACAGAGGCCCACCAGGTTTCTCGAAATCCCGATGTCCAGAGGGTCCGCTGTCCGCAGTCATCGAGTCCTGTCCATTCTCTGAGGCCTTCCGTTTCAAGGAGCTACTCGGTGAGTACCATCGCCGGGGAGGCGTGTTGACGCGCACATAGGTTGTGCCGGTCAAGACGGATTTGGGTACACAAATCCGGTCTGCACTGTTTAGCAGTGTATATGTACTGTTTAGCAGTATATCAAGTATTCCGAAGTATGCAGTTATTGTCAAGAATTCAGCGTGGTGATTAGTTAGGCAGACTGTCATCATTGTCGGTCATTGTTAAAATATTTAATGTTCAATATTTAAAGTGTTTAAATGTCTTGCATATTGTGGTATGAATGATTGTTCATTGTTCACTGTTCATTATTGTGTTTTTCGTATTAAGTGAATTCAAGAGTAAGTATCAGATCAGTTGTCAATATGCCGCTTTTCTCGAAGTTAAGACAGATTACTACCAGAAAAGGGGTGCTTGAAGAAGCAGTTCCTATTCCTCCTAGGGACACTCCAGGGCATTTTATGTACCATAAGCATGGCTTAGATGCCATATTGTTTCTTGATCTATGGGTAGATTATACCCAGGGATTGCCGGAAAGTCAAAGGTGGCCCGCAGCGGGAACCTGGGATGCAGAGTGCATCATGAAAGTAGAGGAAGAGTTATGGAAAAGAAAGGTCAGACAGTCACAGAAAGACGCTGTTGAGTTATGGCGTAAAGAATCTCATAGACGAACAGAAAAAGCACGTAGACAAGAAGAGAGGAGTAAAGAAAGTTCAAATAAAGTTCAAGAAAATCTATTAATTAAGGAAGGTATCCGAGTGAAATCAGAACAAGTAAATAGACAAAGAAATGCTCTTATGAATGGTATGTATCCCCTTCTAGCCGAAGGACTACCTAAGGCTGTTACAGAGATGCCAAAAGACTTGCCACCCCCATTATTTCCAATTAAGGTACATCAAAAAGGGCATCCCAGAACCGCAGAAGATGTTTTTCTTTCCTCATATCTAGACGATGCAGCTCCCGAGTATGCTAACGCCACACCACATAGACCGTCTGGCGGAGGGGTTCAACGTCAGGATCAGGTATCTGTACCCGTGCAACAGCAAGTCCCGACGCAAGCGTCGGCAAGCACATCTGTTTCCGCATCTGTCTCCGCAGTCGATTCTACAGGGGTGTCGACGCCCATAGTTGCTGTGTCACGTTCAACGAACCCATTCACACCCGACGCCCCAGATGGGGCCACGGGAGGTGCTAGCAGTACCTTTACACCACCCAGAATAAATAAACTTGTTTTTCAAAGAGTCAGCGCATTCTCGTACACCTAAATTCGTAAGTGAACGTACGCTTAAAGAACTCCTTGTAAATTGTAGATATGACCCGGTGGTTGGTAAAGAGGATGAAATGGTCCTGGCATCATTACGTATCAGGCGAGCCGCAGAGTATTTAGCAAGGTTACCAGGAATGACTACGCATCTAGATAACATATATCATTTTGTTCAAACAGGACGAGATCCAGGATGTATTAACAGAGCTATGGAATTCCAGAAAGTAGAGATACAGGGGGAACTGTTACGTTTCCTCATAAACTGTGTGATCAGAAATCAAGACCGTCCGGGGGTAGACCCGAATGCAATGCTTATTCTTACAAGATGGAGTCAGAATATATCAGAAGGGAGACACGATAAGCAAAATTGTATAATAGCCATGTGCCGAAAAATCCGTAAAGAAATAGAGCGTATTCATGAAGAAAGATTGGGAACAGACGAGTTTGAGCAAGATGAAGTGTCCGAATCAGGGAATTCCGCAAGACAGTCAGAGACCATAGCCTATGTAGGCAGAGGAAGATCCTGTGAAAATACTAGATGTTTTTCTGATCCCATACACTCTGTATGTCCAAATAATAGTAGAACGTATCCGACGCCTGTAATAAATCTGAAGTCTCCTGAACATTCGTTTCAAGCCGCAGATAAAATACTACGAGAACGAAGGGGTTACCACCTCCTCGATTCCATGGATGAGCAAGAATTAGCCAGATCAGCCGTTCACTGGATTGACAGTCCTGAAAAATACGGTGATGAGACCGTAGCACACACGTTTTTTAATCTCAGTACAGATGAACAACGTTTAGCTGGAATCTATATGATTCAGCAACTCCTCATATTATATAAGAGCCAACATGCTGACCCTGGTCCTTTACCTGATATATTAACGGAACTACTCACAAACAGATGGGGAGGTTCTAGTAACAAGCTAATTAAAGAGATATTAGTGTCACGTAAGCAGTATGTCCTTTTTGTAAGTCCGGATTCTCTCTCGCTGCCCCGCAGAGAAAGAGCGCCGTACTATATGGATAGACAAAATCCCTTACGAGAAGTACACCCAATAAAAGGCGAAGACAATGAGTTTCACCGTGTATTTGTTTACACACCCATATCAAAAATGGAATTATTAGAAATGAAGAAAGTAGTACCTAGTCATGACAAAGACCCAGCGGGTTTCCACCGAGAAATTAAAGACATGTTACTAATGGGAGAGTACACCTTTCCTGATATTATGACGATATTAAAGGTGCTTTTGCCTGCTGGCATTTATGAAAAACTGAAAGAAAAAGAGTGGGAAGTGGGAGACCAAAAGATAGACTGGACAGCATTAGCAGAGGAAGAAAGGGGCCGAACTGCAGGTTCAGGGCTCGGGGATAAAGTTAAACTGTTACCAGGTTTACTAGTACAGGTACTGCCACGTTTATTAACTACAAAAAAGGAAGATTGGGGTGCAATCACAGCCTGCAAACAAAAGCAAGATGAAGACACAAGCGATTATTATGCTCGATTTGAAAAATGTTTTGGTATAAATAGTGGTATAAAAGCAAGTAGTGACTCATATCCACATTTATTTGTGACAAAATTAGTGGAAAATGCATTGCCTCCAGTGAAGAATAGAATATTGAAATTCGAGAGTACCTGGCAAAGTAACACTCCGTCGCAAATGCTACAAATGTTACAGTATCATCACAATAGAATTAGGGATGAACAAGAACACGAGCATAGACGCATGAAGGATACAAAAATGAAAATGCTAGTTTCTCAGACAGTACCAGCAGATGGTCACAAAAAGGGTGTGACACATTCTGGTGATTCTGCAGTTCCTGTAAAAGGAACCTGCAATTACTGTAAACAACTAGGCCATTATGTACACGATTGTCCAGTCCTGAAACGTAATATAGCTACAGGTATTGCAAAGGAGAGACCACGATTAGTTAGACAAGATCAGAATGAACAAGGAGCTATGCAGCATGGACAGTCCATGCCAGCTCAGCAACAGTCCATGCCAGCCCCACAGCAACCCATACAGTTTGTGCCAGCTGCACCACCGTTGCCTGCTACTGCCACACAAACCACAACACGACAAATGTATCAGACTGCACAGTATGAATATCCTGAGTATCAGCGTTACGCATGAACAAGCCTAGAGAGGGAAGTTGACTTACCGCTTATCGAGATTCCTGTAGATCAAGAAGGACCTTATGTACATAGTGAATTATTAGGTCAAGATAGAAAATTCTTACTCGATACAGGGGCAAGTCGAACAACTATAAAACGTAGTGAAGTTCCAGGGGCACCCCTCTCAGGCTCTCAAAATGTTTCCCTTGGTTTTTCAGGAAAACCTATTGTTAATGAAGTATCACAGCCTCTACCACTTACGATAGGACCTTTGACACGAACTACAGATTTATTGCTTACTAAATCATGCCCAGAAAATCTGTTAGGAATTAAAACTCTGAAAGCACTAGGAGCCATAATATGTTGTTCTCCGGAAGGAGTAAGGTTGTTTTTACGTGATTTTAAAGGTCACTATGTGTCTAGAGACATGGATCCCCGACTACAGACTTTACCAGTACATCTATGGGCACAAGGCCCTACGGATGTTGGCTGCATGAACATTACACCCTATCGAGTCACATTGAAAGCAGGAGTGGTACTACCACGAATGCGACAATACAAGTTACCGCATGATGCTGTAGTGGCTTTGCTGAAAATCATTGATGAGCTGATTGCCCAGGGAGTAGTTGTAGAAACAGACTCCAATGTATGTAATTCACCGATAATTCCGATTCTTAAACGAACTGATCCTACTGCCCCACCAGTGTACCGATTGGTTATTGATTTGCGTGAACTAAACAAGTGTATTGTACCACAATTCCCTGTGGTCCCTGATATATCATCATTGTTGACAGCAATTGATTCCGAAGCAACATTCTTTACTGTAATTGATCTCAAGAATGCCTTTTTCAGCGTCCCAATAGATCCGGAAAGCCAATATTTGTTCGGATTCAGTTTAAATGGGCGCAGTTTTAAATTCTCACGCGCTCCCCAAGGATTCACAGAAAGCCCCAGCATCTACAGCCAAGCACTGAAACGAGAACTTGACAGTATCCACATGCCAGTCAATACTGCACTGCTTCAATATGTCGATGATCTGCTGATCACAGCGAGAAGCGAGCCAGAATGTGAAAAAGCTTCTCTGACAGTTTTACATTTCCTAGCCGACAAGGGGCACAAGGTGTCTCCTTCTAAGCTGCAATTCTGTGTCCAGCGAGTTATTTATCTTGGTCACTCGCTGTCCAAGGAGGGAAGGCAGCTTACACCAGATCGCATCCAGTTAATTGCTAACATGTCAATACCCCAGACACAAAAGGAGGTGCGGGCTTTCATAGGCCTCACTTCATATTGTAGGCAGTGGATCCCTCAGTACGCATTTCTAGCAAAACCACTCATTCAGTTAACCACACAGGAGGCAGCCACATCGACTGTTCTCCCTTGGACTCAGGAACATACACAAGCTTTTGAAAGCCTAAAGGAAGCTTTATGTCAAGCACCTGTTTTAGCAACACCATGTTATAGCAAACATTTTACACTCTTTGTTACAGAACGCGAAGGTACTGCCTTGTCAGTACTCACTCAGGATCAAGCAGGATCACGCAAGCCATGTGCTTATTTTTCCAGTACATTAGATCCCGTAGCTCAGGCTTTGCCTGCATGCCTGAAATCAGTGGCAGCGACAGCTTTAGCAATCAGACAAAGCGATGCCATAGTGTTAGGACACCCATTGACAGTACAAGTACCACATGCAGTAGAGGTTCTTGTGAACCGAACACAAACACAACACTTGACCATAGCAAGACTTACCGGTTATGAACTGACATTGTTTCAACCACACATAGAGATCCGACGGTGTAATACATTGAATCCTGCTACACTATTACCTGTAATTGGAACAGACCCACTAGCTCATGATTGTGTTGAAATCATTGAAATAAAGACGAAACCTAGACAAGACTTGACAGACGTTCCATTGTTAGATCCAGACCTGACGTTGTATGTAGACGGATCGTGCATGAGAACAAGTACAGGAGATTTAGTGGCCGCGTATGCAGTCACAACAGACACTGAAGTTATTGAGACAAATTGTATAGATACTTTGTCAGCCCAAGCAGCAGAACTTATTGCTCTAACGCAAGCCTGTATTCAAGCCACAAATAAGAAAGTTAATGTATACACTGATTCACGTTATGCATTCGGAGTTGTACACGACTTCGGCGTGCTGTGGCGAGAGAGAGGTTATTTAACCTCCCATGGTGCCCACATTCAGCACGGACCCCTCATTCATGCTTTGTTAGACGCAATACATCTACCCACTGCTATATCGATTATGAAATGTAAAGCACACACGAAGGTTACTGATATCATTTCTCAAGGCAATGATTTAGCTGACAGAACAGCTAAACAGACTGCTCAGAATCGCATATTAGACATGACAAAGCCAATAGTTCAGACACCAACACAGTGTATGACAATTAAGGATCCCGCACTTGACGTAATTGACATACAGACACATGCCACAGCAGAAGAAATAAAGAAGTGGACTGAACTAGGAGGGATCCAGACAGATCAAGGATGGATGACGAAGGAGAAATCTGTATGGTTTCTCCCTGATTCCATGGTTCAAGCCATTATAGCTACAGTTCACAGTCCAGCACATTTAGGAGAGAAGGCCATGCTAGACAGCATTCAGCACATTTGGTTCAACAAACATTTACGAGCAGCAGCTAAACAAAAAGTTCGTACCTGTATGATATGTTGTCAGTTTAATCCAGGAAAGGGTGTTCCCGTAGAGCAGGGTGGATTTCAGCCTCCTGACCATCCTTTTGAAGTCCTCCAGATGGATTATATTCAGATGGAACGTTGTCGAGGATTCAAATATGTTCTCGTAGTTGTCTGCGCTCTCTCCCGTTGGACAGAGGCGTATCCCGTATCAGATTACACTGCCCCGACTACTGCCAAGCAGCTAGTTCGAGAATTCTTCCCACGGTACGGTTTACCACGTGTTGTATATTCAGATAACGGCCAGCCTTTCTCATCCGAATTAATGAAACATGTCTCGCTTTTGTTGGGATATCAGTGGAAATTCCACTGTGTCCGACACCCCGAGGCAGCAGGTCTCGTGGAACGACATAATCAACTTTTAAAAATCAGACTGTCTAAAATATGTCAGGAAAAAGGTGTGGACTGGATAGTAGCTTTACCAGTTGCGCTATTTTACATGAGGATGGTAGCACACTCTCGAACAGGGCTATCCCCTTATGAGGTGATCTTTGGTAGACCACCGAATATGTGGGGGACGCCTATACCCCGTAAAATAACTGATGTTGACTGTAATATGCTGACAGATTACCTGGCTTCCTTGATGTCTGCACTACAATCTTGTCGTTCACAGGTAGTCGCAGCTTTTCCCGACAACACCGAGGTGAAACCTCATGATGTAATTCCCGGTGATTATGTTCTCGTCAGGAATTTTGATCGGAAAACCCAACTGGAGCCAAGGTGGAGGCTTCCTAAGTTGGTCCTGCTGACGACCAGAACAGCTGTGAAGATCGAAGGGAGAAAAGGCTGGGTGCATTCCAGCCATATCAAGAAATTTCATGGACTTCCTCCTGACACAAACAGTACTCCCCGTGTGTCTTCCCCCATTGACTCAAAGCTACCTTTGGCTGAGGCCAGTAGCACCGAACTCTATAAGCAGAAACTCAGGTCCAGATCCAAACTGTCGGACGATTTGATTGTTTAAGTCCTCTCCAAGGTGAAGCGGTTGAATCTGTCCCGACATGTATCCCTTAGGTCTGAATGATGTAGAGTCCAGAATCATAATGAAACGACATGCTTATTGTAAATTACTGCGTAGCCACTGTATTGTGACTTTATTAATTTTGTTTTCCTTGAGTTTTTTAATAGTTACTGCAAGCATATTGTTGCATATGTATTATCCTGTTTCTAAACGTGCTTTCAATATAACTGATGAACATTCTTTTAGTGAATTACCCCCACATGAGTTGTCCTATAGACTTGCGCTGCGCAATAACACATTCATTAGTATGTTACATCATTCCCATCAGACTAGTAATGCCACCAATTGTTGGGTGTGTGGCCGACTCCCTCCCTATCAGAATAACAAAGGAGTTCTGCCTTTCTTTCCACATCCGTTCACACACAATGGCTCCTGTGGAGCATGGTTTAGTTTATTAAATTCCATAGACCCAGACACAGCAGTTTATCAACAACATTGGATATGGGGAAATCTGAATCTAGTTTTATTCAAAGTCTGTCACCCTAATAAGGAGGGTCACCCCAGTAGAACAGGAATTGATTTAGAAAATGAAGTGTATAAATTAGGTAATTTTACGCCTAATCTTATGATTTTGAATGTCAAAACCGAAGTTGAACTAATTCTGCCCACTATGTCAGTATTTCCAGTTAAGGGTGAATTATGTGTAAGAAAAGTTGGTTCCATACACATGGGCCATAGCCAATGCGTTACTACAGTAGAATATAGTGATCAAGGTAAATCTTCATTTAGAGCTTCTCGCCATTCTTACTTTATATGTGGTCAGACTGCATATATGCGTCTGCCTCTAGATTGGGATGGTACCTGTTACATAGCATTCCTTTTGCCACCTGTTTTCCTAGCTCCCCCTGATTATTATCGAAATGTTCATTTAGTACACAAAAGAGAGCGTAGAGATCTCCCAGTTGTCGATTATACTGAGACGGCATGGGACAAGTATGCAGATTTCAATAAAGGTATCTTTCCCTATATAGGTACCATATCAAATAGTAAGCTGATACGCAGACTCACCAAGACTCTTGAAGCTGTAGTAAACGAGACTATAGCCGCCCTAGGCAATCTGACAGAAGAACAATCAGTGATGAGAATTGTTGTTCTCCAGAATCGTCTTGTCCTTGACGTCATCCTGGCCGATAGGGGCGGAGCTTGCAGGGTCATCGGATCCAGCTGCTGCATATTCATACCAGAAAATTCGCCATCTGTATATAAAGCTATAACACGCCTTCATAAGATTGTGAGCCAGATACACGAGAATCCAGGCACTTGGACGTGGTCCGGGTGGTTTTGGAGTGTGATATCAGCCTGGGGATGGAGAGTTCTATCCTTCCTAGGTATTGGCCTTCTTATGCTCTTCAGTTGTTGTTTATGCCTGCAATGTGGACCAGCGATTTGTGGTCTGTGTGCCACATCATGCATTCCATATCACAGTTCTCGTTCAAAATGCCGGAAGAAGAAGGAAGAAGAAATGATGCTCCATGAGCAAATCGATGGAATGATGAAGATTGATATCTCTTGAAGGGCAAGTAGGGGACAAGGAGGGAATGTGGAAATGTGGATTTTCCTGATCAGTTATGTCCCCTATCTTGGACCCCAACGGTTCTATATGCATGTTACAAGTACATGTATGTTCCCTCCAGTTCCAGTTTCTAAGACGCAAACATATGTGTGTCTACCGTCGACATGTTCTCTGTCAGATCCGCCATCGATGGGCTGGATATTCGATTCCTAAGTATGAAAGGCCACCGACTTTATATGGCTAAGTTACTACATTTTTACAGTTCAGGCAAGTAGGCCCGATTCTGTCCTCAAAGCCTTTCCCTGCTCTCTGTCTCTGACAGCTCCAGCTTGAGCTCGCATCTGTATCCATGAACTTTGTCCTACTCCCTGTGCAGCTAACGGTGCCTGCCTCGGCCAGTTTTCGCCTGCCTGCCAAGAAGCTGTATTTCACCTTCGAATTATCTATTTTGCTCTTCAGCCGATGCATTCCTGTCTAGTGATTTAGGTAAACATTTCCTTTAGCTCACAAGCAAAGGACTCAGACTTTCCGTCCTCCTGCAAGTGATTCATAGCCCTGCTGCCATGGAAAGTTTTCTGCCCCTCGCATCTCATATAGACACTTAGACGCTTGTACACGCACACACAGTTAGTATAGAATAGACTCTGTCCGAGAGTCCTTCCTTGTGGATAACATAGTTCTCTAAACATAGGATGTTAGATATGATTTGGGATTAGGTTGACTTGACTCCCCAGACTTCTCGTCTCCACATGTAGAGCTAAATGTCAAGTCCCCTTCACCCCCTAGTTGCACGTCACTCACACGTCATGCTGCTGCGCGCGCATCTATGCCAAGTATTATCTTATAGATCCACCTATGTCTGATAATCCTAACCAATCATGTTTCTTTTATTCCTTATTACGCCTAGTTTCGATTACGTACCTGTTATGTCACTTTTCTTATCAAATGTTACGCCTTCTACATTCGTTTCATTGTAATGTACTTATTATAAAAATGCATGTCTGTCAATAAAGTATTGTACTTCACTTCCTGAACCCTCGTGGTGACGGAACCTGAAGGCCGCGACTCGAGTCGGCCATTTTGAATGGAATAAAGCCCATTTAGAAAACCTCTTATACCACGGATTCTGCCTCTTGTTATTCTGAGCTATTTTATTTTATTTCAAGATTCCGTATGAAATTCAGTCCGGTAAAGAAGATTTTATTTACCACAGGATGGGAATGTGAAAATATGCGTCCTGCAAGTCCAACGCTACCATCCAGTCTCCAGGGTCGAGGGCAGCTAAGACCTGAGCCAAAGTCAGCATCTTGAACTTCTCCTTCCGGAGGAAGCAATGATGTCCCGGAGGTCCAAGATAGGACGCAGACCCCCTTTGTTCTTCTTGGGGACCAGAAAGTAGTGGGAATAACAATCACTCCCTACTTCTGGTCCAGAAACACACTCGATGGCCCCCTTGGCCAAGAGGGCCGTGACTTCCTGGCAGAGAAGAGCCAAGTGATCCCCCCCGACATGCGGTGGCACCGAGGTGGCATGGCAGGAGGGGAGGACTGAAAGGGGAGGGAGTACGCGTGGCAGATTATCTGCAGCACCCATTTGTCTGATGTAATTTCGCGCCAGTGAGGGAGGTGGGGGCGGATCCTGCCACCCACCGGCGTTGGGTCATCCCCGAAGCTCAGATTAGGAAGGTTTGGACGCGGAAGCAGTGGGGGTGGAGGTGGACGGACCGGCACGCTGGTTTCCCGTCCCGCCCCTGCGGAAACCGCGACCCCGACCGATCTGGGGCTGGTTCTGCACAGGCTTAGGGAACGGGCGCGCCTGACTGCCTCTACCTTGGCCACGAAAGAAACGAAAACCAAGAGAGGCCGAGCTCTTAGTTGAAAGGCCTAAGGACTTGGCCGTAGCCCATGAATTCTTAACGCGCTCCAGGTAACTGTCAGCCTTGTCGCCAAACAGGTAGGTGCCATGAAAGGGCATGTCCATGAGCGAGCTCTGGACATCGGGCGAGAACCCAGTCGAACGCAACCAGGCGTGATGTTGCAACGCCACAGTTGTAGAAATCGCCCTGCCCAATGACTCAGCGATGTCCAACCCACACCGAATGGCGAACTTAGCCGCATCCTTACCCTCAGCAATTGCCTGAGAAAGGACAGCCTGCACCTCCTCAGGACACTGAGGCAACACCTGAGCGAGGGCATCCCACACCGCGTGGGAGTAGCAGCCCAACAAGCAGGCAGTGTTCACAGACCGCAGCCCTAAGCTGGCCGAAGAGAACAACCGCTTCACAAACTGGTCCAGCCGTTTAGAGTCCTTATCTGGAGGGGCCGTAGGAAAAGCACTCTGACGTCGAGGCCTGAATGACCAGGCTTTCAGGCGTAGGATGAGTAGTCAAAAAGGCCGGGTCACCAGGCGCCGGTCAGTGGCGCCTGGTGACGTACTTATCCACTGGGGCCTCCGTGGCCGGCCTCAACCAAGTGCCCAAGAGGACGTCGGTAAGGGCATCATTAAAGGGAAGTAACGGCTCCGACGAAGTAGACGCCGTCTGGAGCACCTCGGTGAGGATGTTGGTCTGGAGGGCCACTGTGGGGATGTCAAGATTGAGGGCCTCAGCCGCCCGACGGAGGACCATCGTGTAGGAGGCACATTCCTCCATCGTAGGGGGGGGGAGGGGAACCCCGGGTCAGAGGAGACATCGAGGTTGCCTGCCTCCTCCAAGTCGTCCACCCAATCCTGCTCGGAGTCATATTGCTGGGCAAGAGGGTCCTTGGACCCTTCCCAGTCTTTGTCCACCTCTGGCGTAGAGGGAGCCGGTCGCGGCGGCAAAGCCAGAGCCGGAGAAGGGACGAACGGCGTTGGGAACGGCGCCGGCCGGGGTTTGACCGGCGCCGTCTCCCAATGCGGATCACAGGCCGGAACAAAATGGTCCTGGAACCGGGGCAAGGGAGGAATAAACGGCACCCAGTGTGGTGCCGAGGCCGGAGCCGACAACGCCGCACCTTGTGGCGCCGGAGCCGCTGACGCAGGATCCTGTGGCGCCGGGCCAACAGGATCTGGACACGGGACTGCGGGGCCCGATGGCGCGCCGGCGGGAGCCCGAGGCCTAAAAAGGCGGTCCATGGGAGCAAGGAATTCTTTGCACCTGTTTGGGAGTCACCGACGGACCCGGGTATGGCGGGTAGGGTGCGGGACTTCCAGGGGAGCCGCTGGGGCAAAGCCCCTGTCCCCCGCGTCCGCCTCCGGGGAGCGACGGGGGTACGTCAGAGAGCGAACACGCTTCTTCAATGTCTTTTAATGGCGTCGCTTACTGGAATCCGAAGGTGAAGACTTGGAGCCGAAGGAGCGACGGCTCCGGTCCCAGGAACGGCTCCGGTCCCGGGAACGGTCCCTGGACCCGGAGCGGCGGCGTGACGAATGCCAGACCTCCAGCAACTTCCGACGCCGCTCCCACAAGGCCTTGGGGGCCATGGCTCGGCAATCCTGGGAGTTGTGGGCAGTCTCTAGGCAGTAGAGGCATACATCGTGGTGGTCCACCACCAACACATTCCGGCGTCAGGCCCCACAGGACTTAAAGCCGGGCATCCCTAGGTGCACCAGGAGAAAAGAGAGGAGACAAAAAGTCTCAAAATAGTATTCAAAAAGTGACTAAGGTACGTGCTCAATCCGGATCTGCGCTTGCTGGTGTGGAAAAAGAAAGAACTGACGTCAGCGTGCATGGGTGGCGCCTAAGTACTCTCTGTGGCGTCATCTCGGCGCTTACGACGCCAGTGACGGACGCGGAGCCGCACGACACCACCTACTGACGCGCAGGTGTACTGCTAAGCAAAACTTTCCGGATCCTGTCTGACGCCTGGGGATATTCTAAGGATAGGAAGCTATCACTAACGTGTCTCTTTCAGATCCATCTCATAAAACAAATTCATCAGCACCTTGTTCCACTACTGCTCAAAAACAAAACATAACACATCAGCACAACAAAATCTCTCAAGCGCAACACCTCATAATACATCCCGTCACAAACTACATACACCCACCTTGCAGACTACACAAATGAACAAACTTCAATGACAAGATTTTTCTCTTCCACCACACCTAACACATATACAGCAATTCTCTTTAAACCGTCTCTCATCCACTGGATGATTTAGAAGCTTACTACCTGACCCACATGCTGCACCACCACCCCTAACTCATACACCATACGACCTAAACAGCTGCAAACAAAATAAGCAACATGCCACACCTCACAACTTTGCTTCTTCATGTCTACTGCACAAGGTTACACTACAAAAACAACACTGCACACCAACTCACTCTCAACCACCGTCTCCACCACCTACACATGCAGACCCAGCAAAATGCCTTCACGATACAAAACAGCTACACGATTGCTATCCTCATATAGCTAATACCAACACTAAGGACACACCTGCAACAAGCCCATAAAATACTGCTCATTCTTCTACAAAACAAAGTCACACTATCGCCAAAGCACGTTCTCTAAACTGTCTACTAATAAATGCTCGATTACTCTCTAAAAACAAACATCACATCTTCAACCTTCTCACGGACACGAAACCGGACATTTTATTCATAACTGAATCATGGTTGGGAGATGATGATGCTCCAGTACTGCATGAAGCCGTTCCTCTAGGCTATCAAACTATCACCCAAATTCGTATGGGTAAAAGAGGAGGTGGCCTAGTTGTGTTCAGACAAACATAGATTACTAAATCTGACGACGTCTCTATAAAAGATTGTGAGGCCCCATTTCAGCAGATGCAATCCTGCACCATCTTACTCCTGTAACATCCTGCTCCTTTACAGACCTCCACCATGCAATGCAACATTCCGAACACACTTCTAGATACGATTTCAAACCTAATAACACTACACTCCAAACTATGCTTTTTGGGTGACCTCAACATTTGGTTTGACAAACCCAATATGTCCCATCCGAAAAATAAAATTGCTGGCCTAGGCACACTGAACCTGCATCAGATTGTCCACAAAAATCACTGGACACATCCTAGATGTCATTTTTGCTTATACAGAACTGGTTACCTTCCAAACAGTTACTCCAGTCACATGGTCAGACCACCATTTGCTTGCTTTCCAACATAAAACACCACAAAGCGACACCTGAAACCAACTTACGTGCATCCACGTAGAGACGGTGGAACAAACTCAATTTGAAACACAACTAACATCCAGTACAGATTTAGACACAATACATTTTGTTCAAAAAGTATATGAGTGGCTACAAGAAGCTTTTGATATCCTAATACCACTAAAAACGACAACAGGACAAAAGAAAACAACCACCTTGGAGAAATACAGAGATAAAAGCTGAAAAGTGCCTGGTTCAAAACAAATACCAATCTAGACAAACTTTGCCTACCGAAAATTAACAGATTATACAAGTCAGCTATCAAAAAAGCTAAGAAAAGGTACTATTCAGACAGAATTCAAAATGCTAAACGTGCAAATAAAGAATTCTATAAAATAACTACAGACCAGTTACAAATGGACCTTTCCTGGGCAAACTGACAGAAAGAGCAGCATTCCCCTAGATGTCACAATTCATTGAAGATAATGACATAATTTCAGACTTACAAATGGGATTCCGTACAGGAAAAGGCACAGAATCTGCCTTAGTTGCCATCTGGAATGAACTGAAGAACACAGTTGACTGCAACGGTGTTGCTGCACTACTTCTCATGGACCTTTCGGCTGCCTTTGACATGTTTTTTCATGACACTGTAATACAAAGACTCTGCGAAGCTGGCATAGAGGGGACTGCTCTAGACTGGATAACATCCTACCTTCGCAACAGAACTAATGTCATCCATACTCCCCTTTCTCATCCAAAACGTACTTCACAAAAGCAGGGGTCTCAAAGCTCTATCATCTCACCCACGCTTTTCAACATCTACATAAGTCATTACCGGCACTGATTAATCAATTTCAACTCACATTCAATAACTATGCAGATGACACGCAAATTCTTCGTGAACTGGAATGCCCCAAAGACATTGGAAACTTGCCAATTTTCAGTTGTCTCACAGTAGGATAAACGGCTGACGTGGAGCTATCTCAAATTAAACAGAACTACCTAAGTGTGGTGATTGGAAAAATTATGACTCGCTCGCCACCTGGGCTGATGATCTGGGAACACCGTCTAAAGTATCAAAGGAAGTCAGAAACCTCGGAATTACCATGGATTTCAAGCTACCAATGAATGCCCAAGAGGACAAAGTAGCAAGATCAAGCTTTGTTACTATAAAAACTCTGCAGCAAATCTTCCCCCATCTGGAATTTCCACACAAGGTTCAGGCTACCGTCTCTCTTGTTCTGTCCAAACTCTATTACGCCAGTAGCCCCTACCACGGATCACCTTTAACGACTATGAAAAGACTACAATGGATTCAGAACTTGGCTGCCAGGCTACTCTTTCATATAAGACTGCAAGACCACATCTCCCTCACCTTAAAAAACCCTGCAATGGTTAGCGGTTGTCAGAAGATCCACGTTCAAGCTGCTTTGTATCACCCACAAAGTAATACATGGAATGGGCCGCTCTTCATCAGGAATAAAATCACCAAACACATTCAACAAAGGAACCTCCACTCTAAAGTGGCACCCCGCCTCAAAATCTCAACGTACAAGAAAAAAACCATGGGTGGCACATCCTTCTCTGTTCAAGCAGGCAAACTATGGAACTCTTTACCCCCCAACATAAGATCCAAGGATAACCCACCTTATCTTCAGAAAACTACTCAAGAAATGGCTCATCACCACATAACCATCATATGCAAACAGAAATATACAGCATATTCCTCTGTAATAATGCATTTATTTGTACTATAGTTATGTACTTATATATGTGTACTGCTTTGAATAAACGTGTATAATAATTATGTTTTACAAAATATAGATATTTTTAGTTCTGATTAACAATGGAACATATTACTGATAGCTACATGTATCAAAGTGACTGCATAAACAAGTAAATCTTTTATCATAACTATTTATCTACAATTGCTTCACAATTGAATTACAACAACAAAAAATCTATATATCCAATACTTTTTTTCTAATTCAGCATATCCAATGCATGACCCGATTTCTCACCCTATACCACTCTTGATATATCCTCTATCTCAACTCTGACTCATCTCAAACCTCTTTCTACTACTCTTTCCAGTGCACTACCCTATTTCTCATCCTATACCTCTATCAATATATCCTCTACCTCCACTCTCTCATCCACCCCAAACTCCATAACACCTTCTATGATCCCCAAAATAACCCTCTAGACTCTTCCCTACTCTACTCCTCCTTGCATCATCTCATACCTCTTTTACTATTCAGACCTCTAAAACAAGCCTTTCTAAACCCTTCCCTGATTCTTCCTCCTTACTCTTCCCCCTTCATCTTCCTTTTACTCATCCCAAGCCTCCTCCTACTGTTATGAGCTCAAAAAAACAAAACAAAAAAAAATCCTTCCTTCTTCTATCCCTCCACTATCCTTCTCAATCTAAACAAGCATTTTCAATGCAATAGGTCTCGCATTATTAAAGTTTGAGTTGTTGGCACTGAAAATGAGATTTTTTTTTTTATTTGTACGTGCATTAAGAAATGAAGTACTTATAAGCTAAGCAACCTATTAAAAATTGTCAGAAATGCAAATGGATGTAGCAGGTTATGCAGGTGATATTAAATATCTGGAAAAAAAATGCAATTAGTTGTAATTTGAATACTGTAACAGTTATGCAATACTTTTATGAAGGTGATACGTATTGGGTATGGTAATAGTTGTGTAATCTTTTCATTAGTAAGAAATTGTTTAGTGTTATTTTCTATGTGATGTTTGTTAAAATATTAATTGTAATATTCATAACAAGTTGGCATGTATGATGACTTGAGTGAACTTGTTCTTCCTCTACAGCAGGAAGTCACTACAACGGAGGCAGGGCTTTAAGTGGAATGAAAAGGCTTTGGGGGGGGGTGGGGGGGGCTCTGCAAGGGACGCGGCCGATGTAATGAAGGACGTTGCTTAAAACCACGAAGTGAAAACCCGTGCTTAGCATAGTGCGTTGCCCCACTGATATTTTGTTGCTTCGTCATTCCATTCAGTTACAACAAGTAACATTACACCTAAAACAAGCCAGGACTGTTGGCTTTGTCAATGGTTGTTAGTTGCATTAGACAAATATGCAACAACTATGGCTTTGATGCACATCATTTTGAAAATATAAGCATCATACTTCCCCATCAGCATTGCATTAATCGTGATCGCCCATGCGCCAAGATAACCATCTTGCCCCATCAGTTTAATCCATTCAGCAAAGGCCAATAGCCCAAGAGGTGGACCCACAGAATGCATAAGATAAATCAATCATCCCAGAATCGCTGAGAGCTGCTGTGGTTTCTTCCATTAAAGGTGATGTGCTGTTCTGTTGGTAAACTCCCTGAAATTCAGCAGGGACAAAACAGAGGTGATGTGCTGTTCTGTTGGGAAGCCTCTTTGTGCATTACCAGCAGACTTCTGGCTCCCGAAAGACAGCTTGTTCCAGTGGCCACTACTTCTGTGTAGAAACTGGGAGTACAATTGAGTAAGGATCTATCTTATGCGTTAGTATAATCGCTGCACCCGCGCTTAACTTATAACATTAAAAGTAAAGCGTGGGTGCAGCGATTATACCAAATGTAAAGACATGGAAAAAAAAATCTATTTCTTTACTTTTGGTATAATCGCGGCACCCGCGCTTTACTTTTAATGTTATAAGTAAAGCGCGGGTGCCGCAAATATACCAAAGGTAAAGAAGGAATATGCTACTTACCAGTATGCATCTGTTCTTGGCATGTAGAGCTGCAGAGTTGTACACTTAGCATAGATCGCCATCTGGTGTTGGGCCCGGATGTTTGCAGTTTGTTTTTCTTCTTGGACAGTCTTTGGAAGTCACGAGTTTGGTGACTCCTCCTTCGGTCCGTACTGCGCATGGGCTTCGGCTCCATCCTCAGATTGTTTTTCGCCAACAGGGAAATGATGGAGCGTAGTAATAACAGTGAGAAACCCATGTGTTGTATCTAAATAAGATGTACTGGAACGGATACAGGTAGCCGGGGAGGCGGGTGGGCGTGTACAACTCTGCAGCTCTACATGCCAAGAACAGATGCATACTGGTAAGTAGCATGTTCCGTTCGAGGCATATGAGCTGCAGATTGTACACTTAGCATAGATTATATAGCAGTACCCAACCTTAGCGGCGACCACCAGTATCCGTTGCAGCTGTTTGAAAAAGTGTCTTTAGTACAGCCTGGCCCACCCTAGCTTGCTGCTTGGAATGCACATCTACACAATAGTGTTTTGTGAAGGTGTGCGGTGTAGACCATGTGGCTGCTTTGCAGATGTCATCTAAGGGTATATTCCCTAGAAAAGCCATAGAAGCCCCTAACTTTCTTGTAGAGTGGGCTTTCGGAGGAACAGATAATGTTCTCTTTGCCTTTTGATAGCAAATTTGTATGCATTTTACAATCCACCTAGCTATCCCTGATTTAGAAATGGGGTTGCCTTTATGTGGTGGAGAGAAGGAAACGAACAATTGTTTAGTCTTCCTGAAGGGTTGCGTTCTTTGTATGTAGTATAGCAACGCCCTTTTCACATCAAGTGTGTGTAGGGCCCTTTCTGCAACAGATTGGGGTTGCGAAAAGAAGACAGGTAATTCCACTGATTGATTGAGGTGGAAGGGGGAAATGACTTTGGGCAGAAACTTCGGATTTGTGCGAAGTATGACCTTGCTGTGATGCATTTGTATGTAGGGTTCCTGTATGGTGAACGCTTGTATTTCACCAACCCTTCTAAGGGAAGTGATAGCTACAAGGAAAGCTTTTTTTGCAGGTGAGAAACTGTAGCTCACATTTGTGCATTGGTTCGAAGGGCGGACCCATTAGTCGTGTAAGAACTAAATTTAGATTCCATACAGGGGAAGGTGGTGCCCTGGGAGGAATTACTCGTTTAAGGCCTTCCATGAAGGCTTTAATAGCGGGCACTCTGAAGAGTGATAAATGCTGTCTGTTTTGTAGATAAGCAGCGATCGCTGCTAGGTGTAGGCGTATGGATGAATATGCCAGGTTACACCTGTGAAGATGGAGCAGATAGCATATGATGTGCTGTATGGATGCATCTAGAGGGTTGATTGTATTGTTACGGCAGTAAATTACAAATCTTTTCCACTTTGCGGCATAGCATGCTCTAGTGGTAGGACGTCTGGCTTCCATGATGATGTTCATGCAATCAGGGGGAAGGTTAAGGTATCCGAATTCTAGGATTTCAGGAGCCAGATCGCCAGGTTGAGCTGAGCTGGGTCCGGGTGCCTGATTTCTCCATGGTTCTGGGTTAGGAGGCATGGGGATAGATGCAGTTTTTGATGTGGTACCACTGACAGTTGTAGTAGCGTGGTGTACCACGGCTGCCTGGCCCACGTCGGAGCTACCAGAATGAGTGTGAGGGAGTGCTGTTGTAGCTTCCTGACCACTAATGGAAATAGTGGGAGAGGTGGAAAGGCGTATGCAAATCTGCCTGACCAGTTCATCCATATCGCATTGCCCTTGGACAATGGGTGTGGGTATATGGCGGCGAAGCTTGGGCATTTTTTGTTTTCGTGGGTGGCGAAGAGGTCTATCTGAGGATGCCCCCACTGTTGGAAGAATGGGTGAAGAACTTGTGGGTGCAGTTCCCATTCGTGTAGTTGTTGTGTTTGTCTGCTGAGCAGATCTGCCAAGGTGTTTTGTACGCCTGGAACGTGCTGTGCCAGGAGAAAGATGTTTTGGGGAATTGCCCATCTCCATATGCTCTGGGCTAAGCGGGAGAGCTGGGGAGAGTGTGTCCCCCCCTGTTTTTGTATATAATACATCGCAGTCATATTGTCTGTGCGAATGAGGACTGCCTTGCCCAAAATCTGTTTTTGGAAAGATTTTAGGGCTAGAAAGATCGCCAAGAGCTCCAGATGGTTGATGTGGAGCGATTTTTGCTGTGGCGTCCATAGACCTTGCATGGTGAGGTGTAGGAGGTGCGCTCCCCAGCCGGAGAGCGATGCGTCCGCTGTTAGAATCACCTGAGGAACCGGGTCCAGGAACGGCCGCCCTAAGGAAAGGTTTGTGGTGTTCCACCACTGCAGAGAGTGATGTGTGCGGCCGTCCACCAACACCAGATCCGTCAGCTGACCCTGGGCCTGGTTCCACTGTTGTGCTAGGCACTCTTGAAGTGGACGCATGTGGAGTCTTGCATGGGGCACTATGAAGATGCAAGACGCCATCATTCCTATGAGCTTCATAAACACTCTTGCTGGAAGAGAGTGTTGAGGAAGGAATGTTTTGCGTAAGGCTTGAATGCTTGTGATTCTGGCTGAGTTTGGATAGGCAATACCCTTGGAGGTGTCTATAGTGGCCCCGAGATATTGCTTTGTGTGAGATGGTATGAGGTGGGACTTTTGGTAGTTCACCGTAAAGCCTAGCTGGTGGAGCAGTTGGATGGTGCTGTTTGTATGTTGCACACATTGGTCGTAGGACGCGGCTTTTATCAGCCAGTCGTCTAGGTAAGGGAAGACGTGAATGTGTTGACGTCTGAGGTGTGCTGCTACTACTGCTAGGCATTTGGTAAACACCCGTGGTGCAGTGGTGACCCCGAAGGGGAGAACCGTGAATTGGTAATGTTGCCCGTCCACCACGAACCTGAGGTATTTCCTGTGAGAGGGGTGTATTGGGATGTGAAAGTATGCGTCTTTCAGATCCAAGGTTGTGAGAAAGTCTCCCTGGCAGAGGAGTGGGAGGACTTGCTGTAGGGTGACCATGTGAAAATGGTCTGAATGTATGTAGGCATTTAGAGGCCGGAGGTCGAGAATGGGTCTGAGGGTCCAGTCTTTCTTTGGTATTAAGAAATATAGGGAGTAGACCCCTAGATTTTGTTGATTGACGGGGACCTGCTCTATAGCGTGTTTTTGGAGGAGTGAGAGTACCTCTTGTTTGAGCAGTGTGGAATGTTCTTGAGACATTGGACGGTGCCTTGGTGGGATATTGGGTGGGGTAGATGTTAGTTCGAGACAGTACCCTGACCGAATGATTTGGGTCACCCATTTGTCCGATGTTATGGACTCCCATGTGTGGATAAAGTCTTGTAGTCTGCCCCCGACCGGAGTGGGATGGTCTGGGGGGAGCGGAGGGGAGTCATTGTGTGGGTGGGGTGGCAGAACGGGTGTTGTTGGTTTTGCCCCTGCCCTTATTGTTGTTGCCTCTGTAACCGCCCCTTTGATTGCCCTTTGAAAAGGTATTTTGAGGAGGGGACTTGTAGGAGGTAGAGGCGTTATCGGTGGAGGAGCCTCTGCCTGTGCCACGAAAGGACGAGCGTCGATAGGAACGTTTAGAGGCTTGTGTTTGGAGTGCCCCCATAGACTTTGCTGTGTCTGTGTCCTTTTTCATCTTTTCCAACGCTTCGTCTACCTTTGGCCCAAAGAGAGTTTGCTGGTCAAAGGGGTGATTGAGTATGGACGCCTGGACTTCAGGCTTGAACCCTGAGATCCTGAGCCAGGCATGGCGACGAAGCAGGACACTTGTATTTATGGCTCTAGAAGCAGTGTCGGCTGCATCGAGGGCACACTTAATGGAGGTGTTTGTAATTAGTTTACCCTCCTGTATCAGGTCATGAGCCTTGCGCTTGTGTTTTTCTGGAAGGTGCTGCATAAGAGCCTCTAGTTCGTCGTAGTGTGCTCTGTCATATCGCGCAAGCAGTGCTTGTGTGTTTGCAATGCGCCACATGTTTGCAGCTTGGGAGGCGGTGCGTTTACCAGACGCGTCCAGAAGTTTAGATTCCTTGTCTGGCGGTGGGGCTTCTCCTGAGGATTGGGAGTTAGCCCGCTTTCTAGCTGTGGAGACAACTAGGGAATCTAGGGGAGCAGGGCCCTTAATGTATGCAGGGTCTGTGGGTGCCGCTTTGTACTTCTTCTCTATTCTAGGGTTCAGTACTCTGGCCCTGACAGGGTCTTTGAACACCTCTGTAGCGTGCTTGGTGACGCCCTTAAGCATGGGTAAGATAGAAGTAGATTTGTCTTGTATGTCAAATGTATCCAGTAGGAAGTCTTCTTCCACTGGTTCACTGTGCATGTCCACCCCATGATAGTGTGCTGCTCTCTGCACTAAATGATGAAACCCTAAGGAGTCCTCTGGAGGAGACGGCCTGGATGGGTATAGGTCGTCCTGAGGTATATCTGGTATATCAGGGTTATTGTAATCCTCCCATGGGTCTGGGGTCCCTGGTGGAGTGGGATCCACTGGGGCGTCCGCCGGGTAATTGTCCGGGTCCCCGTCATCCGGATCTGGGGATGGGGCCGGATCGTAGTGAGGTGGAGGTGGCGGAGACCTGGGAGGGGGAGGGGGTGGAGGTGGTGGAGGAGGTAGGGGAGGCGGTAGTGGGAAGGGCACTCTGAGGGGTGAAGTAGCAGAGTCCTTCCTTTTGGGTGGAGGAGGAGGAGCCGGAGTATCAAGGCGTCTTTTCTTGATAATTAAAGTCAATAGTCCAGTCTTTGGATCTTTGGACAGAGTCTTTTGTAGAGGGTCTGGTGTAAACAGAGCCAGTGGCGTCGAATCGTCCGTCGGCACCGGTGATTTCGGAGCCGAGGGCTTCGATGGTTTGTGTGCGCCATGCTTTTTTGGGGCCTCCTGTTTTTTCGGCGTCGAAGGAGTTTTCGGCGTCGGAGCGTCGGTGCCGACAGATTTATGTTTGTGTTTGGTCGGCACCGAGAGTCCAGGCTTCGGCACCGGTGGCTTCGGAGTCGAGCTGGATATTGCTTTCTTCGGTGCCGGATGCTGTTTTTCGGCACCGGGCGTCGGCTGGCTCGATCCCGAGCTGCCGTGAGACTTTGGATGCTTCGACACCGAGCCCGAAGGTGGGGTGATCGAAGCTTTGGTCTTGGTTTTGCCCAGGCCGGCAGGCGAGGGAGTAACCTGAGTCTCTTTGGTTTTGGGCGCGGGGGTGGGAGGGGGCACAGTACTCACGGCCCGCTGCGCCGGTGTGATGTCCTCCACGTCGGAGTCGTCGGCTTCGGAAGCGCTGACGACGTCTTCTTCCTGCTCGATGTGTGTTTGCCCCGAAGCTTCGGCGCCGTCTCCGAAGATGTCCGGTGGAGCTGCAGACGATGAGTGCGCCATGGTGCGTCGAGCTTTTCGATCCCGGATGGTTTTCTTCGATCGAAAAGACTTACAGGCGGGGCAGTCTCTGGCCTCGTGTTCTGGAGAGAGGCAAAGATTACACACCTGATGGAGGTCGGTGTGGGGAAATTTAGACCCACATTTTGGGCACTTTTTGAACGGAGTCCTTTCCATCGGCCGGGACCGGAGTCGAGGAGGGCCCGAAGGCCGGTGCCGATGTACGGGATGGAGAAAAGTGCCGCTTCGAGAGATGAAGATGATGATGAAGAAACTCGAAGATACGAGGATTTTCCGTCGAGGCTGGAACCGTAGAAGTTCGAAGCCGGAGCACGAAGTATCACATCCGAGCCCGATGGCGGAAAAAAACAATCTGAGGATGGAGCCGAAGCCCATGCGCAGTACGGACCGAAGGAGGAGTCACCAAACTCGTGACTTCCAAAGACTGTCCAAGAAGAAAAACAAACTGCAAACATCCGGGCCCAACACCAGATGGCGATCTATGCTAAGTGTACAATCTGCAGCTCATATGCCTCGAACATAGATGTTTTTTTCTATTCCTTTACTTTCTAGTATAATCGCGGCACTGGCGCTTTACTTATAACATTAAAAGTAAAGCGCGGGTGCCACGATTATACCAAACGTAAAGAAACGGAAACAAAAATCTATTTCTTTACCTTTGGTATAATCGCGGCACCCACGCTTTACTGTAAAGTGCGGGTGCCGCGCTTATACCAGAGGTAAAGAAAATCAAGTGGCGCGCACGTCACGCCTGACTCTCGGCACGATCACAGCTCCACCCACGGCCTATAGACACCAATAGGCCATGGGAGGAGCTATGCGCGCGCCTCAGGCCAATTGCGTGCAGTCTTTTGGAAGAAGACGCACGCAAAGGCCAATGGGGGAGCTAAAAAGGAATCGCACACGCACAAGCGTGTGTGATTCCTAGAGCGATTTCTGAAACCCAGAACTTAAGGACTCTCGCCTGCGCAAGCACTGCTGTGCAGTGCAACGCAGGTCGCGAGACCTAAAAACCGAATCACATATCCACCACTCAAATTACTTTCATATTTCACCATACTAATTGACCACTAATCCTTTATGGGTTCCGAAGTAGCGTGCTATTCACCAAAAGAGCACTTCAACACCCCATAAGGGGTAGCAAGTACTATATAAATACAAACCTTTTTCACTCTTCTATCCCTCCACTAACCTTCTCAACACAAACAACTCAAGGGCTGATAGAAATTATCTCACTCTACTAAGCAAAATCGCTGTTCTGCTGCTATTTTTATCGTGATTTAGTGTTTGCTCATTTTTAACTTTGTAAAGTTTTATTTTGCTTATTTGCACACTCGTTGAGGAAATGGAATCTGGGGCACTTTAAATCTGTATTTTTCGCTGTAGTGAGAGCTTTCCTCCCTTCCGGCAGGACAGAGCTAGGCGCCATTTTGTTTTGAAGGCGCTCTAGTCTCTGCACCACCGGCACTATTTAAATGCACGCTGCGCATTCGAAGGCGCGCCTAAGGCAAGCCCGTCTGCGCCCGTCAGCAGCCCGTCGGGAGCCGGGGCCAGTTATGCTGCCCATTTCAGGGTGGATGGTTCTCGCCGCCGGTCCTACTCACGTGAGTGTCTTACTCAGCTGCGGGGGCCTTGTTGTAACTCGCAGTTCTTCCCTAACCTGTATGGGACTCGAGACTTTGTGTGTGGGGCTTGTGGCTTTCGCCTTGAGTTGGGATCCACTGCTGGCACTAAAATACCTAACTCCCCTGTCATTTCGGCGGCGCTTCTCAACGTGCGTTCTCTGAAAAAGCATCACTCAGAGGTGTTCGAGCTCCTGGATGACAAATCTCTGGACTTTTTATTTGTCACGGAGACCTGGCTTGACAATTCCTCCGACCCAATTGTCACCTTGGCTATCCCTTCGGGGTACAAAATCAGCAGATTAGACCGAACTACAGGTAGAGGCGGGGGGCTGGCTGTTATTTTCAAAGAGATGTGGGCGCTGGACAAGTGCTCTCTCAGCACGTGGGACGGCTGTGAAGTTTTGGATTTTAATATCCGCTGCTCGGCCCACTTTTCTCTTGGTGGCTCCTTGATTTATCGTCTGCCGGGAGTGGCCCATGCATTCCTTCAGGCCTGTGTGGAGGCGGTCTCCATGAGAGCTCTACAGTTTTCCCATTATGTGATTCTAGGCGATATCAATATTCATCTTGACCAAAATAACTCAAAGGACACACGTGAATTTCTTGATATTTGCCAATCAGCGCAGCTCTCTCAATGGGTCGATCAGGCTACTCATCTCGGTGGCCATATTCTGGATCCTATTCTTTCCAACTTCCCTATCTCAATTAAAGCTCCGCTCCCGGTCCCTTGGTCTGATCATTATCTAATTGGCTTTTCATGGGTAGTGACCCCGCCCAGTGCTAGTCCAATTGTCGGTCATAAACCAGCGTTCAAGAAGGTTGACCCCTTACTCTTTGCCAGGGCGCTGGTGGCCAACAGGCCGCTTTTGCCACAAGACCTCGATCAGTGTCTTGCTGCCTCTTCCAACTGGCTTCTGGGCTCTTTTGTGGCAATTGCCATACCTATCTCGGCTAGACAGTCAAGGGTTTCCCCCTCCAAGCCATGGTTTACGGAGGATCTGCATCTCCTCAAGCAGGGCTGTAAGAAATTGGAGCGCTCTTGGCGTCTTAGCAACTACTGCCCGGCAGCTAAGGAGCAGCTCAGGCAGGGTCAGAAAACCTACTATAAAGCAATCTCCTCTGCTAAAAGGGCGTTCTTTGCCACTCGGATCGATCAAGCCCAGAACAACTCTAAGGAAATGTTCTCTATTGTCCAAAGTTTTTTGTCCCCTGTGGCGCAGAGCTGCATCCTACCGGCAACAACTGATTGGTGTGAGACGCTCTCTACATTCTTCCGGGACAAGATTCTAAAGATACAAGGCAGCTTCTCTGGCCCGGTTAGCTCTATTGGGCCCTCAGTTCCTCCTGTCTCTTCAGTCACCACTCCTGTTGCTTTGCCCTCCATTCATTCCTTGTCTAATTTCTCTCCGGTAGATTTGTCGTGCACTTTGAGAATTCTTCAAGGTTTGAAGTCTGGTTCTCCGGACGACCCATGCTCAGCAAGACTTCTGGCTTTGGTGGCAGAGACGGTGAATGAGGAAGTTAATTTCATCATTAACCTGTCCTTGCAGGATGGCAGGGTCCCTAGCTGTTGGAAGCAGGCCAAAATCCTCCCCCTACTGAAGAAATCTACTCTCGATCCTTTAGTGCCGGGAAACTACAGACCTATTTCTCTCCTCCCTAGCCTGTCTAAGGTCTGTGAGAAAATAGTGAACAGACAGCTGTCGGAGTTTGTCGAGAGTGCGGGTCTTCTTCACCCTGCCCAATCGGGATTCCGCCCCTCCTTCAGTACGGAAGGTGCTCTTTTGGAAATCTCAGAAGCCATTCGGGAGTGTTTAGACGCCGGCGGGAAGGCTTCCCTTGTGCTGCTTGACTTGTCGGCGGCCTTCGACACTGTCCCCCATTCACTGCTGCTTGACAGACTTTCGAAGATTGGTGTGTCGGGCTCGGTTTGGGGCTGGATTAAATCCTTTTTGGATGGCCGGTACCAGCAAGTCTGGATACCCCCAGTGGCCTCATCACCTCTTCAAGTTGGCATGGGTGTTCCCCAGGGTTCATCCATTAGCCCCCTCTTGTTCAATATCTACCTTAATCCTCTGGTCTTTCTAGCGGAGGGGTTGGGGGCTAAGGCCATTGCCTATGCCGACGACACGCAACTTCTGTTCACTTGGGACAAACAGGGGTCCTCGGTGGCCCCTGTGCAGAGATGCCTCTCCTTGGTCTTTGAATGGTTGGCATCGGCACATTTAAAATGCAATGAGAATAAATCCGAGGTTTTGATGTTCGGCGACTTCCCCTCAGGATTCAGAGAGTCTATCTGGCCTCCCGAGTTCCCACCGCCTGTTTCCAACAGTCAGACTGCAAAGAACCTGGGCATCTATTTTGACAGTAATCTTTCCTTTTCCAGCCAGGTTAAGCGTCTGACAGGTTGCTGTTTTGGTCTTCTCAGAATTCTGAGAAGATTTCTTCCGCTGCTGCCTCAAGCGGCTAGGGAATCAGTGGTCCGGGCACTCATTTTGTCCCGTTTGGACTATGCCAATGCTGTCTATGCTGGGCTCCCAGCTTATGCTCTCAATAAGCTTCAAGTGACCCAGAATGCGGCTGTCCGCATGCTGGGCGGGCCGGGTCCCAGGCAGAGTGTTCATGGCTACCGTCGCTCCCTTCATTGGCTCCCGGTCAGGGCCCGGGTAGCTTTCAAATCTCTCACCATAGCCCACCGCACCCTGCATAGGCAGGGGCCTGGCTACCTGCAGAAACGCTTCTCGTTTTACGTGCCGGGGAGACACTTGAGGTCTTCCTCTCTCAGGCTGATGAAGGTGCCTTGCTTCCAGCGCCATCGATTAGGTGGCGCTTCCCTGGTCGTGTTTGCTGCCCGCGCTTGGAATGCGCTCCCCCTCTCACTCCGAATTGTTGAAGACTCTGGGGTTTTTAAAAAACTGCTAAAAACGCACCTCTTCTCGTAGGGCTTGGTCTTAGTTTTGTATTTCCTTGAGCCGCGCCGGGACACTCTTTCGAGTATCTGTGCGCGTAATAAAAGTAAATAACATAACATAACTAACTAACAAATCCACTACTTGAATTACTTTCATATTTCACTATACTAATTCACCTCTAATCCTGTATGGGTTCTGGAGTAGCGTGCTATTCGCCGAAAAAGCATTTTGACGCCTCGTCAGGGGTAGTAAGCACTATATAAATGCAATTACAATACAATTACAAACAGGCAAATTGGCTTTTCAGCACTTCCTCTAGTGCGATGGGAGAAAGGGTCACAAAATAGCACCTTCATACCTATGTGGCCTCAACAGTAATCCTGCAATGGGGATATTAAGGCTAGATCTTATGCCTCTGGGAGAGAGGCTTTGTGAGCAGTAATGCTCAAGGTAGTAACCATTGGGGGAGCCTTTGTGTGTGTAATGCCTGCGGAATGGAATTTCAGTTTATTAGCTTTTTCTGCCTCTACCCATCAAAAATAATTCATATGATGTCATTTCATAAGACTAGTTAGTGGGTCTTGAGATTTCCAGTCTGCGCTCGCCTTGGTATCTAGACGCACAAGTTACCACTTGTGTAACAATATATCTGTAAGAGACATTAGTTAGTGATAGATTCCTTACCTTAGAATATCCCCAGGTGTCAGACTGGATCCGGAAAGTTTTTAGTCAGCAGTACCCCTGTGCGTCGGATGGTGGCGTCGTGCGGCTCAGCGTCCATCGCTGGCATCGTATGCGCCGAGATGACGTAACTGAGACTACTTAGGCGCCACCCATGCGCGCTGACATCAGTTCTGTACACAACTTTCCGCGCCAGGAACGCTGAGCCATGCAAGAAACTGACCACTGGTGCTATGAAACTAGGGCCCTGAAAGGGATGACCTTAACCCTAGAAATCAGTTCGCAGAACGGGGAGGATGAGTGGGGCGGTAAGGAATCTATCACTAACTAATGTCTCTTACAGATATATCGTTACACAAGTAGTAACGTGCGCATCTGAAAGAGACACGTTAGCGATAGATTCCTTATCTTAGAATAGATACCCCAGCAATACCAACCCCGGTGGCGGGTCTGCGAACAGGATTACACCAGAAAGTCACGGAGAACAGAACGGCCAAAGAAGCCGTCTCTCCGGACTTGACTGTCAAGGCAGTAATGCTTGGTAAACGTGTGCAGCGAGGCCCACGTAGCTGCCTGACAAATGTCCTGCAAGGGAACACCGCATCCCAAGGCAGTAGCGGCTGCCGTTGTCCTGGTAGAATAGGCAAAGAATAGCCAAAGAGTAACATGCTTTGATGCACAGAACGACCCATCGAGAGATGGTTCGTTTGTGCACAGCCCGACCTTTTTTGGCACCCACGTAGCCAACAAAAAGTTTGTCATCCACCCGGGACTGTTGTGTGCGCTTTAAATAGAATGAGAGCGAACGTTTTGGGTCCAGGCGGTGGAGCCTCTCTTCCTCTTTTGAAGGATGCGGAGGCGTAAAGAAGGTGGGCAAAGAGATGGTCTGCCCGATGCGGAAGGGTGTGACAACCTTTGGCAAGAACGAAGGACTAGTCCTTAAAACGACCTTGACCGGATGAACAGAAAGAAAAGCAGGTTTAGAAGAAAGAGCCTGGAGCTTACTCACTCTTCTGGCAGAGGTGATAGCTACCAGGAAAGCCGTCTTTAAAGTGAGAAGACGTAAGGGACAGTTATGAAGGGGCTCAAAGGGAGCGCACATCAGATAAGTCAAGACAAGATTCAAGTCCCATTGAGGAATTATGAAATGCACGGGAGGAAACGTGTGTGTAATGCCTTTGAGGAAGCAATTAACAACCGGGGACTTAAAAGGAGAAGGCTGATCTGGAAGCCGTAGGAAGACGGAGATGGCCGAAAGATTACCTTTGATAGTGCCCAGAGCAGAGCCCTGCTGGGCCAAAGAGAGAAGGAACAGAAGGACCTCGGAAAGAGGGACAGAAAGGGGATCCACAGCCTTTGCTGTGCACCATGCCACAAATTTGTTCCACCTGCAGGCGTATACCGTTTTAGTGAAGGGACGCCTGGCTGCCAGAATGACATCACAGACTTTGGGAGGAAGGTCGAAAGCTGTCAACTCTCGCCGCTCAATCTCCACGCGTGGAGGCTGGACAGGTTCGGTCGGAGGACTGTCCCCTGCTGCCGTGACAGAAGATCCTCCCGAAGAGGCAGTCGGATCGGGGGATCGATCGCCATACTGAGTAGCTCAGGATACCAGTATCTTCATGCCCAATCTGGAGCCACAAGGATGACTTGGGCCCAGTCGCGCCGTATCTTCTTCAGCACTCTGGGCAGAAGTGGTATAGGTGGAAAAGCGTACAAAAGACCACAGCTCCACTCGTGATGAAAAGCGTCGCCGAGCGAGTGCCGCCTTGGAAATTCCAATGCGCGGAACTGCTGACATTGCGCGTTCTCTTCTGTGGCGAATAGATCTAATCAAGGCTCTCCCCACTGCAGAAAAAGACCTTGCGCCACGTCCGAGTTCAGACGCCATTCGTGATCCATCATGCACCGGCGGCTGAGTTCATCCACCCTGGCGTTTAGAGAACCTGTCAGATGTTGAAACACAAAGGTAATGCCTTGACGTTCCAGCCATGTCCAGAGGCGCAGAGCCTCCTGAGATAGGGTCCATGACCCCACCCCGCCCTGTTTATTGCAATACCACATGGCGGTGGTGTTGTCCGTGAACACCTGCACAACACTTCCCCGGACAGAGGGATGGAACGCCTTCAGTGCAAGTCGGATTGCCCGAAGCTCCAAAAGATTGATATGGAGTCGGGACCCTGCCGGAGACCAGAGGCCTCTGATCTCCGCCTCTCCCAAGTGGCCGCCCCATCCCAGGAGGGACGCATCCGTCACCACTGTGTGTTCCAGTTGGGGAGGGACCTGCCATTGACCCAATCGCGATTCGTGAGCCACCACTGCAATTGTCGTGCAGTGCCCTCCGAGTTCTGGACATGATCGAACAGGTTGCCCTGATGCTGTGCCCACTGGAACTTCAGGTCCTAATGCAAATACCGCATATGCCATCTGGCATGTTGCACTAACAGGATGCAGAAGGCCATGAGGCCCAGGAGCCGGAGGGTCATCCTGACTGAAACCCGGGATAGAGGCTGAAAGATCAGAATCATAGCCTGAATATTCCAGACTCACTGCTCGGGAGGAGAAATCCGAAACTGCGTTGAGTCCAGAACCGCTCCGATGAAGGGGAGCTTCTGAGAGAGACTCAGGTGCGACTTCGGCAAGTTGATGGAGAACTCCAGAAAATGCAGGAGGTTGGCCGTAGTCTGGAGGTGGGAGACTACTGCCTGGGGCGAGGCCGCCTTCAACAGCCAGTCGTCGAGATAGGGGAAGACTGGAACCCTTGATCTGCGCAGATGAGCTGCTACCACCACCACCAACACTTTCGTGAACACCCGAGGGGCACTGGTAAGGCCAAAGGGTAGCACGGCACACTGAAGGTGCTCTAGGCCTACCGTGAACCGCAGGTAACACCGGTGGGCCGGCAGGACGGGGATATGAAAATATGCATCCTGCAAGTCCAACGCTACCATCCAGTCTCCAGGGTTGAGGGTAGCCAAGACCAGAGCCAAAGTCAACATCTTTAACTGCTCCTTCCTGAGGAAGCGGTTGACGTTCCTGAGTTCCAAGATGGGGCGCAGGCCCCCTTTCTCCTTCTTGGGGACCAGAAAGTAGTGGGAATAACAACCACGTCCTACTTCTTGCCCAGGAACGCGCTCGATGGCCCCCTTGGCCAAGAGGGCTGTGACTTCATGTTGGAGAAGCGCAAAGTGATCCCCCAACATGCGTTGGAACTGAGGTGGCATGGCTGGGGGGGACAGACTCGAAGGGGAGGGAGTAGCCCCTTCGGACGATTTGCAGCACCCACCTGTCCGAAGTGACAGAACGCCAGTGGAGGAGGTGATGGCGAATCCTGCCGCCCAACGGCATCAGGTGCACCCCAAAGCTCGGAGTAGGAAGGTTTTGGGGCGGATGCTGCAGGAGCGGAAGTGGACTGTCCCACATGCTGGACCCCCCCTGTCCTGCCACAGCGGGAACCACGTCCGCGCTGAGGTTGGTTCTGCGCAGGATTTTGGCTGAACGAACGTGTAGGGCGCCCCTTCCGTGGCCACGAAAGGAACGAAAAGCAGACGTTGCCGGACACATGGTGGAGAGACCCAAGGACTTGGCCGTAGCCCGGGAGTCCTTAAAATGCTCCAATGCACTATCTGCCTTATCGCCAAATAGGCAGGTCCCATCAAAGAGCATGTCCATTAGGGAACCCTGAACATACCCTGAAAACCCAGTGGACTGTAACCAGGCGTGACGACGGAGGGCCACAATGGTGGAAATCGCCCTACCCAAAGAGTCTGCGGTGTCTAGTCCACACCGGATGGCGAACTTTGCTGCATCTTTCCCCTCAGCCACAGCTTGGGAAAGCACTGCCCGAACTTCCTTCAGACACTGAGGCGGCGTCTGTGCAACCGTGTATCACACAGCTAAGAGTAGCGGCCCAAGAGGCACGCGGTGTTCACTGACCGCAGCCCTAAGCTGGCAGAGGAAAACAGTTTCTTGCCAAACTGTTCCAGCTTCTTAGATTCCTTATCCGGCGGGGCAGTAGGGAATGCGCTTTGGGAGGTGGAGGCTTGGATGACCAGGCTCTCCGGAGTTGGGTGGGTCGTTAAAAAGGCAGGGTCCCCCGGGGCCGGAGGATGAGGCCTGGCGACGTTCTTATCCACAGGGACTCTCGTGGCTGGCCTAGACCAGGTGCCCATTAACACATCCGTTAACGCCTCATTGAACGGTGGCAGAGGCTCCATAGAGCTTGCCGCCAACTGAAGGACTTCAGTGAGGAGGTTAGTTTTTAGAGTTGCCGTAGGCAGGTCAAGGGCCTCAGCTGCTTTACAGAGCACCACAGTGTATGTGGCGCCCTCTTCCATGGCCACAGCAGGAGGAGAAAGGAAACTAAGCTCAGAGGAGAGGTCAAGGCCACCTGCATCCTCTGACTCTTCTGCTCACTCCTGCTCCGACTTGCACTGCCGTGCAAGAGGGTCCTCAGACCCCTCCCAGTCGTCCCCTTCCTCCACTGCCCGAGGCACAGGCTGCGGGGGAGGGACAGGGGGATATAAATGGTCCAATGGTACCGATCCGCCTCCATATCCCAGTTAGGATCCCAACCCGGAGCAAAATTGTCCGGAAACCCAGGCCACGGAGGAGGTGGTACAAACGGAACCCATTGTAGTGCCGTGAATGGGGCCGTGGGTGGGGGCGCTGGGCCTGGAGTCGCCGGCGACGGACCCTGCGGCGCCAGAGCCGCTGGCGTAGGACCTTGCGGTGCCGGGGCCGCCGCCGGTAGCTGAGCCGGCGGCAAGGGAGGACCATCAGGTGTGACGGCGGGGCCCGAAGGCGCGCTGGCGGGAGCCCTAGGCCTGAAAAAGCGGTCCATGGCAGCAAGAAAATTTTGCACCTGGGCGGGAGTCGCCGACAGACCCAGATAAGGTTGGTAGGCCGCGGGACTCACAGGCACAATGGAGCCGCGGGGGAGGTACCCCCAGCCCCCGCATCCAGAGAACGACGGAGAGCACAAACGCTTCTTCGACTTCTTAAGACGTTTCTTACCCGATTCCAAGTGTGAAGATTTCGACCCCGAGGAGCGATGATGACTGCTCCGTGGTCGGTTCCTTGATCGACCCCTGGATCTCGAATGGCGCGGAGACGACTGCCGGGCCTCCAGCAGCTTACGGGACTGCTCCCGTAGGGCCTTCAGAGCCATGGCCAGACAGTCAGAACATGACCGGGAGTCATGGTCGCGCTTGAAACAGTAGAGACAGACGCCATGGGGGTCGGCCACCGACATCGTACGACGACAGGCCCCACAGTATTTAAACCCAGGCATCCCTACGTGGCACCAGGAGTCAAAGACTCAAAATAGTGGAGACAAAAAGTCTCCAAAAATGTTAGTCAAAAAGTGACTAGGGAACGAGCTCTAACCGGATCTGAGCTTGCTGGCGCGGAAAAAGAAAGAACTGACGTCAGCCCGCATGGGTGGCGCCTAAGCAGTCTTCGTGATGTCATCTCAGAAAATACGACGCCAGCGACGGACGCGGACCTACATGACGCCACCTTCCGACGCGCAGGGGTACTGCTAACGAAAAATGCTCCGGATCCAGTCTGATGCTTGGGGATATTCTAAGGTAAGGAATCTATCACTAACGTGTCTCTTTCAGATATTCCCTTAACTGTGATGTCCTAGTGTCCTCTTCCTCAGATGGAAGATTTGTGATGAATTTGGAGAGAAGGTTTTGAAGTTGTTCTCCCAAATTTCAAAAAGCTCATCCTTAAAACTTGAAAGATTAGCTCTTTCAGTTTATTACATTCTGAAAGAGGCCTTGGACATTCTTTTGGCAACTAATCGGCCATCATCCACAGCAATTTATTCTAGTACGTGGGTGAGTTTGGTGGGCTGATGTAGTGAGCAATCTGGTGACCCTTAGCAATCTCAGACGATTAATATTTTACTATTTACAGTTTCTCCAGCTAAATATTCCCCTAGTGAAAGGCAAGCTGTTTAGTCTTTCTTTTTACCTCTAATAAAGCAAGCAGGGCTCTGGGTTTTACAGAAGAAATTCCCACAAAGACTTTTAAAGTTTGTGCTAGTGTCTAAATCTGGTATTGACGTTTCTATGGATCCTCCTCTTATGCCCTTCAGTGTGGGGCACAAGACGTTCACCTCTATGACACTAAATCTGGCGTGTAAGGACCTGAATGTCTTGTCCTCGCACTGAAAGCAGAAAATGCTTCTGGTGATGGCAACAGGAGAATACTCTGTTTTTTGTAAATACAAAAAAAAAAAAACTTGAGCTGCAAGGAAAGATTTCCCCGCAGATTGAGATAATTTTTTTTTCGTCATTGTGATGTGTGGCGCGGCATGGTGCTAATGTTACAATTCATGAATGCCTAAAGTATCCACCTGCTTACACTGTGATCATGAGCATAGCTCAAGCCCCAAAGCACTGATCATGAAAAGAGAAATGCAGCTGTAAAGAGGAGGAGAACAAGTTACTTACCTTCGGTAACGATCTGCAAGAAACATACACATGTTTCTTGATTCTTTACCTTAGAATTACCCCCAGGCGAAAGACTGTATCCAGAGATTTTTTTCCATAGCAGTACCCCTACGCGTCAAAAGGTGGCGTTGGTCGACTTCACGTCCGTCGTGGTCGCCGGGATGACGTTCCGGTGCCTACTTAGACGCCGCCCCAGCTGAAATCAGTTCTGACATGACATTCCATGCCAGAAGCGCAGAGCCATGAAAGACACTGACCACTGGTGCGCAACATCTAGGGCCCTGTAAGGGAGTCCCTATACCTAGAAGTCAGTTTGCAGAGCGTGGAGGATGGGCGGGGTGGTAAGGAATCAATAACTAACCTATGTCTCTTACAGATACATGGTTACCGAAGGTAAGTAACTTGTTCATCTGAAAGAGACTATTAGTTATAGATTCCTTACCTTAGAACAGATACCCAAGCAATACTAACTCTGGAGGAGGGTCTGCGAACAAAGTTCACACCAAAAAAGTCCCAGAGAACAGAACGGGCAAAAGAGCCATCCCTCCAGACTGGACTGTCCAGGCATTAATGTCTGGTGAACGTGTGCATAGAATCCCAAGTGGCCACTTGGCAGATGTCAATGAGTGGGACTCCACATGATAAAGCAGTAGTTGCTGCCGTAGCTCTAGTGGAATGAGCTCCCAGCCCCACTGGAGGTTCCTTCTTAGCTAAAGCGTAACAAATCTTTATACATAGGACAACCCATCAAGAGATTGTAAGGTTTTGCACAGCCCGACTATTCTTGGCACCCACATAGCCAAGAAAGCGTTGATTGTCCACCCGGAAATGCTTTATGCGGTCAAGGTAGAAAGACAGCGCACGGATCAGGTCCAGACGTGAAGTATCTCCTCCTCCTTTGAAGGGTGCGGAGGTGGGAAAAAGGTGGGAAGAGTGATGGTCTCTCCGATGTGAAAAGGAGAGACAAATTTAGGTAGGAACGAGTGTCTCGTTTGATGCACTACTTTGTCCGGATGCACCAAGAAGAAAGGGGGCTTAGAAGAAAGAGCCTGAAGCTCACTCACTCTGCGAGCAGAGGTGATGGCAACAAGAAAGACAGTCTTCAGAGTGAGAGGCCTAAGAGGACAGTTTTGGAGAGGCTCGAAGGGAGCGCACATAAGGTAAGTCAAAACAAGGTTCTAGTCCCATTGAGGCATTATGAAAGGAGATGGAGGAAAGCGAAGACTAATACCTTTAAAGAACCTACTTACAATAGGGGACTTGAAGAAAGAGGGCTGATCTGGCAGTCGAAGAAAAGCAGAAATAGCTGCCAGATAGCCTTTAAGAGAGCCAGAGCCGAACCCTGCAGGGCCAAACAGAGAAGGAACAAAAGAACCTCAGAAAGAGGGGCAGAGAGGGGATCCACAGCCTTCGTTGTGCACCATGCCACAAACTTGTTCCATCAACAGGCGTATATAGTCTTAGTGGAGGGACGCCTGGCTGCCAAGATGACATTACAAACTTCGGGTGGAAGGTCAAAAGCTGTCAACTGTCGCCGTTCAATCCCCACGCAAGGAGGTGGAGTCAGGAAAGGATTGGGTGGAGAACCGTCCCCTGCTGCTGCGACAGAAGATCCTCCAGAAGGGGCAGTCTGATCGGAGGATAAATAGCCATGCTGAGGAGCATGGGGTACCACTCTCTTCATGCCCAGTCCAGTGCCACAAGAATGACTTTAGCCCGACACTCGAGGCAGAAGTGGTACAGGTGGAAAGGCATACAGGAGGCCACAGTTCCACTCCCAACGAAAAGCGTAGTTGAGCGAGTGCCACCTTGGAAATTCCAACGCGCAGAACTGCTGGCATTGCCAGTTCTCTTCGGTGGCTAACAGATCTAACCAAGGCTCTCCCCACTGATGAAAGAGACCTTGGACCACCTTCGAGTGAAAACACCATTCGTGCTCCACCAGGCACTGACGGCTGAGTTCATGCGCCTTGGCGTTCAGGGAACCTGCCAGATGTTGAACCACCAGGGTAATGGCCTCATGTTCCAGCCATGTCCAAAGGCAAAGAGCCTCTTGTCATAGTGTCCACGACCCCGCCCTGTTTGTTGCAGTACCACATCGCGGTGGTGCTGTCCGTGAACACCTGCACTGCCTTCCCCTTGAGGGAGGGAAGGAATGCCTTCAGAGCCAGGCGAAACACCCGGCGCTCCAACAGGTTGATATTGAGTCCGGACTCCGCAGGAGACCAGACTCCTCTGATCTCCGCCACTCCAAGGTGGGGCCCCCCATCCCAGAAGTGATGCATCGGTCACCGCTGTGAGGTCTGGATGGGGAAGGGAGAGGGATCTGCCTCTGACCCAATCCTGGTTCGTTAACCACCACTGCAGATGTTGTGCAGTTCCCTACGACAACTGGACGTAGTCTGAATGATTCCCCTGATGCTGCGCCACTGAAATTTCAGGTCCCACTGCAGAGCCCACATATGCCATCTGGCACGATCCACCAGCAGGATGCAGGAGGCCATGTGGCCCAGCAGCTTCAGGGTCATTGTCACCGAAATCCAGGATAGAGGCTGAAACATCAGTATCATAGCCCGAATATCCCAGACTGGCTGTTCAGGAGGATAGGACCAAAACCGCACTGTCTAGAACAGCCAGGATGAAAAGGAACAACTGAGGGAGTCAGGTGTGACTTCGGCACGTTGATAGTAAAACTCAATGAATGAAGGAGGTCCACTGTAGTCTGAAGGTGGGAGACGACAGCATGGGGCAAGCCTGCCTTAAACAGCTAGTCGTCGAGATAGGGGAAGACGAACTCCTGATCCGCGCAGATGAGCTGCGACCACCGCCATCACCTTGTTCAGCACCCGAGGCGCACTGGTAAGGCCAAAGGGGAGCACAGCGAACTGAAAATGCTTGTGGCCTACCATGAACCTTAGGTAGTGTCTGTAGGCGGCAGGACAGGGATATGGAAATAGGCATCCTGCAAGTCCAACGCCACCATCCAGTCTCCAGGTTCAAGGGCAGACGGGACCTGAGCCAACGTGAGCATTTTTAACTTCTCCTTCCTGAGGAAGCAGTTGAGGGCCCTGAGGTCTAGGATAGGACGCAGACCCATGTCTTCTTGGGCACCAGAAAATAGCGGGAATAGCAATCACAACCTACTTCTGGCGCAGGAACCGTTTCAATAGCTCCCTTGGCCAAGAGAGCTGAAACTTCCTGGTGGAGAAACTCCAATTGATCCTCCGACATGCGATCGAGAGACGGTGGCATGGAGGGAGGGGTAGTCTCGAAGGGGAGGGAGTAGCGCCTTCGGACTATCTACAAAACCAACCTATCTGATGTAATGGATTGCCAGTGGGGGAGGAGATGGCGAATGCTGCCAACCACTGCCCGCTGATGGGTCTGAAAGGTCGGACTAGGAGGGTTTGGAGCCTGTTGTAGGGGGTGAAAGGGTGGACTGGCCCACCCGCTGGCTCCCAGTCACACGTCGCTGGGTCGAAAGTCCGTGGCCACGCAGAGGCTGGGAAGCTTTCGTGGACCGGTGGCTAGATTGGGCGAGACGTAGTGAGGTGCCCCTCCGGTAGCCACGAAACAGGCAAAAGGCAGAATGTGGTGGACGCCGCGAGGCCTAAGGATCTGCCCGCAGCTCAAGAATCCTTAAAGAGCTACAGCGGCAAGTCTGACGGCAAGGTGACGGCCATCGAAGGGCATGTCCAGTAAGGTTGCGTGAACATCCCTAGAAAAACCAGATTTCCTCAACCAGGCGTAGCGCCGAAGGGCTACCGACGTGGCAATCGTTCTGCCCAGTGAGTAGGTGTTATCCAGTCCACAGTGAATCATGAATTTTGTTGAGCCGCTTCTATCTGCCACGGCTTGGGAGAGAACAGCCCGGGCCTCCTCCGGGAACCGAGGCAGCACTTGCGCAACCACATGCCAGATTGTATGGGAGTATCGGCCCAGAAGGCGGGCAATTGTCCGTTCCACAGTAGCCCCTATGCTGGGCTTGGACCAAGTGCCCAGAAGGACGTCTTTAGGGCTTCATTGAAGGGCAATAGAGGTTCAGAGGAAGTTGCCGCAGGTTGAAGCACCTCTGTCAGGAGATTAGCCCTTACTGCCACTGTAGGGAGCTCCAGGCCCTAAGCCATCGGCTGCCCTACGCACCGCCACAGCATAGGATGCTCCCTCCTCCATATCAACGGTAGGGAGAGAAAGCATGCCAAGGTCTAAGGAAGTGTCCATACCACTGGTGTCACCCAATTCCTCTCTCCAGTCTGGTTCTTCCAGCTGGTCAGTCAAGGGGTCCAGCGACCCCTCCCAGTCCTCATCACCACCATCAGGGTGATAGGGAACACCTGGGATGAACAAGGGAACCAAAATAGCCTCCAGCGTCTCATCAGACATCGGCCGACGGTCTGGCTCCATCTCGGGGGTGAGGATAGGGAAGCGTCAGCCGGGGGCGTCATCACCGGGATGGGTGCCGGGGTAGGTCGAGTAAGGTCGACCGATGCTGATCCGGATCCAGGCCTGGATCCATGGGGGCCACTCGGAAGACGTCGGCATCGAAAGCCCGGGACCTCGGCCAACTCCACGGGGCCCGAGGGTGGCCAGCCGAGTCAAGCTGCCCATAGATACGGTGGAGGGCTTCGTAGAACATACGAAGCTGGGCAGGGGACACCCTGGCTCTTGGAAATGGGGGGAGTTGCGGAGTTGTCCCTGAGTCAGGCAACGGAGACGGAGCCTTAGAGCGATGACGCTCTGGATCCCGCGTTGCATCAGCCGACAGATGTGCAGAAAGCGAAGAGTGACGGTGCTACTTTGCCTTATTCTTGTGCTTCGACTTACCCGAGGAGTGCGAAGACTTGGACGAGATATGGTAGCTCCGCGACCGGTCTCAAGACCTCCCGCTCGAGTGAGACCGGGAGCGACGCGGAGCCAACGGCCACGCCTCTAAAACTTTCAGACCGCTCCCGAAATACTTCGGATTCATGACTTGACAGTCAGAGCACGACTTCGGGTCGTGGTCGCGCTCCAGGCACCAGAGGCACACGAGGTGCGAGTCAGTCACAGACATCAGTTTGTGACAGACCTCGCAGGGCTTGAAGCCGGTCCAACAATAGGACATCCCTCATGCACCAGGATTCAAGGACTAGAAAAAAAACTCGACAAAAGTTGAAAAAAGGTTAGTCAAAAAGTGACTAAGGGGTAAGCTCTCTCTGGATCTGCGCTAGGCTGGCACGGAAAAAGAACTGCCGTCATCGCGCAGGGGCGACGTCTAAGTAGGCACCGCAGCATCATCCCAGCGACCACGACGACGGACGTGGAGTCGACCAACACCACCTACCGACGTGCAGGGGTACTGCTAAGGAAAAATTCTTCGGATCTAGTCTGACGCCTGTGTGTAATTCTAAGGTAAGGAATCTATAACTAATAGACTCTTTCAGATTTTTCTTTTCCAATGGTACTTCTCCACAGGAGGGTGGTCCCTGAGCAGGGATCAACTCACAAGCCACCAGAATTGGCATCAAGTGGAGGGGTAAGGGGGAAGAGTGGCCCGTTTAGCATAGCCAAATGCTACCCCTCTGGAGGGGGGGAAAGCAGTCTCTCTGGCCAATTAGGGAGGGTGACGGGGCGGGGGTTCCACCAATCTGACCTCCCCCATCCACCCCCAATGTTAGCAGAAAGTCTTCTAGACACCAGGGTTCAGTCAAAAAAAAAAAATAGAATGGGGTTGCAAAGGGGGACCTGTTCATGCCAGCATCGGGCAATAGTTCCACCCCTACAGGTCCAGTAGTCTTTCTGTCAACTGGGCAGATGGGGGGAATTAGTGTCCAATCTGCCCCTCCCTCCACCTCTGAGACCCTACAATCAAAATACTTCAGCCGCCCCCATGCCAACCAAGAGAAAATGTGGATTTTGTTTTCTATGTAGCTTTGAAATAAGTGTTTGCCAGCAGATAAAGGCTAACCCCACCAAGCCTGTCTCATCCGGGCGGTAGAAAGATTGTCTGTTGCCCTGGTGGAAATGAAGTGCAGTGCCAGGATGGATAAGCCCCACACCCCATTCAGTCTCTCACTTTTTCCTGATGTCTGGTACGCTTTCTGACCCCCAATTGGATGGGCATGGGTGTTTAACACCACTCAAGCTATCCTTCTGGGGTATGAAAGTCTGCAAGACTACCAGGGTGGAGATATTACGCCTCATACAAGAAAGACATTTTTGGGACAAACCCTTCCATGGAAATCCATTCAGGGTCCGCACTGAAGGATACAGAAAAAAATGTAACTTACGTCAGGGTTATATCTATATAGCTCTGGTAATTTCATGTCCGGGTTGGACTAGATGTCAAGAAGGAACTAAGCATCACATACAGGTGTAAAAATGTTTGCTCTTGTAACTTTTCAGGATCCCGTCAGGCACCTAGGGTGATTCAAAAGGTGAGGAATCTCCAGGCAGACGTGTATCCATTGAAAATGAATATATACATGGCAATTAGGAATAGCCGAATGAGACAGGAATACTCACTGAGGTATGAATTTGTAGGTGGCACCACCATGGGGAAGGAATACTAATAAGGCAGAGAAAGAATTAAGCAATAAATAAAAGAAATCCCATTAACATCATACAACAACAATACACAGGGATGGAGTAAGCACCATGATAAAGAATGCTCCATGAGGGAGAGTGAAGGAGTGATGCTGGTTTTAGTAATCTTGAAGAAAGATTCACTGTCAGATGCAGGTAGGCCCTTAGCTTTTTCAATTTTCAAGCTTGTGATTCTCCAAGCTAATTACATGGTTCAGTTGACTATAGGGAAGATCTGCTTTAGCCTCTAACTTTTATGCTCACTCCCCGTTGGGTAACAAGGTTCAGTAAAGTAATACCACTGTCATCAGACACTAAATGCTTAGCTCTAAACGTCACTAAAAAGGATAAACAGACTGTTTTAACGGGGAAACAAATAGCTGCTAGTAAGGTATTACCTTCATGGCCTCTAAAAATGTTCACACTCACATGTTTTAATTTTCCAAATTTTTCACTTTTAGGAAAAATTGCTTGTTTCTGCTCCTCGTCTTTCTTTCTTTTTTTTGCACGTGGTGTTGCTTTTTCTCCACTCTTCTGAACTCTCTTGTTTCTTGTTTTCTTCTTGTCTTGGTCTAGATTTTTTCTATCTGCTTGTCTTTCCCTATTTCCAACTTCTTCATGAGACATTTTTTCTGCAGTTTGCTAAAAGGAAAATAAATATTTTAGTAGAAGAGAACACCAGACTCCTGAAATTTACAAAGTTACCAATCCATTTTTCATTGGACTACAAAGAGTTCATTCTTCAGATGACACACTTTTTGATCTTGTTTTCATAGTAGTACCACGCTAATGCCTTCCATGGTAACCTTAGCACAGTAGAAACGTCTGCCCAGCAGCGCTGTGGTTTATTGAGTTTACATCTCTTCACCCATTCCACACTTCTAGAGGCTAGGTGAGGGAATTGTGGACCTTGTATTGTGTGCCGCATAGAGATTCTGTGGTGACCTTGGACTGTGGCAATATGTGATTATTGCTTGTGCTGGGGTTGATGTTTCATCTTTCTCCCTACTTTACACTACTGATGTCAGGGTGAAGAGGCAGTGCCTCTTCACTTGCATTATGCACAGCAGACATTTGTTACATGACAAGTGGATTACCAGCATCAAATACAAGACATTAGTGTAGTAATGTTGACTACAGTGCCTTGAGCTTGTGTTAGAGATCAATGTGCAGTACGATACATCAATATGCATGATTTACAAAAGAGGAGGCTGAGGCACAAGGATACTGCACACAACACATACAAAGGCTGCTTGCTTGCTACTCAAAACATTGTGGTGCCCGAGACTTGTGGACCGGCCATCTTCATCAAGTTAAAAGAAAATATGACTCAGCACCCACACCTCAACAATGTTTTAGTTAGTAACAACTTGATTAATCACAGCAGTGATTGGACAGGAAAAGGCACAGATTCCCAGAATCGTTTTCCTAATAAAAAGAGAATCTTTATTTGTTAATTCTTTCATTAAAACATTTAATTTTCTTCTTGGATTTTTGTTGTAGCCAATGCGTTTCGTCCAGTAGGACTTTTTCTGAACTTATTCAATGTATCACCATGGAATTTCAACTGAAAGCTCTCTACTCAAACTTCAAGAGTGCTAGATTGTGCGCTGTTTCAATAATCTGTATATACACTAAAATGTTCCTGCAAGCCGATCGGAGAGTAGAAGAAACTGTATGACCAGAAGAACAAGTTACTTACTTTCAGTAATGTTTTTTTCTGGTGGATACAGTATCTGCCTGTGAATTCCTCACCTTTTTGATGATCCCAATGTGCAGCATCCCACGGAACCTTTTCTCCTCAGCTCTCCCACGTCGACGAGGATGACCCAATGGAATGGCTCCACACGTGACTCCACGTGACGTCATCAGAGCCATTAGAAGACCTCATCGGAGTGCGGTCAGTTCCACCCATTTTATTCCGTGCCTTCGAGGCGAACCGACAACATTTATACACGTATACACAGTATACAAACACAACCAACACTAGAAATTCTTCATCATAGACATTTCCTAATGCCAAGCACCACATGATTCCAACAATAAATCACATAAGATATACCTTGATTATTTTTCAGTATAAGCAGACAGGCAATGGAGAGGTGGGTGGATCAGTGAGGAATCCACAGGCAGACACTGTATCCACCAGAAAAAGCATTACCGTAGGAAAGTAACTTGTTTTTTTGATGGACGCATCTGCCTGTGGATGCCTCACCTTTTGAATTGAATCCCCAAGCAGTCCCACCCTTGGAGGAGGGTGCCTGCCTGCCTGCCTAAACCAAAGCACAGAGCAAGTAAAATGGCCTTCCCTCCTCACCTAAGAATCCAAGGAATAGTGCTTTGCAAAAGTGTGGAGGGAGGCCCAAGTTGCCGCCTTGCAGATGTCTACCACAGGGACACCTCTAACCAAAGCCGAAGACGACGACTTAGCTCTGGTAGAATGAGCGCAAATGCCTTTAGGAGGCTCCTTCTTGGCCAAGGCTTAGCAGATCTCGATACACAGGGTGATCCACCCGGACAGAGTTCTTTTGTGGATAGCCTTGCCTTTCATCTTGCCCACATAACCAATGAAGAATTCATCGTCCAACCTGAAGTCATTGGTTCTGTCAAAGTAGAAGCTGACCGCCCTCTTGGGGTCCAGGTGATGAATCTCTCCTCCTCCTTTGAAGGGTGAGGGGGAGGATAGAAAGTGGGTAAGGTGATGGACTACCCCAAGTGGAAAGGAGTGACCACCTTGGGCAGGAAATCAGCTCTGTTCCTAAGAACCATGTTATCCGAATGAAATTATGTACAAGGATGCTTGGAGCTAAGAGCCTGCAATTTACTTACCCTCCTAGCAGAAGTGATTGCCACAAAAAATATTGTTTTAAATGCTAGAAACCTTAAGGGACAACTTTGCAAAGGTTCAAAGGGTGAACTCATCAAAAATGTGAGAACCAAATTCAAATACCGCTGAGGTATGACAAACGGAGTGGGAGGAAACCTACTAGTGAGAAACTCAATGAATCTCATAACTATGGGAGATTTAAACAATGAGGGTTGACCTGGTAAACAGAGAAAAGCCGACAAGGCAGACAAGTAGCCCTTCACAGTAGCTACTGCACAACCCTGTTGTGCTAGTGAAAGAGAGAAACTCAGAACTTCAGATAAATGGGCCTGCAAAGGATCAAACGATCTCTCTCCACACCTTTAACAAACTTGGCCCACCTACCAGAATAGACCGATTTGGAGGAGTGTCTTCTGGCTGATAATATAACATCCACCACATTCGGTGGGAGAGAGAAAGAACTCCGGTTGCCCTGTTCAATCTCCAGGCATGAAGGTGCAGGCTCTGAAGGTAGGGGTGTGGAACCTGCCCTTGCGATTGCAAGAGGAGGTCTGCCTTAAGAGGGAGATGGAGAGGAGGGTGCAATGTGAGGTAAAGGAGGTCTGTGTACCACACCAGTGGCGGCCAATACAGGGCGATCAATATGACTTAGGCCTGGTCTTGGTGGATCTTCCTCAGAACTCGAGGAATCTAGGGTATGGGAGGAAAAGCGTAAAGAAGCTGTGATCCCAAATCTAACTGAAAAGTGTCCCCCAACGCTCCCCACATCGGTCACTGGAGACTGCAGAACGCCGGGCAGTGCGCGTTCTCAGGAGTAGCAAACCGGTCCAGCTGAGGAAACCCCCACATCCTGAAAATGTGAAGGACCACCTCCGAATGGAGACGCCACTCCTGATCGGCCGCATCCTGCTGACTGAGACTGTCCGCACGTGTATTCAATTCTCTGGCCCTATGATTTGCGATTACGCAAATCTGATCGTCCTGAGCCCAGAACCAGAGTCGCAGAGCCTCTCTGCTGAGAAGATACAACCCTACCTCTCCGTATGTTGATGTACCACATCTCGGTAGTGTTGTTCATTAGGACCTGAACCAATTGTCCACGAAGGGAAGGGAGGAAAGCCTTGAGAGGCAAAAGTATCACCCATAATTCCAGAAGATTGATGTGAAACAATCTTTCCTCTGGAAACCAAAGACCTTTGACCTCCAGATCCCTCAGATGGGCTCCCTACCCTAGAGTGGAGGCATCCGTTATCACTGTGGCCACCGGAGAAGTAGCCTGAAACGGCTTCTCTCGAGACCGGTTGCCTAGAACACTCCACCATAGCAGCTTCACCGCAGTGCCTCTGGAGATTGACCACCTCTTCGAGATCTCTGTTGTGTTGAAACCACTGCTTGCGGAGGCACCACTGGAGTGCCCTCATATGCCAGCGTGCATAGTTGACTAACAGTAAGCAGGAAGCGAACAGACCGAGCACGGCTAGCAGGCGCAGGACCTTTAGGACTGGAACAGCTGCTCCATTCTGAAAAAGTGGGATCATAGCCTGGATTTCTTGAATCCTCTGTAGAGGCGGGAAGGTACGAGTTACAGTAGTGTCCAGTATTGCACCTATGAACAGGTTGCGCTGAGAGGGCACCAGGTGAGATTTGGGTACATTTATTGAAAACCCCAACTCGAACAACAGTTGTGTTGCTACCTGCAAATGATGCAGCACCATCTCTGGCGACTTTGCTTTCAGCAGCCAGTAGTCCAGGTAGGGAAAAACAGGAATCCTCGACCTTCTGAGATGAGCTGCCACCACCGCCATCAGCTTTCTGAAGACTTGCGTTGCGGAAGTAAGCCAAATGGAAGGGTCTCAAACTGGTTGAGACCCCACCGTAAAACGAAGATACTTCCGATGCGACTTCAGGATAGGAATGGGAAAATACGCATTCTGTAAATCGATCAACACACTCCAGTCTTCCTTCTCCAGTGCGAGAAGAACCTGTCTCAGGGTTAACATTTTGAATTTCACCCTGAGGTCGAGGATCGGCCGTAAACGACCGTACTTTTTGGGGATCAGGAAATGCCGGGAGTAACACCCCTGACCCCCTTCCTGCTCTGGAACCACCTCGATTGCACCCTTTTGCAGAAATGACACAACCTCCTGCTGGAGAAGCAGAGGATGCTCTTCCGAGCAAAAGCCCTGACGGGGAGAGAAGGGAGAGGGGGAACTCCTGGAAGTGTAGGTCATACCCATTCTCTATGATGTTCAACACCAAGATATCTGTAGTAACAGACCTTCAATGCTATAGAAAATGGGACCCCGCCCTCCCACGGGACAAGTATGCTCTAAGATGGTGGAGGTAGAGCTGCTTCCCTGCCACATCAGCTAGAGGGCCAGAAGAGGAGGAGGGAGAATAGCTGTTGTGCAGCACCCCGCAGACGACCTCTGCCCTTTCCCTTGTAGGATCTATACAAGGGATTTGCCTGCTGCTGCTGTGGCTGTTGCCTGGCACGAAATGACAAGTTTCTTGCAAAGCCACAAAACTTGTGGAACTGCCCAAAGGTCCTGGGCTAAGATTAAAGTCTCAAATACCTTGCTGTGACTTTACTGTCCTTAAAGCGCTGCAGCACCGAATCCGCTTTAGCCCCTAACAGACGAGATCCATCAAAGGGAAAATCCAGTAATGTAGTCTTGACATCAGGAGAGAATCCTGACTCAAGCAACCACGCATGCTTCCTAGTAGCCACAGACTATCCCATCTCCTGGCTACTGAATCAGCCGTGTCCAGACCAGATTGTATCACTTGGAGGACATCAGCTTGGGCATCCGACAACACCTCTGACAAATGCCCTTGTACGTCCTCGGGCAATTTCGGGACCACCTCCCTGTCTGAGTCCATGAGGGTGTGGATGTAGTGACTCAAGAGGCATGTGGCATTTGTGGACTTGAGGGCCATACTCCGCGACGAGAACACCTTTTTTGCCGATTGCTCTATTCATTTTGACTCCCTATCTGCAGGCGCAGATAGGAAGGAACCTGCAGACTGCCTCGAAGAGCACAAAGTCTGGACCCCCAAGCTTTCCGTCAAAGGATGGGTGGACAGAGAAGCAGGATTCCTCCAGAGCCACCTTGTACCTCCTTGCCACGGTCCTGGAAACATCTGGAGTGGACATTGGCTTCTGCCAGACATCGAGAATGGGCTCTGTCAACTCCTCATTGAAGGGACGTAAAGGCTCTGAAATAGAGGATAGCGGAAGAATTATGAAGCATCTCCATCAGAATATTAGACCTCAACTCCGCTTTAGGAAGAGGCAACTCCAAGAGGTCCACAGCCTTTCTGATCATAAAGTGATATGTGGTCCTCTCCTTTGTCGGCAAACCCTTTGGTGATGAAAGCTCTCTCTCAGGAGAGGTGTCCAGGCCATTAGCCTCCTGTAAACCCTCAAAATCCGGGTCATGATCCACAGTCTCTCCTTCCTCAGGCCCTCCATGTTCCTCCTGTTACTCTTCTTCCTCCAACAGTCTTTGCAGCTCTCTCCAAGACCTTATCCTCGGAACCGGCGTCAGCGGTGCCAGAAGCAGTGCCTGTGACTTCGGGATCAGCATCGGAGGGAGGTCTACAAGAACAGGAGTTAAAGCTGGTTAAGGTCGAATCTGCGCTGGTTCGGAATGAGACAGTGCCAGGGATGAACCAACTAGAGGAGCAGGTCCCTCCAAAGCCTACAACGTGTCAAAAATCTCACAGTTGGAAGAGGCCAAACTCCTGGAGCCATTGGCATAAAGGGCATACACCGTAGGGGACAGTGAGGTGGAAAATGTCACAGGCACACCAGAAGGATTTGCTGTTCTGGCGAACAAGCCAAACATTGCATTTAAAAATGTGACGGATCTGATCCCGGAGCTGGGAAAGCAGGATGTATCTGATCCGGTACCACAGGCTCTGGAGCCAAACGGGTAGGCACTAAATTCGGCTTCGGTTGCGGTGTGAGAGACTCCAGAGCCAGAGGTGGAGTGGTTGACTTCAGCAACGGTGGAGACGTTACAACTCTAGGAGCCGGTGGAGTCACTGCTCTCAGAGCCGGAGAAAGGGTCATAGTCACTCCAGGTCAAGGAGTCAGAGATATTTCATCCCTGTTATGACGTCTGGAACTCGGGGACACCGTCTTCGAAGTCGCAGCCTTCGAAGAGCATCGCAGAGAACCATGACGCCACTTCTTATGTTTCTTCGAAGACTTTGAAGTGTGTGGAGTCGGCGACTTCAAGTGGGTCCTTGACCTCCTGCGACCCCTCTTCTGCTTCTTGGCCATGAATAATTGGGCCTTCCTCTCCTTCAACGCTTTCGGATTCATGCGCTTGCACAAAGTGCATGTCTCGATGCTGTGGTCTGATGAAAGACACCATAAACAATCTTCAGTGGGGTCAGTGATGGACATCTGGACATCACATTCTCTGCATGGCTTGAAACCTGATTTTCTCGGAGTAGTCATCCTCGATGGCTAAAAAAAGTCATGACAATCAGCAACAAAGAAACTCCCATAAATGGAGAACCTGGGAAAAAAACTTTACCCGTAGTTGGCACAGAAAAAGAGTGAACTGACATTAGCATACCGAAAAAAGGTCTTCTTATGGCTCTTTTGACGTCACGCAGAGTTGCGGGCGGAGCCATTACATTGTGGCGTTCTCTTAGATGTGGAAGGAGGAGAAAAGCTTTTGTGGGATGCTGCGCATTGGGATAATTCAAAAGGTGAGAAATCCACAGGCAGATGTATCAATCAGAAAGTGACAAGACGACAACTTCTAAATTCCCAAATCAATGTTTTAAATAAGGATTTAATAATCCATTGAAGGATGGAGTCTTAATGAAAACAAGCAAAATGGTCCAAAGCCAAAACTCGTGCGGTGTGGACTATGGTAACTCCCACAGAAGTTTCAGTAACTGCATTTTTCTTGTTTTTATTAAGGCTCAATCCAACAACGGATTATTAAATCCTTATTTGAAACATTGATTTGGGAATTTAGAAGTTGATGTCTGGTCACTTTCCGGTCATCCAGTTTCTTCTGCTCTTGGAACTGCTTGCAGGAACTTTTCAGCGTATATAGAGTAACAGCACACAATCTAGCGCTCTTGATGCTTGAGAGGAGAAAAATGGGTGCAACTGACATCAGTACGCCGATGAGGTCATCTTATGACTTCGATGATGTCACGCGGATTAGAATGCGGAGCCATTCCATTGTGACGTCCTCCTCGACGTGGGAGAGCCGAGGAGAAACTTTTCTGTGGAATGCTGCGTATTGGGATAATTCAAAAGGTGAGAAATCATCAGGCAGATACTGTATCCATCAAAAAAAACATTACCAAAAGGTAAGTAACTTTTTCTTCTGGTCATTCAGTTTCTTCCACTCTCCGGACGGCTTGCAGGAACTTTTTAGTGTATATACAGATTATTGAAACTAAGCACAATCTAGAGCTCTTGACATTTGAGTAGAGAACTTTCAGTTGAAATTCCAAGGATATACATTAAAAGAGCCCTGAAAAAGTCCTATTGGACGAAACGCATTGGCTACAGCAAAAATCCTAGAAGAAAATTTAATGTTTTAATGAAAGAATTAATGAATAAAGAATCTCTTTTTATTGAGAAAAAGTGCATTCTGCTGTCCAATCACTGCTGTTATTAATTAAGTTATTAACTAAAAAATTGTTGGGGTGTGGGTGTTGACATTAATATAAATGCAAACACAAACACTCACAAAATGGGGTACAGTGGGTAATGGTCCAATAACGTCATCAAGGAAGTCTGGTGGTGTACGAACCACAAGGCAAAGGCCAAGTGGTTCGTTAATGACCAGAACCCCACCAAAGACTTTTTGAGCTACAAAGTAAATGTAAGTATAGGGTTTTAATTTAAAAACATTTTTTTACAAAATTTAACTAGTGTGTATACAAAAATACATCCAACTTACCATTAGTGGCAATGGATGTTTCTTGTCAATACATTTTTTTTCTGAAGAACCTTTCTTCTCAGAAAGTAAGCTATCCTCTGTTTCGAGCAATGAAACTTCAGCTAACTTTTTGTTCTTCAGTAAGTGCTTCAGCAATTCATTGCCGGACTCTCCTTTTGGAGTTACACCATCTGGATTACGTTCAGGACTCTGAAACGATAATGCAGAGGAGGGTGTGACTTTTCCCTCTGTCTTCACATCATGTGGATGTTCTTCCTTTGGTTCAGTGCTAAATGGGCTGCAATCACCTTCTGTACATTCAAGTTTAATGTCACACATTTTGTTAGGCCCATCACCTTGGAGCATACCAGTCTCTGCCTTCATAGACGTTTTCTGCTGTATCACTCCCTGCAGTTCATCACTGCTTGGGATATGTGATTCCAACTCTGAAGGAGGCTGACATACTGCAGGATTAGAGGTTGACAACAGATGTGCTGTGGACACATGTTCCCCTTGGTGCTGAGCTGGTTCACTGCAGACACTTACAGCTGGTGTAGAAGCAGAGTCTGAAATGATAGGAGTAGGTGGAGCAGTAAAGTCTGAATGTGGAGTGGATGGAGTCTTGACTGAATCAGCATCATCATCCTTTTTCTTCTTCCTTCTTTTCTTCTTCACATTTTCTTCAGGAATTATATCAGAATACAACTGAATGAGGGACTGATTTGAACCAGGGTAATTTGAAGTGTGTGATAAAGAAGTGTCCGGACCACAAAAAGGTCCATTTAAATTACTTGGTGGTGTATTAGGCATTCCTGGCAGGCACGGGAGTCTTGCCTGTGGGACATTGGTGCTGGAAATATTTACATGGGACTGCTTCACAGGACTGAAATTTGGGCTTCCTCCAGGGACAGAGGATTGGTCATGCCCATACGGGTTAGGTCCTACTCGTCTCAGCTCATTATTTTGCATGTAAGCAACAGATGGAGGTGAGTTTATAGATCCCTGTTGCATGCTTTGTTGTGGTAAACATTGGCCCATTTGCTGCTGTTGCTGAGGAGACTGCTGTAACACTCTTGAGGGTTGTAGGAAATCACAAGGTAGCTCGGAAGTGAAGAACGGTATCGGAGTTAAATTTCTCTCATTTAAGTCTGATCCCATCATAGCATGTTGTTCTATTTCCAATCTTTGCTGCAAGGCCCTTTGTCGGTCTACCTCCTGCATTAGCTGAATTCTTTGCCGTTCCTGCTGCTCCCTTAAACGTTCTTTACGCTCTCGCTCCTGGAAACTTTCACTAAATGGGTTATTGTCATCAAACTCAACCCTACGTTGTGCATTGGATTGATCATTTACAGATGAGACTGCGGAAGAAACTGCAGTTTCTGGGTTCACTGGAATATGAGTCACTGGTGGCGGCATTCTTGGGACATTTAAAGGGATATGTTTTCGGGGAGCATTGTCAGGCTGCCATCCTGGAACAGATGGTATCCTACCAGGATTAACTTGTCCTGGGTTGAGAGATGAATTCTGTTGAAGCTGCTGTGCCATGGAGACATTCTGCTGATTTTTTGTTGCTGAGGTACTCTCCGATATCAGATGAGGCTGAACGACTGGCACTGAAGCAATAGTTGGGATTGTACATTGCTGCTGTTGTTGCTTGATACGATATTCTTCAATCAGTTCCGCATGTTCCTTTTGCTGCTTCCGAATCTGAAATGAAAACATACTTTATTACAAATGTACTGAGTGACTAAACATACCAAAATAATTCAAATAAGATTCTTTGAGCAATCTACGTCTTCATCCAACCACATTTTTGAGTAGACCATGAATACAACAATATGGTAATACCCAGCACAGTTCTACAACATACACTGGATGTGTTTTAACATGTCTTCTATGTATGACTTAAACGAAGAACTTGCAATGAACACTTCACTGAGAGTAAAGTTTTAAAAATTCCATAACCTATAACAATCCAATACCTATAATGCCTTCAAAAGAGTTCAAACAAAGTTCTCTCTTTCATGGATTCATTTAATGCACTAAAAGCTCGGATTTAGACAATGCACTAAAAGGAAACTGGAGAATGAGACACTTTTTATTGCAAGCATAGGACATTTTTTTCTCCAAAAGATGTCATTGAAAAGTGAGCAACATTTTTTTAAGTTTTAAAGGGGCCCTCTGGTGAATGATGCCACAAGAGGATCAAGCCTCAAGCAGACCTCTAACAGAAGAACATTATTAAATGCTTATTGTTGCTAAAGTGATGCAGGATTTGGAAGATAACTTTTTTTTTTACACTGAGTGGCCCCTTTAACATACCAAACTAATATGGTGCTACTAATTTTAAAAAGATCATTGCAGCGTTTTAGAACATTTGCATTGGGAATGACCAGGGGAAACAAAAAAAAAAAACTACATTTTTCCAACAGAATGGGACACTACCTTACAATAACATGAGAAAAATAACCTGGTGGAGCACAGAGACTGGGTGGGGGTGCTTGATGGTCTTGGAATAAAAGCCATGTTTGCTCATATCATGTATTGGTTCAGGGGGCGTGGCCTGATGCTGATGGCGGCGTTGTTTTGAGTTCCTCTCTGCTGGGCCCGATCTAGCGTCATCCTGACCCCTAGACAGCAGTCTAGGGGCTCGAATCCTGGGAGAGCACTGCCCGGAGACTTCAACGGAGCGGCGCGACACCCAACATCGGCATTCCCTGCTTGCGGACAAGCCCAGAGCCGATCGAGAGAACTGTTATCCAAGATGGCGGCATCGGGCCAGAGAGGCCTGGCGCTTCGCAGAGGTAGAGAAGTGGTGGGCAGCGGGCTTGGGACTTGGACCTGGGCTGGCCCACATTGAGACCTGTAACCGGCGGGACCACCAGAGGAGCCAGTGAGAGGCTTGCTGACCCGGAAGAGTGGCTGTGGAGCACGGAATCCGGAACCACTGGAGCCCCGAGGCCAGGTTCGGGTGATTGCCTGGAGAGGGTGTGGCTGGCGGGGTACCCCGCTTTGCTGGCGGCTCTGCTGCCGGGTGGGCTGCAACCTGGGAGGTGCCTGATGGCAGGACACGACAGCCATTGTTGACATTCCAGGGGAGATGGTCGAGGCAGGAGAGAATACACACCCGGGAGGACGACGAAGGCCGGACCCCCAGTGGCAACCGCATCCACAGCTGAGAGGGGAGGAGGACCCCCCACGATCCCTGTATGGCTGACCGAGATAAACCCAGAAAAAGGAGCCAGGCCTGCTGGACCTGCAAGACGGCACGCAGATACTCTATGAGGGAGGGCCTGACTGACCACCAGCGCCATTGATCAGCAGGACTAATACCCTGGGAGTACCAAGAGCTGCATGTTAACTTGCTCACCCACCAGAGCGGGCTGTTCACCCGAGGAAGCCTAGCTCATACCGTTATTATTCCTGACTGTGATAAACACCACAGGAAGCTGCGTGGTTGGATCTGACACCGCCCATACAATTTGGGCTTACCGTGGCGGCACAGAGAACTATACCCTCACACACCAGGACCCTTGGCCCAGAGCAGAGTGGAGGAATCACTGACGCTACCACCCCTCCCAAGAATAGTGGAGTCTAGAGCACGGAGCCCTCCAGAGTGGGTGTGGCGCCAAGGAAGGACGGACAGACACACGTCCTGACAACTGCCACACTGAAACAGGGGCTAGCAGACGTTGGGCAAACCATCACGAAAGAAGGATGAGGAGGAGCCGGCCCCGGTGGCAGGTGGGGGGGGGGGGGGGAAAGGGGGGCTGCTGTGCCTGCGGTGGCGGGTTCAACAGGAGATGCCACGCTCCAAGACATTCTGAAAGCCATCACTCCCTTGCAGGAAGCACTAGACCTTAAAGTACAAGTTACTTACCTTCGGTAATGATGTATCTGGTATAGACTATTCTAGCCGCAGATTCCTTAACATAGATTTATCCCCAGGAGTGAGACTGGATTCGGAAAATCTTTGCCACAGCATCTCTGTGCACCGGGGGCGGTAACACGCGACCCTGCCCTGACGTCATCCGTGGACGTGACGTCAGCGAGGGCACATAAGTCCCACCCCGGTGCGCTGACGTCATTTTTCTTCTGAGAACTTTTCCGCGACAACGCGGAGCCATCACAAACAAAACTGTGAGAGTATGGGAACAGTGTGCAAAAAAATCTGTGAAACAAAAAGGGAAGAAGCGAATGGTGAGGAACAGCACCATTAGGGACAGTGCCAAGCACTGCGTTACTGAAAGTCATGGAAAGGAAAGAGCAGAGCACCGCTCTGAGAAGCAACCCTGCAAAGCGAAGGCGATAACCTCCCTGGAGGCAGAAAAAACATGTTAAAAATGACGTGGCAGACGAAAAAGTCTACAACCACAATCCATAAAGTGAAGGGCAACAAGTACGGAACAGAGGAGTAACGACAAAACAACCCAAGACAACACCATCAAGGAGTGTCGTATCCCCTGTAAAAAGCTAAGGGCTGAGGCACAGCCAAGAAACCCCAACCCAGAGGATTGCAGAGGAGTCAAAAACCCGAAGCAATGAAAAAAAGAGAGAGGGGGAGGAAGAGAAAGAGGGCACCCGCAGGAGACGAATGCCACCTGGAGGGAGGCGAGTGCAGAAGACCAGCTGAAGGGTCCTCTCAGAACGGGGAGGAAGGGCGGGTCGTGAAGGAATCTGCGGCTAGAATCGTCTCTACCAGGTACATCATTACCGAAGGTAAGTAACTGTGTATCAGCACATCTGATAGAGACTACTAGCAGCAGATTCCTTAACGTAGAATAGATACCCTAGCCATACCCAGAGGGGAGGAGGGTCTGCGAGAGAACCTCACCAGCTTGTAAGAACACAGGGCCCCAACAGGGGATGTGTCATGGGGACAGGAAGGACGGCCCAGCCCCCACCAAGCAGAAGCAAGCAAGAACAAGGAGAAGGGAAGGCCAAGATACCACAAGCCTACCCGAGGAGCAAAGGGCATCCGCCAGAAAACCCGGAAGGGCAGAAGGCACCCCACGAGAACCCGAGGAAGAAAATAACCACCCTCAAAGCCAGGGAAAAGAGAAGGAACGGAGGCAGAGCCTGCCCCAGGAGAAAAAAAACACAGCGAAGGGCACAGCTGAATGGGTGTCTATCCCGAAGTAGGGAACAAGGCCGGAACTTTACCACAGTCGAAAAGCGCAGACGTGAGAAAGAAGACACAGACGCGCAAAGCTCCAACAAACAAGGGACAGGAGCACACGCTGACACGGCGAGGCTCACTGAGGGGGACCAAAACTACCAGGCGTGCACAGCCAACAGCCGGCAAATACTATGAAGCAGCGGCACAGAACAAGGCGAGCGCAAGACGAAGACAGACAGCCCCCAGCTGAAATGGCGGAGAACTAGGTGGAAACACAAAGACACGACGCTGTAATCAGCATGACAAAGGTCGGTCCGATGATCCAGAGGCGAAGAGGGAAGGAACCTTATAGAAGAAGGATAGAAACATAAAAGAGAGACTGCACCAAGCGGTATACTGTGACGCCATGAAACCCGAGGAATCTGAGAAGGTATCCACGCCCAGCTAGCTCAAGACAGGGCTATACAATAGCCAACAAATACCCCACCTAGCGTATGAATCGTCCCTGAACAAAAACAGGGAAACACCTCCAAGGGAAACCCGCAGCAGAGGTCAAGAACATAAAAGGCCTGTGGGAACACCACAGATGGTTTAATAAGCAGCCAAACACCTCTTAGGGAAACCCGTAGCAGAGGCCAAGAACCGAAAAGGCCTGTGGAAAACACCACAGGCGGCTTACTAATCAACCAAAAAAGACACAAAGGGTCCAACCTGAGGACATATACAGCTGCACTTAACAGCAAAAAACACACACCACAAGCTGAAGGGCTGACACAGCAGCCAAAAGAATAGAGGGGACAACTGAAAGACCCTGAAGGCATTCAAAGCCGCACACAGCGGGCCAACCGAAACATAAGGCCCCTAAGAGAAAGGAAGGATTACGCCTCCCATAAAGCGCTGGAGGGCCGAGCTTACAGAGGGGGTGGGGGACGGAGACCCGCAAGGAGTCTCTGAATAGCGGAGTCCAAGTGGGTGTGAAACAACAGAGTACCATCAAAAGGTAAATTGACAAGACGCCCCCGAACATTCTCTGGAAAGACACCATCCCGCAGCCAAGCATGGTGGCGGAGGGCCACAGAACTCCCCATAGCACAGCCGAGGGAATCGGAGACATCCAAGGCCGAACGGAGAATGAAAGTAGCTAACTCCCGCCCATCCCGCACATGGTGCCGCAGATCAGCGCGGGCACCGTCTTGGGAGGCGCGAGACAGAAGGGACTCCGCGGAGTCCCACAGATTGGAAGTAGCCCTGGCCAACACACAAAGCGTGTTGAGTGCACGCAGAGAAGCGCTAGTGGAGGTGAAAATGTTACGCCCCCAGGAGTCCAGCCACCGAGCCTCCCGTGACGGCGGGAGCAGCACTGAAGGCAAGGAAGGAAAAGCAGCCCACAGGACAGGGCCCTGGGCCGAGGGGTGGGAAAAAAGTCTGGATCGTGCGGAGCAGGACGGTGGCGGTGAAGGAGTGGTTGAGGCACCAGATCTCCCGTGGCAGGGCGCCCCTAGAAGAGATTTATGGTGCAACGCTTCAAATGGGAGAAGTGGCTCCACCAGAGCCCTGGTGGAGAACCACTAATAAGGGGTCCGTAGGGAGTGGGGCAACCGGATTGCCCATCTGCAGAATGCCAGCGGCCGTGGAAATGGTCTGGACAAAGGCCACACTCTCCTCCGTAGGGCGCCGTGGGGGGGGAAGCAACTCCTCTGTGGGTGAAGGCTGCAAACTAAGATGCTCGTCCCCGTGCCCTGCTGGAGGGAGAAAAGACCAGCCCCTGTAGAATGGGAAACCCACGGACGAGTAGGGAACAGGATGGGTCTCTGGAGAGGGCGGAGAAGCCTGCGGAGGACTGCAGGGAGCGGAAGAGCGGGTCTGGTGGCTGTGGACGTGGAGACGGCGTAGAACCCGCCCTGGAATCTGCCGGAGAAAAGGCCACGATGGGGCGCCCAGTCTCCGTTGAAGAGGAGACAAGCAGACGACAGCCCTCGGGAGAGGAAGGAACATCCGGAGAAGAGTCGACGATCCGACGTCGGGGCAGCGCTGGAGAGTTCACCACAGGCAACGATGAGTCCTCGACCGGCACCGAAGTGTCCACCAGCGGCGCCGGGTCGACCTCCACCACCACGTGCCGCGTCAGAGAGGGAAGGGGAGGGCCAGGGCGGTGTCGGAGCCGAAGCGGCCAATAAACGGCGCCGGCCTGACCCCCGACGAGGCAGTCGCCTGCGCCGAGGACCAAGAGGGACCCGGGGAAGTGTCCCGGGTCCCGGCCTCCACCCGCAGCGCCGCCCGTGCCGGGGAGGAAAGCCGTTGATGCCGGAGAGGCTTCGGCTCGGCCTCCGAGAAGACAGCCGCCTGCCCAGAAGACCGAGGGGGACTTGGGGACGAGCCCTGAGTCCCTGCAACCTCATGCGACACCACAGGGAACCCCGCGGGGCTTGGCGGCGAGGCCGGGACGCCATGGGCCGAAGAGGGGAACCCCGAAGGGCTGCACCTAGATGGCACCACACCTCCAAAGCCTGAAGCCGAACTCGTCGGTTCCGGGGGCGAAGCCGTCAGCGAGTCCGCAGAAGGACCCGCGCATGGCGAGGAATCCACGGACATCGCAGGAAGAGGAGGGCCCAAGGAAGCCTGCAGAGCTGTAGTGTAGGCTTTCATCTGGGCCCTCGTCACCCCAATGCAGGGAAACGGCAGATAGGGTGGCGACGGACGAGGACGCATATCCCGGGAGGGACCGGCACCCTCTGCCGAAGGAGGACAGGGCCCCTTGACCCGTCCGAGGTAGGAGACGGACGCTGCGATGACACCGATCTGGACAAGCGGGCCGGCAGCAATTTCATCCGGCGCTCTTGCCGGGACTTCGGATTGAGATGCTGACAAGCCTCACAGTCCGTAGAGTCATGGTGCTCGCCCAAGCACCACATACAAATAGTGTGAGGGTCCATCGCCGACATCTGACGTGCACAAGAAGCACACGTCTTGAAGCCCGAAGGCATGGTACACAGTTCCCAACTCAAGACGCTAAAGAGGCCCGAAAACAGGCCAAGGAGCTCACTCCGGATCCGCGTTGCACGCGGAAAAGAAGGAAACTGACGTCAGCGCGCTGAGGTGAAACTTATGTGACCTCGCTGACGTCACGTCTGCGGAAGATGTCAGGGCGGGGTTGCGTGGTACCGCCCCCGGCGTGCAGAGATGCTGTGGCAAAGATTTTCCGGATCCAGTCTCACGCCTGGGGATAATTCTACGTTAAGGAATCTGCGGCTAGTAATCTCTATCAGATATTGACACCGACCTCAACCTACTTAGGGATGACCATAAGAAATTGGCGGAGCGTGCAGCAGCCACGGAACACTCCCTAAACGAACTCCACTCTGCTGTGAAAGCAACCGAAAAACGACTTCTTACTTTGGCTTCCATCATTTGAATACTGGAATCTGGGCGGAAGAGGCTGAAAATAGTTCACGGTGTAACATACGCGTAGTGGGCCTCCCGGAGAACAGCGAGGGCCTGGGTGAGCTAACATTTATAGAGCATTGGCTGTGAACGGAAGTAGCCCCCCGAGTGACTCTTTGGATTCTTTGTTCTAGAAAGAACACAGAGTGCCGGCAAGACCCCACCCCCCCCCCCCCCCCCCAGCCCAGAGCCCCTCCAAGACCGTTGGTGGTGAGATTGTTGTGCTATAAAGATCGAGATTGCATACTGGCACAGGCACAGAAGAAAGATGCGCTCAGAGTGGATAATGCCACTGTGCGAATATTTCCAGATTTCTCCAGGGTAGTCCAGAGACAACGAGCGTCCAACCAGGAGGTCAAGAAGAAGCTGCAGCAATGGACCCTCAAGTACACCATACTATTTCCAGCAAAACTAAGAGTAGCAGTCCGGGCGGTGCGTGGTTCTTTTACTCCCTGCAGGAAGTATGGGATTGGCTGGAGAGTTCACCCGAACCAGGAGCAGTTGCAGACAGAAAGGGGTGGCAGCAACAGCGGTGGGTCTCAAGACGTGGGCATTCGTTGCAGAGCATGGCGGCGCCCTCACAGGCTGAGGCACAGCTGGGGCAATGCCAGCTAATGGAGGTGGTGGCCCAACGCAGTGGGAGCCAGGCGGCTCTGGAGCTGGGGCCCCTCCACCCGAGCTCAGATTCAGAGACTAACACATCAGAGGCCTCGAGCCTGGAACTGTCCATAGTCAGGCCGAGAACAGCTGATGACATCTTTGAGGCACTCAAGAGTGTTGGCAGTGGGCAGGAGAACGACGTGATTGGACGTATCGGGCAAGTATTGCGCCCAATAATAACCACGAATACCATGCAGTGCACTACATCCGTACTTGCTTATGCTGCTGGGTTTGGGCCTGCATGCCGGGGGGAGGGGGATCTCGGAGAACGTCCCCTCCTTTTTTCTCTCTATTTTAAGCATCGTGGACGCATTTCCATGAAAGTTATTAACTGATAATGCATTTTGGATAGGTAGTGGTGTTCTACTCATACTGGGGAGGGGTCGTTGGGATTGTTTAGGACTATTTTTGAAGTTGGGATTTGATGAGTGACGCTTTATGAGACTGTGTTTGCATTACACAGATTGGCAAGGGTACACTGGGTATCGCACTGGGAGACTTGAGGGTCCACTAGCACCTCTGTGATCTAATATGGCAGGACACAAGTGCCTGACATGGAACATTAGGGGCATGGACAAAATGGCAAAGTGCTATACAGTATTCATGTTTCTCCAAAGAAGAGTTGTACAAATAGCGTTTCTACAAGAAACTCACCTCATAGACAAAGAGGGAGGATGGAGGGGTCAAACATATTACACCACGTACTCTGCATACGTCAGGGGGTTCCTCAAATGCATCAGAGCTGGGATCCCATTCCAACTCACTGACACTCTGGCAGACACAGAGGGCACGTACATAGCAACACAGGGAAGACTGGAGGACAGAGAACTAACAATAGTAAATAAAAATGCCCCAAACATTGAACAGAGTGAATTCTTCGCCAATGTTTCATGAAACCTACACGCCTGAACCTGCACACGCAAGACTACTCCTTTTACTCGGGCCTCCACAAGGTGCATGTCCAATTTGACCTTTTTCCCTCCACCCCAGACATGCAGAACCAGATAACAACTATAGAATATCTATCACACACTATATCAGACCCTAACCCTCTTTTGCTGCAGTTGCAATGGGTCCAGCCTAGACCTTCAAAACCTTTGCGGCTCCAACCAGACTTATTGGAGGAGCAGTCTAAGGAAGTTAGGAAAACACTGTTGCGAGATATAAATATAGCTGAGAACCACCTGAGGAACCATAGAGATCCAAAGACCAGGCCGCCATGAGCTCCAACCTGACCTATTCACAGCTAAAGGGGCAGTAGCGACAGAGGTAGAACGGCTGCAATGTTTTGATTATAAACACTACATAGACAAGACACATGCAGAAAGGGACAAGTCAGGCTCTTTCCTGGCTTGGCTGGCAAATCCAGAGAAGCGGGGTTCACCAGTCGCAGAATTAGAAGATGGGGAGGGTGTTTGGGCACATACACAAGAAGCGAGAAATGACACGTTTGCTAGCTACTACTCGGAGCTCTATACTACCTTCCCCACTAGAGACCTGCAAGAGACACAGGAATACTTAGTAGCCCTCCCGCTACTGCGAATCACTGAGGATGCTGCAGGGGACCTAGGAAGCGATATTACGACGCATGAGATGGCGGCTAACATCAAACACATGGCTTGTAGGAAAACCTCTGGTACAGATAGCCTACCGGTGGAATTCTATGCTACATACTCTGCTGAGTTGACACCGCAACTCGCAGGACTATATAGGGCAACCAAAGAAACTGCCTGCCTCCCAGACACCATGAGGGAAGCAGTCATAGTCCCCATCCTAAAACCTAACAAACCAGCCCATGACAGAACAGCATATCGGCCACTCTTGATGCTCAACATCTACTATATCATACTAAGTCGAATTCTAGCCAATAGTCTATTATCTCACATGACCACTCTTATACACCCAGACCAAGCCAGGTTTATCCCGAGCTGCAATACAGCCAGAAACATTAGGCGACTGTTGCATATCATAGGCTGGATGGAGAGGACCGAGGAAATGCAGCGATATTGCTGTAGACATAGGAAAGGCATTTGACAGCCTAGAATGGGAGTTTATGTACGAGGTAATGACATGTATGGGACTGGGTGAAGACTTTATTAGATGGACCCGACAGTTATACACAAAGCCCACAGCTAGAGTACGCACAGGAGGAACTATATCATGGGGATGGCCGGTGGACCGAGGCACTAGGCAGGGATGCCCCCTCTCCCTGCTATTATTAGCGAATGCCATGGAGCCACTTGCGATCACGGCCAGGAGGGGGCAGCATTACAGGGGACTTTGCACAGGACCTACAATTAATCAAATAGAACTCTATGCTGACGACCTGTTACTCTTCCTGCACGGGGTGGAGGACCTGCCGGGGCCCGGCTCCGTACTGGAGTAAAGGTGAGCTGGCAGAAGTCAAGGCTCTTCCCGGTGACATCCACTGGGCAACCTCCAGCTGACCTAGCGCAACTGCAGTGGGAACCGGGCTGCCTGCCCTACCTGGTAGACCACTCCTTCCCAGACATGTATGAGAGAAATATAGACCGAGCCCTGCGGGGTTCGCGGACGTCCATAGCCTTTTGGTGGACACAGACGCTCTCTTTGATTAGTACTTCTGCCCCGCCTATTGTACTATTTTAACACTCTTCCCCTTTGGATCCCAGTAACACTCTTCAGGAACTAGGTGCACTGATCCGGACTTTTATATGGGGGTGGGGGCAATGCAGAGTGGCGATTACAACAACACAACGACCAGTAAGGGAGGGCAGACTAGCAGTCCCCGACTTTGAGACCTATTACACGGCAGCGCAGATACAATGGCTGGTCAGAGACATCGCACAAAGACGAAAACCTGATGGCAACCCACGCATGCTTACTGATCTCTTGAGGGTACTCCTTGGGATAGCGAGGGCACCCCAGGGCAGCTCGCACAAATTGAAAGTGCAATCTCGGTGCTGGTGGAAGCTTTACAGAAAATGAAGGTCACAGTCCCATACTCCCCAGACATACTGCTGGACATGCTCAGGTCACTGCTGCACGGTGGTATCTGGCGGGACATGGAATCGTGGACTGAGGCTGGGACAACACAGATGAGAGATCTATATAAGAACACAGAGTTGCTCCCCTTTAAGGCGTTACTAGCAGAATTCAACCTGCCCCGCAGTCATTTCCTGCGGCAAAGATGTGCAGTTGGGCGCTGTAGAGCCCCCACCGCAACAGAGCTGCTACTACATGGTCCTATCAGCAGGCACTATTAAGGCGGTGTCCTGCCAGTACAAAGCTCTACAGCCTGACAAGCATAGCCAGTCCAATGGGAAACAGATTTGGGGGGGGGGGGTTCCAATCCCGCCGAAGGAGTGGGATAGTAACTTGGCCGGAGTACCCACAGTATCCAGGAATGCACTCTTTAAACTTATTAACTATTTTGTACTGCATAGATCCTATCTGACCTCAGAGAGGGTACACAGATACCCCCAGGTGGAGGAAGCAGCCTGCCACAGATGTAAAGAAGAATGGGTGCACATTCTCCAAATGTTCTGGTCCTGCCCGGGACTGCTAGAGCCTGGTAGGTCCTGGTGGATGCCTGATCTCACCCTGACATCCCAGAGGGAACCTTTGCGAGTGAATAACGAGCACTCCTTCAGATGTACATTACACTAGGGTCATGATATTGCGGCACAGGCTTTCTTGCATCATAACCGATTGATTACTAGAGAGATTTTGACGTACCCTGGTGCCTTCCCCATACCCAACACGGAGACTGGCCACACCCAACAAGCATACAATACATACGAATTACAGATGGCTGACTCATAGGTGGGGAGTGGGATATAGTTCAGTTAAGAATTAACAATGAAATCACAGGTTATGCAGAAGAAATATGAAAATGTGATGTAAAGGATCAAATTGACATTGCTAGACATCAGCCATGGTGGGTATGCAACAAAAGTAATAAAATCGGTTTAAAAAACAAAAACATGTATTGCTTCACAGTTGGCATTTCTACCTGAGAACGCTTAAATAAAGAGCACAGAAGAACTGTCTGGGTGGTTACACAGATAGAGAATGTTATTTAGAAAGAAATTGTGATTGCTAGAATTTGCTAAACTGACACTGAGACAAGGATAAATATGAAGATTCTGAGCCACTCTTAAGAAGGGAGAGTTAAGGAAACAGTGGTGGCGAGTTTCTTGAGATACCCATTTGAAGAAGGTGGTTTTTCATAGCAGGTTTGAACTGTGAGATTGACTTGATGACCAATGTCGTTAACACATTCCAGCATTGAGGGACACGGAGGCTCAAAGATCAAAAGAAAGTGGCCCAGTGGGTTTGGGTGAAACTAGCATGCTTTTCCTGGCCAATTGTAAAGTTTGTGATGTGGCCGATTAAGACAATTAGCAATTTATAATGAGCTCTGTACATAGCAGCTTGCTGGTAGTGGGAACTGAGTGTTTCGAGAGTTTGAACAGGGTGTGGGTAGCAGAACTGATTGCTTTGTAAAAGACAGACAAAGCAAGCTGGAGTAGGAAAGTCAGGAAGCTGTTGCCCTACGATGTTTTATTCATGCCATTAGTGATTTAGCTGTTTCTAATGGGAACCATGAACTAAAGTTAGGTATGCATCATGTAGAATCTAGCAGCAGTGTAGGACCTAGTTCTTCATGACATACTTTAAAACTGAAGGCAACACAGTGGTTTCAAGGCTGAGAAAGACAGTGTGAGTCTCTCAGACATGAACAAGATCGGTGTGATAGTCTGTCTGGAGTTGATGAACCTGGAAAATAAAATAAACATGACTGTGGTGAGCCATCAAGAGTCATATTGCAGTTAGACAATCTTAGATCAGGAGCCTACGGTGTGGAGTTAAGGCTGGATATGAGAAGATGATTTGGTTGGCTTCTGCATAGAGCTGCTAGGCGAGGTTGATTTCAAGGGTGGTGAAACAAGGACCCAGGATAAGGACTATGAATAGGTAGAAGTGTAGGAAAGGTTCAGAGGAGAGCAACAGCAGATTGAGTAGGATCAGTCAGAAAGGCAGATGTCAAATCTTATCATAGCAATGTACTTTGGTTTGTAATACCTTCAGCTTGGAGATTCAAATCGTGAAGGAGCTATATCACAAGATAAGGGATAATACACCATCTCACAGCAAACAAGATATAAGTCAACAAATGTGAAATAATATTACTATTGCCATCAAGAAGACTGACATCTGATCATTTCATAAAAAGCGAGCTTTGGGTGCTGGACAGGGCAATCTGTGTTGTGGGATCCTCGACTGACAACACCAGGATTTAAAAGTAAACTTATGCCAATGTTTACAAGAAAAAACAATATTACTTTTAAAATATGGTACTGAATGCATTAAGGTAGAAGGTGGAAAACACATAAGCATACAATTGTCATTCAATTACCTGCTCTAGCTGTTTTTGAACCATAGTCTGCTGTTCAATAACATGCTTTAGCTGTTCTGCATCCTCCTCTGGAAGCTCCCGACCAGCTTTTTTGGCTGTACGCTGCTTAGCAGAAAGGGCTTTTTTGGATTTTCTGTGGGCTCCAATTTGCTCTTCCAGGAACTTCTGCTGCATTTGAAGCAGCTGCTGCGTTTCCTGAAGCCATTCCTCATACTGTTTTTTCTGTGAATCATCTATGGGAAACACATCAGAAGGCAAACAGTCTATTTTAACAAACGCCTGCAGATTCCGCTCTATTAAACGTTATTATTGGCATGCGTAAGCTTCCAGCTCAGAGTTTAATGCACTTTGGTTATTTACCAAAAGAAATATAACTTGGCACAGCAAAAAATGTCCCAAATTTGAAACGGCTTGAAAAGAGATTACATAAGCCTCGAAAGGACCGCATTTCGCTTACAGAGAGAAGCAGGAAATTTCAAATATGGTAATTTACGTTACAGTCCCTCTAAGAAAGGAATATCTGGAATACTGGAAGGAAGAAACAAAAAGCCTAGTAATTTTTCTTTCCATAGCATATTTCTGCAGATGCTCTTTTAAGAGAAGAATGAGTAAAGCTAAATTTACTAGATTAATCCAAAATGAATTTATCACTGCCGCACATCAAAACCTTCACACCAACTACTCTAATGTTTTTGCCTACACTGTTTTGATAGAGATTCTTCTAATAAACCCTAACACTTCCATGTTATCTATTTTTTGGGAGAGGGTGACAAAAGGAAATAGTTTAAAAGACCTTACTGCTTCACAAGATTTCAAATTGTCAATTGATAGCGTAAACGCTGCTAGAGTAAACGCAGGATACAAGTATAGTTCAGTAGCAGTTCAATAAACTAAACTATCTCGCTGGATTATGACATCACAAATGGGTAAGGAAGATGCATTGGGGATACGCTCCTTAGAGAGTTACTATCTGGTAACTTTCCCTTTCACGCCAGATATCTCTTGGTCATGATCATGTGTGAACTTGGGAGGTCTGGCAGGGAGCTCACCTGGCTCAATCCTGCTGGAAGTTTCCATTGAAGGCATGGGCTTAACACAAGCCTGACTCAATCTGTCTCAGCCATTCAGCAGCACATCTGAATTACAAGCACTCTGTTCCAACCTCTCAGTCTTTTTCTCAATGTGGTATGGCATCTAACTCTGCTCTGCAAAGCCTGACCTGCCTCTTAGAAGCACAGCTGGCTTACGGAAGACCTACCCTTTACACCAGCCTTTTTGGCTCCGACTCCCTCCTAGCACTAAAACATACCCCACTTTTAGCTTCATTAATTTGAAAGAAAACCTCTGCATACTTAAGTATAAACTAATACAAGTAAGTGAAAAAGACGGGGAAAAAGGAAGAATACCTTTGGTTATTTTTGCAGTAATCATTTTCCCTAAGTTAAGAGGAAGAGGGCGGAGAGAGACAAAAATAGGATGAGCAGGCAGCTGAGCATAAGTGGACACTGTCAATCTCCTCAAGGCAAGCTTTTACGGTGGTCTGTCTGTGGATTCCAGTCTTACACTATTCTAAAGATTTCCAAAATTATGTCATAATTGCGTGCCATTTGCAGTAAAAATGTACTGAGAACACACAGGAACACTAGAACGCATGGGGTCGTTGGGGGGGCAATTTTTGCACATTTGTTTTAGCGCACAATGTGTCCTAGCAGCAAAAATGGACACAAGGAAGCATTTCCCACTAAAATACAACATGAAAGATTGAGATAAATGTGAATAAAAAAAAAACGAGGAATACACTAAAGGTTACTTTGCACACACCAGAAGTAAAATAACTACTTAGTAACCAACTGCGGAAATTCTTTCTAATCAAGTAACACTCAAAACAATTTACAATAAAAAAGGTTTACTTCCGAATACATTGCAAGCTAAGTGGCAACCAATGTAAGGAAAATTATGTACCTTCTTACTCTTGACTTGTAAGGGAGTGGAAGGGAGGACACAGAGAGATGGAGAACCACAGGACACAGATGACGGCTCAGAGGGACTACCTGTGCCAGGGTGCACCAGCCAGCAAGGAGGGGTGTCCCTACGCTGTTGCGCTACATTGCCGCTTTCAACTCCCCACAGCTCACAGATCAACAGAGGGACTACCTGTCCCAGGGTGCAACGGGGAGTAAGGAGGAGGCGCCCCAATACTATTGCGCTGAATAAGCGCACTCAGCTCCTGTGGTGCACGCTGTCCCCATCATATCCCAGAAGAGGCTGGGCTACCCCCCTTGGTTTGGTCTTCTGGGCATACTCTAACACCTCTTTACCTCTGACCGAAAGAGTCCACGTATACAATTAATATAAGGTTAGTGTGTTTTGAGTCCTATCAAGCAAAGATTCATATTGCTTCTGACTGCTAATCTGCACAGTTGACTAATGCTCTGTGATGGTAAAAAACGGGCACACCTGAATGCGCACAGGCTCCAGGGCGACCCCGAGTGATACTACAAGAGCAGTGATTCAGAAGCTGTGCAGGACTCGAACTCTGCTGAAAATCTCCACAGGTACACATTACCATATTTAAAGACACTTGACTGCATCCGCTCAGGACAACGTAATCACAATACTTGAACCTGTATGTTTTTAATATTTTAATGTAGCCCTTAAGTAACAATCCCCGAGTGATAATCAGAAGCTGTGCAAAGGGATGAACTCTCCTGACAAGCCCTCCAGCTATATATTATTACATCTGAACTCATTTGACCGCCTCTGCTTATAAAGCAATCACAGTATTTGAACTTAACTCTTTGTAATGCTTTTAAACTTTTGGATAACAGAGGAATGTGTTGTTATTCCAAAGGGTCAAGGGAAGGAATATGCTACTTACCAGTATGCATCTGTTCTTGGCATGTAGAGCTGCAGATCTACACACTGTGCATAGATCGCCATCTGGTGTTGGGCCTGGATGTTGCAGTTGTTTTTCTCTTGGAAAGTCTTTGGAAGTCACGAGGTATGTGACTCCTCCTTTGGATCATATTGCGCATGGGCTTCGGCTCCATCCTCGGATTGTTTTTCGCCAGCAGGGAAATGATGGAGCTTTGTAAGAAACAGGAAAGATGCCCATGTGTGCTGTATCTAAATAAGATAAACTGGAACAGATAAAGGTAGCCGGGTGGGCGTGTGTAGATTTGCAGCTCTGCATGCCAAGAACAGATGCATACTGGTAAGTAGCATATTCCGTTCGAGGCATATGAGCTGCAGATTACACACTGCGCATAGATTGTGTAGCAGTACCCCCTCCTAGCGGCGACCACCAGTATCTGTTGCAGTTGTTTGAAACAGTGTTTTGAGGACAGCCTGGCCCACACTAGCTTGTTGCTTAGTTTGCACATCTACACAATAGTGTTTAGTGAACGTGTGCGGTGTAGACCATGTTGCTGCTTTGCAGATATCATCTAAGGGGATGTTCCCTAAAAATGCCATGGAAGCCCCCATCTTATGTGTAGAGTGGGCTTTAGGGGGAACAGATAGCGTTTGTTTTGCTTTGTGGTAGCAAATCTGTATGCATTTAACAATCCATCTAGCTATCCCAGATTTGGAGATGGGGTTGCCTTTGTGTGGTGGTGAGAAAGACACGAATAGTTGTTTGGTCTTGCGAAAAGGTTGTGTTCTCTCAATGTAGTAGAGTAAAGCTCTTTTGACGTTTAGGGTGTGTAGAGCTCTTTCTGCAATGGTTTGTGGCTGCGAGAAGAATACGGGCAGTTCCACAGATTGATTGAGGTGAAAGGGAGAAATGACTTTAGGAAGGAATTTTGGATTAGTGTGGAGAACAACCTTATTATGATGCATTTGCAGAAAAGGTTCTTGAATGGTGAGTGCTTGTATCTCACTGACCCTTCTGAGGGAAGGAGTAGTTTCTTACCTGTAACTCCAGTTCTGTAGTAGGGGTATCTCTGTTATAGTCATAATCTATAATCTATGAATAGTCCCGCCCATGTGCGGGGACCCCGGAGCAATCAAAATATCTCTTAAGGTGTCCTGCATTTGCAAACCTGCAAAGACACTTAAGAGACAGACAAAAATAATACAGCCTAATAACAACACGGCTGCACTGGCCAGCACTTCCTCTGAAGTGAACACAAAAGCCAAAATAAAGTTTAAATGTCATTTTTATTCACATCTGACATGTTCCTTTATTGTATCACACTCCCTTCACCAAAATCCCTTTAAACAATAGAGAGGAAGGGGTGGACAGACAAGCCCTATAGGCTGTCATTATGTGTCTGCTAAAGGGATACCGTGCCTTTAAGAAACTCTCCAGAGACCCCCGGTATCCCAGGATGCACAGCCCAAGCAAGTTACTTTCAGTTCTTTTTTCCGGCTCCTGCTTGCAGGACCCTGGAGCTTGAGCTCTACCCTTTTGGGTGGATAGTTGGATAAAACTTGATATTTTTTGATAAATACTTTACTCACTCGACGTCTAGTGCCTTCCTCTGCTGCCTCCTGCAGTTGGGGGCAGTTTGGCCATTTTTAAATGGCTTTATTTGATAAGTGCCCTGAATGTGGGAGGAAGAAGGCCAAGACGGACCCACATGATGTCTGCATCCTCTGCTTGCCATCCTCGCATGTCCCTGCTGCGTGTGCTATCTGCAAGACCTTCTCCAGGAGGACCCTGAGGGACAGGGAGAAGATTCGCCTCCAGGGACAGGAGGAGCGGAGGACAGGTGGGACTTCGGGGCACGGAGGATCTCCCCCCCCCCTTCCTCTGCCCATGCTTCAGCCACTGGAGGGACCTCCGGGCAGAAAAAGGGGCAGAAACGGCGCCTACCGGCTGGTAGGTTGCGTTCGACGTCGAAGGCGACGACGTCGACGGCGAGGGATAAAGCAACGGTATGTGTAGAGTGGGCTTTAGGGGGAACAGATAGCGTTCGTTTTGCTTTGTGGTAGCAAATCTGTATGCATTTAACAATCCATCTAGCTATCCCAGATTTGGAGATGGGGTTGCCTTTGTGTGGTGGTGAGAAAGACACGAATATTTGTTTGGTCTTGCGAAAAGGTTGTGTTCTCTCAATGTAGTAGAGTAAAGCTCTTTTGACGTCTAGGGTGTGTAGAGCTCTTTCTGCAATGGTTTGTGGCTGCGAGAAGAATACGGGCAGTTCCACAGATTGATTGAGGTGAAAGGGAGAAATGACTTTAGGAAGGAATTTTGGATTAGTGTGGAGAACAACCTTATTATGATGCATTTGCAGAAAAGGTTCTTGAATGGTGAGTGCTTGTATCTCACTGACCCTTCTGAGGGAAGTAATAGCTACAAGGAAAGCTGTTTTCCATGTTAAAAATTGAAGCTCACATTTATGTAGAGATTCAAATGGAGGCCCCATTAGTCTTGTGAGAACGATGTTTAGGTTCCACACCGGTGAGGGTGGCACTCTAGGGGGAATTATTCTCTTAAGGCCTTCCATGAAGGCTTTTATGGCAGGTACCCTGACGAGTGATAGATGCTGTCTATTTTGTAGATACGCTGCTATGGCAGCAAGGTGTAGTCTAATAGACGTGTAGGCTAGGTGGCATCTTTGTAGGTGTAGTAAGTAGCCTATGATGTGTTGGATAGACACATCTAAGGGATTGACATTATTGTTGTGACAATAAATCACGAAATGTTTCCACTTGGCTGCGTAGCAAGCTGCTGTAGCAAGCAAGCTGTAGGTCGTCTAGCTTCTTTAATGACGTTCATACAGTCAGGGGGAAGATTAAGGTCACCAAATTCTAGGATTTCAGGAGCCAGATCTCAAGGTTGAGCTGAGCTGGGTCCGGGTGTCTGATCTCTCCATGGTTCTGGGTTAACCCCTTCCCTGCTCATGACGGAACCGTTCCGTCATGAGCCACGGTTGCCGTGTGCTCATGACGGAACGGTTCCGTCATGGCAATCCTGTCGGCGGCCGCTCCGCCTGCGCGGCGCTGTTTCCCCGCCTGTGCGGGGCGACAACGCAAATGGGCGGAGTCATGACGGAACCGTTCCGTCATGAGCACAGCTCAACTGTGGCTCATGACGGAGCGGCTCCGTCATGAGCACAGGCCCGCCGCGCTGCCCCCCCGCACCCCCCCGCGCCGCGGCGGAATTCCCGCCGCGGCGAAGGGGTTAAGAGGCTTGGAGAGAGGTGTAATTTTTGGTGCGGAACTACGGAGAGTTCCAGCAATGTGGTGTAAAACGGTTGTCTGGCCCAAGTTGGAGCAACTAGGATGAGAGTTAGGGAATGCTGCTGTAGTTTGCACACCACTAATGGAATGAGTGGGAGAGGCGGAAAAGCGTACGCAAATCTGCCAGACCAGTTCATCCATATCGCATTGCCTTTGGATAATGGGTGTGGATATCTGGTGGTGAAGCTTGGGCATTTGGCGTTCTCGTGGGTGGCGAAGAGGTCTATCTGTGGTTGCCCCCACGTTTGAAAGAATGGTTGAAGAACTTGTGGATGAAGTTCCCACTCGTGGATTTGTTGAGTTTGACGGCTCAACAGATCTGCAATGGTGTTTTGGACTCCTGGGACATGTTGTGCTAGGAGAAAAATGTTTTGAGGAATGGCCCACCTGCATATGGTTTGTGCTAGCTGAGAGAGCTGCAGAGAGTGTGTGCCGCAGTGTTTTTAGATGTAGTACATTGCTGTCATGTTGTCTGTGCGGACTAAGACAGCCTTGCCTGAGACGTGTGTTTGAAAGGCTTTTAGGGCTGGAAATATGGCCAGTAACTCCAGATGGTTGATGTGGAGTAACTTTTGTTGAGGTGTCCACCTGCCCTTCATGGTGTGATGTAGTAGCTGAGCTCCCCAGCCGGAGAGAGATGCGTCCGCAGTTAGAACTATGTGAGGAACCGGCTCTAGGAACGGTCGCCCTTTGGAAAGGTTTTTGTTGGTACACCACTGCAGAGAGCGATGGGCACGACTGTCTACCAAAACCAGATCTATTAGATGACCTTGAGCCTGGTTCCATTGGCGTGCTACGCATTCTTGGAGAGGACGCATCTGGAGTCTTGCATGAGGTACTATGAATATGCAAGAGGCCATCATCCCTATAAGTTGCATAAACACTCGGGCTGGAAGAGAGTGTTGTGGTTGAACTATGGCGCGAAAAGCTTGTATGCTTGCTATCCTGGCAGGGCTGGAGTAGGCGAACGCTCTTGAGGTGTCTATGGTGGCACCGAGGTATTGTTGTACGTGGGAGGGATGGAGATGGTACTTGGCGTAGTTTACTGTGAAGCCCATGTCGTGAAGTAGTTGGATAGTGGCGTGAGTGTGTTGTACACACTGGTTGTATGAGCTGGCTTTTATGAGCCAGTCGTCTAGATATGGGAAGACGTGGATGTGTTGTCTTCTTAGGTGTGCTTCCAATACTGCTAGGCACTTGGTAAACACTCGTGGCGCTGTGGTGACTCCGAAGGGGAGTACTTTGAATTGGTAGTGGTGACCGTCCACTACGAATCTGAGAAACTTCCTGTGAGCGGTGTGAACGGGAATGTGGAAATAAGCGTCTTTGAGGTCTATGGTGGCCGGGAAGTCGTTTTGGGAGAGCAGAGAAAGCACCATGTGAAAGTGGTCTGAGTGTATGTATTGGTTTAGGGGTCTGAGGTCCAGAATGGGCCTTAGAGAGACGTATTTCTTTGGTATGAGAAAATATAGGGAGTAAACTCCCGTGTTTTGTTGGTGGGTAGGAACTGGTTCTATTGCATTTTTTTGTAGGAGGGAGATTACCGCTTGGTTTAGAAGTGACAAATGTTCCTGTGACATTGGGCGCTGTTTGGGTGGAATGGTTGGGAGGGGTAGATGTTCGCTCTAGACAGTAGCCTGATTGAATTATTTGTTGCACCCAGCTGTCAGAGGTGATGGTAGCCCAGATAGAAAGGAAATTGTGGAGTCTGCCCCAGACTGGAGTGGAATAGTCTGGGGGAAGTGGAGGGAAGTCATTGTGTTGGGGTGGAGGCAGAGCGGGAGGTGTTAGTTTTGCCTCTGCCTTTGTTGTTGTTACCCCAGTAACTGCCTCTTTGGTAACTTCTAGTGAAGGTGGATTAGGTAGGGGTTTTGTAGGAAGTGGAATCGCTGTCGGAGGAGTAACCTCTGGTGTTGCTTCTAAAGGAGGAACGGCGAAAGGAGCGCCTGGGAGCTTGCGACTGCAAGGCTCCCATACATTTTGCCGTGTCTGTGTCCTTTTTCATTTTTTCGAGGGCTGTATCGACATTAGGGCCAAACAGATGTTTCTCATCAAAGGGGTGGTTGAGGATGGAACTTTGAACCTCAGGTTTGAACCCTGAAATGCGTAGCCAGGCATGCCTACGCAGAAGGATGCTGGTATTTATTGCCCTGGAGGCAGTGTCAGCTGCATCAAGAGCACAACGGATGGAAGTGTTCGTGATGGTTTTACCCTCTTGAATCAGTTTGTTGGCCCTATGCCTATTTGTCAGGGAGGTGTTGCATTATTGACAGCAACTCATCATAATGTGCCCTGTCATATCTGGCTAGGAGCGCTTGGGTGTTAGCAATACGCCAGCTTGGCCGCTTGAGACGCCGTCCGTTTGCCAGAGGCGTCTAGGAGTTTAGACTCCTTATCTGGCGGTTGAGCCTCACCGGATGCCTGGGAATTGGCACGTTTCCTCGCATTGGAGACTGTGAGAAAGTGCCATCTTTCTTGCATGGTATGCCCCCACTTTTTGCTGAATTGCTGAATGTACTTTGACTGAGTGTGCCCTGGACTCCTGCCAATCAGGTGCCCAGGGCCTATGTTCCTTCCCTAAAACACACAAAACCCAAATTGGCAAACCCTGGCCACATGTCAGCCCCTGGTAAATGGTACCCTTGGTACCCAGGGCCTTGTGACCAGGGAAGGCCTCTAAGGGCTGCAGCACTCATTGTGCCACCCTTAGAGGCCCTGTACCCTTACACACACACACTGCCTTTGCAGGCTGGGTGTCTGGGTGCAAGACAAAACAAAGTCGACCTGGCACACATCCCTGTGAGCCATGCCATTCACCTACACTGCCATGGCATATATCAGCCACCCCTCTAGCTGGGTGCCTTATGCCAATGGTGTGGGCGCAGGAGCCCTGTGCCCCAACAGTACCCAGGTCCATTCCTGGGCACTGTAAGTGCAGTGCTGCCACTTAAGAGTACATGGTGCTGAGAGCTCGTCAAACACGAACTCCACAGCACCATAATGGCAACACTGAAGACTGAGAAGTTTGGTATCAAACTTCTCAGCACATTAAACCCACACTGATGCCAGTGTGGGATTTAATGTACCAGAGGGAATCTTAGAGATGCCCCCTTAAACCTAACCTACAATCCACGTCTGCTCTGAGGCTGCCACACAGCAGACATGTTGCTGGACCCCTGGGTGGGAGAGCCCCTGCTCTCCTGGGCCTGCAACAATGCACATCCTGGGCGAGGTACTAAATCTCCTCCCCCAGGATGGGCAGGGGGAAGCTTCAAAGGCATGCCACCTCTGTGAGCTTCCCCAGGCCACTGCAACCCCCCACTCTGGCGGGAAGCTTGGCCGGAAACCCCAAATAAGGACAGGGGATGTGCCAGCCTGCCAACCCCTCCCCTCAGGTGGGGGAGGCGAGGTGAAGCACATCTCCGGGCTCTCGCCATCTTGAAGATGGGAAGCCCTACCCTATCAGAACTAGGCTACTGTCCCCCTCCCACAGGAGAGGCAGGATAGGGGGTGTACCCACCCCAGGACAGGGACCCATTGGTCCCTGCCCTTCACCTACCTGTAACACCCCTAAATCTAGTATTTAGGGGCACCCTGAACCTTCCTTCCCCAGATTCCAGATTCTGAAATACTAAGAAGAGCAAGAAGAAAGAAGACCTGCCCTGCAGCTGCTAAGAAGAGGAAGACAGCAACTGCTTTCGCCCCAGCCCTACCGGCCTGTCGACCCTCGAACCTGCTCCTGCTCCAACCCGGCATCTCTTGTAGCCAGCACCTCACAAACCCCGGAGGACCTGGCTATCTTTTGGCTCTAAGCCCCTGGGACTCCCATGAGTAGAGGCTCTACTCAAAACCTACTTCTAATCCCTGGCAGCAGCCCGGAACCGCGAACCCAGCACACTCTGCACCAGCCAAGCCTGGCCAGTGCCGGAGTGAACAAAGACCACGAGGACGACCCCACGGCGACTGTGACCCCGAGTCCGGCACCCAAGGACCTCCCTCGACACTCCTGAAGAAGCCTGCAGCCTCAGAACAAGGTGCCCCCCCTACCGCGATCAACAGAGGTTAAGATTTCCCAACACGAAAAGGCACCCCTGCACGCGGCGCCCCGCGGCCCCCTGTGCCCAATCCCAGGGTACCTACCTATCCTCCAACTACCCAACTTACCTTTCGAAGTGGTGGTGGCACCTGAAGAATCCTCGTCCCCGAGCTTGCTGTCTTTTTCTAAACCGGAGATTTCCCATTGAAATCAATTGAGCGCCCGAAGGCTCAAAAGCACCCTGCACCCAGCCGGCCGAGTGGCCCTGGCAGTGCAACCTCTACACCTACCTACTTCCCCGCTTGCCCTGAGTAAGTGACCAGGAGCCCAGCTCCCCACAGCCGCGTGGCTTGCTAGTCAGCAGCCACCAACCTGGGGCCACCTATCCCTCATAGGATAACATTGGGCCTAACTCTCTCTGCACCCGGCCGCCCTAGAGTCGCTGAGGGTGAACCAACTGTACCTACCTGACCCTGGGGGACCCCTGAGTCTATGCCAAGAACCTCAACTCTGCCAGTCGAGTACTTACCTTTAAACCGATAACTCTATTTTCTTCATAGGGTAACATTGACTGGCTTTTTCCTGAAATTTCTTCTAAGTGTGGACTTCTCAAATCTTAAAATATTCACCAAAAATACTCACCTGCTCTTAGGTGAGCTCCGAGTGCTGGATCTTGGTGCCCAGCACTGACTCTGAAAAATACTTACAACTGTACTTACCAGTAACCCAATTTTCTCCCATAGGAAATCATTGACTGTTTTTCTGTGAAATTTCTGCAAAGTGTCAATTTCTGCAATCTTTAAATATTCTTTAAAAATCGTATAATATCTGAAAACGTAATAACTTACCTGTTTAGCATAAAGGTCCCAGTACAGAGTCTAGGTACCCAGAACTGGATTACAAAAGTAACGAGAACATACTGTACCTGCAACTTGAATTTTCTTCCATAGAGAATCATTGACTGTTTTCTCTGAAGTATTTTCTGTCAACTTTTAAAATAGCTAAATATTGTTTAAAAATCACAGTAATTAAGTCGACTTTCATCACTTGATTCTAAGTACTGACCCAGGACTGAATCTAGGATCCAGTCCTGGAATTCCAAATGTAATCCTAAAAGTAATCTGTTGCAAATAACTTGAAATTTCCATTGAGCTCAATGCATTGTGTTTAAAATAGAGTTGCCTATTGCAACCACTTGTAACTGTTTACAAAAGTCAATTGCATATTGCAAAAGTATTTATATAAAGCATCTAATTCTGAGAAAGTATATTTTAATGCCAAGTGTTGGTTCTAAAATAAAACAAGCATATATTTTTTTTATATATAAACCATTGGCCTAGAGTTCAGTTATTGAGTGTGTGAGACCATTTGCTGACTGAGTGTGTACAACAAATGGTTTACACTGTCCTCTGATACTGCCTTACTGCCCGACCAAGCTACCACTTTAGAGAGCAAGGTTATATCTAACTTTAGCCTCTGTCAAACCTTTGGGGAACTGTGGACTCTGTACACCCTGTACCTATTGGGGAACAGTATATACAGAGCCACTTTCTCACAGAGACTACCAGGGAGTCTAGTGGTGCAGGGCCTTTAATGTAGGGTGGATCTGTTGGGGCGGCCATATATTTTTTGTCAATGCGTGGGTTAATGACCCTGGCTCTAACTGGGTTTTTAAAGACCTCTGGTACGTGCTTAATAACCCCCTTAAGCATCGGAAGAATTGAGGTAGACCTCTGTGCAGTGTCTAATGTATCGAAGAGGAAGTCCTCCTCTACGGGGTCTGTGTGGAGATCAACCCCATGGTAGTGGGCAGCCCTATGGAGTAGCTGGTTAAAGCCCATGGTGCCCCCTGGGGGGGGGGGGGGGGGGGGACGGTCTAGAGGGGTAAAGATCGTCCTGCGTTAGGGGCGTCTGGAATGTTGTAGTTGTCCCATGGATCTGGGGAGTCCGTAGGAGTAGGGTCCCCTATTGGATGGTCATCCGCTCCGTCCCCTGTGTCGTAGGGGATGTCATCATCATCCTCATCTGGAGATGGTGTGGGAGAATGAGGGGGTGGGGGAGGCAGAGAAGGAGGTGGAGGAGGAGGTGAAGGAATCCTTAAAGGGGAGGTGGCGAAGTCTCTCCTTTTTGGTGGTGGAGCTGGTGCAGGCTTGTCCAGTGATCTTTTTCTGGTGCTAAGCGTTAAATGCAGAGTCTTTGGATCCTTTGCGAGGGTTTTTTGGTAAGGATCGGGTCGAAAGAGTTCCTCTGTAGGGGGCAGATCCTTTGGTGCCGATGGTGTCGGAACCGTGGGTTTTTTAGGAGTCGATTCGGCACTGGTTCTTGGTTTGGAAGTGTCTTTTGACTTCTTCGGTGGGTTTCGGCTTCGAAGTGTGGGAGTCGAGGCTTTTCGGCTTCTTGCTCTGCTCCAAGGATGTTATCGGTGCCGAGGAGCCAGTGCCAGTCTTCGGCGCCGAGGGCTTAGGTGTCAAGCTCGGCGCGGACGAGGAAAGGAGTGTTTTCTTTTTCGGTGCCGGTGTCGATGAGATTTTTTCGGCACCGAGGGTAGGCTGGCTCGAGCCCGAGCTGCCTGAAGGCTTGATGGGCTTCTTAACCGGGCCCGAAAGCGAGTTATGGGAAGCAGTCTTTTGGTGCTTACCTAGGCCCGAAGGAGTGACCGAAGCCTTTTTCAATGGCGTGGAGGGGGTTTTAGGGTCGGGGTCGACGTTTGTACTCACGCCCCTCTGTGCCGGAGTGATGTCCTCGACGTCGGAGTCGTCAGCTTCGGAGGCGCTGACGAGGCCCTCTTCGGTGTGCGGTTGTTCCGGAACATCGATGCCTTCTTCGAAGATGTCGGGGATCGAAGTCAACGAGTGAGCCATTGTTTTCCTTGCACGTTGGTCCCGGATCGTCGTCTTCGATCGGAAGGAGGAGTAAGCTGGACAGTCCCTTGCCTCGTGTTCTGGAGAGAGGCAGAGGTTGCACACCTCATGGAGATCTGTGTGGGGAAACTTCGACCCACATCGAGGACACTTAAATAGCGTCCTTTCCATCAGCCAGGACCGGAGCCCAGGTAGGCCCGAAGGCCTTCGTCGACGACCGGAATCGAAGACTTCGATTGTTGAGAGTCGCGTTGAGTGTGGAGAACGCAATCGAGACAATACCGTCGAAGGGGGGAGGATTGCGCGCCGAACAGGGAAACTGGAACGGTTCCGAACTGGAGTGCGAAGAACACATCCGAGCCAGATGGCGGAAAAAAACAATCTGAGGATGGAGGCGAAGCCCATGCGCAATAATATGATCCAAAGGAGGAGTCACATACCTCGTGACTTCGAAAGACTTTCCAAGAGAAAAACAACTGCAACATCCGGGCCCAACACCAGATGGCGATCTATGCACAGTGTGTGATCTGAAGCTTATATGCCTCGAACATAGCTATTCAGGTGTGTTAAGAAAGCATGGGTAAACAAAGCCACAGAGGGAACAATGGGTCAGCAAAAACCCTACAGAATCCGCAAGCATGTGGCCTCTAAATGCACGCTGGTCGAAATAGACTCACTAATAGAGGAGGTTGATACTCTCCTGACCAACGGGAATACTGTGGTGGGCAAACAGGGAAGAAGAGCAAGCAAAAACCCATCCCTTCTTTAATCCAAAGATAAACCTCTAGGAACAAATACATCTAGTTTGATGGACTCACCAGTGAAACTAGGACCTGTTGCAGTAGATGAAGACGGTACTAAACGTACAAGTTACTTACCATTACCATCACAGGCGTGACATCAGCGATGTCACATAAGCCCCACCCTGGCACGCTGACATCAGTTTGCTTCGGAGAACCTTTCCGCGCCACAACATGGAGCCATCACAACAAAACTGAGAAAAGCATGGGAACAGTGTGCGAAAAAACCAGAGAAACAAAAGAGAGAGAAACAAAAGGTGAAAAACATCACCAGGGGGCACCAGAAGGCGACAACCGCAGGCCAGAGCAGGAAAGGAGCAGAGCACCACCCTGATGAACAACTGTGCAAGCCAAGGCGCAAGCACCAGGTGGCAGAAAAGCACCAAAAGGCCAGAGCAGCGAAGCCATAGCAAGAAAAGAGCAAAACACCACTCCGTGGAACCACCGTGCAAGCCAAGAGCCCTCCTGGAGGTGCAAGCATGTGAAAGCACTTGTGACAGAGAGAGAGAGAGAGAGAGAGAGACAGAGAGAGAGACAGAGAGAGAGAGACAGAGAGAGAGAGACAGAGACAGAGAGAGAGAGAGAGACAGAGAGAGAGACAGAGAGAGAGACAGAGAGACAGAGAGAGAGACAGAGAGAGAGACAGAGAGAGAGACAGAGAGAGAGAGAGAGAGAGAGAGAGAGAGAGAGAGAGAGAGACAGAGAGAGAGAGAGAGAGAGAGAGAGAGAGAGAGAGAGAGAGGTGGCGCCGGACCAAGATGGCCGCGCTGATGTGAGGCTCCGGCTGCCCGGCCCGATCATGCACCAAATATCTGCCCATGGACCCCTCGCCCACCGCTGATATGCGTGTGTAACTGCGGCTGACACTGCTGAACACTCGACGCAGGTTTCGAGCTGATTGCTGCACCTCCGTCAAAGATATTGAGCAGAACTGTGGCCGGGGGACGGGTCGGCCCCTTCTGCTGGAGGCTTATTGCGGCTGGCGTTGCTACTCTAGTACCGTGACGCCCACGCTGTGCAGGGCCTGAAGATCCGCTAGCTGCGTCGCGGCCCCCCCTTGACGTAGCGATCGGAGGGAGAGCGCAACGGAGCCTCCTTGCCGGTAATGCCTGTGTGCTGAAGTACCTGGTGGACGACTGCTGTCCCGGCGACCCCCCCCTGCTGAGTGCGGAGGTAGCGGCGGGGCCCGCCTCGGGCCTGGAGGTCTTCGTCCCCTGCTGGAGGGGTGCCCTGGGGGCCCTGGCCGTTCTGGCGTCGATTCCCCTGTGAGGTGAGAGCTCGTGGGTGGAGTGCCGGGCGGACCGCCTGCCGGCGCCTTGCTGCGGACTTTGAAGTCTGTGTTGCGGAGGGCGGAGCGGCGCCTTTGGGACCTGACGGCGAGAGGATCGCCTAACTGCCGCCGCGTCGGCAGAGGGACGGCTGAGGACGATGCATCGTCTGCCGACCACTGAGTCGTTTGCTGACTATTACAGGGTGGACACCAAAGACGATTGCGGGCCAGTCAGTGGTGCGACAAAGACTGGCAGGGAGGCACAGGTATGCTCATATTCCATGAGCAGGCGATTTACTGAGGAGGGGAGCTCACACCATGCCAGATAGGGCCGAAGAACAAGCGCGACGGAGGGAGGGCTAGCCACACGAGACAGCTGCTGACGAGGAGGATGGGAAGAATGGATAGGGCCACTACAAGGCAGCTTGTGCACTGGAGAAGCTATACTGCTGTGTGGCGCTGGGGCAGCGCCATGGGGAAATCTGACGCGCGACAATCTAAACTGCCTTTTGAGCAAAAGAAGGCTGCCACGCGCTCCGCCGCTGAGGAGTTGGGGAGCCTGGCCCGGAGCAGGCGGCTCCGGCCGTGCCTAACCCCAGTGACAAATTAAAGAGCATGCTCATAGTGATGCAGCAGAGCTTAAACACCCTATCTGGGAAAATGGACACCATGAACACCCGGCTCGACTTCTTAGTGCTGAAAGTGGATAAACATGAGGAGCAGATCAAGGAGGCAGAGAGACGGATCTCTGCCACTGAGGACACCTCCACCACCATGGCCACACAAATGTCGCAAATGGATAACATCCGCCTGATAGGTATTCCGGAGACCACGGCCACGGGGCGCATGGAAGATTACGTGGAACGGCTGCTTACCACCACGCTGGGAGCGACCTCCTTCTCGGCGCACCTGATAGTGGAACGGGCGCATAGATCGTTGGGTCCTCGGCCTCCGGTGGGCGCACCGCCGAGACCCATAGTGGCCAGATTGCTTAATTATCGTGACCGTGATGCAGCTTTACGGAGAGCCCGAGACGTCACGGACTTGCATTACGAAGGAAACTCGTTCTCCATTTATCCGGACTTCACCCTGGAGGTACAGGAAGCGAGGAGGAAATATGTCCAGGTGAAGCAGAAGTTGCTCAAAGAGAACATAGAGTACGCCCTGCTATACCCAGCCAAATTACGGATACGCCATCGAGACCGCACGATAATTTGTACCACTCCACGGCAGGCGGAGGAGTTCCTGGGGACCCTCCGACGAGCCTCCCCTGCTCATTCCAATAATAATGACCGGACAGGATCACAGTCTCCCGCAGAAGTTAATTGACAGTTGTTGCTCTCCGCTGCGAGTGGCTGGGGCCAGAATTATTGAGCAATGTTTGTACACCACGGCGGCGAGATGAGAGGAGCTCCCCTGGCCATGCTGAGGCGAGACTGTTCATGTGCGGAGTCGGAGGCAGGGGTCTCTCATGCTGCATATCGTGCTTGCGCCGGAGGGACGATGCTCCTGGACCTGCGCTGCCACCGTCAGATAAGTAACAGTGCCTGGTGTTGAACTGTGTTATGACATTGGAGCTCAGCAGCACCCACGCTGGCCTGTGGCTCATACTGCTCCTACCCACACAACCTGGACCTTAAGACATCTGGGTTGGGCTTGCAGGGGTCTTTCCACTCAAGGTTGGGCACCCTCTACCCCAGACCTCTTCCATCCCAGGTCCACTGGGGAGGCCTGGGAAGTTTCGCGATCCGGCGGAACTAGAGGGTTTGTGAGGCACACCGGCGCCCCACTTAGGGCGGTCCCCTATTCCTACGGGTTACAAGGTTATAGAAGTTCTGATTTTAGACTGTTTCAAGGTTTTTGCGTGTTAATGCTGGGGAGAGAGGGGGAAGGGTTTTGGGATTCCGGCGCGATTGGTGCGCTGTTGTGGGAGGGACAGGAGGGGGGTTCATCGTGAAGAAGCCTCACGGGGAATTGGGAGATGGATTTTGTATACTGGGCCCTGGGGCGAATAGAGGGCCTTACTGCGCTGCATGGCTAGAGCCACGGCTACCTTCCACCACATGGGCTGGGGGGTTAGTCTACCTTGTCCGAAGCCCGAGCGGGCATTCCCCTCTGACACTGCTTACGCAACATGGAGGGGACCCGTAGAGAAGGGATTAAGCTTTTGACATGGAATGTGAGGGGGCTGCGGGATCCCAGGAAAAAAAGGCAGATCCTTTCTTACCTTGACAGACATGATATAGGCATAGCTGCACTTCAGGAGATGCACACTGATCCCCGAAGCCCCCCGACCTTTGGAAGCAGATGGGCTACCCACAAGTTTTTTCAGCCTACTCCACATACGCGCGAGGCACGGCCATTCTGGTCAGGCGGGGGACACCCTTTAGATATGGAGGAATACGAAGTGATGGTGAGGGCAGATATTGCATGCTGTGGGGTACCCTGGGAACTCATTCGGTGGTCATAGTCAGTTATTGCGCCCTAACACTGATAGTCCTGACATCTTGAACGTGCTGTGGGGACAGATATTGGAGGTAGGGGCCACTCATGTCTTATGGGCGGGTGATTTTAACACGGTCTGTGATCCTACTAAGATTCGGTCCACACACTTACACCGTCATTACACGCGCAGCCAGGGAGCGCTGCGTGGGCTGATAGAGGACGGGGGAGTAATTGATTTGTGGAGATACAGGCATTCAGAGACAAGAGAGGGGACCTTTCACTCGTCCATTCATGCCTCATGGTCGAGGCTGGATTACTGGCTGGGGTCCAGAGGGATCTGCACTTGGGTAAGGGCTGTTGATCATTTGGCCCGCAAACTGTCTGACCACTCTCCGGTGTGCCTTACTCTGACTATTCCCAATGCGCAGGTCAGCCCCAGGAGCTGGAGACTGGCTCCGGAGGCACTGCTTGATGAGGTAGTTAAGTCGGAATTGGAAGATGCCATAGTTGACTTCTTTGAAAGGAATAAGGGATCAGTGGAGCGGGTGGGTACGCTATGGGAGGCATTTAAAGTAACCATGCGCGGGATCTGCATGGCCAAGAGCTTTGGGGTACTGAGAGAAATTCGCCGACGGCTTCGACGATTGGAGGAAGAACTCAAGGGGTTAGAGGCAGATGTCTGGCGGCAGGGTGCAGGAGAGGGAAGGGCCAGGATGAGGGAGCTGATAACTGAATACGCTGAAACAGCTGACAGAGAAGCGACATTTAAAGGGAAGTATGCACAGGCGAGGCAGTACGGAGAGGGAGGTAGGCCCGGTAGGGCCCTGGCGCAGGACGTCAGACAGCCCAGGCATGCTAACCATATACTGGAGGTGGAGGATAACGAGGGAAATAGCCATAAAGATGGTGCCCGGATACTGCAGACCTTCACTGACTTTTATGCAGACCTCTACCGCTCTAAGGGTACCAATGAGGCGGACTTCCCCCCCTTTTTCGGCGATATTACGCTAGGGTATCTAGAGGATAATCAAAGAGAATTCCTCTGCGAGCCATTTACTAACGATGAATTGAGGGAGGCTGTTTTTCAGCTACGATCCGGGACGGCGCCCGGGCCTGACGGTCTTCCGAGCGACTTTTACAAGCAATACTTATGGAGGTGTACGCGGAGGCTTTAGAGACGCAAGCGCTGCCACCCACAATGAGAGAAGCCCTTATCATATCTCTCCTGAAGCCGGATAAGCCTCCCAACAAGTGCGACTCGTACCGGCCTTTGTCACTCATAAACGTAGACAGTAAAATACTTACCAAAATGCTAGCCAATCGACTGAACCTCCTGATGGATAAGCTGGTTTTACCAGACCAAGCGGGCTTCATTCCCGGGAGATCCACGTCCCATAGTCTTCGCACCCTCTTTTCGATCATACAGCAGGTGGCCCCGCAGCTGCCCTTGGCGGCTGTATTCTTGGAGGCCACCAAGGCGTTCGACTCTGTAGAGTGGGAATACTTGCATGCTATTCTGCGTAATATGGGATTCCCGGTAGGTTTCTCGGCCTGGATTAGACTGATCTATGCTGCCCCGGCGGCCAGGGTGCACATTAACGGATTCACATCTGAGCCCTTCTTCCTGACGCGCGGCACTAGGCAGGGCTGCCCGTTGTCACCGCTTCTGTTCGCCCTGGCGATGGAACCGCTTGTGGCGAAGGTTCGCCAATATCAGCAGGAGAAGGCACTGCGTTGCCTGTTGCGTCCTATCTTGATTTCGCTATACGCAGATGATGTTACCCTGTATGTCAAAGAACCATAACATCAACCCGCTTTTACGGGAGTTCGTTAGATTTGGAGAGCTGTCTGGCATACAAATCAACTGGGCGAAATCCCAGATACTTCCGCTCACTCCCGATGTCGTCCCCTTTGCGCTTGATTTCCCGCTGGAGTGGTGTACTGACACTGTCCGGTACCTTGGTGTGAATGTCGCTCTGACCCGAGAGGAGGTCATCCGAGATAATTATGGGCGAGCCATGGCCAAGCTCTCTGACACAATTACTAGATGGATTGCCATGCCGCTCTCCATTGCTGACTGGATCTCGTTGGTCAAGATGGTGGTGTTGCCTAAGTTCCTCTATTACTTCCTGAACATACCCTACTTCCCGGGCTGACCCTTTTTCTCTGCGCTGCAGACGGAACTTTTGCGCCTTGTGTGGGGCGGCAAGCAGCCAAGGATAAAATGGGAAACGTTGGCAAGCCCGTATGCGGCAGGCGGACTCGAACTGCCTAACTTTGAATTATACTACATGTGCTCCCAGGCGCACTATGCGCATTATTGGTTTAAAGGTCCGAAATACACGGCCCATATGGCTGTGGAGCACTGGCTGGCTGACCCCATCCAGCTGGAGGGGGCGCTCTTGCAGCACACACCGAGGCGAATACAGGACTCCACAACCACAGACTGCACTGTACAGGCGTGGGGGTGGATGGCGCGCAAAATGCAGGCCCCAATGATCTATTCCCACCGGATGCCGTTGGCGTTTCACCCCCAATTGTCCCTCCTGCGGGAGGGCATCTTCCACAAATTCCAACGACGGCGGGGAATCAGTACGTGGGGAGATATCTATCCCAATGGGACATTTGCTACCCTCCAGCAGCTATGCCCGGAGCCCCCCCCACCGATGCTATGGAAATATTTTTGTATGCAGGCCTGCGAGAGGGGATGCGTGCCTGCACCCCGGACTACAAGCGAGAACCGCCGGTGCTTCCCCAGATGCATATACTGATGGAAGGGAGCGCTGACTGCGTCCCACTTGGTCTCCACCCTCTATAGATCACTATACGCTGAAATAGGTGCATCGCAGAGCGCTGCGCGTGCTCGATGGTCTCAGGACTTGGGACAAGAAATCTCGGACCGGGAGTGGTTCTATTGTTGTACGCAGATAGAGAAGGTGTCTGCTAGCAGCCGGCTGTGCATCACGCACTTTAAATATGTGCAGAGATACTACTATACGCCCGCCAGTTTGAGGCGGTTTGGGTTGCGGGCGGATGCCAGGTGCGACAGGTGTCGGGCAGACGACGCAGACATGCTACACTTGGCCTGGAGTTGCCCGGCCCTTCAGGAATATTGGGAGCAAGTGTTTGTTGCAGTTGGGGAAATGCTGGGTGGCACGCTGCCGCCGTCTCCACTGATGGGTGTCCTGGGTTATACCGAGAAGCTCCCTGTAGCGCACAGGAGGTTTGCCTCTATCTGTTTCCTCCTTGCCAAGTGGGGGGTGGCCTGCAGGTGGGGCAGAGGGAGGGCGCCGAAATTCAAAGATTGGATAAAGACAATGATTCTTTGGCAAGATCAGCTTGCTCTGTACTCTGACCTTCTGCCGCCCACGGCTGCCGGGCGAAACAGCCCCTTTCTCCCCATCCAGATAAGTTTGGGCTTTAGCATTCTCGATGCTCTTTGTGTTGGCGCGTAGTGTTAACCTTCTTGATCACTCTCACCGTGAGGCTAGTGAGGCGGGGTTTATTTACGTTGTTCTGTAAGCTTGTTAGAGATGCAGATCCTTTGTGCTATCAAACTGCATATTTGTATGTACCGTGACGCGGCCTGCCCTTGCTGGGTTGTAGGCAAATCGCTGTGGACACCACCGTCTTTCACTTCTTATAGCACGCTGCCGGCCACTTGTGGTTGTAGGCATTACGCTGCGTACTGACTTCATATGCTAGGGAGGGAGAGGGAGAGAGGGAGAGAGGGGGAGAGGGGGAGAGGGGGAGGGGGGGAGAGGGGGAGGGGGGGAGAGGGGGAGAGGGGGAGAGAGGGGGAGGGGGAGAGGGGGAGAGGGAGAGGGGGAGAGGGAGAGGGAGAGAGAGAGAGAGTGAGAGAGATTGCAACCACAAGCCCGGAACAGAGGAGCAATAGCAATCCATCCCCTGAAGGGAGGGGGAGAGAGGGAGGGGGAGAGGGAGAGGGAGAGGGGGAGAGGGAGAGGGAGAGGGGGAGAGGGAGAGAGGGAGAGAGGGAGAGAGGGAGAGAGGGAGAGAGGGAGAGAGGGGGAGAGGGGGAGAGGGAGAGGGGGAGAGGGGGGGAGGGGGAGAGGGAGAGAGGGAGAGGGAGAGGGGGAGAGAGGGGGAGGGGGAGAGAGGGGGAGAGGGAGAGGGGGAGAGGGAGAGGGAGAGAGAGAGAGTGAGAGAGATTGCAACCACAAGCCCGGAACAGAGGAGCAATAGCAATCCATCCCCTGAAGGGAGTAGGAGGTCAAAGGACAGGTAAGCCCTCCGCAGGTGACAGTGCCAAGGAGGGCCACAACCTCTGAAAAGAGCAGGAAGTCAAAGAACAGGCGAAATAACCCCTAACGAGGAAGACTGGGTGGGGATCAGAAACTCCAACAACAAAGGGAAGGAGCAAAAAGTAGGCCCTCACGCTGGAGAGAAACCAGCTGGAGGGATGCCTGACCGGGAGAAACGAAGAGGACACCCACAGAAGACAAGTCACCCAGAGGGAGGCGACTGCAGAAACCCAAGCAGAGGGTCCTCACAGAATGGGGAGGCAGGGCGGGTCGTGAAGGAATCTGCGGCTAGAATCGTCTCTACCAGAGACATCGTTACTGAAGGTAAGTAACTTGTACATCTGATAGAGACTACTAGCTGCAGATTCCTCAACGTAGAATAGATACCCTAGCCATACCCAGAAGGGAGGAGGGCCTGCGAGAGAGCCTCCCCGCCAGGAGAGAGACAGGGCCCCAGCAGGGGACATGGTACAGGGACAAGAAGGGAAAGGCAAGGAAAACCTAAGCCCAACCAATGGAGAACTGCCCAACACCCCCGTAGGGGCAGACAGGGCCTTAAAGCCACAAGGAACACAAGGACCACCTCAACCCCAGGGCGAAGAGGTAGAACCAGAGGCAAGACCCACCTGAAGAAGCACATACACAGTGACAGAAGAGCTGCACACACCCCCCGCAGCAAACAGCGGACAAGGCAGACGGACGAAGAAAGGCACAAGAGAAGACATCAAAGGCCACAACGGCGTAGCAGACCAAACAGGCCCACACTGGCATGCACAGCCAGCAGCAGGCAGCCCCGCAGAACGGTGCAGCCAGGATAAGCTAGACGCCGGCCGAAGGCAGAGGTCAGGAAGGGCCCGGTACACACGAAAGAAAGAAAGAAAGGAGGGACGGACCTCCTTTCTTTCTTTCTTTCTTTCTTTCTTTCTTTCTTTCTTTCTTTCTTTCTTCTCCCAAAACACAGACCGACTCGGAGGAGGAGGACGAAGCCCCGCAAGAAACCTCTGAATGGCAGAATCCGCAGGGGCGTGGAACAAAAGAGTGCCATCAAAAGGAAGGTCCACCAACCATTCCCTCACGTTCTCTGGGAAGACACTATCCCGGAGCCAGGCATCCCGACAAAGGGTCACCGAAGAAGCCCGAAACGCCCAGAGCCGAGCGAAGAATAAAGGCCGCCAGCTCCCGGCCATCCAACACATGGTGCCTCAGATCAACACAGGTACCCTCCTGAGAAGCGGCTGACAAAAGGGACTCCGCCGAATACCACAAGCAAGAAGTGGCCCTTGCTAAGGCACAAAGAGTGTTAAGGGCCCGCAAAGCTGCACTGGTGAAGGCGAAGATATTGCGCCCCCAGGAATTCAACCAGCGGGCCTCCCGTGACGGGGGAGACAACACCGATGGCAGGGAGGAAAAGGCAATCTGTAAAAGAGGGCCCCTGGTAGAGGGGTGGAGGGAAAGACAGACAGGGTCATGCGGTGCAGAAGTGGCTGGGGTACCGGATCCCCCGTGGCGGGACACCCCCAAAAGAGACGTGTGGAGCGAAGCCTCAAAGGGAAGAAGCAGCTCCTGACCCCCATAACCCTAATGGAGGATCTCCAGGAGATGATCCATGGAGAAATGGGCAGCTGGATCGCCCATGCGCAAGATCCCCGCCACCGTGGAGTCAGCCCGAGCGAAGTCCTCACCGGCCTCCGGTGGGCCCCGAGGCGGGGAAAGCAGTTCCTCGGTGGGCGACGGCTGCAAGCTAAGGCAGCCGTCCCCCAGGCCAACCGGAGGAAGGAAAGGCCAAGTCCAGAAAGGAGGAGGGGGGACCGAGGAATGAGGAACTTGAGGTCCTTCCGGCGAAGACTGCAGGCGCGGCGACTGCGATGAGCTGTCCTTGGAAGACGCCGGGGAAAACTCCACGACGAGGCGGTCCGTCTCCGGAGAAGAGGAAACCAACAACCGCCGAACCTTTGGAGAAGAGGGGGCGTCCGAAGACGACTCAGCGACCCGACGCCAGCCTGGGGCCGAAGGGGACGCCAGAACGACCTCTGCCACAACGCGCAGCGCAGGAGACCGGAGCTGGGTCGGCCAAGGAACGGCGCCGAAAAGCCGTCGACTCGCCCTCCGACTCAGCAGCCGCCTGCGTGGAGGGACGAGGGGGGCCCAGACACACACCCCGACCCCTAGCCGGCCCCTGCGGTGCCGCCAGGGCCAGCAGCCGCCGGCGCCTGAGTCGTGTCACCTCAGCCTCAGACAAGGCCGCTGCCTGCCCATAGGACTGAGGGGGGCTTGAGGACACGCCAGAGTCCCGGCAACCTCCCACGACACCACAGGGACCCCCGCAGGGGTTTGCGGCGAGGCAGTGGCACCCGGGTCCGAAGGAGGGAACCCCGAAGGGCCGCACCCAGACGGCCCCACATCCCCCGAACCTGGATGCGAACCGGTCGGCGAAGCCGCAGAAGTCCCTGCATGCGGCAAGGGATCCGCAGACGTCCCAGGAAGAGAAGGAGGTGAAGGAAGAGCCAAAGAGGCCTGCAAGGCTGCCGCATAGGCCTCCATCTGGGCTCTGGTCGCCCCCGCGTTGGGGAATGGCAGATAGGATGGCGACGCGTGGGGCCGCACCACCCGCGGAGAAACCACGCCCCCAACAGACCGGGGACCGGGCCTCGGGGACAAACTGCGACACTTACCAATAGGTGAGCGACGCCCTTACGGCCTGGGAGAAGGACGATTTCGGAGACAAACGCGGTGGTTCTTGAAGCCGTCCGCGGGGGACAGATGGGGCAACGACGCCAACCTGGACATGCGTGCCGAAAGGTGCTTCATCCGGTGCTCACGCCGGGACTTCGGCTTCATTTGTTGACCCGCCTCACAATCCGTGGAGTCGTGGTGCTCCCCCAAACACCACATGCAGATGGGGTGAGGATCCGTCGCCGACATATGGCGTGCGCAAGACGAGCGCGTCTTGAAGCCCGAGGGCATTCGCATACTGTACCCAAGAAAAAAGCCCAAAGCGGGTAAAGCACGCGGAAAAGAAGAAAACTGAAGTCAGCGCGCCGGGGTGGGGCTTATGTGACCTCGCTGACGTCACGCACGTGGAGGACGTCGGGCGGAGTCGCGTGGTGCCGCCCCCCGGCGTGCAGAGATGCTGGGCAAGAAAGTTTTCCGGGTTTAGTCTCACGCCTGGGGATAATTCTACGTTAAGGAATCTGCGGCTAGTAGTCTCTATCAGATAGGGTTGACACCTCACTTAGCCCAGTGACTGTCTTTGTACCAAGTATCACCTGCCACAATAGATATTTAGCCCTCTCAGATATTAGTAATACAGCCAATAGGGCAACCCAGCCTCTAGAAGGATTGTCTCCCATGCACAGCTAATATTTTAAATGAGGCTTTGGGCGATCCACAGTGCTAGTGGAAACAATTAGCATGTTAAGGAATGGCTTAAGTGATATTAGGAACCTCGTGTCAGCTTTGATAATTCACCTTGAGGCCTGTCTAGAGACATGTAGTAGGATGTATTCAAATAACAACCCCCATATTGAGGTGACAGGAAAGTCCACCCAAGCAATACAAAAGTTGGAGCTGCCCAAAAATACACACACTGTTAATAAAAGCAACGATCCACTCAATCAAGGCCCAAGAGTTATCGCAATCAGGAGAACGGTTGCAGGGATGAACGCATAAAATGTGTACTAATTAACAGGAAAAACATGGATGGACCTAGGAGAACTAGTGCAAACCTCAAATATTACTTCCAGTCTTCAAACGTTTCTAAGGCCCTTATGGATAGGAGTAGCTGCATTAACGGGTACACAGTGTGTTTAACAATGGTATCCAAATGATCACTAGGAAACTCAGACAATAGGGAATCCCTAAAAAATAAAGTCATTCACTACATACATTCCTTGTGCCACTGCTATACGGCCTGATGTCACTGAACTAGCAAGATTAACCTATCATTAAGAATCTCACAATGCAGTAAGGGTTCGCTTCTCTGACACCACCATAGCGGATGCTCTGATTTCATTTGGACCTCTGCAATGCAGCCTCAAGCTTTAACAGATTAAAAACAAATTTACGCTTTAAACTGAATCCTCAGTTTTCACCTCCATCTCAAGTATGTAATGTAACCAATAGTAACAAGAACCAGGAGGGGTCATGTTTATCTGATATAGACTGATTCACCGGAACACAGAACTTTGATATAATGGGCAGTCCTAGAGGTCCTAATAACAAAATTACCCCTCGCTGTGTGCCCCCTGTGGTTATCAGGGTGGAGCCTACTGAAACTTTAGTGCGGGTTACAAATTATAACCCCCATTTCACAGGGCACTGTAAATCCCAAAATGGTCGATCATTCTTCCAATAGTGACTGCAGTGCCCTACCCAAAAGCCAACCTGTGAGGCTTCTGTCCTAGAATATCGCAGGAGTCGGATCTAAGATGGCCTACCCAGAATGGGGACTTTTTGTAGATCAAAATAAAATTGTTCTCTTGCAGGAGACATGCTTTCTATCACCAGTACACCGCTCTAGCTATACTGCTTTGTACATTGCGGTAGTACCATCTGTGTCAGGCTGCCCTTCTGGCGTCGTAATCATTTGGGTATAAGGAGGCTCAACATCAACTCCCACTATCTACTGGGACTGGTTATGGAGCCTGAGTTCGGGAAGAGAATTACAATATTCAATGTATACAAAGGAACTGTTCTCAAGAAGAGAGATTCTGAAATTGCTGTAATTCTGGAAACATTTGTAGAACAACATATAGAATCTTCCCCAATTGTGATAAGTGGGGATTTCAATACCAAGTTTAAACTTCTTGATGGCACCAATCTTTTTACGAGAGAGGAAGAGGAAGCAATTAAAATACATAGGCCACTTGCCAAACCTTTAACAAACTACTTTGCTGCTGCTGTACAACTTACAGATTAAATTATTGGTTTTGGTTAGAGGGCTTGTACTGTAAGGTCAAAATTAGATTTGAGGAGGGCATACACCTTTAAAAGGGGCTCATACAAAAGCAGATTAGACTATTTAATCATTGATCTAAATCTCTGGCACAACTTAGTCTGGGGTACTACCAGAAGTTCTCCCAGTGGATGTGCTGTCAGTAGGTGAATTTGAGGACTCGTCCTCACTGACATCTCCCTCATCAGAAGTATTAGAGTTTTCTTCCATTGCCATGGCCCTATCATGCTCAGCAAGCAGGGTCTGTACATGAGCTGTGTTAGCTTTAGACCTGATGGCAAGGTTCCATGCTTTGCAGAGGTCCTTAAGTTGGGCCAACTTAAGTTTCTTGTAAGGACCCAGGTTGAACACCTGGGAGTTACCCTCTGTCTCAGACATGGTATTTAATCAGTTGGGACCTTTTTAGAAAGTTAGAAAAAATGTAGTAGACTATACTTTTAAAAGGCTTAAATGTTTAGGATGCTTTAAAAAAATCAAATACAAATGGACTTCGGGACTTAACCAAGGCCCTAACAATTCAAGATTAGAAATTTGGAGAAAAAAATCGACAAAAATTAAAAAAATATTTTTAACTAATGTAAATTGTGGATTTACTTCATTGAGTCACCTATTGACAAAGTGGTATCAGCAAATGCAAAGTCTTGTATCCCACAGCTGAACCACCAATGTAGGAAGCAGGCTCTTTATACAGTGGACCACAACGAGGTACAGTGTGTAAAGAGTCCAGGCCTACCCCAATGGGTTTACAGAGGCACAAATGATATACCAAATGCTCTCTTTTGTGGTAGTGTGGGCGAGCAGTTAGGCTTATCAGAGGGTAGTGCTAAGCATTTGTTGTGCTCCCAGAGGCAATAAATGAGACACACACTCAAGAATAAATCTGTGACCAATCTAGAAAAATAACATATTTTTATAAATGTTTTGATATAAATAACTTCGTTATCAAGTAAGTAGTTTTGCAGATATGACTTTTTACAGGTAAATAAATAGTTCCATTCAATGTCTTTACTCAGCAATGCTTCCCTATGGGAGAAAAGGTATATGTTGCATACAGTTATTTGCAATTGATTTCTTGGGGTCTCCTTCGGGACTTAGGGTTGTAGGGGGACAAGGTCTAAAGTACCAAAAGCAGTTACTTGTTCCCTGGGGCGTCCGGGTTCAGAGGTGCTGGTCGGGTTGGTAGCTGTACGCGCTACACTGGTGGAAATGTGGGGGCACCTGGAAACAGGCTGCAGAGTGGGACTTGAGGACAAGTCCGGGAGCTCCCAATGGGAGCTCTGGTCACAAGGGTCCTGGGGACAAGGGGGCACAGCCGGTTCATCAGTACCCGGGCTGGGGCGCTCAGGTGCTGAGTAGAGAGGTCTGCTGGGCTCTGTGCGTCCTAGGGCATTGCGGTTGTCGGTCTTTGCCGGTGAGTGTGCAAAATCAGGACAGCTTGGGCACTCTGGAAGTAGGTCTCTGCGGTGCTCACGACTCTCGATGGCTGTTCGGTCTCGATTCCATGGGAGTCAGGACTGGACTCTCACGGGCTCTGTTTGCTGCAATGGGTCCTGTGTGGCTCCGGCTGGTCCTGGTGTCCTCTCACTTGGTGTGGGAGGAGCAGATCAGACCTTCGGGAGCACAAGGTCCTCTTCCTGGGAGAGGCTGCTGCGTTGGTCTAGCGGGGAGCGGCAACTCCGTAGACTGCAGGAGAGCAGCTCTTCTACTCCAAGGGAGATTGCTGGCAATTTGCAAAGGACAGGCCGTTTCCTGGGGTTCTTCGAAGCCGGTCAGCTGCAGGACAAGTCGCTGGTCACGATTGTCGAGACTGGTGCAGGCAGGCAGGCAGGCAGGCAGGCAGGATTAGGCGCCAAAAGTCCACAGCAATGTTCGCTTTTTTCTTGGCTCTTCTTTGGCGTCCTCTCTTCTTGATCCATTGAATCTGATTTCAAGGGTTGTAGGGGGGACAAGGTCTAAAGTACCAAAAGCAGTAACTTGTTCCCTACCATGGGGTGTCCGGGTTCAGAGGTGCTGGTTAGGTTGGTAGCTGTACGCGCTACACTGGTGGAAATGTGGGGGCACCTGGAAACAGGCTGCAGAGGGGGACTTGAGGACAAGTCTGGGAGCTCCCAATGGGGGCTCTGGTCACAAGGGTCCTGGGGACAACGGAGCACAGCCGGTTCGTCGGTACCCGGGCTGGGGCGCTCCGGTGCTGAGTAGAGAGGTCCGCTGGGCTCTGTGCGTCCTAGGAACTTGCGGTTGTCAGTCTTTGCCGGTGAGTGTGCAAAATCAGGACAGCTCGGGCACTCTGGAAGTAGGTCTCTGCGGTGCCGACGCCTCTCGATGGCTGTTCGGTCTCGGTTCCATTGGAGTCAAGACTGGACTCTCACGGGCTCTGTTTGCTGCAATGGGTCCTGTGTGGCTCCGGTTGGTCCTGGTGTCCTCTCACTTGGTGTGGGAGGAGCAGATATGACCTTCGGGAGCACAAGGTCCTCTTCCTCGGAGAGGCTGCTGCGTTGGTTTAGCCGGGGAGCGGCAACTCGGTAGACTGCAGGAGAGCAGCACTTCTACTCCAAGGGAGATTGCTGGCAATTTGCAAAGGACAGGCAGCTTCCTGGGGTTCTTCTAAGCTGGTCAGCTGCAGGACAAGTCGCTGGTCATGACTGTCGAGACTGGTGCAGGCAGGCAGGCAGGCAGGATTAGGCGCCAAAGGTCCACAGCAATGTTCGCTTTTTTTCTTGGCTCTTCTTTGGCGTCCTCTCTTCTTGATCCATTGAATCCGATTTCCCGGTGTCAGTGTTGTCACCTAAACACTCAATTTAGGGGCGTTAAGGGAGTGGCAGGTAGTAGACAGTGGACTACTTACCTTTAGAGTGTCTAAACCCTATATATGCTCACTTCCTCAGGTTAGTGGGCATAACCCTGACCCAGAGAGCCTAATTCCGCCAAAACTTAGATGGTGGAATTCTAAAAGTCATGTTCACATCAGGTAGACCACCTTACGGGTGGTACTAGCCTGAGAGAGGAAGACGCCTCCTGACTAGCTAATTTTCCTGCCTATCCTGGCGCCAATGGGGCCCGGGAAGGTTTTACCCTGTCTGGGGAAGCCTTGGGTCGCATATCAAAGGCAATAGAGGCTTTTGAAGCCTCCAGCCTTGATATGCTGAGCACTTAACCAAGCTGCTTGGAGGAGGTGACAACACCTACGGTCAGAACAGGCAATATTTCAGCCCTTTGAGAGCGCAGGCTCTAACCTGCAGGGGATCAGAAACCGGTCTGTGGTGGTAGGCTGGCCTACACCAGTCAGCCAGCACACTAGTAGTCAGTACGTTTTCGGGGGGCACCATTAAGTTGACCTGAGTGCATGTATTAATAAATCCATAACTGGAATGAGTGTGGGCTTATTAATAAGAGATGTCTTATACCAAACATCTCTAGTTTCAGTGAAGCCAACATGTCGCTGAGGAACTCGTAAATACCAGAATCCAGCACATGTACTCAAAATGGCCATCCTGTTCACTTGTAATATCTAAGAATCGACTTAGACATCACAGGTGCGTTTCTGCTCATACAGATATGTCCACACATTTAGTATAGTGCACCCTGCCTTGGGCTGTAAGGCCTGCTGTAGAGGTGACTTACCTATACTCTATGCAGTGTCTGCAGGCATGGCACACAGAAGGTGTGCCATGTTGGGGCTTCACTTTTCTCTGCACCATGGCACGCAGCCTACAATGGCAGTTTGCATGTTGGGGCTGAGAGGTCCTTAAGGTAGCACAATACATGCTGTAGCCCATAGCGACCCTCCTTAGGGACTTACAGCGGGTGCTAAAGATTTTGCTAATTGGGGGAACCATTGTACAGTTTTAGGGAAAGAGATCTAGCACTGGGGACCTGGATAGCGGGAATCCAGTGCACTTCTGTCAAATTTTATCAGATACCAGGAAAAACGTGGGGATGACCATGTCAAAAAGGGGCACTTTTCTACAGTTGTCTATCGAGACTTGGATGGGTCAACTGTGAAAGCACAGGCGGATAGCCTCAAGTGCCAGCTGGATTGGTCTGACGTCTAGCAGACTGATGTGTAAGTTCTGTTTTTCTGGTGACCAGAGACCTCTGATCTCCAGACGCCCCAGATGAGTGTCCCACCCAAAGGTGGGCGCAATATCACCACCGTGGCCACATTGGGTGGGGGTAGGCGTGTGGGTGGAGGGTGGAAAGACCTCCTTTGAGACAGTTGTATCTCCAATCTCCTCCAGCTCAAATTCACTGCAGCATTTATGTAGATCATGATGGAATATGCCAGATAGGCCGGATGCACTTCTTGTGGAGGCACCACTGGTTGGTCCTCATGTGCCAGCGTGCATGAGTAATTAGGAGGATGGAAGAAGCCAAAGGATCAAGCAGATGCAAGGTTGTCAGGACTGGAATCTGAATTCCTGGGGAACACTGGAAAAATATTTTGAATGCCTCAGACGTCTGAGAAGGGAAAGACCAGGTCAATGTATTATCCAGTCCTGCCCCTATGAACAGGAGAGGCCGGGAAGGTGAAAGTGAGGTTCGGGCAGAGTGACTGAAAATCCCTAATTGAACAGCAGTGAAGTTGGTAGTGCAATACCCTCTGCTGTGAACCAGCCTTGAGCAGCCAGTCATCCAGTTATGGGAACAATGGGATCTCCAGCCTCCTGTGATGGGGCACAACCACTGCCATCACCTTGTTTTGTTATATCGATTTGTATAGCACACTAATGACCAGAGGGTATTCAGGTGCTTGGGCAGTTGTGTAGGTTTGTGGTCCCCAAGGTGCTTATATGAAGAGCCAGGTCTTCAGCTTCTTGCAGAACTCAAGAAGTGAGGGGGCTCTGTTGTGTTGAGGGTTGTTCCATGTCTTGGGTGCGATGTAGGAGAATGAGTGACCTCTAGTCTTGCTTTTGCGGTTGCAGGGAATGTATGGGAGTTAGGCAGAGCATAGATGTCTGGTGGGTTGGCTGTTCAGGTATTCTGGTCCTGTAGTGTGTAGGGGGTTTGTATGTGTGCATTAAAAGTTAGAATTGGTTGTGCTTGTGAATGGGGAGCCAGTGAAGCTTCCTGAGATGTAGAATGATGTGGGTGCATGTGGGAGATCGAGTAGGAGTCTTGCAGCGGTGTTCTGGAGTCCATGTAGGAGTTGTGTGGAAATTGCGGCATAGAGTGTTGCAGTAGACCTGCTGGTGATGAATGCTTGCGTGATGGTCCGTCTGGTGTTCTGAAGCAACCATTTGAAGATTTTTCACAGCAGAAAGCGTCGGTGTGTGATGACTTGAGCCATCATGATGATCCCTAGATTTCTTGCGTGACCTTTGGGTGTGGGTGTTGGTCCTAGCTCCGACGTCCATCAGTTGGAGTCCAGTGGGGAGACCTTGTTGCTGAAGAAGAATACTTTTGTCTTGTTGGATTTGAGTTGCAGACAGTTGGTTCACATCCAGTCTGCTGCCATGGTCATGCAATTGGTGAAGTTGTTTCTGGTGGTGGTTGTTTTGTCCGTCAGGGAGAGGATGAGTTGGGTGTCATGCGCATAGGAGATAACAGTGATGTCTTGTGATTAGATGATGCTGGCGGGCAGCGTCATGTATATGTTGAAAAGGGAGGGGCTGAGCGATGATCCCTGTGGGACTCCACATATCAATCTCTTGGTAGATGATATGAAGGGTGGCAGTCTGACCCTTTGGTGGTTTCCTGTGAGGAAGGAACAGATCCATTTAAGAGCCAATCTTGTGGAGTCTTCTGTAGAGGGTGTTATGACAAACCGTGTTGAAGGCCACAGAGAAGTCGAGCAGAATGAGGGCCACTGTTTCTCCTCGTTCCAGGAGGACTTGAATGTCATAGTTAGTTGCGATGAGTGCGGTTTCAGTCCTGTGGTTCTTTCTAAATCCTGATTGAGTGTAGTCTAGAATATAATTGTACAGTAGTGGCTTGGCTATCAGTATGCACAAACATGTGTTCTTACTAAATCCAAATGGTTCTTATTGGCACGGTGCTCCAAGGAGTCGAAATGGGCACCACACTCCAACACCGGGAAGCATAGCCACCCACAAAATTAATACTCCTGAGCTCAGTTAGTAATATCAAGTTAAAATGATTCCAAAATGTCTTGTTTCAATTTTATTTAGTCTTCTCATACAGCAAGCGATCTTGCCACTTCTGTAGCCAACACATGTTTCGTCATATAGGTACATCACGTCGGTAACGATACGAGTAGGAGTACTCCCCTTGACCTGATACTAGATTTGAACACGATTGCCTGTTATATTGAGGATTTGTCTGGTGTACAGATATAATAGGATATAGATGGTGGATTTTATTTTGACTGTGGACTACTTTCGTATATACCATACTGGAATTTTAGCTAGCCTAGAGGAAAGCATTGGTTGATGTACCTATATGACGAAACACATGTTGGCTACAGAACTGTCAAGACTGCTGGATGTATGAGGAGACGAAATAAGTAAAATTGAAACAAAGGACATTTTGGAATAATTTGAATCTGATACACTCAGGGGGATTATTCATTTTGTCTAGAAGATGGTGAAGTTTGAGGTGGGTTGTGAGTTGTTTGTTGATGGCCTTCTCAATCACTTTGACTGGATAGGGAAGCAGGGAGATGGGTCGGAAGTTGCTCAGTTGATTTGTGTCAACTGTGGGATTGAGGAGGGTTTCAATTTCTGCAAGTTTCCATTAATCCGGTAAAGTGGCAGACTTGATGGAGGTGTTGATGATGACGGTCAGGGTGGTGCTGATTGGTGATGTTGCCAGGTTGTAGATGTGGTGGAGGCATGGGTAAGTTGGGACCAGAGTGGATGGTCTGCATGACTGCAGCTGTGTTGTTTCAGGTGAGGGTTGTCCATTCGGTCAGGTGGCTGTCATGGTTGGTAGGTTAGCAACAAGTTCTCTGAGGTTGGGTTGGTGTGCGAAGTTGCTGTAGATATTTGCAATTTTGCTGAGGAAGATGTTGGATAGGTTGTCACAGAGCTGCTGGGAGGCAGTGATATTTATGACAGTGGCTGAGGGTGAGGTGAAATCCTCAACGACCGGGAAGATCTCCTCGCAGCTGTTGGAGCTTCCTTTGATGTGGAACACTAGTGCTTTTTTCTTGGAGTTTGTTATTTGCTGCTGATATTGTCTGAGTGCAGCCTTGTAGATAGTTTGTCTGTGGTGTCGTGCCTGGCTCTCTACTTCCTTTCTAGTTGTTTACTGTGTTGTTTGGTGCCTCAGAGGTCTTCTGTTTGCCAGCTGGCCGTTTGTATGAACTACTATACTTGGGTTTGATGGGTGTGAGGTAGTCCATGCAGTTCTTGATCCAGATGTTGATGTCCTTGTCAAGGTTGTGTGTGGGGCTAGGTTAATCCATGCTGAGGGCGCTGAGCCAGTCTACTTCTCTGAGTTAGCCACAGCTGAGGCTTGGAAAGCAGAACCTGGTAGGGGTGTTGATTTCGAAGTGGATGATGTAGTCAGGGGCGTAACACAGGTGCCCGCAGCCCCCGCGGTGCGGGGGGCGGCCCAAGCTCCAGGGGGCCCCCTCGGCAAAGCACTCTGGCCAGAGAGCTTCTGATTGCGCCTGGAGGGGGCCCCTCTTCCTACCGTGCAGGGAGGCCCCCTCAATTTTCGTTACGTCAGTGGATGTAGTGGGCGGTCCATATGAGCAGTGTGATGGAGTTGTATTTGATACTGTCACTTGTGGTGAAGATGAGGTTCAGTGTGTGTCATGCAGTGTAGGTTGGTTCTGAGACGAGCTGGGTGAGTCTGAAGTTACTCAAGCTTTTGAGGAGTTCTGTAAGGCAGGGGTCATTTAGGTCTTTCAGGTGTAACTTGAGGTCACTGAGGAGGATGTAAGCTCTGGAGTCAAAGGGGAGCGGAGTGAAGAAGTTGGTGATGAAGTTTATAAAGGTGGCTCATGGTCCGGGTGATCGGTAGGTGAGGGTTCTGTTCACGTTGAAGTTTTTTGAGATTTGCAGCTTGCGGTGCAGGCATACCATGAATTGCATGGCGTGTTCGGTGGATAGTGTGCATTTGATGGATGGATTCCTTGTACATGATAGCGAGTTCTCCTCCTAGCTTGTGAAGGCGGTCCTGTCAAGCAATTTTGTAGCCCGCTGAGATTGCCGTGGTGATGACGGGAGCCGATGAGGAGTTGACCCTGGTCTCTGTGATAAAGAGGATGTCAGATGTATTGCTACTGAGCAGGTCTCATATTTCGGTTGTGTGTTTGTGGAGTGATCGTGCGTTGAGAAACATGCATGCAAGTGGGTGTTGACAAGTGAGTTTGGTTCGGTGTCTGCAGTAGGGTGGGGGTAGAGGCATTCTTGGTGCTTGCATGGCGTGTGTGTTGGGAGGGGATGTTGAGGGCGTTGTTCGTATTTGCTTGGGGGGTGTGGGCATGTGGCTGTTAGAGAACAGGCAGTGGGTGAAGGTGAAAGCTCCTACCGTGGTGAAAGACGCGGCACAGCAGTAGTTGGGGTAACAGTGTCCTGGGTGTAGCAACCTAAGGAGTGCTGTGGAGTATTGCTGGGCGTTGATCGGACCAGGGTTCTTGTTGCTGGGTGGGATCTACGTTGGACGGTCACAGATGGGCTTGCCTTTGGTGCAAGTTCAGCGTGTCCACTCACATACTTGTTGCAGCTGCCATTAAGTAGGTCCTTGGGAGGAGTGCAGGGAGCCGTGATGGAATTTATTGTGCTGCCGGATGATAGGAAATGAAGTCCTCTTGCTTGGCTTCTTTTTATTTATTTTTTAAAGACTGTTTTGGCAGGGAAACCAGTAATGTCACTTCCTGTCCAGATGTATGCTGGGAAGACTTGAGGTGCCAAAGTCTGCGCAAAGGGAAGAACTGTGGCTTGGTAAAGAGCAGAACCCAATACAAAGAGCAGGCACTTCCTTTGAAACCCTGCTTGGGAACCAGGAAGTGCTGAGAGTAGGACCTCTGCCCAATTTCTGCTCTTGCACCTACCTGAATGCTTTCTTCTGCAGCAAGTCCAAACCTTCATGCTGATGGGTCTGTAGATGGCCTCTTGGAGAAAAGGAATGTTGGAGAGGGATGGTGGGGTGTGTTATGGGGGGGGGGGGAGGTTTCTGGCGGAAGCATAGTGTAGGGTATATTCACTGGTCTAAAATAATGGCCTGCCAGGCACGTAGACAAGAGGATTGACATCCTTCCAGCATTATCACGTGGCCCTTCACAGAGGAACTACTGTGACTTCCCTGCTGGAGTGGGGAGGAGGAAGAGGAAACAATTTGGACCTGTCAGCCACATTCCTTGCCTCTACCAGTGGAGGGGCTAGGAAGGGACCACAGCTTCCCCAAGTCTACACTCCCAGCCCCTACCCTCATCTCCACCAAACTAGTTTATTAAACTCTGGCCAAGGAGTCACGTTTGTGTGGCCCACAGTTCACACGAATGCTCTGGAGGTACTCTTTGCTTATTTTCCATGCTGTCCAGGCCACTCACCATCACAGGTAGACGACCAGGACCCGGGGTCACCAGCAGTGTCCTGCTCTTCTCCGGTCTGCCACTGGGCAGGACATGATCCTCTGCTTAAAGGCCTCCAAGAGCTGGGAGGATTGCAGGTGAGGCTCAGCATACTCTCCCCGATCGGAGGGCAGACAGTAAAGGACGGTGGGCTCCGCGACTGTCACCCTCTCTGTCTGTGTAAGGCGTGGTAGAGAGCTCTCTGGGTGTTGCAGGTAGATGAGCATGTCATCTGCTTACAGCGACACCCTATCCTCTAACCCAGTAGGACAAAAAAATCCACTCAGCTGAGTGTCCTTCCAGATCCTCTTTGCCAAGGGGTCTACACAGGAAGGGCAAAGAGAATGAGAGACAAGGGGCCTCCCAGCCTTGTGCTCCACTGGATAGCAAAAGAGGAGGAATTATTCCCTGTGATATTTAGGTAGACTCTTGGACAGCATCGTAAATGGCTGTTACAAGTGACGCATATCTAGGACCTATGTTCATCTGTTGTAGGACCTGCAAGAAGAATGGCCAGCGAACAGTGTTAAATACTTTCTCGTAATCTATCAGGAATAAAGGTACTTTGAACAAATGGGGTGGTCAGGCCTCTGCGCTCACTGCTACCCGTGGGCCGAGCCTCTGCACTCGCTCCTTCCTGTGAGCCGATTTCACCCCATGCGGAACTCTTCGGATCTATTCTTGTCCCATCCGGCCCGGGTAGTTTCCAGGCCACCTCTGATCATTTGTGGATCATGCACGTCAGCTGTCCCATAGTTTTCCCTCTCTGGCGATCCCTGCCATTTCTTCAGGTGAATAGGACACACAATATTGTATGCCTATACACACACACGCAGATATATATATATATACATCACATTTACTGGATGAGGTCATCAATGATGTCATCCATGATATTATTTGAAATGGAATCAGTTTTTTTTAACAACAGCTAAGATCTTATTACCATACCTAACTATATTTTCAGTTAAACCCTTGTTTTTCCAGTGAGAATATATATATTTTTTTTGTTTTAAAAACGGATTCCATGGATGACATCATTGATGACATCACCCAGTAAATGTGACAGTGTGCTATAGCCTTTCTGGACTGGAAATGATTCTACAACCTCCACCTAGAACCAATCAAGCGGTAATTGGATTCACAAATTGCAGGACACCCACATTTAGCAGAGGTTATCCCCTTTCTCTAGTATTCACCGGTCTAAGAAATAAAATGGCTCTATAGACACGAAAATATAAAGTCTAATATACCCTCCAACATGTTTGTTCTTCTTTTACCTTAATGGGATCGGTCTGCTAAACATCTCGTCTAGCCCACAACTTTGAGCCAAGAGTTTTACATCTGCACCTTATAAACATCCGATTTTTATAGAAATTGTACATAGCACTGAATGACAATTAATCAATGCTGGCACATGCCCAGTCATCCACAGGTGGATAATCAATTGGACAAAAGAAGCATTAGCTTTCCTCACATGTTTGTCAAGAGGCCTTGGATTTACACCACAACCTATTTGAAACATACCTGTGAAACACACACTAGTTGTGGTCAGTCACTACCTTGTTTAACATGGAATACTTCTTGAACTCAAAACTTTACTGGTAGTGCGTACCACAGAACATTTACCAAACTGAACCAGACTTGTCTTCAGGATTACAGTACTGGTCTTCTATACAGACAAACATACATATACACAGTATTTCTAAGCTGTATATGATAGTAGGCCATTTAGTTAAGACTTTATTTATTTTTAATTCTCTAGGGGTTCATGGAGTAATGTGAAAAACAGTAACCTGTATTATGTTCTCAGTAATGTCATTTGATGTGTTATGACTGATGCCATCAATGAACAAGTTACTTACCTTCGGTAACGATATATCTGTAAGAAACATTAGTTAGTTATAGATTCCTTACCTTAGAATTATCCCCCGGCGTCAAACTGGATCTGGAAAGTTTTTCATCAGCAGTCATCTGCGCGTTGGAAGGTGGCGTCGACCAGCGTTGAATGCAGCAGCGGTGCCGGAGGAAGCAGCGCTGGTGGCTGCGTAATAAGGTCAACTTGCACCGATTCGGATCCAGGCCTAGATCCAAGTGGGGCCAGCGGCGCCGGAGCCGTCGCCAGAGAAGGCCTAGGTCCCCCTATCGAGCTTGCAGGGCCTGAAGGCGAGCCGGCGGGTTTCGGGCTGCCCAAAGATGGCTGCATCACCTCGCAAAAATTTACAAAGCTGGGCAGGAGTTGCCCCGGGAAGGGAGGGAAGCCCGGAGTCGACTCTTTGGGCTCCACATGCGGAGCCGCGGGAGGGGCTCCACGTGCGGAGCCACTGGAGGGGCTGCACGTGCGGAGCCGCGAGAGGGGCTCCAAGAGGCACTGCCCGCATCCCTCATTGCGTCAGCCGACTGACGCGGAGAAGTCGAAGAGCGACAATGCTTCTTCGACTTCTTCTTGTGCTTCGACTTACCCGACCCCGGGTGCAAAGACTCCGAAGACTTGGTAGACTGATGATGGTCCTGCAAGCAGTCCCTCACCCTCCCTCGCGACATCGACCGGCGCAGAGCCAACTGCCGGCGCACATGAAGCTTTCGGGAACGCTTCCGCAAAGCCTTCGAAGCTATGGACCGGCAGTCGGAGCACGACTTGGGGGAGTGGTCGCGCACTAGTGAAAAGAGGCACACGCGGTGCGGCTCCGTACCAGACATCAGTCGACTACAGGAACGACATGCTTTGAAGCCGGGCACCAGGAGTCGCAGACTCAAATAGACGTCGACAAAAGTCGCTCAGAAAGTTCAGCCAAAAAGTGACTGGAGGTATCGCTCTCTCCGGATCTGCGCTGGCTAGTGCGGAAAAAACTGACGTCAGAGCGCGAGGGTGGCGTCTAAGTAGTTACCGCGACATCATACCGGCGACACGACTCCAACGACGAACGTGGAGCCGACCGACGCCACCTTCTCACGCAGAGGTATTGCTGACGGAAAACTTTTCGGATCCAGTCTGACGTCTGGTGGTAATTCTAAGGTAAGGAATCTATGACTAACGTGTTTCTTTCAGATGATGTCATTTAACAGGCTATAAGCGATGTAATTTGCCAGGTTGCAAGCAGCGCCATGATGGGGATGCTCACTGAACTATAACTGACAAATTTTCCCCCAGTTTTTAAGCATTAGTACTTGTGTAACTTCCTGACCTAACTAGAACGTCCCTAACTATTTTGTCAGTGAATTTACTATACCAAACTATGTCAGTTAACCATTGGCCAGGTCGATCATCCAACTTTGAGCAGTTTCCCAACCCCCGCTGTGCATGTCCTTTGGCCATGAGCAGCGGATGGGGGGGGGGGGGGGGGGGGGGGGGCTGTGACGCGGTTGGGCGCAGAGCCGACTTCTGGTCAGGCCCTGTGCCAACCTCCGCAGCTGTAAAGAAAAGGTAAGAAATTGAGTAAATACTTGGGAGGGATTTGAGTCCTTCTCAAGTAATAAGCTTGAAACTTTCAGTCTACTGGGAACCAAGTGTCCCATTTGAGCACATGACTCTCTCAGGGTAGCAAGACACAGCGGTCCTAGCCCTAGCCAGTGGAGATAGTATGAGATAGTAATACAGTCCTCAGGTAAGCAAAAAACACCACCCAATAAATGATTGTCCATCTGGTGCTTTTACTAACAAAAAAGGAAAACTACTCTATTATACACACACTACTTAATACTACACAATAATTTACACATTTTACAAGTAAGAAGGCGGAAATACCTATTGTGACATCCTCCTAACAGTCAACACTCTAGGAAGCCCTGAATCTAAGACCAGAATACATCCCACGCCACACATACTAGACAAAATATACGGGGTGTAGTTATCAAAAGGCAAGCCAACTGGTTTTGTCAGGATATCACTATATTCATAAAAGACGAAACTTAACAGAGCAATACAGAGCCATTAAAACCGACAGGGATACCATCTCACAATGACATTCTTTACAACTTGCAATGGTTTACCGCTAACCTGGTGATAATAAAGTATTTGCACAACCTTCATTAAGACATATAAAGCATTATTGTAAATTTGTCATTGTCAGTAAAGTATTAAAATATCAATAAAGTATGATATGAGCTTGAGTCCTTCTTTTACTTTCAAAAGACTGGGAGCACATCCTTGGTATCCACCAAAAGGGGTCCTGACAGCCCAAGCCTCTGAGCAAACACTCATGCTCTAGGTGTGCTTGAAACTGTTGAAAAACTCCCTGGTGTCATGAAATGAATCCCCTAAGACACATAGGGCAAAGTTAAGATAAGGGAAAAAAAAAACCTTAGTGCGGCTCCTGTGGGGACTGCCAGACTGTACTTAGGAACATGCTTGTGGCATCCCTGCCCTTTCTGGGGCTCCACTAGCAGAATATGCAAATGATAAATAGCCCTTGCAAGGACTTATGGGGGTGCCCAGGCCCCAGCTGATCCTATCCCCATGACTGCCCGTGGATGCAACCACTGCAGGAAAAGTGATACGTGGGGCACCTACAGTACTTTTTTGGGGCGTGTTCAGGGGGAGCCCCAAAGCCCAGTGGCCTTTCTATACATGCAACGTGGGAACTGGCACCCTTCCCAGCTCACGTCAACATTGACTGAGGGTGGGAGCAGGAACTAAGCAAGTGATTGTGCAAATTTGCTCCCAGGGACACGTGGGATCCCAGAAGCTAAAAGATTTGCGGGGAGTGGGCTCCATGCACACCCATCACAGAGTGTTACTTTTTTTTTTTTTTTTTACTTTTTGCGTCGCCCTTTGGGCCTTGGCCCTCCCTGGGGGATCAAGAAGCTTCAGGGAGCGGAGCACTACTCTCTCCATTCCCGGCTGTTCCCCTTAGGGATCGTGCTCCTTTCAGTGTTTTCTCAGCCTCCGGTGGACCATTCTGGACGTGTTAAGTGTCATTTTGCTCCTGGTGACTTCAGTAGCTGTCACTCGAGGCCTCCTGGCCCACACACTCCAACATCATTCCACTGTCAAAGCTAAATAACAAGAATCACAAGGTTGGGAACTTGACTCTAATGGACAATTGCTCAACACCTATTTAAAGTCTCTTTAATATGGAGTATGAATACTTGACTCACAGACCTTGTAGGAAGCTGTCTCTCTACATAGTGGACCACAATGAGGTACAATGCGTAGACACTCTAGGAGACCCTTATTGGTTTATAGAGGCACAAGTAATAATCCTAAATGCTCTTTTTTGTAGTAGTGTGGGCGAGCAGTTTAGGCTCATCAGCGGATAGTGTTAAGCATTTACTGAACACACAGAGTCAGTAAGTGAGACACACACTCAAAGAAATCCGACACCAATTTATAAAAATAACAGATTTTTATATGAATTTAGACACCAAGCTCATCATAATTGGGTAAGTACTTTTCGGGTTATCACTTTTTAAATATAAAGAAATACACTTGTGTTCGAGGCTTTTAAAGGGGTAATGTTACCCCATGGGAAAGAAACAAACTGCATACGGTCACTTGTCAATGACTTACAAGACTGTTCTTCTGGGCTTATGGTAAGTATGGGGCAAGGACCAAGGCAGCACCAACCGTTTACCTCGGTCGGCTCTGGGGCATCTAGGTGCAGAGGTGCTTTTCGGCATCAGGTGCCCCTTTTAAGTCAGTGGGGAAAGAGGAGTCCTGATGAAAAGAGGCTGAAAGCAGGGACTGGGGGTCGAGGGGGGAGTCCGGTTGAACCCACTGGAGGGGTTCGGGTATCAAGGGTCTCTAGCACTCAGGGACACAGATGGTTCACTAGTACTCGGGCTGGCGGGGGGGGGGCTCATGTTGAAGGGGTGCTTTGTCCGGCGAGCGTGAAAGGCGCAAGGCTCTTGCAGTTCTCAGTTTCCTGCAGAAAGAAGCTGCAGGCGGGGACTGGGGGGCCAGTCTGGTTGAACCCAAAAGGGGGGGGGGGCTCAGCTTTAGAGGGTCTCTGGACCCCATTGCCACCGTCAGTTCATCTGGACTTGGGCTGTGGGGCACGTGTGCAGTGGTGCTTTCCGGTGACAGGTCATAGTGGTCAGAGGTTTACTTTCTGTATCAGAGATCTGGTGAAGAGAGGAAACCAGGGCAGCAGGGTCACTCTCAATGCTGGCCTTGGGGATCCAAATGTCCCTCAACAGCAAGTCAGTCTTTGTGCTGTTGGAGTCAGGACTGGACCACTAACAAGCCTTGGTTGTGGCAACTGCTCTGGGATCCAGGGTATTGGTGCTAGGCATCTCCTGGGTGTACTGACGTCTCCAAACTAGACAAGGAAACGGATCTGACCTCCAGGAGCATGAAGACCTTCTCCTGTCATGCTGCTCCTTTGGTGGGCCCCATGGCCGGCAACACGGTGGACAAGGGAGATGATTTTTGGTGCCTTTAGATGAAGGGAAGCAGCTCCTCTGCTCCAAGGGAGTTATTGCTGACAAGATGAAGTCGTGGGTCGCTAATCCACAGCTTTGGGAGGTGACTCCGCTTTCTGGACAAGCCGGATCCGTGCATTTGTCGAGGTCCAAAAACAAGGCAGGGTTTTGCATCAAGTGGTGCTGAAATACTAATTTCTCACATTATGGGCTCTTCTTTGTCCTTCTTCAAGCAGAGACAATTGATTTCCTGGAGTCAAGGGCCACCTAAATACTCAATGTAGGGGTGTTAAGGGGAGTGAAGGGTAGTAGCCAATAGACTTTTTACCCCTGTGGTCACTGTGGGGAGTGGGCATCACCCATTTCTAGGCTGCCCACCCTAGAGGTGTGTTCAGCCTGGCAGTGCAACACGCCTCCTGACTATCTAATTTCCTGACTTCCGTGGTGACAAATGGACCTCAGGGCAGTGAGTTGGCATCCTCCAGGCTTGCACATCAAACGCGGCAGAGGCTGTGAAGCCTCTGGCCTTGATATGCGGATTTACTAGCCTTCCTGCTGGAGGAGGCATTGTTTCCGACCTCTGAGAGCTGGCACTCAACTTCTAGAGGGTCAGAAACTCATCTGTGGTGGTAGGCTGGACAAGACCAGTCAGCCAGCACACTAGAGGACTAGTAGGGTTCAGGGATTACCTCTAAGGTACCCTCTGGGTGCATGTATTGATAAATCAATCACTGGAATCAGTGTGGGTTTATTCATACCAGGTGTTTGATACCAAACTCCACAGGTTTCAGAGAAGCCATTGTGTAGCTGGGTAATGAATATGCTACTTACCAGTATGCATCTGTTCTTGGCATGTAGGGCTGCTGACATTCATATCTGTGCATAGATCGCCGCCTAGTGTTGGGTCCGGATGTTTGCACGTTGTTGTCCTGGAAGAGTCTTCGAAGTATCCTTGGATAGGTGACTCCTCCCCTGGACTACAGTGCGCATGGGCATCCTCTCCATCCTCAGATTGTTTTTCGCCATTGTGGCAGTGATGGAGTAGATACAGAAAGTGATGACCATGCTTGCAATAATTCTGAGAGCTGCAGCTGCGACAGGCGCCGGGGAGGAGGGAGGGCGATATGAATGTCAGCAGCCCTACATGCCAAGAACAGATGCATACTGGTAAGTAGCATATTCAGTTCGAGGCATGTGGGCTGCTGAATTCATATCTGTGCATAGAATACATAGCAGTGCCCTCTATTGGCGGCGGCTACCCGTGCCAGCTGCAGCGGTCTGAAAAAGTGTTTTGAGAACAGCCTGTCCTACAGCTGCCTGCTGTTTTGACTGCACATCTACGCAATAGTGTTTTGTAAATGTGTGTGTAGTGGACCATGTGGCTGCTCTGCATATATGATGCAGGGGAATATTTCCTAGGAAGGCCATGGAAGCCCCCAACTTGCGTGTTGAGTGGGCTCGTGGTGGAATAGTTAATGTGCGTTTTGCCTTTTGATAACAGATTTGAATACACTTAACTATCCATCTGGCTATCCCTGCTTTGGAGATGGCGTTACCTTTGTGGTGTGGGGCAAAGGCAACGAACAGTTGTTTTGTCTTCCTGAAGGGTTTAGTCCTGTCGATGTAGTACATGAGGGCCCTCCGTACATCTAGTGTATGTAATGCCCTCTCTGCAACAGTTTGTGGGTTTTGGAAGAAAACGGGCAGTTCAATAGTCTGGTTCATGTGGAACTGCGATATTACCTTGGGCATGAATTTGGGGTTGGTACGTAGTACGACCCTGTTGGCGTGAACCTGAATAAATGGCTCTTGAACGGTTAGTGCCTGGAGTTCACTAACTCTTCTTAGGGAAGTGATCGCTACCAGGAAGGCTACTTTCCAGGTAAGGAATTGAATCTCGCATGAGTGTAGAGGTTCAAAGGGTGGACCCATCAGGCGTGTGAGGACCAAGTTGAGGTTCCACATTGGAGCCGGTGGGTGACTAGGTGGAATGACTCGTTTGAGTCCTTCCAAGAATGCTTTGATGGCAGGCACTCTGAAGAGAGAGAGGTGCTGCCTGGTTTGCAGATAGGCTGATATTGCGGTCAAATGGACACGTATAGAGGTGTACGCCAGATTGCATCGGTATAGGTGTAAGAGGTAACATATGATGTTGTGGATGGATGCGTCCAGCGGGTTAATGTCATTATTACCGCAATAAATGACGAACCGTTTCCATTTGGCTGCATAGCAAGCTCTTGTAGTGGGTCTCCTGGCCTCCTTGATGATGTCCATACAGTCAGGTGGCAGATTGAGATAGCCAAACTCTAGGACTTCAGGAGCCAGATCGCCAGGTTCAGCTGTTGCGGATCTGGGTGCTGAACCTCTCCATGGTTCTGCGTCAAATGCGCGGGTTTGATCCGCAGCCTTTGATGCGGTACCACGGAAAGTTCGAGGAAGGTGGTGTACCACGGCTGGCGTGCCCACGTGGGAGCAACTAGGACGAGTGTCAGGGAGTGTTGTCGGAGTTTGCGAGCCACCAGCGGTATCAACGGTGCTGGGGGAAAAGCGTACGCAAATTTGCCGGACCAGTTCATCCATATCGCATTGCCCTGCGACTGCGGGTGTGGGAATCTGGCGGCGAAGCTTTGGCATTTTGCGTTTTCGCTTGTCGCGAATAGGTCTATTTCTGGGTGACCCCACTGCTGGAAGTACGGTTGGAGTACCGATGGGTGTAACTCCCACTCGTGCATCTGGTGGCTGTGTCTGCTGAGCAGATCCGCCATCTGGTTGTCCTTGCCGGGGAGGTGTTCCGCCATGAGGAACATGTTCCTCTGAATGGCCCACTTCCACATGCTCTGAGCCAGATGAGACAACTGTGGAGAGTGTGTCCCTCCCTGCTTCTGTATGTAGTACATTGCGGTCATGTTGTCCGTCCGGATCAACACGACCTTGTTGCACAGATGTACTTTGAAAGCCTTCATGGCCAGGAAGATTGCCATCAGTTCCAGAAGGTTGATGTGCATCTTCTTCTGTTGTGTCGTCCATAGTCCCTGCACTGTGTAGTGGAGTACATGAGCTCCCCATCCCTGGAGAGACGCGTCCGCTGTCAGTACTATTTGTGGAACAGGCTCTTGGAACGGTCGGCCCTTGCAAAGGTTTTGTGGATTCCACCAATGCAGAGAGTTGTATGCCCGACCGCTCACCAACACTAGGTCTTTCAACTGTCCTTGAGCCTGATTCCACTGACGTGCTAGGCACTCCTGAAGTGGGCGCATATGTAATCTCGCGTGCGGGACTATGAAGATGCAGGAGGCCATCATGCCTATCAACTGCATAAACACTCGCGCTGGAAGCGAGTGGTTGGGTCTGAACTTGGAGATCAGCGCTTGTATGCCGTTGATCCTCACTAAATTTGGCTGAGCTGTGGCCGCCAGAGTGTCTATAGTCGCACCTAGGTACTGTTGTACGTGTGCGGGCTGGAGATGAGACTTTGGGTAATTTAGTGAGAATCCCAGACTGTGAAGAAGGTGAATGGTACGGGACACGTGGCTTGCACATTGCTGGGCTGATCTCGCTTGAACGAGCCAGTCGTCTAGGTAGGGGTAGACGTGTATGTGCTGTCTCCGTAAATGTGCCGCCACCGTAGCTAGGCACTTTGTGAAAACCCTGGGCGCTGTTGTCACGCCGAAGGGAAGGACTTTGAACTGATAGTGCTGCCCCTGAACAGTGAACCTGAGGTATTTTTTGTGTGAGGGGTGGATGGGTATGTGAAAATACGCATCCTTGAGGTCCAGTGATGCTAGGAAGTCTCCCTGCTGGAGAAGCGGAAGGACTTGCTGTAGAGTGAGCATGTGAAAGTGCTCCGAAAGAATGTACTGGTTCAGGGGTCTCAGGTCTAATATAGGCCTGAGCGACCCGTCCTTTTTTGGAATTAAGAAGTAGAGGGAGTAAACCCCCGTGCCCCGCTCGTGGACGGGTACGACCTCGATAGCGCCTTTTAGAAGCATACTTTCTACCTCTTGCTGTAAGAGCGTCAAGTGCTCTGAGGACATAGGACGGTTTCTTGGTGGTATTGTGGGTGGAGTGGAAGTTAACTCCAGACAGTAACCGTATTTTATAATATCTTTGACCCACCTGTCCGTGGTGATGGAGTTCCACGTGGACAGGAACCGTTGTAGCCTTCCCCCGACAGGTGTTATGTGGTCGGGAGGAAGGGAGAGGGCGTCACTGCTTGTTCTTGGGGGAGGACCTGGTGTTGCCGTAGCCACGTCCTCTGCCCTTGGTACTGGAGCCACGATAGCCACCTCGGGTGTTCTTATCGTAGGTGGTCTGCGTATTACCCTTGTTATATGTTTGTTGTGACCCCTGTCCTCTGCCTGCTCCCTTGTTTCCGGGGCGACGAAAGGAGCCGCTCCGAAAGGACTGAGTTTGTAGGGCGCCCATGGACTTTGCAGTGTCCGTGTCCTTTTTTATCTTCTCGAGGGTGGCGTCAACCTCAGGCCCGAACAAAAAGTCGGGGTTGACGGGCTGATTAAGTATATTGTTTTGTACCTCAGGCTTGAATCCTGAGATACGTAGCCAGGCGTGACGTCGTAGGATGACGCTAGTGTTGATGGCCCTGGCAGCCGTGTCAGCAGCGTCTAGTGCACATTTGATGGCAGCATTTGTGAGTAGCTGTCCCTCTCTGATAAGGATTTCTGCACCTTCTTTGTAGGGGTCAGGGAGGTGTTGAAGGAGTTGCTCCATTGTGTCATAGTGCGCCCTATCGTAGCGAGCGAGGAGCGCTTGAGTGTTAGCTATGCGCCATATGCTTGCAGCTTGTGCGGCAACTCGCTTGCCGGAGGTCTCCAGCACCTTGGACTCCTTGTCCGGGGGAGGAGCGTCACCCGTTGTCTGCGAGTGTGCCCTCTTGCGGGCATTCGCCACAACGATGGAGTCGAGTGATAATTGTCCTCTGATGTAAGTAGGATCTCCAGGTGCTGATCTGTATTTCTTATCGATCCTGGGGTTTATCACTCGTGCCCTGGTGGGTTCCCTGAAAATGTCAGTGGCTGGCTTAAGGACCCCCTTCAACATTGGCAGAGTCTTTACATGTCTTTCTGAGGATGCAAAGGTGTCCATTAGAAAGTCATCTTCGATGATATCAGAGTGAAGCTGTACATCATGGTTGTTCGCCGCCCGTTCAATCAGAGCGTTGAACGCCGCAGTATCCTCTGTGGGTGACGTTTTTGCCCCATATAGTTGTGGGTCCTGTGCATCAAGAGGTGCACTGGGGTCTGCAGGGTCGCCCCAAGTTTGGTCAGGGTCCTGCTGGTCATCAGGGTCCGTGTCCACATGGTAGGGGACTTGTTCACCCATGTAGTCCTCCAATGCATCCGTGTCGGAGCGTGTGGGGGAGGCCCGGTGTGGATCCTGGTAGGGTGAATGAAAGGGTTCATACAGGAGAGGTTCTGTGTCCACAGGCAGCTTCCTCTTTAGCGGGATCCTGAAAGGTTCCAATGGCGGTTCCGAAGTTATCCTTCGGTCGTGGAGAATCATCCTGCCAGTGTCGGCGTCGATGACGCGTGACGGAGACGGCTCGACAGGCGTAACCGCAGTTTTGGTGGCCTGTGTCCTGAGTTGAAACGCCTTCGGGATTGTGGATGGAGGCAAGCCGAAGGTAATGCTGGTCGGCACCGACGAAACCGCTGGATCGATCGAACCCGACTGGTCCTGGAGGGCAGCCTTGGTTTTGCAGCCTGGCATTGCGCCAGGCCGTACTGGGGGCGCCTTAGAGGTCGTGGCCCCCGCCAGGGTCGTCGAGGCGGCTGCAGATATCTTCTGCGCCCGTGGTGCATCGAGCCGAGGTGCGGAGATCACCGTCGACGTCTTCGACACGTGAGGTTTCGGTGTCGTCGAGGGAGTGCTGCGAGGCGTAGCAGGCGGGACGGCCCTCGGTGTCGGTGGCGTCGACGCCGGTAACCGAGCAGGTTTTTCGGCGCCGATGGCCTTCTTCCGTTTGTCGACTCCCATGTCGCCCGTCTCGAGTTCGGCACCGAAGTCCCCCTTGGTGCGGTCGGTGCCGACACGGTGCGCCGGCGTCGAAGGTGTTGAAGGCCTCGATCCGACTAGCGCCACTTTCAGTTTCGGTTTCGTAGGAACCTGAGCAGCTTTCGGTTTCGGTTTCGTGGAAGGGAAACCAGCTGGCTTAAGCGGTAATGGCTGCCGCTGAACGTCCGAGGCCGGGCCCGAGGGCGGGGCCGAAGGACTGCGTGATAGGTCTCGGGTAAGGCCCGAAGGCGATCCCTCGACCGGAGCCATAGTCTGTGGCACTGGTGAATTCTCGGTTTGAACAGGTAGGCCTTGTTCATCATCGGAGCTACTCTCTTCGGCCCCTAAGGCCTCCTCGTCGTCTCCTACCTCGGTGTCGTCTTCACCTCTGTGGAAGAGTGACTCGTCGGCCTCGTCCGATCCGGGTTCTTGGTCGGAAACGGGACTGGAGGGTAAGACTTCTACTTCTTCGACGTCGTCCGCGTCGTCGAAGATGTCAGCTGGGGCCGGTGCCGCGTGCTGCGCTTCGAGCCTCGCCGCTCGACGATTCCGCAGAGTCTTCTTTGAACGGAACCGGGCACAGGCCATACATGTCGACTCGTCGTGGTCCGGCGAAAGGCATTTGTTGCACACCGGATGGACGTCGATGTGGGGGTACTTCGCATTACATACCGGACACCTTTTGAATGGCGTCCTCGATTCCATCGTCGAAGTAGTTGATGGACAGGTAAATGCGAACAAAGTCGGTGCTGAAAGTTAGTAAACTAACAGAGAGTATCGAAAACCGATCGATAAACAGTACCGACGCGAACTAAAGGCCTTGTGGCCTCGACAAAATCTTTTCCTAACTTGAGCTAAGATAGCACATCCGAACCCAATGGCGGAAAAAAACAATCTGAGGATGGAGAGGATGCCCATGCGCACTGTAGTCCAGGGGAGGAGTCACCTATCCAAGGATACTTCGAAGACTCTTCCAGGACAACAACGTGCAAACATCCGGACCCAACACTAGGCGGCGATCTATGCACAGATATGAATTCAGCAGCCCACATGCCTCGAACCTCATTTTACCAGTGCCCAGTACACACCTTAAGATGGCTTCCCTGCTCACTTGCAATATCTGTTAATAGAACGAGACGTCACTGGGGCACATCTGCTCATGCAGATATTACTAACCCCAACGAGGCGTTGAAGCGCATTTTCGGCGAGTAGCACGCTACTCCGGAACCCATAAAGGATTAGTGTTGAATTAGTATAGTGAAACATGAAAGTAGCAGGCTACTCCGGAACCCATAAACAATTAGTGGTGAATTGGTATAGTGAAATATGAAAGTAATTTGAGTGGTGGATATTAGTCAGTTATTTGGATTGAGAAGGATGGCGGAGGGATAGAAAAGGGAAAAAAGGTTTGCATTTCAAAGTGCTTGCTATCCCTAATGAGGTGTTGAAGCACTTTTTTGGCGAGTAGCACGCTACTCTAACCCATAAAGGATTAGTGGTGAATTAGTATAGCGAAATATGAAATTTGAGAGGTGGGCATGTCCTCACATAAAATACAATGCACCCGGCCTTAGGGCTCAAAGGCTTGCAGTTGGAGTGACTTCCATATATTAAATGCAGTGACCTTGGAATGGCACCCAGGAGTGTGACGTTATGTTTTTACTCATGGTTTGCACCATGTCATGCAGTCTGCAATAGCAATCTGTGTCAATTTGTGTGTGGGTCCCGTAGGGGGACATAAGATATGTTGCAGCCCTCAGTGATCTTCTTTAATATACAGTACTCTAGGTACTAGGAGGGTACCATTTATTAGGGATTTACAAGGGTGATAAAGTGCCAACTGTAAAACAATCAGACATACCTTGTTTTAAGGAAAGAGCACTGGTACAGAGGTCTGGTTGGCAGGCCTCATTGCACCGTCGGAGGTGAAAACCAGCATCTAGTAGCTAAAAAGGGGGGCAAAAAGTGTGTGAGGGTACTGCAACAAAAAACTCAATTTCCTACAGACCTCTTCTATGCTATAAGGCTCTTAACAGTATACATATGGAATCAGAACAACACTTCAAACTGAACAAGTTACTTACCTCAGGTAACTCTCTTTCTGGTGGATACTCAAACTACAGCTGCCTCACCTTTTGAATTCCCCCCGACATCAGATTGCGCCAAACGTTTTTTCAGCAATTGCTATTGCACCGATTAGTGGTGCCATCGGACTCTGCAGTGTCTTTGCACTGCCTCTGGAAGTGATGGCACAGAACCTTATATAGGTGCCACTCCTGAGAGTAGATGTACATTTTCTTTTGAAACCTTTGTGCATCATCAGACACAAATCAACAGTACCATTTTGAAAGTGTGATACTGCAAAAACTGATTTGAGACCTTTCTGGAACCATAATAGGGAAAAAGGGTCAGTGAGGAATCTGTGGTTAGGTAGCGTATCCACCAGAAAGAGCATTTCCAAAGGTAGTAAACTTGTTCTTCTGATGGACACTTCAAGATAGACTCTGAAGCTTTTGAACAAATATCAAAGCAGTACATTCCCAAAGTTGGAACGTCTGAATAGTAAACTTACACCAGGACGTTCTGCATGACAAAGTGGGCAAAAAGGCCCTCTCTCCAGACTTGTGTCAAAACAGAAATGACTGGTGAAAGGGTGGACGTACACCCATTTGGCAGCCTCTCAGATGTCCAACACTGGAGCACCTCTTGCCAACACCATTGTGGTGTCTTGGGTTTGATGGAATGTCCCTGAAAGTCATCAGGAGACTCCCTGGCCATGAGCATTATGCATTTTACATAGAGGACAATCCATCTGGACGAGCTATACTTCTGAACTGCACTTTCTTTCTAAGTACCGTCAAATCCAACAAGAAGATGGTTGCCCACCCAGTAACTTGAATGTAGAGGACTGAGAGAGATTCTGGTCCAGTGTATGCTCTCTCAAACTTATACAAATAGAAATGAAGTATACTGTTTCGTATTGGCTCCTGGGTCAAGTATTCAATGTATGGATCTTATAAGTCACTGGAAGTGTTTGTTTAGTGGAGCAAAAGCCCTCACCCACCCTAGGGAGGCATGCTTCATCATCGGGCCATGCTCCTCGTTGGACCGGTGCTGCAATGCAATGCAATGCCCAACAATCACTGCAATGGGGCTCTTTGGAGGAGATCTTTCTATTGCCAATCTGGGTGTCAAAAGGGCATCGCAAATACCCCCAATGTTGGAGGACATCAACAAGACTGTCTAGGAAGATTGGTGTGGGGAGATTAACAAAAGAACACTAATGGTCGTTTTTATTCATCAGTGGGGTCTATGTTCAAATTAACCTATTTTTTTCTTGCGGTTGAGTTCCTATCCTAAACAGGAAGGAAGTGTAACCCCCCCACCTCTAGTGAATGGATAACATTTGTCCATACAACTTACATCCCAGATTTCAGTTGACTAAATTTGTATTAGTGACTGGTAAAACACAAATAATGACAAAAAGACGCATACAATGAATATCAAAATGAACACAAGGCAATTCACTCTGTCTCGTAGATTCCTGACCGAAAGGTAGGACAAAATCATAATCAATTCATACATGGCAATACAATCAACATAATATGAATATGCGATCCATGCTCATGCAGAGAACTGTGTACTTTGGTGAATAATCAGCCATCAATGGTGGAAAGTGACATGTATTGCAGACAATCGTTTTCACCAAATAGCTCGATTCGCACCCTAAATTCCTCATTATAAGGCCACGTAGGGTAGGTGAATGTTGGAGTGTTCTCCAGTCATATGTAGAAGGTGAACAGATGTACCCATTATTACAAGGTTAGTTTCTTACCTTGTAACGGAGCGGTATTCCACAAGAGACCACTTTTCCCACGAGTTTACTGGCGGTACCCGTCGTGTGCGGATACAATACCTCACCTCAACCTGGCAACAGCTCAGAGGAGAGGCACCGCTCTCTCTGTCGGTATCACAGACTTTTAACAGAGCTGGAACCGGAGGTACACGACGGGCACCACCAGTAAACTGAACACACCAAACGTGGGATTACTGGTTTTGTATTCATGTATTAGTTTTCACATAATTATTTTGACTAAATATTCCTTCACCGCAGTAGCACAAAAATGTCTTGGTCCTGACGAAAGCCACGACACCTTGTAGGGTCCCTGAGGCTGAAACATGTAGACCTTCTCGCATCCACTAAATGCAGTTATTTTTTCAAACTGCAAATGCTCTGCTTTTGATCCGGACACTGGGAACGAACCAATAAAGTTTGCATCGCTCCTAGTACTCCGTTTTAATTTCACCACCTATACTATATTATTCTTAGGTTTGCACTGCGTCAGTCACCCGATTAACTAAAAGTCTTCTTCTCTGAAGGATTTAGTAAATCCTCATACAGCATAGGAATAAAAACATCCCTGAGCTCCTCCCTCACAGTGAGGGGGTTGAAGCCCTTGGCGGGGCTAGGGTTCCCCGTCAAGAGGAGAATCCCAGATGATTAAGCATGCCACCTCAGTGGGTGATGGGATTACGTCCTAATTTAAGGACTCCTTTATCTATGCAGTGAAATCGTCCTTTGCGGTCTCTTTCTCCAGGCGTAGATATTTTCTTAGACCTAAGGATTTCTTGTGCTCAATGGTTAGTATTTAGGGATCTAATCCTTGCAGGTCTTAAAATTTCCCTAGGACCCCCCTATCACCCTTTCGTTTTCGCAGTACACACCCCTGTGTGCCGTGCCTACAACCCACTGCCCTGGCAACGGTCAGCCACCTTTCTAGCTGGGTGCACTAAAGCAGTGGTGAGGGTACAGGTGCATGAGCCCTGAACCCTACAATGTCTAAGTCAATACTTAGCCATTGTAAGTGCAGTAATTCCATTAAGAGTATATGGTGCTGGGAGTGTATGGGACTTCCCAGTACCATAATGGCTTTACTGAAAACCGGGAAGTTTGGTATCAAACGTCTCAGCACATTAAACCCACACTGATGCCTGTGTAGGATTAATGAAAAATGCACACAGAGGGCATCTTAGAGATGCCCCCTGAAAAACGACCTAACATCCATGCTGATTGGCTGCTCGCCAGCTTCCACCACCAGACATGTTTCTAGACCCCTGGGTCGAGAGCCTGCTGCTCTCGGGGGTCTAAAACAATGCACATCCTGGGACGAGGTGCCAAGCTTCCTCCCCCAGGATAGGCATTGGTCCACGAAGGGGAAGCTTCAAAGGCTTGCCGCCTTTATGAGCTTTCCCAGGTCTTTGCTGCTTCTATCAACTGGCCCGCACCGCTTCTGACCCCCACTTTGGGCAGGAGAATCGGCGGGAAAACCAAGTGAGGAAGGAGGTGTGCCCACCTTTGCCAACAGCACCCCTCAGGTGGGGGAGGCGAGGTGAAGCACAACTCTCAGTCCCCACCATCTTGCAGATTTGGGGACCCAGCCAACCAGAGTTAGGCATATGCCCCCCTCCCACTGGAGGGTGGCATAATGGGGGGTGTACCCACCCCAAGGAAGGGACCCAATGGTCCCAACCTTTACCTACCTGTAATGCCCCTAAATCTACTAATTAGGGGCCACCCCGAACCTTGCCTCCTCAGACAAGAATCGACTAAGAAGAAAAGAAGGACCGAAGAAGCCGTGCTGAACTAAGAAGAGGACGACGCCCACTGACTTGGCCCCAGCCCTACCGGCCTGTCCCCACCTCAAACCTGCAGAAGCGAAATCCTGGTGTGCCCTGCAGCCAGCAACCTCAAGAACCCCGAGGAACTGCCCTGCTATCCACAGAAAACACGGTCTCCTATGAGCACCGGGTTTGCTCACACACAGACTCTGGCTCGGGCCAAATCGGTGAGTCTGCACCACTCTGCACCCGATGCCCACGGCCCGAGTTCAAGTGGCCCAATACCACGAGGAGGTCTCCCCAGCAATCCTGACTTGAGATCTGGTGATCTCTGACCTGCCTCGAATCTCCCAGTGAAGCCTGCAGCCTCTTTCTGGAGGAACCCTGGGACCGGAGCTGGTAAGAAAACCTGATGCCTAAGGACACCCCTGCACCCGAAGTCCCACGGCCTTGGGTGGCCCAACCAACAGTGCCCTGCAACTCCAGGCATCCTAACTTACCTCTCCAACCGGTAGTCACCTCCAGAAGCCCTTCGTCCCCGAGGCTTCAGTCTTTATTGAAACCAGAGAATCCCCATTGAAATCAACCGGGCACCCGAAGCCAAAACAGCACCCGGCACCCAGCCACCCCTATGCCGCTGCGGGTGTGCTTTGGGTGCTAACTCGGATGCCCCTTTGTCATGAGCAAAACCCCAGGAACTTTGCTCCCACAACCTTGTGGCCGGCTCGTGAACAGCCACCAACTGGAGGCCCCTTAGCCCCCATTGGATAACATAGGGCCTCAGCACTCTGCACCCGGCCGCCATAGTGCCGCTGAGGGTGTGTAGAGAGTGCATCCTTGACCCTGGGGAAACCCTTATTCTAACCACAGAAACTCAACCCCAAAGACAGAGTATTTACCTGTTAACCGATAACTTCATTTCTCTCCATAGAAATATATTGACTGTTTTCTCTTGAAAAATGTTCGAAGTGTGGAGTTGATTTGTATGAAAACCTGAAAATCTACAACTGTGCAAAACTGATTTTACTCACCTTTTCTCTAGGAAATGTCCCAGTGGGATATCTAGGCATATCACACTGAGTAGAAAAAGTAACTTAAAAAGTAATCTGAAAAGTAATCTGAAAAGTAAGTTCGACTTTTTAAATTACCTGTATTACAATCAAATTGCATTTGAACCTGCATTCAATTGTAAAAGATTGCATAAGATTTTGCAAAACATTTATGACTTACCTGTGCCAGGCTTGGTTCGAGAAATGAAATAACTTAATATTTGTATACAAACAAAATTGGTCCTAGTTCAGTCTTTGAGTGTGTGCCATCATTTGCTGATGAGTGTGTACAACAAATGCTTATCACTACCCTCTGATAAAGCCTTGCTGCTCGCCCACACTACAACAAATAGATATTAAGGTGCTATCTACGTTTACCTCTGCCTACCTTTGGGGTTCAACTGGACTCTGTGCACACTATACCTCATTTTGGTATAGTATATACAGAGCCAGCTTCCTACATTGATGGATCAGCGGTGGGATATACAACTTTGCATTTGTTGCACTAACTTGGTTACCACCTGATCACACAACAGAACTCTTCAATTGTCTTTAGAATGTGGATTTTTTTTGAATTGACACATTTTTTTTTCAAATTACTAAAAGTCTTGTTAGGGCCTTGGTTAAGTGCCTTTAGAATTTTAGAAAAATAAAAGTTCTCTTTAGTTAGGGATAAGAGGGGATAGAAGTTTTTGTTAATAATGTCTCTTAACAATAACCCAGCTGTTAGTGAAGATAACCATAATGGCACAAAAAAACAGGTTGAGGAGCTCAACCTCACACCCCTTATCTCCATTTACAATTTAGGGAGATAAGGTCTCTAAGCAAACTTAAAAATATAATCATTAAGTCCCATCTCTCCAAACAAAAGCTCCAGGAGATGTTGCCAGGGTATGCTAAGGACCATCCTTCTGAGAATGGTGAAGACCTCTCAGATGAAGAAGTAGAGGGAAGGGATGAGGGTAACTACCACTCCCCACCACACTTCACAGGGAGGGAAGGGCCCACGTGCCCCTGACTCCCAGATTAAACATCTCAGTACCTAGAGCCCACACAGGTGGATCAGGTGCTACTGAGGACATTGAGGACAGCCTCAATGAGGAGGACAACCTTTTAGTAAGGTTGACCAAAAGATTGGATCTAGAGACCAGACTCCTGGCTCTAGAGAAAGAGAGAGCAGAGATGGGCTTAGCTTCCATCAATAGTGGCAGTAATTTACTAAATAAGTATAAAGAGCAATCTTATGATCCTAAAATCCCCAAAGGGATTGTCCTTAAATATGAAGAGGGTGATGATATCACACAATGGTTCACAGCCTTTGAGAAGGCCTTTGAAATTAGAAAAGTGAAGTCGTCACACTGGGGGGCACTCCTTTGGGAACTGTTTACTGATAACTGCAGGGACCGACTCCTGGCACTTACAGGGGCAGGTGCTGGGTCTTATGACCTCATGAAGAGTACTGTGATTGAGGGCTTTGGACTCACAACTGAGGAATATAGAATTAGATTCAGGGGGACTCACAAAAACCAAAATCAATCCTGGATTGACTTCGTTGACTACTCAGTTAATAAAGCAGAAACAGTGGTTCTGTTGGGAATAAACTTAGTTTAAACAACACTACATGTATTCGATAACTGCTGCAATAGTCATTAGATACAGTTATAAAGACACACACAAGTACACCAATTTGGGTAACACAAAGTGATTTTCATTTTCACTGTATTCGAATCCACATAGATATTACTACTGTACAGGACTGACCAACAAAAACTGAAATATACCACAAGATACTCAGTGACTAATAGTGCATAATGACATAACAATCAAACATAAATTGACATCAAACACATATATACACAATGATGAATATGCTACTTACCAGTATGCATCTGTTCTTGGCATGTAGGGCTGCTGACATTCATATCTGTGCATAGATCGCCGCCTAGTGTTGGGTCCGGATGTTTGCACGTTGTTGTCCTGGAAGAGTCTTCGAAGTATCCTGAGATAGGTGACTCCTCCCCTGGACCACAGTGCGCATGGGCATCCTCTCCATCCTCAGATTGTTTTTCGCCATTGTGGCAGTGATGGAGTAGATACAGAAAGTGATGACCATGCTATACAGTAATTCTGAGAGCTGCAGCTGCTACAGGCGCCGGGGAGGAGGGTGGGCGATATGAATGTCAGCAGCCCTACATGCCAAGAACAGATGCATACTGGTAAGTAGCATATTCAGTTCGAGGCATGTGGGCTGCTGAATTCATATCTGTGCATAGAATACATAGCAGTACCTCCCATTAGCGGCGGCTACCAGTGCCAGCTGCAGCGGTCTGAAAAAGAGTTTTGAGAACAGCCTGTCCTACAGCTGCCTGCTGTTTTGAGTGTACATCTACACAGTAGTGTTTCGTAAATGTATGTATAGTGGACCATGTGGCTGCTCTACATATATCATGTAAAGGAATGTTTCCCAGGAAAGCCATGGAGGCCCCTAACTTACGTGTTGAGTGGGCTCGTGGGGGAATCGTTAATGTGCGTTTAGCCTTTTGATAGCAAATTTGAATACATTTAACGATCCATCTGGCTATACCTGCTTTGGAGATGGCGTTGCCTTTGTGTTGTGGGGAAAAGGCAACGAAAAGTTGTTTTGTCTTCCTAAAGCTCTTGGTTCTGTCTATATAGTACATGAGGGCTCTTTTGACGTCTAGTGTATGGAGCATTCTTTCAGCGACATTTTGTGGATTCTGAAAGAAAACAGGCAGTTCAATCGTTTGATTCATGTGGAACTGCGATATTACTTTAGGCATGAATTTGGGGTTGGTACGTAGTACGACCCTGTTTGCGTGAACCTGTATGAATGGCTCTTGAATGGTTAGTGCCTGGAGTTCACTAACTCTTCTCAACGAAGTGATTGCTACTAGGAAAGCTACTTTCCAGGTGAGGAATTGAATCTCACATGAGTGGAGAGGTTCGAAGGGTGGACCCATCAGTCGGGTGAGGACCAAGTTGAGGTTCCACACTGGTGCTGGTGGGTGTCTTGGGGGAATTACTCGTTTAAGTCCCTCCAAGAAGGCTTTGATGGCAGGCACTCTGAATAAAGAGAGGTGCTGCCTGTTTTGGAGATAGGCTGCTATTGCGGTTAAATGGATACGTATTGAGGTGTATGCCAGATTGCATCGGTATAGGTGTAAGAGGTAACAGATTATGTTTTGAATGGATGCGTCTAGCGGGTTAATGTCATTGTTATTGCAATAAATGACAAACTTCTTCCATTTGGCTGCATAGCAAGCTCTGGTAGTGGGTCTCCTAGCTCCCTTAATGATCTCCATACAGTCAGGTGGCAGGTTTAGGTAGCCAAACTCTAGGACTTCAGGAGCCAGATCGCCAGGTTCAGCTGTTGCGGATCTGGGTGCTGAATTTCTCCATGGTTCTGCGTCAAATTCGCGGGTTTGATCCGCAGCCTTTGATGCGGCACCACGGAAAGTTCCAGAAAGGTGGTGTATCATGGCTGGCGTGCCCATGTTGGAGCAACCAGGATGAGTGTCAGTGAGTGTTGTTGCAGTTTGCGTGCCACCAGCGGTATCAACGGCGCTGGGGGAAAAGCGTACGCAAATCTGCCGGACCAGTTCATCCATATCGCATTGCCCTGCGACTGTGGATGTGGGAACCTGGCGGCAAAGCTTTGGCATTTTGCGTTTTCGCTTGTGGCGAATAGGTCTATCTCTGGATGACCACACTGTTGGAAGTACGGTTGGAGTACTGACGGGTGTAGCTCCCACTCGTGCATCTGGTGGCTGTGTCTGCTGAGCAGATCCGCCATCTGGTTGTCCTTGCCTGGGAGGTGTTCCGCCATGAGGAATATGTTCCTCTGAATGGCCCACTTCCACATGCTCTGAGCCAGATGAGACAACTGTGGAGAGTGCGTTCCTCCCTGCTTCTGTATGTAGTACATGGCAGTCATGTTGTCCGTCCGGATCAACACGACTTTGTTGCACAAGTGTACTTTGAATGCCTTCATGGCTAGGAAGATTGCCATCAGTTCCAGAACGTTGATGTGCATCTTCTTTTGTTGTATTGTCCATAGTCCCTGCACTGTGTAATTGAGTACATGAGCTCCCCATCCCTGGAGAGACGCGTCCGCTGTCAGTATTATTTGTGGAACAGGCTCGTGGAACGGTCGGCCCTTGCAATGGTTTTGTGGATTCCACCAATGCAGAGAGTTGTATGCCCGACCGCTCACCAACACTAGGTCTTTTAATTGCCCGTGAGCCTGATTCCATTGACGTGCCAAGCACTCCTGAAGCGGGCGCATATGTAGTCTCGCGTGCGGGACTATGAAAATGCAGGAGGCCATCATGCCTATCAACTGCATGAACACTCTCGCAGGAAGGGAGTGTTGGGGTTTGAAATTGAGATCAGCATTTGCATGCCGTTGATCCTCACTAAATTTGGCTGAGCTGTGGCTGCCAGAGTGTCTATGGTCGCACCTAGGTACTGTTGTACGTGTGCGGGATGGAGATGTGATTTTGGGTAATTTAGTGAGAATCCTAGACTGTGAAGAAGGTGAATGGTGCGGGACATGTGGCTGGCACATTGCTGGGCTGACTTTGCCTGAACAAGCCAGTCGTCCAGGTAAGGGTAGACGTGAATGTGTTGCCTCCGTAGATGTGCGGCCACAGTAGCTAGGCACTTTGTGAAAACTCTGGGTGCTGTTGTCACGCCGAAGGGAAGGACTTGGAATTGGTAGTGCTGCCCCTGAATAGTGAACCTAAGATATTTTCTGTGTGACGGGTGTATGGGTATGTGGAAATACGCATCTTTGAGGTCTAGCGTGGCTAGGAAGTCTCCCTGTCTGAGCAGCGGGAGAACCTGTTGTAGGGTGAGCATGTGGAAATGCTCAGAGAATGTAGTGGTTGAGGGGTCTCAGGTCTAGTATAGGTCTGAGTGACCCGTCCTTTTTTGGTATTAAGAAGTACAGAGAGTACACCCCTGTCCCCTGCTGGTGGACGGGCACGACCTCTATTGCGCCTTTGTGCAGCATACTTAGCACTTCCTGCTGTAATAATGCTAAGTGCTCTGAGGACATAGGACGGTGCTTTGGCGGTATTGTGGGTGGAGTGGAGGTTAATTCGAGGCAGTAACCGTGTTGGATAACATCTTTGACCCACCTGTCCGTGGTGATGGTATTCCACGTGGACAGGAACCGCTGGAGTCTTCCCCCGACAGGTGTTATGTGGTCGGGGGGAAGGGAGAGGGCGTTACGGTTTGTTTTTGGGGGAGGACCTGGTATTGCCGTAACCGCGTCCTCTGTCCTTTGTGCTGGAGCCACGATATCCACCTCGTGTGTTTTTATCATAGGTACTTTGTGTGCCCCCTTTATTGTAGGTTTGCTGTGACCCTTGTCCTCTACCCGCTCCTCTATTTCCGGGGCGACGAAAGGAGCCACTACGAAATGTCTGCGTTTGCAGAGCCCCCATTGACTTTGCAGTGTCTGTGTCTTTTTTTTATCTTTTCTAGGGTGGTGTCAACCTCTGGTCCGAATAAGTAGTCGGGGTTGACAGGCTGATTGAGTATGTTATTTTGAACCTCAGGTTTGAATCCGGAGATTCGTAACCAGGCGTGTCGTCGTAGCATGACGCTGGTGTTTATTGCTCTCGGAGCTGTGTCGGCGGCATCCAGTGCACACTTAATGGATGCGTTTGTGAGAAGTTGTCCCTCCCTGATGAGGAGCTCCGCTGCCTCTTTGTACTCGTCTGGTAGATGTTGGAGTAGGGTCTCTAACGTGTCATAGTGTGAGCGATCGTAGCGAGCTAGGAGCGCCTGTGTATTGGCAATGCGCCATATGTTTGCCGCCTGGGCTGCAATCCTTTTGCCGGAGGTCTCCAGAACCTTGGACTCTTTGTCCGGGGGAGGAGCATCACCAGTTGTCTGCGAGTGTGCCCGTTTGCGAGCATTAGCAACTACGATGGAGTCCAGAGGTAACTGGCCTCTAATGTACGTAGGGTCCCCAGGTGCGAGCTTGTATTTTTTCTCGATCCTGGGGTTTATTACCAGTGCCCTGGTGGTTTCTTTGAAAATGTCCTTTGCTGGCTTGAGGACACCTTTCAACATGGGCAGAGTCTTTACAGTCCTCTCTGAGGATGCGAAAGTGTCCACCAAGAAATCGTCCTCGATTGTGTCTGAGTGGAGTTGCACTCCATGATTGGCTGCGGCACGTTCAATGAGGGCGTTGAATGCAGCAGTGTCCACTGTGGGAGACGTTTTTGCGCCATAAAGCTGCGTGTCCTGTGTATCCAGAGCGGCACCTGGGTCTACAGGGTCATCCCAAACTTGATCAGGGTCCTGCTGGCCTTCAGGGTCCATATCCCTGGGGTAGGTGGTGTCGTCACCCATGTAGTCCTCTACTGCGTCCGTGTCGGAGTGCATCGGAGAGAAGGACTGTGGACCTGGGTAAGAGGTGTGGAGGCGTTCATAAAGAACTGGTTCAGATTCCGCTGGCAGTTTTTGCTTTAGCGGGATCCTGTAAGAGTCCAAAGCCTGCTTGGAAGTGATCTTCCGCTTTCGGAGCATGAGCCTGCCGGTGTCGGCGTCGATAAAGTGGGACGGTGATGTCCCAGTAGGAGAGTGTTCAGTAGATGGGGACCTTGTCTGGGTGACGTGTTCTGATCTCGAATAGTTTCGGCGCCGTGGATGGCGGCAAACCAAAGGTGATGTTGGTTGGTGCCGAAGGTGCCTTTTGAGCCTTTTTCGGCTCGGAGCCCGACGTGGCCTGGAGGGCTGCCTTTTCTCTGATGCGTTGCAAGGACGCTGCAACTTGTCGCACCTGGAACGCCGACGGTTCTTTGGCGCCGAGTGGTTCCGTAGAGGTAGGTGTGGACTTCTTTGGAGCCACAGGGTCATCGAGTCGAGGAGAGGTAGTAGCTGTCGACGGCGTCGATGATTGGACCGTAGTCGCTGCTTTCGAGGTGGATTGCGATGCAGCGGCCATTTTAACCTTGGTGGTCGGTGCCGATTGTTTCGGTGCCGGGGGCCGAGGCGCTTTGGCGGTACCGATGGCCTTTCTCTTTGGGTCGGCGCCGACATCGGCTGCAGCGAGTTCGGCACCGAAGTCCCTTTTGGGGCGGTCGGAGCCGACGGTTTTGGCTGGCGTCGAAGGTGTGGTGGTCCTCGAGCCGACCAGTGTTAGTTTCACTTTCGGTTTCTGTTGAACCGGTGCGACGATTGGTTTCGGTTTCGTGGAAGGGAAACCAGTCTTTTTGGGTAATAATGGCTCTCGCTGAATGTCCGAGGCCGGGCCAGAGGGCGGGGCCGGAGAACTGCGGGATTGATCTTGGGTAAGGCCCGAAGGCGATCCCTCGACCGGAGCCGTAGACTGACGCACTGGGACATCCTCCGTTTGGACGGGTAGGCCCTGCTCGTCACCCGAGCTACCTTCTTCGGCCCCTAAGGCCTCATCGTAGTCTCCTACCTCATCGTCGGCTTCTTCCCTGTGAAAAAGCTCTTCATCTACGTCTTCCGATCTGGAACCGTGTTCGGAAGCGGGTCTGGAGGGTATGTTTTCCACGCTTTCAACATCTTCGTCCTCGGTGCTGAAGATGTTGGTCGGGGCCGGTGCCGCTTGCTGCGCTTCAAGTCTCGCGGCTCGTCGATTCCGGAGAGTCTTCTTGGATCTGAATCGGGCACAGGCCATACATTTCGATTCGTCGTGATCCGGTGAGAGGCATTTGTTGCACACCGGGTGGACGTCGATATGTGGATATTTCGCGTGGCAGACAGGACACCGCTTGAATGGGGTCCTCGATTCCATCGTCGATGTAGGGTCGATGGTCGGATATAATGGATCCGAAAAAGTTGTTAAAGTCGCTAAACTAGCCAGTAAACTGTCGATACCGATCGGGAACAGTACCGACGCAAACTAAAGGCCTTTTGGCCTGAAGACTAAATTTTCCTAACTTGAGTCAAGATAAGCACATCCGAACCCAATGGCGGAAAAAAACAATCTGAGGATGGAGAGGATGCCCATGCGCACTGTGGTCCAGGGGAGGAGTCACCTATCTCAGGATACTTCGAAGACTCTTCCAGGACAACAACGTGCAAACATCCGGACCCAACACTAGGCGGCGATCTATGCACAGATATGAATTCAGCAGCCCACATGCCTCGAACACAAAAATTATACTTTGAGCACAGATAATCCAAAATCATTAGCATATAACACCACTACATATATCCTTCAATGTTCAAATGGTGGAATTGCATGGATCAATCAGACTGGTAACGTCGACGTTTCGACCCTAAGATGACGTGCAGATTTATACGCATCTAAAGCGGGTCTTCATCAGGACAAAAAAGTATGGCAGCCTGTAATTACAAAAGATATAATCAGAACTATGTGTGTGTATTTATATTTTAAAACGGACTAAAATGTGTTGTCCAAGGCTTAATGCTCACCTGAGGACTAGGAAAAGACAAATTAGCCTAAGGTCGCATGCGAAGATATCAGCCAACCTCTCACTCCGACTTTTCCTAGTCCTCAGGTGAGCATTAAGCCTTGGACAACACATTTTAGTCCGTTTTAAAATATAAATACACACACATAGTTCTGATTATATCTTTTGTAATTACAGGCTGCCATACTTTTTTGTCCTGATGAAGACCCGCTTTAGATGCGTATAAATCTGCACGTCATCTTAGGGTCGAAACGTCGACGTTACCAGTCTGATTGATCCATGCAATTCCACCATTTGAACATTGAAGGATATATGTTGTGGTGTTATATGCTAATGATTTTGGATTATCTGTGCTCAAAGTATAATTTTTGTTCATTGTGTATATATGTGTTTGATGTCAATTTATGTTTGATTGTTATGTCATTATGCACTATTAGTCACTGAGTATCTTGTGGCATATTTCAGTTTTTGTTGGTCAGTCCTGTACAGTAGTAATATCTATGTGGATTCGAATACAGTGAAAATGAAAATCACTTTGTGTAACCCAAATTGGTGTATTTGTGTGTGTCTTTATAACTGTATCTAATGACTATTGCAGCAGTTATCGAATACATGTAGTGTTGTTTAAACTAAGTTTATTCCCAACAGAACCACTGTTTCTGCTTTATGTACTTACCCAGGTTCTGAGGGTCACTGGGTTACCCCATTATTTCTAATGACTACTCAGTTAAGACACTAGATGGTTGGTTAACTGGAAATAATATGCATGATTTCATTGGACTTTACAATTTATTTATGAAAGAACATATATTAAGTAATTGCCCTAATGAAAAGTTGCATCAGCATTTGGTAGACCTAGGTCTAATTTCTCCCCAAGAATTGGGAAAGAAAGCAGACCACTGGGTCAAGACAAGGATGACAAAAACAGCCACTGGGGGTGACCAAAAGAAAGGGGTTACAAAACCTCCCCAGGGGAAAGGTGGTGAGAATCCCCAAGATAAACAGCCTGAGTGTTCAAAAGGGCCCCAAAAACCTGCACAGGAGGGTGGGTCCAAAAACTCTTCCCAGTCCACTAATAGGTACAGGGGAAAGAACTTTGATCCTTTAAAGGCCTGATGTCACAACTGTAATTAGTTGGGGCACTTAACTGGAGATGCTGCGTGTCCTAACAAGAAGCCCCCTAGTCCTCCTACAGCTACTACTGGTGTAGTCAGTCTCCAGATGGGATCAACAGTGTGCCCAGAGCAAATTAGGTGGCACACTGAAGCAGTTCTAGTCACAGTTGAGTTGAGTTTGCCACTTTAGCTGTGTGGCCACCCAGCTTAAAGCAATATTTGCAATACCCCTGGATCAATGGGACTAGAATAGATGCCCTGAGGGATACAGGTGTCAGTGTCACTATGGTGAGAGATACACTGGTTTCCCCAGAGCAACACCCGATTGGGAAATCTTACCCAGTCACTAATGCTGACAGTGTTACTACTAGCCATGCCATGGCTATGGTGACATTAGACTGGGGGGGGGGGGGTGATACTGGTCTGAAATGGGTAGTGGTCTCTCCAAAGCTTACAGCTGCCTGTCTGCTTGGTAAAGACCTGGAAACCTCAACATGGGCTGAGGTAGAATTAAAAACCCATACAGCAATGCTGGACACATCCCTGAGATTGTGTGTGAAAAGAATAGGGCACAGAGCCAAAAAACCGGGTGAGAAAAGTGTTGGAGCCTGAAAGAATGGCCCAACCTTCCAAGAGACAAGGTAAGAAGGCTGGGAAACCAGCTTCTGTACAGCAAAAGGATCAGGACCACTCTCCTCAGGGTGAGGACTTGGAAACCCCAGAGGGAACTGAGCCCATGGAGCTTGACCCTTACCAGGTTGAACTCCTAGGTCCAGGGGGATCCTTTAGCGAAGAGCTGTGCCTTGGACAGCAGGACTGCCCAACTCTTGAAAGCCCGAGGCAGCAAGATGCTGCACAGGAAAAGGGAGATGTCAGTGGTACCCACAGAGTCTATTGGGAGGAGGGACTACCATACACTGAGGCCAGAGACCCCAAACCCTGGAGCCACTAGGAGAGTGGTAGTGCCTCATAAGTACAATGAGTTCCTAATAGCTCATGACATCCCCCTAGCTGGACATCTGGGACAAAATAAAACCTGGGAAAGGCTAGTTAGCCACTTTTACTGGCCCCAGATGTCTCAGAAAGTAAAGGAGTTTGCCAGCTCCTGTGTCACCCGTCAAGCTGTGACAAAACAGGTGGACACCCAAGGGCTCCCTTTATTCCACTACCAGTGGTTGGGGTTCCCTTTGAAAGGGTAGGTGTGGACATATTAGGTCCACTTGAACCTCTCACAGCATCAGGAAACACATTTATACTAGTGGTAGTGGATCATGCCACTCCGTATCCTGAGGCAATTCCCCTTAGGACTACTACAGCTCCTGCATAGCCAAGGCCCTCATTGGTTTCTTCACCAGGGTAGGGTTTGCTAAGGAGGTGGTTTCAGACAGAGGGTCAAAACTTCATGTCTGTTTACCTAAAACACATGTGGATAGTGTTGAAAGTGCAGTATAAGTTTACTACACCCTATCACACACAAACCAATGTTCTTGTTGAGAGGTTTAACAAGATACTGAAAGGCATGATTATGGGGCTCCCTGAATAGCTCAAAAGGAGATGGGATGTCCTATTACTATGCTTGCTTTTTGCCTACAGAGCGGTGCTTCAGAAGGAAGGAGGGTTTCCCCCTTTGAACTTCTGTTTGGCCATCCTGTCAGGGGATCACTCTGCCTTGTAAAAGAGAGTTGGGAGAAGCCTCTCCAAGAACCCAAACAGGACATTGTGGGCTATGTACTAAGTCTAAAGACCAGGATGGCAGAGTACATGGAAACCGCTTCCAAAAGTCTTGAGGCCAGCTAGGAGCTCCAGAGGTAGTGGTATGACCAAAACGCTGCACTGGTAGAATTTCAACCAAGGCAAAAGGTGTGGGTTTTGGAGCCAGTGTCACCAAGGGCTCTCCAGGACAAGTGGAGTGGCCCTTACCCCATCTTAGAAAAGAAAAGTGAGGTTATCTACTTGGTTGACCCCAAAAAGGTGATCCCTGTGAACCACCGTAAGCTTTACGTTGACAGAGCAGACATCACCATGCTGATGGTGATTGATGAGGATCAGGAGACAGAGAGTGAACCTCTCCCTGAACTCCTCTCTTGCAGCCCCAAAGATGGGTCAGTGGATGGAGTTGTCTACTCAAACACCCTCTCTGCCCAACAGCAGGCTGATTACAAGCAAGTCTTGCAACAGTATGCTAAGCTCTTTTCCTTGTTCCCTGGTTAGACAAACTGGTGTACCCATGACGTGGACACTGGTGACGGTGTACCTGTCAAGAACAAAATCTATCGACAGACTGATCAAGTCAAAGAAAGCATCAGAGCTGAAGTCAGCAAGATGTTGGTGTTAGGGGTTATTGAACTCTCTGAGAGCCCCTGGGCCACCCCAGTGGTTCTAGTCCCCAAACCTCATCCACAGGGTGGAAAGAGAGAAATTATGTTCTGTGTGGACTATAGAAGGCTCAACTCTGTTACAAAGACAGATGCTCACCCTATTCCAAGAGCAGATGAGTTGATAGACAAATTGGGTGCAGCCACATTTCTAAGTACCTTTGACTCAATCAACTGCAGGGTACTGGCAGATTGCCATGGCGCCAGAAGCAAAAGAAAAGACAGCATTCTCCACACCTGATAGGCATTATCAGTTTACTGTTATGCCTTATGGTCCAAAGAATGCCCCTGCCACCTTCCAAAGGTTGGTGAATCAAGTCCTTGCTGGATTGGAGTCCTTTATTGCAGCTTATCTAGATGATATTGCTGCCTTTAGCTCTACCTGGCAAGATCACCTGATCCACCTGGGGAAGGCTTTAAAAGCCCTGCAAACTGCAGGCCTAAATATCAAGGCATCCAAATGCCAGATAGGGCAGGGAACAGTGGTATACTTGGGCCACCTTGTTGGTGGAAGCCAAGTGCAACCCTTACAACCCAAGATCCAGGCCATACTGTACTGGGCAGCACCAAGAACACGGACCCAAGTCAGGGCATTCCTTGGCTTGACTGTGAACTACAGGAGGTTTGTGAAGGGATATGGGTCCATTGTGACTCCCCTCACAGAACTTACCTAAGAGGATGCCCAAAAAGATAAACTGGACAGTTAGCTGTCAAAAGGCTTTTGACATCCTGAAAGAGGCATTAGGTGTGAACGAGGTGTACAAACTGCTCCTAGAGCAGGAACAATGGCCTGGGACTGGGGGAAGTGTTTTCTTCCCCTGGCAGAAAGACCAGTTAGGGGCGCTCAGGAGCCTAATTAACTTGAACAGTACAATAAAAAATAATTTATAGAGCAGACAGTTGCCTCCGAAGAGGCGTCCTGACGCTAGCGGTATAGGTCAGTAAGAAGATAATCAGACTGTAGAGTTAAAAACAAAGGTTTTCAGATTAAAAAAGCAAGCCGAAGGTTAAATAGAAGGGCATTCCCAAGCTTCGCAGTAAGGAAAGCCAGAGGTCTTCCCACCTCTTCTTGCTTTACAAACCTGAGGAGTCTAAAGTAGTCTTTGACTGCTAGTTTTCAGAGATCTGGATTGAGATTAGGACTTAATTCTGCAGCTAGTGAAGATGTCAAAGATGGGACGTTATGGGTTGAAAAGCAAAACATTTCAAAATCAGTCGAGCAGCAGCATTTTCCATGATCTCCAGACGATGCAGTGAGTAAGCAGGTACGCCCAGATAAATACTGCTGGCGTAGTCCAATTTGGATGTCACTTAAGAGTGAACAATGATCTTGTGCGTCTCCTTGGGCACAAGATGTAACCATCTCCTTAGGGATTTAATAGTGGCAAAACAGCTGGCCGATACGGTTTCCACTTGAGGAGCAAAGGAAAGATCAGTGCCAAAAAGGATGCCAAGGTTCCTGGCAGTTGATGCAGGGGAAGGAGAAACCCTGAGCTCCTACGGCCACCAATTGCATCAGGATGGCACACAGTACCAAAAAAGAGGACGTCTGTTTTATCAGAGTTAAGCCTGAGGTAATTATTACTCATCCAATCTCCAACAGACTTTAAGCCCATTTAAGGATAGGGAGTACTCAGACGTTTTTCCCATTCCCTGGAGGGTGAACTCTACATAAAGCTGGACCCTCACCCAGCCATTGTTAGAACACCTTCTGGGTCTGCAAAAGAACAGAAAAGGACACCTCCTGCTTTCTGCAATCTGTGAGAAACTCTTACGGATTGAACCAGCTCTGCCTAAAACCTAGGACAGAAAAAAGTGGACTCATCTGACGGACCTCCTGTGCGACTACAGGAACATAAAAAGCTTCAATAGGCAATTTCCCTACAATTGCCAGCTGACCAAGGGGAACTGGAACTTGGATTGGAATTTTCTGGTTGCCTCAGTCTTGCACACTGAGTCTCTCTAGTTGCCCCACCTTAAGGTACTGGAGGGCTTACAAGTGTACTTTTGTGGTTGTTTGGGGACAAGAAAACATTTTGGAAACTTGTGCTCCAGAGCCAAGTTGATCTACCGCGAAAAGGACCCAAAAGCAATTCTACTACATCAGAGTGAATTTCAGATTTATCCTCCATTTAAATGCTCAGGAATTTAAGGGAGCTTTGGGACCTGACTTGGGATAGGCTCGGAGTTTGGATGAGGGAGTCGGAGTCAAATTCTTCGAGTTTAGATGGCACAACTTCGCCCCAGAAGGGCAGTGACAAGTAGGAGAGGACTCCTGTTTGGGACGCCATATGCTTATGGTGAGACACCTCTTCAACTTACCCGAGAACTAAGACTTAGAGTCGGACTGGTATCTGGAGTGTGAGCAGGGCCAGGCTTTGGAGGAAAACCAAACTAGTTTCTTGTGTTTGGTGATGTTCAGCTTCACCTTGCACTCCTTGATGGCATTCAGATAAATTAAGGAATATTTGTCACACGACTAGGTCACAATTGGACACTAAACATCAAAGGCAAACGTTGTGGGTTTAGTAACCAACATCTGCTTCCTGCAATGGCAGTATGGCTTGAAGCCTGTGGTCTTTGGGGGGAGACATCGTCATAGCCTACTATTTTGAAAAAAAATTCAGGTTAAGACATTGCAACAAAATGTTTGAACGTTTTTCCAGATCCACATCAAAGGCGCGGAAACAAAGGATCTAATGTACTCGCACAGGTGGCATCCATATACAGCTCTGTCTTGGTGAGTAATCTGTAGTTATAAGTATCCATCAGAAATAAGTCTTGGTAAACTCATATTATTTTCCTACAGATGAGAGGAAAATATATGAAAAAAGCATGCAGTTCCGAAGGAAAAAAGAAGCCTAGTCGGCCCAAGTAAGGCTCTAGGATCTTCTCTCAGTTCACAGAACATCCCTCTTAGGATACACAAGCCCTCACCTACCAAGGTGGCAATCTTCACCATTGGGCCATGCTCCTCGTTGGGCGGACACTGGAATGGGGCTCTTTGCTGGAGATGTTTTAATGTTTCATCTGTGTGACACAGCGCACTGACCTAGCATGTGCTTCGGCACAGGAAGACTGAGACTGTGCTAGATTTTGAAAATCAAATGTGAGGTCACTTGCGGAGGTGTAAACTTATCTGTAGTAGGGAGATCCCTGAGGTTAAAGACCAGTGGTTTTAAACAGCTGGTTTATTTCTCACTGTTGGTGGTGAATGGACTGATTGTTTGGAGGTGGCATAAGCATGTACAAGTTGAGAGTAGTCTGCTACTGGGCATGCTAGAGAGGGGTGGGTAAGGAAGTCTGTTGAGAGATAATATTTTGAGGACGCTCTAATCCTATGTGGTGCACAATCAGTACACCCCCCTGAGACCCTTTTACGCATGTGTCTGCGCAAACTGTGATACAGAAGGACTCACACAAGTATATGCAGCTATTCCAGGTTTACAGAAATGCATAAAAGATTGCAAATGTTCAGAGTTACTCTGGTGCACTTCTATGGCCTATGGTGTTTATTTTCTCATAGACTAACAATTAAAATAGCAAAACAGTTTAGAAGGTCACTTACTGACAAAGCCAGGTCCAAAGTTTGGTGGATTAGGTCGAATCATTTGAGGCGTTATACCTCCTTCCTAACAAAACAAAACAAAATATGTATCCATGTTCACCTTCATGTTGAAGACTGCATTAAAGTTAAAATACAGTAAGTTTTCTAAAACATTTACAACTTCAGACTAAATTACCTGTCCAATCCCATGCTGTAGTAGATTTGGCCCTTCAATACTTTGTGCTCCAGACATCTGTTGGTTTATGAATGGAAATCTGTTTAAATTAATAAAGTTAATTAACAAAGTTACATTCCAAATTGGAAACAAGAATTGTTATATTTGAACAACCATAATTAATTGCACATATAAACAAAAATAATTGATTTCCAATTGGGTAAAATTCCAAGTGTTCATATCGCTTTTCTTTTGTACATCAAGAATATCAAGTACACAAAACGAGAAGAATTAAGAACACATTTTTTAATGCTCACTAACTGAGCTTTTTTTTGCAAGGTATATTATTACCCATAATCTAAGGTTCCCGATAACCCTAACAGGAACTCATAAATCTTAAATACTTGCCCTAAAGAAATTACTATATATCTCAAAATAAAGTACACAAAAAAGTGATGGAACGCTTGGATTAATCTAAACCAATGGTATCTACCCTGGCTGCATTCCAGTGCATAATCCTTTTGCTCGCTATGTCACCTCAGACAGGAAACAGCCCTATGCAAATCAGTCTTGATCTTACTCAAATAGGAACAGTCCAACAAGTGCCAGGTCAAGCCCCCTTTGAACGGGTACACAGGCAATCAAAGATCGATTTTGGCTTACTTAGCCCTCCTTAGTCCGGTGAAGCTTGTGTACAATAGCACAGTGAGCACAAGACCTACATCTGAACATACCTATCAGTCAATCAATCATAGTACTGATAGAGCGCACTACTTACCCGTGAGGGTCTCAAGGCGCTGGGGGAGTGGGGTGCTGCTACTGCTCGAAAAGCCAGATCTTGAGGAGTCTTCTGAAGATGAGCAGGTCCTGGGTCAGTCGTAGGTGGGTGGGGTGGGTGTTCCAGGTCTTGGCGGCGAGGAAGGAGAAGGATCTGCCGTTGGAGGTTGTACGTTGGATGCGGGGAACAGCGGTGAGGCTGGCGGAGCGGAGCTGTCGGGTGAGGGTGTAGAAGCTGAGTCGGCCGTTGAGGTAGGCTGGTCCGGTGTTGTGGAGGGCTTTGTGTGCGTGGGTGAGTAGCTTGAAGGTGATCTTCTTTTCGACGGGGAGCCAGTGTAGGATTTTCAGGTGGGGGGTGATGTGGCTGTGGCGAGGGACGTTGAGGATCAGTTGGGCGGATGCGTTTTGAATGCGTTGCAATCGTCATGTTTGGCCGGGATACCTGCGTAGAGTGCATTGCAGTAGTCCAGCCTGCTGCTGACGAGGGCCTGGGTTACCGTTTTTCTTTTTTCGGTGGGGATCCACTTGTAGATTCTGCAGAGCATGCGGAGGGTGTTGTAGCAGGAGGAGGAGACGGCGTTGACCTGCTTCGACATGGAGCGGTAGGAGTCGAGGATGATTCCCAGGTTGCGTGCATGGTCGGTGGGTGTTGGTGCTGTTCCCAGCACGGTTGACCACCAGGAATCTACAGGTTGGCCATCAGGAGTCTACAGAGTCTATTGCACACAGAGTGTCACACTGAGGTACGCATATATCTAGAATCTCGCCAAACACATTAACTTTTGGTCCCAAAAAATCCTCTCTCACCTTAAATCTGATGTTCTTCAGATTGTGAATGTGACTGTTATATACGAGACTGGAACTAGTATATGGCCAATTTTTAACATTGACTTCCAAAACTATTCTTACTGCAAGTCAGATGGAATTAAGCTTTTTATTTTTAATCTTTTAATGTCCGAGCAAGAAAGAACGTTAGATATCCTAGCAGCCTCATGAAGAGAGGCTGGTAAGAGTCCTCATGGCTCTCTTGCACTGGGAATGATGGCATCTTTTCTGATTACGTGTGTATGTGCACTAAAATAGAAGTGTTTATCCCCTTTTTTTGACTGTACAGCGGATAGAATCACACAGGACCCTTGCTTACTCTTCACAAGGATTAAACTAACCCATAAGGACTCTGCCATTTATGAATTACATCATCAATCTATGGTAGGTGAGGTTCTCTCTTCCGTTGCCCCCTCTTCTTGTTCTTCTTGTCTTACCCTCTTCCCTTTTGCAAATTTGTTTGGACAATCAATAGAACCAACACGTTGCTCGGGGTACCTCAAGCGAATGCTCTATGTTATAATAAATTACAATGTTCAATAGGATTGAATATACCCCATATCTGGAACTATTTTCCATACACTTTAGTAAAAATGTCGTTCTGTCTTGTTGTTGCTCTTTGGGTGTTTATATTTATGTATTTAGTGTTTTTATAAATGTATATTTATGTATTGGTGTATATATGTTATTTATATGTATATATTTCTCTGTTCATTGTTTGACAGCCCTGAAGAAGTCCTGTTTCAGGACGAAACGCGTCGGCTGGACTGTTCACTAAATCACACTGATGGATTGATTATATGTTTTGGAATTTCTATTTAAATGAAAATTAAAAATGTTTACAATAAGTGACCTCTGAAGAAAATTGTTATTTACAAAGGACTTTCTTATTCTTATATTGTGTATGTGGTGCACCTTTGGGTTTTTTGTAAAATAGAAGTGTAGTTCGGTGCCGCCAGGGGCTTCATGGCCAATACTTGCATTGATTTATTTACCTTTTTTTGTTTAAGCATCCTTGCATGACTAAATCATGTCCTTGGATTACAGAAATTCAAAGTCAACAGTACATTTTCTTTGTGCCAGTAAGAAACATTTTTGTGATATAAAAGGTTTTCTATATCAGTTCTAAGTATGTGTGAATGCTAGGTAGCGCACATTGTTTTCTTTTAAAGATTATCTGTTTTTTTTCCTTTTCTTTTTGTATGTTTATGGAGATTACATTTGTGTCTGCACATTTTCCCTTTCTTCCTTTTATTTTAGTGGCATATGGAGTCAATAAAAACACAGAAACATCACAATCTCGCCAATGCCAAATTTATGAGCTTTGCCAATGCTTCTATGTTAGGGTTAGTCTCTGTTGCACACAATAGTATTTCTCCTCACAGATAACATGCTGTACCTGTTTAAGGTATTAGAGATGTGTCCAAGAAAGGTTCTAGCAAGTGATGTTTAAGGTATTAGAGTTTAACATTCTCAGACTCCTTGAATGAATTCAAATATGACAACGGAGTGATTTCCAACTAACCAATTCCAGATATGTACTAAAGAGAGTTTTAAGTGTTAATTTAGCTCCATAATTTTTCACTGCAAAGTGTTATTGGTAGTGGGTTACTTACTGTGCATACTTAATGTAAAACATGCATTTTAGTGTATAATTCGGTAAGCTGTCAATTTCATGGACCTACACAGTGCATTGTACTTGTTTAAAGTGGCAGAGTCTTGCTGGCCCCACAGAAAGGTGGGGAAAAAGTAATTGGGAAAAATGATACAAGATTCATCATTGCTAGGACACATCAAACCATGATGATATTTAACAATGCTCTATATACACAGCGTCGCTTTCCTTCATATGTTTCACCAATGTGGAAGGGAAATGCCGGGTGACCATAAGGGCCTTGGGAAGGAGAAGCAGCTGCGAGAGATTTGAAAAAAACACTGCATGGTACCATATAGTTTTGCCCAGTTTTCTATTTTTTTACTTTGCCCCTCTTTCATGATGGGGTATGTGTACATGTTCTCTATAGTGTTTAGACACAGACAAGTGCCACCGGGAAGAGTGATGTATATTGTATTGTAAAATAGCATTCCCGACTACATTCAGGTTAGTCTGTGCCAACTAGTGGAGTTGAAGAGATATGTTCACAACAGGTAGATTTAAAAGACAGAGCTATAGCACAGCCCATATTCCATTTACCTATAGACAAAACTATTCCAAGAGTCTAAACATCTCTAACTGGTACAAGGGAACCGGAAAGCAGCCAAAACAGGATCAAATGGATGCATGAATCATCTATAGTTGCTTGAATTTATTGAGCATCAGATCCAAAAACACGGCTAATTTGTTGATGATAAAAATATTGTGACCACAGCATAAGCTGCAATGTCTGTCTGCATAAACACCAAGAGGCAATTACGCTCTAGCCAGCAGCATCAAATAAGTCCTGTTTTCCACCAAAGAAAAAGCAGCAAAATGCCACTGGCTGCCACTGGCTGCCAATTTTACAGTGCATTCAGTCATTAGGATAAGCATGTGTTTTTTTCTGGCCCTTATCTGAGTATTTAGTAGGTCTGTTAGAATATTGAAAGGGGACTTGGACGAGGTTGAAGAGGGTATCCACCATTGGCAGGAAGGCATCCCTAGTTCTTAAGTGGAAAGAAACTGAGTTTTTACAAATGTGCTTTACAATTCACTAACACGTCCAGCTGATGTGATGGGGATCAGAAAGACGATCTTAAAAGTAAAGGAAGTAGGAGGAAACTTGTTAGTGAGCCACTTTAAAAATCTGATAACAACTGGTGACGTAAAGAGGTATCTCTAGTCTGGCTAAACCCAGAAAGGTTGATGAGGCCTTCAGCCAGCAAGAGGGTGAATTGTAGAATGTATTGCCAACAATTCCAACACATTGATGAGCAATATTTGTTCTTCTGGAGAACAGAGATCTCTGATCTCCAGTTACTCCAGATGGTCCCCCAACCCTAGGTTGGAGGCCTCCATATTCACTGTTGACAATAGATGGAGAGGGTGAAAAGAGGGTACTCCACCACTATAGGTCCGCTGGAGCGTCAGTGGAGATTTTGATACAGTTTTTGGGATCTCCGTTGTGTAGGAACCATCGCTTGCAGATGCACCACTGGAGTGCCGTCATGTGCCAGAGTGCATGTGAGGCCAACACAGAGCGGGAGGCTAGAAGACCCAGCAGGAGTAAAACAGTCAGGACTGGAATGATCGCTCCACTCAAAACATTGGAATCATACCCTGAATATCATGAATCCACCAGGAAGGAAGGCAAGCTCAACTCGATGTGGTATCAAGTACTGCCCCTGTGAACAGGATGCGCTGGGAGGGCAGTAGGTGAGATTCGGGCTTGTTGATCTAAAAGCCCAGGTCAAACAACATCGTCTGCAAGTGGTGAGATTCCAACTCCGGATATATGGCTTTGATGAGCCAGTTTTTCAGGTATGGGGATACTGGGACTGCAACCTGTCTGAGATGGGCCACAACCATCACCTTCATTAAGACTCAACGCAAGGAAGTGAGGCCACATGGAAACTGGTAGTGCTCGGACGAGACTATGAAGCAAAGAAACTTCCTATGTGACTGCAGGATTGGGATATGGAAAAGGGCATTCTGCAGTTCGACAGACACCATCCAGTCTCCTTCCAGCACAAGTAAAACCTAAACAAGTGAAGGCATACTGAACATTTACGTTCTGAGGAACCAGTTCAGAATCCAGAGGTCTAGGATCAGGCATAGAAGACCCATCCATTTTGGGTACCAGAAAGTACTGCTGTGGAACCAAATCCACAGTACCCTTTAGGAGTAAGGATTGGATCACTTTGTTGGAGAACCCGAAGATGATCTGACGAGAGTGCATCTGGACGTGTGGGGAAAGGAGGAAGCATGATTTTAAAGGGTAGGAGATACCCTTTCAATAATTTACAGGACCCAAATGTCTGAAGTAACATCTCTCCAAGCTGTGGAAAGGAGGGACCCCATTCAACAAAGGGCTGTGCATGTGCAGGTAAGGTGGAACTAGGGCTCTTTCCCTGATGTAACTGAGGAAGAGGAGGAGAAGGAGGAAGGGAGAGAGCCTGTGTTCCTACTTTGCAATGTCCTCTATATTGTCATAGAGGGAAGTTTGCCTCTTGTTGCTGCTCTTGCTAATTGGCGAATTGCAGACGGCCTCGAAATGAAAAGCCTCTGCTGTAGCCACAGAACTTCCAAAACTGATAGGAAGCTCTGGTTTGGGTTTGGAGATCAAGGAACGCAAGTCAGGGCCTTGGTGTGCTTAAATCTCTTCATTGCATAGTCAACTTTTGCACAGATCCTTCTAAAGGAAGATCCATCAGTGTGGTCTGCACTTCTTGCGAAAATACCGAACTTGGCAACCAGGCATAGCAAAGTAAGGAGATGGATGCCTCCAAAGCTCTAGCCACTGGATCAGCTGTATTCAAGCTGATCCAGCTTAGCATCTGCTTAGCAGCAGCCTTTCCCTCCCTGATCAGCTCTGTAAAGTGTTCTTGCAGGTCCCCCCCATTAAGTGGGAATGTCAGCTTGACTTGAATCCAACAGGGTGAGCACTTATCTAGCAAGAAGATTTGAGGCATTAATAGACTTGAGAGCCATGCTCCCCGCCTTAAACATCCTTTTGGCAAACGGCTCAATTTTCTTTGATTTACTGTCCGATGGTGTAGAGGGAAAGGAACCTGGAGTCAACTTTATTGAACAAGAAGCCTGCACTACTAGACATTCCAGAGAGGGGTGGGCTGAAAGGAAGGTGGGATTTCCAGGAGCTGGTTAAGATCATGGAGCAATTAGACTTGAAGAACAAGTTACTTACCTTCGGTAACAATGTATCTGTAAGAGACATATGTAGTTATAGATTCCTTACCTTACAATTACTCCCAGGCGTCAGACTGGATCCGGAGAAATGTTTTCGTACCAGTACCCCGGCGCATCTGTCGACTGTTCGTCATCGGTGTCATGGTTGCCGGGATGACGTTGCGGTGTCTACTTAGACCCCGCCCCTGCGCACTGACGTCCATTCTGACACAACTTTCCATGCCAGAAGCGCAGAGCCATGCAAGACACTGACCACTGGGGCACACAACTAGGGCCCTGAAAGGGAGTCCCTATCCCTAGAAGTCACTTCGCACAATGGGGAGGATGGGTGGGGCGGTAAGGAATCTATAACAACATATGTCTCTTACAGATATATAGTTACCGAAGGTAAGTAACTTGTTCATCTGAAAGAGACCATTAGTTAAAAATTCCTTACCTTACAATAGATACCCCAGTAATACCAACCCCGGAGGTGGGTCTGACCAGAACGACAGAAAAAGCTGTCTCTCCGGACTTGGCTGTCCAGGCAATAAAGCTTAGTAAATGTAGGCAGGGATGCCCATGTGGATGCCTTGCAGATGTCAACCAGCGGAACTTCACATCCCAAAGCTGTAGTAGCTGCCGTCGCCCTGGTAGAGTGGGCGCGCAGTCCTACTGGAGGTTCCTTTTAAGCCAAAGAATTACAGATCTTAATGCATAAGATGACCTATCGAGATTTTTTTTTAAAAAAATCTTTTTTTTTTTTTTTTTTTTTTAAGAGTTTTATATAGCGCAAACTAGACCTGAGAAATCGGGTATCAGAGCGCTTCACATGAGCACCATTTTCGTTACAAAAGGACACATTCATATTTGTAAGGCACAGGGAGATTTAAGTGATTTGCCCAGAATCACAAGATGTTGAGCGTCGTTGCCCAGACTCGAACCCGGTTCCCCAGCTTCGAGGTCGGCCTATCTTGCCGTAAGGCTACATCCTCTCCCCAAGAGATGGTATGCTTATGCACTGCCCAACTTTTCTTGGCGCTCACATAACCCACGAAGAGTTGATTGTCCACCCGAAAGTCTTTAGTGTGGTCAAGGTAGAAAGACAGCATACCTTTTGGGTCCAGACGGTGGAGTCTCTCCTCTTTGGAAGGGTGCGGAGGCGGGAAGAAGGTGTGCAATGTGATGGTCTGACCTATGTGGAAAGAGGTAACCACTTTGGGCAGAAAAGAGGGCCTAGTACGGAGGACTACTTTGTCCGGATGGACAGCAAGAAAGGGACGCCAGGAAGATAAGGCTTGAAGCTCACTCACCCTGCAAGCAGAGGTGAGCAAGCAAGAAAGCAGTCTTCAGAGTAAGGAGAAGAAAAGGACAATTATGATGTGGCTCAAAGAGAGCACACATTAGATAAGTGAGGAAAAGATTCAAGTTCTACTAGGGCATTACGAAAGGAGGAGGAGGAAAGAGATGAGTAATGCCCTTCAGAAATCTATTAACAAAAGGGGACTTGAAAAAATAAGGCTGATCAGGAAGGCGAAGAAAATCTGAGATGGCCAAAAGATAGCATTTAAGAGTGCCCAGAGCAGAACCCTGCTGGGCCAAAGAAAGAATGAAGAAGAGAACCTCTGAAACAGGGGCAGAAAGGGGATCCACAGCTTATACCGTTTTAGTAGAGGGACGCCAAGATGACATTACAGACTTCGGGAGGTAGGTCGAAAGCTGTCAACTGTCGCCGCTCAATCTCCACGCAAGGAGGTGGAGACTGGGCAGATTTGGGTGGAGGACCGTCCCCTGCTGCTGTGAAAGAAGATCCTACTGAAGAGGCAGTCTGATCGGAGGATCGGTAGCCATGCTTAAGAGCTCAGGGTACCAGACTCTTCATGCCCAGTCCGGAGCCACAAGAATTACTTAGGCCCAGTCACGCTTGATCATCTTCGCTCCGCACTCTGCTGTAGAAGTGGTACAGGCGGAAAGGAGTACAGGAAGCCGCAATTCCAATTGCGATGAAAGGCGTTGCCAAGCGAGTGCCGCCTTGGAAACTCCAACGCGTAGAACTGCTGACATTGCACGTTCTCTTTGGTGGCGAATAGATCTAACCAAGGCTCTCCCCACTGCTGAAAGAGACCTTGTCCCACCTCAGAGTGAAGAAGCCATTCGTGATCCATCATGCACTGGCGGCTGAGTTTGTCTGCCCTGGCGTTCAGGGAACCTGCCAGGTGTTGAACCACCAGGGATATGCCCTGATGTTCCAGCCATGTCCAAAGGCGAAGAGCCTCTTGACATAGAGTCCACGACCCCAACCCACCCTGTGTGTTGCAGAACCACATGGTAGTGGAGTTGTCCATGAACACATACATTTGACAGAGGGAAGGAATGCCTTCAGTGTAAGACGAATCGCCCAGAGCTCCAGAAGGTTGATGTGGAGCCCGGACTCCGCCGGAGACCAGAGGCCTCTGATCTCCGCGTCTCCCGTGTGACTGCCCCATCCCAGAAGTGACGCATCGGTCACTGTTGTGAACTCTGATTGGGGAAGGGAGAGGGGTCTTCAGCTGACCCAATCCTGGTCTGTGAGCCACCACTGCAATGGACTTGCAGTCCCCTCCGAGATCCGGACGACATTGGATTCCCCTGATGCGGTGCCCACTGGAACTTCAGATCCCACTGAAGACCCCACATACGCCAGCAGGATGCAGGAGGCTATGAGGCCCAGCAGCTTCAGGGTCATTCTCACCGAAATCCGGGATAGAGGCTAAAACATCGGTCTCATAGCCTGAATATCCCGGACTCGCTGCTCAGGAGGATAGACCCGAAACTCAGCTGCGTCCAGAACCGCCCCAATGAAAAGGAGCTTCTGAGAGGGAATCAGGTGCGACTTTGGCACGTTGATAGTGAACCCCAGCGAATGCCGGAGGTCTGCCGTAGTCTGGAAATGGGAGACGACAGCCTGGGGCGAGCCCGCCTTCAACAGCCAGTTATCGAGATAGAGGAGGCTGGAATCCCTGATCTGCGCAGAAGAGCTGCGACCACAGCCATCACTTTCGAGAACACCCGAGGGATGCTGCAAAGGCCAAAGGAGAGCACGGTAAACTGAAAATGCTCACAAGGTCTACTGTGAACCGTTGGTAACACCTGTGGGCAGGCAAGACAGGGATGTGAAAATAAGTGTCCTGCAAGTCCAACGCTACCATCCAGCCTCCAAGGTCGAGGGCAGGCAAAACCTGAGCCAATGTTAACATCTTGAACTTCTCCTTCCGGAGGAAGCGGTTGATGTCCCTGAGGTCTAAGATAGGACGCAGGCCTTTGTCCTTCTTGGGTATCAAAAAGTAGTGGGAGTAGCAACCACGACCTACTTCTGGCACAGGGACACGTTCGATAGCTCCCTTGGCCAAGAGAGCCGCAACTTCCTGGCAGAGAAGGGCAAAATGATCCTCTGACATACGATGGAGTGTTGGTGGCATGGAGGGAAGGGTAGTCTCGAAGGGGAGGGAGTAGCCCCTTCGGACTATTTGCAAAACCCACCTGTCCGACGTGATTTTGTGCCAGTGGGGGAGGTGATGGCGGATCCTGCCACCCACTGGCAACCGGTGGCCCTGAAAGGTCGGACTAGGAAGGCTTGGAGCCTGCTGCAGAGGGGGCATTGCTGGACTGGCCCGCCCGCTGGCCCCCAGACCCACGACGCCCCCAGCCGCGCAGAGGCTAGGCAGATTGCGCGGCCCTGTAGCTCTGAATGGAACGTGGTGGGGCACCCCTTCCGTAGCCACAGAAGGGGCGAAAGGCAGACTGTGTGGGACAAGAAGTGGCAGCCAGGCCCTATGATCTGGCCTTAGCCCTTAAAACGCTCGAGCACACTGTCCGCCTTGTCACCAAACAGGCGACGGGCATCAAAGGACATGTCCAAAAGGGTAGATTGGACATCCCCAGAGAAGCAGAAGTTCTCAGCCAGGCGCAGCGCCTCAGGGCTACCAACGAAGAAACCGTTCTACCCAGTGAGTCGGTGGTATCCAGCCCACACACCGGATGGTAAACTGCTGCATCTCGATGCCAACAACAGCACGGATGAGCATGGCCTAGGCCTCCTCCGGAAACTGTGGCAGCACTTGTGCGGCCATACCCCACATCGTTTGGGTATAACTGCCCAAGAGACACGCGGTGTTCACCGACCGCAGTCCTAAGTTGGCGGAAGAAAACCTCTTCCCAAGATGGTCCAGCTTCTTGATTTCCCTATCTAGGGGGAGCAGTAGGGAATGCACCCTTTGAGGATGAGGCTTGGACCACCAAGCTCTCAGGGGGTAGGGTGTTGGGAGAGGAAAAGTGGGATGCCCGGGGCTAGGCGGTGGCGTCGGGCAATCATCTGTCCACTGGAGCCCCTGTGCTGGGCTTGGACCAAGTGCCCAGAAGGATGTCGGTGAGGGCTTCATTAAAAGGAAGCAGGGCTCCGAAGAGGCTGCTGCCGGCTGAAGCACCTCAGTCAGGAGGTTAGTCCTGACAGCCACCGTAGGAAGCTTGAGGTCCAAGGCCTCAGCCGCCCTACACAACACCACAGCGTAGAGAGCCTCCTCCTCTATAGCCACGGTAGAGGGGGGGGGGGGGGGGGGGAGGACTGGAGAGGTATCCAGGCCACTGGCATCACCCAACTCCTATCTCCAGTCCAGTTCCTCGAGTTGATCTGTAGAGGGTCAACAGACCCCTCCCAGTCCTCCTCACCCTCCTGTGACTGTCACTCAGGGCGGTAGGGAAAACTAGGAATGAACAGTGGGACAACAGTACCCTCAGGCACCGGTACAGATGTCGGTCTGGCGTCGTGTCCACATCGGGGGTGAGGCTGGGATCAACGCCGGGTGGGGGCACAACCGGCGTCGGGGCATCATCACTGGGATCGGCGCTGGGGTAGGTACGATGAGGTCGACTGGCACCGATCCGGATCCAGGACTGAGGCGCTGAGGCTGGAGCCGCCAGCCGAGTCTGCGGGGCCCGAAGGAGCGCCGGCTGAGTCGGGCTGCCCAAGATGCTATGAAGCGCTTCTTAGAGAGCTCGATGGTGGGCAGGGGAAGCTCCGGGAAAGGGAGGGAAGCGCAAAACTGAGCCGTCACAGCGGGCTCCGTGGAAGGAGCAGGAGAGTGACGACTCTCCGAGTCCTGTGTCACATCGGTCGATGGACGGGGAGAAGGCAAAGAGCGACAATGCTTCTTCACTTTCTTCTTGTGCTTTGACTTACCCGAGGAGTGCGAAGACTTCGATGACGAGTGGTGATGGCTCTGCGACCGGTCCCGTGACCTTCGCCTCAACTGGGACCTCTAGCAACGCGGAGCAAACTGCCGGGCCTCCAAACGCTTTCGGGTCCACTCCAGCAAAGACTTCGGGTTCAGGGCCCGGCAGTCGGAGCACGACTTTGGGTCGTGGTCGCGCTCCAGGCAGCAAAGACACTCAAGGTGCGGATCGGTGACCGGCATCAACTTGTAACAGGAGTCACAATGCTTGAAACCGGGCTGACGGCTGGACATCCCTCGTGCACCAGGAGTCGTAAGACTTCAAAACACGTCGACAAAAAGTCAAAAAAGGTTAGTCAAAAGGTGACTGAGGGGCACGCTCTCTCTGGATCTGAAATGGCTGGCGCGGAAAAAGAAAGAACTGACGTCAGCGCGCAGGGTCGGCATCCAAGTAGACACCGCATCATCCCGACGACCACGACGCCGAACGCGGATTCGACCGACGCTGCCTACCGACGCGCATGGGTTCTGCTACGAAAACATTTCACCGGATCCAGTCTGACGCCTGGGGGTAATTCTAAGGTAAGGAATCTATAACTACGGTCTCATTCAGATACAGCAATCAAATTGTCGGCTTACCAATTCAGTCAGTATAGACTCTGTCAGAGCTTCACTGAATGGAAGCAATGGTTCTGCCATTTGGGAGGTGGAATGCAGAACCTCGGCCGGAATGGTTGATGTGCCTCATGTGAATGGCAGCTGCAGGTCCAACATGTCCGCTGCCTTTCTGATGACCATATGATAGGAGGTTACCTTCGGTGGGGGAAGTCTAGTCAGAGATAATATTGCACACTGAGGTGAGGTATCAAGCCTACTGGCATCTTTGAGGCCAGCAAAATCCAGTACTAACGTTCCGTCCCCTTCATCATTCGCATTGGGGTTATCTTGAGTGTCTGTGTCCCCCAAAGAAGTATCTGCCTTCCTCTATTAGTATCGGTGCCTTCTGTCTGCAGCAGTGGAGCATCAGTGGCAGGTTGTCGGATGTAGTGCCAGTGGAGGTGAAGACAGTGGTCTGGGTGATGTTGGCAGCAGTCCCAGTGGCATCATGTGCGGTGCTGGAGAGATGTTGAAGTTTGACTCCAAAGAAGGAGACTGTGGAGCTACTAATGATGGTGTTATCACTCACTGTGTCAATTCCACTGGTCACTTCAAATTCAGGCCATTATTCAACAATGATTCCAGAGGGAATGGTAGGAATGACATGAGGGGCGCCGAGTGGTAGGGTATCAGCATACCACCTATTGAATAGGCCATCAGAACCAGGGGGCCAGCCGGCCCTCAGTGAGAATCATGTCTTTGTTCCACATGCTGAACATTGCGTTCTGGAACATAGTTGGATCTGTCCCAGGTGCTGGAAACCCTAGGTACAGCTGGTAAACCTGGACTCTTGAATATGGTGCTGCAGACTGTAAAGTCACTGGGACTGGCGCCAGGTCAGATGGAGCCGAAGGCGTCTGCTCCTCCATTAGTTCTTGATCAGACACCGGGTGAATCAAAGTCGTAGGTCACATCGACTTGCTTCTCGATGTGTGATGACCAGATTTGTTCTTTCTCTTCCTCCTAGAAGATTTTGAGTAAGATGGAGACGCACTCTGGGGACTTTAACCTAGGTCGATACTTACGGCACCTGTCGCAGAACCTTTGCTCTCGCCATATACCTCTTCGCCTCTTTCTTTGAGAACTTTGGGGTGCATCTGCTGGCACAACACACAGACGTTGTGGTCAGATCCTAGGCACCAACAGCAGAAGTTGTGAGGGTCAGTTATGGACATCTGGCCATCGCAGCCTCAACATGGTTTAAAACCAGAAAGCTTAGGTGGTGACATTTTGATTGAAAACTGCACCTATTTTTTTTAAAGAGAAAAATGTCAAGACACGCCTGAGGAGAATATGGAACACTCTGGAATGTATTGATGGCACGAAAAAAAAGTAACTGACGTTATCACACCAACAGGGGGTGCTTAATGGCTCAAGTGACATCACAAGACACTCACCCCTACCAGTGTGGAAGTATCCACCAGAAAAGTTTGGTTTCAAAAGAGTTAATTTCAGCTTTCTTGAAAGAGAACCTAACTGTCTATGGGGACTGCTGACCAATTGCTCTTCTTCCATCATTCAGTAAATACCCATTAATTTACTTGAGAAACTGGAGTTTGGAAGTAGGCCTCACTGCTCATCTTATGGAAAACTGAGACAGTATGCGTTTTATCATTTTCTGAAAAACTTGAACCTTCAGAAACCGGCACAGTGACTCAGTGAAACTTGAGTTCACTGTCCCCAACGGAAAATTGACCTTTAAAAGAAAGAAAAAAAAAAGATGAAAAATCTTGAAAGACATAGCCCTTCCTTAAGCATAGTGATTTCAACAGCTCCGAGTTTTTCTGAGCTTTAAGATTGCTTTTTACTTGCTGCCACTCACACTAATTTTGATGTATAATTAATCTGGGATTTGGATTTCAAATTGTTTGATAATTAAAGCATGTATTACATATATTTATCCGTATCCGATGTATTTGGCGACTAGCAAGAATTTGGGATATGCTCTATACTACAACCCATACGTCTTGATGACAATCAGATGCGTTCTGATAGAGGGCAGAAGCAATGCAGTGGCACTTTCCCCACAATTCTTTATACTTTAAGTTTCAATTTGTTGCAGCAGGATTGTATCCTGTGTATTCACCATAAAGCTCTGCAAACTATACAGACGGCAGTTCCTAGAGTTTTACAAGGTGGTTTAATCTGACAAAGCCTACTAATTCCACAGTTGTTTATGAATTATATATGGGTTTACCATCATCGCAGTCTTTCAAACTAAAGATAGATAATCATAATTGGAAGCTGATATCAAAAGTAGCAATATTTCCAGTAACGAATAGATACTGTCTATAATATAAGGTACACCTTATAGATTTTTAAAATCACAGAGTTAGAAAATTCCAGAATAGCAAGTCTATGAAAGACCTAACGTCCAACTTTTTACTTGCCTGTTCAAAACAATTGGAGGAATACCCATGTTGTTCTGCGCCATTACTTTATTAATGCCTTTCAGGGCAACCATTTTTGCTTTCATTATCGGATCAGTAATGGCATCAAAATCTGCAATGTAACACAAAAACAATGTAAATTAAAACACAATATTTCATTATTTTACTTTATCACAACAAAATGCATGAGTAAGGTTTTCTTCAGCCACCAGACAATGCCACAAGTGAACTGTGAACACTGTGTCTCCAAGCAAGCTTGTTGCACGCTCAACTGTCACATATAGTTGCACTCTATCATCCTGAGCAGGCTACCGTTTCAGGTCCCTCTGAGGCTTAATTATCAAGCTTATTGTGCATTTTTGTTATTTGCATGGTCCTTCAGCACAACTGAAAAATAAGCACCCTTTGCACATTACTTTAGGATTTTTAATTCATTAGACCCACAGTGTCCTGACATGTTTTGTCAGTGGGATGAAGGTCAGACTATTAAGTTCTCATAAAAGAAAACGGTGTCAAGAATCCCCCAAGACAGCACACTTCACTGTGCACATTCTCTGAAACAGCCATAGACTGTCATGCAAAATCTGGTCTCAAAGTTACTGAACTGACTGATCTTCAGCAAAAATCAGTCTTTGTCCTCGAATGCACAGAGAACGTTATGTAATATCAGTCTCATTGACCTCGGAAGCTCTCCGAACGTAAAGGTGGAAAAGAAATCTAAAACTTAAGTCGCATACCAGCCATAATGACTCCTCTCAAGTCAAGGTACAAAGGTTAAAAAACACACTATACCACAAACACTAGGTGGCGGAATAAAGCACAGCATGTGAATCTAGAAGACATTTTATGATGCCAAACTTCTACCCCTGCAATGGAATATATGTAAAAACAGTGTGAATGTTAAAATAAATCAAAATTACAGGGTACATCAGATTGCTCATCTGTAAGGAGACAAAGTATTGCAAGAAAACTTGGAAGTAAAATTCTTCTCCAAGACCCCATCTTCTCAGAGATTCCCAACTGCTAATTATTATCCAAGCATAAATATCATAAAAATGTGTAGTACTAATCATCAACATTTTACTTGTGTGCGTTTTATTTTTTTTTGTAGGTTTTCCAAATGTTCTATGGGAAAAGTAGACATTTCAAAGAGTGCAGCAGTGGTGATAATGGCCCGATTACTAAGGTGACCTTGCTGGGGGGTTCAGATCCAGGCATTAGAGTTCATCGTGGTGGTGACTGCCCAACACCCCTCCACCTGTGACTCCTCTATTGTGTCCCGAAGCACCACACAGCCTACTGCTAGACTCCACAAGATCGCAACACCCGGAAGACCAGTGACTGAAGCGGTGAGCACTCACCCTTGGAAGCTGGACTGAGAATATCTGGACTCTTGGGAGTTGCAGTGCTGCCATCTTCTAAGGGAACCAATGGGTCCTAAAATGGGTAAAAGACAAGACATCCAGTGTATCCCAGCAGACCAAGATAGACTAATATGCTGGGGAATCGAAATCATTGCACAGGTGCAACAGAGGTGGTGATGGGGCAACCGCGATCCCAGCCATGGCGGCCATGACGGCCCCGATTTTACTAGCCATCAACCAAATGAGACCGACACTGGAAACAAAGATAGATACTGTCTCTGTGGTGGTAGCATTGCTGGGTGCTGACCTACGAAACAACGGTGGGGAGAGGGGAGGGGTGAAAGCAGACACGACGGTGCTCAGACCCAAACTGCACACTTACTAATACGGTTCAGAGACTGGAAGCTCAAGTCGAAGATGCAGAGGTTAGGTCTACCACAATAACCTATGCTTTGTTGGATTCCTCGAGCGAGCAGAAGGGGGGAAACCTGAACTGTATTTATTGAGACTTGGATTGAGACCACATTGCACCTCATGGATCTCTCCTAGTGGTTTGCAATCGAGAGGGCGCACAGGAGTCTGGTACCACTTCCCCCGCTGGAACTGTCTCTCGGGGTAATGATAGCTAAAGTCCTAAATTACTGCGATAGGGATAGCATGCCTAGTAGGGCACGACAGGCAGGAGATCTCTCCTTCAATAACTCTATGGTAAAAAAACGTTCAGACTACACGCATAATGTCCAAGACTACACGCATAATGTCCAAGGCAAGCGCAAGTAATACACTACAGTTCAGCAGAAGCTCTGAGAGATGGGCTTTCAATACATGTTGTTGTACCCGATGAAGCTCCAAGTGCAGCATGATAGAAGGACACACATTTTTGACACTCCAGAGGATGTTTGGGACTAGCTGGAGATGACTGGCGTGAACCGACTGCGCCCGAGTTCAACAGGGAGTTGAAAGATGTCTTATGGATCTTGGTATGGCAGATTGAGGCCTGGGACAGATATAACTTTGCAGACTCCAACTGTTGTAACTTTTAGAAGGGGCGGTCCGGGCTGTATGAAAATGCCCTTCAAACCCTATTTTATCTACCAGATCAACATATGCATCAACTAGCTGCACGATTGTCCATGCATTGTAACTGTCGAGTGAGATCAGTTCCCAAAAATGCGTCGTAATCAATTTATGAAAAAAAAAATCACACTACAATATTATAAAAAATAAAAAAAAGCGTAGAATGTAAATGAAGTCCACATCAGCTAAGAGTCATTAGATAAGTATATGACGCAATTTAAGTACAGATACATTTCTGATTTGCTATCTCCAGTGTTCAGTATTTACTGCCTAATCTTTGCAAAGGCATTGTAATCATGTAGAAAAAAACACACATAGTGTTTGTCTTGCAGTGGTGACAGTAACCTGAGAAGGAAACAGACATTCAACTTTAAAACCGTAACATTTTCCAATTAAGGTTCAGTCTTATCAAAGCAGCGATGACGTGACTGGAATAGAAGCAATCGCTTAAATAGCATGAAATGCATTTATTCATGTGAGACAAGTGGTTTGACATAAATGCCTTACTTTGCGAAGGCGTCCATGATAAGGCATGCCTAGAATAGGAGAGGAGGGCTGGAATTCATTACACGAAATATTCGACTCTACCACTACAAAGTAAGGTTAATGGCCAATCTACATGTATAACAGCCCCGCGCCAACCCTCCTCTCCAGGCCTCAATACTGGCTGGCAGCTGCTATTAAAGCATTTAACCTCCGGCTGGAAGAGCAGGTAATTGGCTTCCGTAGCAGCCTGCTGAAATGCTTTCACATTACTTAACCGCTCGACAGCAGAGTGGAGGCTCGAATGGGAAAGGCATCTGAAGGCTTTCCACCAATCTCTAGGCCCAAGTGTATGCAAAGTGGGCCACGAAATTGCGTGTGCCTAGGTGCGAGTGTTTCACCACCGCGAGCAATTAGCAAATTAAAGGAAAGATTAGGGAGCCATCAGTGTGAATTAAGAGGCCTGATGTGAAACGCTGCTTTCAAGAGTCGCACTCAGCTTCGTTCAAGCACCATGACATCACATCTCATCACGAGAGGCACTGCTTGGCACACACTGTCACTTCACTTATGTGCAAAGTGACATTCTCTCTCTACTTGTAAAGGTCTTTACAGCCTCCTTGTGTGAGTCGACTTAAACAAGCATCGCAACACCGGCGCTTTACTTTGAACATTAAAAGTAAAGCTTTGATGCCGCGATTATAGTAAAAGTAAAGAAATAGATGTTTTTTTCTATTTCTTTACTTTTACTATAATCGCGGCATCCGCGCTTTACTTTTAATGTTCAAAGTAAAGAGCTGGTGCCGCAATTATAGCAAAAGTAAAGAAATAGATGGTTTTTTTCTATTTCTTTACTTCTGTGAAAGTGATCGCGATCGTCTTTGGATGTTTGTGCGGCTAGGTGTTACTTCTTTTGGATATAGTAGCACTACTTTTGGTTTCTGCAGTCTCCTGCGAGTAAAGAGAAGGTGTTTTTTAATTGGGAAAGGTAGCAAAAAGAACAAGCATCACGGTACCGGTGCTTTACTTTTAAAATTAAAAGTAAAGCGCGGGTGCCGCGATTATAGTAAAAGTAAAGAAATAGATGTTTTTTTCTATATCTTTACTTTTGCTATAATAGCGGCACCCGCGCTTTACTTTTAATGTTCAAAGTAAAGCGCGGGTGCCGCAATTATAGCAAAAGTAAAGAAATAGATTTTATTTCTATTTCTTTACTTTTGCGAAAGTGATCGCGATCTCGAGGGTCAAAAGCAGACATGACAGGAGCCACAAGACGTGCAGCCGAGTGGTGCTAGTGACCCGTGAAAGACAGATGGTGGCCGGATGCGCGCGTGAACGCAAGCGCTAGGCCAGCCAGTAGCACTTTGAAAACTCACCTACTAAATGTCTTGCAGAGCCGCGCATGCACGCTGACTCAGCGAGACCTAAAAATGGAGAGGACAAGTTTATGTGGGCACATACTACTCCTATTCTAAGGGGGTGCTAATATGGGTGGCCCTTTCAGCAAAGATATTAATACAAAGACATAGAAGGGCGCTACATAATGGTCCACAGACTTTTCGACGGGATGGACATCAACCTACTTAATAACAATGCCTGTAACACTGATAAGTCATACTTTTACACTCTGCACGACAGACCGTTGGTTTGAGGAGGAGACTAAGTATTATTGGTGACGATCGAAATAGATGCCCACCCAGGCAGAGTCCCAGGTCAGGTATGGTGGAGGCCATGGCGAGAGTGATATCTGACTTACATTGTAGCATGTGCAGCACCTGGAGACCAGAGAATACTCTTTTTGATCTGCAGAAGACAACCCATCATGCAGGCTTAGACCTAGCTACAAAGATAGACTTGGTGCAATACCACTCCATATTCTTGTTGGATCATATGCCTCTTCAACCAAGATACCATGGGACACCAACAAGAACAGGTGTCCACATGTGGCGCCTTTCTTCTCAGTTTTATCAAGATCTGGAGTTTACGCTGGGTATTGGGGCTGTCCTTGCAACCTAGATGGACTGTAATTGGAACACTACGGCTACTGGACCAATTGAATGGGCTGCTTCGAAGGTGGCCCTGGGAGGAGACCCCCTCTATGGGCGATGGAGGCAATTACAACATTATCAGAAGAGGGCAGGACAGGTTAGCAACACTCCAGCCACAACAGCCAGGCAATGCACTGGATGGTGACTCACTGGTCAGAGTGAAGCAAGAGGTGGGTCACATTCGGGACTCCCTAGATAGGCTGGAACAGAAAGATTACAAGCAGAGGCTACACACAGAGAGGGATAAACCTAGTAGACTGCTGGTGAGTCTACTGAAACAAAAGTGCGCCACTTCCACTATTTTGTCACTGATGAGTCCGGATGGCTTACCGATCAACAAAGGAGAGCATTAACAATACAGTTTCATTATTTGAAGACTCTTTATGCCAGAACGTAGACTGCATCTATGAAATATATGTCTGCATACATTGCAGGTATTAGGGCGTTCACACTCACACAAGACATGTTGGTTAAGCTAGACCAACCGATAATCAAAAAGGAGTTACTGAAGGCCCTTGAGAGTTTGCCAGCAGGTAAGATCACAAGCCTAGATGGTCTCCCATCAGAATTCTTTTGCAGGTTGCGAACAGACCTCCCAGATAAGCTCTTGGAGGTCTATAAGGAGGCGTATCATAGGCAGAGACTTCGTGACTCCATGAGAAAAGCCCTGGTTCTGAGGATCTCAAAAGCTGAAAGGGAACCAAGTGCCATTAGATCTTATAGGCCCCTCTTGATGAGAAATGCAGACTAAGATCTTGGCAAAGATACTTGCGAATAGGTTGAAACATTTGGTAACTAGGCTGGTTCACCTGAATCAGTGCAAATTTATTCCTGGCGCAGCACAAAACTGAACCTTTGTAGACTGCATTACACTGTAGACAGCGTAGCAGGCACAGAGATGGATGCCATGCTGGTTGGGCTTGATATCGAAAAAGCCTTTGATACCCTGAACTGGGACTATATGCATGCGGTACACATACACAGTATGGTGTTTAGGACGAAACCCAGAGGCTGATTTAAACTGCTACATACTGATCCGGTGGCCGTGAGTTGTGTGTCGAAGCAGTGGAAAACAGAGAGAGAGGCAAACAACATGATTACCTCGTCACCATTATTATTCCCTTCGGGCAGTGGGACCACGTGCTCTTTTGACTGCACAAGGGAATTGCGGATTAGGGCCTGACACACTACCAGTATTGTATCAATCTATGCAGACGATACTTTACTTTAACTGATTCAACCAACGGAGGCGATCCCAGTGCTATTGCACGAATTGCACTATTTTGGGTGGATATTGGACCTGCGGCTCACTGAGCGCAAGGCAGTATTGTTCCCACTAGCAGCAAATGCCCACTTGTCCAGTGAGAATCCTCCAAGGGCAGGTCTAGAATGGGAGGTGGACAGCTTCAGAAGCCTAGGCATACAGATTCCACATGAGCCACAGTGTCAATAGGACTAACATATGAGTAGGGTTATCGCTGGTCTTGCATCATCAATTACATTTTGGAATAAACTTCTGAGGTCCTGCTTCCTATGTTTATTACTGTACTGGTCGAGACATCAGACGCTGTTTGCAAGATCTGAGGCGGGAGTGGATTAAGCCATTCTGAGATACAGAATGAGCCATGGTAGAGGAGACGGCAGGGGGCTGACACTTATTTGGTGATCTCTACCTGTCTTGACAGATTCACAAATTTTGCAGGCGCCTGTCAGACCTCTGCAGTTAGCAGAGGTCTGTTTTTGCAATACGCTAAGCTAAGTAACACATTCAAGAAATGATGGCACGGATTACCAGAGATACCACCGCAACTGCTGCATTGGAGATACTGATTGATGTAGAAGGGAGCAGCCACCAAATTTCTGATATTTTTAAGGTCCTAAAGAAAGAGTACAGCTGGTTATGATGGTGCGCCTGAAATGGGACGAGGACGTGAAAGAACCCCTTACAGATAGGGAGTGGTTAACCCCCTGTGAGTTGGTACACACGATAGCTAGTAATTCAAGATTCAAACTAACACCTTTTAATATACTCCACGGAACATACCTGGCCCCTGTTAGACTGCACAAAACATTCCCAAACAGATCTCCAAACTGCCCTAAAAGTGGACCAGACACTGCGCCCCTCATTCACATTTTCTGGGAGGGTAGACCAGGAACAGCCTTCTGGGAAGAGGTAGTACAGACCTTACCCAGAGTGGCGAGACTGACACGGACCTCAAATGCAAAACAATGTGTGTTACGTCTTGAAGGTCTTGTACTGAGACATAAAAAATGTCAAATGCAATACAAATTCACTCTGCTGGGGTTGCTCCTGGGAAAAGGCACATAGCGATTTCCTGAATACCACTGAGAGTGCCTAGAAACAACGCTTGGTTGAAGGCCATGAAAGAATGGGCACTTGCTGAGTTGTGGCACCTAAAAGTGGTCAGGACTGATGACAAAGCACGGGAGGAGGTAGAGCAATGGGCAGAGATGATACACAAGTTTAATGTCTCTGAAGAGAGTCAGTCTGAGGGAGAGTTTGGAGAATCATGATCATCGGTCAGAACACTTTAACACATCTGTGGGACTCGGGAGGGACCTCTATGGGCAGGAAAGGAGGGGGTGCCCAGAAGAAATAGTTAATGACCCCGGGGAGGGGTGGGGGAAGGGAGGAGAGAGGGGGGGGGGGGGAGTAGGACTGTGGACATGAATGGGGAGTTATTGGTGTGCTCTTTCCTGAGAAGATGTTGATACTATACTTCAGAGATACGCCAGACTTTCAAACAATATTGAACTTTATGGCTGCAACACTTTTACTCATCATCTGCACACAGAAAGATATGCCATGTGTACTGGTACTATAGCTGTAATGGTGGTGTTATTCTATTTACAGTTGCAATAACAAGGATAAATAAAGATTTTAAAAAAGCAGAGTATGTGTTGGAAATTTTCCCTCTCTGCAGTGTCACCCCAGATTCTTTTGCAACACCCTACTTTTGATGGCTATACCCATGATAATCAGAGGTAAAGTGCTTGTGCGCCTCCTTTCACCATATTAACATTGGCATACTGCTGACAGCTAGATTTAATTTACTCATATGGCCCTAGTATATGGTAGTCAGTGTATCCTGTAAATTAAATGCTACCTTTCACCTGCAGCACCCATTGCGCCAGCCACTGCAGTAGCACTGTATCTCCAGGTCAAACGTTGAAACTTGGCTGCGCAGTTTCAAAACTGCAAATTCAAACAGTCAAAATAATCCTTTTTGATTGGCCTAAACCTTCCTTTAAAAATGTATAAGGCACTCCTAGTTAGGCCTTACGGCCCATGAGATATGGTGCATGGTATTCAAAAGAAGGGCATGTAAATGTTTAATGTTAAACATGTCCTTAGAGTGAAGAAGCACTACAATCTATTTACAATGAAGCTGGGTGGGCTGTTCTATAGGAAAGCATAGGGGTACAATATTAAGTTTAATAAATGTTATTTCCTCTTAGGGAACCGCCATAAATTTAATATTTGGACTTTAAAAAAATATATATTACAAGCCCAATTCACTGGTGAAGTCGGATTTGTTACTTACCCTTGGAAGCATCTGTTCTTGGCATGTAGTGCAGTAGATCCATATATTTTGCATACTCCTTCCATTTAATGTTGGGTCTGGCAGTGTGCAAGTCATTTTTCTTCGAAGAAATCTTTAAGTCTTGCGGTAAGGTTACTCCTCCTCTAAGAAACAGTGCACATAGGCATCGTCTCCATTGTTAGATTGTTTTCCGTGAGAGGGTGATAATGGTGTACAAGTGTAAGTAAAGAGATGTCCATGCATTTTTAATTATAGATAAGAACTGCAATGATCACAGGTGTACGGGGAGGAGAGTGGGCGCATGTGAACCTACTGCGCAGCCAAGAACAGACGCTTACATGGTAAGTAACATTTTACGTTCAAGGCATGTGTGGCTGTAGATACACATGCTTTGCATAGACTGTATATACTGTATAGCAGTGTCCTCCAAAAGCGGTGGCTAACCAGTGGATGCTACCATTGTTTGAAAAAGTGTAAATAGCACCGCGTGTACTATATTAGCTTGTTGGCATGCTAGAACATCCACACAATAATGTTTGGTAAACGTGTTTGGTGTGGACCATGTAGCTGCTTTACAAATTTCAGCTATGAAAATATTGCCTGAGATGGATGCCCCTATTTTACGAGTAGTGTGTGCTTTAGGGGGTATAGACAACGTTTTTTGGGATTTGAGAAAGCACGTCTGGATGAATATAACGATCGAAGGCCTACCATGAAAGCCTTAATGACTGGTACTTTGAACAAGGATAAGTCTTGCCTATTTTGAAGATAGGCAGCCAATGCCACAAGATGTAGATGTATGGAAGTGTAAGCAAGGCATGAGCATTGTAAATGCGAGAGGTAACAAATAATTGTTTGTACAGATGCACTGAGTGGATCAATTATTTGGTTGTTACAGTGAATAACAAATATGTTCCATTTAGCTGCATAACAAGCTCTAGCGGTAGGTTTACATGCTTCTTTATGAATGGTCATGCATTCTGGTGGCAGATTTGGAAACCCAAATTCTATGATTTCAGGATCCAAATCGCAAGGTTTTGCTCCTTTGGGTTTGGATGTCTGATTTCGCCCTGGTTCTGAGTGAGAAGGTTTGGGTTCAGATGAAACTTCTAATGTGGAACTTCTGAAAGTTCGAGTAGAGTGGTGAACTATAGTTGGCGAGCCCATGTGGTAACTACCAGTATGAGGGTGAGAGACATTTGCCTGAGCTTCTGAACCAGAAACTGAAGAAGAGGCTGAAAAGCATAGGCAAATATTCCTGAACAATGTATCCATAGGGCATTGCACTTTGATACAGGATGTGGGAACCTGGAGACTAAGTTTGGGCATTTTGTGTTCGCTGCTAACCCAAAGAGAATTTTGTGTGTGAAAACCCCAACTTGTGGAAGTATGATAGGAGGACTTGGGGGTGGAGTTCCCACTTTTGGATTTGTTGTCACATCTTGCCGAGGAGGTCGGTAAAGTCGTTGTCGGTGCCCGGAAGTTGTTCCGCTAACAGATGGATTTTGTGATGTATTGCCTAATGCCAAATGGTCTGAGAGAGGTATGACAGCTCTAGAGAGTGTGCCCCCCTCCTACCCTGTTTTTGTACATAATAGATGGCTGTCATATTGTGCGTCCGGACTAAGACAAATTTGCCTATTAGGTGAGGCAGAAATGCTTTCAGCGCTAGTAGACCAGCTTGAAGCTCCATGTAATTGATGTAAAGATTCTGGTATTTGGTGTCCTAGAGACCCTGAACTGTCAGATCTTGGAGGTGAGCACCCCAAACTGTGAGCGATCCATCTGCTGCTAGCAAGACCTGTGGAACAGGGTCGATGAACGGCTGCCCTTTTAACAGGTTTTGTGTGTTTCACCATTGCAGAGAGTGATGAATCAGCAGTCTAACAACACAAGATCGTTTAATTGATCCTAAGATTGAGTCCACTGTTGTGCTTTACATTCGTGCAGAGGATGCATATTTAGTCTTCTATGAGACACTATGGCAATGCATGATGCCATCATCCCCAGAAGACACATAAAAGCTTTGACTGTTAGGTGTTGATTGGTTGAAACCTTTGAATCCTGACTGTATTTGAATATGCTAGACCTAACAGTGTTAACAACAGCCCCCAGATATGGTTGTAGTTAAATCCCAGCTGTTGTATAAGATTTATGGTAATTTAGGTGTGTTGATGACACAGGAGGTGTGTTTTGGCTTTGATAAGCCTATCGTCTAGATACAGGAAGACATGAATGTTTTGTCTGTGTAAATGTGCTGCTACTAACGCTAAGCATTTGGTGAACAGTGGGTGCAGCGGTGACTCGAATGGAAGGACTTTGAATTGGTAATATTTTCTTGCTAACACAAATCTGAGGTATTTGTGATGTGCTGGGTGAATGGGGATGCGAAAGTATGTGTCCTTAAAGTCTAATGCGGACATGAAGTCACCTTGCAGTAGAAGTGGAAGCACTCATTGAACTATGACCTTAGAACAAGTTACTTACCTTCAGTAAAGATGTATCTGTAAGAGTCATGATAGTTATAGATTCCTTACCTTAGAATTTCCCCCAGGGGTCAGATTGGATCTTGAGATTTTTTCTTAAGCAGCACCCCTGCAAGTCGGTAGACTCAGTGTCCGTCGTCTGTGTCGTGGTCGCCGGGATGACATCACTGTGCCTAGTTAGACGTCACATATGCGCGCTGACGTCAGTTCTTTCTTTTTCCGTGCCAACCTAGCGCAGATCAGGAGAGAGCTACGCCTTAGCCTCTTTTTGACTAAACCTTATGCGACTTTTGACTTCCGAATTTCGATACGCAAGGGGTGGAAATGCGTTCAAAAACAATATCGACAAGGGTAGAGTGGATCACTCACCGAAAGGATTCCGGAAACTGTCTCAAACATCTAACAATGGAGTCGATGCCCATGTGCACTATTGCTAAGAGGAGGAGTTACATTACCTAGTGTTTAGAAAGACTTCTTCGAAGAAAAACAACTTGCACGCATCCAGACCCAACACTAGATGGCAGGAGTTTGCAAAGCATGTGTATCTACAGCCACACATGCCTCAAAGTAAATATTTTTTAAAGGTAACTTTTAAATGGTTACCTTTGCCCTGCCTGAAGTCCCTGGAAACCAAATGTGTTTTTGTTCTCCTACTTCTGCCAGCCTGTAATTAGCATTTCAATAGGCGTTAATAGGAGTGAACGCACTCCCAAGACAGGGATAAAAGGCTGTAAGGATAGGGAGATGAAAATGTGCCCGTGACAGGATGGCTTGTGAGTTGCACCCAAGGACTTGATTACCTTCAAAGAAGCCAACGCGTTCAAACGCAGATGTGGTTAACTAGCCTTTATTTGCCACCCCCTCCACCAAGACTGGTTTTCATCATAATATGCCTCTTGTTGACTGTTGACTTGTTTGCTGCTCGGAACTTAAGATCAGGAACTGCTAAACTTTTAGCTGTCCACAAAATGAGTAGAGCAAGACTGGGAGGGAGAAGTTTTTCTCATCTGGTCTGCAAGTTGTGGAACTCTTTGCCGCTTAGAAAACCACTGAAAACATGTTTTTTCGCTATCTCCTCTCCATAATTCCATAATCTGGTACTTATCATAATGAAAGTTCAGTGCCAAGACGCCTTGACAATCGCGTTATAGAAAAATGTTCACTATCACATCACAGTGTCAAGACCTGTTTAACAAATGAGCTGAATTTACAAATAGCCTTTGGGTAACATTTCAAAGGAGGGAAACAGAATGCCAAAAAAGTGTGTATGTATCCACGGTCTGGTTGCTGAAATCTCAGTTTTGATCTACCAGAGGTCTGTCTGAGTTTGCTGAGGGTACAGGGAGTACCTCAAACTAGATTTTAATGTTAAATTGGGAGGACATGAGGGTTACCAAAGTACACTCCAGACACACCCCTAGCCCTCAGAGCCCCTGTTTAGTGTGGCCGAAGACTTTGGCCATTTTGAAAATGCCCATCGTCGGTGGGGTTAGCCCCGGGAACCTTTACCCATTGTTTAAGGCTTCTTCAGGGGCCATTTCCACCCACTAGCTTTCTCCAGACATAAATGTGGCATTTCCAGAAGCACCGTCTTCAGAAAACCCCTGGACCTGTGGAAGAACAGAAAAGGAGTGAATATGCTGCGTGAGATCTGTGAAGAGTCCAGAACACTGTTCTTGTTCTCTCTTGTGTATACAGAGCAAAGATGCGCACTCCAAAGGGTCTTATGGATGACCTCTTGTTCAAGCTACAGGTACACAACAAGCTACAATAGGCCTTTTCCTTCAATTGCCAGCTGACCAATGGCACCAGGACCAAGACTATACCCTCCTGTTGGTCTCTGCCTGCCACCTTGTGGATCTCTATGTGCATCCTCTGAAGGGCTTTAGAAGTATACACCTGTGGTGGATTGGGACTTAAAGAACTAAAGGGATGGAATATGGTGGCCATGACAGAACGCCATTACTGATGTGCCATTTTGATATGGATTTGGGTATCAATTACCCCTTACATGACTAACAGCTATATCAACTTCGGTGAATTATAACCTAAACTGTTGAAATAACCCGAAGTGAACAGTGTAACATGAGTTTGAAATTTCCAAGTTTTGCCCTGAGGACGTTCATTTGAACTAAATATGTTGGCTGTATGGGAAAAGAAAACCAAGACTCTACTCTTTTGATTATTGAACATAAAGGACTTGATGGTTGCTATTTTATTTTAAGTGAATGCTTTCTGATTGCTTTATATGACTAAAGAAAGAAGGTAAAATCTTTAATCAGGATGAACCTGGTTAGTGTATCCAACCAGCACTCCATAATGGTCAGTGCCAAATTGCACCTTGGTCCTGCTCTACCAAAATAATTGATTATTGTTGGCAATTTGTGCTTCTTGGGCACCATTTCTACTTAAAACCTTTAAAAAAACCATACCATTACTTTGCCATATTTGTTTTTTGACGTTTTGTTTTTTAAATGTTACTATATTTTCCGAATTCGCTTGGAGTCTTTATTATTTTGCAGTTCAACTTTATTACTATTTTAGTACTGAATAAATAATTTCCTCATTGCCTCTAAGTTAAGTCCATCTGCTCTGTGCCATAGCTACCAGGGGGTGAGCTCATGGTGATTTATTATTTGAGGTGTTTACCTACTCCTCTCAGCTAATAACCGATTGTCTTGCAGTATATGTCTGTTTTGATGAAAGTCTCCTTTAAGAAGAGCATCAATTGAAGGAAGCTTGCTGTAAAAGGGCCTATATTTTCACACAAAAAATAGCAAAAAACTGCATTCTCATTTCCATGTGGGCATTTAGATATAGACAATCGCTCACAAACTTTGCACTCCTTGAGGATAAGTACTCGTTAAGGGACGTAAACAACATAACGGAAGAAAATTACTGATAAAATCAGCGATACTTTCCAAAGAGGAAACAAAAACTTACAGGGAAAGGCACAACATGTTGAATTCTCCCTGTGGGCAACAAATAGCAGCAGTGAAGGATGGAGTTGTATGAGGGTGTACAAGAAACAAGAAGAGACCAGTGCTGTCCTAATCCTCAAAGTTGTGGGCTTAGTACCTGACCGGCTCACTAGGCACTTCGAAGGAATCTGTATGGTAAAGTACAAACATAACTAGAAATGAATCTGCTCTCTACCCCAAAATGTGTTCCATCCATAGATCGACATTATTTAATTTCAAGCATATATTTATAAATACTCAATAAAACAAAAGTTGTAGCCTTCCAAAGAACCAAATGGTGTGAGCATTCACTTCAGTAAGAACTCCATAAGGTTTAAAGCAAATGAATGAGGGTAGAAGCTGATGAATAAGGGCAGAATCAAAGTAGTAACACCCGATAAAAATGCTGATCCAATATTCCTGACAAAATCCCACAGTTCAAATTCCTTCTCAGATTCATGACAGGTTCCCTTAACAGCTCCACAACTATTTGTATTTTGAGAGTTATGAAGTCAGAAACAATTCCATAATCGTGAAGATTAAAATTGTTCAAGGAAAACCAACTCAGCAGCTGATGATAAATCTTAATGTAATGGATTTAGAGGGTAAAGCACATGCAAAGATTGCAAAAAAACAAATGAACAGCAATTTCAGCGAGCATAAGCACCACTGAGAAAAGAAGCACACAGATCCACACAACCAAGATAACTGCAATTTGCCAAAAGGAACAAAAGTAACAACAAGCTATAAATGATATAAATCAAGGCACAATCTGTAAATAGAAACAAACACCACCAAAACTTTACCCAGCACTACATTATAGACTCACACAAAAGATACTACTTCCACAACCTGCTTGGCTCACGGAATCAACTTCATTAAGGGGTGATGAACAGACAGAATAACCGCTTCCAATAGTGAAAAGAGCTCATTTGTCCCAGAGGAATCTCCAGGCATTAAAGTGGAGGCCCAGGCGGTTGCGATGCAGAATGTGTCCCTCCGACTGGGAGAGGTCTGCTCTGCTGGGTAACTGAAGTGGGGGGGGGGGGAGAAGGGGTAGTCTCAGGAGGTCTACACACCACACTCTCCAGACCAGAGCTATTAGAATAACATTGGCCCAAACCTGACGCAATTTCCTCTAGACCAGAGGGATCAAGCATAGGGAGGAAAATGGTAAATGAAGCAGAAAATTCCATGTCTATCAAAACCTTTTACTTAGTATTGGAAACATGAAGAGCACAGAACTGGGAAACGTAATTGTACTCACAAGTGTCTTTAATATCCACCTCAGGCTTGCCAAACAGGGATATGATGTCTTGAACTAGCACTGGATTGAGACGCCACTCAATGTTAAAATGGCACAGGTTCAGATTGTCTGCTCTCGTGCTCAGGAAGCCTTCCAGATGGTTGGTGAACAGCCAGATTCCATACATTTTCAACCATATCTAAAGCCTAAGAGCTTGTTCGTAGACCAGATGGGACTCCACCACACTTCTCCCAGCTTGTTAACGTACCACATTGTTAACAAGCATCCTGTTGTCTGCTAAGATCTGGACCTACCGACCTTAAAGGAATTGACATGCAAATTCTACTCACCCAGAAAAAAGAGGGCTCTGATATCCAGTTTCTCCAAATGCGCACCGCACTGTAAAGTGGAGGCATTGGTCACTAGGGTGGTGAACAAGAGGGCTTTCCTTGTGCCAGATTTTCCTCTACTGACATTCCGAGCATATTCAGTATCTGGTGTAATCATGATATCCGTAAGATCGCCCCTGTGATAGAATCACTACAGATGGAGGCACCGCTGCAGAGACCTCATAGGCCAGCCTACATTTGTGACCAGTAGGATGCAGGAAGCCAGCAGGCCTAGCAGGTGAAGAACCACCAGGACCGGAACTCTACTCAGACCTTTTGGGAAGGATGAAAAGCTCATAAATAGGTTTTGCTCTTTAATGCCCCTATGAGTACAAACACTGAGAAGGCTCTAGGTGCGACTTGGGCGGTTGACGGAAAAGCTCACATCAAAGAGCAGGGATGCTATGGCCGACACCAGCAACAGTGAGCCACAACTAAACAGAATCATCAGGTGCAGGAGTACAGAGATCTATGACCTGCACAAATCTGCCACAACCAGCTCCACCATCTTGGTGAAGATCCTGGGTGTCAATGTCAGCCCAAATCGGAGGACAGTAAACTAGCAAAGGATGGCAACGGGTGAATCGCAGGTACCTCCTGTGTGACTGCGGGATCAGTATGTGAAATACATGTCCTACAATTTGAGGGACATCATCCAGCTTCTGCTTCCAGCACCAAAAGTCCATGACCAGGGACAGCATCGTAAGCTTTTCATTTTGCACAGGCTAATGTTTCAAAGTGTGAGGTGTAAGACTGGACACAAATGACCATCATTTATCGGAACCAGGCAGTAATGAGAATAACACGCGGCCTAATTTCCACTTCTGGGACTACTGCTCATTTCTGCAAAATAATCACCACTTTCTGATGGAGAATCAGAGTGTGATCCTCTGAATGAAGGAAATACAATGGGGGTGGGTGGGGAGGGGATGTGGGGATGGGCTTGCTCCATGGAAGGGTATATTCTCCTTCTATAAACTGTAGGGCTCTCTGGTCTGTTGCAGAGACCTTCCAGGCCAGTCGAAAGGATAATTCCCTTCCTCCAACTGTATGCTTTCCCACAAGGGGAAACAAAAGCAGATTTCCCAAAGGTACAGGGAGGGATCGGAATGAGACAGCTTGCTGGGCTTGTATGCCTTTGGGCTAGCCTAGCACCTCTTTATCATCTAAGATACTGGTTGGGCTGCTGGATGAGCTTGTAGGGTTAGGGCTGGAGAGAAGGAAGTACCCTGGAGTACCCTTGGAACTTCCAGCATACCTGTGAAAATCATGAGCTGAAGACACCAGGCCCAAAGATTCGGCAGTTTCTCTTCCAGTCTTAAACCATTCCAGGTCAGAATCCACTTAGTCGCACAAAAGGAGTAAGCTATCAAATGGCATACCCATCAGGCTGGCTTGAATGTCGCCCGAGAAGCATCAATGCCTGCTCTAACTATCCTGAAGGCATCCTAACCAACTGAGCAAAATTATCTCCCAGGTGGTCAGGCAGACTAGACACCACCATGCCTGCACATGGCTTTATCTGACAAGAAAGCATGTGCAGTTCCTCGACCTCAGCACCACCCTCCCGGCTAGGAACACCCTTTTTCCCATGGCCTCATACTTTGTAAATTCTCTGTTTGGTGGTGCTGCGGAAATGTTTCAGATTACTCCTATGAGCATGATGAAGCTTTTACTACCACGGTATCAGGGGAAGGACGGGTGAAAAGAAAGTCAGGATTTCTTGGTCCTGGTGTAAAACAGGAGGTGGTAACTCTGTGGACTGAAAGGGAAGACATACTGCTTTGATGGAGATCCATTTGAGTATCATTAAATGTGAGAAGTGATTTGAAGGCTGCTGATGTTAGTTGAAGTATCAGTCAAGGTAGTGTCTTGCCACCTTCCTCAAAACAGCAGTAAATAAAGCCACTCACTTTGGGGGTGATTGGCCCGAAGAACAATCCATACCCATCTCTGGTAAGGTATCAAGCCCATGGCATTCTGTAGCGCCAAACAGTCCATGGTGTCTGGAGGAGGGAGCAAGTTGGCCTCTTCACTGTCATCATCATGTGGGATAACCTGGGGCATTTAAATTGTTTCAATATACTGACCCAAAAATATCCTCCATCATTTGCAAGTATTGTTTCCTTGGTGCAGGTCCAGCTTGGCGGTCTTCTCTGTACCTGGCCTCTTTTGCTAGTCATGGTGCCTCTCTTCTTAACTGCATAAGTATAGGCTTCATTAGCCTTAAAGGTCATTGAGAAGAGGCAAAAGCCAGTGACAACATTGGAATCTGTGCCAATAACACCAGAGCAGGAAATACCGGCAGAGTACAAGCCACCGAACCGACTGACATCAGACAGGTGCCTTATGTAATGATATTGGGGCTGACTGGTGCTGCAAAAACCATGCTAGTGGTATTGCAATCAAGGGCCCAAGATGTATTGTGGGGTCTGCAGACACACCAGAGTGAACCACACCATTCCTAAACACTACTATCACAGGCTATAGGAATTGTGCAACATCGTCGCCTGGTGCTAGAAACTCCAAGTAATCTGAGAACGTTGCAGGAATTGAGCTGGAAGCGGCATTGGGGCAGGAACTGGGGCTGATTCTGGACCAGAGGCCAGAGATGGCAGGGGCTCTCCTACTACAGTGAAATCTGCCAGCTCCAGCGTGGAGGACTACTCCACTGGAGGTGTAGAATGTTGACAGTACCTACCTCTCGAGAAGGAAGGAGGTTTGGGAGAAGAGTGTTCATGTTGCCTCTTCTCATGTTTCCTGCTCTCTTCTCCACGGAAGATTTTGAGGCAGGAAAAGAGCAACTTGAACTCTGAACTGGAGCATGATTGGCACAGAGTCCAGTGCTCATCACGGGCTCGCTCCATAAACGTTTTGCCTCCAGCTCCTTAATTGCTTTAGGGTGCATGAGGCCGCACTTGTCAAACAACTTGGAGTCATGCTCCAGCCCCTAGTGACACAGAAGGACCTCATGGTCCTCTAAAATGGACATCCAGCCATGATGGGAGTGTAAGGGGGTCTGGCGAGGGGGGATAATGACGAGACACAAGCTCCCGCTGAGACTACAGTGACTGTAGTGAATAAGAAAATTGACAGTAGTCCTCATTCAGCATTAACCTCTGAGCCCAGGAGCAATGTCGCTCTAACACCCCTCCCCACTCAAACAAATAGCCTAGGAGGCCGCCAACTGAGCCAGGCTCCACTACCTTTATCGAGAGATCCACAGTCTGTGCAGCTTGGGTCTGAAAATCCGGGTGAGACTCTGAGTGAAGCTGATACAGACACAGATAAAGACAGAGACAAGGATAAGGATAAGGAGCCTAGCGATTTTTACTCTTTCTCTGATGAGTTGGGATGGCCAACCGACACTGCCTCTAATCTTTCTGACTCTACTGATGAAGAGATTAATATTAATAAGGTTAGAACTGCTCAGAAACTGGAACTTAAACACAGGAAAAGCCACCGTGAATCGATAGACTTGGCGTGGGACTATACCCCTGTTAGTGACCTCCCCCCCCCCCCCCCCCCGGGACAACTTTGATACAATCGCAGGGACCTATGCCCTGCCCCAATCAACATCAGGAGCTAGGTACCACTCTGGACACAACCACACCAATGTTAGAAACGATTTTGTCAGCTAGAGCTGCGCATAGGGAAGAGACCTCTCATGATGGTCGCAGGGCCCAAGCAGAGCTACGCAAGGTACAGGGCGTGGTCCGTAAGCTATCAAAGAAAATTGGCTCCTTCAATGATCGTATGACTGAGATGGAATCAAGATTACTGGCTAACGAAACGGAAACTGCACTAAATCACGAGAAGTCTGAGGCGCACGATAAAGAACTCTCAGATATGATGTGGAAACTTGAGGACATGGAAAATCGCCAACGGCGAAGTAACCTACGAGTCCTGGGAATTCCGGAAGGAATTGAAGGGGGGGACATCCGTTCTTTCATGGTTAAATTGTTTCAAGATTCCCTCCCAGAATTGTCAGCCTGGAAGTGGGATATTGAGGTACAACGTGCCCATCGGGTACCCCTCACTATGAGAAGTATGCCTAAACCTGGAGCATATCCAAGGGCAGTGTTGGTATACTTTGGCAACTTTCTGCTTAGACAGGCGATCTGGGAGAAAGCTAGACCCAAGGCAAAAAAAACTAATGGCGATATAACTTATTTTGTACGCCCAGATTTTTGTCACGTAACGGTTGAGCGGAGGTGGCGTCTCCGCCAACTTATTAGACCTTTTCAAGACAAAAAGCTCCAGGCGTTCCTGAATAACCCGGCCTGTCTGAAAGTAATTAATGGTAACCAGACCAAATTTTTTACCTCTGAGATAAAGGCTAAGGAATATCTCGATACTCTCTAAGGTTGAAATTAGTCTCCTAGCTTTTGGCTAATTATTGGTACCCTTCTGGTATCCCTCAAAAAATTTTCCCGTCCCTCTAGAATTCTGACACTAGTTTACATTAAACCCCCCCTGGGGGTTTCAAGGTCTGGGATATATTTCCAGATGGGGAGGGGGAAAAGTGTGTTTATAAAAAAAAAAAAAAAAATTTTTGTTAAAGATATCCTACTAAGGAGGTCTCTAGATTTATTAGTGAGCACTGGCCTTTTACTGCACGCCCATCATCACAGACTCTTATGGAGTCTAATTGCCCTAATGTTGGGGGAGTGGGGGGGGTGGGTGGGGGTAGGGAGGGTAAGGGGGTGGGACTCCGGGGCAGGGACCGGGGGGTGAAAACACATAAAAAATGCAACCGCAGCTACAGAAATAAATATGGAAGCAGAGATGGAAATGGATTTTATGAGATTATTATTGGTAAATCTGGTCACACGGCAAGATCTGGCTGGTTAATAGATATAATGGAGTATGGCTAGCTTAAAATTATGCTCGTGGAATATCGCGGGCCTCAACGACAAAGGGAAAAGGGATCGAATGTGGGGAATGATCTCCCAGAATACGTTCGATATAATATGTCTTCAAGAGACACATATCCCGTGGGTAGAAAGAAACATATTGAGGGTCCCGGGATTTGACTTAATGGCATGCACAACCTATACCACTAGAACAAGAGGAGTTGCTATTCTGGCAAAATCCTTTTTAGGACCACCTATACGCAAGACAGTTGACCCTATGGGTAGGTGGGCGATTGTGGAGCTCAAAATAGGTATCACGATATGCTCTATTTATGCACCTAACCAGGATGATCCATCTTTTTTTTCAATCTAGAGTTGGAATTAGCATCATGGACCTCCACATTAATTTTTTGTGGAGATTTTAACATTTCTCTGACCCACGGAGGCCCGATATGTAACCATGACCAATTTAAATATATTGGATATAAACCAAAGGTATATACAGCCATATTACAACTAAAGGATAGTCTAGGCCTAGCCGATGTGTGGGACACGAAACGACATCAAGATCCGGGGTATACATATTTCTCATATCCACATAATAAATATGTCCGCATCGACTATATCTGGATGACAAGTAGCCAACTCAATGAGACACAATTAAATAAACTTCCAAAAACTATTTCGGATCATAATCCCTTAGTACTCACAATAAGGTCTAATAATACTCTAAGACCTCGGTCAAGCTGGTCCTTCGATAGAAAATTATTGGTTAATAAGGATTATATAGAATATATCAAGATATGGGCACATGGATTTATAGATGCTAATCGATATAGCGCCCCACGAGATGTGGTTTGGGATTGCTTTAAAGCTTCAATCCGAGGGGAAACAATAAGCTATGTTGCCAGAAAAAGGAAGGAGTTTGTTAGAGCAAATGAGTCATCTCTCCTAGAACTAGCTAGGAAAGAGGAGAAACATACTGCTTTATTAATGCAAGGTGGTGATGGAGGGCCAATTTTAAACGAAATGACGATTCTTAAAATGGAAATGAATAGCAGGCTGACCAAGAGAGCTGCAGAGATCTACCAATCCCATCGCAACGAGATATATGAGGCAGGTGAGACGGTCGGCAAGCAATTAGCTCTCCGCACTCGACAAAAACAATCCCTTAACCTAATTGCTAGTATTAAGGCAGACTATCAAGAACACACAACACCTCAGGCTATTCTAGAAGCTTTTAAAAAATACTATCAGAAGCTCTACCAAAGCGAGGATACGCAGGACCCCCTAACAATCAAGGATGAACTTGCTAGGTGGGCAACTGAGCAGGGGGGTAACCTAGGATTAGAGGATGATACTAGACAAGATCTAGAAAGAGATATAACCCTTGTAGAGGTGCAAACGGCCCTTGCAGATCTTGCTCCAGGCAAGGCCGCAGGCCCAGATAAAATACCATTGGAGTTATATAAAATTCTTGGTATTATTATAACACCCCTCCTTCTAGATCTATTTATAAGTATCCAGGTCCGTGCTACCCCTCCTAGCTCTTGGAGGGAAACGAATATAGTTGTCTTTCCAAAAAAAGATAAACCGTCCACTCTAACTACATCGTACCGCCCAATCTCTCTTATAAATACTGACTCGAAACTCTATTCTAAGATCCTAGCCAATCGTCTCGGGGGGGATCATCGAGCGTCTGGTTTCCCCGTGGCAACACAGCTTCATTCCGGGCAGGGGCACTACGGATCATATCCGCCGTGCTATTGCCCTGTTTGAGGCCGTGGGTGTCTCGGGCGCCCGGATGTCGATGATCCTCCTGGATGCGGAGAAAGCTTTCGATAGGGTTTCATGGGCATTCTTATGGGCGGTACTCGAGCAAAACAAAATCGGTCCGTGTCTCATGAAATCCATTAAGGCCATGTATTTTACACCAAAGGCGAGGGTTCTGGCAATGGGTCTTGAGTCAGGGTATTTTGACATATCTCGAGGGACTCGCCAGGGATGCCCATGTTCCCCGATTCTCTTCGCTCTCTATATAAACCCCCTAATTCTGAAACTGTTAAAAACAGAGTCTATCAAACCTGTCACAATAGGCCCATTTGACACTAAAATCCTCGCTTATGCCGATGACGTGGCTATAATAACATCTCACCCTGCCAAGGCTTTATCGACAATTGAGCAAATTACTCAAGTCTTCGGCCGCTTCTCTGGATATTCTCTAAATAGAGATAAAACAATGGTTATATGCACTCATAATACCCAATTTGCTGACCCAAGAAGAGTTGACAGTGCAATTTACTTAGGAGTTCGGATATCCTCAAAAATAGAGGAAATAATTAATATAAACTACGACCCTCTTCTTCAAAAGATTAAGAACGACTTAAAAAGAGTAGATAGTCTACATCTCTCAATTATTGGAAGAGGGAATTTCCTCAAAATGAATATACTACCCAGGGTCTTATATTTATTTCGCGCAATTCCGCTACTAGTAGATGATAAAATCATTAAGGCCATGGAATCCCAGATGGTTAGATTTATCTGGGGGTATGGGAAAATAAGGAGATCAATCCGTTTTCTCTCTCTACCAACTATGAGAGGGGGCCTCTCTGTTCCGAATTTGGGATTTTATTTGTGGTCCACCATGATCCAACAGATGACGACGCTATTCTTCGTTAAAATACCCGAAGAAGAAATAGGGGATAAATGTATACCGTCAATCTAGGAGCTCCTCATAGGAGATAAGGCTCACGGTCTCCTAGTAAAACAGTTGGAACCCTCCTACTACAAGAAAACTAAGTTTAAGATCATAACTAGTGCTTGGGGTATCTGGAGGAAAATAATGCGTCATCTTAATATACCCAAATATAATAAGTATATTTCTCTGTGGCACTCTACAGCTCTACCAATACATATATACGATAGTATGGCTAGAAGATGGGAACACCTGGGAGTTCTAACGATAGGGGACTTTTTGCTACCATGTAATATTAATAGATTTCAAGCCCTGCAAGGTAAATTTTATATTCCGGATAATAATATATTTAAATTTATTCAGATTAATACAATCTTAAAATAAAAGAGTGCTGATCTCTCTTTGAGTAATATTCCTATATTGGAATGTATGGCCAAATCTACAACTAGGATTGGCACGCTGTATGGAATTCTAATTGAAAACCACCAGGATGATCTGGAAAATACGGAAAAGAGATGGTCAAGCAATTTAAATAACCCCAACGTTGACATCGATATGTCCCTATATCTCTCAATGAAAGTATTTGTTTCGTCCAACTTGAAAGCTCAGTTATATAAGACCATATATGATCTCTATTTTACACCAGCTAAACTTTACTCCTGGGGAAAACGGGCGAATTCAGAATGCCCGAGATGTGGAAAAAGTGGGGCACATCTACTCCACATGCTCTATGAGTGTAGTAAACTTGTTCCTCTAGGAGACTTGATAACTGGTTTTTGGCGGGAAGTGTTTGGGCTCTCAATACCTGAATCCCCCACTCTATATATGCTGGGCTATGACAACACACTCGGTCATACAAAGAGCGAAGGAATTTGTTTGTTCCTGGGGACAGCGATCTATAGAATAATTTTAACAGCCCGCTGGAAGGACACAGATCCCCCCAACTTCCAGGTCTGGCTAGCTAGGCTGTTGGCTATGTATAACCAGGAGAAGGCTATTTTTGCATGTAAAGGTAAAAAGGCGAGAGCCTTAGGCAATATGATTTGGAAGCCGATTGAAAATTGGAGGAATAATAATAGAAATGTATGATTATAATATGTCTAGTTATAGTTTCAATGGTCCCCCTGATTGCTTGTTTGTTTTCAAATGTAGTTATTGTATATCTGATTTTCTATATATGACTAATGTCTAATTCAAATTTCCACTTCTGCAAGTAATTTCAATCCTTTGTATACGGAATATAGTTTTTTAACGGCTGCAAAATAAAAAATAAAAATAAAAGGGAGTGTAAGGGCTTAGATTTGGATTCCTTTAGGTGGGAGACACACCCGTAAATACTGTAAAAAGTAAGAATCATTTTAGCTATCCTGTATGCATCTGTCCGCTGCATGTAGTGCTGTAGATTCACATGCTCTGTATACTCCTGCCACCTGCCATCTACTGTTGGGCTCGGATGATTGCAAGTTGTTTTTCTTCAAATAAGTCTTTCAAGTCACAAGGCCTTGGTGACTGCTCTGGTTGGGGATGTGCATGGGCACAGACTGATTGCTTAACTGTTTTTCATCCAACGGGTGAAAGTGGGAATAGAGCAGCGAACAAGAAAGAATAGTGTTCAAGCAGGTAAAAAGTGAATAATATTAATGTAAGAGAGATCTGTAATTAACAGTGGCTTCAAGGATGGAAGGTGGGAGCATGTGAATCTAGAGCACTACATGCAACAGATGCTTACAGGGTAAGTAAACTGTTTGTAGCATTTGCTGCTATAGATACAGATGCTCTGCTTCGATTATAAAAACACACAATATGGACGGAATGTTGCACAATGGCAAAACATTCACCCCCAGTCACAGATCTGGGTTTATTCCATCGTTATTTTCCTTTCCACGACACCCCAGTTCAGACATGGCCATATGCAAATCAGTCTTGACCCTGTGCCTTGAGGAAATATGAATTTTGTGATCAGTTATGTCCCCTATCGTAGACCCCAACGGCTCCATGTACATGCTATAAGTACATGTATGTTCCCTCCTGCTCCAGTTTTGAAGACGCAAATATATGTGCGTCCACCGTCAACATGTCCTCTTTCAGACCCGCCATGAATGGGTCAGATATTCCATTCCTAAGTATGAAAGGCCACCGACTTTATGTGGCTCACTTTCCACATTTTACAGATTCAGGCGAGTAGGCCCCGAATTCTGTCATCAAGCCTTTTCCTGCCTTCTGCCTCTGAAAGCTCCAGTCTGAGCCTACATCTGTATCCATGAACTTTGTCCTACTCCCTGCGCGGCTAACGGTGCCTGATCCTGCATATTGCTTGCCAAAAACTGTATTTCACCTTCAAGATTATCTCCTCCCTCCTCATCCGATGCATTCCTGTCTAGTAGTTTAGGTAAACATTCCTCCAGCTACCGTGCAAAGGGGCCAGGCATCGCTGTCCTCATGCAAGTAATTCATAGCCCCGTTACCATGGAATATTCCTACCCCCTCGCATCTAGTGTAGACACTTAGACGCTTGTACACGCACTAACAGTCAGTATAGAATAGATTCTATCCTAGAGACCTTTCCTTTTGGATAACACAGTTCTTTAAACATAGGATATTAGATATGATTTGGGATTAGGTTGACATAACCCCAGACTTCTGTCTCCACATGTAGGGCTAAATGTCAAGTCCCCTTCACCCTCTAGTTGCACGTCAATCACACGTCATGCGGCTGCGCGCGCATCTCTGCCAAATATTTCTGCTGACATTGCAGGATTCTTTTATGGATCCACCCACTTGTGACATCATGTTTAATGACGTATTTTAGTTACACCCATGTATACGCCTCTATTAGCTACGTATGTACAGTTTATCTGTATTATCAGCTGTTACGCCTCTTGCATCTGTTTCACTGTAATGTATTTTCTATAAAACTGCTTATCTGTCAATAATATATGCCCCTTCCTTCCTGAACTTTCGTGGTGATGGAATAGAAGGCCCACAATTCGAATTGTATTCCTTTGTATAGGAATAAAGCCTTTTAAAACCTCTAATACCACGGATTCTGCCTCTTATTTTTACTGAGTTATTCTCACTAAGACTTTACCGCATAAAAATAGTACCGGTAACGAAATATTTACCACATAAATTGGCGCACATATAGGGACACTTTCTCATCTCACGCGCCGGCGGTGCGTTGCAGGCCCGGTCTCCTGCCACAGCTGAACGGACAAAAACGCGTACCCGCAGGATTTCCTGTATCTCCCTCCGGCCAAGCGGGAGCGACTGAGGCTGCGATCAACATCCAGACGAGGCGGTGAGAAGTGCGAAGTATCCTGACCAGAGCCTAGCTGAGAGAGCAAGATCCGAGGTATACAGAGGCCCACCAGGTTCCGAAGTTCCGAGTCCAGTCGAGTCGAGTCCAGTCCGGTCCAGTTTCAGTTCCGTTCCGAGGCCTTCCGTTCCGAGCTACCCGGTGAGTACCGTTACCGGGGAGGCATTTTACGTGCACATAGTCTGTGCCGGTCAAGACGGGTTTGGGTACACAAATCCGGTCTGCACTGCTTCAGCAGTGTATCTGTACTGTTTAGCAGTATATATAGTATGTCTTGCATATAAATAAGTATTATCTAGTGTCAGTATTATGTCAGTAACTAGTTTTCTATTAGTTATCATTGTTCGTTAAAACTGTTAAATGTTAAAATGTTTTAATACGTTCTATATATTGTGGTGTGAATGACTGTTCATTATTGTGTTCATCGTATAAAGTGTGTTCTAGAAACAAGATCTAAAAATGCCGCTCTTTTCGAAACTAAGACAGATCAAAACTAGAAAAGGTGTACTCGAAGAAGCTGTTCCCATTCCACCTAGGGATACTCCAGGATACTTTATGTATCATAAGCATGGTCTAGATGCCGTATTATTTCTTGATTTATGGGTGGACTACACAAAAGAATTACCAGAGAACCAGAGATGGCCCGCAGCAGGGACCTGGGATGCAGATTGCATCATGAGAGTAGAAGAAGAATTATGGAAAAAGAAAGCCAGACAGTCACAGAAAGATGCCATTGAATTATGGCGTAAAGAATCATACAGACGTACAGAAAAAGCACACAGACAGGAAGAGAAAGGTAGAGAGAATTCAAATAAAACTCGAGAAAATCTATTACTTGAGGAAGGTACCCGAGTAAACTCAGAACAAGTAGATAGACAAAGAAACACTCTTATGAATGGTATGTATCCTCTTCTGGCCGAAGGGTTACCTAAGGCTACCCCGGAAATACCAAAAGATTTAACTCCTCCATTGCTCCCGATAAAAGCACATCCCAAAACACATCCCAAAACAGCAAAGGACGTTTTCCTTTCCTCCTATTTAGATGACGTAGCTCCAGAGTATGCTAATGCCATACCACACATACCGCTTGCCGATGGTGTTCAACACCAAGAGCATCCGTCTGTATCCCCGCAATTACAAACTCCTACACAAGTTCCCACAGGTCCGTCCGTTTCTACAGTTTTTCCCGCATCTACAATCTCTATCCTACGCCCAACGAATCCTTTCATGCCTAGCACCTCAGATGGTGCTACAGGAGGTACGACAGACATGTTTGCCACCCCGCCGCGAAATAAACAGACCCTTAGAGATTTAGCACTCCAACGTACACCCCAATTAGCGACATCCGACATGTTTAAAGAACAACTTGTGGATTGTAGATACGACCCAGTACCAGGTAGACAGGATAAATTGCTCATATCATCACTACGTATAAGACGAGCTACATTATATTTAATGACGATACCAGGAATGGGTGAACACCTAGACGAAATATATCGCTTTGTCCACACAGGGCGAGGTCCAGAAAGTATTAACGAAGCTATGGAATATCAGAAAGTGGATGTCCAAAGACAACTACTACGTTTTTTCATAAATTGTGTAATTAGGAATCAAGACAGGCCCGGGGCAGATCACGATACCATGCAAAGACTTGTCAAATGGGGTCAGAACATATCAGAAGAGAAACACGATAGACAGGCGTGTATAATCGCCATGAGTCGAAAGATCCGCAAGGAAGTAGAACGAATACATAAAGAAAGACGAGAAACAGACAGAGTAGAATCAGAGGAGGAGCAAGAATCAGAACAAGTCGAAACAATAGCTTATGTAGGTAGAGGAAGACCCCATAATAATACTAGAGACTTTAACGACCCGATACGTCCAATACGTCCAGAATATAATAGACATTTTCCAAACCCTATGTTAAATACAAAATCCCCCGAACACCTATTCCAAGCCGTTGATAAATTACTCCGAGATCGAAGAGGGTACCATATGCTCGATTCCATGGACGAACAAGAATTAGCTAGGTCAGCAGTACAATGGGCTGACAGTCCCAGCGACTACAATGATTATGTACTTGCACACACGTTTCTGAATCTTGACCCGTACGAACAGCGTTTAGCTAGTATATACATGATTCAACACCTCCTTGTATTATATAAAAGCCAACACTCCGATCCAGGACCCTTACCTGACATATTGACAGAACTGCTCACGAATATATGGAGAGGGTCAAGTACTGATTTGATTAAAGAAATTCTAGAATTCCGAAACCAATATTTAAATTTCGTATGCCCAGAACACGTTCTAGTTCCCATCATGGGAAGAAAAATGTATCACATAGATAGACAGAACCCGTTACGCGAAGTGCACCCAATTAGAGGTGCCGGTGATAATTTTACACGCGTATTTGTGTACACGCCTATAACTAAATTAGAATTATTAGAAATGAAGAAAGTAGTACCCAGCCATGACAAGGACCCAGCAGGTTTCCACCGTGAAATAAAGGACATGTTACTCATGGGAGAGTATACCTATCCCGACATTATGAAAATATTAAAAGTCCTATTACCCGCCGGTGTTTATGAGAAACTCAAAGAAAAGGAATGGGAGGTGGGAGACCAAAAGATAGATTGGACAGCATTAGAAAACGAAGAAAGGGCCCGAGCTGCAGGAGCAGGGCTTGGGGAAAAGACTACAGCACTAGCAGGACTACTAGTGCAGGTACTACCACGTTTATTAACTACGAAAAAGGAAGACTGGGGTGCAATCTCAGCCTGTAAACAAAAGCCAGACGAAGACACTAGTGATTTCTATTCCCGATTTGAAAAATGTTTTGGTATAAATAGTGGCATAAAAGCCAGTAGTGAGTCATATCCACATCTGTTCGTGACAAAATTAGTTGAAAATTCTCTGCTACAAGTTAAGAATAGAGTATTGAAATTCGAAAGTACCTGGCAAGGTAATACCCCATCACAGATGTTACAGATGTTACAATATCATCACAATAGAATTAGAGAAGAACAAGAACACGAACAAAGACGTATGAAAGATACAAAAATGAAAATGCTTGTTGCTCAGTCAGTTCCAGCCGATGGTCATCATAAGGGTAATTCCGCAGGTCCTACGAAAGGGACATGCAACTATTGTAAACAACCAGGTCATTATATACACGATTGTCCAGTCCTGAAACATAATATTGCTACAGGTAAAACTCAGGAGAGACCACGTCCACCTAGACAGGATCAGAATCAACAACAAATCCCTCAGCATGCACAACCTAGGTTAGCTCCGCAACAACTAGCTCCGCAACAGGGAGCTCCACAACAGACCATAGCACCACCACAAGCGCAGCCTATTGCTGCAACACAAGCAACAACACAACAGATGTATCAGTATGCACAAGCAGATTATCCCGATTATCAGCGATACTCATGAGATAGCCTAGAGAGGGAAGTTGGCTTACCCCTTATTAAGGTTCCTGTAGACCAAGAGGGACCTTATGTACATAGTGAACTATTAGGGGAAGACAGAAAGTTTTTACTTGATACAGGGGCAAGCAGAACAACTATAAGACGCAGTGAAGTTCCAGGGGCACCCCTCTCAGGCTCACAGAATATTTCCCTTGGATTCTCAGGAAAACCTATAATAAATGACGTGACACAACCTCTTCCACTTACGATTGGTCCATTGACACGTACTACAGATTTATTGCTTACTAAATCATGTCCAGAAAACTTGTTAGGTATAAAAACATTGAAAGCTCTAGGAGCTATAATATGTTGTTCTCCGGAAGGAGTACGACTATTTTTACGTGACTTTAAAGGTCACTACGTGTCCAGAGACATGGATCACCGACTGCAGAATTTACCTACACATTTATGGGCACAAGGCCCCACTGATGTTGGTTGCATGAATATTACACCATATCGTGTCACACTAAAAACAGGAGTAATACTACCACGAATACGACAATACAAGTTACCACCCGATGCTGTTGTGGCTTTGCTGCAAATCATTGACGAGCTCATTGCGCAAGGAGTGGTTGTCGAAACCGACTCCAATGTATGTAATTCCCCGATAATTCCGATTCTTAAAAGAACGGATCCAAAAGCACCACCAGTATATCGATTAGTTATTGATCTGCGCGAATTAAATAAATGTATTGTACCACAATACCCTGTGGTCCCCGATATCTCTTCATTACTAACAACTATTGACTCAGAAGCAACGTTCTTCACTGTAATTGATCTCAAGAATGCTTTCTTTAGTGTCCCAATCGATCCGGAAAGTCAATATTTGTTCGGATTCAGTTTAAACGGACGAAGTTTTAAATTCACACGCGCACCTCAAGGATTTACAGAAAGCCCCAGCATCTATAGCCAAGCACTGAAACGAGAACTTGACAGTATCCACATGCCAGTTAACACTGCCTTGCTTCAATATGTCGATGATCTGCTGATCACCGCCCGAAGCGAACCTGAATGTGAAAAAGCGTCACTGACGGTTTTAAAATTTTTGGCTGACAAGGGGCACAAGGTGTCCCCTTCTAAGCTGCAATTCTGTGTCCAGCGAGTTGTTTACCTTGGGCACTCGCTGTCCAAGGAGGGAAGGCAGCTTACATCCGACCGCATCCAGTTAATCGCTAACATGCCACCACCCAAGACACAAAAGGAGGTACGGGCTTTTATAGGCCTCACTTCATACTGTAGGCAGTGGATCCCTCAATATGCATTTCTAGCAAAACCACTCATCCAGTTGACAACACAGGAGGCAGCCACATCGACTGTCCTCCCTTGGACTCAAGAACATACACACGCCTTTGAAAGTTTAAAGAAAGCTTTATGCCAAGCACCTGTTTTAGCAACACCATGTTACAGCAAACAGTTTACACTCTGTTACAGAACGCGAAGGTACTGCCTTGTCAGTACTCACTCAGGAACAAGCAGGATCACACAAACCATGTGCTTATTTCTCTAGTACATTAGTTCCTGCGTGCCTGAAATCGGTGGCAGCAACAGCTTTAGCAATCAGACAAAGCGATGCCATAGTGTTAGGACATCAATTGACAGTACAAGTACCACATGCAGTAGAGGTTCTCTTGAACCGCACACAAACACAACACTTGACTATAGCGAGACTCACCGGTTACGAACTGACATTGTTTCAGCCACACATAGAAATCAGACGTTGCAATACGTTAAATCCTGCCACACTGTTACCCGTGAGCGGAACAGATCCATTGGCACATGATTGTGTCGAAGTCATTACTATCACGACGAAACCCAGACAAGACTTGACAGATATCCCTTTGTCAGATCCAGACTTGACGTTGTATGTAGATGGGTCATGTATGAGAACAAGTACAGGAGAGTTAGTGGCTGCTTACGCAGTCACAACAGACACTGAAGTCATTGAAACAAATCGTATTAACACTTTGTCAGCTCAAGCAGCAGAGCTCATCGCTCTGACACAAGCCTGTATTCAAGCCAAAAATAAGAAAGTCAATATATACACAGATTCACGTTATGCATTCGGAGTCGTCCATGACTTCGGCGTACTGTGGCGAGAGAGAGGTTATTTAACTTCTCACGGTGCCCACATCCAGCACGGACCCCTCATTCAAGCCCTATTAGATGCGATTCATCTACCCACTACAATATCGATTATGAAATGCAAAGCCCATACAAAAGTTACCGATATCATTTCTCAGGGTAATGACCTAGCTGACAGAACAGCTAAACAGACTGCTCAGAATCAGACTATCACAACTGACATGACAAAGACAATAGTTCCGACACTAACACATTGCATGACAGTTAAGGATCCCGCCCTTGATGTAATTGACATACAGACACATGCTACACCAGAAGAAATAAAGAAATGGACTGAATTAGGAGGGATCCAAACGGATCAAGGATGGATGACGAAGGAAAAATCTATATGGTTTCTTCCCGACTCAATGGTTCAAGTTATCATTAACACAATACATAGTCCAGCACACCTAGGAGAGAAAGCTATGCTAGACAGCATTCAACACATTTGGTTCAACAAGCACTTGCGAGCAGCAGCTAAACAAAAAGTTCGTACCTGTATGATATGTTGTCAGTTTAATCCAGGTAAAAGCATCCCCGTAGAGCAGGGTGGATTTCAAACTCCCGATCATGCTTTTGAAGTCCTCCAGATGGATTATATCCAGATGGAACGATGTCGAGGATTCAAATATGTTCTCGTAGTTGTCTGTGCTCTTTCCCGTTGGACAGAAGCATACCCGGTTTCAGATTACACTGCCCCGACTACTGCCAAACAGTTAGTTCGAGAATTCTTCCCACGGTACGGTTTACCACGTGTTGTCTACTCAGATAACGGCCAGCCGTTCTCATCCGAACTAATGAAACACGTTTCCCTTTTGTTAGGCTACCAATGGAAATTCCACTGTGTCCGGCATCCCGAGGCCGCAGGTCTTGTGGAACGCCATAATCAAACTCTGAAAATTAGATTGTCCAAAATATGTAGGGAAAAAGGTGTCGACTGGATAGTAGCCTTACCAGTTGCGCTCTTTTACATGAGAATGGTAGCACATTCTCGAACTGGGCTATCCCCGTACGAGGTGATCTTCGGTAGACCACCAAATATGTGGGGGACGCCTATACCTCGCAAAATAACTGATGTTGACTGTAATATGCTGACAGATTACCTGGCTTCCTTGATGTCTGCACTACAATCTTGTCGTTCACAGGTAGCCGCAGCTTTTCCCGATAATACTGAGGTGAAGCCCCATGACGTGGTTCCTGGTGACCTGGTTTTGGTCAGGAATTTCGACCGGAAGACCCAACTGGATCCTAGGTGGAAGTCGCCTAAGTTGGTTCTACTGACTACAAGGACTGCCGTGAAGATTGAGGGTCGCAAAGGGTGGTTGCACTCGAGTCATATCAAAAAATTTTATGGACTACCAACCAGTGTGATTACTCAACCCTGTATTCCCTCACAGACAGACTCAAAGCTCCCCTTGGTTGAATTAACCAAACCAGAACTTTACAAACTAAAATTGAGGTCTAGTAAGTCAGACATTTTGATTGTTTAAGTCCTCTCCAAGGTGAATCGGTTGAATTTGTCTCTGACATGTATCCTCTAGACCGGAATAGAGAAAGAAATCATCAGATGCAGCTCAAAAAGCATGCGTATTGTAAATCACTTCGTAGTCACTGTACAGTAACATTATTAATTTTGTTTTTTCTAAGTCTTCTGATCATTATTTTCAGCATACTATTGCATATGTATTACCCTATTCTTAAGCATGCTTACAATATAACTGCAGAACATTCTTTTAGCGAATTACCTCCGCATGAGTTGTCATATAGATTTGCGCTGCGCAACAACACATTTATTAGTATGTTACATCATTCCCATCAAACCAGCAATGCCACAAATTGTTGGATATGTGGCCGACTCCCTCCCTATCAAAACTATAAGGGAGTTTTGCCCCTCTTTCCATATCCGTTCACACACAATGGCTCCTGTGGAGCATGGTTTAGTTTGATTAATTCCCTAGATTCAAATTCCGCAGTTTATCAAGACAACTGGGTTTGGGGAAACCTGAACCTAGTTTTACTTAAAGTCTGCTACCCTAACAAGGAGGGACTCCCCAAAAGAACAGGAACTGATCTAGAAAATGAAGTATATGGATTAGGTAATTTTACACTTAACCTCATGATCCTGAACGTTGAATCTGAAGCTACACCAATCTTGCCCGCCATGTCAGTTTTCCCAGTAAAAGGGGAATTATGTATAAGAAAGAATGGTTCCATACACATGGGCCACAGTAAATGCACCACTGTAATAAAATTCAGTGATCAAGGCAAGTCTACATTTAGAGCTTCCCATCATTCCTACTTCGTATGTGGCCAGACCGCATATATATGTCTACCTTTAGATTGGGACGGTACCTGTTACATAGCATTCCTTCTGCCACCTGTTTTCCTAGCTCCTCCTGATTATCATAGAAATACCCATTTAGTACACAATAGACAGCAGAGAGATCTCCCAATTGTCGATTACACTGAAACAGCATGGGAAAAATATACAGATTTCAATAAAGGATTCTTTCCCTATATAGGTACAGTCACTAATAGTAAGCTGATACGTAGATTAACCAGAACCCTTGAAGCAGTAGTGAATGAGACTATTTCCGCCTTAGGCAATTTAACAGAAGAGCAGTCTGCTATGCGGATTGTTGTGCTTCAAAATCGTCTTGTCCTTGACGTCATCCTGGCCGATAGGGGCGGAGCTTGTAGGGTCATCGGATCAAGTTGTTGCATTTTCATACCAGAAAATTCGCCGTCAGTATATAAAGCCATAACCCGCCTTCATAAGATTATAAGCCAGATACACCAGAGTCCAGGCACCTGGACTTGGTCCGGTTGGTTCTGGGGCGTGTTGTCAGCCTGGGGATGGAGAATCCTATCCTTCCTAGGTATTGGCTTTCTCATACTATTCAGTTGCTGTTTATGTCTACAATGTGGGCCAGCGATTTGTGGTCTGTGTGCCACATCGTGTATCCCACATCCACGTTTTCATTCAAGATCCCGGAAGAAGAAAGAAGAACAAATGATGCTATATGAACAGATCGATGGATTAATGAAGATCGATATCTCCTGAGGGTCCGTAGGGGACAAGGAGGGAATGAGGAAATATGAATTTTGTGATCAGTTATGTCCCCTATCGTAGACCCCAACGGCTCCATGTACATGCTATAAGTACATGTATGTTCCCTCCTGCTCCAGTTTTGAAGACGCAAATATATGTGCGTCCACCGTCAACATGTCCTCTTTCAGACCCGCCATGAATGGGTCAGATATTCCATTCCTAAGTATGAAAGGCCACCGACTTTATGTGGTTCACTTTCCACATTTTACAGATTCAGGCGAGTAGGCCCCGAATTCTGTCATCAAGCCTTTTCCTGCCTTCTGCCTCTGAAAGCTCCAGTCTGAGCCTACATCTGTATCCATGAACTTTGTCCTACTCCCTGCGCGGCTAACGGTGCCTGATCCAGCATATTGCTTGCCAAAAACTGTATTTCACCTTCAAGATTATCTCCTCCCTCCTCATCCGATGCATTCCTGTCTAGTAGTTTAGGTAAACATTCCTCCAGCTACCGTGCAAAGGGGCCAGGCATCGCTGTCCTCATGCAAGTAATTCATAGCCCAGTTACCATGGAATATTCCTACCCCCTCGCATCTAGTGTAGACACTTAGACGCTTGTACACGCACTAACAGTCAGTATAGAATAGATTCTATCCTAGAGACCTTTCCTTTTGGATAACACAGTTCTTTAAACATAGGATATTAGATATGATTTGGGATTAGGTTGACATAACCCCAGACTTCTGTCTCCACATGTAGGGCTAAATGTCAAGTCCCCTTCACCCTCTAGTTGCACGTCAATCACACGTCATGCGGCTGCGCGCGCATCTCTGCCAAATATTTCTGCTGACATTGCAGGATTCTTTTATGGATCCACCCACTTGTGACATCATGTTTAATGACGTATTTTAGTTACACCCATGTATACGCCTCTATTAGCTACGTATGTACAGTTTATCTGTATTATCAGCTGTTACGCCTCTTGCATCTGTTTCACTGTAATGTATTTTCTATAAAACTGCTTATCTGTCAATAATATATGCCCCTTCCTTCCTGAACTTTCGTGGTGATGGAATAGAAGGCCCACAATTCGAATTGTATTCCTTTGTATAGGAATAAAGCCTTTTAAAACCTCTAATACCACGGATTCTGCCTCTTATTTTTACTGAGTTATTCTCACTAAGACTTTACCGCATAAAAATAGTACCGGTAACGAAATATTTACCACAGCCTCATGGCAACAGTCCAGCCCGAACTGCCAAGCCATGTCTTCCCTGGACCGGAATCAAGCATCCTAGGACCGGTTTTGGGGTTTCACCCATCTTCAGCCAGGATAGCTTGACTCCAGTGGCGTAGTGAGCACGGGACCCACGTCTGGGCATACCCTTCCCACATAGGGTGAATTTAGGACATTGTTCTGCATTCTGTCCATCAACTGTTGTTTTTGCATTTGTCACCCCGAGTGGGATGGGTATGCTCAGACATGGGTCCCGTGCTCTCCATGCCACTGGAATCAAGCTATCCTGGCTGAAGAGGGGTGAAACCCCGAAACTGGTCCTAGGATGCTTGTTTCCAGTCCAGGGAGGACCTGGCTTGGCAGTTCGGGCTGGACTGTTCCCATTGGGCACAGGGTCAAGACTGATTTGCATATGGCTGCGTCCAAATTGGAATGGCATGGTGAGCAAAAAAACGATGGATTTAGGCCCAGATCTCTGTACTGGGGTGAATGTATGACATTGTTCTGCATTCTGTCCATCAATTGTTCGTTTTTCTTTCTGCTTCGATTACAAAGCAGTACTCCCCCAAGCAGTGGCTAGCGAGTGTATAAAGTAGAGGTCTGGAACAGGCCTGGGAACAGTTTGACCAACCCTGGCTTGCTGCCTTGCAAGTATGTTCGCACAATACTTTGTAAACGTGTGCGAGTGGACGATGCAGCAGATTTACAATTATCCATTATGGTTATATTCCCAAGAAAAGCCATAGTGACACACTATTTGCGAGTGGAATGTGGCCTGGGACAGGAAGGTAGGAAGGCTTCTTTTAGCTTAAGCCTAACAGGTTTGGATGCATTTGACAATCCACCTGCCAATCCCGGTCTTAGAAATGACATGGCCTTTGTGAGGCTGTGAAAAGGCTACAAATAGCTGCTGCATTTTACGGAAGGATTTGGTCCTATCCATATAGCACATAAAAGCACTTTTAATGTCAAGTGTGAGGCAACTGATTCAGGTTGTGGGAACAAGACTGGGAGGGCTAATGTCGGATTAAGGTGGAATGGGGAGGCCACCTTATGGACAAATGTAGGATTGGTTTTAAGAACCACTCTACCACTGTGAACCTGGACAAAAGGTTCCTGGAATGCGAGGGCCTGTAGGTCGCTGATACACTTAATAGTCGTGATGGCTATGAAGAAGGCATACTTCCAAGAAAACAGCTACAAAGGGCATGAATGCAGTGGCTTGAAAGGGGGGCTCATAAGAACAATATTGCGATTTCAGACCAGGGCTAGAAGCACTGTGGTGGTGTAAGAAAGGATCCAAACGCAGATTTCGGTAAGTAGAATTGAAAATGTATTTCTCGATTAAGACCCACGACGGCGAGCTCTCATTCAGTCCAGATCGGTAGCCAACTGACTGACCGAAAAGCTCTAGAACTGTATGAGGACTAGCAGCCAGGGTCACAATGCAAAAGAGAACATAAACTACATTTTTAATAAAAAAAACAGAGCGAGCAGTGACACAATAATAAGAAGTATACCATATCACCCTCCTCCCATATACAGAACAAATTAATCGAGAATTTAATCATGCAACCTTGAGGGTAATTTGATGAAACGTTGGCTGCGAGAAAACAAGCCCTTCTGGCACATCTCATTTTGCACAATAGTAAGGTCAATGCAATTATCATTGTCTTGAGAAGTGACCAGATCACCTCCTCCCACCATCATTACTACTGATACTTGGTCAATTTTTCAGACACAGACTCAAGATCATAACCCAGGGTAGAGCCTTCCACTCCTTCATTGTCAGCATAGGCATGTTTGAAAACTTCAAGTTGCTGTTTATTCAAGCAAACCACATTATCCTTATTCCACCATCCTTTCTCTTCAAGTAAAACAGAGGGCTTGCTGACCCTTATAATGCATATGGGAAGTGAAAAACTGGACACCCCTTTGTTGACTAATGGTTTTTTGATAAGCACCAAATCAATGACGGCAAAATATGTGTCCCTGGCCTTGTGCTTATTATCATGCGATAACTTCTGTGCTAACTGTTTGATGGCTATTCTGTTCATTACGAGCTGAGCATCTCCCTCCATATTTCACCTCTCAGCCAAATCTAATTCTGCAGCAAAATTTAGAAACCAATTAGGGATGAGCTTAGATTTGGTTTCCCTCTCTCTGAGAGCTTTAAAAGGAGTAACACAAGTGGTCGAGTGAGAAGATAGGTATGCCCAAACTTTCTCTTGCAGGAAATCCGAACATTAATGTTGGCAGCCAGAGCAGTTTGGATGCCTTCGTTGAGAAACCAATTGGACCTCTCAATAAGTCTATTTGAGGTTGGACTGTAAAGGGCAACTTGTAAGTGCTTCACATCAAATTTCTCCAGAAAGGTCTCCATCTGCTTCGAGACAAAAAGCAAACCATTTTCAGTGACAATGAAACACTGAGAACCCTCCATCTTAAATAAGCTTTCAAGAAAGCAAATTACAGAGGAAGCGTTGGCCGCTTCAACAAATGAATAGTAAATCCCACTCAAAAAGTAGTCGATGGCTACTAATAAATATCTCTTGTAAGCTGGTAGTAGATTAAAAGGCCCAGAAAAATTGATTGCAATCTTTTCCCAAGCTTTTTCAGGAAAAGGGACAGGATGTACAAGTTACTTACCTTCGGTAACGATGTATCTGGTAGAGACGATTCTAGCCGCAGATTCCTTAACGTAGAATTATCCCCAGGCGTGAGACTGGACCCGGGAAAATCTTTGCCACAGCATCACTGTGTGCCGGGGGCAGTACCATGCGACCCCGCCCTGACTTAGTCCGCCGACGTGACGTCAGCGAGGTCACATAAGTCCCACCCCGGCGCGCTGACGTCAGTTTTCTTCTGAGAACTTTTCTGCGCCACAACGTGGAGCCATCACAAACAAAACTGTGAGAGTATGGGAACAGCGTGCGAAAAAATCAGTGAAACAGAAAAGGGAAGAAGCAAATGGTGAGGAACAGCACCATCAGGGACAGTGCCAAGCACTGCGTTACTGAAAGTCATGGAAAGGAAAGAGCAGAGCACCGCTCTGAGAAGCAACCCTGCAAAGCAAAGGCAATAACCTCCCTGGAGGCAGAAAAAACAGATTAAAAATAACGTGGCATACGACAGAAAGGCTGCAACCACAATCTATAATAGGGAAGGGCAACAAGGCCAGAACAGAGGAGTAACGACAAAGCACCTCAAGACAACACCGTCAAGGAGAGTCATATCCCCTGTAAAAAGCTATGGGCTGAGGCACAGCCAAGAAACCCCAACCCAGAGGATTGCGCAGCAGAGTATGAATAGGCCCCACACTGGAAGAACCAGGGTGCAGGGATTCAAAAGTACACATGAACCTACTGTCCAATCACCAGAAAAGAAGGAGGGGAGCAATTAAACAGAACGAAGCACGCCGCCAGGGAGGAAGACAAAAAGAGCACCCGCAGAAGACAAATGCCACCCGAAGAGAGGAGAGTGCAGAAGACCAAGCTGAAGGGTCCTCGCAGAACGGGGAGGAAGGGCGGGTCATGAAGGAATCTGCGGCTAGAATCATCTCTACCAGATACATCGTTACCGAAGGTAAGTAACTTGTACATCTGATAGAGACTACTAGCCGCAGATTCCATAACGTAGAATAGATACCCTAGCCATACCCAGAGGGGAGGGCCCCAGCAGGGGACGTGCCACGGTGACAAGAAGGGCAGCCCAGCCCCCACCAAGCAGAAGTAAGCAAGAACAAGGTGAAGGGAAGACTAGGAGACTCCAAGCCCATTCAAGGCACAACGGCCACAAACTCTCATAGGGACAGACAGCTGCAGAGGAGCACCCAGGAGGAAAAGAACGACCCCAACTCCAGGGAGAAGGAAAGAACCGGAGGCAGAGCCTGCCGTAGGAAAACACACAGCGACAGAGGCCAACTGAACAGGCATCAGCCGCAAGGAAACAGGCAAGGCAGGAATGGCCCCACAGCCAAGAAATGCAGGCAGAAGAAAAAAGGCACAGGTGCGCAACACCCCAAGAGAACAAGATGCAGGGGCACAAGGGAAAACAATAGGGGCCATGGCGGTGGACCAGAACAAGCAGGCGTGCGCAGCTGACAGTACCATGGAGCAGTGCACCCAGAACAAGCCAGGGAATTGCAGAACAATCCCCAAAGGAGGATCGTTCAATAGACACACACTGACCCACGAAGAGAAGTGGGACCAGCCAGAAGAAGAAAAAAAAGGAAGACACGGAGGACGGACCCAAGCTGTCAACCAGAACACAGGAAAGCCAGGAGAAACCCAGCCCCCCTGGAACACCAGACAGAGGACCAGGCCGAAATGCCGGACAGGAAGGCGGAAACGCCACAACACGCCATCGTAGACAGCATGCCAGACTGGTCGAGCGATGTAGAGAACACAGAGAATGACATAACCTGGAGCAGTGCAAGCTGCGCCCGGACAAGACACAAGAGACCGCACCAGCGGTATACCGTGATGCCAAGAAATGTAGGGAACCGGAAAAAGGGTGACCACACCTTCCCAGCGCAGGACAGAGCTATGCAATAGCTAAAAGTACCCAACATAGGGTATGATACGTCCCAAGAAAACATGGGAACACCTCTTAGGGAAAAATCCTGCAGCAGAGGACAAGAACATTAAGGCAGGGCGTGATACGTCCCAAGAAACATGAGAACACCTCCTAGGAAAAAGGCCCGCAGCAGAGGACAAGAACTTAAAGGACCTGCAGATCGAAAAGCAGACGGCTTGCCAATTAGCCAACATACAGAAGGTCCAACCTGAGGACCCATACGGCTGTATCAACAACCAAAAAACCTCAAAAAACCAAAAGGTCTGTACCAGCAACCAACAGCAGGGGTCAACCTAAGGACCCCGAAGGCACGCCAACCCACACAGAATACACAGATGGTCCAACCGAAACCACTAGAACACTGAAAATAGGGTGGGATAACGCCGCCCATAAAGCTGCAGAGGACCGACCAGCCAAGTTTACGGAGGGGGAGGAGGAGGACAGAGCCCCGCAAGGAGCCGCTGAATGGCAGCATCCGCATGGGTGTTAAAAGCACCCCAACAAACGGCAGGTCAACCAGATGCTCCCTAACATTCATAGGGAAAACGCTATCCCTCAACCAAGCATGGCGACGGAGAGCTACTGAACTTGCCATAGTGCGGCCAAGAACATTAGAAACATCCAGGGCCGAACGAAGAATAAACGCGGCCAACTCCCGGCCATCCATCACATTGTACCGCAGATCAGCGCAGACACCTTCTTGAGAGGCAGAAGACAGAAGGGACTCCACGGAATCCCACAAGCGTGTTGAGCGCTCGCAAAGCAGCACTAGAGGAAGCAAAGAGGTTACGCCCCCAGGAATCCAACCACCGGGCCTCCTGTGACGGAGGAAACAGCACCAAAGGTATGGAAGGAAAAGCAGTCTGCAGAAGAGGGCCCTGGGTAGAAGGGTGGAAAGAGAGGCAGACTGGTTCGTGCGGAGCAGGACGGTGGCGGTGGAGGAGCGACTGGGGCACCGGATCCCCCGTGGCAGGACGTCCCCAGGCCCCCAGAAGAGAATTATGGAGCGAAGCTTCAAAGGGAAGAAGCAGCTCCCGTCCTCCAGAGCCCTGATGGAGAACGTCAAGCAAATGGTCCATAGGGAATGGAGTGGCAGGGTCACCCTTGTGCAAAATGCCAGCGGCCATGGAAATGGCCCAGGCAAAGGCTGCACTCGCCTCTGTAGGGCGTCATGGGGGGGAAGCAATTTGTCCGTGGGTGACAGCTGTAAACTAAGCCGGCCATCCCCGGAGTCGAGCTGGAGGAAGAAATGGCCAGCCCGGGAATGGTGGAAGATTCACGGACGAGTGGGGGACTTGAGGCGTCTCTGGGGAAGGCTGTGGCCGCAGGGACGGTGAAGAACCCTCCCTGGAAGACGCCGGGGAAATGGCCACGATGCGACGTCCCGTCTCCGGGGAAGAAGAGACAAAAAGTTGAAGAACCTCCGGAGAGGAGGGGGCCTCTGGAGACGAGTCAACGACTCGATGCCGGCACGGCGCCGTGGAGTCCGCCACAGGCGCCGGCGTGACGTCGACCGGCGCCGGAGGGGATGCCGAGATGACCTCCTTCACCCCTTGCGCCCCAGGAGAATGGAGCGGGGCCAGCTCCGGGTTGGTGAAAGAACGGCGCCAAAAAGGCGCAGACTCGACCTGAGACCACGCAGACGCCTGCTGGGAGAGACGAGAGGGACCGGGGACGCGCCCTGGCCCCTAGCCAGCACCCGCGGCGCTGCCAGGGCTGACAGCTGTCGGCACCAGCGCGGCTTCTGGGAAGGCCGCCGCCTGCCCAGAAGACCGAGGAGGACTCAGGGGCGAGCCGCGAGTCCTGGCGACCTCCCGCGACACCACAGGGACCCCCTTGGGGGTTTGCGGCGAGGCAGAGGCGCCGTGGGTCGAAAAGGGGAACTCTGTAGGGCCACACCCCGACGACACCACACCTCCAGAACCTGAAGCCGAACCCATCAGTGCCGGAGCCGCCGGCGACGCCGTGGAAGGCCACACACATGACAAGGGATCAGCGGACGTCCCAGGAAGAGAAGGAGGAGGGGCCAAGGAAGCCTGTAGAGCCGCAGCATAGGCCTCCATTTGGGCCCTGGTTGCCCCGACGCCGGGAAACGGCGGATAGGGTGGCAACGAATGAGGCCGCATGTCTCACGGAGAACCCGCACCCTCCGCAGAGCGGGGGCCAGGCCTCGGGGACAAGCTATAAGACTTACCGACGGGCGAGCGACGCCCTAGGGGCCTCGGTGACGGGTGATGTCGTAAGCGGCGATTCTTGGACCCTTCCGTGGGAGACGGACACGGAGACGACACCGATCTGGACAACCAGGCTGTAAGGAGCATCATCGGGCACTCCCGCCGGGACTTAGGCTTCAGATGCTGGCAAGCGTCGCAGTCCATGGAATCATGGTGCTCGCCCAAACACCACATGCAAATGGGATGAGGGTCAGTCACCGACATCTGACGTGCGCAAGACGAGCACGCCTTAAAGTCCGAAGGCATTTGCACACTGTTCCACACGCAAAGCATGTAAAGAAGGCTTGAAAACAGGTTAGGGACACGATCCGGATCCGCGTTGCACGTGGAAAAGAAGGAAAAACTGCCGTCAGCGCGCCGGGTTGGGACCTTATGTGGCTTCGCTGACGTCACGTCTGCGGACGAAGTCAGGGCGGGGTCGCGTGGTACTGCCCCCGGCGCGCAAGAGATGCTGTGTCAAAGATTTTCCCGGGTCCAGTCTCATGCCTGGGGATAATTCTATGTTAAGGAATCTGCAGCTAGAATCGTCTCTACCAGATACATCGCTACCGAAGGTAAGTAACTTGTACATCCTGTCCCTTTTCCCGAAAAGGCTTGGGAAAAGATTGCAATACATTTTTCTGGGCCTAGTGATCTTAAAGGTTGACCTGTTAGGGCATACCCAGGCCCAAATTTGGCATAATATTCCCAAAGCCCTAAAAACTAACGCAACTCATCCTTATCAGCAGGGGCTGGAACTTTCTTAATGGCCTCCACATTACAAACCTTAGGCTGTTTATCTTTATCTGAAATGAGATGTCCTAAGTTTTCAACCTCTTGTACCAGGAGCTTGCACTTGCTGGGCTTAACTGTCATACCTATAGCCTCTAACACTTAATGCAAAGCCAACATATGTTCCTCCTCAGTTTCCATGTAAATTAGTATATCATTTTCAAATGCTTGCACATGCAGCATATCACCAAACAAACCATCCATCAATTTTTGAAAAACACTTGCCGCCGATGCGAGTCCGAAGGGCAGCTTTAACAATTTGAAGGCACCAAACGAAGTCACAAAGGCGGTGACTGACAGATTCCTCAGAAAGTTGTATCCGGTGATATGCAGAGTGCAAGTCAGTGATCGAAAAGAACTTAGAGGAAAAAATATTGGCCAACATTTCCTGAATGTGTGGTAGGGGATGGTAATCAACCACAATATTCTGGTTGAGGGACCTCAAGTCGACACATAGCCTGAGATCCCCTGTCCTCTTCTTGGTCAAAGCAATGGGATAAACCCACTGAGAGGCATCAATGGGTGCAATGATTCTCTCCTCTCTAAGTTTAGCTTGCAGCACTTTAAGGTCTGCCCTGAAACTTAGGGGCACAGGCCTAACCTTATGTACTACAGGCAGAGCACTCTTCTTAAGCCTAATGCTGTGCTCAAACCCCGAAACAGTACCTACCACATCCTTGAAAACACTGGTATACGATTCAAACATATTGGCCACCACATCAGAATTAAGACACATGAACAGCATATCTAAGGGTGGCTCTCCCAAAACAATGGGTGGATCCTGACCAGGGCGTAAAATGATACCAAGTTTAGCAAGGTCCCTCCAGCCAACAATATTTCTTCCCTTCACAGCCACGTAGACCTTTGTGGTGAAAGACCTTCCCAAACACTGTACTGAGGACCAAAAGAAACCAAGAAGGTCTATATCTTGATCTCCAAAAGCCTTAGGATTGGTGTTAGGAAAAAGCAAAGCTGTTTCGCGAGACCAAAACTTTAAAAATGTGTGATCAGCCAGGATGGTAATAGGTGCACCTAAATCTGCCATCACGTGAACTTGCTTGTCATCTATAAGTGCATCCACAGTAGGCCCCTTGATGACCTTTTCTGAATCAATTGATGCAACTGTGGGCGAGTCCACCGTTAAGAGAATATTAGAAAACCGGCCAGTATTCTCACACAATCCACTTTCAACATACTCCTGCCTCACATAACTTATTTTGACTCTGTTATTGTAATTTTCCACCGCAGCCGTTCCTCTACAAACACCCTGAAAATGACTCATCTTCCGGCATTTGTTACACCTCTTGCCAACAGGGGGACAAGAAGGATTATTTTCAATGTGGTTCCTGGAACCGCACCTAAAACACATCTGCTGCACACAAGTTTGCTGAATCCTCCGAGCCCTCCTGTCATTTGAGAGTTTGTCAGAAACAGCACACACAGCCTCTTCATTTGCAACTGAACTGACAGTCGCTTGCAGCTGCCCTGCATGGTTGGAAAGCACTTTCGACGTTACAATAGACCTTTCAATACTTTTCGATATATCTAGCGTTTCAGTCAAGGTGAGATTGCGACAGGTAAGTAGACGCTCTTGAATTTTTTGGGAGAAACAATAAAACACAATTTTGTCCCGTTAACATTAGGCCCAAATTCACATTTGGCTGCTAAGACCCTCAGTGTAGCTACATACTCGTCAACTAACTCCTCAGCTGACTGCCTGCGCATGGCAAAATTAAATCTTTCAAGTAAAACGCTTAAATCCCTAGAGTACTGTTTCCGCATCCTTTCTCTCTGGCTTCAAGATCAAGATTCCAAGGAATGCCCTCTCAACCTGGTGCAGGAACAGCGGGACGATTGTCAAAGACTCTCTGACCAGCTACCCCCAAATGGCTGAATGGTAAGGCTATCTTCCTAGGAGAAGCGTACTTGTCCGCATCTATTGCACTCAATAATGTTCAAAGATCCTGAGCCACTCCCATTTAATTTAAAGTGAAGGTTGAATGACTTGTTGGGCAGTAGCCATGTCGACTGAACAAAGAGTTATGCAACGAAAAGCAGGCAAGAAGCAGCTCAAAAGCTAACAGTATCCCAGAAATGTCTTAGTGCAGCAAGAGCAAAACCGGGCGCACCAAAGTTATCCTTGTACAAATAACAAATGAAGAAGCTTGCCCCTCACCAAGTCCAGAGTGTGTCAAAGGAAGATATTTACTCTCATCACAATCAGACCGGCAAAATCAGCTGGGAGAACCTTTACCAAATTGGACGCACACTGATGTTACGCCCTGACGTCACTTCAAGGGTTAACGTGCGAGCCTCCTGAAGCGAGAAGTCAGCTGGGGCCGCTGAAGCACACAGGTGCCGTCACATGACGACGTCCCACAGTGACGTGCAAGATTGAGGAATCCTTGTGAGCAGTTTGGAGCACGAACCGCACAGAATTCTGGTGCGCGGTTTGCGTTGCTCAGGCGATGCAATCTCCGATGGGAAACTCCACAAAACTGCTCAATAATCCACGGGAAACAAGAGGATGGCACAAGAACGCTAAAAATGTTTCCAGCGGTAGTGTCTCGGGTTAGGCTGGGAGAGGAGCAGTCGTCCCCTCTGCAGAGTTCCGGGAAGGTGACTGAAGGCAGAAACAAGGCAAGCAGCGGTCGTTGGGTCTAACCTTCACCCCACTCCTGGTACCAAATATGTGGTGGTGTAAGAAAGGATCCAAACGCAGATTTAGGTAAGTAGAATTGAAGATGTATTTCTAGATGAAGACCCATGATGGCGAGCTCTCTTTCAGTCCAAATCAGCAGCCAACTGACTGACCGAAAGGCTCTAGAAGTGCATGAGGACTCGCAGACCAGGGTCACAATGCAAAATAGAACAAACTACATTTTGAATAAAAACACTGCACGAGCAGTGACAATAATAAGAAGCATACCACAAGCACCCTTGGTGGAATTACATGTTGCGTATGTCCATGCACTCGAGGCAAGCCAAAGTATCTAAACTAGGAGATCAGGAGCCAAATCACTAGGTTGAGCTGTCTGGGGTGTGGGTGTCTGCATTTACCATGGTTTTGTGCTAGAAGGTCCGGCCTGTTGGGGAGTTTCTCATGAGGGGCAATGGACATTTCGAAAAGAGTTGAGACCAATGGTTGTCTGACCCACATTGGTGTCACTAGAATGAGTGGGAGGGATGTTTGCCTCAGCTTTGACAAAGTTCCCCGATCAGTTTATCCACAGAGCATTGCCCATGGACTGGGAATGTGAAACTCTGGAGGCGGAGTGTGGTGAACAATTCTACGTCTGGGGTGTCCCACCTCTAAAAATAGGGGAGTAGGACATGTAGGGAGTTCCCATTTGCGGACTTGTTGCTGCTGAGCAGGACTTCAAAGTTGTTGTCCACTCTCGGAAGATACTCTTCCAGGAGACAAACTAGATGATAAACGGCCAAGTGCAAGATTTGCTACGCTAAGGTTGACAGCTGTAGGAAGTGTGGGCCTCCTTGTTTTTGGAGATTGAATTTGGTGGTCATAGTGTCTGTAATCAGAAGGACTAACTTGCCTTGAATCTGTGCAAGAAAGCCTTTGAGAGCTAGATAAATGGCTAGCAGTTCCGTTTGGTTGATGTGAGATCTCATTGGTGAGGTGGACACACACCCTTGACTATTATGTTATTGAGGTGTGCTCCCCAGCCAACTAGAGATGCACTTCTGGTGATGGTTACTTGCAGAACTGGGTCTATGAAGGGCTTACCCTGCAATAGATCATTGTTGTTCCACCACTGCAACGAGTGATGGATACTGGCCCTTACCAACACTAGATCCTCGAATTGTCCCTCGGCTTGAGACCAGTGGCTTTAGAGGCCCTCCTGAAGCATGTGCATAAGAAATCTGGCAAGGGGCAGTGCGGCTCTGCATGAGGTGATCATTCCTAGAATGCGCATTACTGTGTGGACTAGTAATGGATGAAAAAGAGGTAAAAGCTGATGGAATGCTTGCACCCTCTGAGCACTGGGGAAGGCTTTGCAAACTATTAAGTTGAGGACTGACCCTAGGACGGTTTGGACTTGGAGTGGTTCCAAGTGAGAGTTGTGGCACGGACTGTGAACCACAGTCTGTTTAAGAGGGAGATTGCAGCCTGGATGTGGACTAGACATTACTATCTGCTTGCAGTCCTGATGAGCCAGCCAATCTATGTGAGGTAAGATGTGAGTTCCTCCACTGCAAGGGTGAGCAGCAACCACCACTGAATGCTTGGTGAAGACCCTTGGAGCCACAGTGATGCCAAAGGGAAGCAACTTGAATTGATAATGCTGACCACTTACCATGAAGCGGAGATAGTGGCGATGAGCTGGATGAATTGGAATGTGAAAGTATGCATCCTTCAGATTCAGAGTGGCCATACAGTTGCCTTGCTGCAGCAAGGGGGATGACATCCTATAGGGTGACCATATGGAAATGTTCTGACATGTTGTATCTGTTGAGAGGACAGAGACTGTGGATTGGTGTGAGAGCTCTGTCCTTTCTGGGAATGAGGAACTATAGGGAGTAGATGAGTGACTAGTCAGTTCTCGGAGGTAGACACTCTCTTACTGGGAGTACCTCTGCTTCGGCCATTGGAACTATTTTCCCTACAACAGACCTGTAAGCAATCTCTGCAACCCTGCAGGCAATAATCCTGCTGCTGATATAAATAGGTTGGTTCTGGGGAAGTGTCCTTGGCCGCACCTATAGTTTGGTGCTTCTGAAAGGAGCCCCTGCCGAAGTGCAACCACTGCTTTAGCAGTCTCCATGTCCTTTTTAATTTTCTCAAGTATTGTGTCTACCTGATGTCTTAACAGGTGCTCCCTGTCGAACGGAAAATTGACAAGGTGCTGATGGCCCTCTAAACCAGACACATGGACCCAGGAATGGAATTGGAGAATGATGGAGGTGTTCACTCTTCTAGCTGCTGTATCAGCTGAATCCTGGCCACTAGTAGAGTTGGAGATGGCTTTGCCTACAACAAGTTCCTTCCCCCTTCTACAATATGGATCAGGGAGGTGCTGTAGGCACCTCTCCCTCTATTCTCAGTGAGCTCTATCGTACCAGGAGAGGAGGCGTGCAGAATTAGAAGCACCTCACCTCTACTCTCATCCCGGCAGCATCAATCACACTGCTCTCCTTGTCAGGAGGTGGAGTGTTGGCCATGGTTTGGGCTCCTGCCCTTTTCCTAGCAGTGGTGACATCTGGGGGGATATGACCCCAGATGTAGAGCAGGTTGGAGGGGGCAAGCTTATTTTTTTTTTTTCATTATGAAGTGTGATGACCCTGGACTGAACAGTGTTCTTGAAAATCACAGGGGCAGATGTTATCATGCCTTTGAGCATGAGGAGGTATTGAACATAATGTTCTGTCTTCGTGAGCGTCCCCACCCAAAAAGTAATGGGCATCCTCGGGGTGACGTAGAGACCCATTTTATGGTAGGTTGCCATACTTTGACTAACGCTTTGGTATGCTGTGGTGTTATATGGCGGGGAGGGCCTGACTGGGACATGTTCTAGATCTGGGTCTGCCTGAGGATCTACATCATAATACTCCCAAATATCTCCTGAGGGGCCACCATACACTGAGGTGAAGTCCTCAGCCAGGGAATAGAGGCTACGACTGCCCGTGTCAGAAAACAACTTCTTTGACCCCCACCCCTTAGAAGAAGGCATAGGAGGTGGAGGTAAAGAAGGGAGAGGAGGAAGAACAGAATCGTTGTTCTTAGGCCTCTTGGGCAGAGTAGTGTCTGGTGGCAGGACTTACTCTAAAGCAAGAATAGCCTTCTTTGGTAGATCCTTCTCTGAAGTAGAGATTTTGCCAGTGTGCGGATGGATGATGATCCTCCTCAGTCTTTCATTCAGCACCTGTCGCAGCCTCACGAGGATTGTGCTCTCCTTGATATTGTGCGGTTTTAGAGCAGACTGTTTCGGCATCAATGGCAGCTGCTTTGGCATCAATAGTGCTTTCAATCTTGAGGGTCAAGCTGGCTTCGAGGATTTGGCACTGACAGGCGTTCTTGGACTCGAGGCTGGAAGAGGGTCAAGGTCCCAGGAAGGGTCTTTCCTATGCTTTAATGCCTTGCTTCAGTGTCAACCAGAGCTCTGTGGTAGTGCACACAAAAAGGTGGAGGCAGCTTAGGCACAAGGCTCCACATCCAATGCCCAGAGCAGAAGCGCTCGCTTCAAAACTTGCTGTGGTTTCTGGGACTTGAGAAGGGCTTGAGTATCACTAATACTCACGCAACACATGGTCTTCAAACAAGGGCTGGATCTGACCAAGGTGGATAGTCTCTCCTTGGATGCCTCCTCCTCTGCCAGAAGTTACTCCTTCTCTGGCTCTGAGATGTCGGAGTCGATGATCTAGAGACTGTTCTGGTGTGGTGGGAGGTCAGGTGACTCACCAGATTCCTCTTCTCAAGCACCGAGAGGGTCAGCCTCATCTAAGATGTCTGGTACCTCCCACGAGGATTTCGACCTTCTGCTGTGGACTCATCTTCTGTCTCGATGCTGAGAGATTTTATGCAGTTGAACAGGAGTAGCATTTACTATTATCATGCTCCAGCGTGAGGCAAATTTAGCAAATGACGTGCAGATCGCCACAGGGATATTTTGAATGCCACTTTGCGCATCTTAAGAAGGGCATCTGTTTCATCACCTTAAGAAATACTTAATTCTCAAAGGGTAGACTGGAGCATGCAGAGGCATGAAGTATCTTGATGGCTGAATGGCCTGGTCGCTCAACGACAATGGGCTTAAGATGCGGAATAGACGCTGTAAGAAGGACTAAGTGCATCGAAGAGTCTTTTTGGAAGGGATAGAATGCTGCAAATTCCAAGGCAAGTTGGGAACCACAAACTTGTTGAGACTGGGAGAAATGCTGTTTCACGTCCAAACCGACAGTGGAGAAAATTAGTCAGTACCCATGAACATCCATGACCAGAGGAGGAGTCACCAGCACCTTGTGACTCGAAAGACCTCTTTGAAGTAAAACAACTGGCAATCGTCCAAGTCTAACACTAGATGGTAGGATTATGCAGAGCATGTGTACCTACAGCCACAAAGGCTAAAAATTTTGCTTGTGAAAAAATGTGTGGAGAGTAGCTCTGGATCCCTGTGGGCTCTGAGAAAAAGGAACCGATGTCCGAGCACCAGGGTGGCACATTATGGTTCCAGAGAAATCACACCCACACTGCAACTAATGCTGAGATGGGGCCAGCACCATCTACCGGAGCAGAAGATTGATTGCAAACAATTTCATATCCAGTCTGCCACCTAGGGATATTCAAAAGGTGAAGACTCTCCAAGTTGAAGTATTTACCCGAACTGTCATTATTAGATTTTGTTACATAGATACGAATGTCCATTAGATTTTCTACATCATCACATTCTACTTATATGCTTAACTGCCTAAAGCACAAGTTACTTACTTGTGTAACAAAATATCTGTAAGTGACATTAGTTAGTGATAGATTCCTTACTTAAGAATATCCCCAGGCATCAGACTGGATCCGGAAAGTTTTTGTCAGCAGTACCCCTGCGCGTCGGTAGGCGTAATCGTAGGTTTCCGCGTACGTCGCTGGCGTCATAGCCGCTGAAATGACGTCATCGGAGCTACTTAGACGCGCCCATGCGCGCTGACGTCAGTTCTGTACACAACTTTTCCACGCCAGAAGCGCAGAGCCTGGCCAGAGACCGACTACTGGTGCAATAGAACTAGGGCCCTGAAAGGGATGACCTGAACCCTAGAGAACAGTTCGCAGAACGGGAAGGATGGGCGGGCGGTAAGGAATCGATCACTAACTAATGTGTCTTACAGTAATATTGTTACACAAGTAAGTAACTTGTGCATCTGAAAGAGACACGTTAGTGATAGATTCCTTACCTTAGAATACATACCCAAGCAATACCAACCCAGGTGGTGGGTCTGCGAAGTGAGATTACACCAGAAAGTCACGGAGAACTTAACAGCCAAAGAAGCCGTCGCTCTGGACCGGACTGTAAAGGTAATAGTGCTTAGTGAAAGTATGCAACGAGGCCCAAGTGGCCGCGTGACAGATGTCTTGCAGGGGGACACCGCGTCCCAATGCTGTAGTAGCTGCCGTCGCCCTGGTAGAATGGACGTGGAGCCCAACAGGAGGTTCCTTTTTAGCCAGAGAGTAACAGGCTTTAATGCACAAGACAACCCATCGGGAAATAGTTCGCTTATGCACAGTCAGGCCTTTCTTGGCGCCCACGTAGCCAACAAAGAGCTGGTCATCCACCCGCAACTGTTGTGTGCGGTTGAGATAAGTCAAATGGAATCAGCTGTCGGCGCTCAATCTCCACCCAAGGAGGTGGAGGCTGGACAGGTTTGGGTGGTGGACCGTCCCCTGTTGCTGCGACAGGAGATCCTCCTGAAGAGGAAGTCGGATCGGGGGATCAACGCTCATACTGAGTAGCTCGGGATACCAAACTCTTCGAGCCCAGTCCGGTGCCACAAGAATGACTTGGGCCCGGTCGTGTCTGATCTTCTTCAGCACTCTGGGCAGAAGTGGTATAGGCGGAAAGGCGTACAATAGACCGCAACTCCACTCGCGATGAAAAGCGTTGCTTGGCGAGTGCTGCCTTGGAAATTCCAACGCGCAGAACTGCTGATATTGCGCGTTCTCTTCGGTGGTGAATAGATCTAACCAAGGTTCTCCCCACTGCTGAATGAGACCTTGCACCACCTCTGAGGGAAGACGCCATTCGTGATCTAACATGCACCTGCGGCTGAGTTCGTCCACCCTGGCGTTCAGGGTACCTGCCAGGTGTTGAACCACCAAGGAAATGCCTTGACGTTCCAGCCACGTCCAGAGACGTAGAGCCTCCTGACATAGGGTCCATGACCCCACCCCGCCTTGCTTGTTGCAGTACCACATGGCGGTGGTGTTGTCTGTGAACACCTGCACTACTCTCCCCTTGACAGAGGGAAGGAATGCTTTCAGTGCAAGTAGGATCGCCGTGAGCTCCAAAAGGTTGATATGGAGCTTGGACTCCGCCGGAGACCAGAGGCCTCTCATCTCCGCCTCTCCCATATGGCCGCCCCATCCCAGGAGGGACACGTCCATCACTACTGTGTGCTCCGGTTGGGAAAGGGAGAGGGATCTGCCGCTGACCCAACGCTGGTCCGTGAGCCACCACTGCAAGTCCTGTGCAGTGCCCTCCGAGATCTGGACGTAGTCGGACAGGTTCCCCGATGCTGCGTCCACTGGAACTTCAGGTCCCACTGGAGAGCCCGCATATGCCATCTGGCATGATATATTAGCAGAATGGAGGAGGTCATGAGGCCCTGACCAAAACCCTGGACCAGGGCCAAAAGATCGGAATCATAGCCCGAATGTCCCTGTCTCGCTGTTCGGGAGGATAAACCCGAAACTGCACTGTATCCAGAACCTCTCCGATGAAGAGGAGCTTCTGAGAGGGAATCAGGTGCGACTTCGGCACATGGATGGAAAACCCCAGCAAATACAGGAGGTCGGCCGTAGTCTGAAGGTGGGAGACAACGGCCTGGGGCGAGCCCGCCTTCAACAGCCAGTCGTCGAGACAGGGGAAGACTGAAACCCCTGATCTGCGCAGTTGAGCTGCGACCACCGCCATCACTTTCGTGAACACCCGAGGGGCGCTGGGAAGGCTGAAAGGGAGCATGGTGAACTGAAAATGCTCGTGGCCTACCGTGAACCGTAGAGAACGCCGGTGGGCCGGCAGGATGGGGATATGAAAATAAGCATCCTGCAAGTCCTACGGTACCAGCCAGTCTTGTGTGTCTAGGGCAGACAAGACCTGAGCAAGCGTGAGCATCTTGAACTTCTCCTTCCGGAGGAAGCGATTGACGTTCTGGAGGTCTAAGACAGGACGCAGGCCCTTGTCTTTTTTTTTGGAACCAAGAAGTAGTGGGAATAACAATCACGACCTACTTCTGGTGTCGGAATGCGCTCGATGGCCCCCTTGGCCAAGAGGGCCGCAACTTCCTGCTGGAGAATTGACAAGTGATCCCCCGACATGCGGCGGTACTGAGGTGGCATGGCTGGAGGGATAGAATCGAAGGGGAGGGAGTAGCCCCATCGGACTATTTGCAGAACCTACAGGTCAGAGGTGATGATGCGCCAGTGGGGAAGGCGATGGCGAATCCTGCCACCCATTGGCGTCTGGTGGGCCTCAAACACCGGACTAGGTAGGTTTTGAGGCAGAGGTGTCCGGGGCGGTGGTGGATTGACCTGCCGCTGTCCTCGAGACCCACCACGGCGGGTCCCACGCCCGCGGCTGCGCTGAGATAGCGGCTGCGCAGGCTCGCGGGTCTGAAAAGAACGCGCTTGGGCGCCTCGACCCTGACCCCGAAAGGAGCGAAAAGCGGACCCTGAGGGAGTACACGTGGTGGCAAGACCCAAGGATTGGGCCATAGTCGAGAGTCCTTAAAGCGTTCCAGGGTACTATCCGCCTTGTCACCAAAGAGGCGTGTGCCATCAAAGGGCATGTCCAACAAAGTGTTCTGGACATCCCCGGAGAAGCCAGTAGTTCTGAGCCACGATGTCCCACACAGAATGGGAATAGCGGCCCAACAGGCATGCAGTATTCACCGCTCGCAACCCGAAACTGGCCGAGGTGAAAATCTTTTTCCCAAACAGCTCCAGTTTCCTAGATTCCTTGTCCGGAGGAGCAGAAGGGAATGCGCTCGGCGAGACAGAAGCCTAGATAACCAGACTCAGGCGTCGGGTGTTGTGTGAGAAAGCTGGGATCGCCCGGCGATGGCCACGTGCCACACCCTTGTCTTCAGGAACCCCTGATTTAGGTTTGCTCCAGGTGCTGAACAGGATATCAGTAAGCGCCTCATTGAAGGGCAGTTACGGCTCCGCAGAGGAGGGCTGTGGCTGCAGCACCTCGGTCAGGAGATTGGTCCTGAGAGGTACAGAAGGGAGCTCGAGCTTAAGAGCCTAAGCCGCCTGACGTAACACAACTGAAAAAATTCCAACCTCCTCCGTAGCCATGGAAGAAGGGGACAGAGTACCAGGGTGTGAAGAGAAATCCAGATCTACTGGACCCTCCAGGTCGCCTTCCCATTCAGGCTCATCCTCGCATTGAGCTGCAAGAGGGTCCTCAGACCCCCTCCCATTACTCCCCATCATGAACAGGGTGTTCAGGAGGCCGGTAAGGATGAGGTGCCCGGGGAAATGGGACAAACTCCCCACCAAGAAACTAAATTGGGGGGTAAGATACCAGTCTCAGTTTGGCGCCGTCCGGCGTCAGCGGCAGAGCTGCACTCGGCGCTGGCTGCGGCGCCGAGGCTGGCGCCAAGGCCGTAGGCACCGCAGGGCATGGTGCCGGTGTAGCCAAAGGCGGCGGCAAACCCACCCAACAGGTCCGCAGGGCCTGAAGGCGCTCTGGAGTGACCCGATGGGGCAAACAAATGGCACAAGGCCGACACGAAGGCCTGCACCTCATCCGAAGTCGCGTGCGGTCCCGGAAAGGGTGGGTAGGCCGCAGGCAGCAACGGACGCTGCAACGGAGCCATGGGGGAGTGACCGCCCACCACCTCGTCTCTCAACCAGTGAGGGGTAGAGGAAGAGCAACGGCGCTTCTTTGACTTTTTATGGTGCCTAGACTTACCTGTCCCCGATTCCAGCGAGCGATGCTGATGGCTCCTCGACCGGTCACTCTACCTTCCACGGGAGCGGGACCTCAATCGGCGCGGAACGGATTGCCGGACCTCCAACAACTCTCGGGAACGCTCCCGCAAAGCTTTCGGAGCCATGGCCCAACAATCGGGGCACGCCTCGGGGTCATGGGCGTGCCCCAAGCAGAACACAGACACGCCGTGTGGGTCCGCTACCGACAAGTTCCGACGGCAGGCCCTACAGGACTTAAACCCGGGCATCCCTATTGCACCAGGAGTGAAGTTCTCGACAAAACAAGTTGTCAGAAACCATGTTAAAATATTAACTAGGAGTACCACTCTCTCTCGGATCTGCGCTTGCTGGCGTGGAAAAAATAAGAACTGACATCAGCACGTGTGGGCGCGTCTAAGTAGCTCCCATGACGTCATCTCGGATAATATGACGCCAGTGACGTACGCGGAGCCGTACGACGACGCCTACGGACGCGCAGGGGTACTGCTGACGAAAACTTTCCAGATCCAGTCTGACGCCTGGGGATATTCTAAAGTAAGGAATCTATCACGAATGTGTCTCTTTCAGATAAACACAGCCTATGGAGGTATGTGCGCATTTGGCTGGCCAAAAAGACCTTTAGATACAACTGTACAAGGGATGAAGATTACAGTGGCAATTTAGTCATTCTAATTTAGTGTAATACAATTATCAATAGCCAATGACTTTACAATCCATTACATGATGCATGGATTAAGACCATTTAGACAAAAAAGGAATATGCTACTTACCAGTATGCATCTGTTCTTGGCATGTAGAGCTGCAGATCTACACACTATGCATAGATCGCCATCTGGTGTTGGGCCCGGATGTTTGCACTTGTTTTTGTCCTGGAAAGTGTTTGGAAGTCACGAGATAGGTGACTCCTCCTTTGGATCATAGTGCGCATGGGCATCAGCTCCATCCTCAGATTGTTTTTCACCAGCAGGGAAATGATGGAGCTTTGTAAGAAACAGGAAAGATGCCCATGTATGCTGTATCTAAATAAGATAATACTGGAACAGATAAAGGTAGCCGGGGGACGGGTGGGCGTGAGTAGATCTGCAGCTCTACATGCCATGAACTGATGCATACTGGTAAGTAGCATATTCCGTTCGAGGCATATGAGCTGCAGATTACACACTATGCTTAGATTGTATAGCAGTATCCCCTCCTAGCGGCGACTACCAGTATCTGTTGCAGTAGTTTGAAATAGTGTTTTGAGTACAGCCTGGCCCACACTAGCTTGTTGTTTAGTTTGCACATCTACACAATAGTGTTTTGTGAATGTGTGCACTGTAGACCATGTAGCTGCTCTGCAGATATCATCTAAGGGAATGTTCCCTAAAAATGCCATTGAAGCCCCTATCTTTCGTGTAGAGTGGGCTTTAGGAGGAACAGATAATCTACGTTTTGCTTTGTGGTAGCAAATTTGTATGCATTTGACAATCCACCAAGCTATCCCAGATTATGATATGGGGTTGCCTTTGTGTGGTGGTGAGAAAGACACGAAAAGTTGTTTGGTCTTACGAAAGGGTTATGTTCTCTCGATGTAGTAAAGCAATGCTCTTTTGACATCTAAGGTATGAAGAGCTCTTTCTGCGACTGTTTGTGGCTGCGAGAAGAATACGGGCAGCTCCACAGTTTGATTGAGGTGGAAGGGAGAAATGACTTTAGGAAGGAATTTAGCATTAGTTCAGAGAACAACCTTATAATGATGCATCTGCAGAAAGGGTTCCTGAGTGGTTAGTGCTTGTAGTTCGCTAACTCTTCGTAAAGAAGTAATGGCTACTAGGAAAGCAACTTTCCATGTTAAGAACTGTAGCTCACATTTATGTAGGTTCAAATGGAGGACCCATTAGTCTTGTGAGAACAAGGTTTAAATTCCACACAGGTGAAGGTGGTCTTCTGGGGGGAATTATTCTTTTGAGGCCCTCCATAAAGGCTTTTATTGCAGGTACTCTGAAAAGTGATAGATGTTGTCTATGTTGTAGATATGCTGCTATGGCAGCAAGATGTAGTCTAATTGACGTGTAAGCTAAGTTGCATCTTTGGAGGTGTAGTAAATAGCCGATGATGTGTTGGATAGACACATCTAGGGATTGGTGGTGTTATGACAATATATTACAAAACGTTTCCACTTGGCTGCATAGCATGCTGTAGTGGTAGGCCGTCTAGCTTCTTTAATGACGTTCATACAGTCAGGGGGAAGGTTAAGGTAACCGAATTCTAGGACCTCAGGAGCCAGATCGCAAGGTTGAGCTGAGCTGGGTCTGGGTGTCTGATCTCTCCATGGTTCTGGGTTGAGAGGCGTGGAGAGAGATGTAACTTCTGGTGCGGAACTACGGAGAGTTCCAGCTGTGTGGTGTACCACGGTTGTCTGGCCCAAGATGGAGCAATTAGGATGAGAGTTAAGGAATGTTGCTGTAGTTTGCGCACCACCAGTGGAATGAGTGGGAGAGGCGGAAAAGCGTACGCAAATCTGCCTGACCAGTTCATCCATATCGCATTGCCTTTGGACAATGGGTGTGGACATTTGGCAGCGAAGGTTGGGCATTTGGCGTTTTCGTGGGTGGCGAAAAGGTCTATCTGTGGTTGCCGCCACATTTGAAAAAACGGTTGAAGAACTTGCGGATGAAGTTCCCACTCGTGGATCTGTTGTGTTTGACAGCTCAACAGATCGGCTATGGTGTTTTGGACTCCTGGGACATGTTGGGCTAGGAGAAAAATGTTCTGAGGTATAGCCCACCTCCATATGTTCTGTGCTAGCTTAGAGAGCTGCAGAGTGTGTCCCGTCTTGTTTTTGTATGTAGTACATGGATGTTGTGCGTGCGGACTAAGACCGTCTTGCCTGATATTTGCTTTTAAGGCTAGGCATATGGCTAGTAACTCTAGGTGGTTGATGTGGAGTAACTTTTGTTGAGGTGTCCACCTGCCCTGCATGGTGTGTTGTAGTAGGTGAGCTCCCCAGCCGGAGAGCGATGCGCCCGTTGTCATAACTATTTGAGAAACAGGCTCTAAGAATGGTCGCCTTTGGAAAGGTTCTTGGTGTTCCACCAGCGCAGCGAGCGAGGAGTACGACCGCCTACCAACACCAGATCTATTAACTGAACTTGAGCCTGGTTCCATTGGCGTGCTAAGCACTTTTGGAGAGGACGCATCTGGAGTCTTGCATGAGGCACTATGAATATGCAAGAGGCCATCATCCCTATGACTTGCATGAACACTCGAGCTGGAAGAGTGTTGCGGTTGGAATTTGGTGAGAAGAGCCTGCATGCTTGCTATCCTGACGGGACTGGGATAGGCTAACGCTTTTGAGGTATCTATTGTGGCACAGAGGTATTGTGTGTGGAACGGTTGCAGATGGGACTTGGTGTGGTTTACTGTGAACCCCAGGTTGTGGAGTAGTTGGATAGTGGCGTGAGTGTGTTGTACAAACTGGTTGTATGAGCTGGCTTTTAGGAGCCAATCGTCCAGATGAACAAGTTACTTACCTTCGGTAACGCTTTTTCTGGTGGATACAGTATCTGCCTGTGGATTCCTCACCTTGTGAATATCCCCTGCGCCAGCAACATTCGGAAACTTTTGTAGCAGTCCACGCCGATGGGGTCGAAGATGACGTCACAGAGACACGGCTCCGCTCGCGACTCCACTGACGTCACCGGCTCCATAAGAAGACCTCCTCGGCGTGATGACGTCAGTTCCGCCCCTTTTTTCCGTGCCTCCGAGGCACACGGACGGACTGACAGCAATATGTACATAAACAGCATACACAGTACACAATATGCATATCAACACACACAGTGTGGAAAAGAAACATCAAAGCACTAGAAATAACCCAATGTCCTTGACAGTCATAAATACATTTGAAATCAATAATAGAACTACCGTCATAGAGTCACTGGAATAGAAGGATGGACAACGGGGAGGCGGGTGGGTCAGTGAGGAATCCACAGGCAGATACTGTATCCACCAGAAAAAGCGTTACCGAAGGTAAGTAACTTGTTCTTCTGATGGATACATCTGCCAGTGGATTCCTCACCTTGTGAATAGATTCCACAGCAGTCCCCGCTCCCGGAGGAGGGTGTCCATCCCCCTATACCAGAAAATCCTGAAGGACGGAACGGGCAAAATGTCCGTCCCTCCTCACCTCAGAATCTAAACAATAATGTTTTGCAAAGGTGTGAAGGGAGGCCCAAGTTGCCGCCCTACAAATGTCCTCCACAGGAACACCCCTAGACAAAGCAGAGGTAGAAGACTTTGCTCTAGTGGAATGAGCTCTTAAACCCTCCGGAGGCTCCTTACCAGCTAGGGAGTAGCAGATCTTGATGCATAGCACAATCCATCTTGAAAGGGTGCGCTTGTGCACCGCACGACCCTTTCTGCAGCCAGCAAAGCCCACAAAGAGCTGGTCATCAATCCTGTAGTCCTTAGTCCTGTCCAGGTAAAAGCTCACCGCCCTCTTAGGGTCCAAGCGGTGAAGTCTCTCCTCCTCCTTGGAAGGGTGAGGGGGAGGATAAAAGGTAGGAAGGGTAATGGACTGCCCCAGATGGAAGGGAGTTACCACCTTAGGCAAAAACGCAGCCCTGGTCCGGAGAACCATTCGTTCAGCATGCACAGTCAAGAATGGGGGTTTTGAACTAAGAGCTTGAAGCTCACTTACTCTCCTTGCCGAGGTGATTGCAACGAGGAAAACCGTCTTAAAAGACAACAATCTCAAGGGACACTTATGTAAGGGCTCGAAAGGAGAGCCAAAAGATAAGTCAGTACAAGGTTTAAGTCCCACTGAGGTACAATAAAGGGAGTAGGAGGAAATTTATTCGTAAGGCCCTTGAGAAACCTAAGCACAATAGGTGACTTAAATAAGGACGGCTGATCCGGCAGGCATAGGAAAGCCGACAAAGCCGATAAATATCCCTTTACAGTGGCCACAGCAAAGCCCTGCTGGGCAAGAGAAAGAGCAAACTGCAGAATGTTAGACAAACGAGCCTTCAAGGGATCAATTGACCTCTCTCCACACCAGAGAACGAATTTAGACCATCTATAGGAGTATATGGATTTGGTGGAGTGTCGCCTGGCCGATAAAATAACGTCCACCACATCCGGCGGGAGAGAAAAAGAATTCAGGTTGCCCCGTTCAATCTCCAGGCATGAAGGTGTAAGCTCTGGAGGTGGGGGTGTAGAACCTGCCCCTCCGACTGCGAGAGGAGGTCTGCCCTGCGAGGGAGACGGAGCGGAGGGCACGAGGAGAGGTGGAGAAGATCTGTATACCACACCCTCCTTGGCCAATCCGGGGCGATCAATATAACTTGGGCCCGGTCTTGGCGAATTTTCCTCAGAACCCGAGGAATCAAGGGTATGGGAGGAAACGCGTAAAGGAGTCGTGAGCCCCAACTCAACTGAAACGCGTCTCCCAACGCCCCCTGCATCGGATACTGGAGACTGCAGAATGACAGGCAGTGCGCGTTCTCGAAAGTGGCAAACAGATCCACCCGAGGAGTTCCCCACGTCCGAAAGACGTGACGAACTACCTCCGGATGGAGCCTCCACTCGTGGTCGGCAGAGAACTGCCGACTGAGACTGTCCGCACGAACGTTCAGCACCCCGGCCAGATGATTTGCCATCAGACAAATCCGATGGTCCTGAGCCCAGGACCATAGACGCAGGGCCTCTCTGCACAGACAAAGAGACCCCACTCCTCCCTGCTTGTTTATATACCACATCGCGGTAGTGTTGTCCGTCAGAACCTGAACAGACTGACCGCGAAGGGAAGGGAGGAAGGCCTTGAGCGCCAAGCGTATCGCCCGTAACTCCAGAAGGTTGATGTGAAGCAACCTTTCCTCTGGAGACCAAAGACCCTTGATCTCCAGATCCCCCAGATGAGCACCCCACCCTAAGGTGGATGCATCCGTTATCACCGTGGCCACCGATGGAGGTAGATGGAAGGGCTTCCCTTGGTATAGATTGCCCTCCACGCTCCACCAAGACATCTCCGCTGCAGCTTCTCTGGAGATCCTCACAGACTCCCTGAGATCTCCCTTGTGCTGATACCACTGCTTGCGGAGGCACCACTGGAGCGCCCTCATGTGCCAGCGTGCATGGTTGACCAACAGTATGCAGGAAGCGAACAGACCGAGCAGGCGAAGGACCTTCAGAACTGGAACAACCGCTCCGCTGAAAAACAAAGGAATCATTTCCTGTATGTCGAGAATCCTTTGAGGAGGAGGGAATGCTCGACACACAGTAGTGTCCAGTACCGCACCTATGAACAGGTTGCGCTGAGAGGGCACCAGGTGAGACTTGGGCACGTTGATCGAAAAACCCAATCTGTACAACAGCCGAGTTGTATCCTGCAGATGACACAGCACCTTCTCCGACGACTCCGCCTTGATCAGCCAGTCGTCCAAATAAGGGAAAACCGAAATTCCCGATCTTCTGAGATGGGCTGCCACCACTGCCATCACCTTTGTGAAGACTCGAGGTGCCGAAGTAAGACCAAACGGAAGGACCGCAAACTGATAATGTTGCGACCCTACCGTGAAACGGAGATACTTCCTGTGCGACTTCAGAATGGGGATGTGAAAATACGCATCCTGCAAGTCGAGCGACACCATCCAGTCCTCCTGATTCAGCGCCTGAAGAACCTGCGCAAGGGTGAGCATCTTGAACTTTTCCTGTTTCAGGTAAAAGTTCAGGATTCTGAGGTCTAGTATCGGACGCAATCTGCCGTCCTTCTTCGGGATCAGAAAATACCGGGAGTAGCATCCCTGACCCCTCTCCTGCTCCGGAACCACCTCTATCGCCCCTTTCTGAAACAACTTCAGGACTTCTTCCTGCAGGAGAAGAAGGTGGTCCTCCGAGCAAGCACCTTGGCAAGGAGGGTAAACTGGAGGGAATTCCCGAAAGGGAAGGGCGTACCCATTTTCTACAAGATCCAGAACCCAAAGGTCTGTAGTAACCGATTCCCAATCTTGTAGAAAATGGGTAAGCCGGCCCCCCACAGGACCAGCATGATCCGGAATGTCGAATCTAGGGCTGTTTTGCGGTGGTGGGAGGGGCTGAGGAAGAGGAAGAGGAGGAGGAGAGTTGACGGCCACGTGAGCGACCCCTAAGCCTTCCTCTATATCCCTTGGAGCTTTGCTGCTGCTGCTGCTGCTGCTGCTGGGCTGGTCTATAAGAACGAAAACTCGCCCTTCCAAAACCTCTGTACCTCTTGAAAGTACCTCTCGGCTGGGATTGAAGGCCCAACGACCTAGCCGTAGCCTTACTTTCTTTGAAGCGCTCGAGAGCAGCATCAGCCTTCTTCCCGAACAGACCAGACCCATCAAAAGGTAAGTCCAACAAGGTCGACTGGACATCCGAAGAAAATTCGGAGGACTTAAGCCATGCTCCCCTCCTGGTGGCAACTGAAGACCCCATGACCCTGGCAACTGAGTCTGCTGTATCCAAGCCACTCTGTATAACCTGGCGAGCAGCCGCCTGGGCATCCGACAGTACTTCACTGAAGCCTGCCCTATCCACCTCCGACAGCTTCGGTGCCAACTTTTTAGCTGAATCCATAAGCGCATGGATATAGCGCCCCAATAAACAAGTCGCATTAGAAGACTTTAATGCCATACTGGCTGAAGAAAAGACTTTCTTGGCCGATTGGTCCACCTTCTTGGCCTCTCTGTCCCCTGGGACCTGAGGAAACGCACCTTTTGAACGTCCAGAACAAGCAGCCTGAACGACCAGACTTTCAGGTGAAGGGTGTGATGACAAAAACTCAGGATCCCCCGGAGCCACCCTATATCTCCTTGCAACCACCTTGGACACCGCAGGAGCCGAAAAAGGCTTGCGCCACACATCCAACACAGGCTCCAATATTGCTTCATTAAAAGGCAACAGCGGCTCTGACACCGCAGTTGGAGAGTGCAACACCTCAGTCAAGATATTAGACTTGAACTCAACAGATGGCAATTGAAGGTCCAACAACTCTGCAGCCTTTCTTATCACAGCATGATAAGGAGCCGCGTCTTTAGAAGGTTCATCTGAAGGAGGAGTGATCTCCCACTCCGGAGACAAATCCAACCCACTTGCCTCCTTCAATTCGTCAAACACCTCATCGGATTCGACAAATTCTCCCTCTTCAGCCTCATCCATAAGATAGCTCCTCTCCTCCAGCACTCTCTGCGCCTCTCTCCTGGAACGGATCCGCACCTGCGGCGTCGGCGGCGCCGTGATCGAATCCGACGGCGCCGGCAGAGGCGTCGAACGCGGATCAGCTGGAGCAGCCGGCGTCGAACGAGGTCGAGTCGGCACCGGTGAAGAGGGAAGCGGCGTCGATGTTTTCGGCGCCGGCATCTGCCAAGACGGCGTCGCTGGGAAGAAAGGCATAAACGGTGCTTGAGGATAAACCTGCGGCACTCCCAGATTAAAAGCCATCGGACCCATAGGTGCACCAGAGGAATACATGGCCCGTGAGAACACCCCATACATCGCATTGAGATACTGCGAGGGGTCCTGACCTGGATTAGGGAAAGCTGGATACTGGTCAGGTAACACCGGACTCGGGCCTGCCGGCGCCGACGGTGGAACTTGCGGCGTCACAGACTCACCCGGAGCCTGATCATCCTCATCCTGGGCCGGAGTCGGAGACGGAGCCGAAGGACCTGCAGGACCTGGAGAAGCCATCGGCGCCGGAGAGGACGCCGGCACCGGCGAATCAGCCGGAGCCGGAGAAAACACAGGAGAAGATGGAACAGGAGGCGAAGCCGGAACAGGAGAAGGAGACACTGACTCTCTTCGACGACGCCGAGCAGGCGATTTAGACTTCGACGTCGAGGCCTTGTGATGAGACGAATGCCTCCTTTTCTTCTTATGCTTCTTGCTCTTTGAAGCATGTCCCGACGTCGACTTGGAAGCCGACCTCGACCTCGACCTGGATCTTCTTCTACCTCTTTTCTCCAATTCTCTTCATCCGGGCGATAAAGAGCTTTGCCTCTCTTTCCTTAAGAGCCTTTGAGCTCATCTTCCTGCAACACGAACATCCTTCAACATCGTGGTCCGATGACAAACACCAAACGCAGTCGTCATGCGGGTCAGTGATGGACATGTGTTTGCCACATTCATGGCAAGGCTTGAAACCAGACTTCCTTGCCGACATTCTCGAAGAAAGACAGAGAAACTTCGGAATAAACACAAAGTAACAGGTAAAGCTACCAGTAACGATTCCCGAAATCCGTTGGCGTCGTCGGCGCGGAAAAAAGGGAACTGACGTCATCACGCCGAGGAGGTCTTCTTATGGAGCCGGTGACGTCAGTGGAGTCGCGAGCGGAGCCGTGTCTCTGTGACGTCATCTTCGACCCCATCGGCGTGGACTGCTACAAAAGTTTCCGAATGTTGCTGGCGCAGGGGATATTCACAAGGTGAGGAATCCACTGGCAGATGTATCCATCAGAAATGGGAAGACGTGAATGTGCGGTCTTCTTAGGTGTGCTGCGACCACTGCTAGGCACTTGGTAAACACTTGTGGTGCTGTTGTGACTCCAAATGGGAGTACTTTGAATTGATACTGCTGACCGTCCATTACGAATCTGAGATACTTCCTGTGAGCGGCGTGAATGGGAATGTGGAAATAAGAGTCCTTGAGGTCTAGAGTAGCAAGGAAGTCGCCCTGTGAAAGCAGAGGAAGGACCTGTTGGAGTGTGATCATGTGGAAATGGTCTGAGTGTATGTATAGGTTTAGGGGTCTGAGGTCTAGAATAGGACTTAGAGAGCCGTCCTTCTTTGGTATGAGAAATACAGGGAGTAAACTCCCTTGTTTTGTTGGTGCAGGGGAACTGGTTCTATTGCACTTTTTTGTAGGAGGGAGATTACCTCCTGCTTTAGCAGTAACAAATGTTCTTGTGATATTGGACGCTGTTTGGGTGGTATGTTTGGGGGGTAGATGTTAGTTCGAGACAGTAACCGGATTGAATTATATGTTGCACCCACCTGTCTGAGGTGATGCTGGTCCAAACAGGAAGGAATTGTTGGAGTCTTCCCCCAACTGGAGTGGAATGGTCTGGGGGAAGTGAAGGGAAGTCATTGGGTGGGGGTAGAGGCAGAGCGGGAGTTGTTGGTTTTGCCTGTCTTTGTTGTTTTTCCCCCTGTAACCACCTCTGTGGTAACCTCTAGTAAATGTGGATTGCGTGGCAGCCTTGTAAGAAGTGGAGGGGCTATCCGAGGAGTAGCCTCTGGGGATGCTTCTGAAGGATGAGCGACGAAAGGAACGTCTGGGAGCTTGCGACTGCAAGGCTCCCATAGATTTAGCTGTGTCGTATCCTTCTTCATTTTTTCAAGGTATACGTCAACATTAGGGCCAAATAGGTGTTGCTCATCGAATGGTTGATTGAGAATGAACTCTGGACTTCGGGTTTGAACCTGAAATGCATAGCCAGGCATGCCTATGCAGAAGGACACTGGTGTTTATTGCCTTTGAGGCGGTATCTGCTACATCTAAGGCACAACGGATGGAGGTGTTAGTAATGGTTTTACCTTCTTGTATGAGTTCATTGGCCCTATTTTTATACCTGTCTGGGAGGTGCTGCATTATGGACTCAAGCTCATCATAATGTGCCCTGTCATACCTAGCTAACAGCGCTTGAGTATTGGCAATGCGCCATACGTTTGCCGCCTGTGATGCCGTTTGTTTGCCAGAGGCATCCAGGAGTGTAGACTCCTTATCTGGTGGTGGTGTGTCACCTGATGATTGGGAATTGGCTCTTTTTCACGCATTGGTGACTACAAGGGAGTCTAGTGGTGCAGGGCCTTTAATGTAGGCTGGATCAGTAGGGGCGGCCTTATCCTTTTTTTCCATCCTAGGGTTGATGACTCGAGCCCTGACCGGGTCTTTAAAGACCTCTGGTGCATGCTTAATGACCCCCTTAAGCATGGGTAAAATTGAGGTGGACTTTTGTGTGGTGTCAAAAGTGTCCATGAGAAAATCTTCCTCCACGGGGTCTGCGTGTAGGTCAACCCCGTGGTACTGGGCAGCTCTGTGGAGGAGCTGGTTAAAGCCGATAGTGTCCAATGGGGGGGAAGGCCTGGAGGGATAGATGTCCTCTTGTGGGATGTAAGGGAAGTCTGGGATGCTATAATCATCCCAGGGGTCTGGGGAGCCAGCAGGAGTAGGGTCCCCTAGTGGTTGATCATCCGCACCTCCCCCTGCATCATCCGAGGTGTTATCATCTACTGGAGTAGGGGATGGTGTAGGAGAGCGGTGTGGGGGGGGGGGGGGGTAAGGAGGAGGAAGAGGAGAAGGGATCCTTAATGGAGAGGTAGCAAAATATCTCTTTTTAGGTGGTGGAGCCGGTGCAGTCGTATCTAGTGGTCGCTTCGTGAAGCTAAGCATCAAGTGGCCAGTCTTAGGATCCTTTACAAGAGTTTTTTGGGTAGGATCTGGGCGAAACATTTCTTCTGTGGGAGGCAGATCCTTCGGTGCCGATGGTGTTAGTTCCGTAGGCTTTTTCCGGTGCAGACTCGGTAGCGGTTCTGGGTTTGGAACCGTGCTTTTGGCTTCGAAGCATAGGAGTCATGGCCCTTTGGTGGCAGTTTTTTTGGGTCAGCTCTGAGTGTGTTGTCGGTGTCGAGGAGCCAGTGCCAGTCTTCGACGCAAAGTGCTTGGATGTCGAAGCAACGGTCGGCGTGGATGAGGTAGAGGACGGCTTCTTTTTTGGTGCCTGTGGATGTTTTTCGGCACCGAGGGTAGGCTGACTCGAGCCCGAGTCACCTGAAGGCTTAGTAGGCTTCTTTACCGGGCCCGGAGGCGGGGCATGGGAAGCAGTCTCTCGGTGTGCAAATGGGCCCACTACGGTGAAGGTGTGACCGAAGCCTTTTTAGATGGTGTCGAGGGGGGGGTTGGGGTCGACGTCTGTACTCACGACCCTCTGTGCTGGAGTTATGTCATCGGCTTCGGAGGCGCTGACGAGGCCTTCTTCGACCCGCCCCTGCTCTGGACATCGACGCCCTCTCGGAAGATATCGTCGGGGATCGAAGACGAAGAGCGAGCCATGGTTCTTCTAGCTCGTCGGTCCCAAATCGTCTTCTTGGAGCAGAAAGAGGTGCAAGCTGGACAATCTCTGACCTTGTGCTCCGGTGAGAGGCAGAGGTTGTACACCTCATGCAGATCGGTGTGGGGAAACTTCGACCCACATCGAGGACACTTTTTGAATGGCGTCCTTTCCATGAGCCAGATGATAAGTCCCAGGTAGGCCCAAAGGCCTTCGTCGACGACCGGAATCGAAGACTTCGAAGTTGTTGAGAGTCGCGTGAATTGGGAAAACGTGACAATGCCGTTGAAAAGGGAAGGATTGTGCGTCGAAAGAAAAAAACGGTAACGGTTCCGAACTGGAGCGCGAGAAACACATCCGAGCCCGATGGCGGAAACAAACAATCTGAGGATGGAGCCCATGCGCACTATAATGCAAAGGAGGAGTCACCTATCTCGTGACTTCCTAAGACTTTCCAGGACAAAAACAAGTGCAAACATCTGGGCCCAACACCAGATGGCGATCTATGCCTAGTGTGTAATCTGCAGCTCATATGCCTCAAACATAGGTTATTCAACTTTGGTAAACGGGTTAAATGTTCTTACAAGGAGCTTTTCAAAGTCTAAAGCAGTATGCAATTGCAAACAGTATGAGTGCACTGAACAGATATGTTATTATTGCATTCCATAAACACATGATAGCTCATGTTGGTGTGAAATTAAATTTTGAAGAGATGAAGAAAAAAAAGTTAATATATATCACAGTGCACACAGTATAACGTATCAAGCACTTCAAATATGCCTAAATACACTAAACAAGTATCTGACAATAAGGAAGTAGTTCAAGACCATTCTATTTCCCTGGTAGCATATGCATTAAATACATACCAATGTTAGGGAAAAATGGCTCGGAACGCTGGCGTATCATAGCTTGCATCTGTCTCTGTTGCTGCTGTTCTTGCCTCTCCTGATCCAATAGATCTTGCAAAAGAAGTGGTTGCTCTTCTAGAAGAAGTGGCCTTTCTCGATTCTGCTGTAGCATTAATTGTTGTGGACCAGGCATCGCATTGGGGCCCAGTAGATTTGTCACAGATGTAGACTGATTAGCAGGCTCCACAGTTCCAAATGTCTGACCAGGTAACTGGCCAGGCATAATACCTGGATTTGCAGTCTTTCCCTGAGAGAAGTTACGGTTCGGTCTTGGTCCCATTGTCAACTTAGAGCTTGTTGAAAGCTCCTTTGTTTGTCCTGGGGAGGTAATTACAGTCTGTGAGACAACGGACATTTTATTTGAATGTACCGGTGTTAAAGACTGTGGCGAACCCAAAGGGTATGTTTCAGAGTTGTCAGATATTTCATTAGATGCAAAACCTGTAAGAATTGCAGTGGTTCTAGTGACATTGCCTGTCATTATTACACCTTCAGTTGTCAACGAAGAAGGGCCTTGCACAATAGTTGGGCAAGTTTTAGCAGTTTCTGGATTCCGGTCATCAGGTGATTCCTGAATCCTAGACTCGGCAGAAGCAGTTTTCTGATTTAACTCTGTTTCAGGGCTAGGAGGGTTACTTGCTGCACCTGAATCATTCTCCTCTTTTCTGTGTTTTCGTTCTTCTTGTGAATTTGGGGTTACCATTTCCGTTTTTAATTCAGAGACATCCATTTTTAGCTGTGAAGAGTGGCCACCAGGTGAATTAGCAACCTTATTTCGCTGCTCACTCTTTTTAGGTTCTTCCCTTTTATTGGACATATCCAATCTTTCATCTACTGGAACGTTAAGATCTAATTCCTCAGTAAACATACCTTTCTTGTCTCCTAAATCAAGCTCTCCAGCAGTGTATGCAATTATGTCAAAATCTTCTGATCTGAGAAGGTCATCGAGGTTGGGATCATTGGTCTCTATATTATCCAAAGTGTCCAGCTCGTCTCCCTTTCCATCTTCGGGGTCCAGATTTAGATTCTCCAAATCTTCATCATCCAAATCTTTGACTTCTACTGCATCAAGGTCTTTGACATCTAAATCTTTCACTGAGGGATCATCAGGGTCAAGCTTCTCCTGCACTCCTTCTGCTGCCTGGTTAGAAAGCTGTACATCACCAGCAGCTTCAGCAGGAAAGTTCCGGGATAACGGAACATCAGACAATGTATCAACATGTTCATGATCTTCTGAACGAAAGGCATGTGGATGATTTGAAGGCATTTGACTCTGATGGGATTCTGGTAAAAGATCAACATGTAAAGAAACCTGCATGGAACCTGGTAAACTGTGATTATGTCGCATTTGTTCCATTAGCCTAGGGCCTGGGAACTCCTGCTGATGGATGAAACCTATGTGTCTCTGATGGTGTGCAACAGTCTCTAATCCATTAGCACCAGGAGGTGGAAAGATAAGTCTAGGTCTTCCATCAGGCGGTCTGTGACGCAATTCAATGTATGCTTGTCCTGATATGTTGTGCTGCTGAACAGGCATACCATGTGGTGGATAATGAGGAGTGTGTCCAATAATGTTATTCATTTGTAAATTATTTACAGGTCTAGGCATATTAAAGGGCAATGGTCGTATCTGCTGTGGAGCACCAGGTGCTTGCATTTGTAGTGAAGGTCCAAAGAAACGCTCCTGACCTGGTGCAAGACGATATCCACCACCAGTAAAGGCAAATCTGGAAGAAAAAAATATATTTTCAATTATAAGAACCTGCATTTACTTGTAACACAAGCTGGTGGTCTATTGACTTAAGGCTGATAGGCTGAGGATCCGGGAAAGAAAACAAAGAACAAGTTACTTAACATTGTTAACAATCTTTCTGGTCGATACTCTATCTAATCGCAGATTCTCTATCTTGTGGATATTCCCCAGGTGTCACAGTGTATCAGAAGACTAAAATGCAGTACTCCTGAGCCCTTGCAGGTCCACGGCGATGTTCCTCTGTGGAAGTGGCAAATGGAGTCATACATAAGCACCACCCGTGAGGGCCAATGTTAGTTGTTTTGTTGGGCTGTCCGCTCCCTCAGACAAAGACTACCCGAAGACTGGCATGACCAGTGTGCAGATCTCAAAATAAGGACCTTTCTAGATGGAATAAGAGCACAATTCACAGAAAGGAGAGGTGGTAGTCTAAGTGAGAGAGTACTGACCAGAAAGATAGTTACCCTAAGGTAAGTAACTTGTTCCTCTGATGGATACTTCTAATTGCATTTTCATCACCTCGTGAATAGATACAATTGCAGTATCTCCCCAAGTGGTATGTCTGTGGATTGGTTCAGCCCAAAAAGTCCTGCAGGACCAAGTGGGCGAAAGCCCCTTTTGACAAACCTGGCTTTCGAAGCAGTAGTATTTTGTGAACCTGTTTAAGGGCGCCCATGTAAGAGATTTGGATCTGGTAGAACGAGCCTGCAAGCCTTTTGTAGACTACTCCTTACGCAGTGCTTAGCAGATATAAATGCAGAGAATAATGTCCTTTTTTTCCCTTGGAGAAAATCACAAAGAGCTGATTATCCACCCAATGTTCTACGGTGAGATTATTTAAAAGCTTGGTGCACTCTTCTGTTTCGAACAATGGAGCATCTCCTCCTTCTCAAAGGGGTCAGGGGAATAAAGAACACCAGAAGGGTGATAGCCTGCCTGACCTAAAATAGAGGGACCACTTTTAGTAGAAAGGAAGCTTGGGTCTTTAACACAAACTTATGCTGGGAAGAATGCTGTGTATGGTGGGTTAACAGAAAGAGCATGCAGCTCACTCATACATCAAGCCAACGTTATGGTGATTTTAACTTCAAAACTCTCAAGAAGCAACTATGCAGCGTTTCAAAAGGTGGGCACTTCAAAAAAAAAGTGAGCACTGAATTTAAGTCCCGCAATGGCATCCAAAAGGATTTAGGAGGAAATCAATATTGAAATCCTTTAAAAAATATCTCATAAGCGCAGGCAACTTGTATAAAGAAGGCAGATTCTGCAACAGAAATAAATCCGAAAAAGCCGACAGACTTTAACAGTGCACAAAGCAAGCCCTTGCCAGGCCAGGGGCAAACGTCAGACAACTTGGCTTGTAGTGGGTCAGTTTGGTAGGTGCCACACCAAGCCATAAGTTTGTCTCAACAACTAGAATAAAGTAAATTCATAGAAAACTCGCCAAGTGTGCCAAGATGACTGCTATCTCTTTGTGAACACCCAAGGGGCACATGTGAGGTAAAAGGGAGCATTGCTAACTGAAATTGCTCCAGGTCCTCTGTGAACCACAGGACACTCCTGTGGGCCTACAGGGCAGGGATATGGAAATAAGCATCCTACAAATCCAAGCCCATCATCCCATCTCCGGTGTCAAAGGCTGACAGGATGTGGGCTAGCATGATCTTGAATTTTTCGTTCTGCAGCAAGTTGCTTGATCTAAAGTAGGACAAAGGCCTCCATAACACCCACTTCCTACTTTCGATACCATAACCATCTTCTATAGTCCCTTTGACCGAAAGGGTCAGACCTTCTGTCTGCAGGACAGACGCGCAAGTTACTTGTGTAACGATATATCTGTAAGAGACATTAGTTAGTGATGGGTATCTTACCTTAGAATATCACCAGGCGTCAGACTGGATCCTGAAAGTTTTCGCCAGCAGTACCCCTGCGCGTCAATAGGCATCATCGTGCGGCTCCGCGTACGTCGCTGGCGTCCTAGTCGCTGAGATGGCGTCATGGGAGCTACTTAGACGCTGTTGTCAGTTCTGTACACGACTTTCCACGACAGGAACGCAGAGCCTGGCCAGAGACCGACTACTGGTGCAATAGAACTAGGACCCTGAAAGGGGTGACTGAACCCTACAGAACAGTTCGCAGATCGGGGAGGATGGGCGGGCGGTAAGGAATCTATCACTAACTAATGTCTCTTACAGACATATTGTTACACAAGTAAGTAACTTGTGCATCTGAAAGAGACACGTTAGTGATAGATTCCTTACCTTAGAATACATACCCAAGCAATACCAGCCCCGGTGGAGGGTCTGCGAAGTGAAATCACACCAGAAAGTCACGGAGAACCGACCAGCCAAAGAAGCAGTCTCTCCGGACTGGACTGTCAAGGCAATAGTGCTTAGTGAAATTATGCAGCGAGGCCCACGTGGCTGCCTGCCGGATATCTTGCAGGGGGACACCGCGTCCCAATGCTGTAGTAGCTGCTGTGGCCCTGGTAGAATGAGCACGCAGCCCTACCGGAGGTTCCTTTTTAGCCAGAGAGCAATAGGCTTTAATGCACAAGACAACCCATCGGGAGATAGTTCGCTTGTGCACAACTCGGCCTTTCTTGGCGCCTACGTAACCAACAAAGAGCTAGTCATCCACCCGCAACTGTTGTGTGTGGTTGAGATAGAATGAAAGCGCATGTTTTGGGTCCAGACGGTGGAGCCTCTCTTCCTCTCTTGAAGGGTGCGGAGGCGGAAAGAAAGTGGACAAAGTGAGGGGAAGACGAAGAGCGACGTCGCTTCTTCGACTTCTTATGGCGCTTTGACTTACCTGTCCCCGATTCCGACGAACGGTGGTGTCGGCCCCGCGACCTGTCCCTCAACCTCTCACGGGAGCGGGACCTCGAGCGTTGGGGAACCGATTGCCGGGCCTCCAACAACTTTCAGGAACGCTCCCGCAAAGCTTTCGGCGCCATGGCCCAACAACCAGGGCACGTCTCAGGGTCATGGGCGTGCCCCAGGCAGAAGAAACACACATCATGCGGGTCCGCCACCGACATGTTCTGACGGCAGTCCCTACAGGACTTAAACCCGGCATCTCCACTGCACCAGAAGTAGAGTACTCGACAAGCAAGAGAAACAAGTCTCAGAAATAAAGTTAAAATATTAACTAGGAGTACCGCTCTCTCTCGGATCTGCGCTTGCTGGCGCGAAAAAAAAAAAGAACTGACATCAGCGAGTGTGGGCGCGTCTAAGTAGCTCCCATGACGTCATCTCAGATAATATGACGCCAGCGACGTACGCGAAGTGGCACGACGACGGCTACAGACGCGCAGGGGTACAGCTGACGAAAAGTTTCTGGATCCAGTCTGACGCCTGGGGATATTCTAAGGTAAGGAATCTATCACTAACTTGTCTCTCTCCCAGATTGGTATGCTCGGTTGGTGGCGGAAGGTGCGGTGAGGTGGAAAGAAATGGGGCAGCATAGCATGGGTGTACAATTTGGAGGACCCACTTGTCCGAGGTATTGGCTTGCCACTCCCAGAGGAAATATCAGATCCTGCCTCCGAAAGGGTGGCTGTTTGACAGGAAGGACACTCAAGCTGTTTTGCGGCAGCAGCTGATGGAGGGGCGGAAGACTGGGCTGCATGTCGACCTTAATGCCCTGGGCATGGTCTTTGTGAGCTACGACCTCAACCATGTGAAATGCTGGAAGGTCTGCTGGCCTGACAGAGGGGCTTGACATTGGTGAAACTGAAAGCCATTGAACCAGCCTTGGAGGAGGTGAAATTGCTGTCTCTCCTCAAAGTGTTCTAGGACTGAATCTGCGTTTTTGACAGAAAGGCGAGAGTCATTGAGTGGCATCACTCAACCTAAGTAGGCTGTTGTTTCCAAACCGCAGCGAATTATAGATTTAGCTATGACGCATTCATCAAGGATAGCTCGCATCAGGGATATCCTTAGGTTGTCTGGAACTGCCAGTAAAACTTGGGCCACTGTGTCCCATAGGGCCTGAGAGAAGCTGCATGGAAGACAGCTGGTGTTTACAGGCCGCAGAGCAAGGCTCGTGAAAAAAGAGATATGCTTGCCAAAGGTCTCTATCCTTTTAGACTCACAATCATCGGGGGTGGTGGGGTGGAGAAGGTGCTACAATTAACATTATGGGTGGATGCCTGCACTACCAAACTCTCTGATGTGAGATGTTGAGTAAGGTTGTCAGGGTCGCCTTGTGCTGGTTGATGGCATAGAGTGACCTTCCCTTTTGGCTAGCGGTCCTAAACATGGTATCATCCAGGTGCCCAAATGGATATCTGTGAGGGCTTTGTTGAATGGCATTAGCGGTTCTGTAGGCACATGACTAGACTGAAGTACCCCGGTCTTCACCCCCACAGTGGGGAGTTGCACGTCTAGTACTTATGCCGCTCTCAGCTTAACACAAAAATAACATGTTAACAAGGAGATCGTGCACTGCACTATTTATAGATTAATTCAATAGTCCAATGAATATTGCATATTGTAAAATTCAATGAACAAATATAGTAAAAAAGAAATAGTAGAAAAAAAGAATTTGTCAGGGTTGTAGAATTTCGAGCACCCAACACTAGAGTGACTAATAATAGTCCTAAATAACACAGTCGATAGTAGGGTCAGATCAGTATTGATCCACTATTGCAATAAGGTAAAAAGTCTTGTGATTAGTCAGTGGTGAAGAGATCATTCATATGCTGACAAGCACATTGCAGAGGCAAGTAGCGGAGAGGTCTCCACATTTCAGTCTCTGTTTTAAGTACTATGTGAGACCATACTCAGGATAATGCTTAGAGTAAATTTAACCCCGATGTTTTGATAATCCAGTAATACAGAGGCTGTGAAATTTCACCAGCAACTAAGAATCTGTGGAAATATATTTCAGAGTATGCAGTGAAACAGAAATACAAAAAGCCACCAAACCACAAAACATGCTAACAAAGAACTCACCACAATGTTACTTTAAACTATATCAAATGTTTGATATAAACGAATAAGTTATTTAAGACTACGGTTCTGCAGCACTCGTGGTAAAACTACCATCTTCAAAACAAGAGTGAAGGAGAAACTTTCTTAGGTGGCAGGGCTGGAGGAGAAACAAGGTAAATTCTGGCCCAGTATAAGGCAACTGACATCTCGTAGTTCTTCATAACAATTTTGCTCATTAAATTGGTGGACAAAATCATCCCCCTCATCAAAATTATTTTTATCTGAGTCACTGTCAAAAAGATTTTGATAAGCCTGGGCCCTACTGTGTGGTAATGGCAAAGTATCAGAATTGTTGTCGAATGACTGCGCTCAGATGGAATAAGGGTGCTGCCTCAGTTGATGTCATTATTTGTCTGACAGATTGCAAATCCTCCTCCACCAACACCAGCATTGATGCAAAGGAAACCAACATCACGGGTGGCGACAGAATCGAAGATGGCACCAGATCTGGAGCTGAACTCAAGGTGGGTTAAAGGGGCACAGACAGTGGACCCACTGGTGGACGTCCCACTGGAGGCCACTGTGGATCATTTGGGCGCTAGAGGGAACCTTTAAAGTGCTAACTATGCACAGAATTGCCTCCTTAAATGCCTCCACATGCTGCAAAGTCCTCAATGGACCTGGAAACTAGGGGGTGCATCAGGACAAGACTCTGGATCGGCTCTAATTAAGATTAGAAGTGAGACATCACACCCTCTCTGGAATTTGAGAATGGCAGAAAGGGGAATATTCCCGCTTGGTTTTTTATGCTTCTCCTAAGATGTGGGATTCATCTAAGCACAGTCAGAGGCCCTGGGCATCAAAGTCATACTTCGTGAGGGTCTGTCACGGACATCTATTTGCGACAGTCCCTACATGACTTAAACCCTGCTGTCTTTTTGTGGGTGGGAGGGCGGGGGGAATTCTCCCTTGCACAGTGGTAACATTTTGCTGAAAGATGCCTAGTAAAGAACAAGGACTAGCTCCGGATCCATGCCTTAAGGCGTGGAAAGAACACAAACTGACATCGGAGTACATGGGTGGCACTTAAATGTGGCTCCGCTAGCCACTTGAGAAGCTAAGCGGCATCTGTGTGTAGCTGTTCGGTGCTATCTGCAAGCATGCAGGCGTACTGTTTTAAAATTTCCAGATCCAGTCGGACGCTAGGGATGAATAGTCACAAGGCGAGGAATTTGCGATTAGAAGTATACATCAGATAACCAATTCCCTTCTATCCGGTTTCTTTGATATTCAACAATTATTGTGAAATCTGAACTTCCTCAAACTTACTCAACAGCCATTGTACACTATGTAATGCCATCTTACTCAGTGATTGTTGATGGAAATCAAGGCAAGTACTGTCATCATTTTTAAAGAACCTCTTTCAGACCAACTGTCTTCATGACATTTTAGTTAACTTTGGTTTAACTAGATGGTATGAATGTGTGAAAAGAATATTTAACCATGCATTAGAAAAGAGTAACAAATGAAACAAACGGCTACATAATACGTATTTTGGAATCCTTCACAGGCTACATCACCTTAAGTATGAGTGTTCAAAGAGGCGTTAGGGGCATTATTTCAGAGTGAATCAAGGGTTTCACACATGAGAGTATTGAATTAATAAAACAACCACCCCCCGAGAGCAGGCATACAGCAAGAACTGCGTTAAGAAAAAGAAAAGTAGCTCTGATGTTATCAGTCAAAGTGAAAATATATAATTGTCCGTTTTGCTTTTCCATTTGTATTTTCTTTGCAATTATATGAATCAATCCCAATCTAGATTGCTTGTTTTCATCTGATTCACTATTCAAAGATGGCGACACGGTCGAGTGCTTGCTAGCGTCTTTTTTTTCGAGCACAATTTCTGTGTTTATACAAGTCGCCTATATCCAGCACATTGTTTACTCTCTAAACTCAGTTAAAGAGGTTCTGATAGGTTACACATGTCTGTTTAAAAATACTGTGCTTTCAGTTATTTCTTAGTTCAATTAAACACTGATGTAAAAAAAAAAAAAAACCTACAAGTGATTTATTAAAAAACAAAAAAAATAAAAATGAGCAGAAACAAACCTAAGGCATGGACAATTAAATGTCACTTATGAACGGTAGCACCTATTATCCCATCCACTATAATGGCTTCAGACCTAACTTGTGTGGCTGGACAGCAGCAGCGTTGACCCTGCAGCTCAGATCTAAATCATCCTTTTGGCATGTAGGAAAACCTGATATTAAATAAGTCACCCCTTAGCACACCTTGCTGCCCAAAAAGGATAGAACATGTGTTACCACAGAAAAGGCATGCTCCCCCTGTAAGTAGGCCCAAAGCAACATTGTCATTAGTGACGCCGTAAAAGTCAAAGTACAGATTAGACACTTTATTCGTTAACATCTGCCTTGTACTAGCTACAGACCCATTCAAACACTTATTTTTATAATTAATAACGTTTTCCTTGACTGAAGGCGATGGAGGCCAATTTGCATTAGATCTCCAACAACTGCTCGGCCTAGATCTCGAGCAGCTGCCCAGACTGTCACTGGCCAGGAATAGGTGTGAAAACTGTTCCCAGAGTGGAGACAATAGCCACTGAGAGTGGGAAGGTGTTTTTTTCCCTTGGCAGAAAGACCAGCTGAGGTGTGTTGAGGAACGTAATTAACTATAAAGGTGCCTTTCCGGTCACAATCAAATATTGGCTGACACTTGGAAAGCTCCAACTTTTGTCCCATAATAACACTGACATCAAATCCAGTCAAAGGAAAGCTATGGCCAGAACTGGTTTTGAGTGACCACAGAGGACTGGACTGCTCCTTACATTGGCCACAACTCTGGGTTGGCACACAGGCTGTGAACTAGATGGCAAGGGTTTCCCCCATCTTGGAGTTTAGAAATGAGGGGTTGTGAGATTGTTTGCAGTAGGACAAACAAGAATTGCTGAAAGTGGGTAGGGCTGCTTCCGGTGACATTTACATCATTGGTCAGGTACTGCCCAGGAATCTTCCAAACCCACAGGCTGGTTAACCCTACAAAGCAGGATTCTCACTCAGCCTTCAACAGAACACTTTCTGGACCTGCGGAAGAAGAGAAGAGGACTGGACCTGCTGTCTGTAATCTGAGAGGAGCCCTGAAGAACGGGAATTGCTCCCTCTTGCACCTAGCACAAAACAAATGGACCCTAAGTACCAGCTGACTGACCTCCTGTGTGGTTACAGGGACACAACAAGCAGCTAGAGGACTTTTAGTGCCCTGCTTACCGACAGCAACAGGACCTGGACTGGACTTTGGTGTGGGCCTCTGCCTGACACGCTGCAATTCTCTAATTGCCCTCTTCGAGGTCCTGTGTATCGTAGGCAAAAACTACTGTGGTTTTTTAGGCTCCAGAAGAAAGTCTGGAAACTTTGAAAATCTTTCCATCTACAGCTTCAGGGGGACCTTTAGGGAAAAGTCTACAACTGGCAGTTACATAGCGACCAACTGAATTTCAGCTTTGTCCTGGTCAAGGCTCCGAGCAGCTCAGAAATCCGACTTGGTTCCTTTCTGTTTTGGGTTTTAGAAAATTTTCAGCAAGAAATTGCTAAAGATTTATAGCTCCTTCAGGAGTAACTTGCTTCAAGTATTCGGCCTTAGATTTCACGGTGGCAGCTACAATTGCAGCAGCAGTTCACTCAAGCAGGACTTTTGTTCTAAAAAATGGCACGTCCCTTTCTATGTTTGGACTTATTAAAAATTCAAACTTCTCTGACTTCCACCGGGACCAATCCACTAGTATCTGAACGGGGCTCCAATGTGGTCAGCCTCAAATTGTGCCTGGGTCCGGATCTACTGCTTCCATAGATATAATTGGCTCCATGTGATTTTTGATGCCATTTTCCATTCTATCTTGAAAAATTAATATCTCCGATTTCCCTTACTAGATTTTTGTCATTTTGATCTTATTTTACAGATTGTTCTCTTTAATAATAAAAAAAAATGGTTGTGGTATTTTATTGTGTTTTATGTGACCTGTTCTTAAGTGTATGCACTACCTTTTTTTTAAGCCTGAGTGCTGTGAGTCCTGTTACCAGGGATTAATGACATGATTATTTTATTTAATTTGTGCATTTAGCAGGCTGTGGCCTTATCCTTTGAGGTGGACCTGGGCAACCAAAATAACAATACCCATTTCTAAATGGAATATTATATGGGTATGATAGTGCTTATTGTGACATTACTTCCTGTGATTTCACTGTGAATTAAATACGCTAATTAGTCCCTACATTATTTTTCTTAGGACTTGGGCCCTGGAAGTCCACGAGGAGTAATTTGAGTGTTTTTTTGGTTTGTATGTGTATTTGCCTTATCAGGATCTTTAAGCAAGTCCTCCTACACTTTGTCTACTATTCGCATTTGAGGAGGATGTTTTCAATGGAAATTATCTTGCAGACAGTCTGGGTGCAAAGTCTTGTGCCATTTGTAGCTTTATTGCAGAAGATTTAGGCGTACTATAGAAAACATCTGTCCTGTGCCTTGCATATGGGTCAGAAGTGGCTGCTGCTGTTGACGTTCTAATGCCTCCATCCATTGTGTGCATTTTACACCTATTGCCTTTCATTGCCATTCTTTTTGGTTACGTCCTAGGTATTGTTTTTCAGTAAGGTTTTGAAAGGCACTGTCCCTTGAGAAAAGCATCAGGCAAGAAACATCTCAGGTGGAAAATTCAATGTCCTTGCTTCTTGCACTACTTGCTCTTTTTTGTGAATTTGTTATCAGAGTTGATTAATTATTCCCAGCATTTGTTGATCAAATGGAATACGCATGCTTTGCAATGCCTGGCTACATAGCTCAAGAGTTTCCATCAGCATTGCAGCTCAAACTGTGTAAATGTGCAGTCTGCTTAGTGAGCTATCGATGGAAAGGATTGTGGAATCTGAAGCAGGGATTACCACAGTTTCCTCTGTGATCCCCCAATCTCTAAGTTGTTCTCCATTGTAGAACATACTTTAGTTGGTCAGGTGAAAAGAGATTATTTATTTTTTTACCCTGGGATAAGGCTGGGACATAGGACAGCACCCTGCCTCCAAAGTGGCAAGCAGATCGGGTGATATCCCTTGGTATCACTTCTGTTTTCTGGATGACATCTCTATCTGAGGTTTCCAAAAGTGTGATGTAGCGAGGGTTAAGCCCATATATGTACAGGTCAGTACCCTTTCAACTGGTTCTCTCCCAAGGTATAACTATTGGTTTCAAATTTTGAGGTCTCTATTTCATGATTTTACACTTCCCTTTTTGAGCATGATGCTATTTGCTTAGCAGAAAATTTCAACGTGAAAGTGTAATTTCTTTTTTATAGCATTTGAGTAAGTGATAGAGATACTGAACTAGAGGAAGATAGAAACAGATGTTATGAATTTTCGTTGCATGCACATCAAGTTTTATGAGTTTATGCAGGAGATCATTTATGCATTTGTTGAACCAAAAAACGGAACCAGAAGACACTGTTGTTTGACCCCACATTTAATGGAGAATTTTTGAGTCAGATGGCTGTTTAGGCCATATTTCCCTTGTGCAGTCGTATCTGAAAAGAGTATAATAAGTGAGATGATGAGAGTGTTTAATGTTGTTTCTTCCTAGATCTGATCAGAATGTTTATCGATGTGGACAAATGCGGATTATAATTCCAGAAATGGGGCACAGAGGCAGCCCTTCTTCTGGTCGGTTTATTTCGGTAACAGGTGTTGGATTCTGAAGGCTTGTTCGATGCAGAGCACGACTCTGCATTCTCCTTAATACACAAAGATTACCTTTGTCATCTTCCACTCATTTATATATTTCAGAATTATACAGGTGAAGATCTTGGCATTAGTGCCTATTAGACTGATGGTCTGTTTGAATTTGTATCAGCAGACTTCCATATTTTTGTAGTTTGGGAAGATGGTCCTGAGCCACGAGTACGGGAAGGAGCAAGTTTCTATACAGTGATGGAAGAGAGTCTATGATTTGTGCTTATCAGTCTGGGACACATTAACATTTAGTTAAGGAGGAGGCGTGATCCTGGAGCTTTTTTATTTTTCAAGTTTACAACTGCTGCCTTGATCTACTTGGGGGAGAACCAGCTCTTGATCTCTTGTTTGCTTTCCTTATTGCGAGTAGTCTCCAAAGCAGGCCCTTTCCTTTCCCTTGAAATCATGTTGTGACAAATGCTTGTAAAAATGACAAAAGGCCCACCTCTGCAGCCTGGCTTATGAGTGGAACGAAGGACATCTGCCTGAAAAGCAGATATATTAATTTTATGACCGAGGACGGGCCCACTAAAACCAAGTCAATATATCATGTGAAATTACCCAACACATTCTTTTAGTCTGAAATGTTGTGGATATCTTGGTCAATGAAAATCCACACAATATTGTTATGGTATGGAAGATGTTTTATGCATGAGTACGCGCCATCTAAGGAGATAAAGCTGCAAGACACTCAGTGTTCCACTGCTGCGTTAATTAGCACAGTATCACGCAACCTGGTAAAGAGGAAGTTTATGCCAAAATGGGGGCCCAGGCTGTGGAGGAGTCCCAAATTCAATAAAAGCATAATGTGCCACTAGTATTGATTCAGGCTTCATAACGTGCTAACAGCTGCTCTGGATGACAGAAAAATTATCTTATACAAAATATTAAAATCTATGAAAGTTAGGTACCTTGGGAGTGCCTTATACAGTTGTCATAAAACAATTAGAATCTACCTCTCGCTGACCAAGTAACTGATTATGGTCTTGCAATATCAAACGCACAAAACATCTAAAAATCGGATCAACTGACAAAAGCTATATTTCAGCATTTCTAGCATACCTTTGGCCATGGGGTCTCAGCCCTACAGAAGAAATATCTGCTGCAAATAGTGGTCTGTTTAACTGGCCATTAACAGGAAATGGCCCGCATTGCTCTTTGGGACCCATAGCAAATCTTTCATTTGTTTGTGCCACAGAGAACCGTTCACTTCCTTGGGGTATAAGAAATCTTTCACTTCCTTGTGGCATAGCAGTCTGATTATTTCCAGGGTAGGGCGGAGGGGGTCTGCTGAAAAGTTCATTTTGTCGATTTAAATTCTCATGCTGCCAAACTGGCGTAGGACCTGTCTGTGGAGAAGTGGTTGGATCCTCCAACCCCCTTTCTTGACGGCCGGCATTTTTGTTTTGCTGTTGCAGCAGTATACGCTCACGCAACTTCTGTCGCTGGAAAAACAAAAACAGCAATTATGATTAGCTAATAAAGTAAAAAAAGATGACTGATATTGGTGAAGCCAAAATTAAGTAACTTTACTTAAATGATCAGGTTCTAATAACAGATGCTTAAAAAGGAACCATTCCTTAAATTCCTTTTCAACCACAAACATTAAAAGTAATTTAACCCAATACTTTAGCAAATGACAATGAAACAAGCAAATCCAAAACTTAAGCGTCAATAGCTTTACATGTGCATATTCATCATTCATTTCATGTTGAATCTTTTTAACACTGCAAGTACTACAATTTAAGACCACAACACCATATTTTACAAGTAGGGGAAGTAAACATTGAGGATGTACAGTTAAGATGAAAAAGGAGGCTTTTCAACTAGGCTAGAAAAGGGAAACGTTCATCATGCATTTTAAGGTTGAGTTTGAGTCCTGTGGGGCTGTTTTTAAAAGGAGTCTTGCTCTGGTGCATAAGGGGTACATATGAAGGAAAATGTTACATCTGTTCATGCCATGTAGTGCTGTAGATTCACATGCTGTGCACAATCCTGCTAGTCTTCGGCTCGGACGTGTGTAAATTGTTTTTGTTTGAAGAAGGTGTGGTGACTCCACCTATTATAGGTAACGCACATGGCCATCGATCCCTAAGTAGATTGAGAGCGAAGATGTAGATGAAGCATAGAGATACAGAAGAGATGACCATGCGAAGTGAAGAATTAAGGTAAGAGTATCTGCAACGGACCCCAAAGGGCCATATAGGGGGATGGGTGCATGTGAATCTAAAGCGCTACATGCTATGAACAGATAAGTAACAGTTTCCGATCATGGCATGTATAGCTGTAGATACACTTACTGTGCATAGACTGTAAAACAGTCCTCCCCAAAAGCGGAAGCTTAGCCGGAGGACACTGCAAAAGACTGAAACAGTGAGAGTAAGACAGCCAGGCCAACTTGTTCTAGGTCTAGCCAGGACATCCACACAGCAATGTTTAGTAAAAGTACAAGAAGTGGAGCAAGGAGCTACTTTACAGATGTCATCCAGTGGGATATTCCCTATGAAACACATAGAAGCCCCATTCTTGCAAGCGTAACTGGGTCTGGCAGGGATAGGTAGGGAGCTTTAGCATAACAAGCATTCCCTGGTTTGGAAATAGCATGCCCCTTGAGAGGCTTGGAGTAGGACATGTAGAGTTGTTGTGTCTTACGAAAGGGCTTTGTTCAATCCACATAATACATTAACACCCTTTTGACGTCCAGGGAATGCAAGGCACGTTCACTACAGACGTGAAAAGAAAACTGGCAACTCAATCGTTTGATTGAGATGAACACTCGAAATCACCTTGGGGAGAAATGTGAGGTAGGATCGGAGGGCCAACCTATCAGGATAAACCTGGAGAATGGCTCCTCTGAGTGTGTGCTTCACTGACTAGCCTAAGGGAAGTAATGGCTACAAGGAAGGCTACCTTCAATGAACAAAACTGAAGAGGGCAAGAGTAAAAGGGCTCAAAAGAAAGGTCCATGAACCTAGTTAGGGCAATGTTGAGATTTCGGGGCCGGATAACCTGCTTATGCCCTTCCATGAAGGATTAATGACTGGTACTCTGAATAGCGAAGTGTGCTGCCTATTCTGTAGGTAAGCAGCCGAATGGAGGTGTAGGCAAAGCCTGACTGCTGAAGGTGGTAATAGACAATGTCTTCTACAGACTGTGTGAGACGAGTGATCTGTTTTGGAAGGTAAAAGTGTACAAAACATTTCCATTAGGCCGCACTGCAGGCCCTGGTAGTAGCCCTACTTGGTTCGCAAAGAATGGACATACATTCCTCTGATAGGTTAAGATAAGCAGGCCTCAGGAGCCAGATTGCAAGACTCAGTGGCTGAGGACTGGGGTGCCGGAGAGTTCTGTGGTTTTGCAAGAGAAGTTCTGGCCTGTTGGGAAGCTTCTTCTGAGGAACTAGAGAGAATTCCAGCCGACTGGAGTATCAAGACTGGTGTGCCCAATTTGGGGCTACTAGGATGAGGGTAAGATATGTCTGCCTCTGCTTGCGAACTATGAACAGTAGGAGCAGGATAGGCAGAAAACCGTAGGCAAATATCCTTGACCAGTTCATACATAGTGCTTTACTCATGGATTGCGGTTGAGGTAACCTAGCGGAGAGGTTTGGCCATTTTGTGACTTAGCAGTGGCAAACAAATCTATGTGAGAAAACCCCAACCAAAGGAAGTAAATGAGCAGTATCTAGTGGTGGAGATCCAAATCATGGACTTGTTGATGCATCCTGCTGAGCAGGTCGGCCAAGTCGTGGTACTGTATGACCAACTGTACCTTGTGATGCATTTCCCACCTCCAGTTGGCTCTGGGCTAGAGCAGATAACTGGGGCGAGTGCTCACCCCCTGCTTTTGTAGGTAAAACAGGGCTGTAGTGTTGTCCGTGCTGACTAAAACAACTTTGTTGTCAATAAGTGGAAGGAATGCTTGAAGAGTAAGCTGAATAGCCAGCAATTCCAGGTGGTTGATGTGGAAGCCCTCTTGTGTGGGCATCCACATGCCCTGGATGTGTGATCTTGCAGAGGTGCACCACATCTGGTGAGCAAGGTGTCCAAGGTGATGGTCTCCTGTGGAACTGGGTCTAGAAAGGGCAGTCCCTGCAACAGGTTGTTGACGTACCACTACTGCAGAGAGCGATGTGTACGGCCCCAAATCAACACTAGATCCTAACCATAGACCCTCCGCCTGAGACCACTGTGCTGCTAGGCACTGCTGTAAGGGATGAATGTGTAACCTTGCATGAGAAATAATTGCAATGCAGGACGCCATCAAGCCTAACAAACGCATTACTCTCAGGATCATTACTTGACGATCAGGCTGAAAAAGAGAAAGCAGATTTTGAAAAGCACTGACCCTGGCAAGGCTTGGGTAAACCTTCCCCACTCTTGAGTTTAGAGTAGCCGCAAGGAAAGGTTGTACATGGAGGGGCTGAAGGTGAGATGTTGCTATATTTAACGTGAAGCCCAACTTGTGAAGAAGGTCTGTGGTTGTCTGTGTGTGCGCAAGACATTGCTGCTGTGTGGCGCTCTTGATCAGTCAGTCGTCACAGTACGGGACCAAGTGGCTGCTCCCCTGCCCTCCCCCCCCCCCCCAAAGTCTATTGGCTACCACGGCTAGACCCTTGGGGCCACATGTCCGAAACTATGAAATAGCGAGTTTCTAAATGCGATTTCCTGCAATCGCAATTAGGAAATCACTTTTTCAAACGTATGAAACTCTTGAGCTTCATTTGTGATTTCCAGTGCGTCGCAAATAGACCTACCTCATGAATATTAATGAGGTCGGTCTCGGTTTGCTACCCATTGGGAATCGCTAAAATCACAGAGATTGTGACCACCATGCCTGTCATTGCTTTTAAATAAAGAAAACTTTTTATTTTAATGCAGCCCATCTTGCTTAAAGGAAAACGGGATATGTTTTAAAAAACAAAAAACTAAAAAAAAAGTTACGTATTCGTTTTCTTTTTTAAGAGTAGGCAGTGGTCCGCTGCCTGCTCTTAGGAAATTCTTCTACAGGGGCCTGGCAAACGAAGACGGCCGTGTGGACGTGATCCACAAGGGCTTTGCAGTAGCAGCTACAATATGTTAAAGTATTGTGGGCTGTGGACGCGATTGGAGGCATGACAGACACGTTAACCTCTACCCATGTGAAACGCCTGTCTAGGAAGCTGAGGGAGACCCCCATTTGCGAAGATGCCAGTGGATTCTAAATGAGGCGGAGAATAGCTGCGGTGGTGAACAGGCCTCACCATACCTTCCTGGAGCCATGCAGTTTGGGAATCAGTGATGACAGTCCAGTGAGTGCCGCACAGGAGACTGGCGATTACCTTGAGTCGATGGTGAAGCAGCAGATAACTGGGGGCCCTAGGGGCCATCGCCGCCGAGACTGGCTCGCGAGCGGAGAACAGATTCAGTTGCTGCCGGGTTGGAGGAATGGAGTCAGTGGAGATGGCGAGCCTGTCGTGGTGGGGCGTGGTCCACCGACCTAGAAGCTGAAGCGACGGTGACGCGGTGAGTGCCAGGCCTGAGACCCATTGTACAGCGGGAACAAGAAAAAGGAGAAAGGGATGCCTGGAGGGGGAACGGGCCTGGAGGCTGACGCCCACTCCCTGACTCTAAGATGGAGAAGTAGCGCTCTGCAGGCCGACCCGAGTCCTGGAGATTTAGCGGCATCAATAAAAAAGGGCACATAGGGCTGGTGGCCACATGGGGAATGAGTCAATTGGCGGTGTGGCGAAAACCATGAGGTGGGATCGGTTCTCCTTAAGTTTGCAGGGACTTTAGGACTACAATAGAATTCCTTAAGCAGCACGGGCTGCCTCCCCGCATGTCAAGCTATTAGAGGGGTAAGAACCTGGAATAACCTACCCCACCCATCCTCCGGGAGAGCAATGTAATTTAGGCCTAATTACATATGGGTGAGGGATAGTGGACTGAAGGAGGAACCATCAGAAATGTCTGACCGACCTGGAAATTTTTAGATCAAGGTCAGAGGAAGCAAAACCAGCGATATAGTGTGAGGCCAGGGAAAGAGATCCGGCGACCCCCCCTCCCCTGGGGCCGACAAGTTAAGCAACACATGGTGACAATCTGATTAAATCTCTACAACCTCTATGCCATGTAAGAAGACTCAACAGAGTAGGTTTTCATGCTATTTTGTCCCGGTGGAACCGCGTGACACCCTCTCGGGACCCCAAACGGAAGGCACAATGGCACTAACAAAAGAGGATCTCCTGACATCCTTACAAGATTTTAAGCATGAACTTAGGGAGGAGTTGAGGGCAGATAGGATCGCATCCCTGGAGTCACTTAAATCAGACATTAATAGCTGTCTGACAGCTCTCAAGCAAGAGGTTAATTTGGTGGGCACCAGGGTCTTAGATATAGAGTACAAGACGTAGGAGCAGGAGCAACGCACGGGTCGAGCGCAAGACACTACAAGCCTTGTGGAAGCACAACTTCCGGCCTCCATACTTTAATGCGAAGATTTGGAAAACAGATAACAAAAAGATAATATTTGCATCCCTAACCTGCCGGAAGGGGCAGAGGGACCAGATTTGGAGGCCTTTGTGGTCTGGGCAACTCAAACCACAAAGTGAAAATTGAAAGGATTGGCCTGTTGCAAGATGCTGGAAAGAAACACCCTAGGGATATACTGGATAACTCCATTCTTTCAAGGTGAAGGATGCTATCCTTCAAGCTGCATGTAAAGTGGAGGAAGTCTCCTTTCAGGGGGCGAACTGCTCCTTATTCCAGGACATTCCCCCGGTCACGTTAGTATGTCGCCTGCAATTCTGCCCGATCACTGATAAGCTATGACAGGAGCACATTCGATATTGCTGGACCTATCCTTTCGGCCTAGCTTTCGAACGACAAACAAGTCCCATCATGTTACAGATGTTCAGGAAGCAAAAAAGCTTTTGGGATTGTTGGACACTTTGGAGCAGAGTCGAGGGAGGGGCAGGAGGCTCCTCTGACCCCTCAGCAGCGTAGGATAAAAGACAATGGCAGACCCAAAGGCGACCAGAAGCGCTGAAGCTACAGCTATTGAGCTTCATTGGGATTCCAGGGGTGCTCAGGTTGAGTTGTTGTATGACTGGCACTATAGCATCTTTACCAGGCGGTGACTGAGGATGAACATTCTGCCCATGATTGGCGGACGTTGCTATGAGATCCTCAACACATAATCAAAACTTTATTTTGTGATACCTCACGTGCTTTTTGACGATACTATATACTCCAAACTTCACATGCTAACATTGAATTGCCTAAGTGGACTTTGACCATTATGCCTGAGGAGGGATATTACCCTACTATAAAATTATACATGTACAAAAGTTACGTATTTTACTTGTTTTAGTTTGGGGATTTACTTTGTTTTATATGAAGGTGCATGGGGGCTTCTTATCAGCTAAGCTCAGGGAGGTGAGGGATGCAGGGAGGAAGTGCTTTATTATTCCAGTCCTGGAGTCAGGAAGAAGTGGGAAGGGGACGGAATCCGGTGAACATCTGAACATGGGAAATATCACACTAATGTGGAATGTAAAATGGCTTAATTACCCAGCTAAACAACATAAAATGTGGAAATATATAACAGATCAAAGAAATTATGTGGTAGCCCTTCAGGAAACACACTTGCAACCCTCAGAGAAACATAGATTGAGACACAGGGAATATTTAATGATGAATAAGTCCTTAGCAAACTCTAACCACAATGGAGTGGCACTTTTTTCCCACTTGACGCTTCAATTTAGTCCCGAGGGCTGTAAAACATATAGGGAGGGGAGAATAGTTATGGTAAAGGGTCGCATTAGGGGATGCCTCTGTACCTTTGCCTCGATTTATGCTCCCAACACCAACCAAACTCCATTTTTACAGACGTTCTAAGTATGTTGGGCAGCTTTGCGGAGGGTGAGATAATTGTTATAGGGGATTTCAATCTCACCTTGGACTCGAAGATAGATAGTACCCATCCTAACAGATCTACCACAGTGAATTTTCCTAAGGACTTAAAAAGGAGGCTTGCAGAATTGGGTCTTTTAGATGCTTGGCGTACCTTTCACCCGAACGGGCGAGATTATACCTTCTTCTCCCACTCCTATAGAGCTATTCCAGTATAGACTAAGTTTTTGTAAGTAATGCCCTGGTCCAGAATATGCAGTCGGTATCCTTTCACCCTATAGCACTGTCGGATCATGCGCCAGTGGAGCTGAGATTAAACTGGGAAGACCCTCTTCCTAAATATCACTAATGGTTCTTCCCTGGATCGCTGATCAGAGATAAGCTTCTACGAGAGGACCTACGGAGGATGATCGGAGAATATTTCCAGATATATAGTTCATGCAATACTTAGTCCCCTAATACTTGGGACCCCTTTAAGGTGGTACTTTGGGGACAATGTATAGCGTTAAATTCCTCTCTGTACAAGCAGAGGGTGAAAGAACGACTAAGGCTGAAGGCAGGATTAAAATTGGTAGAACAGTCTCGTAAGGAAAACCCTACTCTGTCCTAACAAAGGAATGTTACCGCTCTTAGGGTAAACTTAATGCCAGCTACACCAATCGGGCTGAGCTCATCCTTTTAAAACTTCAAAGTACGACCTATGATCAAAGTAACAAAAGTGGGTTCACACCTAGTGCAACTATTAGGGTTAAGAGGGAGAAGGAATATATAGGGGCCATTAAATGTGCTACGGGAGGCGTTACAACATCTGATCTTGAAAAAGCACAAATTCTTCGGCAATTTTATTAAATCCTTTACAGGGCAGAGAAGACAAATTACCAGATCCAACTGGGGTCCCTGGACTGGGTTACTCTTCCCCAATTGACTAAGGCCCAGAATGACCTCTTAGGCAGTCCAATTACAGAGGAGGAGATTCGTAAGGCGATACGGGATCTAAAGCCCCTGTGCCAGATGGACCGACAGGTAAGTTCTATGAGACATTCTGCTCCGAGCTCACCACGCAGTTAGCGACCCTCTTTAATCGCATGGCCACCTCTGGAGAGATCACCACGTCCATGAGTGAGGCCATTATTTCTGTCATACCAAACCAGGGCAAGGATCTTGGAGACTGTGGTTCTTACAGACACATAGCTCTTCTGAATCTGGACGTTAAATTGTACTTGAAAGTACTGGCCACTAGATTGTAGGGTCTGCTTCCAGATATGATCCATCCAGCTCAATGTGGATTTATTAAAGGTTGCCAAACACACGAAAACATCCGCAGGGTCATACACCTGGTAGAAAAAAAGGCCCAAAAATCCATTCCAGCAATCTTGTTGGCACTTGATGCTGAAAAGGCTTTTGACCGGGTGGACGGGCCCTTTTTATTTTACACTTTTTGCTGAGATTTGGGTTTTGTGATCGATTTATCACAATGATTAAAGCCAATTACGTGATACCAAAAGCCAGAGTACTAGTAAATTGGGTGTGTTCTGGCTTCTTTCAGCTAGGTCGAGGGACAAGACAGGGGGGCCCGCTGTCACCCCTGTTATTTGCCTTATGAATAGAACAATTTGCAGCCAAGATACGCAAGACACTGCAGATCAGGGCATTCTATTTGGCTCAATAGAACATAAAATGTCACTGTTTGAGGACGACATATTGTTATCTTTGACATTCCCTCGAACCTTTCTAACAACCCTCATAGGAGAATTAGACCAATTTGAACGAGTGGCGGGATTCCGTATCAACCTGACCAAATCTTTTTTTTCTTAAACTGACACTCCCACCAACAGAAATTGACTCTCTGGGAACATTTCAATGGGCAAGAAAGGCTATGATATACTTGGGCATTAAGATCACCCCAAACCTCTCCGACCTATATCAGGCCAACTACCCTTCATTCCTGCAACAACTGAGATTAGACTTTAAACGGTGGGTACCAATGTATTTGTCTTGGCTGGGGCGAATTCACGCTATCAAGATGAATGTATTGCCTAAACTGCTTTACCCGTTTCAAGGGTTTCCGACTGAACTGGAAATTTGTGTTCTTTCCAGCTCTGCGTTAACTGGTGAATCAATTTATTTGGCAGAATCGTAGAGCACGCCTCTCGAATAAGTTATTATGTTTACCTAAATTAGCTGGAGGCTTGGCATTGCCAGACTTTAACCTATATTACAAACAGCCCAGTTGAGTGTGATCCCTGAATGGTCTGCCAGAGAGTCAGATAAACAATGGCTGCATATGGATACGATAGTGGTCGGGAAATATATTTTGGATCTACTATGGAAACCTAAGGCTGACAGGCCTGCTAATGACTATTTGAGCACCCCCACTCAGACCACCCTGAAGGTGTGGGATGAGGCCCAGCAGACTACTTTCCCCTCCCCGTTTACTCCTATACACTTTAATCCAGCCTTTACCCCAGCGTTAAAATTAGGTCCCTTTGAGGCATGGCGGCTGGGAGGCTGTCTCGTGATATCTAACTTATTTCATAAATGGGATATTTGGACCTTTGAACAGTGCCAACAGGATTTTCACCTTCCCGCTACAGAACATTTCCGTTACACTTAACTAGAACATTCGGTACTCAAGTCAGAAGTGAGGGAGGCAGCCACTAGAGAGCTCTCTCTGATTCAGCAATTTGCCCGGAGAGGTTGCGGTACAAAGAGTTGCATTTCATTTCTGTATGCACTCTTGCTAAATACCCTACTCACACCTAGACCACACTATATAGAGCAGTGGGAACAGATCCTTGAAAAGCCCATCTCAGAATCCAGTTGGTCTAAACTATGGCAAGATATCCCACATTTTAACCTTCTATGGGATTAAGGGAAGCTCACTATAAACGGTTATTCTACTGGTATCCATATCCCACAAAACAAAAGAAAAATCTTTCCCCATATGTCAGATCTATGTTGGAGTAGTTGTGGACTGTTGGGAGACCATAAATATATATGGTAGGACTGCCCATCTATCAGATCGTTTTGGAAAGAAATTCTGGTCCAGATTAGAGAGATACTGGGGTATCAGATTCCCGATGACCACTGATCTATCCTGTTGGGGTTAAGCAATGACTCCCTTAAATACCAAACGAGAGGGGATAAATCAATGATGTGGCTTTGTTTGGTGGCCTCAAAAATGGTAGTGGCAGCAGCATGGAAGTCCAAAGAGGTGCCCTCACTCAATGGCACGCTAGGCTCTGGCGCAGGTAGTCACTATGGAGAGAATGTCTTGACATTTTATCAGACTCTTACAAAAACTTTGAATATGTCTGGGGACCCTCGGTGCACTACCTCTCCAGAGGCTTACAGTTCTGGGTGCCTGCCCCACTGCGACGAGAGCCCTATATCTCTTTCAGGATTGACCGGACTACGCCTTTTCAAAATACATTGGGGGGCTGGCCTTAAGAGATATTCCCTGGCCCCATCACACACCTCCCCGGGAGAAATGTAAAGCTGAGATATAGTTACACATGGCTAGATGCTCATATGTTCCATTAGTTAATTGAGGAGTTAGTTTGGCGAGAGGAGGTAGGAACAGGGGGCTTGAGGGGAGGGAATGACATTAGGTTACCTCTACAGTAGGCTAAAATGTGATGCAGTAATAGGACAAATTCCATTTTGAGCACACTGTACCTCAAAATAGCTGTGCATTTTCCTGAAGGAATTGTTTCAATGCAGACTTGTACTGACTGCCTACGTGGAAAACAATTTTAAAAAATTTGATTTAAAAAAAAAAAAAAAAATCCTGTTGCAAACAATGAGTCCCTTGGGGACCCCTTCCTATTTGCAAATGGGTTAACACCAATTTTAAACTGGCGGTATATTGCAAATTTTTTGTCACCTCATTTTGGTTGCAAAACATTCACACATACCACTGCCATTTGGTACTAGGAAGGGACAACCTAAACATGTCCCTTCCTAGTACCAAATCGCAAACACAATTTGAGATTCGGTAGTAGGTTACCAAATCGCAAATAGGGCTTTTTACATCCATTTGCGACCAGAAAAAAGGTTTTTACATGTGGCCCTTGGTTTAGACGCTGGGAGCCGTTTAACCCCAAAAGGCAGCATCTTGAACTGATAATGTTTTTTGGGCATGGTAATTCCTCCGTCCTGGAAGTCGGCTGAGATAATATCGATTTTTAAAAAAAAGGGGGATATGGCAAATCCGGGTGGCTATAGACTCATTAGCTTAATAGATTCATTGCAGAACATTTTCTGCAATGAGATCCTGGCCCATATCCAGGATTGGATCTTATAAGGAAATATTTTGTCTAATTTGCAGACGGGTTTTCATTATCAGAACTCTAGACCAGGTCTTCCGATGCCTCTGTATCTTTTGGAAAGAAGTGTTAGCCAAAGGGTCAAAGTTGTATGTAGTGTTTGGAGACCTGCACACAACATTTGATTTGGTTCCAAGAGGCAAACTATGGATGCTGGAAGAGATGGGGCTCCCTCCCAACCTATTAGACATTTTGATAAGGCTACATTCAGCAAATAGTCGGGCAGGGAGAGGAGGGACATTAAACAGAGCCCTTTATGATTAACCGCAGAGTTAGACAGGGGTGCGTCTTAGCACCCACCCTGTTTTTGTTATTTATTAATGAGGTAGTAGGGTTTCTCAACAGAGATGGGTGAGACGCCCCAAAAGTCAGAGAGAGAAGGGCTCTAGCCCTTCTCTTTGCTGATGATACGTGTTGATATCAAAGTCTACCCAAGGGCTCCAACAGTTATTAAATGATTGTAAACATTTCTGTGACGAGCGTGGTTTGGAGTTAAACGATTCAAAGACAAAGTCCATGGTATTCTCCAATGGCATTTAGTAGACTCCTAGGAGAAGTATGTATGTAGACGACTGCACTATTGAATTGGTATCCACCTTTGACTACTTGGGGATTTATTTAACCCCACATTTGAGCTGGTCCCTCCCACATAGAGAAAGCCCACTTGGTCCTAATTCAGCAAACTGCTCATATAACTAAGATCCATAGAAGAACTGTGTCAAGGAAGGTGGCCCTAGCCACAAAAGCAATAGGTTCAGCTACTTATGGATTAGAATTGTGGGGAAGTGGAAACATTGATTGCCTCACTGTGACCGAACACAGTTTCATAAGATCTCTATTCAGTCTCCTGGCTAGTACCCTACTGATCCACATCTTTTGATCTAGCCCAAAGAAAAAAATGCATATAGGATGGAGTACAAGCATTTAATATTCTAGTACTGCTTATGGACGATTGAGGAGCTTGCCCTTAATCGAGTGGGAGGGGACCTTATGGCATTGTCCAGGGTATATAAATTCCCTGGTTTTGTTCGCTGAGATAACTATTGAGGAAACTGGGATTGGAGGATTACTGGATCAACCCAGAGATGTCCTCAATTCCGAAAAGTAGGGTCAATAGTATGCATTGGGGATTCATTTTAGTGAAGAATGTGTCCAATCCTATGGGTACACTCACTCGACAGTTAACAGTCTTCAAACCCTTCCCTATCTTCCAAGACACCTTAGATGATATTGTCCCGCCATTAACATGGAAATTATTTCTTCAATTTAGGTATGAGACTTTTCCCACCAATCTGTTTTATAGTAAATGGTGAGGTTATGCTCTTTCTGATGTTATATGCCCTGCATGTAAAGAAAGCCCTGAATCCCTAGTCTACCTATTTTTCTGTACACATTATGAGAATCTGAGGGCTAAGTGGATTATTCCCTTGTACAGGCTTATTGGCCCTGGCCAGCACCTAGACATGCTTAGAATACTTAGCACAGACACTAGCAGAATTGTGGTATTTGGCTAGGCCAAATTCCTGTTGGCTGTATGGATTAGACACTCAAAGTGATTTGTGCAATACACCTAATTTATAGTATTTATTAACTTATATTTTGATATTAATGACATGAATAGTTTTATATAGCTCTTATCTAGTTATGGGACTTTAAGTGTCCTTTTTATAGAATGAAGTACACTTATTGTTGATTTATCCATTGGCTTTTATACTTTTAGGAAGACTATTTTTTATTTTAAATCAATCTTGTGTTTGCAATATATGTATTGTTTGAGATGTACTTTTTAAACTCTGTGATCGACAATAAAGTCATGATGATGATAATGCTGTCCTCTCACCACAAACCGCAGAAACCGTTGATGGAAATTGGAAAGTCGGCATCCTTCCAATTCGAGGGTGGTCATGAAGTCGCCTTCCCCCAACAGAGAGATTACATCCTGACATGTGACCTTATGGAAATGTTCAGAGAGATGTACTTGTTGAGGGGTCGGAGGTAGAGTATGGGCCTGAGGGAGCCATCTTTCTTCGGAATTAGAAAGTTCAGGGACTAAACCATACTCTTCCTGCATGATGTCGAGAACCAAGCGGTCAAAGATAATTGCCACTCAGTGAAGAAGAAATCCCTGCAACTTGCCCTTACAGGTGTTGGATGGTTGGGGAGGGGGGTTGGGGGGAGAAACATCACTGTTTTGGGACAGGAGCTCCTTTCGGAGCTGCCCATTCGCCTCTACCCTTGACACTGCTCCCCCATGCCCTCTCCTGTAGTAACACCGGGGTCAGCTGCCTGTCGCAGGTGATGAAAGTCACAGGCGTGGCAATTTCTTGGCTTTGCTGCAGTACTATGGGCAATGAAAGGAGACGCAGGCAGTGGGAATCTGTAGGGCACCCCACTGCCTTCGCTGTATCAGTGTCCTTCTAGACCTTTTAGAGCATCTCATCGACCTGAGGGCCAAAAAGATGCTTACCATCGAAGGGTGCTGCTGTACCTCCAGTTTAAAACCAGAGAAACATAGCCATACATGACAGTGGAGAAGGAGACTAGTATTAATGCCGCGAGCAGGAGTATTCGCCGCATCCAGAGCACAATGTATGTAAGTATTGAAAATAATCTTACCCTTCGTTACCAACGCATGCCCCCACTTGGGGTATTGCTCTGGAAGATGTTGGATAAGATCCATCTGGTCCCAGTGGGTACAATCATACCAGGAGAGCAAGTCCCCGGAATTGGCTATGCACCACTGCATGGCAGACTGTGCTGCCACACACTTGCCATCATTATCCATTTTCTTGCTCTTCCAGTCTGGAGGGGTGCAGACCCTATGGCCTGAGAACTGGCTGCCTTCCAGGCAGTATGGACCAGTAAGGAATCCGGGGGTGTGGCGCCCTTGATTGCCCTTTGATGTAGGGGGCATCTGAGGAAGAAGCCTTAGAAACTTTGTCAACTCTGGCATAAGGACTCTGGTTTTCACAGACTCTTTGTAGATGTCCCCCTGCCCTTCAACATGGGCAAATACTAGAGGGACGTCTGTGTGGAATAGAGGATCTCCATCAGGAAATCATCTTCCTCACTCTGAACATTCAGCTCAACTCTATAGACAGCAGCTATTCTGTGTAGAATCTTGTGGTATGAGGGTGGTATCTTCAGGAAAAGAGGGTTTAACAAGGTATAAATACAGGTCGGTGTCTGCTGGGTGATCAGCCCGATAGTCATCCGATGGGTTAGGATCATAGAAAGACCCTGGACTGTCCCAATCCCCTGAATATGGAGTTCCCTGTGGTTAATGCGGGTGAGAGTCCCAAGGCAGCAAGGGGGAGGTAGGAATTTGCTACAACCAAAGAATACAGAGGTAGCTGGCCTTTAATGTAAGCTGGGTCACATGGAGCTGGCTTATACTTTCTCTATTCTAGGGTTAATAACCTTAGCCCTAACTGGGTCTTTGAAAATGTCAGGGGCATGTTTGATCATCCCTTTCAGCATAGGGAGAGTGTCTGTTGACGTTTGAGGCTGAGCGAATGTCTCCAGGAAAAAATCCTCCTCCTGGGGGTCTGAATGTAGTTAGACCCCATGGTATTGTGCAGCTCTTTTTATTATTTGCGCAAATCCTATACTATCATCTGGGGGGGATGGTCTGGAGGGGTAGGAATCTGGCTGGGGCACATCTGGGACATTGTAATCGTCCCAAGGGTCCCTAGGTGTGATACTGTGGATATCATTATCAGTATCTGTATTATGTAGTGAGTGTGTGTCGTCATCATCACCTCCCATGTCATCATCGTCCCCTTGTGGTGAAAAAGCAGGCACTGGAGAGTGTGCTGGAGAAGGTACAGTGTTTAAAGGCTGTGGAAGTGGAGAGAAAGGCCTGATAGGTGAGGTGAAATAGTCTTTCTTCTTGGAGGGTATATCAGGTGTCCCTGAGGTGTCCAACTTCCCTTTGTTAGGTGGAATAGAAATGACCTGTCCAGTAATGGGGTCAATTTGAAGTGTTCTTTGTTTAGGATCTGGTGGATCTGGATGAAAAAGTTCTTTGGATCCACTGTCTTTTTTCGGTGCCGAAGACTTCGGCTCCGAGTGGTGTTTTGGCTTGTCGTCTTTAGCTTTAGGGGGTGTTTTTGTCACCTTTTGCCGTGGAGGAGTTTTCGACCCTGACGGCTTAGCCTGTATTTTGGGTTCCGAAGGTTTGTGCTTTTGCACCGACAAGTCGACCTTGGGTTTTGGTGCCAAAGATTCTATTGTGGGTGGGACCTTAGGCTTATGCTTCGGTGCCGACGATCATGTTGTGGCTGTCTCAATCCCGAGCTGCCTAAAGGCTTTGGATGCTTCGGAGCCGGGCCCGGAGGCGGGGCTTCTGAAGACTTATTTCGGTGCCGACCCGAAGGTGAGGGTGTGACCGGAGACATTTGTTTTTTCGGGGCAGGGACGTCGAAGTCAGTACTCACGCTCCGTTGACCTGGAGTAATCATCCGGTCGTCTGATTCCGATTCGTCTGCTTCGGAGATGTTGGCATGCTCGTCTCCTGTGTCTGGATCATCGGAGCCTGCCTCGAAGATGTTCTCCGGCGCCGGAACGGTTGACCTGGACATTTCGTGTCATTGGACCCGGCGATCACGTATAGTCTTTTTGGACCTGAATTAGTCACAGGCCTGGCAGTGTTGACTCTCGTGTTCTGGCGAGAGACAAAGGTTGCAGACCTCTTGGAGATCTATGTGTGAGAATTTAGCCCCACACTTGCATTTTTTGAATGGAGTCCTTTCCATATGCTGGTTGATGGCACCGATCGGCCCAACGGCCCACGACGACGACCGGACTCGAGAATATCTTCGAAACCGGATGCACGTGGAGAGGGATTCGCGATTGGGACAATACTGTCGAGCGGTGGGAGTTTTTTGTGCGTCGAAGGGGAATTGAATGACGTCAACTTGGAGCGCAGCACATTACATCAGAACCCGATGGTGGAAAAAAACAATCTGAAGATGGAGTCGATGCCCATGCGCACTATCATCCAAGGGATGAGTGACCTATCTCGTGACTACAAAAGACTACTTCCAAGACAACAAAAAGGTGCAAGCACCCAAGCCTAACACTAGATGGCGATCTATGCAAAAGTGTACAATCTGCAGCTCATATGCCTCAAACACAGAAGGACCTGAGAAAGGGGGGCAGTAAGGGGGTCAACCTGTTTTTCTGCATGCCATGCTACAAACTTGCTCCAATGGCAGGCATATACCAACTTGGTGGTGCGATGCCTGGCTGCCAAGTTGACATTACAGACTTCGGACGAAAGGTAAAAAGCTGTCAACTGTTGCCGCTCAATCTCCACGCATGGAGGCGGGGTGTTGACAGGTTTGGTAGAAACCCTCCTCTGTTGCTGCGACAGAAGATCCTTCCAAAGGGGCAGCCTGATTGGAGGATTGATGACCATGCTCAACAGCTCTGGATACCAAACTCTCAGAGCCCAGTCCGAAGCCACACGGGCCCTGATCTTCGTGAGAACTCAGGATTGGAATAGGTGGAAAGGCTCCAGCAATGTCAAGAGGAGCAAGGCCTCTTGACAAGGGGTCCAAGATCCCCCCTCCCCGCTTGTTGCAGTACCACACGGTGGTTGTGGTGGTGTCTGTGTTGCATATAAAGATCTTAGGCAGCCTAATATTTAAATTCAAGTATACTTATAGATATTATTACAGAAGAAAGCCAAGCTAAACTAATAAAATCGACCACTACATTTTATTGTCAAAAATATCAATATAAATTAGATAGTCATGACAATTATGATAAATCATTTCAAATCCTATAGGTAATCTAAATCATTGTATTCAATCATAATTTCTTCATATAGTCCAGGAACACATGTCAAAAGTCATGGAGATTATTTTCATACAATAATGAGCAAAAAATGAAACACAAAGGTGGCTTAGATCGTGGCTGGTTCTTGGTAGGATCGTGTCTATAAACACCTGTTCTAGGCTTCCCTTGATGGAGGGTAGAAAGGCTTTCAGCCGGATTGCTCTGAGCTCCAATAGATTGATGTGGAGTCCGGATTCCGCTGGAGACCAGAGGGCTGTGATTCCAACTCTCCCAGATGGCTGCTGTGGTTTCTTGGTCATCACCTTGACATTACCATGGTTATTGTTACTAGATGCTGATTACTGTTCTAGATAGTTGTGTGAGGCATTCAGTTAGACAGTGGTCTTGTCGTATATGGATGTACCTGCTTACTCCAATAAACTACATATCCTTCAAGATACTTGCAGAAGTCTTATTACAAATTGGCGACTGAGGACCGGATGGGAATCCATTTTATTGACATTTCTAAACAGGATTGTACTTTTTAATTTTTAGTTTGTGCACATTTATCAAAAAATAGCAGAAAGAAGAAGAAGAAGACGGAAAACAAGTGAATAAAAGAAAATCGAATATTCTACGTGAGCGGATCTACTTAAAGGAGTAAGCAGAGAAGAACCGCTCATCGCAAGAAAAGTCACTGCTCCTTTGCTGACTTTTGAATTCAATGAGACCTCGCACTTGAAGAAAAAATTAACTATAGCTCTGACTTCGTTTGGATTGCATATTCACCGTGAAGAGATTATCAACAGATCTGTGAGGCAACTTTAATCGCGCTTACCTGCGATATTTTACAGTTAACATCACTACGGCATCTTTTAAAGCGGCAACGTTCTGAAGACGACGTTTCAGCTTGCGATCAACATCTTCCCTTCTTGTTCCGCGCGGGCGAGGAAGACGAAGATGCAAACCCTCAGCGAGCGTAAGTGAATGGCACATTCAGGAACAAACGTCAGCGCGTTACTACGTCACCACGTAAGGTCACGTAACGTGACCTTACTCGACCGCCATTTTGGATTTTGTGACATTAGAGAACAATTCAAGCAGAACGGAGCTTAAAGAAGAATAGATCGGTATCAAGGAAACTTTACACAGCAGTAATCGAAGGTAAAACACTTCGTTAATACTGTACACGGCAGCAATCGGAGGTAAAACGCTTTGTTCAAACGTGACATTGACTTTTTTTTTTTTTTTAAGGAAAAAAATCTAATAGAGTTACAGTTATTCAGCACTTTGATTTGTATCCAAGTAGACTACATTCACGGTGACATGCACACCATTGCTTAACTAATGCATGTCATCTTTACAATGAACAGCATGCAATGAATTCAACTACAATTCAAACCATAACATAGTCATAATTTATTATTCTGATATTTATGTAGATTATGTGCAACTCCAAATTTTGGAGTTGTTAGTAAAATCTGTAGTTATATACATATATTTATACTTTTCTCTAATAATATTCACTACTGTACATAGGAATGGCAATTCAAGGGTGCAGACTGGGTTTACCAGTTCCATTTCTAACTCGCCCAGGTGAACCTGCACTAAAATGGCTAGATTGGAAAAGATTATTTTCTCAATTACATATCAGCATTAGAGGAAGAAAATGAAGATGAATTCACACCCTCAAGAAAAAAGAAAATGCTTTTACATAGTTTAGGACCTGAAGGGTCTAGAATATATTACCAAATGGAAAAAAAAACAGACCTAGTGAAAACTCTAATGTATTTTTGGATGCATTGCATGATCTTGATGCTTATTATCAACCCACTGTGTGTAGGAATTAATAGTTATGAGTTTTTTCAACGCAAACAACAACAAAATGAATCAGTGGAAGATTATGTATCTGCATTGAAAAAGCTTTCTGTTAACTGTCAATTTGAAAATCTTCATGACAGTTTCATCAGAGATCAACTCGTAATGCATTCAAACAATAGTGCTATGCAAGAAAAACTATGGGTCTGCGGGGATTCGCCTTTAAATGAAATTATTGCTATTGTCAAAAAAGGTGAAATGTCAAAAAGGTGTGCACAAATGGCTCTAACGAAAAGTCAACAGTGTCTTAAGCAAAGTATCCATTAATAGAACTATTAGTAAAAGTGTAGAATAAAATAGTTATAAAGACCCAAATAGAAAAACCAATAATTACAACAAAAATGATTATGAAGACACAAGACCAACTTGTTATAGATGTGGGTATAAGGGTCACACTGCAAGATACAAGTGGTGTCCTGCTTTAAAATCTAAATGCAGTTATTGTGGGGTAATTGGTCATTTCACCAAAGCTTGCAGGAGAAGGATCAACAAAAACAACAAGAGAATCGTAAGTTGCATCAATGATAGTAAAAATGAGGAAGCTGACGGAAATGTTGTTTCAAGTGATGACGAAATTCTTTGCATTGATGACTCTGGAGAAAATGATAATGTAGTTCTGAATGTTGGTTCAACAAGGAAAAAGAAACCGGTTTGTGAGATAAATATTGGTGGTATAGACTTACAAATTGTTCCTGATTCTGGTTCACCCTATATTATCATACAACGTGCAGTATGGGAAGATACATTTGAAAAAGTAATTTAACAGGACTTAAAACCTCCCGATATACAACCAGTAACTTATACTGGTGAAAAAATTCCAATGGTCGGTTTTGTAGAACTAGTGTTCAAATTTAAAGACAGAAGCACTACTGGCAAATTATATGTTGCTGAAAAGGGTCCATCTGTTCTAGGCTGGATCGACCAAGGAGAGCTTGGCATTATACTCGACCCCAATACTCATGATCAAGTCCTATTATTAGATGAACCTGATAAGAAAATGGTGGATGACCTGAAAAACACTTTCCTAATGTATTTTCAGGTGAAGTAGGAAAACTTGATGGTTTTGTCCACAAAATAGTCCTCAATGATGATGCTGCACCAGTAACTCACAAAGCTAGAAACATTCCTATTCGCATAAGAGAAGGTGTAATGAAAGAACTAGACCAATTATAAAAAAAAGGGATAACTGAACCAGTGGAATGAGCAGAATGGATTGCTCCCTTAGTCGTTGCGCGCAAACCTGACGGTAGTTTACGCCTATGCATTGACTTGAGAGATCTCAATAAAAACATTGTAGTTGACAAATTTCCATTGCCCAGAATTGACGAATTATTAGCTCAGTCAAAAAACATAAAATGGTTCTCTACAATTGACTTAACTTCAGCATATCACCAGATCCAGTTACATGACAGCAGCAGAAGTCTTACTGCTTTTATAACTCCTTTTGGATGCTATTGTTTTGTGCGTATGCCTTTTGGGCTGGCTTCTCCTGCTGCCGTGTTTCAAAGGTTGATGCACAAACTATTTAAGGGGTTAAAAGGTGTCATCTATTTTCAAGATAATGTTTTGATAATGGGCCAAGACAGAAATGAGCACGATGAAAGACTTAACACTGTACTTTCCAAATTAGCAGAAAAAGGATTTACTGCAGAAATTAAAAAGTGTAAGTTCAGAATGAGGTCTGTCACTTATCTAGGACATGAAGTTGGCGGAGATGGCATATCGACAAAGAAAAGTCTAATCGAAGCAATCAAAGGGGCTCCATCTCCGAAGTCTAAAGATGATTTAAGATCATTTCTTGGGATGGCAGAATTTTACTCGAAATTTGTAAGAAATTTTGCCACCAAGACTTACAATATTAGGCAGTTATTAAAACTAAAACATGAGTTCGTCTGGAATAGTGTCTTCATAAAAATAAAAAATGACCTGTTCTCCGCCTTACCTCTCCAGGCTTTTGATAGTTTGGCACCAACCATAATCACAACTGATGCTAGTGGAAAAGGGCTAGGTGCAGTACTATCCCAAATTGATGACAATGGTGAAGAAATAATCATTTCCTTTGCCTCTCGTTCCCTTTCACCATCTGAGGAAAAATACTCTTTTATAGAGAAGGAAATGTTAGCTACCATATGGGCAATGGAAAAGTTTAGGCAATTTGTATGGGGATCTAGTTTTGTACTTTGCACAGATCACAAACCCTTGCTTAAAGTACTAACTTCTGAAGGCATATTCAAGGCTACACCTATAATAGCTAAAATGAGTTTGAAACTTCTTGACTTCAATTACGATGTAGAATACTTACCTGGAAGGAGGAATCAAGTAGCGGATTACCTGAGAAGATCACCATTACCTTATGAAAGTTTTGGACAAAATGATTGGGATGAATTTAATATAGCAGTAGTATATGACAAAACTATTGCCATTTCTAAAATAGAATGGGACACTGAATACTCGCAAGATGAAACTTAAAAAACAACTGCACATTTTATAACCAGAGGTTGGTCTAATAAAAACAATAATCAGGGCGATTTAAGAGCGCTTTGGGAAATACAAAGTGAACTTTCCATTGATGATTCAGGTTATATTTGCAGAGGTGATAGAATCATTGCACCTTCAAGTTTTAGATTTAGAGTTTTGGAATTGAATCATGAAGGTCATCTTGGCATTACTAAATTAAAAAGTAAATTGAAATTATCTTATTGGGGGCCAGGTATTGATCGAGACTCTGAGAAATTTGTAAGAGAATTCTCTATTTGCCAAGATTCAGATCAAACACTACGTGTATTAAGACCCACTCTTGGCACCAAATTACTCTCTAATGGACCATGGGAAAACCTAGGCATTGATTGGATGGGTCCTATTGATAATGATGGAAGTCATAAGTATATCTTAGTAGTAACTGACGACTACTCGAAATGGCCTAAAATTGAAATTACTGAAATTTGTGATACTAAACATACTATTACATTTTTAGAAAACATTTTTACGTGAGGGAATTCCCCAAAAAATTTGTAGTGGTAACGGTTCACAATTTTCTTCTGACAAATTCAAAAGCTTCTTAGAAAGGAACGGAATTTGTAGAAGAAAACCCCAGTGTTTAACCCTGCAGGTAATGGCATTGTGGAAAGATTTAACAGGGTCATTATGGGAAGTGTTCAAGCCTCGTTGAAGGCTGGTAAGTGTTGGAAAAAAGAACTTTTTAGCACACTCAGGGCCTATAGAATCCCTCCAACAGGGACAGGGTATAGTCCTTTCAGAATATTGCGTGGCAGAGAACCTTTTTGTAAGGACAATGCTGCATGGTGTAACATGGAAAAAGGTCACCTGCATTGGTTAGAGCCAACCTAAGAAAGATGCACGATACATGCAAAATTAACTTTGACAAAACTCATAGCACTTCTGATTGTACACTAAAAGTTGGTGATTGGGCCAAAGTTAAATTGTCTACTAAAGTAAGGAAAGGTCAAAGCAAATTTTCAACACCTTTACAAGTAATCACCACCTATTCTAAATCAGCCAAATTAAGTGATGGTAAAATTTGGCATTACAATAGGCTTTCAAAATGTGTAAATCCGGGTCAAATTAAAGAACATAAGAAAGACACTTCGGGAATGGATTGGATATGGAATGAGGTCACTAGTCCTAATGTTAGTGATATGAAAAATACCGTGATTCAATCCCCAAGTGCATTCGCCAACGATGGAGCTGGAACTTCGGGTGGTACTAGAAGAACAAAACGCACTGGTAGAGCAATAATTATGCCACTGAAGTACAAAATTATGTCATGCAAAATGAAAGACGGGAAATTAGTTGCACATAACACCTGTTCTTCTTACTATGATCTCCACACTATGCATACCTTATTATACTTTCGATTTAAATTACTATGTGCACTTCTATATACTATTATCTACCTTTTGTTATTATGAGTTTGTTACATTTTGTCTTAAGCTTTGTTGTTTCTGTAAAGGAGGGAGATGTCATATCTTGGTTATCACCTTGACATTACCATGGTTATTGTTACTAGATGCTGATTACTGTTCTAGATTGTTGTATGAGGCATTCAGTTAGACAGTTGTCTTGTCGTGTATGGATGTACCTGCTTACTCCAATAAACTACATATCGTTCAAGATACTTGCAAAAGTCTTATTACAGCTGCCCCATCCCAGGAGTAGCAAACACATTTGTTACTACTGTCAGATCTGGATGCGGAAGGGAGTGGGGTCTGCCGCTGACCCAATCGTGGTTCGTTAACCACCACTGCAGAACTTTTGGTTTTACTCTCGGAGATCTGCTGCATGTCGAAAATATTCCCCTGATGCGGAGCCCACTGGAACTTCAGGTCCCACTGCAAAGCCTGCATATGCCAGCGGGCATGTGTATCAAGCAGGATGCAGGAAGCCATGAGGCCCAGCAGCCTCAGGGTCAGTCTCACTGAAAAATCGGTATCAAAGCCTGAATATCCTGGACTTGCCATTCATAAGGATAAGCCCGAAGATGCACTGTGTCCAGAAAAGATCTAATGAAAGGGACCGTCTGAGAGGGAGTCAGGTGTGACTTTGGCACGTTGATAGTGAACACCAGTGAGTGCAGGAGGTCCGTCAGTCTTGAGGTGGGAGACGACCGCCTGGGGCGCGCTGCAACCACCACCATGACCTTGGTGAACTCCTGAGGTGCGCTGGTAATGCCAAAATGGAGTACGGCAAATAAAGTGCTTGTGGCCCACCGTGAACCACAGGTAATGCCTGTGGGCAGGCAAGAAGGGAATGTGGAAGTATGCATCGTGCACATCCAATGCTACCATCCAGCCTCCCAGGTTGAGGGCAAACAGAAGTTGAGCGACGTGAGCATTTAGAAGTTTGCCTTTTTCAGGAAGAAATTGAGAGGGTGCAGGTTTAGGATAGGACAAAAGCCTCCTTTCTTCTTGGGAAATGGAAAAAAGTGGGAACCAACCATGACCTAATTCTGGCGTCTGCACTCTCTCCATGACTCCATGGGTCAAGAAAGCCACCATTTCCTGGCAGACTAAGGAGAGCTGATCCTCCATCAGCCTGTAACTCACAAGTGGGTGGAGGGGTAGTCAAAGGGAAGGGAGCAACCCCTTTGAATAATCTGGAGAACCCAGTGGTCTAGTATTATCGACTTCCAGTGGTGCAGATGACAACGTATCCTGCCTCCCACTGGTTGCCTATGATGATCAGAGGGCAAACTAAAGAGGCTTTGAGGCTGAGGCTGCTGTGTAGAGGGTGGAGGATTGGGGGGGGGGGGAGAGAGTTAGTGCAAACTCTGGCTGCCTGACGCCTGGAAGCCCCTTCCATGGCTGTGAAAGGAGGACTAGGGAAGGCGAGATCCATGGAAAGACCCAAGGACCTGGCCGTAGCTCTGCTATCATTGGACAGCTGCAGCTCTGAGTCAGCCTTTATCTCCGAAGAGACAGGAGCCATCAAACGGCACCGGCGAACAAACTACTCTGCCTAGCTAGTTTGTCGTGTCCAGCCACATCAGATCATGAACTAGCTGTGTCCTTCCCATTAGCCATAGTTTGGGAGAGTATGGCCTGGGCATCCTCTAGGACCATTGGCGGCACCTGTCCAACCGGATCCCAGAGTGAATGGGAGCAACGACCCAAAAGGCATGGTGGTTCACTGACCGCCATGTCAGGCAGGCAGAAGAAAAAAATGTTTTGTCCAAGTTGTCCAGCCCTTTAGATTCCCTATCCGATGGGGTGATAGGGAATGCACCAGGGTTTACTCTTAAAATGGAGGCTTGAATCACCAAGCTCTCTGGGGTAGGGTGTTGTGTGAGGAAACTAGAAACAGCTGGGGCAGGGTGATGGGGGCGGGCAATTGTCCTGTTCACAGGAGCCCTTATTCAGGGCTTGAGCCAGTCCCCAAGCAGGACGTCCTTGAGGGTTTTATTAAATGGGAAAAGCATTTCTGAGGGGGTACCTCCCGGATGAAGGACCTCCATCGAGAGGTTAATCTTGACTGCCTTTGAAGGCAAGCTAAGGTCCACGACCGCCACCTTTGCTCGCTTTGCCACTGGATTCAAGCTAGCCTGGCTGATGAGGGGTGTTACCCCAAAACCGTTCCCAGGATGATTGTATCCGGTTCAGGGAAGACCTATCTTGGCAGTTCGCGCTGGACTGTTCCCATGAGGCACAGGGTAAAGACTGATTTGCATATAGCTGGGTCTGAACTGAGGTTGCGAAGTGAACTAAAGAATGATGATGGATTCAACTGAGATCTGTGACTGGGGGTGAGTGTCTGACAACTTTCAGTGCTCCGTCCATTATCTCCTTGTGGTTGCCATGACCAGCACCACCATAGCAAATGAAACTACCTCCTTTGCAGCCACGTTAGGAGGAGGGACCAGACCAGTAGCTGGATAGGTGTCCAGTCCACTGGTAACTACCAAATCCTCACACGAGTCCATATTGGGGTCTCGGGCAGGTATTCTTCAGGGTCCAGTGGCCCCTCCCAATCGTCCCCAAGTCCTAACCCATTGGAATAGGGCTCAGTGTCAGGCTGGTGGGAATGGCTCCAATCGGCGCCTTTTTCACATCAGAAACCCCATTAAACAGTTGATCATTGTGAGAAAGTGCCCCCTTTCTTGCACGGAATGCCCCCACTTTTTGCTGAATTGCTGATGTTCTTTGACTGAATGTGCCCTGGGCTCCTGCTAATCAGGTACCCAGGGCCTATGTTCCTTCTCTAAAACCGCATTGAAGCCTAAACCCTATTGGCCTCTCTGGCTACATGTCAGCCCCTGGTAAATGGTACCACAGGTACCCAGGGCACTGTGACCAGAGAAGGCCTCTAAAGGCTGCAGCATTTATTGTACCACCCTTTGAGGCTTTGTACCCGGACACTCACCCACTGCCTTTGCAGGCTGCGTGTCTTGGTGCAGAATAAAGTGAAGAGTCGACATGGCACACATCCCTGTGTGCCATGCCCACAAACCACTGCCCTGGCATACATCAGTCTCCCTCTAGCTGGGTAGCCTATGCCAGTGGTGAGGGTACATGTGCATGAGCCCTGTACCCCTACAGTGCCCAAGTCCATTCCTGGGCACTATAAGTAAAGTGCTGCAATTAAGAGTATATGGTGCTGGGAATGTGTCATTACAAACTCCAAAACACTATAATGGCTACACTGAAGACTGGGATGTTTGGTATCAAACTTTTCAGCACATTAAACCCACACTGATGCCTGTGTGGGATTTAATGAAAAATGCACAACAGAGGGCATCTTAGAGATGCCCCCTGAAATTCGACCAACTTCTAGTGACCTGAGTGGCTGCTTAGGCTGCCACCACCAGACATGTTTCTGGACCCCTGGGTCGAGAGCCTGCTTCTCTCGGGGGCCTGAAACAATGCACATCCTAGGACGAGCTGCCAAGCCTCCTCCCCCAGGATGGGCAGGGTTCACGAAGGAGAAGCTTCAAAGGCATGCCGCCTTTGTGAGCCTCTCCAGACCGATTGCTGCTTTCAGCAATTGGTCCCCACTGGTTCTACCCCCTACTTTGGGCAGGAGAACTGGCAGGAAAAACAAGTGAGGAAGGGAGGTGAGCCTACCTCTACCAACTCCACCCCTCAGGTGGGGGAGGTGAGGTGAAGCACAACTTGAGGATTGGGGGACCCAGCCAACCAGGGACAGGCTCCTGCCCCTCTCCCACTGGAGAGTGGCAGAATAGGGTGTGTACCCACCCCAGGGAAGGGACCCATTGGTCTCTGCCCCCCTTACTTGTAACGCCCCTTAATTTAGTATTTAGGGGGCACCCTGAACCTTGCTTCCTCAGATCCAGAAATTAAAAGAAAAGAAGATAAGAAGAAGGACCGAAGAGCCGTGCCGAGCTAACAAGAGGACAACGCCCACTGACTTGGCCCCAGCCCTAAAGGCCTGTCTCCGCTCGAACCTGCTCCTGCAAAATCCCGGTGTGTCCTGCAGCCAGCAACCTCAAAAACCCCGGAGGACTACCCTGCCTTCACTTCAAAGACTGAATCTTCAGTGAACACCGAACTTGATCAAACTGCAGCTTCTGGCTCCGGCCGGACACTGCGAATCCAGCCCACTCTGCACCCGTCGAACCTGGCCTTGAGCAACACCACGAGGAGGTCCCCCCGGCTATCCTGACCCGAGATCTGGTGACCCCCTGACCTGCCTCAAGCCTCCAGCCAATGCCTGCAGCCTAAATCCAGAAGGCCCCCTAACCGCGACCAGGAGCTGGTAAGAAGATCTGACGCCAAAAGGCACCCTTGCACCCGATGCCCCACGGCCTTGTGTGCCCACACCGACGGTGCCTAACCAACCCTTAACTTCTCAACTTACCTCTCCAAGTGGTGGTCGCACCCAGAAGTCCTTCGTCTCCCTGCCTGCAGAGGCTCTCCATAGAAAACAGGGCGCCCGACGTCGAAACAGCACTCTGCACCCGGCCGCCCCAGTGCCGCTGAGGGTACACCTTTTGTGCTACTTTGTTTCCCCATTTCCCCTTCCCTTAACCCTAGGAGCTTTGCTTCCACAACCCAGTGGCCTGCTTGCCAGCAGCCACCAACTGGAGGCCCCCTATCCCCAATTGGATAACATTGGGCCTCAACACTGCACCCAGCCGCCCTAGTGCCGCTGAGGGTGCAACAACAGTGCATCACTGACCTTTGGGAACCCCTGTGTCTAACCCCAGAACCTTAACTCCCACAGTCGATTACTTACCTGAGAATCGTTAACCTGTTTTCCCTCCATAGGATAACATTGACACTTTTTCTCCAAAAAGTTTCTAAGTATGGAGTTTTGAAATCTAAAAATAATCTTTAAAAATCGCAAAAAAAATGAAAAAGTATTTTCTTACCTGTTTCCAGGAAATGTCCCAGTGCTGAATCTAGGTATCCAGCACTGAGTTAGAAAAGGAATGTGAAAAGTAATTTACCTGCAATTTACTGGAAAAGCCCATTCATTTCAATGTACTGCATTTGCTAAGTGTTGCATACTACTGCTCCCCTGTAAATCAAACAAAGTACAATTTCTATTGCATTGTCTAACTGTTCTATATCCAGTAACTTATTACTGAAAAGTATTTAATGCTTACCAGTGCCAGGCTTGCTTGGTTCTAAAAATAAACAGTATATTTTTATACAAAAACATTTGGCGTAGAGTTCAGTTCTTGAGTGTGGGAATTCATTTGCTGAGTGTGCACAACAAATGCTTAACACTGTCCTCTGATACTGCCTTACTGCTCGACCACTCTACCACAAAAAGAGAGTAAGGTTCTATCTAACTTTAACCTCTGCCTACCTCTGGGGAGACTTGGACTCTATACACACCTTACCTCATTTTGGTGTAGTATATATAGAGCCAGTTTCTTACAATCATCCATAAGATACTCCTCGTTCTATCAATATAACCAAAAACACTCTTAGGATCCAACCAGTGAAATCACTCTGGCTCCTTGGAGGAGAAAAGAAAGCTGGGAGCCTGATGGGCTGCCCCACTCAGAATGGTGCTACCAACTTTGGAAGAAAGCATCCAAAGGGTCTAAGAGCCAGTCTATTGAGGAAATAGGTGGCACACAAAGACTGAACTTGCAAAACTGCAACTGTTCACACAACATGCAGAAGTAATAGTGATAAGAAAAAACGTCAGTAACCTCAGAAAATAGCTGAGAAGACGCACAAAGTAGCACACCTGAAGATGGCCATGACGGAGCTAAGGTTCCACTGCAGCATCATAAAGTGAACAGAAGTAAACATATGAACAAGCCACTTTAAGAAAAGCACCACAATGGGCGACTTAAATGAAGAAGGCAGATCCAGTAAATAAATGGCTGACAAATAACCCTCAACTGTGGCAAAATTAAATGCTAAAAACAATAAAAACTATAACTGTGCCAGGCTGCAGACAAAACAAACAACAACAACATATCACACAACCTCGCTTGTAGAGGGTGACCAGAGTACACACAAATGGTGGATGGATAGCGAACAGCCAAAATGACAGTCAGCATCTCCACTGGAGGACTGAAGACTTCAGTTAGTTTGGTTCAATCTCCATACATGGAGTAGCAAATTGTGGAGATTTGGGTGAAAGATGCTATAGATGGGTATTTACGAAACACAACAAGATGATAGACTAAGTGCTGAAACTTTTCAACCACTCACCCACAGTCAGGAGATCTGCAGGACTCGAAAAAATTTACTCGACCGCTCACAAATGCGAGTGAATTTCTTCAAGGGCGAGACAGTTTTCGGGCCTACTTGACCGGCCTGGCGAGTGATATCTGCCGCTGCAGTGCCAGGTGAAGGCTCTAGGGGGCAGCATGCTACGACGTGAAAATGCGGGAAAAGCACAGGCAGTCAAGCGCACACACCACCTAGCATAGTGGTGGTGGTGTGGTGAGTATCTCTGGGCCCCAGGGCAGTCAATCTTGTAGCGCGCGAAAGCACTACCAAGGACGGCCCTGGACATCATTTTTGGCCAACCCCCACGCTGTGCTGCTAAAATGCAGCATTGACGCAGCACGCCACCACCACGTGCTCACTTCAGTGGAGTTGGGAGTGCAGGGCGATTTGGCTTGCAGTCTACATAGGAGAGGTGAGTCAAGCTAAAACGAGTGATCATATGATGCCCATGTGGCTTGTTTTAGGACTAAATTAACGTTGATTAGTCACCATCCTGAAGGGGGGGCAGCGGGCATCAAAATGTTACGCCAGGTGCTTTTTCTCTCTGAACATCCTGAGATTCTGTCAATACAAAAAAATGTGGGCCTTAAGGTGAATGGGGCTCGGTTTCTTTACTTAACCCCCCTCTGTTTTTATTTCTTCCCACAAAGAGATCGGTGCTTATTCACGGTGCGAAATACCGACGCACTTCACACATCACCGGAAACTTAATTTCGACAGCCGACTCCATCTTGGTGACGCTTACCCTCCCAGGCAACGAGTAAACTTCAACTTAACGTGCACGTTATTCACCTGCCTGACTTGTGATCCTCAGTAGATCACAGAAAATACAGTGCAGGTTAGGATCTGCTGACAGTTGGGCAGCGCTTATTCAAGAAGTTACTTCTTGGAGCAGAAATCTTATAAACCCTCCCTTCCCTATCCCCCGCCCCCACCTCAATACCCTTGACTTCTCTCGTGCCAGCCTCCATTCCTGTTTTTACGACTTCGTAGCCTGCTGGAAGTGCAGTAAACCTTTGTAAATATTTTGTCCCCTTTTTCATCCTGCGACTCCGGAGTGGCCGAGATGTTCTTATTTGCACGTTTCAACCTGATTTTTTCATCTTTTTTTTAATGCATTTTTCCAGTACTTATTTTTCTCCAGTAAAGTAAACAAACCTAGGCCTGTAAATAATGTGAGCAAAGATAAGATGGGTGACTTGACAATCACATGATGTGGGTTTGCATTCTGGACGGGATTGCAGACTGGTCGTAGTTAAAAGATTTAATAAGAAGCTTGTGGATTGTATTTGAAGTACTTATTGTCGCTCAAGAGATGTGGGGTGAAGCTGTGCGGTGCATTTTCTGGGCATATCAGTTAATGCATCATGTTTCTTCTAGCAAATAATTCCCGGGTTGAATTGCTGGCAAATAAATGCCTGTTTGAATTGATGTGGTGTGTGGGAAAAAGGCAAGTTCCGAGATTGGTCTCAGTTGAATGATTACTTCATGTCCCAAAGATAAGTCACCTGCATCTGGGAAATGGGCATCTGAAAAGTGCAAATCCAACACAAGGTTGGAAAAATCCGGGGTAGCTCTTAGTCGCATTGAGAACATTACCGAAATTAGTAGGACAATGGTGTCATGTCAGAATGTTGGTAAAAGTTCTTGGGGACACTTCATTGATGAAGTCTTCAAGTGTTGGTGAAAATGTTGTTTCATCAAACAGTTCCATCGTGAAGGAACCCCATCGCAGCACTTCCTTTGTTGGAAGACTTGTTTTTAGTACCCTTGGATTCAACCCCTCCAAAGAATGTATAATGTCTACTAGTTTGTTTTTTTTTTTTTTTTTTTTTTGCGGAAGACATATGGTGACTGTTCTCTGATGGTCTTTGTGTAATAGAACATATCTACGTCATTATCATAATGTTTTAATGTGTGTTAAGTTTGTAATAAGTGCAGCAGATAGAGTTCATCTGTGCTCTGTCCTTCTGGAAGCCATTTAAGTTTAAGCCTCAGTGGATTTCTTTTCAGTTCTGACTTTAGTAAAAGCGTTCGGTAAGACCTTTTAATTTTACTTAAATTACAGGTATAATATATAGAGACCCTGCAATACATATAATAGGACAGTACCAGCACTTCTCAAGAGCAGACCGGTACTGGATAGTGAGTACCAGTACCTATATTTCCGTTGAAAGCACTGGTTGTGTTACTGGAATTTGCGCATCGTTCCTTACCATTATTATGGCTTAGAAGTGCATTCCAAATTGGGGTGCTTTCGTGCGAACCTGAGAGTGCCAGTTTATAGATCATGTTTTCTATCGTAGGGAAGGGTAAGTGGTTCAATTGAAGTGAATTAAGATTATAGCTCCTAGAATGCAACGCACTGTGGCGCTAAGCGAAATACCAAGAGCGTGAGTGGATCCTGGTGTGTACCTCTGGCCAGGGCCTTCTGTTCCTGTACAGTCGAAAGAGTGACGCGCTTGGCTGTTTTGTTTCGATATTTTAACCTTTTAAACTCCTAAGTTTTTCAGAAAAAAATGAGTTTATAATTTATGGTCAAATGTTCAAAATACAAATATGATTCAATTTATCACTTATACCCATAGGCTCGCTTCTGCATTAGTCATAGACACAGCTTTTGTCATTAAAGAAGTGCCACGTAATATTGGCTTCAGAGCACTTTGCACATTCATGTAACTGAACGGAATATTTGACAATGATAAGTGAAAATATTTGGGAGCATAGCATTAAAAGTCCAGATACTTACTTTGAATGGAACACCGAATCTCATGACCTGTGACGGGTAAGCCATACCAAACTAGTCACATACATCTTTGCAGTAAGTAATTGGAGTCATGATCTTAATTAATTATGGAAAGCAAAATTGTTAAGCCTTTAAAGTTAGTAGTGTGTACAGAGTTCCTGTTATTTTAAATTAGTTACAGGTATTCTTTTTTCTTTTGCAAGATTCTAGCTCAGAACGGACAGAAGCAGTGCTGGCTATTTAGTGAGGAGAAGGCAGACAACAGGTCGAGAGTGCAGCCGAAATGGCAGACATCAGGTTGTGGTTGGGAAAACCCCTGAAGCTAAAACTCCACTGAATAATGCAGGAGAGAGTTCAGCAGTTGGGAAAAGGAAGTCATTAGAAGAAATCCACCAAAAGCAAAGGGAGTATGATCAAACAAAAAGACAGAGTTGTACAACAGAAATGGCTTGAAGATTTCATGTGGACAGTGATTGAAGAAAAGGAAAGTACCAGAGCGGTCCTAGTCGAGACCACTTTTAAAAAATTTCAAGTTTTGTATTGTGGAGTTGGAAGGAAATTTCCTCATCACGCAGATACTAAATCTTCCCTATATGTTGGTGTGACAGAAAAATTCAAAAGAGAGACTTTGGAATGGCACAACAAGAGCAAAGTACATGATGCTGCAATTCAAAACCCACAGGAGACCTGCATAGCCAAATCGATCACAAAAATGCATGAAAAAAATATCGGACACTTATTAATACAGCCTATTATCTGGCAAAAAAGGTGAGGCTTTTATTAAGTTTCCAAAACTCTGCACACTGCAGAAAAAGAACAATCCTGACTGGAATTTGGAAAATTATACCAATGAATGCCGTAACTTTTTAATAGCAATTTCAGAGACCCTAAAAATGACAATTCGATCCCAGATAGAAAATGCTAGGTTCCTCAGTGTTCTGTCAGATGGGTCAACTGACAAAGAAATTCAGGAACAGGAACTGAGTTATGTACGATTCGTTTGTGAAGGCATCCTTGTTACCCATCTGTGTGACACTGTCAGCATGAAAAACTCCACTGCAACCGGAGTGAAAAATGCTATAATAGTTGGCCTGGAAAGCATGGGCATATCTCTGGTTATTCTGAGCCAGAAATGCATTGGTCTGAATACAGATGGAGCTGCTGTGAACCTTGGTAGTAAATCTGGTGCTGTGAAGCAGCTACTGGACGAAGTCTCCACATATCAAGGATGGGACAACTGCGATCATATTGCAGTTGTGCACTGTGTAGCTCACAATTTACAGCTTGCTTTGTGTGATGTTAAAAAAAAAAAAGTTCATACATATCCAAATTTGAAGAGGTGCTCAAAGGATGATTCAAACTATATTATTATTCACCAAGCGGAGAAGGGAACTTAAAGAGATAGATGGAAGAGCAGTTAAAACATTTTGGTGGCTTGCAGCAAATTAGATGGGTAGCAAGTCAGCACAGGGCAGTAACAGCGCTTAAGACAAACTGGGAATCTACAGTACTTCATCTTGAGCACCTTGCTACTGGTAGTGATGAATATTCAAACAAAGCCAAAGGATTGCTTCATGACGTGAAATCAGAGAAGTTTCTTTATTTCTTGCACTTCATGATAGACTTCACAGAGCTGCTTCAGCAAGTGTATAAGGCATTTCAACAAGAAGACAGTCTTATTTCTGAAGTTGCAAGAAGGATTGAAGTGCTTCAACAGAAGCTAATACAGCTGAAAACAAAGCGAGGAAAAGCACTAACACAATTTCAATTGCTTTTTAAAGATAATCATTTTGCATGGGTCCCGTGACTAACATAGGCAAAGCCTGCCAGAAAAGGCAGCTCTAATGAAACTAGTGTCAAAGAAGACACAAGTGAGTTAATAGAGAGTGCTGTTTCTTTTATAAATGACCGGTTTCTGAAGCACATCTCTGGCAAGCCACATTCTTTGTTTAACATTTTTGATTTTACTTTGTGGTCAGACTCTGTTGAAAAGATTAGAGGTTTTGGGGATCAAGAATTTGAGGAGCTTGTTACGTACTATAAAAGGTACTTACTGATGAAGAAATTCAGTCTGCCCCTGGAGAGTGGCTAGATTTTAAACTGTACATTTTTCCATCGGATGACGTCGCATAAGCCTGTACCCCTCTTCACTCCGCTATTGAAAAAACGCCCAGAAGAAGTTAAACATGTCCTTCCAATTTTAGAAATCATTCTTTCCATCCGTCCAACAACAGCAATATGTGAACGGGGGTTTAGCAGCATGAACCGAATAAAAAATTAGCTCCGTACGTCCCTTAAAAGTGACACCATGTCTGCTTTAATGCGAATCCAAGTAGATGGGCCGGAGTTAGACACTTCAGCCATTTTGCATTGGCTTTCAGCAAATCCAGGAAAGATACATATTATGGGCCACAAATATCCTTGTCAAAACAAGACTGTTACTGAGTCAGAAGATAGCGACTAAGTTTATTGCTATACTCTCTTTGTTCAAATCAGCACCATTTTCCTTAACAAGTTAGTAAATGCTGGTGCGTTGTGTTATTTTACCATTCACTGCCATGGTGAAGCAGCTGTTTGTCTACTTTGGAGACACTCGCGCCCAGTCACAGATCTGGGTTGAATCCATCATCGTTCTATAGCTCACTTCACCACCCCAGTTCAGGACTTGCTATATGCAAATTACTCTTGACCCTGTGCCTCTTGGAACAGTCCAGCCCGAACTGCCAAGCCAATGGACTCCTGACAAGGGCCCTGGGACTTTTTCTTTTAATACAAATGAAGCACTGCCACAGCTACAGCAATATAAACGAAAACTTTGAGGACTTGGCAGCACAAACTGATTAAAACATGAGCTACATCCTGCCTCAAAGCTGAGGGAGCGTAATGCAAATACAAGTGGACAGCTCGAAAGTTGACACTTTCATCCAACCCTAGCAGTAGTGCTTTTGCTGAGAGCAAACCCAGGACAATGACATTACTGGACACAGCCTTCCAGGTCCAATATGCAAAACTGTCCCTATTAGCTCAAGAGCATCAGCATCTTCACTAACAAGTAAGTGCCTGATATGTTGTCATGGATGTTATTTCAGTGACATGTTAAAGAGCATGGGGTATTTTTTGCCATGTATGTTCGCAAACGTTCACCACGGCACTCTGATACACACATCTCCACACAACAACGTTTTCTTGGGTTGTTAGCGCTGCAAATGTTTTGAAAAAGATTGGTATGCAACCAATTTGTGAGTCGAGTAGAAAAGTCTACTCACTCAATCCTGCAGGTCAAGTAAGATTTTTTAGATTTGTCAAGCCCTGTTTTGGGTTTAATCTATCATTCCTTTGCTCATTATGACACCCCAGTTTGGACCTAAATCTGTCTTGACACTGCTCCTCATGGGAAAAGTCCAGCCCAAACTGCCAAGACAGTTCCTCCCTGGACCATAAACAAGCACCCTGCGACCGGTTTCAGGGTATCACCCCTTATCAGCCAGGCTAGCTTGAATCCAGTGGCACAACGAGCAAGGGACCCCCATCTGGGCATACCCTTGGCCACTTAGGATGAGCATAGCAAACACAAGATGAACGGAATGCTGAAACTTTTCAACCACGCAGCCCCCAGTCAAGAGATCTGGGTTTAATTCATTGTTCTTTTGCGCACTATGCCACCCCAGTTTGGACCCAGTCATATGAAAATCAGTCTTGACCCTGCTCTTTAGGAAAAAGTTCAGCCGGAACTGCCAGGCCAGGTCCTCCCTGGACGGGAAATAAGCATCCTGGGACTGGTTCCAGGGTGTCACCCCTCATCATCTAGACTAGTTTGAATCCAGTGGCAGAGCAAGCAAAGGACCGACGTCCAGGCGTACCCTTGGCTACTTAGGGCGAACATAGTAAACACAACAAGTTTATGGTTCTTCGTGGCCCACGCCCCGTTAAAGCTAGGGTTGAAATGGGTGGTGCAAGGCTGGAACAGACCTCTACATTTACATATTTGGGGGTCACCTTTAGTGATAACCTAAGTTGGGGGCCCCAGATAGAATTGCTTAGGTTAAAGCACTCCCAACTTGGTGGTGCCTTATTAAAGGAACATATGCATTCCTGCACTAAACCCATTGCACCTGTGATACAAATTTATGGTTCTAAAATCCTCCCTGCAGTCATGTATGGCGCCGAGCTATGGGGGTTTAGTAATCTTGACTCCTTGAGGGTGGCCCAAAACAACTTCTTGAGATCATTGATAGGGCTACCCCCCTCAACCCCACGTATCCCCTTGTTATTCGATCTGGGCTGCCAACCCATAGAGGATATGATCCGGTATAGGCCCCTGGCGTTTTGGCGACGCCTATGGACTACCCCGGAGCTATCCATTTATGCTAAAGCGCTGCATGAGGTAAAGGATATGAGAGGCTCCCATAGAATTCGTTGGCTTACAGAAATTAAACTTATTCTGACAGAAATGGGCATGGGTGACTTGTGGTCCAACCCTGTGTCTGCTGTGTTTCCCCCTAAAAAAATATATAGGGATGCCTACTGGCTTTGGGCCTCACAAAAACGATTTACTCCTTCTACTGGTGGTTCCCTGACCTCAATTTATTTGTCTATTAAGGATCAATCATCTTTAGAAGTATATTGGGACGTAATAACCAAAAAGCTGGATCGGAAATTATACCACCAATTCAGAATTGGTACCCTTCCTTTAGGTTCCTTTACTTCTAGCTGGTCCTTAAATGGCACTGATAAATGCCCATCCTGTAAAAATTTGGTCGAAACAGAAGATCATTTTTTATTTGTATGCCCGGCATATTACCAACCTAGGCGAGTCTGGCTGCGACCTGTGTGTCGTGAACTAGGTGTCAGATCAGCCCAGGCCGCTAGAAGGATCCTAAAGACTGATACATCCTCTCTTGTGGTCATCGGTCTAGCCAAATATATTAGTTGGGCGTGGCTTATACGGAAAAGATGAAATTTTACCACTGGCTATACATACTATAGCGTAGCATTACCCCCAACTGTAGAATGAATTTCAAGTCAAAGTCTATGTATGTTTAATACTTTTTTATTGATCTTAACCTGTTATTTATTAAAAAGCTTTTAGTCTCAATTGTTATAAATAATACATTAACTTTTTAATTGTATTTGATGAATTTTAAATGTCTTTTAAGATGAAATATTCGAAATAAAGACTGTTTTGACTGACTAGTAAACACAACAAGATGAAGGATGGAGTGCTGAAACTTTTCAACCCCTCACCCCCAGTGAAAAGTTTCATATGGCTGGGTCTAACTGAGGTGGCATGGTGAGCAAAAGAACAATGGATTTACCCACATCTCTCTCGGGGGAACCGGGGGTGTGGTGGTGGGGGGGGGGGGTGGGGGGGAGGGAGGGTTTGATTTGTTGCGCATTCCGTATATCATTTGTGTGTCTTTTGAAGATGGAATTTTGGCTGAGATTAACAGGATGAACAGCAACACCACAACACCATTGTCGGTAGGTGGTCCAAAACTAGCTGAGGTGAGATTACTTTCATCAGCTCATCATCAAGGTAAGGAAAAACGCAAATCCCAGACCTGCAAAGATGGGCCGCAACCACTGACACAACCTTTGTTAACATTGAGTGCCGGAGTAAAAATTAAAAGCAGGGTGGTGAATTTGTAGTGGACTTACTCCACCTTGAAGCAGAGATACTTCATGTGGGAGTGCAGAAAGTACGCATCCTGCCAGTCCAAGGACACAATTCAGTCAGAGGTCCAGGGCCAGCAAGAACTAAGAAAGAGCCAACATCTTAAATTATCCTTCCTAAGGTAATAGTTCAGGAGCCTCAGATCTAAAATTGACCTCAGTCTCTTATTCTTTTTAGGCACAATAAAGTACTCATCAACACCTTAAGCCTCACTCTCCCTCAGGCACAAGTTCAATCACACTGTTGCCTAGTGCCTTCTGCACTTTGAGAGGTAATATAGGCATTGGTTGCTGAATGTTGGGCGAAAATGGGAAGAACGTGGAGAATCATCCAAAAATCTAAATTCGAGGCAAATTGAACAATCTGAACGACCCGCAGCTCTGAAGTAATGGAACGATAGCTAGAAAGGCAATTCTGCATCCGGCCCCCTACTAGTCTCAAAAGGTCGCTGGAGGGAAAGCTAAAGAGGTTTGACTGCAGCACAGGCAAAAGGGAAGGAAAAGACTGATACATTTGCTGTTGGCCATGGACTCTTTATCACAAAAAGGCTGAATGGTAGCTGAACAGTTTGCCATTAGCTGCCTCTGATAATGAGCAATGCTGTAGAGCTTCCACAGACGTTTGGGTACTGATCGTGTAGTTTGCAAGCAGGGTAAAGCAGCTGCAGACAGTGAGCTGTAGCTCTGCTATCCTTAAAGCACTTTAGCGATGAACCATACTTCTAGTCAAAATGTGAAGTTTTGTCAAAAGGCATGCCTATCTAGTCTGAACATCCCCAGAAAACCCAATAACACACATACAGATGTGTTGATGAAGGCCCAGGCTAGTTAACAGAGCCCAGACCAGTACACACAGCCCAAGCCCAAAAATCCATAGTGACCAGGCCAGATACCAGGACATTTTACTGTGCCCTGGGCATTCTGTATTGTCTATGCAAATGAATCAAGTAACTTCCCAAGCACTGAAGGGAAAACTTAATGGAGTATGTGTGTGTGTATGTGTGTGAGAGAGACAGAGCGAGAGACAGAGCGAGAGAGCGAGAGAGCCAGAGAGCCAGAGAGCCAGAGAGCCAGAGAGAGACAGAGAGAGACAGAGAGAGACAGAGAGAGACAGAGAGACAGAGAGACAGAGAGAGAGAGAGAGAGAGAGAGAGAGAGAGCGCACCTAAGAAGCAAACCAAATTGAGTGAGCAGAGGACGTTGCTCATAAAGGCCTGCACAACAAGACTTTCCAGAGTAGAGTGTTGTGCCAGGAAGGTCAGATCATTGGATTGACAAACTTTGTACAAACAGGCTCTTTGGTGAAAGAGGAAAGAGTGGTTACCCAAAGTAGATCTTTGGCATCGGGCAATACCCGATGGACTCTGAAGCCCAATAGAGGTTTCTCTAATGCAGATATTATAGTCCAGGAATGCCTCATTAAAATGAAGTAAAAGCTCAGTTATTGCTATGCATGGATACAAGATTTCCATCGGAATCTTAGATTTTACATCTTTCAAAAGCTTCCTCTGATTCCCTTACACCTGTCGTAAAAGATAAAAACCTTCTCTAAAGCAGGGTCAAAGAAGCAAGTAATGTAAACCTTCTGGTGAAGTATAAAGGCCACTGGTATTTTGTGAGTCAAAGTCGAGAGCAGCATCAGTGTTGATTAGGCAGTAGGTGCCTTTGAGTCATCCTCCTACATTCAGCCATAGACTTTATCCTCTTTAGCAAAGGAATTTGAATCTGAAGTGAAAATGTAGAAGTGGGTGAACTTGAGGCCCTCAAAAGTTCTAATCTTTTTATGTATACAAGGGAGAATCAGGCATCAAGGAAGAGCCAATCGTTAGGGAACATATGTGAGAGGATTTGACCTAGTCATCATCACTGTCACAAAGACAATTATTAAGCATTTGCATGATGGAGTGCAGGCACCCTCATGCGCTTCGTTATAGGAGAGACCAAACGACAAAAAATGCATCATATTCAGCTGATGTGTCTGCCTCATCAAGCCCAGTTTAGATTCCGGAAAAACACAGGGCCTTAGTTACTTTGGTCAACATCCAAGAAGCATGTTTCTGGAAGCATTTCCTGAGATACTTTGTCAAATATTGTTTCACAGACCTATTTTACTCCTTAGTCGTTCTAAATTTATCAACCCTGAAAGATGTAAAACTGAGTTCATACTGTCAACCATATAGGTACAGAGAGCATTTCACTCATTGAGTCATCTTGCCACTATGTATCTACCTGCATGCCAAATATATGTATATGCTGGGACCAGATATTTAAAAAGAAAGATTTTGCCTGAATTTACACAATAACCAAAATATAAGAACCACATATGTTAAATAATTTAGATATTGATGCATTATTGCATTCATCACATTAGTTATGTGACTTCTGTTTGTCCATCTGCCCCCATCCAAATTGTGTACAATGTCATAAGAACAATAATAAAGGAAAAAGTTACTCGCCATGTAACCATCTGTTTGTGGCTTGTAGATTCAGTTGCTCTGCATACTTCTGCCATTTACTGTTGGGTGTGGATATTTGCAATGTATTTGCCTTCGAAGAAGGTTTCAGTCTTGACTCCTCCCTTGGCCCACAAAGAACCAAGACAAAGACACCAACTCAAACTGTATTCCTCCAATGGGTGTGTGATGGAAGTGGAATATGGCGAAGCAGGACAAGAAAGATGTACTCTTCATTGTGACTATTAGCTGAGAAAGCATCTTGGATCAATGCTTGTACCCGGGGAAGTAGGAAGTACATCTGATGTATTTCCCTCACATCTGCATATAGAATCGGATTCAGTGGAGGAGTAGTGTAAGCAAATATCCCTCACCAGTTCATCCTTAATGCATTGCCCAGAGACTTTGTGCGGATGCCTGTAGGCGAAGATTCAGCATTTTGCATTTCAGAAGCGTTGAAAATATCAATAGTAGGAGTTCCCTTTTGTGCAGGCATTGCTGAAGTACTTAGATTGCTCTTTCATGAGTGTACTTGGTTATGTGTCCTGTTTAGCAGGTCCAGAAGGTTATTCACCCTTAGTAGGTGCTCCACTAAGAGCTGGCTGTGGTTATGAGTGGCCGAATTTCAGGTTGTTTGAACTAGAATAGGTAGCTCAGGAAAGTGAGTACCCCTTTGTTTTTTAAAACTAGCACATTGCAGTCATATTGTTACTAAATTGCTGTCAGTTCAAGGTAACTGATGTGACAAAGCTGTCGTCCCAGCTCCCATGTAAAGTGAACAGTCATGCAGTGAAGATGTGCTTCCCACTCCAAGATGGAGGAATCTGTGGTAATAGTCACATGCAGTTGATGGTCTAGAAATAGCTTACTCAACAGAAAGTTCTTGCTGTTTCAGACTGTGCTGCAGGGCTTCAACAACACTAGATTGTCCCAATGACTCTCTGCTTGTGACTACTACAGTGCTAGATACTCCTGAAGTGCGCATACATGCACACTTGAAAACAGTACAACCGCTCCACATGAAGACATCATGAAGCTATAATCATCAACAGTTTCACTCCTGTCCTCCAAGTTAAGGGAAATAGAATCTGAAAAAGAGGTAGTAGCCTTTGGAATGTCATCACTCCCTCTAGGTTCAGATAGGCTTTGCCTATGATACTGTCATACTATTCACAGCCCCGGTTGGACTTGTTGGCGATATGAGACTTTTTCGCTTTGGCGGTGAATGCGTAGTAAGGAAACTGCTGCCTAAATGGGTGCCAGGCATTGCTGTTAGCCGCTGCTCTTTATCAGCTAATGGTCTGGATATGGAAAGGTATGAATGGCTTTGCAGCACAGATGTGCTGCTACCGCTTCTAGATATTTGGTGAACACCATTGGGGCTGTTGTGACTTTAAATGCTAGAACTTTGAATTGGTAGTACTGCCCACTTACCACAAAGTACAGGTAGTGAGGCTGTGCTGAATGCCTGAGGACATGGAAGTAAACATCGCCGTGTGCTCTCCGGTTGCGGGGCAGAGGCATGACTTCCTGCAGGGTTGTCATTTTGATGTGCTGTGACTGCACATAGTGATTCAGGATGCGAATAGGCAGCAGGGTACAATCCTTATTGAGAAGGAAAAAAGTACAAGGAGTAAACATCTTGGCCCGAAAGTGCACTGGATAGATAGTCTTTGCTTTAATGATTCTGTACTACCTCTCACCACAATCACCAGCTTTCCAGACTGAATGTGAGCTGTTGACATGGTATGTGTGCCATGTGGTTTGAAACGCGAATCAAGATCACCGCTAAACAACAGACAGGACCCATTTGTCTAAAGTAATAATTTCCTCCTACTGTAGAAGGAATAATCCGATTCTTGCCCTGACGAGTACTGTTTGGGTGATTTAGGTTAAGTCACTGTTTGGATGCTGAGGCACCATGTCTGGAGCCAACTAGACCTTAGCCTCAGTCGTTGCCTTGGTAACCACCTCAACCGTAGGGCTTGGAATTGTGGCCTTCCTGGAAGGATTCTTGCAGCTGGAATCCTGATCACTGTGATGTGGTCACTCCAATTGTTTGATGTTCACAAAACCCAGTATTTGGAGACTGACTTGGCAGAGCCCAATGGCTTTAGCAGTGTTGGGGCCAGATGTAGCAAGAATTGCTTTTGGGATTCTATAATAGCGAGTTTTACTGATTCGCTATTACAGAATCACAAAATGCAATGTATGTAGGTTTCGCTGAAACATTTGCGATTCTTACATATTTTTTATTTGCGACTCGCAAATGAGGAATGGCTTCTCAGATGCCTAGAGGCCCATAGGAATGAATGGGAATTGCATGCACAATTTGCGAGTACCCAATAGGTACTCGCAAATTGCGCATGCAATTTCAAGGGTGCAAGGGAGCCAAATAAACACACTGTTGCACCCCAGAAATATGCATGTGTGCACATGTGGCGCACATACATGCCTTAAGGGCATGTATGTACGCTACATGGCACCTTGATGCAAAAAAGTGAATTTTTCATGGAGTTCGCATAATACCACCAACTTGATGTTGGTGGTAATTTGCGATTCCTTAAAGCCAGGTCGCAAATATTTTTTGCTCTACCTGAAGTCTGAAAAAATGTGTTACTCATCAAATGGTAAATTCATGAGGTGCTGCTGGGTCTCAGGTCAAAAGTCTGACACCCGAAAGCCATGCATGATGTGGAGGATGACATGTGTTGACCTCCTTAGAGGCTTTGTCAGATGCATTGAATATTGGTGATTGACAACCTTGCCTTCATGAACTAGTTCTCTTCCTGAGTTCCCGTACACCTCTGGCAGATGTTTTACCAGCTACTCCATTTCCTCCCAATGATGGCGAAAACAGCAGGAAAGGAGCATAAGCAGATACTGCACTGACCCCTCAGATTTGGAACGTTTTCGCCAGAAAATTCTCCTCCTCTTTTATCACATGAAGCTCAGCTGCCCTCAGTATTACGGTACAGTATGCTGTAATATCTGGAGGTAAAGCCATGACTGGATATGGCTCCAGACTTTTTTGTCTTGTAAGTCGACATTATAATCCTTCCACAGATGGCTCCAACCCTACATGATGCAGGATCAAAGTATGGGTCCTAAAGTTCATAAAGGTAATCATGGTCTGAATACTGAGTGATAGGAATGGACCGACTCCTGAGAAGACTAAGGTGGTAGTGGTAAGGAAGGCATGTCTGTGGAGGCTGAGGTTTCACAAGGCTGGTGGTCTGGTCCCTAGTATATTTGGAGATGTGATATAACTCTTCAGAAATTCCCTCTTCAAAGGTTAGCATCCTTCTCTTCCAAGGTAATGGCTGTGGTGCCTTTCTCTCTTAAGGGGAGGGCTGGCAAGAATGTTCCATGAGAAGTGGTGGCTATAAATATTGCGCTGCCTGAAAGGCCTAACTCAATTTCGATCTCAGCATCAAGACCTTTTGCAGAGTTGGCTTTGAGGTTGGGTTCTAGGCTGATATGAGTTCAGAAGACGATGGTCTCAGAGTCAATTTGGCATGATGCCAAGGTTCAAAACCTTTAGCGTGAAGTTTCTCTGGAGCCAATAGGGGCTTTCGAGACAGAGTGGAGTTGGTGCCAGAGATGAAACCCAAAGGTTGGTGCCACTGTGGTCCAGTCTCAGGGCTCGAGGCCAGACTCCTGGGGAGCAGTGCTTTGGCTCAGGTTGAGATTGTTTTTCTGGTCGACTGAGTGTGGGTTGAGGAATGGTGGCTCTCCATGCAGTCTTTGTACTAATGCCAGGTTTCAAATTCGAATGAAAGGTACAACTAGAAACATTATGTATTGAATAGGCAGCATAATATTGAGAAAGTCTGAAAGAAAGCCTGTTATGATGACTTTTGATAACTCTGCATGTTGAGCTGGCACAACTGACCTTTAGTTTGTAAGCACCTTAGCCCATACCTAGATGTCTGGATTTGACAATCTAAATATGAAGGAATGAATTAGTAATGCAAATGTTTGGACTACTTGAATTTGTTTTCCTCCACCAGGAAGGCTTGATATTAAGCCAACCATTTGTGTTTAATTAATTTATGGCAATGCCTCCTTTTTAAATGTTTCCATAAAAGTTTGTTTTAAGAAAAGTGCAACAACTTGTTCAAAAGATGACAGATAAATAAATAAAGATAAAAAATAAGTGTGTAAAATATATTGTTGGCTAGTGTCTGTCATATGGTTGCATTCTTTAGGATCTTGTCGAAGTGTTCATAATATGGTTTCATTCCTTACAATTTCCCTACACAAGGAAGCAAATTATACTAGGAACTAATAATTAGTAATGATTAAGACCACAGAGGTTCCAAATTAGATTCAAATCCAACCATGGATATTTAGAGTTACATTTCAGAAAGAACTGGAATCGAGCATTCTCCAAGCCCGGCCTCCAGAGAATTAATCTCAAACATGCCCAAGTCCAATAGTCTGTCCAATGTAGCTGGAGACAAAACAGTGAAGTGAGCAGTGGCATTTATAATGCTATATCTAGTTATTTGATGTCGGCAGCCAAAAGGAACACCGATCTATTTTGTTTCCGGAGTGCGAGATGCACGTCCCAACCAGATGCAGGAAACACAATCTGAAATGGACCCTTTGTCCTGGTATATTGTGGGGCTGAGGGGAGGCAAGAGATATCGTGAGACCAAAGATTTCTTTGAAGAAAAAGAACTTTCCAACATCCCCGCCCAACATCAGAGGACACGAGAATGCAGAGCATGAACACTACAAAAGCATAGGCTTCAAACAAAATAACAAATGCATCATTTGCAATAGGAAACTGAAATCTGTCCACTGGTAAAAGAATATATGTAAATTGCTGCGTGAACTCACCTGTCTTAGTTTCTCTTCAGTATCTGCCTGAGGCAAACGTATAGTATTTTGTGAATCCACTGTTATTGATGTTGCACGAGGACCTGTGACATGAGATGTGTTATTAAACTGCTGTCCGTCAGAACAGATGGGAGAGTTTCTAGATTTTGTGAAAGCTCGATCTGACCCCGGCCTGTGCAGATCTACAGCTTCTTGACCTATCTGGCTAGATCCAAAATTGTCTCCTGAATGTGGTCGAGGAGTCATGGGAGGTTGTTCATATGGGTCACGTGGTGGGGCTAGTAGGATATGGCTGTATGAATCTGATGTAGTAGACCCTGTAGTCCTTTGAGAACATGAGACAGATTGTCTTACAAATGATTCTTGTATTAAAGATCCTCTTCTCTGCTGTGCCTGAAAGAAAGTATCCTGGTTTGCCATTAATCCAGGTCTCGTCATACTATGTTGAATTAAGTTCTCAGGTATTCCTGGTCTTGGAGTTCCAGGCATATGAGAATAAACATCACCCATACCAGGCCTTGTAGAGCTAGAAATCGTACAATATGGATCAGTAGCAACAGGCCTCAATGTTTCAGGTGGCTTTGAATAAGGATCAGTGGCAATGTCAATTTGTGGTTGAGATTTTGTTGGTGGCTGAGCAGATGGATCATCTATATGCCTTTGTTTTCCTGGATGATGATTATAGCGATCTGCATGTCTTCGATGGGATTGTGGCTGCACAAAGATTTCTTCTCCAGCAGACTGATTGTAAGGGTTGACATGCTGAAGTGGAGGCCTTGGTGTAGGTGGTTGCTGGGCATATGTATCAATGACAGTTGGCCTAGGAGTAGACGGAGGCTGGGAAAATCCATCCACTGACTGAGAGCTACCAGGAGGATGAATATACTGATCTTGTGGAATGGGCCTTGGCATTGACCCAGAGTGTAAAAAGTTATCACTTTGTTGTCTAATCACTCTTGGTAGATGGGAAAATGTGTCATTCATCATGGGGCGGGGAGTCAGTGATTGATGACTGTAGGGATCACTAGGTGCATTTTGGGAAAAGCTGTCCAAAGGCCTCGGAGTCATGGCAGACCTTTCATATGGGTCCACAACTGCATGTAATGGAGCCGCTGTAATTGATGCATAAGGCTCTTGTGGAGACTTTGGTAGGCACTGTGGAGTTTTGAAAGGCCCTGGGCTACCATCTATCACAGTAGGATTAGGAGTGAAAGGAGGTCTTGTAAATGAATCCTGGATCATTCTGACTTGTTGCATATGTTGTTTTTGAAAAGGTTCAGTTCGAACAGATGGTTTGGTGAATATCTCCTTTCCTCCAGCCACTGCAGCACTCTTTAATGACTGTTCAATATTTATCGGTCTTGAAATCCCAACTGGCTTGGGAGTATCTGGTGTTTTTTCGTAGGACTCACCACTTCTCGGAGAAGAACAAAATGAGTCTCTAACTGGTGAAGGTTTATCTGTAGATGGCTCATTTCCTTGAATAACCCTGGTGCCACCTGATGATGGTGAGCATGGATCTATTTGTGGAAGTGAATTTCTTCTGGAAAAATTCGAACCCACTGGAAGTGGCCTGGGTGTTCCTACCATTTTTGCATAAGGATCCATAGGAGATGATGGCCGAGAACCTGGAGAAAACATCTGAGGTGACAGTGGTTGAGAAGACAGGCTTAGTGAAAGAGAATCCTGCACCTGAACTCTCGTTGGCGTAGGTGGTGGAGCTTGTGGTTTCAAAAACACATCATCTGATGGCGTGGAAGTAGGTGTACCCGAAGGATGCTGCTTTCCATATACCTCTTTGTTAAATGGCTGCTGTATAGGAGATACACTCCCATTACCTTGCTGAGGGGTTAAGGGGCTCTGCATTCCACTGGTAGGTGTGTCACTATCAGACTGACTCAAATGCTGTTGGGAACCAAACTGCTGCTGCTGTTGTTGCTGTTGTTCACTCTTTACTTGTTCAAGTTTTTGTGTTGCTTCAATTTTAGCTTGCTGCTTGCTTTTCTGGCGCATTTGCTGTGAGGAGAGGACAGAAACATTTTCATTAATGGCAAGGTTTTAGCAGTGGTCTAATTAAAAAAAAATGCTGAATTTGCTTCCTTACTAAATCGATTTTGGTTGCTAAATCATTTATTTGTTTTGAATCAAAATAAAACGAATGCATAGCTATAGGAGGCAAAACAGGTTTTGTAAGTGCAAACGAATTATAACAGTGAAGTACTGCTGGCAGTTTCAAACACTTGCAACGTTCTCACAGCATGAAATGGCAAAGAATAAACATAAATTAAACCTACTCAGGTATTGAATCAAAGAATGGTTTGCGATATTTAAACACACATGCGGTAGGTCCATTAAGAGACAAAACTGAATTGTGAATACAGAATACGGTGACGGTCTGCCAAGTTTTGGGTTATATTAGGGTATTGTTGTGGCCGAAATGCATGGCAAACAGGCATGACCCCTACCTTGAGTGACACGCCTGCATGTGAAATTAGTATCTTGACTTATCTTAGGCTCAGCTTGTGTACTAAGCTGTGGCGTATGCGGAGGCCTGCCCATAAAGGTTCTGAGGTCCAAGGCCTGCTCTGTGAATTGAAAGGGAGCAGGAACTCTACCCTCTGTCTTGACATGAGACTACTATTCATGACATGGGTTGTGGACAGAAAGGTGGGAGTGTAGCTATTTTGTGAATTACAGTAATGAACAGACCTTTTCCTAGCTGACGTGCAGTGAAGTACCTACTGGCTTCATTCATGTAAGGTTCTGCTTATATGTGACACCCAGACTAATACGGAGAGGTAGAGAATGTATATAGGTACAGTACAGTTGTAAGCAAGACTCAGTGTTCTTGTGAGAGCATAATGCGGCTGCTGGCACCAGTGGGATCCAGTCTGGAGCTCAAAATTCGTGGGTGCCCCAACGGTCAGGGTCCAAGACATCCACAACGCTCTCCATGTCACATCACTGTAGTTGGTGTGGGAACTGTGGAAATTAGCTACAGTCCTGTACGTGTAAAGTAAACCTCTGGACCTGAAGCACCATTAGTGTATGTAGCACCTTGTTTAACAGTGGTATAAACGTTTTTCCCTTTTTACTATGAAAATCACTGGAATGGACAGTAAGTTACTGCATATGTGTGACTAAGTTCTGAGTTTCTACACCCCCCCCCCCCCCCCCCCCACACACACAACCTCACTGAGAAGCCTTGGACAGCTGGCCCTCACTAACCTTCGATTCAAACGTGGAAGTGGTATACACAGCCATAGTAGGATGGCCCCCCAGAGACAAATGACCTCAAACACGGTTGAGGACCAGTAGCCCCTGTCTGCCTGAGGCTGCCCAACAGGGTCTGACAGGTATCAACAGCGATGGTAACAATTCACACAAAAAGAATAGAGTTTAATAAATCATCAAGGACAGAAAAAAAGTGATGGGAGGTCAGGAGAAGCTATAACTGGGTAACAAAAGCAATGAATAGTCTAGATTTGTTTCTCCTTTTAAAACAATGCTCTTCACTGATTGCCATCATTGTAAAGCAATACTTGATACATTTCAGTTTAAGAGGGATTTTATATTTCAGCCTAGATCAGGGTTCTTCAACTTTTTCTGAAGTAAGAACTACTCATGTTCGATGAAAATCATCCCATGCTACAAATATTTCTAGCGTTTGAATACGGACCACCTCAGAGAAGAGTTTGTTAGTTCCAATCATATGAAAGACTGCGAGCAGTGATCACCTCTGTGCATCAGATATATTATATATATATATATATATATATATATATATATATATATATATATATATTAACTCAAGCAAAAGCTTTTAATTTATTAGGCTGGGCTGAACACAGGGAAGCTACTTACGGGTAGCCGAGAGCTATCAGTGGCTCACAAGCTACTTGTTGAAGTTTGGCCTAGATGTGTTCACCTTCTTTCATATTATTCAGAGAAGTAAGAAACATTCATCAACCTAGGTTTCAATGTGGCATGACAACTTGACTGTTAACTGATGTTAGTGATCATGTTCTGATGAAACGTGTGCTGTATGGTTTGGAAAAGTAATGCCACCCAGGCTGTGATGGATTTATACATTTCAGATTGGTGTCCACCAGTAACCTGAGACCAAAGGCTACAACGTGATTGTTGTTGCTAATAGCCCATACTTTGTTTCATATTGTATTGCTATTGTTTTTACATATTATGATAGTGTGCCATTAGTTCATGTACGTCTATATATTTTAAAGTGTCACACTGGGCGAAGTGTGCTTCCATAAGTATATATTGCTAGACTGGATACGGAGAAGTTTGTAAGCAATGCCCTCCCGTACCAGTAGGTGGCACCATAAAGCTCCGCAATAACTGTTCCAGTCTGCATACAAGCACCACATCTGCATGCTGGCGTCATTTTCTTGTCTGTCTCATTCCACGAGCAAAAGACGCAGAGCGCTTTGAAAAGTCCGCCGGTGACAGTCTGCCAAAATGTAACTTGCAAGGATCCGTAGTGAGATGCTCACGAGACCACTCCACAGCACAATAAGGTGGTAGTGTTAACCAGAAAGAACGTGGAAATAACGCAACTCTTTCTTTTGATGGCCAATTCTAACTGCAGATTCCTCACCTTTGTAAAAGATACACCATAGCAGTACCTTCCAAAGATAAAGGGTGGAAGATAGACCTGGGCTAAAAATAATTTGACATTTTCGCGTTCCGCGGAGAGCGCGAAAATGGCAAAATTTCCGCAATCCGCAGTTTACCAGAAATTTTTTGCTTGCTCGCGCTGTAAAATAATACATTCTTGCGTGCGCGCGATCGCCTTACCTGAATCCCCGCGTTCGCCGACAAGTTTTCCCGATCCGGTCGCGTTCTCCACGACATGTGGGATTGTTGGTAGCCATTTGCGCTATCTCGCGCCCGCAGTAACATCATTCGTCGCGCGATCACGTCTTTCTTCTCGCGATCATGCACCGCTAGACAAGTGAAAACAAGATGGCCGCGCCGGCGAGCAACCGCATGGGTAAGTTGGCGAGCCGCGACACCGCAGAACATACCGCGAACGGGCGGGAAAAAAACTTCCGCATCTTCGCGATATTTCCGCGTGTTTGGGGAGATTTTTAACATTTTCGCGATAATTTGCGAAAGTGAATTTCGCAAATTCCGCCCACCCCTAGTTGAAGAGGGTCTCGGATTACGAAATCTCGCAGGGCTGAGCGTGCAAAGTGGTCCTCCTGTCTGACCAGGTGCAGACCTGGTGGTCAAGGCAGAACTGTTTCAGGAACACGTCGTGGATCAATGCCCAGGCTGTAGCTGGGCAGATGTCCAAGGTCATCACACCCCTTCTCAGTGCCAGTGGCACTTGTGGAAAGAGCCCACAGGCCCATGTAGGCGGGATCATCAGGATGACGTGACAAGGTAGTACAACTTTAGGCAAAGGACTGGGGTCCTCGGTGCTAATTTGTCTTTGAAGGTGGGATACGGCGGTTGCGCCTAGAGCACCTGCAACGTACACACGGCACGCAGAGGGGATGGAAAACAAGAAAACGGGGTTGAACGTCAGTAGCGCAGTGAGCAAAAGTGCATCAGCTCAAACGGTGTGTACACAAGCGTCAGCGTTTCGTTCAAGTCATATTTTGACTTCGCAAATGACTTCGAGGTAAACATGCGAGTTGGGCCTTTGAGGACATGCATCATATCAGTTGATTTAAATATAAGAAAGGATTCATCAAGTGAACAAAAGGAGGCGGCCAAAAGGACCGACACATAACCCTTAACTATGTCCACTGTCCGGGCTTCCTGGGCCAATGACAGAACAAACAATACATCCAAAAGAACTCCTAAAATAGGCGAGGTTAAGCTTAGCCTGGAGCAGACTGTATGTCTTAGAAACAAACGAAGGACTAGGCGTCCACACAATATATACAACACCTTTCAAGAAATAAATATATGTGGTCCTCAAGAATACACTAGCGGCGTTCCACTCTGCCGCTACATTTATTTATTTCTAGAAAGGTGTCAGTATTTATTGTGTGGACGCCTAGTCCTTCGTTATTATATTGCTGCACAATGCCAGAAGCACCGTGCCTGGCTCTCGATGTGCATACATGAGTGAGTGCGCAAGAGCTGGAGCAAAGATGCACGAAATTACCACGACATAATAAAATCGATCTTAACTACACATTTGCCACCCCCTTCAAAGAACCCAGTCGGTTTCTGAAAATGTACGCGCAAAAAATGCAATATACAATATGTATCTATCTTGTTTGGTTAAACACAGAGAAAACGAATCTTGCTGATCTGCATAATCCGACGACACAAAAGAATGCTTAATATATAATAACACGTTTAACGTGTTGTACCTCAACAAAATTAATTGCTTACTTGACAAACAGGTGTTGTGAATCGGTAGGATTGTGCAAACAATGTATTTCAAGTCATTAACTGGGATCAGTATGTGAACACACCCTTCTAATAAAACGGACAAACTACTACAGGCAGAAGAAATAACCCTCGAAGAGCTTCCAGCTTTTCGAGAGGTGTTCTCAAACACGCAAGATTAGCCATGCCGCGTGCCCCCTGCCTCGCTCTGACTGAGCGCGCGCGAAGTAAACGCCTAAACCAACGGAATGAAAGCAACTCCTTGGCCAGGTATTCGATGTGGCGGGCCCACACAAATATTATCCCTGTTTTCGTCCTTTACCAGTTGACACGATCTGTGTATGTTTATTGTAGAAAAGTCGAAAATGGCACGATTCATGTGCACCACGGTGTAGGAATGCTCTGAGGCAGCACAACAAACAGCACGACGCGGTACATGGGAAACACTTTCTCTTTACGGCTGTTTTTTTTTTATTAAAACGTTCTATTTTACAAACTTACTTGGTAAACACCCATTCAATAAAACGGACACGAGGCTAAAACGCACCAAGCCTAAACAGGTCGGGTTTCAAAATACACAATTAATGAACCACAACAGTCTGTAACGCCCTGAAAGGAAGAGGAAGAGCGGGAAGAGGGAGTGGCTAGGGTGCCCAGGGAAAATACATTCCTGAAATTCGTGCTCGCAAAATCATCTCAAACAGGAGCAGATGGTATGATAACTAAAACAACGCATACTATTCTCCTCATTCACCTAGAAATACAAGCACTGAAAGACAAGTGCGGCCCCACGGCCGCGAAAGTTAAAGAGTACTCATGCATGCAGAGAATTTGCCTTGTGGGAGCGAGCAGCGGCAGGCGCGATAATTACAAATAGATGGCGCTGCTGCTCGCTCCCGCAAGGCAAACGCTCTGCATGCACGAGTACTCATTGGAAACAGTGTAAAACAAGCACGAGATTTCAAGAAAGTACAGAGAGATTTCAAGAGGTCATCTCCTAAACAGCGCTTGCGCACTGCGTATGCGAGACCTAAAAAACGAAACCAAGAGAATTCAAGAATAGAGATTACAATCACAATAAAATAGATAAAATCATTCATTGTTAAAAGAAAAAAAATAAAGAAATGCACAGTTTGAATAAAAATCGCAACAATCGAGTGAAAAACGGGTCTGCTAGAAGCATATGAATACTAAAAAAAATTGAGACATCATTAAAACATCATAGATTTTCACACGAGAAGTGCACATTTTAAAGGGGAGCCAGCTGCGTTATATGTAACACAATCCACAGTATGTTTTAAGAAAAATATATGCCGCTAGCAACAAATATAAGTTAAAAGCAATACAGGCGTCAACATTAAAACATCATAGATTTACGGAGATAAAGTGCACTTTTCAGGAAGGAACCTACCGCATTACATTTATCACGGCCCTCTAATTGCTGTAAAAAAAATATATCAATGCCACTCTATATTTGCTAAACTTGTAGTTTCAAAGCAGGGGTAGTAAAAACCGATTAGTGATGGAAAGATAGTACTTGCAAAAAAGGGCAACAAGCAATGTCACATGGGAAAATATATGTCAGGGGGAGCAAACTGGCTTTGCGGGAAACATAAGCGCCATCTAATCGAACTTCGAACTTAGGGGCTGATTATGATGTCCGCCATCATAACGGTGATGGGACCGCCCGCCAGACGTGCGGCGGTCCCACCAGCCCAATTAGGATCTTTAACATTGCGGATGGTGCTGCTGGCTGCAGCACCATCCGCAATGTTAAAAGGCCACGATCTGCATTCCCATGCACAATTTGGCAGGCACCACGCTGTGCCTGCCACCTTGTGCAGGGAAATGATAGGGGTACCCCCCCCAGTGTACCACCCCCACAGAGGGGGCCCGCAACGGGCCCCCAAAGCCATTCTCCGTCTGACTTTTTGTGGCGGGATATCCGCCGCAAGAAGAAAGGCAGAGGGGCTAATCCTAATCCTAAACAATGATGCCCTGGTTCCGGGTTCCGCAAGGCAGGCAGAAAAGGACCGCCTTGCGGGACCATGGCGGATGGATTTTCCATCCGCCGCGGAACGTATGTGATTCCCACCGCCATCCTAATTAGTCGGTGGGTCAATCACATTATGATGGCGGGAGGATCGCCAACCCCGGCCCAACGGTGGCGATCCTCCCGCCATCATAATGAGCCCCGTAGTCTGAAGCGAGTAAACAACATCCGTTCCCACGTATTCTGGACCGGATTCAAATATGGAGCCATCTCCGCACTAGTTTGTGAAAGACTATTCAACAACAGGTTTCATTAATTCCCTGCCCTTCCTCTTGGCAAGTCTATGGGACAGAAAGCAGTCCTCAACCTATCTTTTGTCCTTTTTAGGTCTTGCGCTCAGCGTTGCAGTGCGCAGCCCTGCTCGCGCAACGAGAGACCTCTTGTATGGGGTTTGAAAACGGACCTAGGAATCGCACACGCTCGTGCGTGTGCTTTTCCTTTTGGCCCACGCTATTGGCCTTTGCGTGCGTCTTTTTATCAAAGACAGCACGCAATTGGCCAAAGGCGGGCGCATTGCTCCGCCAATGGCCTATTGGTGTCTATTACGCGCACCGCTGCCATGTGGTTTCAATTATCGTGCCCAGACACGGGCGCGATAATTGAAACCACATGGCTCGCTCTGGCACGCGCGCACCACTCGCGGCCTCACCTCGTGCTCATTCTTTTAAAGACAAATAGATGGAAAGGATACATTATAAGGCCAGTGGTGGCCTTAGGTTTGTATGTTTCTTTGAGTGCCCTTGTTGCCCCATTGCCGTTTTCTTCTGCTCTGTGTGCCCTTTTGTTCCTTCTGTGCCCCGCTGCCCATTTTTGCCTTCTGTTCGCCGTGCTCGTGTGCCCTTTTGTTCCTTCTGTGCCCCGCTACCCATTTTTACCTTCTGTTCCCCGTGCTCTTGTGTGCCCTTTTGCTCCTTCTGTGCCCCGCTGCCCATTTTTGCCTTCTGTACCCCGTGCCCCCTGTTGTGCCTGCTCGCCCTCCTCGTCGCTCCCGTTCCCGCCGCTGCATCCCCTGCGGCCCCGCCCCCCTTCGTGCCCATTCGCTGCCCCCTGCCACCCGCCTCCCAGCTGCTCCTCCCTCCCACCTCCCCTTAAATGGCGGCCGCGCCGCTGGCACGCCGAAGGCGCGCTTAAGGCAATTACGTCTATGCCCGTCTGTGCCTGGACCGCTCCCAGCGGCAGAACCCCTGGCCCCCGCACCAGCCATGAAGACCGCCTCCGATATGACGCCAGCACCCTCAATGCTCTTAACTCAGGACAGACCCTCACCTGCTGCAGGGACGCCCGAAGCGCACCCACGGTCCCTTCGCCTGCCGGAACTGCAGCTTCTCCTGCATCGAAGACGCCGAGACACCCTCCACAACAGAACACAACCAGCTCCGATGCATCCTGATCAACACCCGCTCCGCACGCAAACACGCCGTCGAGCTCTGGGATCTACTCGACATCGCATCACCAGACGTCGCCTTCCTGACCAAGACCTGGATGAACGAAGCCTTCTCTCCAGACATCGCCATAGCCATCCCCGACGGATACAAGATCGCCCGCAGAGAGCGCACCAACGGAGTCGGAGGAGGAATCGCCATTGTCCACAAGAAGACCATCAGGGTCTCAACAAACACAGACGACACTCTCAGCACCGCCGAACACATGCACTTCCAGATCCACACGGACACCAAGACCACCCTAAGAGGCACTTTGTCTACAGACCGCCCGGACCCCGACCACAATTCTGCGACGCCATCGCCGACTTCATCCGCACGCACGCACTGACCTCCACCGACTACATCCTCCTCGGAGACCTGAACTTCCATCTGGAGAACAACGACAACAGCAACTCCTCCACCCTGATAGACAACCTCGCCAACCTCGGACTGGAACAGCTAGTCACGATGCCGACCCACATCGCCAGACACACGCCATCTTCTCCTCAAGCCTCCACGTCTCCGAACCCACCTGGACCGACCACCACTGGATCCACTTCACCTTCCGGAAACCCGTTGCACATCACCGCACCTTACAGATCCCCCGTCGCTGCTGGGGGATCACCGAAGTACAACTACAGACAAACCTCGCACTTAACCCACCGACCAACCCCTCCAACCCCGACGATGGTGCGCACACCCTCAGACAATGGATGGACGACTGCGCAAACACCTTAGCCCCGCTGAAAAAACAAATCCTCAAAGAAACCAGCAAGAGAGCCAACTGGTTCACCCCGGAACTCCTAGCGTCAAAGCGCACCTGCTGGAAGTTGGAGAACATATAGCACAGCGAGAAGTCGGCGGGCAGCCGCGCAGCACACAAAGACGCCATCCGCAACCACCACCACCACCTCATCAGGACCGCCAAGAGGACCTCCTTCAACGACCGCCTCGACAAAAACGCACACAACAGCAAGGAGCTCTTCAACGTCGTGAAGGAACTCTCCAAACCCAGCTCCAACGCCAACGACATCCCGCCGTCGCAAGCCCTGTGTGACTCCCTCGCCACCTTCTTCCACCGCAAGATCGCTGACATCCACGACAGCTTCAGCACCCGGACGACCCTAACAGGCCCCAACACGCCGGACCCACCACACCCCACCGACCACGACCCCCTGACAACCTGGGCCAACGTGAGCATCGAAGACACAATCAAGACCATGGGCACAATCCACTCCGGCTCGCCGTCTGACCCTTTTCCACACCACATCTTCAACAAAGCCGGCAGCTCCATCGCACCCCACCTGCGCAACATCATCAACCTCTCCTTCGAGACCGCAACCTTCCCTGAAAGCTGGAAACACACCGAGATCAACGCCCTACTGAAGAAACCCAAGGCGAACCCGAACAAACTTAAAAACGTCCGGCCCATCTCCCTGCTTCCGTTCCCAGCTAAGGTAATTGAGAAGATAGTCAACATCCAGCTCACCCGCTAACTCGAAGACAACAGCATCCTGGACCCCTCCCAGTCAGGATTCCGCAGCAATCACAGCACCGAGACCGCCCTCATCGCCGCCACAGACGACATCAGGATCCTACTGGACAACCGCGAGACGGCGGCCCTCATCCTTCTGGACCTCTCCGCCGCCTTTGACACCGTCTGCCACCGCACACGACGCAGGGATCCGAGACAAGGCCCTGGACTGGACCTCCTCCTTCCTCCCCGGCAGAACCCAGAGTCCGCCTCCCCCCCGTTCCGATCCGAAGCCTCCGAGATCATCTGCGGCGTCCAGCAGGGATCCTCCCTCAGCCCGACGCTGTTCAACATCTACATGGCGCCTCTCGCACGCATCACCCAACATCACGACCTCAACATAATCTCCTACGCCGACGACACGCAACTGATCCTCTCCCTCACCAAGGACCCCCTCACCGCCAAATCCAACCTCCACCAGGGAATGAAGGCCGTAGCCGACTGGATGGAGGATAGCCGCCTTAAGCTGAACACAGACAAGACGGAGATCCTCATCCTCGGGCCCAACCCCTCAGCATGGGACGACTCCTGGTGGCCCGCATCGCTGGGGACACCCCCCCGCACCTACCAACCACGCACGCAACCTGGGAGCCATCCTCGACTCGAAACTCACCATGACCAAACAAGTCAACGCGGTCTCCTCCACCTGCTTCAACACCCTCCGTATGCTCCGCAAGATCTACAGATGGATCCCGACAGACACAAGGAAAACAGTAACCCAGGCCCTAGTCAGCAGCAGACTCGACTACGGAAACTCCCTCTATGCCAGAGCTCCGACCAAGCTAATCAACAGACTACAAAGAATCCAGAATGCCTCTGCACGCCTGATCCTCGACGTCCCGCGCCGCGACCACATCACCCCCCACCTGAGGAACCTGCACTGGCTCCCCGTCGACAAAAGAATCTCCTTCAAGCTCCTGATCCACGCACACAAGGCACTCCACAAGACCGGCCCGGCCTATCTCAACAGTCGACTCTCCTTCTACGTACCCAACAGGAATCTACGCTCCCTGGCTACCGTCCCACGCATCCGTAGAACCACAGCCGGAGGCAGAACCTTCTCCCACCGCGCTAAGACCTGGAACACCCTCCCCCTCAAGCTACGACAAACCGAAGACCTTCTAACCTTCAGGAGACGACTCAAGACCTGGCTGTTCGACCAGTAGCAACAGCTACCCCCCTCCCCCCCCCCCCACTCTCGGCGCCTTGAAACCCTTGCGGGTAAGTAGTGCGCTTTACAAATTATTTGATTGATTGAATGATATAAAATATAAATAAATAGTACTAATATGCAGTCAAAAAATGTATTTTTCTTTTCACAAAAGATGATCACATAGTCCCAAACATTCTTGCATAATTTATCCTTGAGTAATTCATTGAGTCTGAGTGATGCTTTGCATAGTCTCAAGCATGGCTTCAGGGCGCGTCGGACTGAGACATTTATACAACACTTAAGTCTGCACGACAAAAAAGGATACTCATGGAAACAGAATGGAGAAGGCTTACTTGGCCCTTACAGAGCCAGTACAATGTCGAAATAGTCTCCGTACCGATGATGGGATATCATCCAGCAGCCATGATATGTTCCGGGGCATCGCGGTGTGTACTATGCCTTTTCGCAGACCTCCAGCCAGATTCTGACTAGGGGTGCAAATTGGTATTATTTACCAGCTCAGTGTCTCCGTCCGGGAAGGAGGAACGACTGAGTCAGCCCTGGCATGCTTGCTGGCAGATTAGGCAGCATCTCAGCAGCAGGGATGTAACTAGCAAGCAGGGGCATTCTGAGCGTGGATGGTAGCGCTTGCTTAAAAGTAGGTTTAACTCTTTTTGTAGTTTGTAACGACGCATGATGAAATGCAAACTGGGCTAGATTGTGAACGTGTTAGTAAAGGTTTAATCTATAGTGCTGTTTTATTTAAAAAACGTGCTATCAGTGTGGAAATGTGTTTACAGTGGGGGTGCTGGTCATCAACATCACCTGTTTTAGTGCCTTGATTGTACTTTCCCTGTAGCTGAGCTGTATTTTACTTTGTAACGCACGCACGTCTTTATGTATCTGTCAGAAAACCTCTGAAGAACTCTGACTTTCTCTGTCCCCGTATATCCCATTTAAGAATGTCACTTGTTAAAATTACAAAATATTCTAAACAAGCGGCCAGAGATCCGAATAGTAAACACAGCTCTCCACGTTTAAAGCATTAGCATCACTCTGTCAAACAAAGGTACCTGTCACGCTGCGGTTTGAAGTTCAGCACCCAGTGTATGCGTCAGGACTAATAAATAATGGGCTGTTCATTATTAATGATCTATCTGAACTGCAAGGGTGTTTGAGTGTGCTGCCGCCCCCAAATAATACACAGCTCCCTGGATCCATCGACTCTCGTTTCGTGTGCTGGGCCCCCCCCTGATGCATCCAGTGGTTAAATCCAGTCCCCCGGCAACAGCACATTCAGAGGTAGCCACTCGCTTATATTTTCAAAGAAAAACTACAAACTGGGTATTTTCCTATAAACTAGCGACTTTAATCTGACAAAAGACATCGTAAGCCCGGCTGTGTGTAGTGTCGTCCTCTCTTCACTAGTGCATACTCCAGCCGAGCCCTCACATCTCTCCGTAACCCCGACCTCAGTCAGACTGATTCAGTGTCTCTCCCGTAGAGCCGCTCTGTTACTGACTGTGTTCGCTCTCCCCGTTTTTACTGGCGCTGGGGTGCCATGGTGTCTAAGACTGCACCGCCCTGGAGCTGTTGACTCGAACATCATAAAAATTATTTTGACCGCATTAGACTTACCTGTCAAAAATGTGTAAAAGATACAGTGTCATTTAGTGTGCTAAATTATTGCTGCAGCCAGTGTTCCCCAAACTGGGGTCAGAGGACCCCCAGGGGTCAGTGGCACATTCCCAGGGGGTCTGCAGGCAGCAGTTTTAACCCCTTGAGTGCCCATGACGAGATAGTCTCGTCATGGGCCGCGGTTGCGCTGTGCCCATGACGAGACTATCTCGTCATGAACCCCGCCCGCTAATTCAACGCCCGGCACAGGGCGTGGAAAGGGCGGGGCACACAAGGGGTTAAAAGCACTGCAAAGTTCATTGTAAAATTTGCAGTTTTCCAGCAACTATAAAAGTGTCAAGAAAATGCCAGTGATTTATGTACCTGCTGGAGAGAGGTGAGAGTTGTGTCCAGTGGCAGCTTTGACTTATCTAATGTGACACAGAGGGTTAATATACCTACTGCAAAGAACGTGTACAATGCATTTAAAAAAACAGTATTTTATGTGCATAGGTCAGTGGGTTACTGATTTTGTCACAGAGATTCTTTTGTCACTGTGCAATTCATAAGGGACAATCGTAATCTAGCACAGTGACCTATAAACTGTCATCCAAGAGCTGCTTGTAAACTGCATGGTAAAAGTTAGTAACATATGTTTATTCCCAGTCTATCATTATCCTGATGCTGCTAAAAAGGTTTATTAGGGTGGAAATACATTTATCTGGTTAAAGTCAATGCTAACCACTGTGTTATTTTCTGAATCCTGAGTTTGTGCTTCTCCAGACCAAGCACTCTTTAAAAATGCCTACCAGTATGAATGACATGTGAATCCTACACCTTGTAGTCCCCTTTGCCTTATGTAACATTTTCTATACACTGATTTACACGTATGATTCATTATCTCTATATGTGTGTGATGTAAAGTGCTCTGACATCCTACAATGGTATGAGAGATGCTAAAACAAATGAAATACATGTGACAGTGGGGCTATGGAGAGATGAGAGGCACTGTTGGAGGGTGATAATAAGAGAATCATTGAAGAACCCCAACAAAGATTGTTGTATCCTGGTGCATAGTAAGGTCTTTATTTACTATTCTTTAAAAGCTAATACAATTCATTATATAATGATAAATGTGTTGTAGACAGCACCATTGTTTCCTAAATTGTTTTGGGGGGAGAGCCACCCAAAGCCCCCTTTGTAGTGGTCAGGCTCATTCACTGCACTTTATGTGCACCGTATAGGGACTGGTCTGAAAATATTTGCCAGGGCTGCTTTAGGTTTCCAGTCAGGCCCTGGCAGGAGCAGGAGCCTCGTACTGCGAAATAAAACCAACCATTCAAAAGTTAGTCACGGAGATGCAGCACCAACCATCCCATGGAAAGTTTCCGTTTCTTTGCAAATTCTTTCAATCTAAAATACGAAGGGGGTATTTAAACAGAATTGGCGGAGCATGTCATTAGTCTCCTTGGCTTAACAACACACTCCGCCACTTCAGAAATGCTGGGCTGCACCATATTTACAAGAATATGGTGCAGCCTTGCGTTTCCCCCTGCGCTGGAACTACACTTAGCAGTGTAGAGCCAACGCAGGCACCCTTGCACCATAGTGCAAGGGTGTCTGCGTGCGGGGGAAGATTGTTTATGTGCAGGAAGTTCCCACTTCCTGCACATGAACAATTTTGAAATGCCGTTTTGTCACTTCTATGTGTGCTGCCTAATGCAGCACACATGGAATTTACAAAACACCATTTTTATTAAAGATTGTTTATGTGCAGGAAGGGTCACCTTCCTGATCAAAAACAATCCAAGGTGTTTTGCTTTTCCCGTGGGAAAAAGCAAAAACGAGGAGAAAGGGATATGCTACTTACCAGTATGCATCTGTTCTTGGCATGTAGAGCTGCAGATCTATACACTGTGCATAGATCGACATCTGGTGTTGGGCCCGGATGTTTGCAGTTTGTTTTTCCTCTTGGAAAGTCTTTGGGAGTCACGAGGTTGGTGACTCCTCCTCTGGTTAGCATTGCGAATGGGCTTCGGCTCCATCCTCAGATTGTTTTTCGCCAGCAGGGAAAGATGGAGCGTAGTAGTAACAGTAAAGAAACCCATGTGTATTGTATCTAAATAAGATAAGACTGGAACGGATACAGGTAGCCGGGGAGGCGGGTGGGCGTGTATAGATCTGCAGCTATACATGCCAAGAACAGATGCATACTGGTAAGTAGCATATTCCGTTCGAGGCATATGAGCTGCAGATTATACACTGTGCATAGATTATATAGCAGTACCCAACCCTAGCGGCGACCCCCGGCATCCGTTGCAGTCGTTTGAAACAGTGTTTTTAGTACAGCTTGGCCCACACTAGCTTGTTGCTTGGTTTGCACATCTACACAGTAATGTTTTGTGAAGGTGTGTGGTGTTGACCATGTCGCTGCCTTGCAGATGTCATCTAGTGGTATGTTCCCTAGGAAAGCCATAGAAGCCCCTATCTTCCTGGTAGAGTGGGCTTTAGGGGGAACCGATAGCGTTCGTTTTGCTTTGTGGTAGCAAATCTGTATGCATTTTACAATCCACCTAGCTATCCCTGATTTGGAAATAGGGTTGCCTTTGTGTGGTGGGGAGAAGGAAACAAATAGCGGTTTGGTTTTTCTGAAATGTTGTGTTCTCTGGATGCAGTAAAGTAAAGCCCTTTTAACATCCAGTGTGTGTAAGGCTCTTTCCGCAACTGTTTGGGGTTGCGAGAAAAAGACTGGTAATTCTACCGACTGGTTTAGATGGAGAAATGACTTTGGGTAGAAATTTGGGATTGGTGCGGAGTACAACCTTGTTGTGATGCATCTGAAGAAAAGGTTCCTGTATAGTGAGTGCCTGTATTTCACTAACTCTTCTGAGGGAAGTGATGGCCACTAGAAAAGCCGTTTTCCATGTGAGAAATTGCAGCTCGCACTTATGTAATGGTTCGAAAGGGGGTCCCGTTAACCGTGTGAGGACTATATTCAAGTTCCAAACAGGTGAGGGTGGCACTCTGGGTGGAATTACTCTTTTGAGGCCTTCCATAAAGGCTTTGATGGCAGGCACTTTGAAAAGTGAGAGGTGCTGCCTATTTTGTAAATAGGCAGCAATTGCAGCGAGGTGTAACCGAATGGAAGTATATGCTAGGGTACACCTTTGTAAATGGAGTAAATAACATATAATGTGCTGTATGGATACATTTAAAGGATTGATTGCGTTGTTGTGGCAGTAAACAACAAATCTTTTCCACTTTGCTGCATAGCACGCCCTAGTAGTAGGGCGTCTAGCTTCTCTGATAATGTTTATGCAATCAGGGGGAAGGTTAAGATATCCAAATTCTAGGACCTCAGGAGCCAGATCGCAAGATTGAGTTGAGCTGGGTCCGGGTGCCTGATCTCTCCATGGTTCTGGGTTAGGAGGCATGGCGAGAGGCGTAGCTTTTGGTGTGGTACTACTGAGAGTTCCAGCAGTGTGGTGTACCACGGTTGTCTGGCCATTGTTGGAGCTACTAGGATCAGAGTTAGGGAATGCTGCTGTAGCTTTCGCACCACTAATGGAATTAGTGGGAGAGGTGGAAAAGCGTATGCAAATTTGTTTGACCAGTTCATCCATATCGCATTGCCTTTGGACAATGGGTGTAGATATCTGGCGGCGAAGTTTGGGCATTTTTTGTTTTCGTGGGTGGCGAATAGGTCTATGTGTGGATGCCCCCACTTCTGAAAGAACGGGTGAAGAACCTGTGGGTGAAGTTCCCACTCGTGGATCTGCTGTGTCTGTCTGCTCAGCAGATCTGCCACGGTGTTTTGTACTCCTGGGACGTGTTGGGCTAGGAGAAAAATCTTTTGTGGATTTGCCCATCTCCATATGCTCTGTGCTAACTGAGAGAGCTGTGGAGAGTGTGTGCCCCCCTGTTTTTGAATGTAGTACATGGCAGTCATGTTGTCTGTGCGAATGAGGACTGCCTTGCCTGAAATCTGCGCCTGGAAGCATTTTAGGGCATCGCCAGTAACTCCAGATGGTTGATGTGGAGTAACTTCTGTTGCGGCGTCCATGTGCCCTGTGCTGTGAGATGTAACAGATGAGCTCCCCAGCCGGAAGGCGATGCATCTGCCGTTAGGATTATTTGTGGGACCGGGTCCAGGAACGGTCGACCTCTGGAAAGGTTTGTGGTGTTCCACCACTGCAGAGAGCGATGGGTGCGACCGTCTACCAACACCAGATCTGTCAGTTGTCCCTGGGCCTGGTTCCACTGGCGCGCCAAGCACTCTTGGAGTGGACGCATTTGGAGTCTTGCATGGGGCACTATAAAGATGCAAGAGGCCATCATCCCTATGAGCTGCATAAACACTCTTGCTGGGAGAGAGTGTTGACATAGGAATTCTTGACGCAGCGCCTGTATTTTTGCAATCCTGGCAGGATTGGGATAGGCTATGGCTTTTGAGGTGTCTATGGTGGCACCGAGATATTGTTTTGAGTGTGACGGTACCAGGTGGGATTTTTGATGGTTCACCGTGAAGCCTAGCTGGTGAAGTAGTTGGACCGTAGCGGTGGTATGTTACACACATTGTTGGTAGGACGTGGCTTTTATCAGCCAATCGTCCAGATAGGGGAAGACGTGAATATGCTGTCTTCTGAGGTGTGCAGCCACTACTGCCAGGCACTTGGTGAAAACCCTTGGTGCTGTTACCCCGAACGGGAGCACCTAGAACTGGTAGTGTTGTCCGTCTACCACAAACCTGAGGTACTTTCTGTGAGGCTGGTGTACTGGGATGTGAAAGTACGCGTCTTTCAAGTCCAGAGTGGTGAGAAAATCGTTCTGGGAGAGAAGTGGAAGAACCTGTTGGAGGGTTACCATGTGAAAATGGTCTGAATGAATGTAGGTGTTTAGAGGTCTGAGATCTAAGATAGGTCGTAGGGTCTCGTCCGTCTTTGGAATTAGAAAGTACAGGGAGTAGACCCCTAAATTTTGTTGATTTATGGGGACCTGCTCTATTGCTCCTTTTTGCAGGAGGGAGATCACCTCTTGTGTTAGTAGCGCAGTATGTTCTTGCGACATAGGGCGGTGCCTGGGTGGAATGTTGGGGGGTGTAGATGTTAATTCTAGGCAATACCCTGACTGAATAATTTGTGTCACCCATCTGTCTGAGGTGATTGTCTCCCAGACATGAAGGAAATGTTGTAGTCTGCCTCCGACCGGAGTGGAATGGTCTGGAGGGAGCGGGGGAAAGTCATTGGGCAGGAGGTGTGGCAGAGCGGGCGGTATTTGTTTTGCCTCTGCCCTTATTATTATTGCCTCTGTATCCGCCTCTTTGATAACCCTTCGTGAAGGTAGATTGAGGAGGGGATTTATAGGACGTGGATGCACTGTCCGAGGAGTAGCCTCTGCCCGTGCCCCGAAAGGAAGAACGGCGAAAGGAGCGCCTGGGAGTCTGTGTTTGTAGGGCTCCCATAGATTTCGCCGTGTCTGTATCTTTTTTCATTTTTTCGAGGGCTTCGTCTACTTTAGGGCCAAATAGATGATCTTGGTCGAATGGGTGATTTAATATAGAGGCTTGAATCTCTGGTTTAAACCCTGAAACCCTGAGCCAGGCATGGCGACGGAGAAGGACACTGGTGTTTATGGCCCTGGAGGCTGTATCTGCTGCATCTAGGGCACATCGTATCGAGGTATTGGTTATTGTCTTTCCCTCTTGAATAAGTTCATTAGCCCTAGTCTTGTACTTTTCAGGGAGATGGTGCATGATGGTCTCTAGCTCATCATAATGCGCCCTGTCGTATCAAGCCAACAGTGCTTGCGTATTGGCAATACGCCATATATTGGCCGCTTGTGACACAGTGCGCTTCCCTGACGCATCTAGGAGCTTGGACTCTTTGTCAGGTGGGGGCGCCTCGCCTGACGCCTGAGAATTTGAGCGCTTCCTAGCTGTAGATACCACTAGGGAATCTAATGGTGCAGGGCATTTAATGTAAGAAGGGTCTGTAGGGGCGGCTTTGTATTTCTTTTCTATCCGAGGGTTTAGGACCCTGGCCCTGACTGGGTCTTTAAAAACCTCAGGGGCATGTTTAATTACGCCCTTTAACATAGGTAGAATGGCAGTGGACCTATGTGTATCGTCAAAGGTGTCTAGGAGAAAATCCTCGTCCACTGGGTCGGTATGTAACTCCACCCCGTGGTAGTGTGCCGCCCGTTGTAACAAATGGTGAAAACCCAAGGAATCTTCAGGAGGGGATGGCCTAGATGGCTAAAGGTCATCCTGTGGGACATCTGGGATGTCCGGATTGTTATAATCATCCCATGGGTCTGGAGATCCAGTAGGGGTGGGATCTTGTGGCACATCTGCTGGATCATAGTAAGGGTCCCCCAAATCGTCTGGGACAGGAGACAAGGTGGGGGAACGATGAGGTGGAGGGGGTGGAGGTGGAGGAGGTGGAGGAGGTGGGGAAGGCACCCTGAAAGGAGAGGTAGCAATGTCCTTTCTCTTTGGAGGTGGAGGTGGAGCTGGCTTGTCCAAGTGTCTCTTTTTTGAAGACAATGTCAAGTGTCCAGTCTTTGGATCCTTGGTGAGGGTTTTTTGCAAAGGATCCGGTGTGAAAAGCTCCTGTGACACTGGTTGTTCGGTCGGCACCGAAGGTTTCGGGGCCGACGGCTTTTTTTAGGTTTGTCGAAGCCGTGCTTCCTTGGAACCTCCGTTTTTTTGGTCGGTGCCGAAGAAGGTCTCGGCACGGGAGTGTCGGTGCCGAGGGTCTTGTGAGGTTTGGTCGGCGCTGGAGGAGCAGGTTTCGACACCGAAGACTTCGGTGCCGGGTTCGGTGTGGAGGTGGAGGCCGATTTTTTCTTCGGTGCCGAAGGGTGTTTCTCGGCACCGGTGGTCGGCTGGCTCGAGCCCGAGTTGCCGGAAGGCTTAATAGGCTTCTTTACTGGGCCCGAAGGTGGGGTGTGAGAAGCAGTGTCCTTGGTCTTGCCTAGGCCCGGAAGCGAAGGTGTGACCGAAGCCTTTTTCGGTATCGGCGTGGGAATTGTACTCACGGCCCGCTGCGCCGGGGTGATGTCCTCCACATCTGAGTCGTCGGCCACGGAAGCGCTGACGAGGTCGTCGTCGTCCTGTTCGATGTCCTGCTGTCCCGGAGCTTCGACGTCATCCCCGAAGATGTCGACTGGAGCGGAGGTCGAGGAGTGCGCCATGTTGCGTCTAGCCCGTCGATCTCGAATGGTCTTTTTTGAGCGAAAAGACTTGCAGGCGGGACAGTCTCGGGCCTCGTGTTCTGGGGAGAGGCAGAGGTTGCACACTTCATGGAGATCGGTGTGGGGAAACTTGGACCCACATCGAGGGCACTTATTGAAGGGAGTTCTTTCCATCAGCCGAGGCCGGAATAGGCCCGAAGGCCGCCGTCGACCACCGGAATCGAAGAAGTGCCGAAGAGAAGATGAGTAAGATGATTTATATCTTTGAAGAAGCTCGATGAGCGAGGATTTGTGCGTCGATCGGTGAACTGGGAAGTTCGGAACCGGAGTGCGAAGTATTACATCAGAGCCCGATGGCGGAAAAAAACAATCTGAGGATGGAGCCGAAGCCCATGCGCAATGCTAACCAGAGGAGGAGTCACCAACCTCGTGACTCCCAAAGACTTTCCAAGAGGAAAAACAAACTGCAAACATCCGGGCCCAACACCAGATGGCGATCTATGCACAGTGTATAATCTGCAGCTCATATGCCTCGAACTAAGGCATTTCTCCTCGTTTCGCCAAGTTAAGACCAGGTTTTTCATGGTCCTAATTTAGGTGGTATCTCCTATTTAAGCTGCCCTTGTAAATAGAGGGCAGCGTCAAAATCAATGGGTGTTGGGGTGGAACGCCCACTGCAACTCCCACTGTCCACCTCTTTCACGCTAAGCATTGCGTGAAAGGGGGCCTTATTTACAAGGCAGCGTTAAGCCACAATAAGTGGCTTAACGCTGCCTTGTAAATAAGGCGAAGCCCCTATCGCCACAGGAACATCGCAAAAATTGACATTCCCATGGCGATAGGGACTTGTAAATATGCCCCTAAAATCCTTAGTAATTCAAGTAATTGTTTTGTGTGCACACGTGTTTATTTTTTTCGAATTACTGTTTTAATGTTTGAAATTTAAATCCGACAAATTGCTTTGGGGTCCTTGGCTTCCAGTGGTGACTCAATGGGGGTCCTCAGGAGTCAAAAGTTTGGGAACCACTGCTTTGGAGCACAGTACATCGTGAAATACACACAACAGCAATTTGCCGCGTTAAGGCTGCGTCTGAGCTTTTTTTACCCCAAAGGAAAACACAATGAAGCACTGAGCTTTTGACGGACAGCTGGGCATTTTAACTGTAAGTGCTGTCGTTGTAAAGTCATTAATTCCGGCAAGTTAAACAAGCGCTGAAAGTTGTATGAAATGACGCAGCTGCCCTGGTACCCCTAGAGTGCTCCATCGCACCCCCTTAGTACAAACAAGAATGCGGCATGCCACGAGCCTGACAGGAAGAAAAAAGTACGCTTAAGGCTACCAATAGCACACTACAAACCTGAATCTTGCGTATTATTATTAAAAGTTTCATCTTTGTCATCAAAGTAGATACATGACACACATTAACTCTTTGCAACAGAATTCCAGAACCGCAGGGGGCACTGAGACCCTAAATGCGCACAGAGGCATACCGACGGTAGAAGGGCGCTGTACAAATGCCTGATTCTTTAATTCGTTGTTGATGTAGTGCCTCTTGCGTGCAAAAGAGCCCCGGAGCACTTTAGAGCACAGTATATGGTGAAACAAAACACAACAGCAACTCGCCGCGTTAAGGCTGTGTCTGAGCTTTTTTCACCCAAAAGGAAAACACAGTGAAGCACTGAGCTCTTGACGGACAGCTGGGCGTTTTAACTGTAAGTGCGGTCGTTGTAAAGTCATTCATTCCGGCAAGTTAAACAAGCGCTGAAAGTTGTATGATATGATATGATATGAGATTGTACTTGTAGAGCGCAGCTATCACTCCGCGAGGAGTATCTTGCCGCTGTATGAAATGATACAGCTGCCCTGGTACACCTAGAGTGCTCCATCGCACCCCCTTAGTACAAGAATGCGGCAAGCCACGAGCCTGACAGGAAGAAACAAGCATTGGCATAGCCAATAGGTCTCGCCTTTGGGACCTTATAAGTGTTTAGCCATGCAACAGTTGATGTTGTTTCACCAAGGATATTGTGCTGGATAACTAAACACTTATAAGGTCCCAAAAGCGAGACCTATTGGATATGCCAATGCTTGTTTGTAATACCCTCTGGCTTCTCATGCATATAGGAGCAGCCTAGGTCAAAGGTTGTTTCCATTATGTTTTTAAGCAAGGGGATTTTGGGCTAGTGTGAGCAAAAGAGGCAGCCTAAGGTAATTGAGCGATTTAGACCAGCCTCTTCATTCGATCAAACTGAACACCATAGCATCAATGAGGCAAGGTTGATCAAATCCTCCACATACTCCAAAACTAACTCCTGATGGTTTACAAAGTGCGAGGTGGACAGGGAACCCCCAACACATGCCTACAAACTCTGTTTTCCTCAGTTTGCATCTACATCCTTATCACCCCAAACCCCAGAGCTGTAAGTCAGAGTGGGAAGGCACTTTCTCGTATAAATCTCAAATATAGGTGCAATGGGGTTTTTCCCGCTATCAAAGCAGCTAATGAAAAAATAGAGCCCACTGCGCGAGGGGTCCATGGGCATGCATCATCGAACATCAACCGAGATATAGGAACTGGCTCACTTTCTCTATTAAGGTGCCCCCATTACATATCGAGTGGGTTAATCGCTCCACGCAACATAGTGAAAGTTTTTGAAAAATGTCAAGCTTTTTTATACATATCAAAGCTTGAAATTAAAAGATTTACGCCACTTAAGCACAACATGGCCTGCGTATAGGAGTGCCAGCATGTGTTTTTTATTGACCAAAGGAATATCTGCCCCCACAATAACAAGTTAATCTTCTAGATCATTTATGTACAGCACAAATAAATTTGGAGCCAGAACGCAACCCTGGCACACTTCCAGATTTACTAAAAAGGAGGATGAACACACTCCATTGTCCCCAAACCTTACAGATGCCAAAAGTTCCCAGGGAAGGTGTCTTTAAAAAACGACCAGGCCCGCCTCTAGGCCCAAGTAAATTCAAATAACCCACACTTTGGATCGGTTTACGCAGTCAAAGGCACTTGTTAAATCTATAAACGCCAACTGTAGGAAGCTACCCTTGGCAAGCTTGAATTTAGACACAAGGAGATGTAAATTTAAACGTGGTGCCTGGGCCTTTTCTGAATCGATATTGGGCTGGAGACTGAATATTTCTTTCCATCGTCCAAAGAAGCAAATGATCCAATATGATCCTCTCAAATATTTTAGTGATGGAGTCAAGTAGTGAAATTGGGCAATAACACTGCGGATCATGTACATTTCTCATTTTGAAGACTGGCACTATTATGGACTTCAGCCAGAAAGTAGGGACCCCAGAGTTACAGGCAGAATTAATAACATTAGTGAGCAGGGAGAACAAAAAACCCTGGATTGTCCTTACATATGTCTATGGGGATCCCATTCGGTCCAGTAGTTTTTAGGTCGAGCCCTGCACAGCGCTCATGCGCTGCTCTTTGGGAGGCATCTTGTAAGCACTCCAAACTTTCCTCTAGACTTCTCCGTGTGGGTCTGTGAACTCTCACACAGTCCATTGGCCTTTGCGTGTGGCTTTCAATAATGAAAGCACGCAATTGGCCAAAGACGGGTGCATGTCCTACCTTTTCTTTAAACGTTCACTCCCACGGCGTTTGGGTCTCGGGAGCAAGCAGCAGCGTGCTGTGTGGCAGCTGCATTCCTCCCTCGTCATGGATAATTAAACACAGCGCGGTGACTTTCACTTTAGCGGCCGCACTTGTTCTTTTTGCTGCTTTGCTTGTTGTAGGTTTGTTTACCTTCCTTTACGACGCAGCGGTATTCGCGCTATAATGTTTTTTATTTGTTTACTTTCCTTTTGTCTTCAGCGCGGCACCCGCTTTATAAACGTTGCGCTAAAATATATATTTTTTAAAATGTGTTTACTTTCATTTATGCAACGCGGGTATGGCAAACACGTTCCTGCTGCCTTCTGTCTTGTTTTTCCAACTCGGCACAGCCTCCGCTTTATGGAGATCGCACTATAACTTTTAAATATGCTCCGAGTTTGTTCCTCCCTTCCCCCATGCAGATGCTTCCTCTATGCCTACTGTTCTCCCTCCCTCTCCCATCCATTACCCTCCTGTGCTAGGCATGCCCACCGCTGTATCTCACCAGCACCCGCTGGTTGCTGCGGGCAGTGCACTAGACGGAACCCATTATAACTAGTTTGGGGCTAGCAGGCAAAGGCACTTCTCCAAACCCACTGCATATGTCCAGAGCGCCAAAAGTGCTGCTAGGCGCTGCGGACTACCCGTCCCTCGCAAACAAATACACCTTAAGAATGTAAATCCCCGTGTACCAAAAGGCGTATGCCCGCCAGGTAGTTCTGCACCATGCCCACCTTCTCTATGTGGTGTACTCTCCGTAACTTGTGCCCGGGCACTTCAGCGCTCAGAAGCATCCTCGCTGGCAAGTGGCGCTTTAACAAATACACAAACTTTTAATGAAATGAACCAAATTCTTCAATAACACTGCAATGTGTGTAAATACAGTGCTTCCATACTCAGTGCGTAATTTAAAAAGACAGCAGATCAAATTTACCCCGTGGGAGTAAATTAATGGTGCTAATGCGCTATACAAATGCTAATAAATTCACAACGAAATCAACAGAAACCAGTATTTCGCGTGGACTAATTAATCCCCACTGGACATTCCAGCGCCTGCATACCTTGCTTGTTTGAAGTAACTGTGCTTCTATGCGCTGAGTTAATGGTTTTAGTTACACGTAGCGCTCAACAGCCAACCCAGCTTTGTTTCTAAACACCCTCAATTGCTGCAGATGAAGCCTGTACATGAAAGCAATTTGCCCATGAACACACATTTTTGTAAACAGGGAAAGCTGGGATTGGAAGTCGGGTTTGCTCGACTACCTGCGGACAACATTCTCCCATGTTTTGCTGCTTTACAATTATTGTCAGGGTAAGGACTGTTAAGAACAGAAGTGCAATGGACACATTCATTTGTGAACCCACGAGCGAGTGATCAGAGTATTGTTCTCGCAATAGAAGGGGGCCACACACATAGTTTAGAACGTACGCCCACCCCACTGTTACTGAAGTAGGGGTGTTCTTTGCACCTCCATCTCCCTCATCCTGCCAGTACCCCAGTAAAACATCTCAAACTTCGACAGTCAGGCGATGCTATCCAGAAAAAGGTTGTTGAACTCTCAGGCGTCGTCTCATCTTCACCCTCGTACAACTCCATAACGCAGTGTTATATATAAATGGATACCACCTTTTATAGCGCACACTGCAGAACTTCAGCGCATGTAGGCGCTTCAGGAAGATAACACAATGGATTCGATGCAGGAGCCAGACACAATGAATTGACCCATCGCCCTTAAGTATACATTATATTTAGCGGCACTCATTTCATCACTCGCAAAAGGATAAAAGGTGAGTTGGCTCTGACTGAGTTCAAACCTGGGAGCTGCACATGCCCTCTCTGTGGCGGGTGCTTATCAGAAGCATCCACCTGCCTTCCCTGTGTGACTGGCACAGTCTGTGCCACACTGCCCTGCCTCTGGAAGGAGCGCTGCTCTCACACGAACGGGCAGCTGTTGGCCATTTCGCACCGGCAGAAAATACCAAACACGTCCTCTTAAAACAGCCCACAACATTTCTGAAAAGTCGGCAGTTCACAGACCGACCCGTATTTGAATAACTTTTTAAAACAAGCATTGACATAGCCAATAGATCGCGCCTTTGGAACCTTGTAAGTGTTTAGCCATGCACCAGTTGATGTTGTTGCACCAAGGATATTGTGCTGCATAACTAAATACTTATAAGGTCCCAAAAGCGAGACCTATTGGCTATGCCAATGCTTGTTTTGAGGGGCTGTTGAGGATGGCTTTAGGAATTACCTCAGCAGAGAAGTTCATATTTCAGGGTAGATGACAGTCAAGCAATCCTTTCTCTGGGTTTGTGGTGCTGGAACGATAAATTACACTAAAGTGATCTATCCAGCTTTCAGGGCCAATGCAAGTACTCACTTTATCAGGAGAAACCCCCAGGGAAAAGCCAACAAGTACTGCCTTTCAAGAAAGCCTGGGGGTCTTTGGTCTGGCAGGCAGCTACAAGGATTTTCCACTTCTCATCCTTAAGCTCCGTCTTTCTTTTTTTTGGGGCGATACTGTAGGCATTCCTGCATGTACTAATTCCTACCAGGTCCCTAGGGGATTGCTTCAATTCCCTACGTAACCTAGCATTGGCAGTTCTAAAAGCTTTATCGAACCATGACTTTCTGTGTCTTATATTTTTCCCTATTGGTCTAGACATCATGTCTCATACGAGAGATCAATTCAACAAAGCTACTTAGTACAGCAGTGGACTCAGATATCTCTGATAAGCAACAATTAACCAAATCCTCGCACCCATTAGTAATCTGGTTCATTATTATTCTCATATTCGCGGAGTGCCTGACAAGCCTACACCCTGTGTCTTTGGTTGATAAAACCTGCAGGCTCCCCCATGAATCCTCAGGCCCTTTAGAGGAATTTTTATAGAAGGGGCTAGTGGGTTATGATCGCTGCAAATAGTAGGGAGGACCCCCCCCCCCCCGGACGAAAGGGTGCATGCTCCGCGAAACAAAAACAATCAAATATTGAGCCACACCCCCTCCAAATATATGTTGGGGTGGTAGATGTCGCCAAAACAGAGACAGCACTCTCTAGATCATGGGTCGCCAAAAAGGTGTACAGTAATCGCCCTTCGAGTCCATACCATCTTCCCGATTAACTTGATCTAAGCCTGTAACAAAAGTTGATTATGAGAGGGTAGGCACAGTGCACACTTTTGCTTTAAAGTCACCCGCCAGGATTAAACTGAATGATCCTGCCAGATATGCCCTCTTCTTGGCTAATTTTTCTACTAAAGCAAATAGCCCGTGGAAATTCTGGATACCACTAGTAGAAAAGTCATTATAAAAATTAACCATGACAATACCAAAATCTGAACCCCCACCTTAAATTAAAAGCCTGCACAGTTTCCCTCTCTGTCGGCAATGACAATTGTTTGCAACTAATGCCTACTTTGAAACTGGCAGCCAAACCCCCCTTTGCTCAGCCTGCAGTGGAGGGAGTTGCAGGGAGATTGAAACTAATATATTCCAATCGAAGTAGACATCATCCCGCACCCACGTTTCCTGAAAGAAAGCAATATCACAGCTGTTGACCAAAGTATGACAATCCTCAAAATGTAACTTAGAAGCCAGGCCAACAATGTTCCAGGTTAGGAATCTCAACTTGGTGTCACCGCAACCAGAAAGAGAGGATACCAGGCCCTACTTGCTAGCCGGAGGTACAGTTAGGCCATTGTCAGACACTTGGTTACCCCCTAGGATTACACCTCATGTAGAATTACACAGGGGAAACACAGAGGAGGAACTTAAGGATCCTATCGGGGGTCCTGGGCTACCCCAGGTTTCTGGTGGAGGGAGAGTTATCATACAACTCGAGTGAATAGTGTCCACATATTCAGAGTCCTTAATGCCCTCAATGTCATAACAATCACGCTTCCTACCACTCTGTCAAGCGTTATACTCCAGGCCAGAGAGTACCATGAATCTGTTCCTCAAAAGGAACTGTTCTGTACGCTGTGATAAAGGAAGGGGTTGAGAAGAGACTTGATTTGTATTGTAGCAGGGAGTAGTAGAAGTGAAATGTTTATTAGAAAAAAAAGCCCATAGGTAGAATCTTTACTGTTCCTGACTTAACTGAGCCAACCCTGGCTTGTGACAGAACTTCCAGAGCAACCATAGGCCTACAAAACATTACGACTACACAGCCTCCATGAAACTGCCGGGGTAGAGGTCCCACTCCCCTGCCTCTGCGCACAAAAAAAACTGTGTTATAGAGGTTTCGGATACAACTCACATTTGTAATAAACCAGTGTGTCACATTATTTGTAATTCCACCATCGACTCTGCTACACCAGGGGACAAGCTTGGGGCATTGTCTAGTATAACCACTGATGGCCAAGAAGCTGGTGGCAAGTTAATTACAGGAAGAGGTGCTTGGCCAATTTGTCTGTCAACTAGGGCTAAGTGGCTTCTGACACAGGGCAAATGCACAGAGGGGCTGCACCCCCCCCCCCACCCCCCCCAGCTTCTAGGCCCAAGAGGTGTTCCTAGCAATGTAAAAGGTCTCTGCTCATTTAATGGTCCCCTCCGTGCACTTACCAGCCATTGATCTGGGCAGACGTAACTGAGTGAGTTGGCCTTACATCTACCACAGGCTGCACTTTAGGAGGGCCTGGTGTACGCCCCTCACCATTTCTGATCAAGTTTTCTAGATGATCCTCAAAGGCTGTGAGGCGGTCGTGCATATGACTTACTTTAAGATCAAGTAAGTCATTAAATCATCCACTTATGCTGTCCCAGAGAGCAGAGATCAATTGTAGTGGACTGGAGTGTGGGTCAGTGAGAGCAAATTTAAGCTGGTTGGCAGCCGCTGCAGCTGATGGAAAAGACTTGAAGGAAAACAGTCCCTGCTGGTGCAAATGGACTCGGCCGCCACAACTTTTTCTGTCCCGAAAGTACAGAGGCGTAGCTAGAGCTTGTGGCGCCCGGGGCTATACCTTAGATTGCCGCCCCTGGGGGGGGGTGGGTTGCTGGGGAAAAAGGACAGCAAGCACTTGAAAGAGGACCGAGAGACACGTAGTATCGCCGCTAACAGTTACCTCAATCATGCAAGTTACATGCACATACATGACAAGGTCCAAGGCTACACAGTTGAATACACCGGTGACTGGCAGTACAAAAGAGAACACACAGACTGCATGATCTATCTGGGGACTCAGAAAAACCGCATGTGACATCCATCAGAGAGCTGCGTGAACAATTACCTGGTAAACCCCTCAGCACAATGCAAACATGCACATACATGACACTGTTCAGGGATCAATCATCTACAGCTGACATTCATCATGGTCCCCCCATTAAAGCAGTGCACTTTGTGATCTGCATGGTACATGTTCTTACTTAACCCTCTGTGCTACCTTTCCAGGAGTCAACCCTTCCACTAGACAAAACTCGGATCTCTCTCTAGGAAGAACATTAATCACCGAAGTTATCATGACATTTTTATTGTTTCTGAAAATTGCTGGAGGCCAGGAAGGAGGCAGCAAGTTTTTTTTAAACCATAATATACTTGCAAACACTACGCACCCACCCGAAATAGGTACCCAGTGCGGTCACACCGTTCGCACCGCCCTAACCTGCTCAAGGTTCATGTGACCTCAGTGACTGGATCACTGTTGCACTAGGGTGTGCTGCTTCGTAGGCTTGCCCGCAAGACTGGAGATGAACTTCAGTATGGATTGTGGTGGACAGGCCTTCAAGGTTAACTCACAATTGACACCACTAGGGTACACCTGCTTGTGCTAAGACATCAAGCCTTCTAAGGTCTAGTGGGGCCTTAGAAGGTTTAGCATGGGAATATGCTCCCTCAGTAGAGAGGTCTGGTGGACTGGTCATGAAAGCTGAACCCAGTTCCCCAGTTCCAAATTCGACAGCTCTGGCCATAGTGCCACATCCTCTCCCCCACTGAACACCATACTGCCCCACTGAGAGAAGCTCGCACTGCCTTCAGCTATAACCTAATTGTGCCCGCTATAAACACTTGGATGTGGCTCAATTCAAATTATGCACTTGATAAGAGTAATATGCTGCCTAAAAAAAAAAAAGTAAAAGCAAACACTCATAGGGAATGCAAGATTAAGTAAAGCATGTGAAATGTAAGCAGAAACAACATGGTTACCTTAACGATCTCTCACTCACTATTCAGAAATCAGCGAGTGGTTTTACTTGAAAAGTTAAGGACATGACTACAGGGCCCTGAAGGGAACCGTTTCAATGTCCATTGCTTATATCCTTACAAAACGTAAGCAGTATGGTTTAAAAAGACCACATCCATAAACACCCAGCCATGGTACACATTTTGTTTTCCAATCCACCCATCAACCAGGTATTGCAGTCTCTCCATGAATGGTACACTTTCCCACCTGGGGACAACAATGCTGTTCAAAGAAAGACTAGAAAACAAAAGTAGCGCTTCACTGGGAAACTCTGTAAAGTGAGGCTGGTGTATTTGGATGTAAATAAAACCAATCTGGCCACTTTGCAACCACTCTGTCTTGCTTTATTTAGTTATGTATTTATTATTCATATTTAAAACCTTCTATTTATCTCCATCCCGCTGCACTTTGGAATCGAAAAATGTCAGAAAAAGGGCATTTCCCGCAAGAGTGTTTTGCTATTTTTGGATCCATTTCACAGGGAAGCAACTAAATGAAAGAAGGAAAGAGAGGTTGTGAACCGTTTCTTCAAGTTACGGTTTTCAGTAAGTGAGGAGCAAGATAGAAAGAGGGGGGGGGGGTTGGCAGCTGCCAGCACAAAAAAGAAGAGGACATCGCCCGAGTCCTATTCCTTCTCTGCCCGTCCTGGAACGTCCACGAAAGCAAGCAGAGCCTTATCTGAATGCCTTTGTCCGCCCCCAAAATAGTGCCGCCTGGGGCGGACCGCCCCCACCTAGCTACGCCACTGTTCTGCGTTGGACCACTCCGTCCTGGATGTGATGTTGGAGCCCTTATTTATGTGCAACCACCATGAGTGAACGTCAGAATCTTATTGATCTCCGGAGGGATGCGGACCCATTAAACTCAAATAGATGGTGTTGTGTGGAGATTTTTAGATTGTCTTCTTATTAATTGAACAAATGAGTCCATTCCACAGAATGGGCGGAAGTAGTGTGTGTAAGGAATCTGCATTTAGACAGAGTTTATACCAGAAAAGATGCTAATGAGACTAAGTAACTTGTTTTTTCGATAGAGCCTTCTAAGTGTAGATTTGTCACTTTGTTAAGAGTTACTAAACAGTACACCTCATCAGCTTTGTGAATGTGTGGAGAGTTGCTGACATAGTAGCCTGGAAAATGTGCATGACTGGCACACAGCGCACCAGTGCAGTGGTGGCAGCCTTCATTTTGGTGGAGTGAGCTTGCAAACTTCCTAGGGACTGTTTTTTAGCTAGCGCATGACACATCTTATCCATCACACAATCCTTCAGGGGATGGCCTTTTTTGCCCTGCTTTGCCTCTCTCTGCTCTAGAGAAACTGACGAGAAGTTGGTCATTTTATCGGTGAAGCACGCTCCCTAGCCTGGCTGTTACGGAAATGTGAAACACTATCTTGAGGGTCAGTAGATGAAGAAAACAACTCTGCATGGGTCCAAAGGGAGTGCACATCATGTAGGTGAGAACCAGGTTAGGGTCCCACTGCGGCATCCCAAAGTGCGGTAGTATATGTGGACCAGCCTCCCAAAATATTCATCACAACTGGTGACTTGAAGAAAGATGGATGATCAGGTAAACGTAAAAAGGCCAAACAGTAACCATTACTGTTAAAGCGAGGCCTTGCTAGGCTAAAGACAAACAAGACAGGAGAACATTCGATGACTGTGCATGCAAGGGTTGGATGATTCGTAAGTAACAGCAGGCACAAACTTCTCCCAGTGTCTTGCATTAACAGATGTGGTGATGGATGCCTACCTGCCAAGATGACACCGACCACTTTGGGAGGGAAATCAAAAGCCATTAACTGCAGCTGTTCAGTCTCCACACATGGTAGTGTAGATTGTTCGGGGTCGGGTGCAAGACTCAACACTGCTGCTGGAAGAGGAAGCCCTCACGAAGATGCAGCCGAATTGGAGGACATATGCTCATGGACAAAAGATCCTGGTACGACACTCTCTTCGCCCAGTCCAGGGCCACTAGGAAGACTTGAGTCTGGTCTTTTTTGATCTTTAACAGTACTATGGACAGCAGAAGTAGAGGTAGAAAGGCATGAAGGAGTCACGACCCTCAGTCCAGGAGAAAGGCGTAATTGAGGGAGAACTGCCTTGGGAACTCCAAAGAGCAGATGTTGTAACACAGTGAGTTCTCAGCGGTGCTGAACAGATCAAACCAGGATTCTCCCCATTGCACAAAAATGCCCTGTGCCACCTTTGAGTGTAACTGCCATTCATGATCTGCTAGGCAATGTCATCTGAGAGGAGGACGGATCTGATGCGGAGCCGCATGAGGCCATCTGATGCGCTAGAGAATTGCTACAAAAGTTTCTGGATCCTTTGGTAACAACAGCTCTGCCTTTACAGTCTATGATGTTCAAGTCTTCAAAGCACACAAGCCATACTTTGCTACATCCTGTCCATCATGTATCATTTCTGCCAGTCAAATAGAGTGGTTTTCTAGGAGAGCTGGCAACATTTCTCTGGCTATGTACCATAACGCATAGGTGTATCTGCCAAGAAGGCACACTGTGTTCAAGGATTTTCAGTTTAAACAAGATAAAAAGAACATTCTATTCTCAAAGGCATCACTATATTTCGACACCGGAGGGTAGGCAGAAAGGCATTGTGAATTAAGTCACCTGTCAACGTCTGTACCACCAGGCTTCAGGCTAAAGATGTTTTGTCAAAAAATAGGAAACACTGAGGTCTGGTCTATGTCACCTGACCATAGGTCGACTGCCTGGAAGACATGAGCACCAATTAGACCAAACAGCAACAGTAGGCAACTTAAGTCAAGCACTTCTACTGCACTTTATTCCAATACTGCAAGAGAGACCCTTTCTTCCATTGGTGGTGAGTCCAGTTCAGTCTCTGGAGATGTATCAAGTCAATGGCATTAAGTAAATGCAGATCTTGCCCTTCATCAGTATAGTAAGGTGGAGCAGGTGATCTGCGTTCTGATCATTGGTATCATATACATCCTGAAAACCCTGAACTGCACCAGAGGAGAATCCGAATAAGCCTTGCAGTCTCGAATAGTACTGGTATTGAGGAAGCGGCCAAGGATTAGAGTCTGGCTGCATGACTAGCTGCGCTTTTGTAATCTTGTAGCATGAAATAGGCCTAGAGTGGGCAAATATCAGTTGCGGTTCCGAGACTGGCATCAGAGTTAGGTCCAAGGCTAGTGGATTCGCCATCTGCGCTGTAACAGAAAGGACTGTCGAAAAACCACAAGCAAGAGTAGAATTATGAACAAGCACTCGTAAAAGCAAGGGAACAAGTTCCGGGGGGAAGCTGGCACCAGAGAAGCTAGCAAAAATCCAACTGGGAGCCCCTTTGGCTCCATGTGGCCCAATGACACACAACAGAGGACCAGAAGCATCTGAAAGAGTTGACGCATGGCCACCTTCAAGGCCATTATTTACTGCAGGATTGACAACAGCCTGGGGAGTTCAGGGCATGCTGAAATCAGTTGCGGGACATTATTCGAGTCGGAATTCATTTGTGGGGTATGATCTTTCAATTTACGCCCTTATGCCTTTTCATCTGATTTCGAATGGCGGGAAGAGGTTGAGTTCCTCTTAGCTTTCATGTGCTTATGGAAAATTTTCAACCTTGAATTACCGGAAGACTTCTATAGTTACCAGGACTATCCATTAGATCGGCGTCTTGAATGAGACTTCGTTGAACAGGACCCATGTTTCAACCACAATGTTTTACTTATGTTGCGCGGTGCAGTTTTACGTTCCGCTTCAAACTGCATTTGGATGCATGAGGGCACCTTTATCACACACCTTCAGGTAGGGACCAGAGCCCAAGCACCAGAGATGTGTTGTGAGGGACCGTGAGTTTCTCAGCAAGGCAGCCCTAGTACCTACGTGGGAAACATTTTTCCTAGCAAACTGTAGATGGAATTTGGAAGTCGTTGGAAGACGGACAAAGCTGGGAGTGGAGGTCTGGATCTGCTTTGAAGGGCACAGAAAGAAACTAACTGACATCAACATGCAAGGGTGGAACTAATTGGTGGCTCTGCACCATCACTTTGTAGTGGTATAGAGTCACAATAGAGCAATCTGTCTGTGCACTGGAGTATTGCTGAAGAATTCTCCAGATTCAGTCTTGCATCTGGGGATACTCTTAAGGTGAGGAATCTACAGTTATAAGTATTTAGCACTATTCTCACTCCTAAACCAGTATAAAAAGTTGTGATGGCTGCTAAGTTAACATCACATTTCATTTTGAGGTTCATGTAACAGTCTTCATTTGCTGTACTGTACTAATTGCTTTAAAGGGTGAGAAGTAAAAATGCTTAATCACTGTAGTTAAGTTCTGTTGTGGAATACATTTAAACTAATTATTCTTAATCTCAATTTATGTCAAGTTCTGGATTTAGGTCTGACTGTAAAAAAAAAAAAACTATCAACTATAAACCCATAACTTGCATTTTTTACACAAAAGATGATTTCTACATTCCTCTACCCCTTCTTTCCTGTCCACGTATGGGGCTGGCGGCATAATACTCCAGTTTGAATGGTGTTGAGCAAGACACATTTTGAAGCATATGGGACAGCTGTGGACTTTCACGACAACTACCTTCCTGACTGGCTGTCACAAAGAAATGAAATGGGCACAGTTCAGTCAGAAGGCTTCCTGAAAGGGAGACGGTAAAAAAAAATGTGCCACCGACACTCAACGGGTTACAGAGTCATTGGTCATGGAGGTGACGGCATGACCAGGGGAGTATTATGTTCTGAGAAGATGGCCACTTAGGGCCTACAACGTACAGTATGAGTCTTAAGCAATCGTGATGTACCTGTATACCTCCTGGTGGAGATAAATTAAAATTTGAAGCAGAAAAGGCTAGATTATTCAAAATACAGAGATGCCAATCCATATAACAATGACGCCCATGCTTAGGGAAAAAGATCACACAGTGTAACACACTAAATTTAATCAATTTAGCAAAACAAATTATATTTACAAATAGCTCATTGTCTATTAACAGGGGAACCCAAGACAATATTAAATATAATTGAACAAACAAGTAGGAGATTTAAAAAAAAAAAAAAAAAGTATGTATTTCATATTTCTCAGTTTCCAATTAAACATTAGGATGACAAAAGAGAAACCCAAAAGTAGAACATAATTAAACATATTTACCTGTCTAAATTTCCATTCTTGTTCATGTTCTGACTCCCTCTGTCTTAAAGGATCTTTAAAAAGCTCATGGTCAATACGAGAAGTAGGATCGACAATTTCTTGCTGCTGTTGCCGTTTCATGGAATCATTAGACAACTGCACTTTATTGATGCGTAGAGCAGTTCGATTTTCTCTAGCTTTTTGCTTGAAAGTAATAATAAAAACAACATTAAATACAAGTTGCTTTTTCAAAAATAAATTCATATAAATGTTAGTAGCATACTCTGAAATAGTTATCCATACCACATAAGGGGCTCTCTCCTGAGAACTTGCTTTTCTCCAAAGTTTAGCAATCTGCTTCGCTCTCGTAGACCAGTCTTAACAAAAAGGAAAAAAGATATCACAAGCGTACAATATTTAAGAATTTCAATAAAGCGCAATGTCATCAACAATGACACTGCAGTTCTATTTAGCATCTTCAACAGAGCCACACTTTTACCTGTAGCCAGTCCATTGTGGCAGAGTAGATTGTACCGTCCTATATTTACTTAAAAAATATCAAGGTGAAAACCCACAATGTTGGTATGAGTTCCTATCGACATTACCCACATAAAAGGGCCGAACAGCATATTTGACTGAAACCTTTTGGAACAAGCACATGATAGCAAGAGTCACCTCTGATGCCACAACGGACAGAAGGAAGTTTCTTACCTGTAATCATAGTTCTCCTCCAGGGGAAACAATCAAAATGATATGCACTTGATTATCCTGCCCACATGGAGCATTCTCAGAGCATTTTGAGAGGGAGAGGGCGAGGGCGAGGGCGAGGGAGAGGGAGAGGGAGAGGGCGAGGGAGAGGGCGAGGGCGAGGGATGTCGTACTTTAAAATTTGGGACCGCGTAGGAGGCAGGGCCCTACCCCTGTCTATCCCGGTATTAGCGAACCGCGAATGGTCAATGCGGTATGTACAAGTGCCTTGTGTAACGTTTTAGCTATGAATGCACTATGTATACGTTATTATACATTGACTCCGTGGGTTCCATCTTGGAGCGGTGGCCATCTTATAGTTGCCCTCACATAGGCTACACTTTACTTTGACTTCTCTGTGACCTGTGCAAACTGACTCCACTGCCCGAGGTCAGCCCTGTCCGGCCGGTTCCTTTTACTGCGGCCAAATGGGATTAGCATCAGGGCCCGAGGCATCATAAATTCCTTCTTCCCACACGAACCCTGACTAATCTCTTTCACACCTGACTCTTCCTGCTTTATGGCTTGTTTTACAAACAGGAGGTGCCCGTGTTTATTGGGGCCTGCTGATATCTGATGAGGGATCTGAGCCTTGCTGGGTAAATAATTGCGGGCTGGCTGAACTGAAATGTGGGATTGTAATCATGACTCTGCTTGTTCTTTGAAGTAAAATATGTGAATGACCAACTGCAAGAGAAGGGCGGTGTTGCCCAGAGCGTAACATTCTCCATAAAAGAGGAGACTGGTTTCTGTTCTGGAGACTGCCTCATTCAGTTGCTAAGGCTTCTGTGCGACGTAGTCTCACTCATTTGAGTTTAATAAAGATGTCTTTTCATATTTCAGCTTCTGTTGCCAAGTTCTTTGTTATATTATCAAGATATGCAGAATTTTATAATACCACATCAGGAAGTACTCGAAGTCATAGGGTGCTACCCCTAGCACCTCTGGGGTCTCAAAAAATTGGAGTACTTCAGTTGGCGCCCACCAGCGCGGCCTCATCAGAGAAGTGACTTTCTGTGGGAGTGATCTTGTCAGGAGACTGAAATCTACTGAGGAGGACAGAACGGGACTCTACCAAGAAGGTACTCTGTGCACAGGGATTCTGGAGATTCTTTGATTATGCAGCCCGGTATATTTCTGCTCTTCCTGATTTTGATCCTCCACATGATGTCACTCAAAAGGTGAGAAAAAGAACCCTTTTGGCGTGAGTATTATAGAAGACGTTTGGTCATGTAGAACTTGACAATTAGAATTTGGATAACCTTTTGATTATTAAGAATAAGAATTAAGTATAAGTGGGTCGCTCCCAGTCCTTTGGTTCTTTGGGTCTTTAATTTGGTTATCGCAATTACCAAAGCCGAGGGGTTGGTTTCTTGGTTTCTGATTTGGTCATTGCAATTACCAAAACCGAGGGTCTCGTATATTTGCGAGTGTATTGGTAGAGATAACCCCTTGAAGTTTGAAGCTAGATTAGTGAGCTATAAGATGCCTGATCTTACCAAATTTGGAAATGTAGCTTTTGGTTTGTATAGGTTTGGATATGCGAATCGCAATTTGTGTAGGCAGGTAATGAGGAGATATTTCTCCATTTGGTTTTGATTATAATACTTGCATTTTCCGCAGTATTTTTGGCATGCCTGTTTGTAAGCTCACATGGAAAAATGTGTTGCTTTTTGTTTTGAAAGGTACCATAGTGTGGGAAATATCTAAATAGGTTAAATTTAAAAACATATTTCTTCCTTGGTGATTTTGTATCCCCAGGGAATTAAAATATGACATAATACAAAACAAGGATCCTTGTTTCTGCGCAGTTTCATGAATGAAGATATGCAGAACGATTTTGTGTGGTGTTCTGCTAGGCAAAGCTAGTGAATTGAGCGCATTCACTACTTCTTGGACATGCATCTGTCTGTGGGGCTGTTTATGCAGCCTTTTGGAACACTATTGAAAAGCGTTGCTTGTAAATATGACCTACAACTAGTATTTGCAAATGGTTTGTTTCAAGTATAGTATAGTCTGTGAGCTGTTCTTTCTTTCTGTCATGCGTATTGATTTGTAAGTCAACTGTGTGTTTAAATGTCTGTGGTTTTTTTTCATTAGTGCAACTTCTGTAAGTAAATTGCGACGGCGCTATTTATGAAAAACGGCTAAAGCGCGCTGTATTGTCTGTTTAACCCCTTTCTGTTTATGTCTGAAATGAGCTCAATATGTGTTTGTGGGTCTTCTGATGTTTCCAGTCTGTTAAGTAAATTGTTTTTTTTTTTAATTCTTTTTATTTGCATTTTTAAACAATAAATAACAACACAACTCACTGCTGTGAACACAGGTCATATTATCTACAATACAGCCCCCCACCAGCCCACAGCAAATTATAGGGTCAGCATTGTCCACTTCAGTATGCAGGTACAGCATTCGCCAGATCTAATCGCCGCAGCTTTGTCACCACCCATGCACCATTCAAATCCCCGATATACACCCACATGTCTCAACGTCTACCCACATCCCAGCAGCGTCCCGCATGTTCCCACAAGGAGCATTACATCACAGCGCCTGGAGCGTAGTTTGTGCCAGCCAGTGTACAAAAGGCTCCCATATGTCTTTCGGCCGTGAACGCACCGGCATGAGCTCCCAGTACAAAGCAAGCTGTGTTTGACAATATGCTGCACTTTTTACCCAGTCCCTTATACTAGGCGACGTAGCCACCCCTCAATGCATTGCAACTTGTCGCTTGGCCAGCAAAATTAGCATCGCAGGTAGCTTCCGGTGCTTGGGTTTGATCATGTGTAGAATGCCTAGTAGTGCCACTGGCGGAGCACAAGGGATCAGCAGGCCAGTTATTGTGCATATGAGCTCTATCACCCTTGTCCAGAAGGACGCCAGTGTGGGACAGTCCCACGCCATATGCAAGAATGTAGCCCCGCGAGCTCCGCAGCGCCAGCAGGCATCTGTCTCTCTCAAGCCCATGCGGTGCAGCCGGCTAGGGGTGCGATACATCATATGGATATATTTGAAATGGATCAGGCGAAGCCTGTAGTTGGGGGATAGGATCTCAAGGAGCCCACAACACAGATCCCAGTGTGCATCAGAGATTTCGGCACCCAGTTCCGCGGCCCACCTGCCACGCACCGCCGGGGTCACCACGGGATTGCTGTTCTGCAGACTCCGGTAAAGTCGGGATATGAGCTTGCGTCCCGATTCCACCATCAGCACATTCTCCAGGGCAGGGAAATCCGGCGGCGGTGCCGGAAATGTAGGAAATAGCTTTTTGCATGTGTGGCGGAGCTGGTAATAAAGGAGCGTGTCGAGCATCGTTGGGGCGTCCTCCCCGCATAACTGTTCCCGTGTGAGGAAGGTATCCCCCGGGAACAGATCCCCCCCTGTGTGAAGTCCCCGTGCCGCAGCCCGTTCCCCAGTTCGCATGTGTTGCAACGGGGGCCACATCGGATTCCCCCGTAGAAGCATCGATCCGGTGTATAGAAGGTCCAGCCCGGCCCTACGCTTCAGTCCATCCCAGGCCCACCTAATGGTATGCACTGGGTCGATTTCGGTGCATCTATGCTTGTGGGGTGCATAGACAGCCACGGCGAGCGGCAGTGGTGCCGCCCTATCCGTCTCAATCGCCACATGTGGCTGAAACGGCGTGGGGTGCACACAGTAGTGCAGAAACTGTGCCTGCGCACAGTATGCATAGAGCGAGAAATCCGGTGCCGCCAGGCCCCCCTGTCGTTGCGGGAGAGTGAGGGTCTCCCAGGACACCCTCGGTTGTTTTCCCCCCCACGCCAGTTCCACCATCAGCGAGCGCACTTGGCGCAAAAAGCTAGCACTCAGAGGCATCGGTATGTTGACAAATAAATATAGGAGCTTAGGTAAGATGACCATTTTGGCCACAGCAATTCTTCCCGCCAACGAAAGGGGAAGATGCTTCCAGCGGCCGACCCTCTCTTCCACCCAGCGCAACACCCGTCCATAATTTTCGGACCATAATTGCTGCATATCAGCGCTTATCCATATTCCCAGGTATCTAACCGGACCGTCAGCCCACTTCAGCGGGCAGTCCGGGGTAAAGCGTGAGGTCCCGGCCGTCAGAGGTAGGATGACCGACTTTTCCCAATTTATGGTTACTCCCGACAGCCGGCCATACTCCAGCAGTTCATTTGTCATGGGGGAAAGATTTTCCTGCGGGTCTATCATGTATAGAGTGATATCGTCCGCGTACAGTGATACGGTTAGTGCCCTGGACGAAAAACCAATGCCTCTGTTTGCATGATGTTGTCTAATGCGGGCCGCCAAGGGCTCTGTGGCGATCGCAAACAGCAGGGGCGATAGCGGGCAGCCTTGCCTCGTACCTCTCCCAATGGCAAAGGGCTCAGAAACAAGCCCGTTTACTCTAACCCGAGCAGTGATGTCAGTGTACAGTAATTTAATATGGTTAATGAAAGCCTCACTTACACCCATACGCTGCAGCAAGGGGAACAAGAACCCCCACTCCAGGGAATCAAACGCTTTTGTGGCGTCCAGCAGCACCGCCACCGCCTTAACATGTGGGGCCAAATAGTGTAGTACTCCAAAGAGTGTTCGAAGATTATGAGAGGTCGAGCGGCCCGGCACAAAGCCCGATTGATCCGGGCGTATCATAAGCGGCAGCACCGGCTGTAGCCGCGTTGCGAGCATTTTTGCAAAGATCTTCGCATCAGTATTGATCAAAGACAGCGGTCTATAGGAATCGCAGTGCTTGGCGTCCTTTTCAGGTTTCAAGAGGGCAATAATTACAGCCTCCCTCATCGATGCTGGGAGCATGCCCCCCTCAACCGCCTCGGTATAGACTGCCAACAGTCTGGGGGCCAGGAGATCAGCATACTCCTTATAGAACTGTGCCGGTAGACCATCTGGCCCTGGCGCCTTCCCGGCTGACAGAGAGCCTATTGCTTCTCTAACATCCTCGACCGTGAAGGGGCGATCAAAATACCCTTTTTGATACGCATTGAACCAAATTAACTGTATCGTATCCAAGTAACCAGCCAACTCCTCTATCAGAGGCACTCCCCGGGCACGGTACAAGTCTCTGTAAAAATTTCGAAAGGTGTCTAGGATTTCTGGAGGAGTATGCACCTGTCCACCTCCTTGTGTCTCCACTGAGGATATAAAGGGGGAAGGTCTTTGTGATCGCAGCAGGAGGGCGAGTGTTTTACCCGGGCGGTCTCCCTCCCCATACCTGCGGGCAACCGCGTGTTTAGTCAATAATTTAACTTCCCTATCTGCTTCAGCCTGGTACTCCGTAAGTTTGGCTCGTGTCTCCGCCAATGTTGCCGCCGATAGATCCGAGCAATACCACACCTCCAGATCATGTATGTTGTCTTCCAGCCGCTTTAGTGCACCCCGGATTGCCTTCAGGACTGCGGCCTGCCCCGCGATGCAATGACCCCTCACCACCACCTTAAATGCGTCCCACAGGATGCCCACCGATTGCACAGAACCTGTGTTCTGCTCAAAATATTCAGTTATGTGTTGGTATATTTCTTCCCTAAAGACCTGGTCCGTCAGGGCCTGTGCCGGTAATCGCCACGCGAAGGGCGTTATATATGGTTTTGGGACGTGCAACGTCAGCTCAACCGGGGAGTGGTCAGAAAGGGTACGCGCCCTGTGAGTAACTGCGGACACCCATGCATGTATGTGTGGGGTCAATAGCCAAAAATCCAATCTGGACCAGGCCCCCCTGTGTGGGGTGAAACAGGTGCCCTCCCTGATCTCTGGATGTAATGCTCGCCACGAGTCCAGTAGATGATAATCCGCCATGAGGCCCCGAATGAGATCTGACGCATGTGGGTGATGTATGCGATCAGCCCCTACCCTGTCTAACTCCTGCGAGAGCACTACATTAAAGTCCCCGCCCCATATACATGCTCCCCCACCTAGTGACTGTGCCTTGTGCCAGACATGCCGAAAAAAATCAGGGTCGTCTGTGTTAGGACCATACGTGTTAATTAGTGTGATCTGCATGTGAAATAACTGCCCCATCAATATTACGTAGCGCCCATCAGTATCGGCATACACCTTGAAGGTGCGCCAGGGCAGGCCCCTTCGAATCAGAATTGCCACTCCCCTGGAGTAGCTGGAGCAACCTGAGGTGTGGATTTCTCCCCATCTTGTGTTCCTAAGTTTCTCCCCAGCAGTCTGTGTCAGGTGTGTCTCCTGTAGGAAACAGATGTCGATCTGGTGCCGCGCCAAATGTGCATGGGTCAGTCGTATTTTGCGATGATCATTTAGACCTCTAATATTTCAGGTAAGACAACGCAGCGCGGTCATGTATGCGTATATGGGTGTGTCATACGCAGCCGTGTGATCATCCGTTGTATCCCGCTCTGGGCCTGCATGCAAACCTCCCGTACATCATGGACAGCAATCAATAACAACATGGCATCGGCCAGCGCCAGGGCTGCACCAGTAGACAGTGGTACAGTAAAATAGTGCAGTGGAAAATAACTACCCAACAAGAACCAAACCCCCCCCGCCACCCACTCCAACCCCCCAATCAGGTTGAGATTCACTTGCCCCCCACCACCCATCCCAAAAACAACAGTCTTGTAGTAGCATCCCGGGAATTATCCCTACGAGGGCATGGGGTCACCGGCATACTCCCCTATCGAGAAGCGATAGGGTGGCCGAACAAGTCCGCCTTATATGTACTCAGTCTGTCTGCTTACAGCGGGGCTAGCCCAGTTGCTCTCCCCCTTTATATCTCTGCCAAAGTTCAGAAACGGCCTCTGCAACAAGTCCGACTATCTCCCCACCTTTCCCCTGCATCGCCCCCGCCCCCAGCAGGACTCAGGATCCCCCAAGGCATCAGCAAGTGGTATACTTAGCGCTCACACTGACCGGTGCCCTGGCGCACCAGCGGTCGGGGAAACCAGCACAACTTTGTCCTCACTACTCAATGTCACTTAGCTGGCCCATCGGTGGAGTCTCCTGTCCTTCTCGCCGTCCCCGCTGCGACCTCTCCGCCTGTCTCGCGAACTTGAGCGCCTCCGCAGCTACCGCGAAGATCATTGGCTTCCCAACTTGGCAGGGTATAGCATGGCATATTTAGTCCCCACTTTCTGGAATATCTTTTTAGCTGGTATGAATTCGCGTCGCGCAGCCTGCACAGCTTGCGTGAAATCGGGAAATAAGGATATGTCCATGTTTTGAAATTTGAGCTCACCTCTTTCACGTGCCAGCCGCAATATGGTGTCTCTGTCTCGATAGTTTAGGACTCGGGCAAGGATCGGGCGCGGAGGCGCCCCCGGCACCGGGCGCGGCCCCATTGTACGGTGCGCCCGTTCGATCAGGAACATGGCCGACAGGGCCTCACCAAATAGGTCGCGGAACATGCCCTCAACAAAGTTCTCCATATTGCCAGTGTTCGTGGATTCCGCAATACCAATAATTCGTACGTTGTTCCTTCGGGAGCGGGCCTCCAAATCTTCATTGCGCCCCGTATCACCTCCAGGACCTTATCCATGCGGAGCAGTTTCTCCTGGGTGTCCCCATGGCCCTCCTCGCATTCGGCAATTCGTGTTTCCATCGCCTCCAGCCTCTCCTCATGTTTATCAACCTTATGCGAAATTCCGTCCAGTCGCTGGGCCATGGAGTCCAGCTTGCCGTCAATCTCCTTGAGAAAGCCCTTCAGGTCGCGAAACATACTCTTCACATCCTCGTCCTGCGTCGGTTCCAGTTGCGTTTCAGGGACCACCGTCTGCGACACCGGGCCAGCGCCCGCGCTCTGGGCCAACTGTCGCTCGAACTGGAGCTTCCGCTGCTTGGCATCTGTTTTCCCCATGGTGCAGGCATGTACTTCAATGTAGGAGGGGGAGGATCCCACAGAATCGCCACAGGCCCCCCGGGTCTCTGCCAAAGCCACGGGTAGCGAAGGCCTACAACCTCACTGTCTCGTGGCCGTGTACCGCGGTTTGCGTCATGCCGATAATAAGGCCAGGCAATCTTCCAGCGCCCCCCGTTCGCGGGCCCGCGGCGGTCTCCTCAGGAAAGCGCCCAACAGCCGTTCCGCAGTCGGGCTAGGCCATCCGGGTCTTGCACCCCCGCGGTCACCACATCCGGGCCAGGCCCGGTCGGGCCACTCCGCGCAGGTCACGGATCTTCGGCGCCTACCAGCTAGACGCCCCTTACAGGTACGAGGTATGCGGGTCGCTCTCTCAGGGTGTCGCAGTCAGCAGCCTCGCCGACAGGAAAGCCGGGGGAGCAATCGGCGCCGAACCGGCATCCGCAGCACCGCAGGCACACAGATAGCGCTGTCGTTATGCAGGCCGTCCCATGTCATCCGGGATCACCCTCCGGTCACTGAGGGCAGCGAGGGCAGGAGAGGCATCCCTAAGCGTTCAAACGCGGCGTCCCCACCGCGCGTGCCCGTCCGCGGCCTGCGACCGGGGACTCGCGTAGCAGCAGACGCCGTCAGGGGCGGCGCCGTCCGGCAGCAGGGTCGAGACGGAGTCGCCGCTCCGGATAGCCGTAACCGATCTCGGTCAGAAAGGCATCAGTCGATTGCTCTTCGGCCAGGCAGCTCCCGCCGCAGCTTAGCGGCGCAAATTATAAGGCATACACCGGATGGGCTGACGGATTCGGCGTTCGGCCGGCAGAGCCCCGTTACACGGCGGCCATCTTGCAGCTCGGCTCGGCCACGCCCCCAAGTAAATTGTTGGTTAATTAATATCAAGTAGAAACTTACAAAAGAAATCCAGAAACGAACCATGTGACGTGCTAAAATAGCTATATGGTGCTCTTTAATTTATAGAATGAGCAATTGTGCACATATACAAAACTGCCGTTAAATGCTTAAAGGATAAAATTAGAAACACATTCAATAGATATAAATCAGGCCCCAAAAATGAAATTATCTATTTTTGCAAAAGTAAATAAATTTACAGCATTTTCCTTAGATGCATTGTATTAGATGTTCACAGGCAAAATTTTCAGCTGCAGTATATTTGATAGAAATGTTCATTCAGCCAGCACCTTCCCAGTTGAACACGGGTGGAATTTTGCAGAACCGTCCTTTTAAATGAAAGTGGCGCAAAAATGTGACGCGTTAAAAGTTGTGCTTATGCGCTTAGGCGTGTGAGTTAATGTGTCCAAAATGATAGGCAAGAGATGCAGCTTGTTTTTTATACATGGAATTATCACAAAAACGAATAATTGGGATTTTTTAAAAAGAAAATTATTAATCATGGAAAAATTATTTTTAAAAAAAATAAGTGCTTTTCAAAATCGTTTTTTGATATTTATAAAGCTTAATACTCATACTATGACCTCCTAGCATTAAAATTTGATTTAAGTTGTGTTGCATCACTAAAATGACAAGCATTCGCGTGTACAATTTTCCCTTGGCGCAGGCGCAAACAAGCTCATTTCTATAAAGTATAAGTTATTATTTCCAATGCCTGACTCATGGGTTATGTAATAAACATTCTGGTAATGCATATTATGCAAAAAAATTGTAGGATATTCATTTTTTAATGCCAAAAAAATTAAAGTCGAATTTGGGTAGAAAACACTGTTTAAACTGCATTTTCTTCCATTCAGAATACTTTTTAAAGTGTCTCAGACTTCAGTAAATGCATACGTGTAGGTTTGATATATATTTACAGGTTGTGCCTTCTTATGATTCAATGAGTCAATGTGCCAGTACAAAGGCTTGTTTTAATATCAGGGTTGAAGGTTCTAACTTTAGCTGTGTCTGTCACGATACTACTGAACACGCTATGAAAAACAGGACCTTTTTAAAACTTGGAGAAATTAAATAAAATATGGTGCCGCAACCCGCAACTATTTGATGTTAATAAAAAACGGCCTTAATGGAGTTAGCACCCACATAGAGAAAGAGAAATGGAGAATTCTTTTTTGATGAAGGAAAAAGAGGATGTTTGTGAGCAGGTACGTGATGAAGTCAGTAATGATAGAGGGGTGGAGAAATGTAGAATTACGGTTATAGGAACTAGGTAATACGTAGGAAGGAGAAGAACAATTGGGAAAATAGAATGCCGTGGAGGGAAGAGAGATGATGAAGGGGAGTAATAAAGACATGAAGAGTAGCGTGAGGAAGGTTGTATTGACGAAGGGAATAAAAAGGAATGTGGTATCGGTTTGAGTAAGTGGGAGGGGAAAGATGAGATTGCAAGTTCTAGCAGTAGGGGTGAAAATATTGTAATTACCTAACGGGAGGCACTGAGTTTCATATGCTAATATGAAAGCGACGAACAGAGCTTGAATAAAGGCAAATGACTAAATGATGAAGAAAATATCAAAACTCATTGCGAATGCAATTCGCAGTGCCAGTGGACTGGGGCAGAAAGTGGTCCCAATTGCTGGAGTTCAGTCTAACTTTAGCTGGGCCTACTGAGACGTTCATTCATTTAAGGTTGTTGAAATGTGTACTATTACATAGGATTGTAACAAGGATTTATTCTAAAAAGTGGTATGTGTGTTATTAAGTTTCGTGAATTATTCACAGTAAATGTAGTTTAATCTGGGAATAGAGATAATTTTTTTTTTAGCGCCTAAAAAGGAGAAATTATTTTTCAAAATAGAGTGAATTATTGCAAGTTAGGAGGAATTAGGAAGGCCTTCTGGCTTTGACAAATTCAGAGTGGCAGAAGCCGGGGGCTAAGGAGAGCTGCAGAGGCTGGCTCAAGTTACGCTGCTGAGATGCTATCTTTGGTTTTCCCGGTGGAATGCAGAATGACCTTGCTACACGGGCCTCTGAAGGTGGGGTTTCTGGTTTCTCCACAAGAACATCAATAAAACTAAAGAAATTAATTCCAAAGGGAAAATATAGAAAAAGGGGTTTCTTTAAAAGCCCAAACATCGTGTTAAATACTTTGCAGAACTGATACATTTGTGTCTCGCTCTAAAATAAATGAAGATAAAATAATGTCTGCTAGTTACTGTTATTTAACAGAAAACGAAGTGTTGCATTAAGTCTTAGACAGACAATAAAATGCAGCCCCTTTTCTAAACATTTTGAAAGCTACATGCCTCAGTTAAAGCGATTTTACTAATCGAGGATTATTTTTTCACAGTGGAAATTGTAGGTGCCAAATTAATATGAAGTGTCAGTGTAAAGATTTTTACTTTTAGAAAGGTAAAACTTAAGTGGCTGGATGTTGCAAGGACTGAAAAGGGGGTACAGTTAAGTAATGGCAATTTATTTTTGTGTATTTGGTCCTATCATGAATTGTTCTTGCTGGTCCTGTATGTTAGAAGAGAGACAGTAACGTTATATTTGACAGCAGATTTCCATTGCCTGGTGATCTTCTGTCAAAAAGGAGGGTAAGGATTTTAAACCTGACAAATTATACAGGCCCAAATATTGGGTTTTGGGCTGCAGGTTTACAGTGCATAAAAGTACTTGACATGGTGTTGTGTGTCACCGCTTATTTACATATGCTATTGTTTTGTCTATGCTTTTTGTGCTTGATATACAGCAAGTATATCTGATGGCTTAACGTTTTGTGCGTTCTTATTATTTTTTGCATGTTTTCGTTGTTTTTGTTGCTCCTTTTGATACTATTACAAGTTTACCTGTGTTGTGAGGGGATGGTCATGACGATGCCCATCGCTACGCAACAGTTGGTTGAACTTGTTCTGGTTACTAAATTCCACAGCTAATGATATTTCATGCTGTGAACATGAGAGAGAACACTTCACCAGTGCATGTCTAAATTGGCTATAATGGTATTACAGAAAACTAAGAGATCTACAGGATCGAAGTGTGTCACCTGCAGTTAGTCACTTACTGCCCTTTCCCTTAATGGAACAGGCAGCCTTACATTTATGTATCCTTGATTGGACCTAAGGATGAAATTATAGATCTGTGACTCAAGGTGGCCTAATTTCTATATTACATTAGTTAATGATGTTTTGCTTCCTAAGTAGCCTATGGCTTTTGTTCCTTAAAAGAAAACTAGGTTTTCATTTTTCCCTGAAGAAGGAACTGGAACATTACCTAAGAGTACCGTATATGGTGTAGTCACCAGCGGTAGAGTTAAAATGTATGTAACTTTGGCCTTTTGTGCATCACCCGTACTCTTGGTGTAGTGTCACATGCCTGACTATCACCCAAGTAAATTCTTGTCCTTCCTATAGATTTTTATTTTTTATTGCTTTTGTTGCTTCTTCCCTGACCGATGTCGCATCATGCTTAGTTATTGGGGATTTTAGTTGTGTCCTAGTTCCAATTCCCTTTTCCGTATTCCTTTCACCAGTCAGCCCATTTATTATTGTAGGTGTATTGTTCAGGTACACACTTCCAGACTGCAGTGATGCACCAGGAACCTCCATATTATGTATAATCCCCTCTTGTATGACCAGACTGGTTTTCAAGAATTGTCCCTAGGCCTGCTTCAATGTTTTCCAGCCTGACTGTCAAGTATATTATATTATAGTAAGACAAGTTTTCCATCCCGATAGGAGATAACTTACGTTTACCTTTTTTGAACATGACGAATTTTCAATGTCTATTTTTTAATGTGGTTTTTACCCTTTTTGTTCCTGCTGCTTTAATTTTCGGTGGGATCAGAAGTTTCTAATCATGCAAATATCAGGACCCTCTAGTTCTTGTCTTTTGTTTTCATATCTGACTATTAGCCTGTGTATTGCCTAGTGCACCTGATGTGAAAGGTTTCTACATGCCTATGATAATCTGTACCATGTGATTTCTCTATTGAGATGTCCTAGATAAGGAATTTAGAAACACTTATATGTAATCATTGAAAAAAAAAATGTGTTTGCCCTATTAGACAATGCCACCATATGTGAAGACATCCATTTAGATAGAATTCTCGTGTAGTTATCTACCCTTAGATGATGGAGGCTCTCACACGGAAACCCAATTGAAAAGCTTAGAGGCACTGTTTTGCCTACTGCCTTTTTATTTGTATTGCTTCCTGAGAAAGACAGTGTATTCTAGACGAAAATTGTCCCATGGCGTGTGGCCACTCCTTTGGAAAATCACAGGCCACCTGTTTACAGTCCCCTTGTTATACAACGAACTGTTTAAAGCATCACACTTGCTTCATCAGAAGGCGTTCAACATCAGAAAAGAAGGAGGAGCTGGTTTTGCCACAGAACCAGAATTCCAGTGCAAAAGAGCGCCTGTCATGTGCTGGTAACCTCTGACAGTGTGCAGTCCCTTGAGCCCCTTGGCCTGAGTTTTTGGCCACACCCCCCCCCCCTCTTTTCCTTTGCTTCAATGGAAGTGCAGTGCACCGGCGGATCCAAGATTGACAGAAGGCACTACATTCCAGTGCCCATGGAAGAGCAGCCTGAGCGTCCTCTGACACTGAATGACGAGTGTTGGAGTCTGAGAATGGTCCCGAATCTGCACGAGATGACCTGTGCCCTTGATCAATGGAGAGCACACTACCTGTAGTGCCTGCCGCAAAGGAAAAATACTGGCGCACTGCCTTGAGACATTGAGACTTTTTCGAGTGAGCTGTGGGTGTTTGCCAGGAGGGCACTCCAACTAAGCAGTACTTTTCTCATGAAAGGCTTGAATGAAGAGGCCCAGGCAAAAGAAAACAACAGAAGAAGATTTGATGGACAATAGAAGCCTGCCAGAGAGGCTTTTTGAACGGACTCTGGGCATAGGTGGTTTCACAAGAGGTTTCCGTGTGATTGTATAGACTAGGTGTTAGAAGACTGTTTGTTTTGCTGGCATTGTCTAGTATAAGCAGAATAAAATCCATTTTCTGTGGAAGAGTACCCCCTTTTCACCTCAGAGCATTGATGAGGGTCACCACTGTTTCACCTGAACATACAAAATGTATAGGAGCCCTAAAATGTTACTAAATAATTTTAGGATTTGCTTTTTGCTCAGGGTTGTAGACAATTATTATTTCATTTGTAATAGTGGTCGCTACTTTCTCCCGTTGTCTATATATTCTTAATAACGTGTTTTCTAGTGTTTTTTTAAACATGACGTTGTCATTTATGGGTGGGATTGATTTTCTCTACTCAATTGACTTCTGCACCCTCTTCCCAACCTATGTCTTTCCCTACCACTGTTTCTTTGCACTCTTTTCACCCTTTTCCTGAACATGAGCAGGTTAAAAGATCAGAATTCGTAAGCAATTCTTTTGTACAGCTTCTGCATCGACACTAGTTAGTAGTCAACATCACTAATTGTTGGGGGTGTGATCTTATGCCACCTAGATAGAGGTATTCCTTATTTTGTCCTGCCATATGTGGCCTTTGTGCTACTACATGTGTAAGGAGACGTGCCCCGTGAGAGTCGCTAAGTAATAGGATGATGCTACAGCAACATCTCCATGACTTCATGTCTGTAGACCTGGACTCGGATTGATGAGAGTATAGTTATTGCCTATGTAAGGGCAAAAGGAGGGTCTGTCGTACTTTAAAATTTGGGACCGCGTAGGAGGTAGGGCCCTACCCCTGTCTATCCCGGTATTAGCGAACCGCGAATGGTCAATGCGGTATGTACAAGTGCTTTGTGTAACGTTTTAGCTATGAATGCACTATGTATACGTTATTATACATTGACTCCGTGGGTTCCATCTTGGAGGGGTGGCCATCTTATAGTTGCCCTCACATAGGCTACACTTTACTTTGACTTCTCTGTGACCTGTGCAAACTGACTCCACTGCCCGAGGTCAGCCCTGTCCGGCCGGTTCCTTTTACTGCGGCCAAATGGGATTAGCATCAGGGCCCGAGGCATCATAAATTCCTTCTTCCCACACGAACCCTGACTAATCTCTTTCACACCTGACTCTTCCTGCTTTATGGCTTGTTTTACAAACAGGAGGTGCCCGTGTTTATTGGGGCCTGCTGATATCTGATGAGGGATCTGAGCCTTGCTGGGTAAATAATTGCGGGCTGGCTGAACTGAAATGTGGGATTGTAATCATGACTCTGCTTGTTCTTTGAAGTAAAATATGTGAATGACCAACTGTAAGAGAAGGGCGGTGTTGCCCAGAGCGTAACATTCTCCATAAAAGAGGAGACTGGTTTCTGTTCTGGAGACTGCCTCATTCAGTTGCTTTGGCTTCTGTGCGACGTAGTCTCACTCATTTGAGTTTAATAAAGATGTCTTTTCATATTTCAGCTTCTGTTGCCAAGTTCTTTGTTATATTATCAAGATATGCAGAATTTTATAATACCACATCAGGAAGTACTCGAAGTCATAGGGTGCTACCCCTAGCACCTCTGGGGTCTCAAAAATTGGAGTACTTCAGGGAGAGGGAGAGAGAAGAAAGAGAGAAGAAAGAGAGAAGAAAGAGAGAAGAAAGAGAGAAGAAAGAGAGAAGAAAGAGAGAAGAAAGAGAGAAGAAAGAGAGAAGAAAGAGAGAAGAAAGAGAAGAAAGAGAGAAGAAAGAGAAAGAGAGAGACAGAGACAGAGAGACAGAGACAGAGAGACAGAGACAGAGAGACAGAGAGACAGAGAGACAGAGACAGAGAGACAGAGAGACAGAGACAGAGACAGAGACAGAGACAGAGACAGAGACAGAGACAGAGACTCTCTCTCTCTCCTGACGTTCACCAGAAAGCAGTTATAGTAAGGACCATCATTTCCATAGGAAAAGCATTTTTGGACTTGCCTTTATCTTGGGCGTTTCTTCACAAATCTGTACGAACTTTTCCCAAAATAGTGGTGTGCCGGTGATTCTTGTTGAGCATAGAAAGTTTCGGTTCGACCCGTCAAGCGGGGGACTAGAAAAGGGGGACAAGGGGGGGGGGGGGGTGTTCTTGTTTTCCAATGTTAACTTCAATAGAAATTTTAGAAATGACTACAGCCCGAACGGCTGGACAGAATATCACAAAATTTGGCAGAAAGGTAGCTCTTAGTCCAGAAAGAACCCTTTTTGTTGTTTGATGTGAATCCGTTCAGTAGTTTTTGACTTATTAAAAAAAAATCCAAATTTGTATATATAGGGATGCGGATCCTCCTAGGTTCCGACAGTCCCATGCTCAGATCTGATTGGCTGCCAACATTTCAATCAGGAAGTGTAGGTAGCCATCTAGGGACTCTGCTTCAGCAGACTCCCACAAAAAAGTAAAAAGAAAAAATGAAAAGGGGGCAGGGTATGAATAGCCTGACCCCTTAGCTGTGGACTTTGCTGCGGAAACGAGATGAAGCCGTGCATCCAGGGCAAAAAATAAACAAACAGGTGTGGGCTCCTGTGCTTGTTTTGAATTGAACCCCCAGGTGGGCAGGTCCCGGGGGCATTTTTCTTTTTAAAAAATGGAGGGGGTGCACGGAGCCCCCCTCCTAAGGCTCATTGAGGCCCGGGAACCACCACTTCCCCATTACCTCATTTAAAGAAGAGGAAGGTGGAGCACGGGCCCCCCTCCTCGGGCTATGTCAGCCCCAGGGGCTACCAATTCCATGGAACAAACATTGTTGGGGGTACCACGCGGGCCCCCCTTCCATCCTGAGCACTGGTGACCACCACCACCTCCACGGGCTAAATATCTCAGAATGGAGGGGGGGGGGGGGCAGAACTGGACCCCGGCCCCAGAGGCCACAACCTACCTGAGACCACATATTTTGTGAGAGAATGGGAGAGGGGGGGTGGTTCAGGGCGTAGTCCGAAAACTTTCCAAAAATGTGGCAGGATTTCATTCAAGACTGACGGAGGTTGAAGATCGAATACTGACAAATGAAGCGGAAGCTGTGGTAACTCAGGAGAAAGTGGAAGCCCATGAAGCTGAACTGAAAGACACTAGATGGAAGCTGGAGGAGATGGAAAATCGCCTTCGCCGCAACAACCTCCGTGTACTAGGAATTCCTGAAAAAATTGAGGGCAATGACATACGCTCTTTTATTATCCAGTTATTCAAGGATACACTCCCTGAGCTTTCTTCCTGGAATTGGGACCTGGAAATTCAACGTGTCCACAGAATCCCATTCACTACAAGGGCCCCATCACAAAGGGGGTATCCCCGTGCAGTTCTGGTGTACTTTGGAAACTTTTTGCTCCGTCAGGCCATTGCCGAGAAAGCAAGACCTGAAGCTCGGCGTAGTAGAGACACTATTTCTTATTTTGTGAGGCCTGATTATTGCCACACCACGGTAGAGAGGAGATGGCGTCTTCGCCAATTGATTAAACCTTTTCAGGAAAAAAAAGCTCAGGCATATCTTAATAATCCTGCTAAGCTTAAAGTTATCCATAGCGGCCAAACTAAATTTTTTTCATCAGAAATTAAAGCCAAGGAGTTTTTGGATAGCTTGACCTGAAACCTTAAACCATATTTTTTTTGCTTACTTGCTTACTAGGTAACGGTAGGAAAACGTCCTTATCTGCTCTTTTGCTCGCTCTTGTTTTTCTGTTTCCCAATTCATTGGAAAAACCTGACTTTTCGCACTTCTTTTGTTTTGATAGGGGTTTCCCCAAGTGCAGTAATGTTATGCTTTATGGTATGGTTTTACTAGCTTCATTAGTTTTTTTTTTGCACCTATTCAGTCTCATTGGTTTTTATTGTTTAAGGTTATTCTTTATTGGTACTGGTGAGGGAATGTCTCTCCATCATCATAGACTCCTGGAGTCTAAATGCCTCTGTGGTTGGTGCTTGGGGAGGGTGGGGTAGGGGTAGGGGGGAGGGGTGGGTTGAAAAAGCATAAAAATGAGCAATTTCGCACAAATAAGTTAATGTCGATCTTTTTTTTTATGGAGTACATAATGTATTGTAGCAACAAGAGAGAGTTAGATTATGAATCCTGTTTTGTTTTCTGTTTTCATATATTGTACTATACTCTGACGGTTGGGACTAGGATTCTTTTTTCTAGATGGGGAGACTAAAACTTCGTAGTTGGAATATCGCAGGCCTTAATGACAAAAATAAAAGGGCACAATTATATCAATTATTGCGTCTAGACCCTGTTGATATACTCTGCTTACAGGAAACGCATATCGCAGATTGCGATAAGGATCTGCTAAATATTCCGGGATTTAACGTTATCATAGCCACATCACAAACCTCAAAAACACGAGGAGTTGCTATTCTTGCAAAGCCTTTAATAGGTAACCCTACTCGTACATTGGCCGATAAACACGGAAGATGGGCTATAGTTCAACTCAATTCTGGTCTTATAATTTGCGCAATTTATGGCTCAAATATTGATGACCCTCAACTGTTTGTAGATCTTGAGTTAGAACTGGCCTCTTGGCTTGGCCCGCTAATTATATGCGGAGACTTCAATATTTCTGTAGGGAGGTGTTTTGATACTCAATCACCCTCAAAATATAAAGGACGCAAGCCAAGGGTATATACTGCCCTCTGTCATTTGATGGATAGTTACAATTTATTTGATATTTGGACGCTGAGGAAGAGAAATGACGAGGGATTCACTTATTTTTCATACCCACATAATAAGTATGTTCGAATTGATTATGTTATGTCATCATTAGAGGAACAGTTTCTCCTCGATATAATTAAGTCTCCTAAAACTATCTCGGACCACAACGCACTTACCCTTACCTTTGACTTACCAAGCTTTGAGAAGCCAAGAGCGCAATGGTCCTTTGATAGAAAACTTCTTGTTAACCCCCAATATATAGCCCATATAACATCATGGGCTCAGGAGTTTTTCGATTACAATCAGTTTAGCGCTCCTAGACTGATTGTATGGGACTGTTTTAAAGCAGCACTAAGGGGGGAAACTATTTTGTTTGTGGCTAGGCACAAAAAGGAGGAGGACAATATTAATGGGAATCTAATGTTTACATTGTCTAAACTTGAGACTCATCATGCTGCACAAATTCAATTGGGACTTCCAATTCATGACACTCTCCAAAAAATACTAGTGTTAAAAGCTGAAATTAATAGCACTTTAACCCGAAAAGCTGCTGAACTATATGAAGTTAATAAAAACAAACTATACGAATCAGGAGAGAATGTTGGCAGATATTTAGCACTTCGTACACGCCAAAGGCTAGCTCAGAATAAGATCAAGCGAATTGAATATGAGGGCCAAGAATTTTCCTCCTCACTTGACATCATGGAGGTATTCCGAAAATATTACGAGAAGCTATATCATAACGATAACTTATATACTGATGACGCCATAAAAACACTTTTTAATAGCTGGCTATCGGATCAAGATTTCATTCCATCGATTGATGAGATTATCAAAGAAGATCTCGAAAGGGAAATCTCAATTATTGAGTTGGAGATTGCACTCTCTGATCTTGCAAACGGCAAAGCAGCAGGCCCTGACAAAATCCCGCTTGATTTGTATAAGGTGCTAGGCAAACAAATACTCCCTTATTTATTGGATCTGTTTTTGGGGGTTCAATATCACTCAATCCCACCTGAATCCTGGAAACATACAAATATAGCAATTTTTGCGAAAAAAGGCAAACCTCTGCATCTTCCATCCTCTTATAGACCGATAAGTTTGATAAATTCCGACTCAAAACTTTATGCTAAGATCCTAGCCAATCGGCTGAGCAGGATCGTCGAGCATCTTGTCTCCCCGTGGCAGCATGGGTTTATCCCCGGTAGGGGTACCACGGACCACACCCGGAGGGTTATTACCCTATTTGACATCATGGGATCCACGGGGGGGCAGATGTCGATGATCCTCCTCGATGCCGAGAAGGCATTTGATCGTGTATCTTGGAGTTTTCTCTGGAATGTTTTGGAATCTAACAACTTTGGAAATAAGTTTATATGTGCTGTAAAGGCTCTATATGTAGATCCTAAGGCAAAGATTTCCATTTGTGGTGTTGAGTCGGACTTTATTAAGATACAGAGGGGGACGAGGCAGGGGTGCCCCTGTTCCCCGCTATTATTTGCCCTTTATATTAATCCTTTAATTGTAAAATTGCTTTCTTCCCCCCGTATCCAACCAGTGGATGTTGGAGTGTATTCAACCAAAGTTTTGGCGTATGCCGATGATTTGGCTGTATTAACTACAAATCCTGCTGATGCAGTCCAGGAAATTGAATTAATTACCCAGTCCTTTGGCTCCTTTTCAGGCTATTCCCTCAATAGGGATAAAACTATGATTCTTTGTACAAGTAACACGGCATGGGATAGCCCTCTTAAAGTGAAGCAAGCTACTTATCTAGGTGTCTGCCTCTCTGCTGATATAGGGCAAATTGACCATATTAACTACTCGCCCTTGATTAATAAAATAAAGACTGACCTTAGGAGAGTAGATAATTTACATCTCTCTATAATTGGTAGGGCTAACTACCTAAAAATGAATATCTTTCCAAGGATACTCTATCTGTTCCGAGCAATTCCGATTTTGCCAGGAGGTAGTTTCCTCAAGATCATTGACTCCTCCATGTCTAAGTTTATATGGAGCTTTGGAAAAATTAGAAGAGCCCTACCATTACTGACTCTACCTCAGGAGAGGGGTGGGCTAGCTATCCCCAGTTTAACATTTTATTTATGGGCAACTCTACTACATCAGATGGGCCCTTTACTGAGTTGTAAAACAACTACTCTATTTACTACGGAATCTTATATTCCATCTATCTATGAGCTGAGCCTTGGGACTAAATGCCAAGGCCTATTTTTAAGGCAGGTCGAACCTTCATATTACAAAAAAATCAAGTTAAAGATAATTACAGATGCTTGGAAGGTTTGGAAATTAGTATCTAGACATTTAGATATTCCAAAATTCACAAAATATACTCCCTTATGGCGCAGTGCCATTATCTCTAATATTCTTAACGACTCCACCTCTCGGAGGTGGGAATCTTTGGGCATTAATACAGTGGATGACTTTCTTGGTCAGGAAACCACTTCGTCATTCGGATGGCTGCAGCAGAAATACTCTATTCCCAATACGGACTTTTTGAAATACTTCCAGGTTCTTACAAGTATTCGCAATTGTACCCCCAGAATTAAATTGGATAATATCAATCTTTTTTCTATTATTGGAAAACGCTCTTCTAGAATCGGTACTTTCTACCAACTGCTTATTCAAAATGCTACCGACGATTTAGAACGGGTTGAGCAGGCCTGGGCTATAAGGTTATCCAACCCAAACATTGATATCGACCTTTGCCTGGCCCTTTCCTCTAAACTTTTTATGGCCTCGAACCTCAAAGCTCAATATTATAAAGTTCTTTATAATCTTTATTTCACCCCTGCAAAGTTATTTTCTTGGGGTTTCCGGGATAATGATTTCTGCCCGAGATGCAATCAACCTCAAGCGAATTTAATACACATGCTCGCGGATTGTTCTAAACTAGCTGTATTGAAGACTGCAATTATGGGATTTTGGGCTCAGGTTTTTGGACATGATATCCAAGAATCAGTAACTCTGTACTTAATGGGTCATGATGACTCTCTTGGCCATAGTATTGAAGAACAGCGGGTACTCTTTTTGGGCACTGCTATCTTCCGAATTATTCTTGCGGCTCGATGGAAGGATCCTGAACCACCTACCTTTCAGATGTGGCTTAGCCGTTTTCTAGCAATATATAAACAGGAACTTTCAATTTATAGTTTTAGAGGTAATAAATCTAGACTTTTGGGGACCCAGATATGGGCTCCTATCTCTCAATGGTACTTAAATCAGAGACTTAATGATTTTTCCCCCCCCTGATTTGGATGATGTTACTCTTTTTTCTGCTCTTCTTTTTTTTCTCATTTCTTTTGCTGGTTGTATTGTGTACTTGACTGTATAACAAGACTTTTTTTTGATTGGATATGTATTCATGTATTTTCTGTGCTGAACTTTGCTCAATAAAAAAAAAAAAAAAAAAAAAAAAAAAAGAGAATGGGAGAGGGGCCACATAGGGCCCTGGGGTCCACCACCTCTTGGGAGCTGGTCCTAAAAAGTAAAGGAGGGGTGCCCGTGCGGCCTCCTCTTGGAGCCATTAATGGCCCTGGGTACCACCACGCCCCCAGGACCGGCTCCTGCTATGCCTCGGGGTGCACATCCCCGCGACATAGCTGTTTGCTTTTGCTTGGTGGGAGCTTTAACAACTCCCGCCAAGGAAAAGCTAAGACTCCAGTTCCAGGGGGCGGGTGCTGTCAAAGTGCTACCGCCTGTTGGAAGCGGAGGTTTTATCTCTTTCCCTGCCTGCAAACATGTGGACTTGGAAAGAAGTCAGAAGGAGCTGCCTTTCCAGCAACTCCCTCCGTGCAGCAGCAATGCTGACTACCGCAGGAGGAAGGGAGTCGGCTGCGACCATGGGGGCCATGAGGCTCCCCCTCGGTCCCCATCGTGCACAGTGGGTGCCCGGGTCACCCAGGTGACATGGCCAGGCCCTGGGGATGGGGTCCCCGGGGCCAAAATTGGCCAGGGGAGGGGGTTGCATGACACCCCTCCCCTTTAGATTATAAATATGAGCCCGGGCCTCGGGGGATGGGGTCCTTGGGGTCGAAATTGGCCCGGGGAGGGGGACCGAGCAGCCGTTTCTGTAAATGGTATGGTATAACCTCACTAAACAATTTGAAGCACCCATTTGTCTGAGATGCACGCCATCCAGGCAGGTGTGCTTGATTTTGCTGCCGACCGTTTGCCTGTGAAGGCATATTTAAGGGGTTCGGAGGCGAGGGGGGGGAGGGTCAGTGGACTGGGCTGAGTGCTAGCCTTAAGGCCGATCCGGTTCCATAATGGAGTACAGTATAACGATGAGGTCGGCAATGCCGAGGGGCGTCAACAGCACTGGGAATGGTGCCACTGGAATGGGCTTTGGAGAAGGTCATGATTTGGTGACCAGAGACAATACAGATCCAGGAACGGATAAATAGGGCCCAACTGGCACAGAGGGCAAACCCGCTGGCAGGAATCCAGTGAGTGTACCTGCTGAACCCGGGGGGCCCGAAGGTGCTCCAAACGGCCGGCCCACCGAAACATGAATTCCAAGACCTCAAATCTCCTTCAGCTGGGTTGGTTTCGCTCTGGCTTTGGGAAATGATAGGAGGCACAGAGTGGACCCAGACTCAGGCTCCGCAGTTGGCGTGTGGAAGCAGGGGCTAGTTTTGTGGAGTCAGTCCCCTCGCCTCATTCACAGCCTTGGACTGGTCCGGCAAAGATGAAGAGAGCTTCGACTTCTTGAACTTTCTGCACGACGACTTCAAGCGTGACAATGACTGTCGGGAATGGCTCCGCGGGCCTGGGACCTTACTCTCAAACTGGGACCTGGAGAGGTACGGAGTCCACTGGGATAGGATGCTAAGTGCTTCAGGGAGCGCTCCCAAACTGCCTTATGGCTCATCGCTCTGCAGTTGGGACAGGCCTTGGAGTCATGGCCTGGCTTCTAGGCATCAGAGGCAAACAAGGTGTGGGTCTGTCACAGACAACCGCCTATGACAGGATCCACAGGGTTTAAACCCCACAGGTTTTTAGAGGTCATCCCTATTGCAGACTAGGAGCTTAAGCTCCAATTAATTTCGACAAAAGGTTGAAAAAATAGTCTAAAAAAAATGGACTGATGTAGCTCTCTCCGGATCTGCACTGATGGCGCGGAAAGAAATGAAGTGTCAGCATGCTCAGGTGGTGCCTATATAGGCACAACGCACGTCACTTCGGCGTGGATGGCATAGTGGGGAGCAGATTGATGCCACCTACTGGTGAACAGAGGTACTGCTCACGATTTTCCAGATCCAGTCTGATGCCTAGGGAATATTCTAAAATAAAGTATCTGCAGCTAGAAGTCTATCAGATATAATGGTTGGGTGCACAGCTGAAATTGCTTCTGTTTCTCACTCTCTGGTAAAGTGAGTCATAAGCCATCAGTAATCAAATCTGCAAAATTTTAAGAGGTTTTATAACAAATGACTATTCACTGCAGTACAATTTGTTTCGAAGTTCATGGCCACTTCCTAGACACTACAATGAGCTACCTTTATATCAGGAACTCGTCTTCTTAAATATACAAACAAAGGACCTCATTTAGAGTTTGGTGGACTGGGTACTGTGTCACAAATCAGAATGACTACTGTGTCGGCCGTATCTATTTAGGATCAGGTGGATAGTCATCTTTCCATCAAGGGAAACCTTGCCAGAACTGTTCAACAGAGTAGGGGCTGTCGATGTAAGTTGATCAGGTCTGAACTAATAAAAGCTGATGTACTGTTTTTTTCTTTTCGTGTCCGCTAAAGGAAAAAAAATACAAATGATCCCCACACCCCGAGAGAAAGCTCGAATGGTGGCAGGGTCAGTTGGGTTTTTTGTTTTATAGAGACAAACTACTGTCTTGGGTGTTTGAATTTTTAAAAACAAAAATGTTTACAGAGCAGCCGCATGAAACATGGTTTTGACAGCGGCTCCTGTAAAGGCATATAGAACTCAGTCATAAAGTTGGACATTTTTAAATAAGGAGTGTTGTAATCTGCCAAGGTGGATGAGCTTATTACCCCAGCTCCCTTGGTGGATAGCAGTGCCAAAGCCTGTATGTCACGAGATCTAGGAACAGATGTAAAGACTTGAAAAGGAAATGGTACCTACACTGCAACCATCTGTTCACAGCGTGTACTGCTGTAGTTTCACAAACTGCATAATCCTGCCATCTTAAGTTAGGACTGGTAGTTTGCAAGTTGTTTTTCTTTGAAGGTGTTTTCAGAGACGAAACCTGTTGTGATTCCACCTTAAGTTCACAAGTCCACAATGCAACAGGAAAGAGACTCCAACCTCAGAATGTTTTCAGCTCAGTTAGTGAGTAGTGTCAGTGGAATATAATGTTGAAGACGAAGATAGCATGAACTGTGCATTGCAGAACCAAACGAAGTTGAAAGGAAAACATCTGTGATCAGCACTGGCTTCCATAATGGAAGGTGGGCAAATGTGAATCTACAGCACCACACTCCAAAAACAGAAGATTACAAGTTAAGTATATTTTCTATCTGTAGCATGTGAAACTGTAGATACACATGCTGTGCACAGACTGCAAAGCTGTTTCTCCCCCAAAGTGGTGGCTAGTGAGTAGATGATGCAGATGTTTAGAACAAGGTACTTAATACATTCTCGCTAACTAAAGCCTGCTAGTGGGCTTGAAGAACAACTTACTTACCTTCGGTAACGATGTATCTGTGAGAAACATTAGTTAGTTAGATTCCTCACCTTAGAATATCCCCAGGCTGGATCCGGAAAGTTTTTCGTCAGCAATACCCCTGCGCATCGCTAGGCGTCGTCTGCGGCTCCGCGTCCGTCGTCGTGCTGACGTCAGTTCTTGTACATAGCTTTCCACGCCAGGAACGCAGAGCCATGCAAGAGACCAACACTGGTGCCCAAAAATTCTAGGGCTCTGAAAGGGGATAACCTCAACCCTAGATATCGGTTCGTAGAACGGGGAGGATGGGTGAGTCGGTGAGGAATCTAACTAACTAATGTTTCTCACAGATACATAGTTTCCGAAGGTAAGTAACTTGTTCATCTGAAAGAAACGAGTTAGTAAGATTCCTCACCTTAGAATAGATACCCCAGCAATACCAACCCCGGTGGTGGGTCTGCGAACCAAGATCACACCAGAAAGTCCTGGAGAACAGAACGGCCAAAGAAGCCGTCTCTCCGGACTTGGCTGTCCAGGCAATAATGCTTGGCAAACGTGTGCAGCGAGGCCCACGTTGCTGCCTGACAGATGTCCTGCAAGGAGACTCCCCGACCCAGGGCAGTGGAAGCCGCAGTGGCCCGAGTAGAATGGGCTCTCAGCCCTACAGGAGGTTCCTTTTTAGCTAAGGAGTAACATGCCTTGATACACAAAACGACCCACCGAGAGATGGTCCGTTTGTGCACCGCTCGTCCCTTCTTAGCAACCACGTAGCCGACAAAGAGTTGGCCGTCCACCCGGAACTGCTCGGTGCGATCCAAATAGAAGGACAGCGCCCGTTTTGGGTCCAGACGGTGGAGGCGCTCTTCCTCTTTCGAGGGATGCGGAGGCGGAAAGAAGGTGGGCAACGTGACAGACTGCCCAATGTAAAAGGCAAATGCAAAAACAACAGTTGATGGACAGAATGCAGAACAATGTCATACATTCACCCCAGTACAGAGATCTGGGCCTAAATCCATCGTTTTTTTGCTCACCATGCCATTCCAGTTTGAACCCAGTCATATGCAAATCAGTCTTGACCCTGTACCTCATGGGAACAGTCCAGCCCGAACTGCCAAGCCAGGACCTCCCTGGACTGGAACCAAGCATCCTAGGACCAGTTTCGGGGTTTCACCCCTCTTCAGGCAGGATAGCTTGATTCCAGCGGCATGGAGAGCACGGGACTCACGTCTGAGCATACCCGTCCCACTCGGGGTGACAAATGCAAAAACAACAGTTGATGGACAGAATGCAGAACAATGTCATACATTCACCCCAGTACAGAGATCTGGGTCTAAATCCATCGTTTTTTGCTCACCATGCCATTCCAGTTTGAACCCAGCCATATGCAAATCAGTCTTGACACTGTGCCTCATGGGAACAGTCCAGCCCGAACTGCCAAGCCAGGTCCTCCCTGGAATGTGAAAGGCAGTCACAACCTTAGGAAGGAAAGAAGGACGAGTTCAGAGAACAACTTTGTCCGGATGGACAGAAAGGGAAGGATGCTTAGAAGAGAGAGCCTGGAGCTCACTCACCCTTCTAGCAGAGGTGATGGCCACCAGGAAAGCAGTTTTGAGCATCAAAAGACGAAGAGGACAATTATGAAGTGGCACAAAAGGGAGCACACATCAGAAACGTCAAGACCAGATTCAAATCCCACTGAGGCATTACGAAAGGAACAGGAGGAAACATGTAAGTAATGCCCTTAAGAAAGCGAGAGACAACAGGGGATTTGAAAAGAGAAGGTTGATCAGGAAGCCGTAAGAAAGCAGAGATAGCAGAAAGATAACCTTTCAGGGTGCCCAGAGCAGAGCCCTGCTGGGCTAAAGAAAGAAGAAAGAGGAGAACCTCAGAAAGAGGGGCGGAAAGGGGATCCACAGCCTTTGCTGTGCACCATGCCACAAATTTGTTCCACCGGCAGGCGTATACCGATTTTGTAGAGGGACGCCTAGCTGCCAGAATAACATCACAGACTTCAGGATGCAAGTCAAATGGCATCAACTGCCGCCGCTCAATCTCCACGCATGGAGGTGGAGACTGGACAGGTTCGGGTGGAGGACCGTCCCCTGCTGCTGCGACAGAAGGTCCTCCTGAAGAGGCAGTCGGATCGGGGGATCGATGGACATACTGAGTAGCTCGGGATACCAGTACCTTCTTGCCCAATCCGGAGCCACAAGGATGACTTGGACCCGGTCGCGCCTGATCTTCTTCAGAACTCAGGGCAGAAGTGGTATAGGCGGAAAGGCATACAATAGACCGCAACTCGACTCGCGACGAAAGGCGTCCCGGAGCGAGTGCCGCCTTGGAAACTCCAACGCGCAGAACTGCTGACATTGCACGTTCTCTTCGGTGGCGAATAGATCTAACCAAGGCTCTACCCACTGCCGAAAGAGGCCTTGCGCCACGTCCGAGTTGAGACGCCACTCGTGATCCATCATGCACCGGCGGCGGAGTTCGTCTGCTCTGGCGTTGAGAGAGCCCGCCAGATGTTGAACCACCAGGGTGATGCCCTGATGTTCCAGCCATGTCCAGAGGCGCAGAGCCTCCTGACAAAGGGTCCACGACCCCACCATGCCCTTTTGTTGCAATACCACATGGCGGTGGTGTTGTCCGTGAAGACCTGCACTACACTTCCCCGAACAGAGGGAAGGAATGCCTTCGGTGCAAGCCGGATCGCCCGCAGCTCCAATAGGTTGATATGGAGTCGGGACTCCGCCGGAGACCAGAGGCCTCTGATCTCCGCCTCTCCCATGTGGCCCCCCCATCCCAGGAGGGACGCATCCGTCACTACTACGTGCTCCGGTTGGGGTAGGGAGAGGGATCTGCCACTGACCCAATCGCGGTCCGTGAGCCACAACTGCAGCTGCTTTGCAGTGACCTCCGAGATCAAGACACAGTCGGACAGGTTGCCCCGATGCTGGGCCCACTGAAACTTCAGGTCCCACTGCAGTGCCCGCATCAGCCACCTGGCGTGATGTACCAGCAGAATGCAGGAGGCCATCAGACCCAGAAGCCGCAGCACCAACCTGACCGAAACCCAGGATAGAGGCCGGAAGATGGGAATCGGGGCCTGAATATCCCGGACCCGCTGTTCCGGAGGATAAGCCCGGAACTGCTCCGAGTCCAGAACCGCTCCGATGAAGAGGAGCTTCTGAGAGGGACTCAGATGCGACTTCGGCACATTGATGGTGAACCCCAGCGAATGCAGGAGGTCGACCGTAGTCTGGAGGTGGGAGACGACTGCCTGGGGCGAGCACGCCTTCAACAACCAGTCGTCGAGATAGGGGAAGACTGGAACCCCTAATCTGCGACCAACGCCATCACTTTTGTGAACACCCAAGGGGCACTGGTGAGGCCGAAGGGGAGCACGGTAAACTGAAAGTGCTCCTAGCCCACCGTGAACCGCAGGTAACGCCGGTGGGACGGCAGGACGGGAATGTGAAAATAAGCGTCCTGCAAGTCCAACACTACCATCCAGTCTCCAGGGTAGAGGACAGCCCAGAACCAGAGCTAAAGTGAGCATCTTGAACCGTTCCTTCCGGAGGAAGACGTTGACGCTCCTGAGGTCCAAGATAGGGCGCAGGCCCCCTTTGCCCTTCTTGGGAACCAGAAAGTAGTGGGAATAGCAACCACGACCTACTTCTGGACCAGGTACGCGCTCGATGGCCCCCTTGGCCAAGAGGGCCGTAACTTCCTCCCGCAGAAGATTCAAGTAATCCCCCGACATACGGTGGTACTGCGGTGGCATGGCTGGAGGGGTCGTCTCGAAGGGGAGGGAGTAGCCCCTTCGGACGATTTGCAGCACCCACCTGTCTGACGTGATGGAACGCCAGTGGAGCAGGTGATGGTGAACTCTGCCTCCCACTGGCGTGGAATGGGCCTGAAAGCACGGACTAGGAGGGCTTTGAGGCGGATGCTGCCGGGGTAGATGTGGACTGACCGGCACGTTGATCCCCAGTACCGCCTCGGCAGAATCCACGTCCGCGACCGGGTGCAGGTTGGGTCTGCGGCCGGTGGCTAGGCGGACGTGAGGGGGCGCCCCTTCCTTGGCTACGAAAGGGACGAAAAGCGTAAGTTTGCGGGCGCGGGGCCGAGAGGCCCAAGGACTTGGCCGTAGCCCGGGAGTCCTTGAAGCGCACCAGCGCACTAGCCGCCAAAACGGCGACTGCCATCAAAGGGCATATCCATGAGGGTGCTCTGGACATCCCCCGAGAAAGACGTAGACCGCAGCCAGGCGTGTCGGCGAAGAGTCAACGTGGTTGACATCGCCCTAACCAGCGAGTCCGTAGTGTCTAGTCCACATCGGATAGCATGTCGCGCTGCATCCCACCCGTCGGCAAGAGCCTGGGGGAGCCGTGTCCGGGCCTCCTCCGGACACTGGGGCAGCACGTCTTCCACCGTATCCCACAGGGAGTGAGAGTAACGGTCCAAGAGGCAAGCGGTATTCAAAGACCGCAGTCCCAAACTAAGGGAAGAGAACAGCTTCTTACCGAACTGTTCAAGCCTCTTGGATTCCCGATCCGGGGGATCGGACGGGAAGTAGAGGCCTGGATAACCAGGCTCTCGGGTGTGGGGTGTTGGGACAGAAAGCTGGGGTCGCCCGGTGCAGGGCGGTGGTGCCGGGCCACGTTCCGACCCACAGGAGGTACTGTGGAGGGCTTGGACCAAGTGCCCTTCAGAACGTCCACGGGTGCCTCATTAAACTGCAGCAGAGGCTCCGAGGAGCTTGCTGACAGTTGGAGCACTTCAGTGAGGAGGTTAGCCACAGCAGGCAACTCCAGCCCAAGGGCTTCGGCCGCCTTGCGCAGCACCAAGGAAAAAGCAGCACCCTCCTCCGAAGTCACAGTCGGAGGAGAGATGAAGCCAGTGTCGGGGGAGGTGTCCAGACCACTGGCATCCCCCAGCTCATCTGCCCAGTCCTGTGATAAGTTGGCCTGCAAGGCCAGAGGGTCCTCAGACCCCTCCCAGTTGTCACCGTCATCTGATTCCTGGTAGACAGGTGGAATGATCGGAGCCGGGCGAAAGATGAGATTGCCACCCATCGGCGTCGGACGCGGTGCACCGGCAGGCATGGACGGGGGAGCCAGGCCTCTCATGGCCGAGAGGAAGGCACTGATCTCTGCCGGAGTCGCGTCGGTCCCAGGGACCGGCGGGTATGGGGACGGACGCGACTCCTGCGGCTCCGACGGAGCCGCGTGGGTGGTATCACCCAAGCCCTCAGCCGAGTCACGCAACTGGCGAGGGGAGCCCGAAGAGCGATGTCGCCTCTTGGACTTCTTACCATGCTTCGACTTACCCGAAGACTTGGAACCGGACGAGTGATGGTTACTGCGGCTCCGCGACCGGTCCCTCGACCTCCTCCTCGACCGGGACCGTGAACGGCGCGGAGCCGACTGCCGGTACTCCAGGAGCTTGCGGGACCGCTCCCGCCTAGCCTTCGAAGTGAGGGCCCGGCAGTCGAGGCACGACTCAGAATCGTGGTCGGCCCCCAAGCAGAACAGGCACCGGCGATGATGGTCCGTAACCGACATCAGTCGGTGACAGGAGTCGCAGGGTTTGAACCCAGACATCCTACCGGCACCAGAGTCGAGACAACAAGAGACCAAAAGAGTCAAAAAAGTTAAGTAAAAAAATGACTAAGGGGTAAGCTCCTCCCGGATCGGCGCTGTCTGGGGCGGAAAAAAGAAGATCTGACGACAGCGTGCTAGGGCGGCGTTCAAGTACTTCGACAATGTCATCCCGGCGCACGACGCCAACGACGGACACGGAGCCGCAGACGACGCCTAGCCACGCGCAGGGGTATTGCTGACAAAAAACTTTCCGGATCCAGCCTGACGCCTGGGGATATTCTAACTAACGTGTTTCTTTCAGATCCTCCACACAGCAGCATTTAATAAATGTGTGTACAGTTGGCCAAGTGGCAGCTTTATGTCAGCTAAAGGGAGGTTTCCCAAAAAGGTTATTGTGGTGACTTTGTTATATGTGGAATATACTTTTGGCAAAACAGATAGCGTTTGCTAGACTTTGACAAAGCGTGTTTGAAAGAATTTGACAATCCACCTACGAATACCAGCTTTAGAGACGGAAAGCGTATGTGAGGCTTAGCAAATACAACAAACAGTTGCTTTGCTTTGTTTGATGGATTTGGTTTTGTCAATATACTACACAAGTGCCCTCCTAACATCTAATGTATGCAATGCTTATGGAGAATACTTCTTGGCAGCATATCGTACTACAGAGAACATCCCACTTGACAAGGCAGTTTTCTGCACAGCCTTTCCTTTCTGTGCTCCAGAGAATCCTACAAAATAACAAGTTACTAACCATTCATAATGTTCTTTCTGGTGGGTAGTCTATCTAACCGCAGATTCTTCACTTTTAAAATATTCCCAGGCACTAGATTGGATGTGGAAATTTTCTCTGCAGTGCTCCCGTGTGCTGCTGAGTGCAGCCGTGTGGCTCTACCCTGGCTTCTTTCCACCCTAGAAGTGACAGATTTGAGCCACATTTATGTATCTACCCTGCGTGTGACGTCAGTTTTTTGCTGGACTCATTCAGCGCCCTAAAAGAGTACCAGTGTGCAGATCTTTAATTTCAGACCTTTTTGCATGCATTATAGAGCCGACTACACAGAACATAAGTGGGAGCGCAGTGAGAAATCTGCAGTTAAGATAGAATATCCACCAGAAGGAAAATGCTACTTACCAGTATGCATCTGTTCTTGGGATGTAGAGCTGTAGAGTTGTATACTTTAGCATAGATCGCCATCTGGTGTTGGGCTCGGATGTTTGCACTTTGTTTTTGTGGAGGAAGTCTTTGTAGTCATGAGATAGGTGACTCCTCCTTATGAGGATAGTGCACATGGTCATCGACTCCATTGTTTTTCGCCATACAGGGTGATGATGGAGTTAGTAAGAGTAGAAAAAGATGTCCATGTGATGTATCTAAGTAGGATAATACTGCAACAGATACAGGTACCCGGGGTGGTGGGTGGGCAGATACAACTCTACAGCTCTACATGCCAAGAACAGATGCATACTAGTAAGTAGCATTTTACGTTCGAGGCATATGAGCTGTAGATTGGATACTTTAGCATAGACTATAAAGCAGTTTTTCCTCCGTAGGGGTGGCAGCCTGTATCCGTTGCAGTAGTTTCAAAAAGTGTTCTTAATACAGCCTGGCCCACAGTAGCTTGTTGCTTTGCTTGCTTATCTACACAATAGTGTTTAGTAAAAGTATGTGGTGTAGACCAAGTCGCTACTTTGCAGATGTCATCTATAGGGAATTATCCCTAAGAATGCCATAGAAGCCCCTAGTTTGAGTGTGGAATGAGCTCTAGGGGGAATAGTTAATGTTTAGCTTTGAGATTGCATCTTGCAATTCCTGTTTTTGAAATGGGACTGCCTTTGTGAGGTGGGGAGAAAGCTACAAAAAGTTGTTTTGTGTTTCTAAAACTTTTAGTCCTTTCGATGGAGTATAGTATCGCTCTTTTAACGTCTAGCGTGTGGAGAGCGCGTTCTGCCACTGAGTCTGGTTGAGGGAAAAATACTGGCAGTTCAACTGACTGATTGAGGTGAAAGGCAGATACCAATTAAGGCAGAAAGTTTGGACTAAGCCTAAGAACCACTTTACTATGGTGTATTTGTAAAAATGGTTCTTGTATGGTTAATGCTTGGAGTTCACTAACTCTCCTAAGTTATGTGATAGCTATCAGGAAGGCTACTTTCCAAGTAAGGAACTGTAACTGGCATTTGTGCGGAGGTTCAAATGGGGGACCCCTGAGTCTGGTAAAGAACTATATTGAGATTCCATACAGGAGAAGGTGGAACTCTAGGTGGAATTATTCTTTTAAGTCCTTCCATAAACGCTTTGATAGCGGGCACTCTAAACAAGGACAAATGTTGTTTGTTTTGGAGGTAAGCAACAATTGCAGCAACATTTTTTAAGTTTGTTCTTCCACAAGAAGGGGGTCGAATATGCTACTTACCAGTATGCATCTGTTCTTGGCATGTAGGGCTGCTGACATTCATATCTGTGCATAGATCGCCGTCTACTGTTGGGTCCGGATGATTGCACATTGTTGTCCTGGAAGAGTCTTCGAAGTATCACGAGATAGGTGGCTCCTCCCCTGGACTACAGTGCGCATGGGCATCCCCTCCATCCTTAGATTGTTTTTCGCCATTGTGGCATAGATGGAGTGTAATACAGTGAACGATGACCGTGCTAACTGGTAATTACTGAATGCTACAGCTGCTTCAGGCGCCAGTGAGGAGGGTGGGCGATATGAATGTCAGCAGCCCTACATGCCAAGAACAGATGCATACTGGTAAGTAGCATATTCGGTTCGAGGCATGTGGGCTGCTGAATTCATATCTGTGCATAGATTATATAGCAGTCCCTCCATTTAGCGGCGGCTTCCCGTGCCATCTGCAGCAGTCTGAAAAAGAGTTTTGAGAACAGCCTGTCCTACAGCTGCCTGCTGTCTTGAGTGTACATCTACACAGTAGTGCTTGGTAAATGTATGTATAGTGGACCATGTGGCTGCTCTACATATCTGCTCTAAAGGAATATTTCCCAGGAAAGCCATGGAGGCCCCGAACTTTCGTGTAGAGTGGGCTCTTGGAGGAATTGTTAGTGTGCGCTTAGCTTTTTCATAGCAAATCTGTATAAACTTAACTATCCACCTAGCTATTCCTGCTTTGGAAATGGGGTTGCCTTTGTGCTGTGGAGAAAAGGCAACAAACAGTTGTTTTGTTTCCCTGCAATTTTGTGTTCTGTCAATATAGTACAGGAGAGCTCTTTTGATATCAAGTGTGTGGAGCATTCTCTCTGCGACATTCTCAGGATTAGGATAAAAAAACTGGTAGTTCTATGGATTGGTTCATATGGAACTGCGAAATTACTTTGGGCATGAAAGTAGGGTTGGTGCGTAGTACGACCCTGTTGGCATGAACCTGTATAAATGGCTCTTGAATGGTTAGTGCCTGAAGTTCACTAACTCTTCTTAGTGAAGTAATGGCAACCAGGAAAGCTACTTTCCATGTCAGATATTGAATATCACAAGAGTGTAGAGGTTCAAAAGGTGGTCCCATCAGTCTGGTGAGGACCACATTTAGGTTCCAGACTGGTGAAGGAGGGTGTCTTGGAGGAATGACACGTTTGAGTCCCTCCAAGAAAGCTCTGATGGCAGGCACTTTGAACAGTGAGAGGTGCTGCCGGTTCTGAAGGAAAGCTGCCACTGCGGTTAAATGTATACGGATGGAATTGTATGCTAGATTGCATCGTCATAAGTGTAATAGATAACAGATAATGTTTTGCGTGGATGCATCCAGCGGATTGAGGTGATTATTTTTACAATAAATGACAAATCTTTTCCACTTAGCCGCGTAGCAGGCTCTGGTAGTGGGTCTCCGTGCCTCCTTGATGATATTCATACATTCTGGAGGCAAGTTTAGGTAGCCAAATTCTAAGATCTCAGGAGCCAGATCGCCAGGTTCAGCTGTTGCGGATCTGGGTGCTGAATCTCGCCATGGCTCTGCGTTAAAAGCGTGGGTGTTAGCCGTAGTCGTTGATGCGGTACCACGGAGAGTTCCAGAAACATGGTGTACCATGGTTGGCGTGCCCACGTTGGAGCAACCAGGATGAGCGTCATTGAGTGTTGCCTCAGTTTGCGTGCCACCAGCGGTATTAATGGGGCTGGGGGAAAAGCGTACGCAAATCTGCCTGACCAGTTCATCCATATTGCATTGCCCTGCGACTGTGGATGTGGGAACCTGGCGGCAAAGTTTTGGCATTTTGCGTTTTCCCTTGTGGCGAATAGGTCTATCTCTGAATGACCCCACAGTTGGAAGTACGGTTGTAGTACTGACGGATGTATCTCCCACTCGTGTATTTGGTGGCTGTGTCTGCTGAGCAGATCCGCCATCTGGTTGTCCTTGCCCGGGAGGTGTTCCACCATGAGGAAGATGTTCCTCTGAATGGCCCACTTCCACATGCTCTAAGCCAGATGAGAAAACTGTGGAGAGTGTGTCCCTCCCTGCTTTTGTATGTAGTACATGGCGGTCATGTTGTCCGTCCGGATCAACAGGACTTTGTTGCACAAGTGTATTTTAATGCCTTCATTGCAAGGAAGATTGCCATGAGTTCCAGAAGGTTGATGTGCATCCTCCTTTGCTGTGTCGTCCATAGTCCCTGCACTGTGTAATTGAGTACATGAGCTCCCCATCCCTGGAGAGACGCGTCCGCCGTCAGTATGATTTGTGGGACAGGTTCTCGGAACGGTTGGCCCTTGCAAAGGTTTTGTGGATTCCACCAATGCAGAGAGTTGTATGCCCGACCGCTCACCAACACTAGGTCCTTCAATTGTCCGTGAGCCTGATTCCACTGACGTGCCAAGCACTCCTGAAGCGGACGCATATGTAGCCTCGCGTGCGGGACTATGAAGATGCAGGAGGCCATCATGCCTATCAACTGCATAAACACTCGTGCCGGTAGTGAGTGTTGAGGTTTGAACTTTTTTATGAGCAACTGCATGCTGTTGATCCGCACTGAATTGGGCTGTGCCTTGGCTGCCAGAGTGTCTATGGTCGCGCCTAGGTACTGCTGTACGTGGGTGGGTTGAAGGTGGGACAGGGAGAATCCAAGGCTGTGAAGAAGGTGAATGGTGTGGGTCATGTGGTTGGCACACTGCTGGGCCGACTTTCCCTGGATAAGCCAGTCGTCCAGATAAGGATAGACATGTATGTGCTGTCTCCTTAAGTGCGCCGCCACTGTTGCCAGGCACTTGGTGAACACTCTGGGTGCCGTTGTTACTCCGAAAGGGAGGACTTTGAACTGGTAATGTTGATTGAGAACAGTGAACCTGAGATATTTTTTGTGTGATGTGTGCATGGGTATATGGAAATACGCATCTTTGAGATCTAGTGTTGCGAGAAAGTCTCCCTGCTTGAGCAACGGCAGCACCTGTTGCAAGGTGAGCATGTGAAAGTGCTCTGACCGAAGGTAACGGTTTAGAGGTCTTAAATACAGTATGGGTCTGAGAGACCCGTCCATTTTGGTGATTAGAAAATACAGTGAGTACACCCCTGATCCCTGTTCGTCTGCTGGCACGAGTTCTATGGCTCCTTTTTGGAGCATACTGAGAACTTCCTGGTGTAATAAGTGCAAGTGCTCTGCGGACATAGGACGGTGTCTTGGTGGTATGTTTGGTGGAGTGGATGTGAGCTCCAGACAATAACCGTACTGGACAATGTCTCTCACCCACCTGTCTGTAGTGATGGACTTCCAGACCGGCAGGGATTCTTGGAGTCTCCCCCCGTCAGGTGTTAAGTGGTCGGGGGGCAGTGACAAGGCGTCGCTGTTTGTTGGTGGCGGAGGACCTGGAGCTGTTTCCTCGGCCTCTGCCCTTGACGTTGTTTCCACGGTATCCACCTCTGTTATTCTTATTATAGGTGGTCTGTGTACCTTTTTTAGTGTAATGCGACTGTTGGGAGTTCTGGCCTCTAGATGGTCCTCTGTTGGTAGAGCGACGAAAGGACCCACTCCTAAACTGCTGTGATTGCAGAGCCCCCATAGACTTTGCAGTGTCTGTATCTTTCTTGGTCTTTTCTAGGGTGGTGTCAACTTCGGGGCCAAAAAGGGAGTCAGGGTTGACAGGTTGATTGAGTATCGTTGTTTGAATCTCTGGTTTGAATCCTGAGATTCTCAACCAAGCATGCAGTCTTAACATGACGCTGGTGTTAATAGCCCTAGCTGCAGTGTCCGCTATGACAAGAGCGCACTTAATGGAAGCGTTGCTTATGAGCTTCCCTTCTGTAATAAGCGACTCTGCTCCTTCCTTGAACGGATCTGGGAGGTGCTGTAGCAGTGTCTCTAGGGTATCATAATGCGCCCTGTCGTATCGAGCCACAAGTGCCTGAGTGTTGGCAATTCTCCAGATGTTAGCTGCCTGTACAGCAACTCTTTTCCCTGAAGTTTCCAAGACCTTAGACTCCTTGTCAGGGGGAGGAGCATCACCCGTTGTCTGTGAATTGGCTCTCTTCCGAGCATTGGACACCACCAACGAGTCCAAAGGCAACTGTCCTCGTATGTAGGTAGGGTCCACAGGAGCTGGCCTATATTTTTTGTCAATCCTAGGATTTAGTACTCTCGCCCTTGTGGTCTCCTTAAAAATGTCATAAGCCGGTTTTAGGACCCCCTTCAGCATGGGCAGAGTCTTAATAGATCTTTCTGAGGTAGAGAAGGTATCCATCAGAAAATCATCCTCAATAGGATCAGTATGGAGCTGTACATCATGATTTTTAGCTGCTCTCTCAATCAAGGCATTGAAAGCAGCAGTATCCTCAGTAGGAGATGATTTTACCACATATGCCTGCGTGTCTGGAGCGGTATGTGGGTCCCCTGTACCAATATCGTCCACCCAAGGTAGGATTTGATCTTCAGGGTCAGTGTCCACAGGATAAGTGTCCTCAATATCACCAGCATCCCCTGCATCCTCATCAAATTGTGTGGGTGAGAATGACTGAGGCTCCTGGTCATAATAGTGAACATGTTCTACTAGAACTGGTGACGTGGTCCTCTTCTTCTTCAATGGGATTTTGTATGGCTCCATTGATTTCTCTGGCAGTATCTTTCGTTTATATATTGACAGTCTACCAGTCTCCGCATCGATAAACTGCCTTGGCTCCTCATCTTCCTGAGGGACTTAGACAGCTCTCTGCCCCATCGGCACTCTTGTTGGTGCTTCGACAGGTTTCTTCGGGTCGACCCCTTTTTGCGGCTCGAGACCCTTCTTTGCGTCGAACATCTTCGGTCGTACCGCCGGTGGTAGTCCGAATTTTATGTGCGTCGACGCGATGTGAACTGTGCTGACCGTCTTCGGCTGCGGGGGTGCTTTTGCGCTGAGCATGGAAGCCGTGTCGCGGATGCGAAGTAACGACTCCGACACCTTCTTCTTTAGGAGGGGAGACGGGGTTGTTGAGTCGACACGTTCCGTCGATACCCTCTTGGACGTGGCATCTAACCCCGAACCAGACGCCGTGTTCTTGACGCGAGGACCGGGATGGCTCGGCCGTCGCGAGGCGCTCTGTATTTTTGTGCCGACGATCCTCGGCGCCGATTTTTTCGGGTCGGCAACCTTGACCTTGGTTGTCGGCGCCGCCTTCGGCTCGACGTCCCCATGAAGTCTCCGTGCGTCGACTGCCTTCTTTTGTTTGGTCGGCTCCGAGGGCTTCGAGGCCTTGTCGCCGATGAGACTCTTTCACTTTCGGTTTCGAGGTAGGTGCCTGTGCCTTCAGTTTCGATTTCTTTTGATCGAATGATGGCTCTTTCGATACCGATGGCTCTTGGGGGTAGTTCGTAGCCGGGCCTTTATGCGGGGCTGTAGAACGAGAGGAATGATCTTGGGTAAGGCCTTGTGGCGATCCCTCGACCTGAGCATTATCGAGTGTCTCGTTGGGTCCTGTACCGACATATGAGCCTAGCGCAGCTTCTGAGCCATCTTCCTCGGCTCCAAGGGCCTCCTCGTCGTCTCCTACCTCTTCGACGACACCATCTTCCTGTTCGTCTAGTATACGCTCGTCTTCGGCGTCATAGTCGGATTTGCGCTCCGAATCTGGATCCGAGAGCTCCCCCCGAACTTCAAGGTCCACGACCTCCTCATCTTCTGTCCCGAAGATGTTGTCCGGGTTCGGCGTCGCTTTCTGCGCCTCGAGCCGAGCTGCTCGACGAATGCGAAGGGTCTTCTTCGATCGAAACCTGGAACACGCCATACAGGTGGCTTCGTCGTGGTTTGGAGAGAGGCACTTGTTGCACACCGGGTGCACGTCGAAGCGAGCATACTTAGTGTTGCAAAGAGGGCAACGCTTAAAAGGGCTATTCGATGTCTTTGGATCCATTGTTGATGATCTACTCGAGAACGCCCTCGACAAATATACTTGGCGCCGAACGAAAACAATACCGACGAAAGAAAAGGCCTAAATACTCAAAGAGCTAAGATTAGGACATCCGAACCCAATGGCGGAAAAAAACAATCTAAGGATGGAGGGGATGCCCATGTGCACTGTAGTCCAGGGGAGGAGCCACCTATCTCGTGATACTTCGAAGACTCTTCCAGGACAACAATGTGCAATCATCCGGACCCAACACTAGGCGGTGATCTATGCACAAATATGAATTCAGCAGCCCACATGCCTCGAACCAAAGGTTTAACACAGGCCTGAGGCCCCCAACCATTTTTCATAATGAGGAAATAGGAAAGGTAACAGCCCATGTCTTTTTCTGACCCTGGTACTATCTTAATGGTACCCTTAGCGAGCAACAGCCATACTTCCTGTAGCAGAATCGACAGGTAAGATTTTTTTCGGTGTGGGAGGAATATTGTATGGGAAGGAGGGAAAAGATACAATGTAGCCTGCTTGTTCAATCTGTAGGGTCCATCTATATGGCATGACATTGTCAACCCAGGAGAAAGTGCAGGAGCCAGTCTTCCACTGGGAGCGCCGCTAATGTAGTGTGGTGGCTGTTGTTGTAGGGGAAGAAGAGTTGAAGAAATTATGCAATTTCTGGCCTGCACATTGTTTGCCGGTTCCATGCCCACACCTCAAAAGGACAGGGCGCTCTGCTGCATCACAGGCTGGGAAGACCGTCTCTGCCTAGAAATTCAGACCCTTGGAAAAGCCCTTAAATTTACTGAACTGCTGCAGGATTTGCTTAGCAGAACCGTCAGCCCTGAAACACAAGCAGCGGCTCTGCTGTCTTTAAAGCATTTCAAAGCGGAGTCTGCATTCTAAGCAAAGAGGCAAGGTCCATAAAAAGGCATGTCCACTAGTGAAGCCTGTATATCGCCATAAAAACCAGTGAACCTCATCCAGGAATGTCTACGAAAGACAAAACTGGCACAGACCGCCCTGCCAATGGAATCCGTGGTATCAAGATTGTCCAGGATAACCTACTTGGCTGCATCCTGCCCATCATGTATCGTTTGAGCCAGAGAGGCACTATGATCCTCCAGGACTGCCAGAAAGATCTCGCTGGCCATGTCCCAAAGGACATGCCAGTCCAACAAACAGGCTGCGTATTTCGCATCGCAGTGCCAAACTGGCAGAGGAAAACATACGTTTGCCAAAGGAGTCACCAGTTCGGATTCTCTGCACAGACGGATTGTTGGAAATGGTTCACCTTACTGGTCTAGGCCTGTGCTTGGTGAGAATATCCAGGTTACCAAACGCCGTCCTGTCTGGCTGCCTGCCTCTTCGTAGGCAAGCAAAGACAGGGTGTCGACTAGATAACCACTTGTGGATCTGTGAAGAATAAATGGGAGCAAAGGCTCAGAAGTTGTGCTTCAGCTGTAAGATTTCCATCAAAACACTTGTCTTAGACACAATAGAGGGCCACAACTGCGAATAATACACTCACTTTTTTTCTAATTGTGGCCCATGTGGCAAGTTCAGCTTTGTCTGAGAGATATCAAGTCCACTGACATTTTCTAAATGAAGGTTTAGGGCTCCATCAGTTAACAAGTCCTTCTCTCTATCGTCATCAACCGCCTGGTGTATACCCTGCTCTGGCACAGGATCAGAGGAAGAACTTAAAAAAAAGAATGTAGCCCCTGCTGGCAGCTATGACGTGGTAGTGGCACAGGGTTAGAGTCCAGGTGTGGTTGTGCTTTTGTAATCTCATAGTGAAACATTGGTTGAGCGCAAGAGGATGTTGGTTTGGGACCGGACAAGGTTGTCCCCATCTGAACATCCAGTGGCACTGGTGTCAGTGCGGAAAAAAACCTGTGTGGATCTTGGTGCCAGGGTTGAAGTCTGTGCTGGAGTTGCTAAAGGCCCAGTCAAGGGTCCAGAGGGAGTGGACAGTACCAGGAGGGACCTGCCAGCAGTAACCAATACTGGAGGCCCCTGCGATTCCATAGGGCTCAAACGCATGCCAGAGGAAGCTAGAAGCACACTGAAAATTTGAAGCATGCCCTCCTTGAAGGCATCTATCTGCTGCAGGATTGACAAATGCCTGGGAAACTAAAGGCATGTTGGGATCAAATGAGGGATTGACCTCCATGGAATGCAGCTAACATTACAGCACCCTTACACCTTCTCTTCGGAGTCATACTGAAGGGTGGGGTGCAGTTCTCTGTCATTTTGTGCTTGTATTTGGACCTCAACATATTAGAGGAGTTCGAGCAGGAAGTGGAGTTGCTGCAGAGGCAGTCCTATGACCGGACCCAAGATTTGGAGTGGGATGTAAGCAAGGCACCGATTTCTTGTGTTTACTTTGTTGTTTTAAATCGCCTTTGGTTGAATGAGGATGCACTTATCACACAACTTCGAATTGTGTCCTGAGCTCAGGCTTCAAAGGCAAACCAGTATCTGCTTTCTGAAAGTTGCAGCACAGCTTGAATCCTGTCATTTGCGGTGGAAACTTCAGTCCTTGGGACACGGTTGGCTTTCCAGTGACTCCAAACTTCTCCACAAAGTGGAGTTACAGATCCACATAGGAAGGCACTGAGAGATCTAATCTTACATCAACAAGCATGGGTGGTGTTTTTACGAGGCCTCACTCCATCACTTCCAGGGTGGTATGCGGTCAGCGCACTGCCACTTGATGCCACCAGCAGCAAATGGGAGCACAGGTGCAAAACATTTACAGAGCTAGTCTGGGGGATATTTTAAGGTGAGGAATCTGCGCTGAGAACAATCCATCAGCAACCATTGTCCTAACTGTACTGCAGCCATTCTACAAGGGTGCTTTACATGCACTGCATGAACAAAAACACTCAGGTTTTGCAGCTGGAAAAACAAAAGAATATGAAAAGGAACACTGGGCTTCTGCCCTTTACCCGATCTATGTCCCTTATGATCCAAAATATCTTTCATGGAGCTTGAGACTTCTGTGGAGGCTGCTGCCTTCCAAACTCAGTGATCATAGTCTCAGAAATTGAAATACTGCTATTGTAATTTCTTTGAGGGTGATGAAAGGCCCAATGCCCTAGTAGCAGCACAGCTCTGCTTGTAACTTTTCCAATAGCAGCTGGCCACCAAAGTCATGTTTATTAATCAAATCATGGGTGAACACAAGTAAAAACTCTATTGATCTGCCACTGACCACTGTATCGAGCATCAATCCCTTCCCTCAAAAGGTCCTCAAAATGACCATTAGAGTGCTCAAAAAGTTATTGCAGAGCTAGAGCAGCAAACTCCAAAAAGGACAGGTATACCACCAGCAAACAGGTGGCAGTAGAAGATCTGAAAGCTAAACTGTGTGTGTGAGAAAGTGGATAATTAATTGACGTTGTTGTGAGACCTCACCAAGAATAATGTTACTGTTTTGCATAAGGCCTAATTAGGTTATTTAAATTTAAACCTCAGCTTAGTCCTGGGTAGCTGTGGCACAGAGCAGTAAGGCTTAACTAAATAGAAACAAGTGTAAATCATTTATCAGTACCCAAACAGTTAATACGTTGCAAACACAACACAATAGAAATTCCACTCCAATTTATAAAAATAGTATACATTTTAATAAATAGACACCAAAACTTTGCTCAGGGAAACTGATTGTTAAAAGTTTTCAACTCCAACCACGGGTATCTGATCTCGCATGACAGGGAAAAAGTAAGGGTGACTGTGATGGAGCATGGGTGGATACTGTGACCAGGTTCGTCCCGGTGAAAAATGTACTTTCTGAATGTTCTTCCCAGAAGGCTGCCAGCTGACAATTGGGGATTATCTCAGGAAGGGGTACTAGAGGCCATATGCGGGAAAATGCTAAATTTCTAAAAGTAGACAAAAAAGACAGATTTTCAAATGGCTGGGTCCCAAATGAGGTGGCATGATATGTGAAGAAAACAACAAGGTGATGATTCCATTCATCACCTTGTTGATTTTATATGTGATGCCCTAAGTTTGCCAGGTATGCCCAAACATGGGTCCTGGGCTCACTGTGCTACTGGTACCAAGCTATACCAAGCTGAAGAGCAATAAGCAGGACAAAACTGGTCCTAGGTAGCTTGGGTTTCAGTTTAGGGAGGACCTAGTCAGGCAGTTCGGGCTGGACTGTTTCCATGAGGAGCACAGTCAAGACTAATTTGCATATGGCTGGGTACAAACTGAGGTGGCATGGTGGGCAAAAAACAACCAATTTGGATGCGGCACCACGCGATTGCCAATAGCTGAGATTACTTCAAGCATTCCATTCATCACCTTGTTTTAACATTTCTAAATGTGTCATTTTCAAAATAGCAATTTAAAATCTGACTTTACCATCAGATTGGATTTTTAATTCCTTTTGAATCCATTGAATCGTGGCTCTAACTGTTCCCAAAGAAAAGTTATACACTAAAAGTTTGTATAATGTAACCCAGTGTTTTTCTAAGGGAGTGTCAGCCCTGGCACAGTGCAAAACAATTTTTCACTGCAAGGACACGTAAAACATAAGAAGGCATTGAAAACCTTTTAAATACCATGCAGTTTATAACACTTTGGGCCTACCTTAGGGGTGACTTATCAGTATTAAATAGGAAGGTTTCGGCCTGGAAAATGGTTTAATTTTGACGAGTCAATTAGTCAGTTTTAAAACCGCCATTCTAAGCAGCAGTGGCAGGCCTATAGGCGTGTTTTCACATTGTCACTGTAGTGGTGACAATCAGTGCTGCAGTATACTAGTGATATTTAACTTACAGGCCCTGGGTACAAAGAGTACCATGTCCAAGGGACGTATAGGTAAGTTAAATATGCCAATCAGGTATTAGCCAATTGCACCTATACTTTAGGGGTTAGAGCACAAATGGGGCCCTGGACGTCAGCGCACCAGTGTTCAGATTCAGTAAACCAGCACTAAATAGAGCAAAAGGTGGAGTTGATCCTGCAAAAAGTGCTCTCTTCGCAAACACAATCAAATTTTCAGAATCTGTCTGCAGGACTTCAGCGTACTAACAGAAGATGCTAAATCAAACTCTCATGCATTGGACGGCTAGAGAACTATGACATTGTAGAATAATATTTCTTGAAAAATGACCCGGCAACTGTCAGAGTGGAATAGGATTTGGATTATTATTCTTTCTAAGCCCCTTTTGAAGGGAAGAATCTCCTCTGCCAACTGCCTGCCTCTAAATATCCCTACAGGAAATGAAGACTTGTATTTCTGTCTTAGAGATCAATATTCATAATTACAATGGCTTCCTTTTCCATGCACCTCAAAGAGCCAGGTTCAGCAGAAGTAGGCCTTTCTGTCTTCTGTAAATCGATTTGCAGAGACATGTTTAAACGATTCTTATTTGAATCTGAACCAAATAATTCCAACATCTTCCGAAAAGATGCATTTCTAGATAATTTCATGATCTGAGGAAACTCGCTTACCCTAAAAAAATCCTGTCTTTCCCTAAGCAAATAAGAAGATCTGCTCCAGGAAAAGCAGTCAATGTCACATCCAGTGAAGTAGGCAACCACGTACCATTCTTTCGATTAAACACAGAAATGGAAGCAGAATTTGCACTTTACTTGAAACAAATTTCAACATCGACTTCATGGCACACATAACTGATGGCATATGAGAGGAGACTGGAAGCTGGCTGAGGCTTAACAGTGTCCACCAACACCAAAGGCAGTGCCACAACCTCTTTGGAAGCCAGCAAGCAGAAGATGGTACACATGGCTCACAGAGGCAAGTAACTAAGACCTAAGGTACAGGCTACTGTAAAGCTGCAATTTGTGCTGCTAAAACTACTGCAATTGGAAATCTCCCTGAGGTTTACGCTGCGAGGCAAAATATGCTCTGATGGATAGGTACTACGCAAACAAATGATGGACGGAATGCTGAATACATCATACATCCACCCCCAGTCAAGATATCTGGGTTAAATCCGTCGTTCTTTTGCTCACCATCTGGATAGGTAGCCATCCCTTGCTCTCCTCTCTTTTACTATGGTGTAAGCAATTCTTCTTGCATTTTTGGAGACATCTCCCTGAAGAGACTAAGATGTTGAGAAAGACCTTGCACTCAACCCTGGCCTTACATCAAGAAAGGAAATGAGGTGTCTATTTGAGGTCAAAGCAAGTTTTGACTATTACTTCAATGCATTTTGAAGCATCTTCTCACATGTCACATGATACACGGCTGCTATTTCTACAAGAGAACCAAAGGAATGATGGAGGAATATCCACCACTAACATTTGCTTCATACATGTTTTTTATGGCTTCCAGTAGAATGTCATGAACATCTCAAATTCTCAAGACAAAATGACAACTGTAACAAACATCTAATTTCCTCACTTTCAACACAGAAAACACAGGAACTGAGGTCACAGGTGTATGTGGTATCATAAATAACAATTCACACCACTTCAGGTGCATACGCAAGACACCAATGACATTCAATGCCACCTGATGTCAATGAAGGTGACTGGCTTTGAAAACATTTACAAATCTAGTCTGATGTCTGTGAAGGGGTTCATATAATTCATCTTTGTGTATTAATATCCATTAGAATTACATGTTTAAGGATAGGTCTATAATCCCTGCAGAGATGGGTTTGAATTTAAATGATGAAATAGCTTGGCGACATCATAGAATGAATATACTGGTACACCTCTATCTACGACCGAGCAATTTAGTGTTATGCAAGAAAAGGTTATAACTAAAGAAAACATTTCCAATACCTTTAAAAACTAATTTGCTACAATACAAACAACGTAATGAAATAGCTCACCAGGAAATTCTTCCTTAAGGTTAGAGAAGTTGACATTTGCGTAGAGAACAGGTGCAACAGTTGCCATTTCACCTAGTGCTTCTTCTTTTTCCCACTTAAGTGTACTTCGTTGGGCATTAGACATAGTATCCCCTTCCCCCTCCGCAACTGGACCTGGAGGATTCCATGAGTTGTTGTTATCGTTCATTAATGAGCTGAATGGTGGATTCTTGTCCCTGGTAAATCAAACAACACTTTCCATCATAAATATATGTTTTGTATGTTGGATTAAGAGAAAAACTTGCAAACATATATGAAGTCTAATACTTACCACTACTCGCTCTAAAAACATCACATACCATGCATTAAGTCATACTCAATGTCCCAAAACATAGCTGTTGTTCCTTAGAAGAACAGACAGCCAGCCAAAACTAAGCCACTCCCTGAAAAGTACTCGGAATCCTCCTCATCTGTTTTCTATTAGTGGGCTTTCCAACAGCTTTTAAATGACAATCAATTTTTAAAGCAATATTACAAAACAGAAGACAGGCATTCCTACCAAAAACATTAATTAAAAAGACTAACCCGCACCCCCGACTTCATCACCCGAATCCCCTCCCCACCACCACCCGGCTAGAGATCACATATGTGGTTGATCATTCACTTCCCTGTGAAGCAACAGGGGTGTTCCCCAATCTAGGGCAACGTTTGCCATCTACTAGGCCTAGTACCTTTGTCTCTGTGGGCACGAGTTCTCTCGTTACTGGGGTACTCAAGAACAGGCTTCTATTTCATACTAAAACTGGTCCCTTTGTCAATCATATTATAAGTGAACTTCTCATGGCCTGGAAGACTTCAAAGCCCTATGAGTAGGGAGTGGTGTAGGTCCCATCTGCCCAGTCTTGAATGCAAAGGAGAAGTCCTCCGTGGGGATACCAAATAGAATGGTCCTTAGGAAAGTCAGCCTCAGAGATCTGGATTACATTCGACAGCACTGCATCCCAAATGCCGCACAATCTAGGGCATGACCACAAAAAGTGAGTAATGGAGCTGACCTTGCTACAGAAATTCCAACAGGATTGAGACTTTGAGAGCACAATCAAGTGAAGGTGAGCCAAGATGCAGTGCATGCTATACAGTATTTTGCGTAGTAGTTCACACCCCTGGGCATGCCATTAAAAGTTATTGGAGCTAGTAAAGATCATTCCTGTTGCTTCTGGTCTAAGGTTATATTTAGTTCCATCTACCACTGCTTTAGGTATGGATTCTTCTATTGGAGGTCCCACGTGCCCAGGGCTACATACAACAAGACCTAGTGGCAATCTTCAGTTAGCTTTTTAAAGAATTTCTCAAATGGCGTATGCTCATGTGAGGCCCTGTTTTGACTGATGGCTGTAGGACTCTGTGTCTAATTTGAAGATACCAAAAGTGTTCTGTTTCTGGAATGTGATATGTAGGCTTGATATCTTCAAAGGGTCTAATCCAGCCTTAATGGAAGAAGTCCCATAATTTCTAGCAGTCATGAGACCCTCAGCCAGTAAAAAGTCACCGTACCAAGGCCTGGAGTCAAGTCTATATTTTTAGGAATTGGAAAAAAGTAAGCAATAGTTAGTAAATCCTTGTTTATACGTCAGACTATTCCACACCCTAAGTATAGGGCAAGTCACAAGTGAGATATAGATTTCTTTCCTCTCTGATCCCTAAGGAGCCACAGGACCTCTCTAAAAGTGTAAAGGTAAGATTTTGATTAATAAAGCACCTTGCTTTATCAGTCTCACCCCTGAGCTGCTCAACTAAATACCTCAACTGACTCACCTGATAGTAACTTCCCAGGTCTGGAATGCCCAGGCCTCCCTGTCTCAGCGGTCAACACAACTTTTCCAGCCCAGGTGAGCCGTTCTGTTGTACATAATGTTACTTACCCAGTAAGCATCTGTTCTCGGCATGTAGAGCTGTAGATTCACATGCTTTGTATACTCTTGCCCTCTAGTGTTGGGTCTGGATGTTTGCAAGTCATTTTTCTTTGAAGAAGTCTTTCCAGTCACGAGGTAGGTGACTCCTCTTTTCGGTGATAGTGCGCATGGGCATCGACTCCATTGTTAGATTGTTTTCCCGCAGAGGGTGAGAATGGAGTTAGTGTAGAATAGAGACGCCCATGCGTATGTATGTAAAGTAAGAAAACTGCAACAGGTATAGGTACCTGGGGCGGATCTACATGCCAAGAGCAGATGCTTAATGGGTAAGTAACATTAATCATTCGAGGCATGGGAGCTGTAGATCACATGCTTTGCATAGACTATCCCCTTTGGTATCGCTTTGTTTGCCCTAAGTTGGCAGGGTATGCCCAGACGTGGGTCCCTTGCTCACTTTGCCATTGGATTCAAGATAGCCTTGCTGATGAGGGTTATGAACCCGAAACCAGTCCCAGGATGCTTGTTTCCGGTCCAGGGAAGACATGGCTTGGCAATTTGGGCTGGACTGTTCCCATGAGGCACAGAGTCAGACTGATTTGCGTGTGGCCATGTCTGAACAGGGGTGGTGGAGTGAGCTAAAGAATGATGCTGGATTAAACCCAGATCAGTTGACTGGGGGGCGAGTGTTTGATTTGCTAAAGCGCTCCGCCCATCATCCCCCTTGGTATCGCTTTGCATAGACTATACAGCAGTATACTCCCAAAGCGGTGGCTAACCTGTAGCTGTTGCAGTTTGAAAAAGTATTTTAAGTACTGCCTGGCCTACATTAGCTTGTTGCCTCGCTAACACGTCTACACAATAGTGCTTGGTGAATGTGTGCAGTGTAGACCATGTTGCTGCCTTACAGATGTCAGCTGGGGGAATATTTCCTAAGAAGGCCATAGCAGCCCCTATTTTGCTGGTGGAATGTGCTCTAGGGGGTACTGTCAATGTTCTTTTCGCTTTTAAATAACATGTTAGGATACATTTCACGATCCATCTTGCAATGCCTGATTTAGATATGGGATTGCCTTTGTGTGGTGGTGAAAAAGCAAATAAGAGCTGTTTTGTCTAGCGAAAATCTTTTGTTCTTTCCACATAATATAGTAGAGCTCTTCCAACATCTAGTGTGTGTAGAGCTCGTTTTGCTACAGAATCAGGTTTGGGAAAGAAGATGGGTAACTTAACTGATTGACTGATGTGAAAAGCAGAAAACACTTTAGGAAGAAATTTGGGATTGGTTCGAAGAACCACTTTGCCTTTGTGAATTCGAAAGAAAGGCTCTTGTATAGTTAGTGCCTGGTGTTCACAAACTCTCCTTGGGGAAGTGATTGCAACAAGAAAAGCAACCTTCAATTAGAGGAATTGTAGTTGAAACCTGGGCATTGGTTCAAAAGGTAGACCCATTAGCCTTGTAAGGACTATGTTCAAGTTCCATACTAGTGCAGGTGAGACTCTTGGTGGTATTACTCTTTTTAGTCCTTCCATAAAGGCTTTAATCACTGGTACCATGAATAGAGATAGGTGTTGTCTGTTTTGTAAATATGAAGCTACTGCTGCTAGATGCAATCAAATGGATGTGTAGGCTAATCTAGATTGCTGTAAGTGTAAAAGATAACAGATAATGTTTTGCACTGAAGCATCAAGGGTATTGATATTGTTACAGAATATAACACATTGTTTCTATTTTGCTGCATAACATGCCTAGTAGTAGGTTTTCTAGCCTCCTTTAGTATATTCATACAGTCTGGTGGTAATTGTAAATAACCAAACTTTAGGACTTCAGGAGCCAAATCGCTAGGTTGAGTTCCTTGGGGTTTGGATGCCTGATTTCTCCATGGCTCTGAATGAGGAGACTGGAGCTGAGATGCAGCATTTGGTGTGGAACTACTGAGAGCTCCAGCAGGGTGGTGAACCAAGGTTGACGTGCGCATGTAGGAGCTATGACAATGAGTTTGAGGGATGATTGTCTAAGCTTCCGAACTACCAGCGGAATGAGTGAGGGAGGCGGAAAAGCATAGGCAAATATCCCTGACCAGTTCATCTAGGGGGCATTGCCTTTGGAGAGGGGGTGTGGAACCTGGAGGCGAAGATTGGGCATTTTGGGTTTTGAGCTGTTGCAAACAGGTCTATGTGAGGAAATCCCAATTCCTGAAAGTACGGAAGAAGAGTCTGGGGATGAAGTTCCCAATCGTGAATTTGCTGTCTGTCTGATGAGGAGGTCTGCAATCTGATTGTTTACTCCTGGCAGATGTTCTGCAAGGAGATACATTTTGTGATGTATAGCCCATTTCCAAATGGCTTGTGCTGGGCATGACAGTTGGATAGAGTGTGTGTCCCCCCGGTTTCTGTATATAGTACATAGCGGTCATGTTGTCTGCACACACTAGGACAGCTTTGCCTATTAGGTGAGTTTGAAAGGCTTTGAGTGCTAGGAACACTGCTAGTAGCTCTAGGTGATTTATATAGAGACTCATGTACTTTAGACTCCATAATCCTTGGATTGTGTGACTTTGTAGGTGAGCGCCCCAACCAGTGAGCAATGCGTCTGCTGTTAGCACAGTCTGTGGAACAGGGTCGAGAAAGGGCCGCCCTTTGGATCATTTTGTGGGTTCCACCACTACAGAGATCGATGGGTGTGGCCTTCTACCAACACTAGATTGGTCAACCTACCCTGCGACTGTACAATGCAAGACGCCATCATCCCTAGCAGTTGCATGAATACTCTTGTTGATAATGATAGGTTGGGCTGAAACAGAGTTAGAAGGTACTGAATCTTTTTGAGCATATATCGTGGCTCCCAGATAGATTTGTGTTGGAAGGCTGTAGATGAGACTTCAACGCATTTACTGTAAACCCTAGTTGGTGAAGTAGATTGGTTTGAGTGTGTTGGAGACACATTTGGTAAGTGCTGGCTTTGATGAGCAGGTATGGGAAGACGTGGATGTGCGGTCTTCTCGGGTGGGCTGCGACTACTGTCAGGCAATGGGTAAATACCCTAGGAGAAGTGGTGACTCCAAACGGTAGTACTCTGAATTGGTAATGATGACCCGCTATCATGAATGTGAGATATTTGCGTTGAACGGGATGAATTGGAATGTTGAAATATGTGCCTTTTAAGTCTAGAGTAGACATAAAATCGCCCTGCTGCAGAAGTGGGAACACTTGTTGAAGTGTCACCATGTGGAAATGCTCTGAAAGTATGTAGAGGTTTAGTTCTTCGAGGTCTAGAATAGGTCCCAAGGAGCCATCCTTTTTGGGAACTAAAAAATACATTATCAAGGGACAGGTGTGTACTCCCTGTAACGGTGCAGGCTCTATGGCTCATTTGGACACAAGAGATTGGACCTCTTGCTGAAGTAGGTGTAAAGGTTCTGGTGACATTTTGTGAGAACGTGGTGGAATGTTTGGAGGATTGTTGGTAAGCTACAGGCAATAACCATGTTGGATAATTCCTAACACCCATTTGTCTGTGAAAATAGATTGCCAAAAGGGAAGGAATTGTAGAAGATGTCCCCCGACAGGTGTCAAATGATCGGGGGGGAAGTGTGGCGTGGAACCCTTGCCCGACCTTTGCTGTTGTTGCCTCTGTATTCTCCTCTAAAGAAGCCTCTTGTAGAGGAAGATTGATCGTTGCCTTTGTATGAGGCGGTAGTATTATCTGAGGACATGGTTTTTGCCTTCCACAGGAGAAGGAGTGACGAAATGAGCCACGATTAGAAAGAGACTGCAGAGCTCCCATAGACTTAGCTACTACTGTATATTTTTTCATTTTTTCCAAAGACTTATCTACTTCGGGCACGAAGAGATGTTCATTGTCAAAAGGAGTATTTAAAATAGAATGCTGGACTTCAGGTTTGAAACCAGAAATCCTCAACCATGCATGTCTCCTTAATAACACACTTGTGTCGATTTCTCTAGCTGCAGTGTCTGCAGCATCTAAAGAGCATCTTATTGAGGAATTGGAGATGAGCGTCCCTTCCTGGACTAAATCTTGGGCTTTTGCATTGTGCTCATCTGGGAGGTATTGAAGCAATTGCTCCGTTTCATCCCAGTGTGCCCCATCATACCTGACTAGTAGAGCCTGGGTGTTGGCATCGCGCCAATGATTTGCTGCTTGGGCTGCTACTCTTTTACCGGAGGCGTCTAATAGTTTTGACTCTTTGTCTGGATGAGCATCCCCTGTAGTTTGTGAATTGGCCCGTTTACGGGCATTAGAGACAGCCAAGGAGTCTAGTGGTAACTGCCCTTTAATAAAGACTGGATCAGAGGAAGCAGGCTTATATTTTTTTAAATCTATTCTGGGAGTGAGAATACGAGCACGCAACGGATCTTAAAAAAATATCATCGGCATGTCTCATCATACCTTTAAGCATAGGTAGAGTCTGGCTAGCCCTTTGTGTGCTACTAAGCGTTTCAAATAAGAAATCTTCCTCTTGAGATTCTTTGTTTAACTGTACTCCATGATATTCTGCAGCTCTAGCAAGAAACTCTAGATATCCTACATTATCATCAGGAGGGAAAAGCTTCACATGGTAAAGAACTGGGTCGTTATCTGTGGGTGAATCAGTGTTTTATTCCTTCCAGGAATCTACTGGTAAAATATTGTCCCACCCATCTCCATCATGATCATCATCATCATCATCATCATGTGGTGGTGGTGGAGAGTTAGTTGGTGTAATTAGTAAATGCTCCAAAAGTGGAGAAGATGGTGAAGGAGAACGTGGTGGAGGAGGAGAGGGGTTAGTACCTATATTCTTCCACTTTAAAGGAATATGATAAAGGGCGTCTCTGAGGCGATTTAGTAAGGACACGTCCTGTATCTGGAAATCGGATCCTGCAGCTTCTTAGGAGCAGTTTTAGGTTTCGGGACCGAGGATTACTGTATCAGGGCAGAATGACATTTCGACGCGGAAGGTCTCAGTTCCACAGGAGTCTTTGATTTTGGTATCAATGATTTTGACTCAGAATTGGTTTTCGGCTTTGAGCCTGAAGGTTTCGGCTCGGTGCCAGACTTTGGCCGACTGGATGCCGAGCCGGAAGACTTAGTGACGTGTTTCAGTGCCGAGCCAGAGGGCAGGGTTTTAGAAATAGCTCCTCGGTGCCGACCGTGGCCCGAAAATGGAGGTGGAAGCGAAGCCTTTTGTTTCGGCTGATTTGGATTTTGGGGCAAGGGGCGTTCGGTACTCACGGGACGTTGACCTTGTGGCAAGTCTTTTTCCATCTCAGAGTCCGATTCCTGAATAGATGCAAGTTCTTCTTGTTCTTCCTCGGCCCCCTGTGTGTCAAATTCGTGCTCAGAACCTTCACCAAAGAGGTCTGGTGTGTATTCGACGTTTTGGCTCTGCATTTCACAACGTCAAGCCCGACGATCACAGAGCATTTTCTTCGATCGAAACGATCTGCCCGCGTCACAGTCCTGTTCGTTGTGCTCCGGAGACAAGCACAAGTTGCACACTTTGTGCTGGTCGGTATGCAGATACTTGGCGTGGCACTGAGGACAGAATTTGAATGGAGTCCGTTTCATCGACTGCGAGGTGGTTAGGCTGGACGGCCTTCCCTAAGTTTTCCCGATCTACATAGAGGTTTTCCTCGACTGATACGATACTTGGAGAAGTGGGATACATGTTCGAAACAATACTGGCGTGGGTAGAGTGGATTGGGCACTGAGGGGAATCTGAAGAAACTATTTTGAACCGGAGCGCAGCAATACATGTCCAAACCCGATGGCGGGAAAAAAAATCTAAAAATGGAGTCGATGCCCATTCGCACTATCACCGAAAGGAGGAATCACCTACCTTGTGACTGGAAAGACTTCTTCGAAGAAAAACAACTTACAAACATCCAGACCCAACACTAGATGGCAGGAGTATGCAAAGCATGATCTACAGTTCACATGCCTCGAACATAAGAATTACATATGCTTTGGATTTGTGACAGCCAATCTCTCTCGATCGGTAAGGGTAAAGCTTGAAAAAGATACAGGACCAGTTTCCAGGGGAACTCCACCACAGAATACCAGAGGGTTCCAAACCAACGATGGCGGTAGAGGCCAGAGAGGGTGACAACAACCATACCCTAGAGAGTTTTACTATTGCCACAGGCTGGGACTCCTGGCAAACAGATGCTGGCTAAAGAAACCACTAGAAAAAGCAGTATAGGCAGAACAGCTGCACAGGTGTTATTGTATGTAGTTAACAAGCACAGCACTCAACCTCTATATGACCTTACTGCTCCGAGACCATACTGAATAACTAAATGCGTTTCGTCCCCAGAATGGGACTAATCAGGGCTTTATTCAGTTAATCCGATGAATCATCGTCAATAGTATATATCAAACAGTGGTCAAGTTTTCGGTTTCTCAGTAGAATCTGTGTATATTGTAAATAGGGACGCAATATCCCTTCCACATGAAGCCTTCTTGTGTCATCTAATCAACTTAATTAAACCCTGATAAGTCCCATACTGGGGACGAAATGCGTTAGCTGGGCTTATGTTGAATGATTACTGAATGATTAAATAAAAGAAAACCTTGGACAAACAATTTCATGGCTCCTACTTTATTGGATATCTTAATGACTGTATTTTACGTGGGATAAGGTTCTCAAGAAAAAGCTTCAATATCAACTTTTTGAACATACTATTGAATTTCCTTGGACTCTTTCATCAGTCCCTTTTTGTATAGGATTTAGATGCTGGTTAAAGGCATACCATGAGCAGAGAGTGATGGGCCAGGGCCAGCCCCTAGAAAACCCCACAATGTCTAGCCAACAAGCCCAGGGGAATCAGAAAGCACCCTATACTCACCCTCAGGATGGTCCACCATACCCCGCAGCAGGGATCAGGTAGTTGTACAAAGGGCACAGGGCGGATCCAAGAGAATGTATTTAAAAAGCAGACACCCAGATGGAATGATTCCAATCACCAAGTCAATAGGTCCCCATTCTCAGGCATCCGACCTGGGGGGACCAATGTGTCTTGTATGACACGCTGCCCAACAGCACCTCCAATGAGTTAGAAACCTCTGTCAAAATGAGGCCCCCTTTCAGTTCTAAAACAAAGCTGTCCTCAGTGGCCTGATTCAGAATTCCCATGTGCCGAGAAGAAGAGAATCTCAAAAACTCCACAGCGCACGTAAAACCATGCAAAAACAGCTATTAAGCTGCGAGGCATCCGCATGATGTCAAGCCCAAGTTCAAAGTTCGGTCACCATTCACTGCCCTTACAACACACGATCACAGTGATCTTAGTCACCAGCTAGCGACAGCAGGCCCAAGTCCTCTGAGAGGGTGTAGTCCGATGGAGAGAGGAGTGCCTGTAAAGAGGGGACCCAAATGTCCACTGCAGCTCTAAACGAAGGTCGGGCACAGAATGCACCCACCCTAGAGAATAATGACTAACAAACGCTCCAAATCTTGCAAGCAACAGTCTGGGAGAACAGTCGGCCCCAGACACCACAAGGCAGCAAAGGTCAGGATAAAAAGGTGGTCACTGAATAGCCTCCAATCCCTTCCCACACTTGACAAATTGCGATAGTAGATCACACAAGACTTATGAAAACGCCCAAAACTAAAGAAAGTAGCCCAAAGTTAGCCCAATAAGAGGTTTCCAAATAAAAGGCGGGTTCGAGATACCTGCTGCCACAAGGGAGGGTCACGTTGCATGCCACATGCCGGGAACTGAGCGATACATACTCAATGACTCATTTCACTTTACAACCACCAGCGGCACTAAATAGTGACACACCCACTCATCACATATTCCGGCACACTTGTAGATGAAAGGGCACATCTCACACCAACCGCGCATCTGTGTACACACCAAGCGCGACACATTTCTAGAAAAACTGGTGATACCCGCGGAGTTCCTGAGCATGATGGTATCTATCCCTACGCTCCTGAGACCACCCCACAAATATCCTGCACTAATCGAAGAATCCATTTAGGAATGAAAGGGGGACCAACACTTCATAAAAGACTAAACTGCCTGGATAACCAATAATCTCCCTTATTCCCACAGAAAGATACCCAACTGGGGCCACCTTCCAGTTACTCGCAAAAATAGCGACTAGTGAAGTGTGAAAGACACCCCTAGGGGAAAGAAAATGGCGGGAACATAGGAAAACCATTGATTAAGGCACACATGTAATGTCTCAGAGTTAACAAAGAACCAAGTTCTTATTCAAACAGGTCAACCACTGAAGTTGCAAGCGCACCAACACCCAGGTGCCACATCAAACACCACCCCAGCCCAGACACGAAGTTAACATTTAAAAACCTTGAACTAACACCGCAAACTTTATTTGAACTGATAAAGGAAATCACTGCCGCCGGAGACAACAGATGCATCCCAGGGGACCCAGATCAAGACATGCAATGTCAAATGAAAAGTTATGTATGACTGCATTGTTATGTACTCTCTGTCTACTAAGGGCGATACCGCACTTATTCACTGCAGAGGAACTGCAGAGTAAAATGGTGTCTATTCAAAAGTTACCACAGCAATTGCGTAGGGACCTCTTCCATGTCACCTACAAATACACTAAAAAGAACACCAGCATCCTACATGCACTACACAGAGCCCTTTTGCACAATACATGTTACCAACACATGACCGTAGTTGGCTCTCAAACATCAGCCAGGTCATGTTATGTCTATTCACTGACTTCACATGCAGTAGGTGTAGACAAGATTTACTTGTCCCAATAGGTAGCCACAGAGAAAGCAAAAAGAATAAGTTACTTACTTTCGGTAACGATATATCTGTAAGAAACATAAGTTAGTGTTAGATTCCTTACCTTAGAATATCCCCAGGCGTTAGACTGGATACGGAAAGTTTTCGGTAGCGGTATCTCTGCGCGTCAGTAGGTGGCGTCGTGCGGCTCCGCGTCCATCGCTGGCGTCGTATGCGCCGAGATAACGCCACAAAGACTACTTAGGCGCCACCCATGCGCGCGGACGTCAGTTCTGTACACGACTTTCCACGCCAGGAACGCAGAGCCATGCAAGACACTGGCACTGGTGCATAAAACTAGGGCCCTAAAAGGAATTACCTTAACCCGAGAAATCAGCACGCAGAACGGGGAGGATGGGTGGGGCGATAAGGAATCTAACACTAACTAATGTTTATTGCAGATATATCGTTACCAAAGGTAAGTAACTTGTTCATCTGAAAGAAACACATTGGTGTTAGATTCCTTACCTTAGAATAGATACCCCAGCAATACCAACCCCGGTGGTGGGTCTGCGAACCAAGGTCACACCAGGAAGTCACAGAGAACAGAACGGCCAAAGAAGCAGTCTCTCCGGACTTGGCTGTCAAGGCAATAATGCTTGGTAAAGGTATGCGGAGAGGACCACGTAGCTGCCTGACAAATATCCTGTAAAGGGACTCCCTGTCCCAGAGCGGTAGTGGCTGCAGTTGCCCAAGTAGAATGGGCGCGCAGCCCCATAGGAGGCTCCTTTTTAGCCAAGGGGTAACAGGCTTTAATACACAGAACAACCCACCGAGAGATGGTTCGTTTGTGCACAGCCCGACCTTTCTTGGCGCCCACGTAGCCAACAAAGAGTTGATCATCCACCCGGGAATTGTTGTGTGCGCTTCAGATAGAACGAGAGAACACGTTTTGGGTCCAGACGGTGGAGCCTCTCTTCCTCTTTCAAATGATGCGGAGGTGGAAATAAGGTGGGCAAAGTCATGGTCTGCCCGATGTGGAAGGGTGTGACAACCTTGGGCAGAAAAGGACGGGTCCTTAACACCACCTTGTCCGGATGAACAGAAAGGAAAGGAGGTTTAGAAGAAAGAGCCTGGAGCTCACTCACTCTTCTGGCAGAGGTGATAGCAACCAGGAAAGCAGTCTTTAAGGTGGGAAGACGTAAAGGACAGTTGTGAAGCGGCTCAAAGGGAGCGCACATCAAATAAGTCAACACAAGATTCAAGTCCCACTGAGGCATTATAAAGAGAACCGGAGGGAACGTGTGTGTAATGCCTTTCAAGAAACGACTGACAACAGGGGACTTGAAAAGAGAAGGCTGATCTGGAAGCCTTAAAAAAGTGGAAATGGCCGAGAGATAGCCCATGATAGTGCCCAGAGCAGAGTCCTGCTGGGCCAGAGAAAGGAGGAACAGAAGAACTTCTGAAAGAGGGGCAGAAAGGAGATCCACAGCCTTCACTGTGCACCATGCCACAAATTTATTCCACATGCAGGCGTATACCGTTTTAGTGGAGGGACGCCTGGCTGCCAAAATAACATCACAGACTTTGGCAGGAAGGTCAAAAGCTGTCAACTGTCGCTGCTCAATCTCCACGCATGTAGGTGGAGGCTGGACAGGTTCGGGTGAAGAACCGTCCCCTGCTGCTCCGACAGAAGATCCTCCTGAAGAGGCAGTCGGATCGGAGGACAGGTTGCCAGACTGAGTAGCTCGGGATAACATACTCTTCTTGCCCAATCTGGAGCAACAAGAATGACTTGGGCCCAGTCGCTCCTGATCTTCATCAGCACTCAGAAGTGGTATAGGCGGAAAGGCGTACAACAGACCGCAACTCCACAAGAGCCGAAAAGTGTCTCCGAGCGAGTGCCGCCTTAGAAATTCGGGCTACAGGCTGAAAGAGCGGAATCATAGCCTGAATATCCCAGATCCGCTGTTCGGGAGGATAGAACCGAAACTGCGCCGAATCCAGATACGCTCTGATGAATTGGAGCTTCTCAGAGGGACTCAAGTGCGATTTCGGCACATTGATGGAAAACCCCAGCAAATGCAGGAGATCGGCCGTAGTCTGGAGGTGGGAGACGACAGTTTGGGGCGAGCCCGTCTTCAACAACCAGTCGTCTAGATAGGGGGAAGACTGAGACCCCCAATCTGCGCAGATGAGCTGCGACCACCGCCATCACTTTCGTGAACACCCGAGGGGCGCTGGTAAGGCCAAAGGGGAGCACGGTAAACTGAAAGCGCTTGTGGCCCACCATGAACCGCAGGTAACGCCGGTGGGCCGGCAAGACGGGAACATGAAAATAGGGGTCCTGAAAGTCCAACGCTAACATCCAGTCTCCTGGATCGAGAGCAGACAAGACCTGAGCCAAAGTCGACATCTTGAACTTCTCCTTCCGGAGGAAGCGGTTAACGTTCCGGAGGTCCAAGATGGAACGCAGACCCCCTTTGTCCTTCTTGGGGACCAGAAAGTAGTGGGAATAACAACCACTCCCTACTTCTGGCCCAGGAACGCACTCGATGGCCCCCTTGGCCAAGAGGGCCGTGACTTCCTGCTGGAGAAGTACCAAGTGTTCCCCGACATGCGGTGGTACTAAGGTGGCATGGCTGGAGGGGTGGACTGAAAGGGAAGGAAATAACCCTTGCGGATGATCTGCAACACCCACTTGTCCGATGTGATAGCGTGCCAGTGGGGGAGGTGACGGAAGATCCTGCCACCAACTGGCGTGGGGTGCCCCCCAAAGCTCAGATTAGGAAGGTTTGGAGGTAGAAGCAGCGGGGGTGGAGGTGGACTGACCCCCATGCTGATTCGCAGACCCACCCCTGCGGAAACCACGTCCGCGCTGAGGCTGGGTCTGCACAGGCTTGCTGAAGGAACGTGCCTGGGTGTCCCTGCCGTGGCCACGAAAGGAACGAAAACCAGGAGTGGTTGGGCTTTTTATGGAAAGACGCAAGGACTTGGGCGTGGCCCGCAAGTCTTTAAAATGCTCCAGCACACTGTCGGATTTATCGCCAAATAGGCAAGTGCCATCAAAGGGCATGTCCATGAGTGAGCATTGGACATCTGGGGAGAACCCGGTAGATCTCAACCAGGCGTGGCGACAAAGCACCACAGTCGTAGCAATTGCCCTACCTAGTGAGTCCGCGGTGTCCAAACCACATCGAATGGCGAACTTAGCCGCATCTTTACCCTCGGCAACAGCTTGGGACAGCACAGCTTGAGTCTCTTCAGGACACTGAGGCAACACCTGTGCAACTGTATCCCCACACCGCGTGGGAATAGTAGCCCAATAGACAGGCGGTGTTCACCGACCGCAGCCCTAAGCTGGCCGAAGAGAACAACCGCTTGCCGAACTGCTCCAGCTTCTTAGAGTCCTTATCCAGCGGAGCCGTGGGAAAGGCACTCTGGGATATCGAAGTTTGGATGGCCAGGCTTTCGGGCGTAGGATGAGTGGTCAGAAAGGCAGGGTCACCCGGTGCCGGGCGATCACGCCTGGCGACGTTCTTATCCACAGGAACCCCTGTGGCTGGCCGCGACCAGGTGCCAAGTAAGACGTCAGTGAGGGCGTCATTAAATGGCAGCAGGGGCTCCGACGAAGTGGAAGACGTCTGGAGCACCTCAGTGAGGAGATTAGTTTTAGGGCCACCGTAGGGAGATCAAGTTTGAGGACCTCAGCTGACCGACGGAGCACCACCTTGTAAGAAGCGCCCTCCTCCATGCTGGGCGGAGGAAAGGCAAACCCCGGGTCAGAGGAGACATCAAGGCTGCTGGCCTCCTCTAACTCATCCGCCCAGTCCTGCTTAGTCACACTGACGTGCAAGAGGGTCCTCGGGCCCCTCCCAGTCATGCTCTACCTCCGCCGAATGTGGTACAGACTGCGGCGGCAGGGCAGGGACAGGGGAAAGAACAAACTGCGCCGGGAACGGGGCCGAACCCGCGCCGTGTCCCAGTGCGGATCCCAGGTAGGGACAAAATGGTCCTGGAACCTGGGCTGGGGCGGAACAAATGAAATCCACTGCGGCGCCAGAGGCGGAGCCGAATGTTACGCTGGGGCCGGAGCCGGCAGCGGGGGACCTTGTGGCGCCGTGGCCTGTAGCCAGTGGCGCAGAATCCTGAGGCGCCGGAGCCGCCAGCGGAACCTCAACAGGATCCTGACACGGGACCGCGGGGCCAGCCGGAGGGAGCCCGAGGCCTAAACAGGCGGTCCATAGTAGCAAGAAATTCTTGCACCTGTGAGGGAGTCGCCGATGGAGCTGGATAAGGTGGGTGGGTAGGCCGCGGGACTCCCCGGCTCCGAAGGAGCCGCAGGGGCAGAACCACTGTCCCCCTTGTCCGCATCCGAGGACCGACAATGGGGGGACGTTGGAGAGCGACAACACTTCTTTGACTTCTTTTTGTGTCATCTCTTACCCGAATCCTAGGGTGAAGACTTGGAGCCCGAGGAGCGATGAAGGTGGCCCCGCGTGCGTTCTCTAGAGCGGTCCCTGGACCGGGAACGGCGCAGGGATTAGTGCTGGAACCTCAAGCAGCTTCTGGCACTGCTCCCTCAAGGCCTTTGGGGCCATGGCCAGACAGTCCATACAGGACCGGGAGTCGTGGTTGCTCTCCAGGCAGTAGAGACAGACGTCGTGGGGGTCCGCCACTGGCATATTGCGACGGCAGGCCCCACAAGACTTAAAACGAGGCATCCCTACGTGCACCAGAGTAGACTCAAACTTACAGGAGACAAAATTCTCGAAAAGATAGTCAAAAAGTGACTAAGGTACGTGCTCTAACCGTAACTGTGCTTACTGGCGCGGAAAAAGAAAGAACTGACGTCAGCGCGCATGGGTGGCGTCTAAGTAGTCTCCGTGACGTCATCTCGGCACATACGACGCCAGCGAGGGACACAGAGCTGCACAACGCCACCTACTGATGTGCAGAGGTACTGCTAGCGAAAACGTTTGGTTTCTGTCAGATGCCTTATTCAACTATATTTATGCAGAATATCGGCCAAGATCCAACCCAACAAGGTAGAACCACATAGGGTAGTAGTAAATTTAACCAGATATGACACCAACCCAGCTGCGTTATACCTCTTCACTGAACTTCATGACATCCATACTGAGCTGGACAGGATCTGTAGAAAGGGCACCATAGGGTCCCTCTGTGGACCGAGGGTGGCCCTTAGCGTATCTGGAATGGTCTTCTTTCACAACAAGTGGTCCCCTGACATGGAGTTCTTGTGTAGGGCCGCCCAGGTCAAAGATAGGAACGGGAATCAGTTGCACTGGGGAGGGTAGAATGAGAGCATGACCACCCTCGGTCAGGAAACCCGAGACACCGAGATGGGTTGATACACTAATTTAGACGGGAAGGGGCACCTCCTAATGGCACGGAAATTTACACTGCATTCCCTTGTGTTTAAGAGGTAAAGGAACGCTTCCAATGGCACAAATGCTAACTGCAGAGCGATCATGCAAATTCTGGATATGCAATGGAGCATCTACACGCTGATGGATTACTATAGGCAGTGCGGAGAGTTTGTCAATACTCAGCTCATCCATGGATGGTGCAGACTGTTCACTGGTCACCATACACACCACAACCCTGGTCATTCCTAGAGAGGAACGATCGGGCTTACCAGCAACAGTTAAGGAAGAAGACAACTTTGCTGCACCAGGCTTGCAAGAAGAGAACTGCAAACTATTTTGCTCGGCTCAGTACAAAGAGATTCCAGAATAATTCAGACTGTGTACTGATGCGTTAGTGTCGGCGGGAAGGTCGATACCCTTCTTAACCCAACAGACAAAAGCCAATGCCTGCTGATTACAAATAACCAGGTGTACGAGTTACTTACCTTCGGTAACGGTGTATCTGGTAGAGACGATTCTAGCCGCAGATTCCTTCACATAGAATTATCCCCAGGCGTGAGACTGGATCCGAAAACTTTTTTGCCACTGCATCCCTGCACGCCGGGGACGGGGAGACATCACGCGACTCCGCCCAGGCGTCGTCCGCGTACGTAACGTCAGCGAGGTCACATAAGACCCACCCCGGCGATCCCACGTCAGAAAAATTGGAAAGAAACAGTGACTAACACCACCACCAGAGGAGTGCCAAAACCGCAGAACCCAAGGCCCGGGAAAGAAGAAAGAAGAAGAACAAGCAGAAACCTGCGCAGTCACCCTGCCAGCACATAGACAACCTCCCATCCCTGTGCCCCGGAGGCAACAACATGCGTAAAAGTCATGGCACATAGGAAACCCACCCCCCTCCCCCATCCGGAGCAAGGAATGCGACCAATCCCAAGACAGACGGAGACCACAAACCTCCAAGCCACCCCAACCTAGAGGGCAACCACCCACAAGGGACAAGGGCAAGACAAGACCAGATGACCCTTAATCAGAGGATAGCAATGGAAGGAAGTGAGGGGAGGGAGGACAGGGACAGAAAGCAATCCCCCAAAACCTGGAGTAGCCAGAGCAGCAGGGCACCGGAGCACTAGCACCACATCCTCCAAAGGACCAAAGGAGGAATGAACCGGCCCCAGACGGAGCCACCCGTCAAGAACAAGGAAGGCAATCACAGGAGACACAGGAGACACAGCCCCCCCACCGGGAGGCGAGTACCGAAGACCAACCCAACGGTCCTCGCAGAATAGGGGAGGAAGGTCGGGCCGTGAAGGTATCTGTGGCTAGAATCGTCTCTACCAGATACATCGTTACCGAAGGTAAGTAACTCGTACATCTGATAGAGACTACTAGCTGCAGATTCCTTCACGTAGAATAGATACCCTAGCAATACCACCTGGGAAGGAGGGTCTGCGAAAGGACCCCACCAGCCATGCAGAACAGAGGGCCCCACAGGGGACCTGGACCAGGTAGAACCTTGCCCCTGCCAGGCCAAGGGAACCCCACAAGCAGGACCCCACCGACCCCAAGGGGATGTAGGAGGGAAAGAAGGCTGAAGAGGCTTGTACACTCACAGCAGAGGAACAAAGGCCAAGGACTGAGAGGCCGAAGCACCCCACTCCCCCACAAGGCAACATAGCTTCCACCCAATGCCAAGACAGGAAAAGCGAAAGAAAAAGAAGAAGCCTAGAGAGCCCAAGGAAACCAGGGGAAAGAGGGTGAACCCATTCCAGATGGAGCACAGCCAGTCAGCCAGAACAGCACCAGCAGTCAAAGCCAGAAGCAATCACAGCCCGAGGCCCCAGGAAGGCCAAGAATGCGACGCCCTGCAATGGAGACACAGGGTCATCCCAGACCGCAGGACAGGAGCAGGGAGAGGAGGAGATGCCCGGGCCACCACTACGAGTGGCTGCGCACACAACCTCAGGAAGCAAAAGCAACCTACCTAAACGCCATGGTGAACAGGCACCCAAAGGCGACCAGAACCCTCTAGCAGAGCGCAAGCCATATGACAGCTACCACTACCTCACATAGGGTATGTTAAGTCCCAAGACATGGGAACCCTCTTTGGAAGAACTTCCGCAGCAGAGGAATAAACAGAAGAGCCACGGGGGAAGAAACACAACCGCTGAAGGCTTGACAAGCAGCCCAAGCAAAGCAGAAGGCCCAATCTCAGGGCCAAGCCCGCGCGACAACTCCTGCAGAACCACACACAGTCAACACAAGGGCTGTCCAGCAGCCAACAATGCCAAAGTCCCAAGGAAGGACATAAACGGCTAGAAAACACACTGCACAGTCAGAACAGCCGGCCTAAGAAGACCCAGAATCAACCCAACTCAGAAGTCACTGAGGAGGGGACGGAGGAGGAGGATAAGGCAGAGGAGGAGGACGGAGCCCTGCCAAGAGCCTTTGGATGGCGGTGTCGGCCGGGGCATGGAACAACAGGCTACCATCAAATGGAAGGTCGATAAGTCGCTCCTGAATATTCTCAGGGAATACCCCGTCCCGAAGCCAAGCATGGCGACGGAGAGCGATTGAGGAAGCCATGGCCCGGCCCAGCACCTCTGAGATGTCCAGAGCGGAGCGGAGAATAAACGCCGCAAGCTCCCAGTCATCCAATGCATGATGCCGTAAGTCCACCAGGCCAAACTCCTGGGACGCTGCAGATCCCAGAGGCTCAGCAAAGTCTCACAAACAGGAGGTGGCCCTAGCCAGCACACACAAGGTGTTAAGGGCCCGCAGGGCCGTGCTGGTCGAGGCGAACATGCTGCGCCCCCAAGAGTCCAGCCAGCAGGCCTCTCGGTACGGCGGAGTCAACAGTGGCGGCAGGGAGAGAAAAGCAGTCCGCAAAAGGGGGCTGGTGGCTGATGGGTGAAGGGAAAGACACACCGGTTCACGCGGCGCCGGGAGGTGCCGGTGCAGAAGCTGCTGACGCACCAGGTCCCCTGAGGCAGGATGCCTCCAAGCCCCCATCAAGGAAGAAAGGTGCGAACCTTCAAAGGGAAGTAAGATTTCCTTTCCACCAGAGCCCTGGTGGAGGACCTCCAACAGATGGTCTGCCGTTAAATGAGCCACCCATGCTCAGAATGCCCACAGCCGTGGACACCGCGTGAGCGAAGGCAGCACCCGCCTCCGTAGGGCCCCGCGGTGGAGAAAGCAGCTCCTCCGTGGGCGACGGCTGCAAACTACGGCGGCCGTCCCCAAGCGGGGCAGGCAAGGGCCAGACCTGGAAGTCAGAAGGAGCTAAAGAATGAGGGACCTGCCGCTCTTCCGACAAACACCTCTGCCTCAGGAAGGGCAGGGAGCTGCCCTTTGACGCCGGTGAAAAAGACACCACACGGCAACCAGTCTCCGGGGAGGACGACACCAATATACAGCCTGCCTCCGGAGAAGAAGGAGCGTCCGAAGACGAATCCGCGGTACGACCCCTGCGCGGAGCCGTAGAGTCTGCTGCTTGAGGTAGGACATCGGCACCAGCTGGCGTCGCCAGACAAGGGACCTCCAAGTCACCCCGCACCAGGGAACGGAGCGGAGACCGGAGTAGAGCTGGAGCGGAGACCGGAGTAGAGCTGGAGCCGCACCGGCTCCGGGGCGTTGCCGGAGTGACGCCGACCCGACCCCCGCCGAGGCAGTCACCTGCGCAGGGGAACGAGATGGGCCTGGGGAGTGGCACAAAGCCCTCCGACAGCCGTGGCCCAAAATGAGGCAAAGATTGCTCGGCAACCCATGTGGCGGCGCCAGGGACGATTCAACCTCCGACTCGCCCTCCGACGAGGCAGCCACCTGTGGGGAGGGACGAGAGGGGCCCGGAGAGGGACGAGGGGTTTTCCCTCGGCCTCGACCCAGAGCGGGACGAGGAGGGTCCACTGACCCTTGTGGCTCCGCACGGTCCAGCTGCTGCCGGCGCCGTAGCGGCGTCACCTCGGCCTTAGACAGGACCACCGGCGACCTCCCGCGACACCACAGGGACCCCCGCGGGAGTTTGCAGCGAGGCAGACACGCCGTGGCCTGAAGGAGGTGCCCCAGAGGAGCCGCACCCCAATAGTACCACATCCTCCAAGCCTGGATCCGAACCACTCAGGGCCAGAGCCACCGGCACCACCGCAGAGGGCCCTGCGCAGAGCGAGGAATCCGCCGACACCCCAGGAGGGGAAGGAGGAGGAGACGCCAGCGAGGCCTGCAAAGCCGCCGCGTATGTCTCCATTTGGACTCTCGACGCCCCAACACCGGGAAACGGTGGCTAGGACGACGCGGAGAGTCCACGCCCACGGTAGGCCAGAAACCCGCTCCCGGGGACAAACTGCGACACTTACCCACCGGGGAGCGACGCTCATGTGACATCGGAGAAAGGCGAGGACGACGACCACAGCCGTATCTGAAGCTGTCCGTCAAAGCAGACCAAGGGGAGGGCGTCGACCTGGAGAGACACGCCGAGAGAAGTTTCATCCGGCGCTCCCGCTGCGACTTCGGCTTCAACTGTTGGCACTGCGTACAGTCTGTGGTGCCGTGATCCTCCCCCCGAACACCACATACAAATGAGGTGAGGGTCCGTCGCCGACATAAGATGCCCTCAAGACGTGCAAGTCTTAAAGCCCTAAGGCATTCGCGCACTGTTCCACTAAAAAATGGAAGAAAAAGGGGGCCCTAACAGGCCCGTAGCAAGGATCGGATCCGCGTTGCACGTGGAAAAGGAAAAAACTGACATGGGCGCGTAGGGGCGGGTTTTATGTGACCTCGCTGACGTCACTTACGCGGACGACACCTGGGCGGAGTCGTGTGATGTCGCCCCGCCCCCAGCGCGCAGTGATGCTGTGGCAAAAAAGTTTTCAGATCCAGTCTCACGCCTGGGGATAATTCTATGTAATGGAATCTGCGGCTAGTAGTCTCTATAAGATGAAGAAAATGCTAAAAATGGAAAAAAGCACTGAGTTCGGCCTCAATTCAATCAAGGAAGAACTGTGAGATATCAGCCTCATGGCAATGCAGCACCAATGTGTATTGGACTTGATGACCGCGATGAAGGTAGAGGTGTGTGCCAAGATCAGTGCAGCCTGATGCACTTTCATTTCAGGGTATATGGGCAACGGAACATTGACACTTGCCCTCGAAGCACTGCACCACTTACAGAGAGACATGAGGGAGATGCCCCTGGCAGGAGTGGTTTTCAAATTGGTTCTCCTAGGACCCCCAATGGATCTCCGGTTTGTGCAAATCCTTGTTGCCGGGTTTCATTGTGTTTCTATTTGTGTGTGGGTGTGTACAATTGGGGATCACCTGCTGAAAAAACAGTCTTCAAAATGGGAAAAATACAATTAACTAGGAAGGCAGTGAATGTTGAGAGCAATCATAAGAAGCAACAGATCCCAAATAAAGTAACTATCCAAAGATATGAGTTAGATAGTGTACTTGACAAATCTACTAGGGGGGAATATTAATATGGAAAAAGTCAATGCCAAGATAAAAAAAGATACATTCATTTATGGTAACGAAATTGGTACTTCATTAACGAATTCGCCCATGAACTCCACATCAACCCCGACTCAGAAATACATAGTCAGGCAGGCTCTGAGACCTAGGCCTGAGATCATTCACTGATAGTCACAGGTAGGGTGGCACGTAGCCGGCAGACAAACACACGAACAGTAAACCTTAGATGGATCCCACACATAGGCAGAGCAACACCTCAAGGGTCCAGGGAGATTGCCCCAAATAAAGCACATGGGGCCAGAGGGGTATACGCACTTCGAAAACACCATACAGTCAGATGCCACATGAGTTAGGAACATATAGCCAATCAGGACACAGTGATCGCATGCTCCCCAGGCCGGACATTACCCACTAGCCACATTTTGTCCACGCATGGTCGAGACCCACCTGTATTCTCCATTAGACAATTAATTTAGGACGCCAAATCATACATGGATCACCAGAAATTCATTATTACCTACCATGAACTGTATAAAAGGAGACCAGTGATCAATTGTAAACTGAGACAGTCCTCAGATCTTGAGCTGTAACTTTTCTCCTGGCTGCTCTGCTCAATTAAACAAACTGATCCTGGTTAACCAAACGCCTCTTGTCTCTTGTTTTTCAAGGTATTTCATGTTCAAGCAACAGGAATATAATCAATTAATGCACATGACAGTAGCAGGGGTATTTTAATGGATGTCTAGGCTTCCACCCAGGCACCAACTTGAGTTCCTACAACATTGTACTGCCCTTAACTAAAAATAATGGAATGGAATGACATTTATAAAGCGCGATGGCTACCCAGAGGCCTCCCAGTGCTGCAGACGAGTACAGGGGAAGACAGTAGAAAAAGATGCAGAACTAAAACAGCCAAGTTTTCAAGAGCTTGCAAAATGAGAGAAGATTGGGCTCTTTCCGCAACTGAAGTGGAAGAGCATTCCAACCAATGGCACCATTATATGAGAAGGATCGCCCGCCACATTTGACCCTCCTTATTCTTGGTTGAAGGGGAAGAAAAGAGACAGATGACCGAAGGTCTCCCTTCGGTTGATAGGGAGTGATCAGAGATTGGAGAATGGGTGGGTCGTTCTTCCAAAAGGCTTTATGGACCAAACACATAGCCTTGAACTGGATCCTTTCCCTGATAGGCAGCCAGTGCAAGCTCTTTAGTGCTTGTTTAGCGGACTGCCGACATGGAATCTGAAGAGGTCTGCGGGCGGCACAGTTCTGAATGATTTGGAGCTTGTTGATGGTATACTGCGGAGCTCCCAAATATAATGCATTTCCGTAATCCAGGCGAGAGAAAATAAAAGCTTGGACCATGATCTTTCTAGCGTGGAAAGGAAGAAGGGGTAGAACCTTACGAAGCATCCTTAGTAGCCCAAAGCAGGTTGCAGAAAGCTTCGCTGCCTGATGTCTGAACGTAAGGGAGTGGTCAATCCAGATGCCAAGGCTCTTGATTTGATCTTTAGGGGCCGGGGCCGGGCCTAGGCAGTCTGGCCAAAGAGATACCGGATTGAAGGCAGGGGAGTTGCCCAGGAGCCTAAGCTCCGTCTTGTCCCCATTAAGTTTAAGGCATGAGAGTTCCATCCATTTGGCGACCTCCTCTAGGCAACAGCCTAGGGTGCTAGATGACCCCTCGGGTGGTTGAGTGCCACCACGAGGGGAGTGTCATCTGCAAAGGTGATGATTTTTATGCCAAATGTATGGACAATCTCCGTCAAGGGTCTCATATATATATTAAACAGTGTGGGGCTCAGGGCAGAACCCTGGGGAACCCCACAGCTGAGAGGGAACTGGTTGGAGACGGCATCTCCCTCAAAAACCCTAAAAGAACGGTCACTGAGAAAAGACTGCAACCACTCTATTGCCATACCGGACACTCCCGAATTCTTGATTCTGAGGAGCAGAGTAGTATGGTAAACAGTGTCGAATGCGGCACGGATATCAAGAAGGATAATAGCCGCAGCGCCCATTTGATCTAGAATCCTTCTTGCTTCCTCTGTCACTGCAAGGAGAGCAGTCTCAGTGCCAAGCTGGGGACAAAACCCTGTCTGGGAGGGGTGCAGTAAATTCTTAGTTTCCAGACACGCTACAAGAGTATTGTTTACATGCCTCTCTAGAATCTTACTACCCCACGGCAGGGGGGAGATGGGGCGATAATTGGCTCGATCGGTCTGATCAAGATTAGGTTTTTTCAAAAGGGCTTTCACCATCGCACATTTCCAGGCCAAAGGTACTACACCTGAGGAGACAGAGGAATTCACTAGGTCAAGAATTGCAGAGCGAATAGTATATGTGACTAAGGTAAGGGCCTGGGGGGAGCAGGGTCTTTGTGAGAGCCCGATTTTATGTTTGCCATAATTAAGTCCAGCGAGGCAGGATCAAGGAGAGGAAATTGTGATAGTAGGGTTTGGGTTCCTACTATCGGCTCAGCGGGGGTAGTCATGGAATTGGTGGACTGAGAGGATGGAAAAGCCTGATGAACAAGTTACTTACCTTCGGTAACGATGTATCTGTAAGAAACATTAGTTAGTTAGATTCCTCACCTTAGAATATCCCCAGGCGTCTGGCTGGATCCGGAAAGATTTTTGTAGCAATACCCCTTGCGCGTCGCTAGGCGTCGTCTGCGGCTCCGCGTCCGTCGTTGGCGTCATGCGCCGGAATGACGGAGTACTTAGACGCCGCCCTCGCGCCCTGACGTCAGTTCTTGTACATAGCTTTCCGCGCCAGGGACGCTGAGCCATGCAAGAGACCGACACTGGTGCCAAAAAATCTAGGGCCCTGAAAGGGAGAACCTTAACCCTAGATGTCGGTTCACAGAACGGGGAGGCTGGGTGGGTCGGTGAGTAATCTAACTAACTAATGTTTCTTACAGATACATCGTTACCGAAGGTAAGTAACTTGTTCATCTGAAAGAAACACGTTAGTTAGATTCCTCACCTTAGAATAGATACCCCAGCAATACCAACCCCGGTGGTGGGTCTGCGAACCAAGATCACACCAGAAAGTCCTGGAGAACAGAACGGCCAAAGTGGCCATCCCTCAGGACTTGGCTGTCCAGGCAGTAATGTCTCGCAAACGTGTGCAGCGAAGCCCACGTCGCCGCCTGACACATGTCTTGCAAGGGGACTCCCCGTCCCAGTGCAGTCGTGGCCGCTGTGGCCCGAGTAGAATGGGCCAGTAGCCCAACAGGAGGAACTTTTTCGACAAAGAATAGCAGGTCTTAATACACAACACGACCCACCGAGAGATGGTCCGCTTGTGTACAGCTTTACCCTTCTTAGCCCCTACGTATCCAACAAAAAGTTGGTTGTCCACCCGGAACGGTCGTGAGCGGTCCAAATAAAAGGATAGCGCACGTTTTGGGTCCAGACGGTGGAGCCTCTCTTCATCTTTTGAAGGATGCAGAGGCGGAAAGAAGGTGGGCAGCGTGACAGATTGCCCGATGTGAAAGGGAGTCACGACTTTAGGCAGGAAAGAAGGACGTGTCCGGAGGACAACTTTGTCCGGATGAACTGAAAGGAAGGGAGGCTTGGATGACAAAGCCTGGAACTCACCCACCCGCCTAGCGGAGGTGATTGCTACCAAGAAAGCAGTTTTCAAAGTCAAAAGACGGATGGGACAGTTATGAAGGGGCTCAAAGGGAGCGCACATCAGAAAAGTGAGAACAAGGTTCAAGTCCCACTGAGGCATTACGGAAGGAACAGGAGGGTACATATGAGTAATGCCCTTGAGAAAGCGTGAAACAACAGGGGACTTGAAAAGAGAAGGCTGATCAGGAAGCCGAAGGAGGGCAGAGATAGCAGCAAGATAACCTTTCAAGGTGCCCAGAGCAGAGCCCTGCCGGGCCAAAGAAAGAAGAAAGAGGAGAACCTCAGAAAGAGGGGCAGAAAGGGGATCCACAGCCTTTGCTGTGCACCATGCCACAAATTTGTTCCACCAGCAGGCGTATACCGTCTTTGTGGAGGGACGCCTGGCTGCCAGAATGATATCACAGACTTCAGGAGGCAAGTCAAATGGCATCAACTGCCGCCGCTCAATCTCCACGCATGTAGGTGGAGGCTGGACAGGTTCGGGTGGAGGACCATCCCCTGCTGCTGCGACAGAAGGTCCTCCTGAAGAGGCAGTCGTATCGGGGGATCGATGGACATACTGAGTAGCTCGGGATACCAGTACCTTCGTGCCCAATCCGGAGCCACCAAGATGACTTGGGCCCGGTCGCGCCTGATCTTCTTCAGCACTCTGGGCAGAAGTGGTAAAGGCGGAAAGGCGTACAACAGACCGCAACTCCACTTGCGACGAAAAGCGTCTCCGAGCGAGTGCCGCCTTGGAAACTCCATCGCGCAGAACTGCTGACATTGCGCGTTCTCTTCGGTGGTGAATAGATCTAACCAAGGCTCTCCCCACTGCAGAAAGAGACCTTGCGCCACGTCCGAGTTCAGACGCCATTCGTGATCCATCATGCACCGGCGGCTGAGTTTGTCCGCTCTGGCGTTCAGAGAGCCCGCCAGATGTTGAACCACTAGGGTGATGCCCTGGTGTTCCAGCCATGTCCAGAGGCACAGAGCCTCCTGACAAAGGGTCCACGACCCCACCCCGCCCTGTTTGTTGCAATACCACATGGCGATGGTGTTGTCTGTGAACACCTGCACGACACTTCCCCGGACAGAGGGAAGGAAGGCTTTCAGTGCAAGTCGGATCGCCCTCAGCTCCAAAAGATTGATATGGAGCCGAGTCTCCGCCGGAGACCAGAGTCCTCTGATCTCCGCCTCTCCCATATGGCCCCCCCATCCCAGGAGGGATGCATCCGTCACTACCACGTGCTCCGGTTGGGGAAGGGAGAGCCACCACTGCAGCTGTTTCGCAGTGCCCTCCGAGATAAAGACGTGGTCGGACAGGTTGCCTCGATGCTGGGCCCACTGAAACTTCAGGTCCCACTGCAGAGCCCGCATCTGCCATCTGGCGTGAGGTACTAACAGGATGCAGGAGGCCATCAGCCCCAGAAGCCGCAGCACCAACCTGACCGAAATCCAGGACAGAGGCCGGAAGATGGGAACCAGGGCTCGAATGTCCAGGAACCACTGTTCCGGCGGATAGACCTGGAACTGCGCCAAATCGAGAACCGCCCCTATGAAAAGGAGCATTTGGGAGGGACTCAGTTGCGACTTCGGCACATTGATGGAGAACCCCAGCGAATGCAGGAGGTCTGCCGTAGTCTGGAGGTGGGAGACGACTTGCTGGGGCGAGCCCGCCTTCAACAACCAGTCGTCGAGATAGGGGAAGACTGGGACCCCTGATCTGCGCAGAGGAGCTGCGACCACCGCCATCACTTTCGTGAACACCTGAGGGGCATTGGTGAGGCCGAAGGGGAGCACGGTGAACTGAAAGTGCTCCTGACCCACCGTGAACCGCAGGTAACGCCGGTGGGCCGGCAGAACGGGGATGTGGAAATAACCGTCCTGTAAGTCCAACGCTACCATCCAGTCTCCAGGGTCTAGGGCAGCAAGAACCTGAGCCAAAGTGAGCATCTTGAACCGTTCCTTCCGGAGGAAGGCGTTCACGCTTCTGAGATCCAAGATCGGGCGTAGGCCCCCTTTGCCCTTCTTGGGAACCAGAAAGTAGTGGGAATAGCAACCACGACCTACTTCTGGACCAGGAACGCGCTCGACGGCCTCTTTGGCCAAGAGGGCCGAAACCTCCTCCCGGAGAAGATGCAAATGATCCCCCGACATAAGGTGGTTCTGCGGTGGCATGGCTGGAGGGGTCGTCTTGAAGGGGAGGGAGTAGCCCCTTCGGACGATTTGCAGCACCCACCTGTCCGAAGGGATGGAGCGCCAGCGGAGCAGGTGATGGCGAACTCTGCCCCCCACTGGCGTTGAATGGGCCTGAAAGCTCGGACTAGGAGGGCTTTGAGGCGGATGCTGCCGGGGTGGATGTGGACTGACCGGCACGTTGTCCTGCAGAACCGCCTCGGCGGAAACCACGTCCGCGTGCAGGTTGGTTCTGCGGCCGGTGGCTGGGCGGACATGAGGAGGCGCCCCTTCCTTGGCCACGAAAGGCGGAAGTTTGCGGCCGCGGGGCCGAAAGACCCAAGGACTTGGCCATGGCCCGGGAGTCCTTGAACCGGGCCAGCGCACTGTCCGCCTTCTCGCCATCGAAGGGCATGTCCATGAGGGAGCTTTGGACATCCCCTGAAAACGACGTGGACCTCAGCCAGGCGTGACGCCGAAGCGCCACCGTGGTGGAAATTGCCCGACCCAGCGAGCCCGTGGTGTCTAGTCCACATCTAATGGCGTGCCGCGCTGCATCTCGCACGTTAGCAAGTGCTTGGGTGAGTCGCTCCCGGGCCTCCTCCGGGCACAAGGGCAGCACGTCCTTCACCGCATCCCACAGCGAGTGGGATTAACGGTCCAAAAGGCAAGCGTTATTTAAAGACCGCAGTCCCAAACTCAGGGACGAGAACAGTTTCTTGCCAAACTGCTCCAACCTCTTGGATTCCCTATCCGGAGGAGCGGACGGGAAGGAGGATTGGGAGGTTGAGGCCTGGATAACCAGGCTCTCGGGGGTGGGGTGGTGGGAGAGGAATGTGGGGTCGCCCGGAGCAGGGCGGTGGCGCCGGGCAACGTTCCTGTCCACAGGGGGGACTGTGGAGGGCTTGGACCAAGTGCCCTGGAGAACTTCAATGAGGGCCTCATTAAACTGCAGCAGAGGCTCAGTGGAGCTTGCTGTCGGTTGAAGGACCTCGGTGAGGACGTTAGTCCTCACAGCCACAGCAGGCAACTCGAGCCCCAGGGCTTCGGCCGCCTTGCGCAGCACCACAGAAAAGGCTGCACCTTCCTCCGAGGCCACAGTCGGAGGAGAGATGAATCCAGCGTCTGGAGAGGTATCCAAACCGCTGGCGTCCCCCAATTCCTCTGCCCAGTCCTGAGACAATTGGGCCTGTTCGGCCAGAGGGTCCTGAGACCCCTCCCAGTCACCCTCATCATCCGATTCCTGGTAGACAGGAGGAATGATCGGAGCCGGACGGTGGATGAAGCAGTCACCCATCGGCGCCGGTAACTGCGTCGGACGGCGCCGTACCGGCGCCGGGTCCGGAATAGGGCTAAACTGAGGCTCGACGCCGTGCGGGGACGGCGTCGGGGGCGGATCCGGCGCCGGCGGAGGCATCGTGAGGTCGACCGGCGCCGACAGAGATCCAGGCCTGGATCCCTCGGGGACCTCCGGCGTCGGGGCCAGAGCCCTCGACGGAGCCGGAGGCACGCGAGGTCGCCCAGTCAACCCTGCGGGGCCCGAAGGCGCGCCGGCAGGCGTCGACGGCGGAGCCAGATTCCTCATGGCCGAGAGGAAGGCACCGACCTCCGCCGGAGTCGCGTCAGTCCCAGGGACCGGAGGGTATGGGGACGAGTGCGGCTCCTGCGGCTCCGACGGAGCTGCGGGGGTGGAACCACCCGGACCCTCGGCCGGGTCGCGCGACCGGCGAGGGGAGTCCGAAGAGCGAGGACGCCGCTTGGACTTCTTAGAATGTTTGGAGTGACGGGACTTACCCGAAGATCCCGACGAGCGATGTCGATGGCTGCGGCTCCGCGAATGGTCCTTGGACCGCCACCGGGACCGAGAGCGACGCGGAGCCGAGTGTCGAAGCTAGAGTAGCTTACAGGACCGCTCCCGCCGAGCCTTCGACGTCAAGGCCTGACAGTCGGGGCACGACTCCGCGTCATGGTCGGCCCCCAGGCAGTACAGGCACCGGCGATGGTGATCTGTTACCGACATCAGTCGGTGACAGGCGTCACAATGCTTGAATACAGGCATCCTACCGGCACCAGATGTCGAGTCGAGTAACCAAAAGAGGTCAAAATGTTAGTCAAAAAGTGACTAGGGGTAAGCTCTTCCCGGATCGGCGCTTACTGGCGCGGAAAAAAGAAGAACTGACGTCAGCGCGCGAGGGCGGCGTCTATGTACTCCGACGACTTCATTCCGGCGCACGACGCCAGCGACGGACGCGGAGCCGCAGACGACGCCTAGCGACGCACAAGGGGTATAGCTACAAAAATCTTTCCGGATCCAGCCTGACGCCTGGGGATATTCTAAGGTGAGGAATCTAACTAACGTGTTTCTTTCAGATAGATATTTTGAATTTTCTTTTGAAAGAACTCTGCCAGATTGTTGCAGTGAGTAAAAGCATCATCCGACATTGGAGGTTTCTGAGGCAGATTAATAAGGGTTTTAGCAATTTAAAAAAATTACTTTAGGAGAGTTTGCAGCTAACTCAATTTTCTGTTCGTAATAGGTAGCTTGGGTAGTTTTAATTTCAGATTTGTAGCATCTGATAGATTCCCTGTATTCTATTTTGCTGAGATCTGAATAGTCCAGTCTCCATCTCCTTTCAAGCTGTCTGCAGCGTTGTTTAAGTTCCCTCAGATTGTGAGTAAACCACGGCGCATTTTTCAGCCTATTGGTAGTATGGAAGGGTTTCTTAGGAAGTACTATGTCTAAGGAGCCTTGTATCCAGGAGTTAAATTTCTCATTAGCTTTAACCAGATTAAAGTTTAACTCACGGGTCGGTCTATTAATTTCTAGGACCGAGTTCCACTGATCAATTGGGAGTTTTGACCAATTCCGCTCACGAACCGGAATTATATTGGGGGAACAAACAGGTCCAGGAATTTCCCAGGTTAACGGGATCATTAAGTGATCATTCCAGGTAAGAGGAATGGGGAGTCCAATAGTGAGTTCTCTACAGTTACTAAAGACTGGATCCAATAGGTGACCTTTGAAATGAGTGGGTTTCGACACTTTCTCCATGAGCTGGAGAGCTGATAGATTCTCAATCAGTTCTATAGCCATTTTGTCAGAGGAGTCGTCTAGGTGTACATTAAGGTCACCCAGTATAGTGAAGTTGGCTGGTCCCAAACCTAGATCTGCAACTACTGTAGGTAGTGCATTGAGGAATGGTCTAGCGCTACCTGGGGGGGGGGGGGGGGGGGGGGGGGGGTTATTTGGGGCGATAAACTAGGAGGCCAGAGAAAGTGCTAGTCGAAGAGATCTCTAGGGAGAAGGCCAAGCTTTCACAGTCTAGTAAGGGGTCTGCAATGATACAACAATAAAAAGTATTTTTAAAAATGATGGCTATAGCCCCCCATCCTCTACCGATCTTACATAAAACATGTGCCCCCAAAAATTCAGATTGTGCCTAGCTCTATCCATATTACAGTTGCCTCTTATCATAAGCAGGTATGTAGTGGGAACGTATATTGAAGTCAGTAACATTTGGGACCCATGCAACCGACCATTCAGGAGAATTAATCAAGCCACAGGGTATTCATGGAAATCTTGCACATGATCTGCAAACCGGCCGACTATCGAAATATCCCCACTGCCCCAATCTCTGCGCACCCAGAAGCTAATGACCGTAAGGGAAGGTTTTCTGTTAACTGCCCTTTTGCAAATAAGTGTCTCTCCTGGATGGACTTCATATAGGCACCCTGAAGGATTGCTATTCATGTGGCAGAATTGTGCAGGCCCTTAGCACTACAGAATATACATTTAAATGTGGGCATAATACCTGTCTTGGAGAACAATGCTTCTTTGGGCAGGATGCCCAGCATTGTGTTTCTCTGGCTGCAGCCATTCTACATTCTCAGCCACTTTGGTTTCTGATAGGCAATCAGTTGATAAACTCCCTCCCCCTTTCCATACTCCCTCTCCCAATCAAAACTACATGAGATGCAACCGCACCGCCACTTCTCTCCCTTTCACCCAACTAAAACAAGTCTTTTACTTAATCAAAATTCGCAAAAGCCATTCTCACTACCACAAAATGCTTTTCACCTCTCACTCCCCTTCTACGATGAGTGCTAATGGAGGGGAGGCAAACAGATGCATCTATTTCCCCGATCCCTCTCCTTCCTCCATCATCTGGAACTGCTCTGACAACCCATCTTCATGTATCCAGCTCTGTCACAAATAAGATTAACATATAGGCACAGCTTCCGGTTTATCAGTTTTTGGGGACTTGTATCTGCGGATTTAGGTATTACAAGGCATAATTAGTTCTCATCTTCAGACAGTACTTGATCCCCTTACTTATCTTCATTAAGGTGTTGAGAGTTCCTCAGGGCTTTCTTCTGTTTCTAATGCTACTCCCTTTCACATGTGACACTCCTCTGCTTGCACAAGCCTAGCATTTAACACTCTGATATTTGCCCTGTTGCTTCCGACAACTGTAGTACTGGTTCCCTTCACCTGCAAAACCTAAGATGTGGTATATTTCTTTGAGAGTATATTGCTTGCCCTCTCCCAGAAACAAGAACTTGGAAAAGGTGTACCACAAGTACTAGATGTCCTTGCTCCTTGGTAAAGATGTGGTTGGAAGAAAAGTCTCTCTTGTGAATGGGGATGAGACATGATGCCTGATAGATGTGCAGTAAGACATCATTGTATAAGGTGTCTCCTTACCTTAGTACTTTTGACATTGGAAACGTCTTTGTTCTCATACTAAAGAAGCATTGCCAGTATATCTGGTGGAAATCTACAGCAATTGTTAGATGGGGTTTTGTGGTGTACTCTGACAAAATTCTTTTCTCAGCCCTTCGACAACAGCTTCAAAGAGCCCCTGCAAAGAGGCTCTGATAGCTCTACCCTCTATTCCATTATAAACCCCTTGAAATCACACAAATTCTCCTTGAACAATTTTTGAGGCAGTTCGCTTGTTCTCCTGAGTCTACAAACTAACATGCACCACATGTATGCGTGCCACCTAGTAATCAACGTAGAAGCAAGTTTTTATTATTTATCTATTGCCCCAGCTGAAGTGCATTAGGGGGTCTTACTCTTGACAAACACACACTCAGGGAAGAATAGACCTCTATGCAGATCAGAAGGTGCTCGTCTTCTGATGGACAGACAGCTGCCAATTGCATTAGACCTCTCCATGCGATGGCTTCAAGTATCACTCCTTTCAAATCACAAAAGTGGGTGGACCACTTCTTCCTCAGCCCCAAATCACTTGCCGGGTAATGCATGAGTAGTTAAGCCATCCTTCCAAAGTAACAATACCATACCACTTTGTAAACTGGCCATGTTCAAGCAGTTTTTCACCTCCAGGTAGATATCCTGCTGTGCTATATCAGTCTCAGGAGGGAGTCTCACCACCAGGTGCATATCTCTGCCATCTAAGGGCTCCCATGGAAACTGCTTTGAACTATACCCACAGACTGCTTATCACCTCTACTGATTTCAATTGTGTGGTGGCAACTCCTCGAAAAGAACTTCAGGCTGTACACCACTACTATTCGCTACACTGCCTAAGAGGGCAGCACCATACATCCCCTCCAACATTCATCAAGTCAGTCCATTTCACAAAACACCTTGATATGACTTGTTCTTTCATAAGAAGGGGTGTCCTCCAATTTAATTTTACATAGGCCTCTCTCACCGGCTCTCACCTTCACAATGCCTGCTTCTTTTCCTGCTAGGTGCCCCACTGATGAAGTAAAAGATGTTGCATGCCACGTATGATGCTAGTACCGGGCTAATATACCATACCTTTCAGTATGTTTGAAGCTGCTAAGAGCAGATTGTATTTAATGGAAAATGTTACTTACCAAGTATGCATCTGTTTGTGGAATGTAGCGCTTTAGATTTACATGCTGAGCATACTCATACCATCTAGTGTTGGGCCCGGATGTGTGCAAGTTCTTTCTGAAGAAGTCTTTCGAGTCACGCGTTACTGAGACGCCTCCTCTTGCTGGCAATGCACATGGTCATCGACTCCATTATTAGATTGTTTTTTCGCACTGCAGGTGAGGAAGAAATATGAAGCAAAGTGTTGTATAGAGAGCTATCCATGCAAAGAAAGAGGAAAGTGAGGTAGAAAGATGACTTCAACAGCAACAGCTATCCAGGGAGGAGGGTGGGCTTATGTGAATCTACAGCACTAAATGCCACAAACAGATGCTTACTGGGTGAGTAACATTTTCTGTATGAGGCATGTGTGGCTGCAGACAGGCATGCTGTGCATATACTGTAAAGCAGTCACCCAGAAAAGCGGTAGCTAGCCTGAGGAAGTTGTAGTAGATTGAAAAAGTGTACAGAGAACTGTCTGGCCAACATTGGCTTGTTGGTGGGCTAGCACATCTACACAATAATGATTTGCAAAAGTATGTGGTGTGGACCAGGTAGCAGCTTTATAGATATCAGCTATAAGGATATTCCCAAGGAAGGCCATAGAGGCTCCTTTTTTGTGAGTGGAGTGAGCTCTAGCAGGAATGGGCAAGGTCCTTTTAGCTTTAGCACAGCATGTCTGGATGCACTTTACAATCCATATTTATCCATCTTTCAATGCCTTATTTAGGTAGAGCCTTCCCCTTGTGGAGTTCGGAGAAGGAAACAAACAGTTGTTGCGTCTTCCTAAAGGGTTTAGTTCTGTCAATATACTACATGAAGGATTGTTTAACACCGAAGGTATGGAGAACCCGTTCCGCAACAGAGTCCGGTTGAAAGAAAAAACACAGGAAATCAATGTATTGATTGAGGTGGAACATTGAGACCATCTTAGGGAGAAATCTGGGATTGGTGCATAGGACAACTTGATCCCTATGTATTTGAAAGAAAGGTTATCCGAGGGTTAGTGCAGCAAGCTCACTGACGCCTGAGTTAAGTGATTGTGATCAGATATGCTACCTTCCAAGAGAGAAACTGGAGGGGGCAGGAGTAGAGGGGTTCAAACTGTGAGCCCATGAGTCTTGTCAATACAATGTTGAGGTTCCATGTCCGAGCTGGTGGGACCAGTGGAGGAATTACTCTTTTGAGATCCTCCATAAAACCTTTACTGACTGGAACTCTGAAGAAATAAAAGTGTTGCAACCGCACTGACTGAACTTTTTTGAATATAAAAAATGACTTTTCGGAGGAGCCTAGCGCGCAACCAAGATGGACGCGTAGGCACAGGGCTCCCGGGACCCTCGCGGCCTCCCACGTCTATCCTGGCTATAATCCTGTTATTCTGAAGGAATATTACTGGTGAACCAAAGCGGAGGTGATTCCCGTTTGCGGGACTTAAATCGGACTTTGGGAACTCGACTTATCCTCTGCTCCAGAAAGAGGCCTACTCCGTGGCGCCACCCCGGACTTGGGTTGGCACTGTCCCCGAGCTCCAATTGAACAACAACGGCACTGGGGTCTTGGGCTGGCATCCCTCCCCTGGTTTCACTTTCGTTTTCGACTTTCCTCTACGAGTCTGGTGGCAGGCGCTCACAGTCGCCCGGAGTTTGGACCGAACTGTAGCGGTCGAGTGGCATTGACACGGGGGCTGCCCACCAATCAGGTGGACTCCCCAGGGTGAGTGCTGCGTCTACCAAGTGTACTGGATCTGCCCTCCCTGCTGAGTGATGACGACCCGGCTGGACGGCGACAAGCACAAGTCTAGAGCTCCCCGGAGGGGTAGCTACGTGCAAGCGAACAACATGGACCGCTATGCCCAGCAGAAGGGATCTCCCGGATCGAGTGGACCTTCAGATACAGCCAAGGAGGGCCCGTCACCCTCGACGGAATTGACACTACAAGACGTCATGGGTGCCATCGACGCCATGAAGGCCTCGGTCGGCCAGCAATTCGACTCGCTGGCCCACAAGCTGGACACCGTGTTGATCGATATCAACTTACTTAAGGCTGATCTGTCGAAAACTAGTGAGAAGGTCAAGTCACTCGATCTTACGTCATCTGGCCTCAAGACGGATGTCTCGGATCTGCAGACGGAGATCCGTAGTTTGCGGGCCCTCAGCGACCTCTCTGCCAAGAGACTGGAGGATTTTGAAAGCAGGGCCCGGCGGAATAACGTACGCATTATCGGTGTGCCGGAGCGGTCGGAGGATGGGCCGGTCGATCTCTTTGTGGAAGATCTGATCCTGGCCAAATTAGCGCCGAAAGGCCTCAGCAAATTCTTCACGGTGGAGCGGGCACACGGAGTCCCGGGGGGCCAGCCGAGGCCTGGGGCCCCACCGCGACCTATCATTGCCAGGATATTCAACTTCAGGGACCGTGACGCAATCCTGCAGGACTCCCGTGTGCATGGCCCGACGAAATATGACAATGCGGATATCAGTTTCTATCCTGACTTTACACAATCGGTGCAAAAACAGCGAATGGGCTTCATGACTGTCAAGCGGCGGCTGAGGGACATGGGCTTGAAGTACTCTATGCTTTTCCCGGCCAAGTTACGCATTGAATTGGAAGAACGGACTCATTTTTTCGACCGGCCCGAGGCGGTTGAGGACTGGCTTGACACCTTGCACCGTCGGCACGGCGGGGAGGAACGAGCTGCGGATGTGGATGGTGGATCAGCAGACCAAGGGTGAACGAATGACTTGTGGTTCCTTGACAATTTTGGGCTCACCCCCGACTTGGGTTTGATGTACTGGTTTTTCTTTACTAGGACTGCATTACCCTTCCTTCATCATTGGGAGGCTGCGGGGTGTCTGGTGAGACTCTTCCTCCTCGGGAGGGGTTTTCTTCTTTCTTTCTGTAGAGTAGGTTCATGGGGGGGCGACAGGCACACTGCGAGTTGGGGTGGCTTAATGGTCTTGTGCAGGGGTGCAGGGTGGGGGGGTTTGTAGCGGGAGTTGGGGGGGTGGTGGTAGGGGTGTTGTTTTTGTGTGGTGTTCGTTTTGTACCGGGCAATCAGTGTGCTGATTTTAGCTCTCATCGTGGGTGGGGTGTCCGTTGCTGTGGGGATGGGGGGTAGGGGATTGCGCATTTTAACATGGAATGTAAATGGTTTGGGGGACCGATTGAAGCGAGGGGTGGTGCTACAATATTTGAAACGTCACTCTCCTGATGTGGTTCTGTTGCAGGAGACGCATTTGGTGGGACACTCATGCCATGCTATGAATAGAAAGGGCTACCGTTTGGTGGCCCACTCTGGTTTTACAACCGGCTCCAGAGGGGTGGGCATTCTGGTTCGATCCTCTCTCCCGCTGGAAATTGATGAGGTAATACATGATGACCTGGGGCGCTACGTGGTGTTGGTGGGCCGGTGGGAAGGACAGACTTTGTGTTTGGTTTCAGTTTATGTTCCCCCGGGGTTGCAAACCACTACCTTTGCGGACTTGGGAGGGTTGCTGCTTGGGCTCCCGGTGGGTCTCTTGCTGGTGGGTGGTGACTTCAATTCTGTGGTGTCGGGTAGAGAGGATCGGCACCCTCCCAGAGACCTCCCCGGGGCGCACTCTTGGCTGGGTGGCTTTATCGACACTATGGGGCTTGTGGACTGTTGGGAGATCAATGCATCCGGGGCTCGCCCAATTTACATTTCACTCTGGCGTCCACGGCTCCTTATCTAGATTGGACTATGTGCTGATGCCGGCCGCCATCTCTGACCATTCCCCGGTCCTGCTCCACTTAGATGTGGCCATGGGGGCAGAGGGGAGGGTGGCCCCGATTAATCCCTGGTATTTGCATGACCCCACGACTCGTGCCCTTTTGGTTAAGTCTCTGGACCTCTATTTCGAGGAAAATCAGGGTTCGGTCTCCTCGGCCGTAACGTTGTGGGAGGCTTTCAAGGTGGTCATCCGTGGGCAGGCCCTATCTTTGATCTCCCATGCTAAGAGGCGTAAAACTGAGGAGGTGGTACGCCTGGAATCGGACATAACTGACTTGGAAGAAGATCTCGGGCGGGGGGTCACAAGGGACAAACTCCATGCCCTTGGCCTGAAGCAAGCGGATTACAAGGCGTTGGTTACGGATGCCGCTAAGCTCGCTAGTAGGGAGCAACAGGGGCGCTTGTATGATGTTGGTGATAAGGCTGGAAGGTTGATTGCATGGTTGGAGAGGAAAGAACGAGCGAGTCGTGTGGTCCCAGTGATTGTGCGTGCTGATGGTGTGAGTGTTACGGATCCGAGGGAGATTGTGGGCTGCTTTGCGGACCATTTGCGGGACGTCTACTCTCCGGTCTCGGAGAGGCCAGAAGAGGATTCTTGCCAATTGTTGCGAGATATTGCTTTGCCGTGCCTTTCGGTCAATGATAAAAAACTGCTGGACGCGGCGCTTACAAACGATGAGATAGCGTCGGCGATTCGCTCGGTCCGTTCAGGAAAGGCTCTCGGCCCTAACGGCCTTCCGATCGAGCTTTACAAGCTTCGTCCAGATAAGTTGGCGCCCCATCTCCGCGAGATGTTTCTTGCATCCCGAGAGGCCGGCGCCCTGCCGCGTGATCAGCGTCTAGCGACCATTGTGGTGCTCCATAAAGAGGGCAAACTGCGTGATTGCTGTGCATCTTATAGGCCCATCTCACTCCTAAACGCTGAACCTAAGATTCTCGCTAAAGTGCTCGCTAATCGTCTGATTAAAGTCATCGGTGACCTGGTACATCCGGACCAGTCTGGTTTTATTCCGCATCGCAACACCGCGCTGAACCTGCGGCGCCTCCATGGAGTCCTCGCGAGAGTTGACTCTATTCGGGAGCCTGCCATTTTGGCGTCACTGGACGCCACGATGGCGTTTGACACGCTGGAATGGCCGTATCTCTGGGCGGCACTGGCTAGGTTTGGTTTTGGACCTGGGTTCATTGGATGGGTGAAGTTGTTATACGTGGAACCACTGGCGCAGGTGGTGGTGAATGGCAGAGTCTCTGCCCCCTTTTTGCTTGGCAGGGGCACGCGGCAGGGTTGCCCCCTGCCCCGCTTCTCTTTGCTTTTGCGTTGGAGCCCCTGGCGGCGTGGCTCCTGTGGAAGCCCTCCATCACGGGTATTCGGTGGACACCGACGTTTGAGGATCGCGTATCACTCTACGCAGATGATATTTTGCTCTATCTCACATCCCCGCGGAAATCGTTGATAGTGCTATTTGATGTACTGAACTCCTTCGGTCGCAATTCGGGGCTTGTCATTAATTGGGTGAAATCCTGTGTTTATGTGCTGGTTGGCGACCCCCCTCTTCTCCCGCGTGGCTGTCCGATTCAGATTTCACACTCTGGATTTAAATATCTGGGTATCCACGTGTCCCTCGATCCGGCGGTCCGTTATGCTCTGAATCTGTTGCCCCCGCTCCAGCGACTGCGGGCCGATGTAGCTCGCTGGCATAGGCTCCCGCTATCGCCGCTTGGCCGGGCAGCCTTATTCAAAATGATGTCTCTTCCACGCTTTTTGTATGCATTGCAGAATACGCTGGACGTGGTGCCTGCCCGATACTTTAGTGAGGTAGAGAGCTTACAGAGGCAGCTAGTTTGGGATGGGAGGCCGCGCATTGCTCTCGCTAAACTGACCCTACCGTGGTATGATGGTGGCATAGCCCTCCCTGATATTAGACGATATTATTGGGCGTCCCAGTTGGTGGCGGTGAATCATGGGACATACGGCCCGGCGGTGAACCCTGCGTACGAGATGGATAAGCTACTGTTGCCGGGCAGAGACTTCAATAGGGCGCTTTACTCTACGAAGGGAAGTGCTAAATTGACTGGTCCTACGAAAATCGCCGTGCGCGCTTGGCATTGCGCCACCACTGCTACGGGATGGACGGGCCGTCTGTCTCGTGCGACTCCACTGTATGCGTCGGATGCGTTGGGAGGTCTATGGCGTTCGAAAGGCTTTGAGAGGTGGGATTTGATCGGAATTAGTCGTGTGGGGGATCTTTGGACGAAGGGCACTTTTAAATCGTTTGAAGCTCTTCAGACGGAATATAAGCTGAGCGATAGGGAATTCTTTCGTTATGCGCAGATGCGCCATGCGCTACTTTCCGCTTTCCCGGATCCTGCAGCTGTCCCCGAAGCCTCCCCGTTCGAAGATCGTTTGCTTGATGGTTACTTGCCAGATAGTACTATCTCCCTGATCTATAAAAAACTGATTAACACTCGAGCGGACCTCCTCACGCATTTGCGAGAGGTCTGGGTCGCTGATGGCCTAGAGTTGGATGATGAGGATTGGGTCGCGGCCATAGCCTCACCGAGGGAGGTGGCTATACCGGCTCGCCTTCGATTTGTGCAGTTGAAGATACTACATAGGGTCTATGTCACCGGTCCCCGCTTGCTTCACATGGGTTACACAGATGATGGTCTATGTCGGCGTGGTTGTGGCTTGCTTGGTACTTTTCTTCATATTCTGTGGGAGTGCCCGAAGGTGATGCGCTTCTGGACTGGGGTACATGCAGTGATGGAGGAGGTTACGGGTGTGGCGCTGCTCCCTGAGGCTCGGCGATGTGTGTTGAATGTATGGGAACCGACTGACTGCGATGTGGCACAAGAACGTTGGGTGACTTTGGGCAACATGATCGCTAAAAGGGACATTGCGCAGCTCTGGGGGTCCGGCCGGCCCCCCACAGTTAAGAAATGGAAAGAAAACATGGATTGGTGCATGTTCCGTGAGAAGACGGTGTACGTGGCCAGGGGCAAGCCTAGGGCGTGGAGTAAGGTGTGGGGTCCCTGGAATTCCTATCGGGGGAATGTCTGCGCCCCCCCTTGGTGGTCGCACCAGACGTGACGATGTCCCCTTGACTTTGAGGTTCCTGGTCGCTTAGCGGGATTGATGCCCGCTCCTCTCCTGGCCCCCCCCTGCCCCCTTTATCACACGAACATCTGTGTAATTGGCTGAGCTGTCGCTGTTGTCCCCCGCCCATGAGAGAGCAAGTCCCTATTCATGGAGTTCTTTTGCCTGGTATAAGTTTCTTTTTGTTGTTTTCTTTATAAAATAGTTAATAAGAAACCTTTATGTAGTACTATGTTCAGTTGTGGGCGGCTGTAGCCGTTATGCGTGCAGCTTGCTCCGACTCTTGTGACTACTGTATTATTGTCTTACATTAGCGGCCGGCCCATGCGGTTGTAGGCCCATGACTGAATATTCGATGTGTAAATAAAGGTTTTCAAAACAAAAAAAAAAATGACTTTTCCACCAATTCCAGGGTACTTCCATGGGGAGTACCTTCGCCCCGAGCGTGGCATGTCTTTACATGGCTGCCTTCGAGGAGGATGTTGTCATGCACCCAAGGAACCCTTACATCAATAATTTGAAACTGTGGAAGAGGTTCATTGACGACAACTTTATCCTCTGGAAGTGTGACCTTACCACCTGTGAGGAATTTTGCCAGTGGATTAATGTACAAAATGAATATTTGAAATTCACACATACGATCTCAAATACAAGCATACCTTTCTTGGATTTGAATGCGAGACTGAACAACACAGAACTGAGCACTACCCTTTACAAAAAACCCACAGACAGAAATAGTCTGTTACTGTATAGTAGTCACCACCCTAGAGCCTTTAAAGACAACCTGCCCTTTGGGAAGTTTCTTCGGATTAGGAGAAACTGTAGCTCCCTCACTCCCTCACTGACTACAAGACTGAGGCCCAAGCTTTGGCTTCCAATCTAAGACCAAGGGAATACCCGCAATGCCACATCATGAACTCTTTAAAAAGAGCTAGAAACAACCCCCGCAAAACACTGCTGGAAGTGACCCCTAAAGAACACACAGATATTCTCACGTGTGTCACATCCTTTACACCAGGTTCCACACTCAAAGGGTATTATTAAAAAAACACTGGGGGATTTTGATGACAGGAGACCTACGCATGCTAACACATAGGTTCGCCTTCTAACGAACTAAGAACCTAAAAGTTATTTTTGTGCACACAAGACTTAAGACAGAGACCAACACAGCCCAAAGAACACTCAGGGGTCTCGCCCCAGTAATAGGCCACTTCCCATGCGGTACCTGCGCTGTGTGCGAGCAGACTACAGTCACTAAGGAGATAACGCTCTCCGACACATTCACTTGGAAAATGACATGACACACCAACTGCAACACGTACCACTGTATATACTTGGTCATTTGCCCATGTAATATGAAGTACATTGGGATGGCACTGAGGACAGTGAAAACGCATCACTGAGTATAAGAGTAACATACGATGCCAACGAGTTACTACAAAGATGTACACACATTACAAGGAGTTGAATCATCCTCCAGAGTCCTTCCGTTGGTTGGTTCTTGAAGCCCACCCCAGAATCACACAACAAGCTCTTTTCAGAATAGAACAAAGATGGATACATCGGCCTTCCTCCGACCACCATGGTCTGAAAGACGATATACACTGGGCATTACTGACGGATAGGTGAAAAGTCCTGCCCCCCTCCTGAATCTTCTGAGGCGACAGTATACTCAGTGTACCACTCACTAGAAAGTAATAACCTGTACTTACACCTGACTTACTATTCCTTGTGAGCCAGTAACCTTTCAGTTCAATGTTTAGTAGCTACCAATTTCCACCTCTGTCATCCTTTTCACACTTCAGCGCCAAGACGCTTTTGGCATTTGAGCGCTTAATAAGCTTCTTTATACTAGTAACCTCTCAGTAACACACAACAGCCTCTGCATATAGCACCTGTATGGGCCCACTCTACAACACACTTCCAGCAGGCTTTATACGTCACTCGACCCGTTACCTACAGCAGCATACTTGACATACTGGCCGCCGAGTTCGATATCCAACCTTAATAGGCTAACACGCTACTCGTACACCACTAGCTTTAGCACTGCACATGGATACTCCACATATCGGTGGGTTGCGGTGTTTTTGTAATAATAATATGTGTTGGTTGGGCACCTGATGTTAAATAACATTACCTTCCACACTACAATATGGCCGCTGCTTTCACAACGCATTAGAGAAGACCTGAGAGCGTCAGGTACGTGCCTAGACTGACGTGACCCGGAAGCCAGCCCCTCCCAGCTCGAGACGCCGGCGAGTATTTCAGTGCCTCCAGGATGCAGCTGTTTACTACCCGGAGCCGGTGGAGAGGGGCAGGTTTGATGGCTCACATCCTGGAGCTTAATTGTGAGTCACCACGTTGCAGACGGTGTCTAACCCTTAACCCTCAACGTATTGCAAGGTAAGGTGTGGGCGGTGGGGCTTCTGCACGCCTTAGCTAGTACGCTCTTCCATTCGCAGTATTGGCGAGCCTAGAGTCATGAGGGGGAATGCAATGAGACCATACACCGATGGCAGGGGAGTACTAATTACATCTTGGTACCGTCCAAGTGCGTGCGGAATCCATGGCTATGCATTTCCACCCATGACCGACCCCTCCGTAGTACCGCTATGATACGGATTGTGTATTGTGTGACGGACATGCCAGTTCCCCACCATCGACCCATAGACATGCGATGGGCACTGGGGACACTAGGGACTCCGAGTCTTCGATTTCCTGGTTTCCTCACCTTTTTGTCCATTGCACTGGTTTTTTAGGACACTACATTGTATTTGTCCTTTTACCCCGCCGGATGCTGAAAGAAGCAATACCTTAATCACTGTTAGGTGAGTGGAGTCACATCACCATCCACACATACAACAAATGCTTTTAAAAATAGCGAACCCGCCTTCTTTCTAGTTCAGTCTGCTGATATTTTAATTATTTTTAATTATGGTACAACAAGTTACTGATACTTAAAGTAGGTTATCACTTGACACACCTACTGTTGTCACTTACCACTTATTATTTGACGATGCCACACTTTGCACACTGTAGGATGGCCACCTATACACAGTTGGATGGTCACCTATATGTCTGGACATGGAGAAAGATGTCTGTTCTGTGACTAACAATTGATACAGCTGTGAATTTATTCTGTATCCTTCTCTTAGGTTGCTCTGTGATACTGTGGGTACTTTACTCACAGCACTAACATGTGGTAGGTAGATTACACACCCACCACTTTGTGTAGATAGTTTCACCTCTAGGTCCTGATGAATTGCCACGGATCCTCCTGACCATTTGGCATGAAACATGTTGACCCATAGATTTGAGCATAGTTAAACTGAACCATAACTTCAGATAACCGCCACTCTTTCCCCTTTTTAATCAGGTGGATAGCCAGTCTGACTAAAAGTGTCTTTGGACTACCCAACTTGTTTTAATCACTTCTCACCACATCTACACTTCCTAGGCCCCTTACCCCCACTGCACCATACGGCAAAGAACAAAAGATCTCCGCCAAAGAGCCCCTCTATGGGTGCCCGTCAGGTATTGCAGCGCCGACCCGACGAGGAGCAGGCCCATATGATGAAGCATGACACCTAGCTGGCTGGGTGTGTGAGGGCCCAAGATCCATCCAGAGTAGGCACACAAGTTGTAGCTTCCTGACATATCTCCCTCCCTTGTCCTACCACCAGAGGAACTGCATACCCTCTTTTCCTACTATATGACTGGGCATGTATGCTGGACCTCCATATATGAAAAAGCCCTCTAGTCCCTCCTTGTTGATTGACCATTGGAGAAATGACTCTTTTGAGATCCACCATAAAATCTTTAATGACTGGAATTCTGAAGAAAGAAAAGTGTTGCCTTTTCTGAAGGCAGGCAGCTATAACAGATAGGTGTATCCGTATGAAATGCTTAAACCACAAGTTTGCAAGGGAAGTAGGTAGCAGACATTATCTTGCACTTCGACTGCTAAGGAGGGAATGTGTTTGAATGACAGTAGTAAGCCTGAGAACGTCTTTAAGAATGCTCATGCATTTGGATGAAAGATTCAGTTACCAAAATTCTAGGACCTCGGAAGCCAGATCACAAGATTGAGATAACTGGGGTCTGGGTTCCCGATTTCTCCATGGTTCTGCCTGAGAAAGTCCGGCCTGTTGGGGAGCCTCTTGTGCAGAACCACTGAGAGTTTGAGGAGGATGGTGAACCATGGCTGGCGTGCCCAGGTGGTAGCCATCGGGATGAGGGTGAGCGACATCTGCCAAAGCATCCGAACCACAAACGGAAGTAGAGGGAGAGGAGGAAAAGCGTACGCAAATAACCTTGACCAACTCATTCATTGTGCATTGCCATTGTACTGTGTGTGTTGGAAGCTGGAAGTGAAGTTTTGGCATTTAGTGTTCTCTGCCGTGGCAAAGAGGTCTATCTCTGGGAATCCCCAACGCTGGAAGTTCAGGAAGAGGACTTGCAGGTGGAGTTCCCACTTGTGAACTTGTTGCTGCATCCTGCTGAGGAAGTCGGCAAAGTTGTTGTCCACTTCCGGAAGGTACTCCACTAGGCGATGGATTCTGTGATGGAGAGCCCACACCAGATGCTCTGGGCTAGGTAAGAGCTGGGGACATCTTATGTCCCGTTACTTTTGAAGATAATATATGGTTGTCATGTTGTCTGTTTTGTTGAGCGCTATTTTGGCAATCAAGTGGGGAAGAAAAGCTTTCAGCACAAGGTGAACAGCTAGTAGTTCCAGGTAATTGATGTGGAGAAACTGTTGTCTGGGTTCCCACTGGCCTTGGACAGTCAGATCCTGTAAGTGCACACCCCATACTGTAAGGGCGGCATCCATTCTAATGATCCTCTGCAAAATTGGGTCGAGAAAGGGCTGCCCATGCAACAGGTTATTGGTGATCCACCATTGCAGAGAGCGACAAGTGGGGCGACTGATCAACATTAGATCATCCCAATGACCCTTTGCTTGGGACCACTGGTGCGACAAGCACTCCTGCAACGGACACATGTGTAACCTGGCATGGGGCACTATGGCATTGCAGGAGGCCATCATGCTGAGGAGGCACATAACTGTCCTGACTGTGACTTGGTGGCCTGGTAGAAAGAGAGGGCTTAGTGCCTGGAAGGACAGTATCCTGGCAACATTTGGACAAGCCCTGCCAACATCTCAGTTGAGGATTGCCCCCAGATAGGGCTGTATCTGGAGGGGTTGAGGTGTGATTTTGTAGTGTTGATGGTGAACGCTAGTTGATGAAGGTTTATTGTGAGCGGAGTGTGTTTGTGACAGTTTTGACTGGATGTGCTTTTGATGAGATAGTCGTCCAGATAGGAGGAACACATGAACGGCCTGTCTTTGCAGATGAGCAGCCACAACTGCAAGGCACATGGTGAACACCCTGGGTGCAGTGGCGATCCCAAAGGGGAGCACCTTGAACTGATAATGTTTCCCGCTGACTACAAACCTGAGATACCGGGGATATGCTGTGTGGATTGGGATGTGGAAATAGGCGTCCTTCAGGTCGAAAGTATCCATGAGGTCACCTTGCTGTAGCAGCCGGATGACATCCTGAGGAGCAACCATGTGGAAGTGATCTGTAAGAATGTACTTGTTTAGGGGCCTAATGTTAAGAATGGGTCAAAGAGAGCCGTCTTTTTTGGAAATGAGAAAGTAGAGTATATACTCCTGTGCCCTGCTGATGTTAGGGGATGGGTTCTATGGCCCCTTTGACAAGGAGCACTTGGACCTCTTCCCTGAGTAGTCTTTGATGTTCTGGGGAACATTTGTGTTTCGAGATGTAATGGTGGGAGGCATGGAAGTGAGCTCCAGACAATTACCATGTTGCACAATATCCAACACTCACTAGTAGGAGGTGATGTTCTGCCAAGCGGGAAAGAATATTTGAAGGTGCCCCCTGACAGGTGTTGGTTGTATGATCAGGGGGAAGGAAAGCCTTTTGGGGAGCCACCTTTAACCCTGGCTTTTGAATTATGGCTTCAGTATGACCCTCTAAAGCATGGGTGCTACCAAACATTTTCCATGGGGCCACAATGTAAGGTCTGTGGTGTGACCGTGGGCTGTACTGATGCCAGCAGTGTGGTGGTAGGGGGTCTGGGTGGATCAGGGATTGTGTAAGAAGATCTAAAAAAATAAAAATTAAAAATAAACAGGAAAACATTTATTTGAAGGCTAACTAAAGTTAAGTGGTGCAGGACTCCACCGTAGTTACTTCATAACTTAATTTAACCTGAAAATAAATGCTTGCCTGGTAAACAGCAGCTCATGCTGCTATTCACCATGGGGGCCACATGTAAAGGTCAAGAGGGCCGCAAGTGCCCCCAAGCCGTAATTTGAGTGTCACTGCTCTAAAGTATCCTCTGTAGGAGTACTGCTGGGCATGTGGTCGTTGGTACAAGGTGGAGGTCTTAGGGGAGTTCAGTAACATGCGTGTCAAAAACCATCGCATCTGGTCAACCTGCAGTCCAGACAAATATTGGCTATCGAAGGGCATGTTGAGTACGTTTTGCTGGACTTTCGTCTTGAAGCCAGAGATATGGAGCCAGTCATGCCAGCGCAGAAGGACACTAGAGTTGATCTCTCTCTCCCCTTGTAGCAGTGTTCACAGCATCTAGTGCTCAGTGGATGCTGCTATCTCATTACCCCTTTTCCTGAGCTCCTCTGGGAGGTGTTGGAGGAGCTCCTTCTTTTCATCCAAACTGGCACGGGCATACCTAGAGAGTAGCCCAATGGAATTACCAATCCGCCAATGATTCGACGATTGTCCAGCTACCCTCTCACCTGCAGTATCTATACATTTACTCTCTTTATCGGGTGGAGGGCCATCAAGAGTTATCTGAGAGTTGACACTCTTACGTGTGGTAGTGACCACTAGAGAGTCGGGTGGAAGCTGGCCACAAATGAACAGAGGATCTGTAGGGGAAGCTTTGCATATTTTGTCCACCCTGTTGGAATGACTGGTGTGGAGGGGGCTGTGAATGATGTTGGGTGTGACAGAGCATGCCTTTAAGTATGGGTAGGTACTGAGTGGAGCTCAAGGTGGAGGACAGGGTCTTGAAAAGGAAGTCCTCCTCTAAATGCTCACTGTGGAGATTCACCTTAAGGAAGGAGGCAACTCTACCAAAAAGTTTATGGCAGGATGTGGAGTCATCAGGGGGGGAGGGGCGGGGAGGAAACAGGTCGGGATCTGTGTGCCCTAGTGGGTCAGCATTATAGGTGTCACAGGAATCCCCCTGTGGAGGAGTGTCAAAGGTATCCCCTCCTCCCTTTCCCCCAAAGTCTGAATGAAGTGACTCCTGAGGTATTTAGTGCCTGGAGGAATGCTGTGGAACAGGATGAGGTGGTGGTGGAATAGTGACAGGAAAAGGGCTTGTAGCCTTGTCCACTTTTTTGCGCTGCTTGGATGGAGGTGCTATGTCCAAGGCTTCCTCGAAGAACAATAGTCATTTGGATGGTTGGGCAGCAGATTCTGGAGGGCAGATGAGTATCATGCCCGTGCGGGGATGTATCATCAGGTGTTTCTGCTGGGCATCAATCTCCCCTTGAAATTTATGGAGGATGGGCTTGATGGTCCCCGAGCTCTGTCTGCTCTTGCTGCTCGGCGCAGAGAGTCTTTGCTCTGACGTCGACTCAGAAGTTGTCGGTTCCAAGGGGCAGCTCGGCTCAGAAGCAGGCATGGGCGGTTACAAAGTTTTTGGACTGAACGCAGTGGCTTGGAATCGCTGTTGAAGAGGGAGAAGGTGGTGTACTGCAGACATGGCTGGTCTCCAGATCTGAGCCGGAGCTGCCGTCAGGGGAGAAAGCCTCCTCATTGCGCCAACAGTTGTGGATAGTGCTCCCCCTCAATCTCCTCAGAGCCGAACAGGACCATGGTGTCATCTCACCCCTACGAGACTGTAGGAAAGCACCCCTTTGTGATATGGTCACTCCCACTTGTTGCCCTAGTGCTGATGCTTTTCAACTGAAAGTGCACTGGGTCCCTACTATCCAGGCCACCAGCGGCAGTACTCGTTCCCTTAAAAACAGGTAAATGTCTAATTGTAACCTAATTGGCAAGGAATGTGGCACCCATGTAAGTCCCTAGTAAATGGTACCTCTGGTACCCACAGCATGAGTACTAAAGAGGGTCCCTATGGGCTGCAGTGTGTATTGTACAACCCAAAGGGATTGACACAAAAACTGCATTCAGCCTGTGGTTGCAGGATGCATGAAATGATGCAAACTATTTTGAAAACATGCCATGACACACTGCCAGTGGCCATGCCCACTGCATATACTAAAGGTAAGTCACCCCTACAGCAGTACTTAGAGCCGTAAAAGAGGGTGCATTATTGTATAATTGAGGACATTTCTCCATGAGCAGATATGCCCCAGCGATGTCTGGCTCCATTGCCACAAGCTTTTGTACTGGTCATTGCAAGTTACCCAGCTACATAATTGCTTTAATGAAAATAATGGTGTTTTGTATCAAACACCCCGTCTTAATAAATCCACACTGATGCCAGTGTTGGAATTATTGCACAAGCTACTTACCTTCGATAACGATAGATCTGTAAGAAACATTAGTTAATGGTAGATTCCTTACCTTAGAATTACCCCCAGGCGTCAGACTGGATCCGGAAAGTTTTCATCAGCAGTACCCCTGCACGTCGGAAGGTGATGTCGTGCAGCTCGCGTCCGTCATTGGCGTCGTGGTCGCCGAGATGACGTCGCGGCAGCTACTTAGACGCCGCCCTCGCGTGCTGACGTCAGTTCTGTACACGACTTTCCGCGCCAGGAACGCAGAGCCATGCAAGATACTGACCACTGGTGCACTGAAACAAGGGCCCTGAAGAACAAGTTACTTACCTTCGGTAATGCTTTTTCTGGTGTATACAGTATTTGCCTGTGGATTCCTCACCTTATGAATATCCCCTGCGCCAACATTCTTCGGAAATTTTTCGTAGCTTTCCACGCCGACGAGTTTGTCACAATGCCATGGCTCCGCGTGACGTCACTGGAGCCATAAGAAGGCCACATCGGGGTGATGATGTCATTTCCACCCATTTTTTCCGTGCCACCGAGGCGAAACGGGCGGACCGACCATATAGAAAATGCATACACAGTACACAGTATTCACACAGTGTAAAGTGAAAAAGGAAAGCAAATTAAAGCAAACATTTCCTTTAAGCCTACAGAAAGGCAAAACAGAGGCAATGCAGAATGACAATATGAAACAACATATTATCGAATACCTCTTTTAAGGTATAAAAGGGTGGACAATGGGGAGGCGGGTGGGTCAGTGAGTAATCCACAGGCAGATACTGTATCCACCAGAAAAAGCATTACCGAAGGTAAGTAACTTGTTCTTCTGATGGCTACATCTGCCTGTGGATTCCTCACCTTATGAATAGACTTCCACAGCAGTCCCTCTCCCGGAGGAGGGTGTCCACCCTTTGATACCAAAAAGTCCTGCAAAACAGAGCGCGCAAAATGGCAGTCCCTCCTCTCTTTGGAATCCAAGCAATAATGCTTCGCGAAAGTGTGGAGAGAGGCCCAAGTTGCCGCCTTACAGATGTCCAGCACAGGAACACCTCTGGACAAGGCAGAAGTAGATGACTTAGCCCCGGTGGAATGAGCTCTAATGCCTCCAAGAGGCTCCTTACCGGCCAGAGCGTAGCAGAGCTTGACGCACAAGATGATCCACCTGGATAGAGTCCGCTTGTGCACCTCCTTGCCCTTCATCCATCTAACATAGCCCACAAAGAGCTGATCATACTGACGAAAGTCCTTTGTTCTATCAAGATAGAAACTAATCGCCCTCTTAGGGTCCAAGCGGTGAAGCCTTTCCTCCTCCTTGGAAGGGTGGGAGGGGGGATAGAAAGTAGGAAGGGTAATGGACTATCCTAGATGGAAGGGAGTTACCACCTTAGGCAGAAAAGCAGCCCTGGTCCTGAGTACCATCTTTTCAGCATGTATGGTCAAAAACAGAGGCTTTGAACTCAAAACCTGAAGCTCACTCACCCTCCTAGCCAAAGTGAACCACCAGAAAGACCATTTCCTACGTATCAGCAGCAAATCCAGAAGATTGATATGAGGCAATCTTTCCTCTAGAGACCAAAGACCCTTGATCTCCAGATCCCCCAGATGAGTACCCCACCCTAGGGTAGAGGCATCCGTTATCACTGTGGCCACCGAAGGAGGAAGATGAAACGGCTTTCCTTGAGACAGATTGCGCTCCACGCTCCACCAAGACAGATCCGCTGCAGCTTCTCTGGAGATCCTGACAGACTCCCTGAGATCTCCGTTGTGCTGATACCACTGCCTGCGCCACTGGAGCGCCCTCATGTGCCAGCGTGCATGGTTGACCAACAGAATGCAGGAGGCAAACAGACCGAGCAGGCGAAGGACCTTCAGAACTGGAACAACCACTCCATTGTGAAACAAAGGGATCATTTCCGGAATGTCGAGAATCCTTTGCGGAGGAGGAAAAGCTTGACACACAGTGGTATCCAGTACCGCCCCAATGAACAGGTTGAGCTGAGAGGGCACTAGGTGAGACTTGGGTACATTTATCGAGAAACCCAAATTGAACAACTGCTGAAAATACTCATCCTGTAAGTCGATGGACACCATCCAGTCCTCTTGCTGCAGCGACTGAAGAACCCTGCGCTAGGGTGAGCATCTTGAATCTCTCCTGCTTGAGATATAGATTCAAAATTCTGAGATTCAGGATCGGACGTAACCTGCCATCCTTTTTGGGAATCAGAAAATACCGGGAGTAGCATCCCTCACCCCTTTCCTACTCCGGAACCACCTCTATTGCACGTTTTTGTAACAGGGCAATAACCTCCTTTTGAAGGAGAAGTAAATGATCCTCCGTGCAAAACCCTTGGTAAGGAGGGTAAGGAGGAGGGAATTTCCTGCAAGGAAGGGCGTACCCATTTTCCACGAGATCCAGAACCCAAAGGTCCGAAGTGATCGATTTCCAATCTCGTAGTAAATGAGTAAGCCGACCTCCCACAGGACCTACATGATCCAGGATGGCGGATCTAGGGCTGCTCTCCCGCATTACCAGGAGGGGCTGGGGAGCTAAAGGAGGAGGAGGAGGAAGGATGATGCCCAGCTCCACATTGGGGACCTCTGCCTTTACCCCTATAGGACTTATACAAGGGTATTTGTTGTTGCTGTTGCTGCTGTTGAGGCTGTCTGAAACTCCGAAAGGAAGACTTCCCAAAGCCTCTGTACCTTTTATAACCATAACCTCTCGTCGGTGTTTGCAGACCCAAAAATGTTGCTGTGGCCTTACTGTCCTTAAATCTTTGCATAGCCTAATCTGCCTTCTCTCCAAAAAGTCTAGATCCATCAAAAGGTAGATCAAGAAGACCAGCTTGGACATCGGGAGAGAACCCAGAAGACCTCAACCACGCATGTCTTCTTGTTGCAATAGACAAACCCATCACTCTGGCAACATAATCCGCCGTGTACATGCCCGACTGGATGACCTGGCGAGCTGCAGCCTGAGAGTCTGCCAACACCTCACTGAGCTCACCCCAGTCCTCCTCAGATAGCTTAGGAAGAAGCTGTTTGGCAGAGTCCATTAAGGCATGAATATATCTTCCCAGGAGACAGGTGGCATTGTTAGATTTCAGTGTCATGCTGGCTGAAGAAAAGACCTTTTTCGCAGACTGCTCCAGCTTTTTGGAATCTGTCGGCAGGAGCTTGCGGAAAAGCCCCTGTGGACTGCTTTGAACAAGAAGCCTGAACCACCAAGCTCTCAGGAGAGGGGTGTGATTAAAGGAACACTGGATCTCCAGGACCAGGCCTATATCTCCTGGACACAGTCCTCGAAACCGCAGAAGCAGAAAGAGGGGTGCGCCACACATCCAGTATGAGCTTGGTCAGAGCATCATTAAAGGGCAAGAGTGGTTCGACCACCGAGGACGGTGAATGGAGCACCTCCGTATGAAGATTAGGCTTACTCAGCCATAGGAAGCTGCAAATCTAAAAGTTCAGCCGCCTTCCTAATTACAGAATGGTAGGGAGCAACCTACTTCGTGGGGGAAGCCTTTTGAGAAACAAAGTCCCACTCCGGAGAAGCATCAAGTCCACTTGCCTCACACATGTCCTCAAACACATCCTCTGCATCATACACTTCTCCTTCCACCCTCTCTTCCTGGTACTGCTCCTCCTCCAACAACCTCTGCGCCTCTCTCCTCGAGCGCATCTTCGGCTGCGCGTCGACGGCTCCGGGAGCGGCATCTCAGAAGGACCCACTGTGGTAAACGGCGCCAGCGCCGATAGAATACGGGGACTGCCCATACGGCGTCGACATCCTCGGAGCCGGAAAATGTCAGGACCGCGTCGCTGGCATGAAGGGCACAAGAGGGGCCTGTGGATACTGCTGAGGCACACCCAAATTATATGCCAAAGAACCCATGGGTCCGAAGGTGCACCAGAGGGGTATGAGGCTCTGGCGAACACGCCATACATGGCATTAAGAAAATGCGATGGATCCGAACCCGGAGCCGGAAACTGTGGAAGTTGAGCTGGTTCGAGATCCAAACGAGGCACCTCTGGAGTCGGTGCCACTGGAGCCACAGGCGGAGCCGCAGGAGCAGAAGGAACCTCAGTCTCACCCGGATTCGACACACTCTCTGAAGCTGGTGAGAATCGTGGCGTCGACGACCTCTCCGGAGTCCCTTTGTATGATGGAGAATGGACCGGAGTCACCTGAGGAGACACTGAAGGAGAAGGAGAGACAAAGTCCTTTACTCAACGTCGAGGAGTTTGAGAAGGCGACCTCGACCCCACAACCTTCGACGACCGGCGCCGTGAAGCATGTCTCTTCTTCTTCTTATGCTTCCTCTTGGAGTCATGCGAAGTCGATGACATGGACTTTGACCTTTTCCGACCCCTTTTTTCTTTCCTTGCCTTGGCCATATACAGTTAGGCCTCACGCTCCTTCAGAGCCTTCTGGTTCATCTTCCTGCAGGAAGAACAGCCCTCGACGTCGTGATCAGACAACAGGCACCAAATACAGTCTTCATGCGGGTCCGTGATAGACATGTGACCTCCTCATTCTTTACTGGGCTTAAAACCAGACTTCCTCGGTGCAGACATGCCAAAAGAGAAAAAGATACAATTGACAAGGTATCCAGTCGAAAGTATGGAGAGTCCCAGAAAAAAACGTTAGCGTCGACAGTGCGGAAAAAAGAAAGGGATGACCCTAACCCTAGAAATCAGTTCACAGAATGGGGAGGATGGGTGGGACGGTAAGGAATCTATCACTAACTAATGTTTCTTACATATATATCGTTACTGAAGGTAAGTAACTTGTGCATCTGAACGAAACACATTAGTGATAGATTCCTTACCTTAAAATAGATACCCCAGCAATACCAACCCCGGTGGTGGGTCTGCGAACCAAGATCACACCAGGAAGTCACGGAGAACTGAACGGCCAAAGAAGCCATTTCTGCGGACTTGGCTGTCCAGGCAATAGTGCTTAGTAAAAGTGTGCAGCGAGGCCCACGTAACTGCCTGTGAGATGTCTTGTAGGGGGACACCACGTCCCAATGCCGTAGTGGCAGCCGTCGCCATGGTGGAATGGGCGTGTAGCCCCAACGGAGGCTCCTTCTTTGCCAGAGAATAACAGGTTTTAATTCACAAGACGACGCATCGGGAGACAGTCCTCTTGTGTACGGCCTGACCTTTCTTGGCACCGACGTAGCCAACAAAGAGCTGTTCATCCACCTGGAACTGTTGTGTGGGTTCAGGTAAAATGACAGCGCACGGTTTGGGTCCAGACGGTGGAGCCTCTTTCTCTCTGGAAGGATGCGGAGGTGGAAAGAAGGTGGGCAAAGTGATTGTTTCCCCGATGTGAAAAGCAGTGATAACTTTTGGTAGAAAGGATGGACGGGTTGTGAGCACAACCTTGTCCGAATGAGCCTGGAGCTCACTCAATCTCCTAGCAGAGGTGATGGCAACCAGGAAAGCAGTCTTCGAAGTTAATAGACGTGGAGGACAGTTGTGAAGAGGCTCAAAGGGAGCACACATCAAATGTGTAAGAACCAGGTTCTAGTCCCACTGTGGCATCACAAAAGGAATAGGAGGGAAAAGGTGAGTAATGCCTTTTAGGAATCTATTTACAACAGGGGTCTTGAAAAGAGGGCTGATCAGGGAGCCTGAGGAAGGCTGAAGTAGCAGAAAGGTAGCCCTTGATAGTGCCCAGAGCAGAGCCCTGCTGGGCCAAAGAAAGAAGGAACAAAAGGGCTTCTGAAAGGGGGCAGAAAGAGGATCCACAGCCTTTGCTGTGCACCATGCCACAAATGTGTTCCACCTGCAGGCGTATAACAACTTAGTGGAGGGATGCGTGGCTGCCAGAATGACATCACAAACTTCAGAAGGCAAGTCGAAAGGAATCAACTGCCGATGCTCAATCTCCACGCAAGGAGGTGGAGACTGGACAGGTTCGGGTGGAGGACCGTCCCCTGCTGCTGCAACAAAGATCCACCCGAAGAGGCAGTCAGATCGGAGGATCGATGGTCATACCGAGTAGCTTGGGATACCAAACTCTTCGAGCCCAGTCCGAAGCCACAAAAATTACTTGGGCCCGGTTGAGCCTGATCTTCTTCAGCACTCTGGGAAGAAGTGGTATAGGCGGAAAGGCGTATAACAGACCGCAACTCCACTCGCGACGAAAAGTCTTGCCTAGAGAGTGCCGCCTTGGAAATTCCAACGTGCAGAACTGCTGACATTGCGCGTTCTCTTCGGTGGCGAATAAATCTAACCAAGGCTCTCCCCACTGTTGAAAGAGACTTTGCGCCACGTCCCAGTGAAGACGCCATTCGTGATCCATCATGCACCTGCGGCTGAGTTTGTCCGCCCTGGCGTTCAGTGAACCTGCCAGGTGTTGAACTACCAGGGAAATGCCCTGATGGTCCAGCCATGTCCAGAGGCGCGGAGCCTCGTGACATAGGGTCCACGACCCCACCCTGCCCTGTTTGCTGCAGTATCACATGCCGGTGGTGTTGTCTGTGAACACCTGCACTACTCTCCCCTCGACAGAGGTAAGGAATGCCTTCAGTGCAAGTCGGATCGTCCAGAGCTCCAGAAGTTTGATATGGAGCCTGGACTCCGCCGGAGACCAGAAGTCTCTGGTCCCCGCCTCTCCCATGTGGCTGCCCCATCCAAGGAGGGACGCATCCGTCACCACTGTGTGCTCCGGTTGAGGAAGGGAGAGGGATCTGCCATTGACCCAATGCCGGTTTGTGAGCCTCCACTGAAATTGTTGTGCAGTGCCCTCCGAGATCTTGACGTACGAGGAGAGGTTCCCCTGATGCTGCGCCCACTGGAACTTCAGGTCCCACTGCAGAGCCCACATATGGCATCTGGCATCTGGCATGATCGACCAGCAGGATGCAAGAGGCCATGAGGCCCAGCAGCCTCAGGGTCATCCTGACCGAAACCCAAAATAGAGGCCGAAAGATTGGAATCAGAGCCTGAATATCTTGGGCTCATTGTTCGGGAGAATAGACCCGAAAGTGCGCCATATCCAGAACCCCTCCAATGAAGAGGAGCTTCTGAGAGGGAATCAGGTCCGACCTCGGCACACTGATGGAGAACCCCAGCAAATGCAGGAGGTCGGCCGTAGTCTGGAGGTTGGAGACGACTGCCTGGGGCGAGCCCGCCTTCAACAGCCAGTCGTTGAGATAGGGGGAAGACTGGAACCCCTAATCTGCGCAGATGAGCTGCGACCAACGCCATCACTTTTATGAACACCCGAGGGGCGCTGTTAAGGCCAAAGGGGAGCACGGTAAACTGAAAGTGCTCGTGGCCTACCGTAAACCGTAGGTAGCGCCAGTGGGACGGCAGGACAAGAATATGGAAATATGCGTCCTGCAGATCCAACGCTACCATCCAGTCTCCAGGGTCGAGGGCAGATAAGACCTGAACCAGAGTTTGAACTTCTCCTTCCGGAGGAAGCGATTGACATTCCGGAGGTCCGAGATAGGACGCAGGCCCTTGTCCATATTGGGCACCAGAAAGTAGTGGGAGTAACAACCACGTCCTACTTCTGGCGTAGGAACGCGCTCGGTGGCGCCCCTGGCCAGACTTCCTGTTGAAGAACTGCCAAGTGATCCCCCAACATGCGTTGGTACTGGGGTCGCATGGCTGGAGGGGTAGTCTCGAAGGGGATGTAGTAGCCCCTTCGGATTATTTGTAAAACCCATCTGTCCGTAGTGATGGTGCGCAAGTGGGGGAGGTGATGGCGAATCCTGCCACCAACTGGTGTTTGATGGGCCTGAAAAACCGGACTAGGAAGGTTCGGAGGCAGTGGTGGCCGAGATGGACTGACCCGCCCGCTGGCCCCCTGACCAACCTCGGCGGATCCCACGTCCGCGCTGGGATAGCTGCTGTGCAGGCCTGTGACTCTGAAGCGAACGTGTCGGGTGCCCCTTCCGTGGACACGAAAGAAGCGAAAAGCAGAAGGCGGAGGAGGGTGAGTGGCCGAAAGGCCCAAGGACTTGGCCGTAGCCCGCGAGTACTTAAAGCACTCCAACGCACTATCTGCCTTGTTGCCGAAAAGGCGAATGCCATCAAAAGGCATGTCCATCAGAGTGTTCTGGACATCCCCAGAGAAACCAGTTGTCCTCAGCCAGGCGTGGCAGCGGAGCGCCACTGTCGTGGAAATTGCCCTGCCCAGCGAGTCGGCGGTGTCAAGGCCACAACGGATTGTGAACTTGGCTGCATCTCTCCCTTCAGCAATAGCTTGAGAGAGTACTGTCCAGGCCTCCTCCCGACACTGAGGCAGCACTTGCGCCACCGTATCCCACACAGAGTGGGAATAATGGCCCAAGAGGCATGCGGTGTTCATAGCCCCCAGCCCTGAACTGGCGGAAGTAAAAATCTTCTTACGGAACTGCTCCAGTTTCTTGGATTCCCTGTCCAGGGGTGCGGTAGGGAATGCGCTCTGCGACGCAGAGGCTTGGACAATTAAGCTCTCAGGGGTGGGGTGTTGGGAAAGGAAAAGGGGGTCGCCCGGGGCCAGGCTATGGCGTCGGGCCACGTTCCTATCCACAGGAGCCCCTGTGTTGGGCCAGGAACAGGTGCCCAAAAGAATGTCTGAAAGTGCATAATAAAGGGCAGCAGTGGCTCTGCAGAGGTAGCCGCCGGCTGAAGCACTTCTGTCAGGAGGGTAGTCCTGATGGCCACTGTAGGGAGCTCGAGGTAGAGGTCCTCGGCCGCCCTATGCAACACCACTGCGCACCTTGCACCCTCCTCCGTAGCCACGGTAGGAGGAGTTAGCATGCCAAGGTCAGGAGAGGTATCAAGACCACTGGCATCCCCCAGCTCCTCTGCCAAGTCCGGGTCAAGCTCCCATTGAGTGTGAGAGGGTCCTCAGACCCTCCCAGTCCTCCCCTTCCTCCAAAGGCTGATGTACAGGCCGAAAATAAGGAGGCTGGACATAGGGGTAGAAAGGCCCCATCAGCGTCTGAATCGGCATCGAGCGATGCCGTTCTGGCGCCGAGTCCACATCAGGGCTGAAACCGGAGACGACATCGTCCGGAACCACGGGCAACGTCGGAGGTGGTGCCTGCGGGGGTCAACGTCGGTGGTGGTGTTACAAGGTCAACCGGCGTCGACCGGGATCCAGGCCTGAATCCATGGGGGATCTGCGGTGCCGGGGCCAGAGCTGACAGTAAAGGGCGAGGACCCCCAGTCGGGCCTGCGGGGCCCGAAGGCATGCCGGCGGGGCCCGACGGCTCAAAGAGGCGAACCTTGGCTGACAGAAATTCCTGCAGCTGGGCCGGAGTCGCCGACGGACCCGGGAAGGGCTGGTAGGCCGACAGCGACTGTGTAGGCTCCGCCGGAGCGGCACCACACGCGACGGGAAGCCGGAGAGCGATGGAGCTTACCTGACCCTGAGTGCGAAGACTTCGATCCTGACGAAAGATGGTGGTGGCTTGCGACCGGTCCCTCGACCTCCCACGAGACCGGGTCCTTGAGCAGCGTAGAGCCGACTGCCCCACATCAAGCAACTTTCGGGACCGCTCCCGCAAAGTCTTCGGCGCCATGACCTGGCAGTCGGGGCACGACTTGGGGTTGTGGTCGCGCCCCAGGCAGTAGAGACATACTCGGTGCGGGTCCGTCACCGACATCATTCGATGACAGTCCCCGCAAGACTTTAAGCCGGGCATCCCTACGGCACCAGGAGTTGACCGACCCGAAAAATAGAGACAAAAGGCCTCGAAAAACTCAGTCAAAAAATGACTGGGGGTACCTCTGTATCTGTGCTTGCTGGTGCGGAAAAAGAAAGAACTGACGTCAGCGCACAAGGGCAGCGTCTAAGTAGCTGCTGCGACGTCAACGACGGACGCGGAGCCGCACGACGCCACCTTCCGACGTGCAGGGGTACTGCTGAGGAAAACTTTCCGGATCCAGTCTGACACCTGGGGGTAATTCTAAGGTAAGGAATCTATCACTAACGTGTTTCTTTCAGCTATGACATGCACCCAGATGACACCTTAGACGTACCCCCTAAAACATACCAGTCATTTAGTGTACTGGCTGACTGACTCTTCTAGCCTGCCACCACAGACGTATTGAATATGCTACTTACCAGTATGCATCTGTTCTTGGCATGTAGGGCTGCTGACATTCATATCTGTGCATAGATCGCCGCCTAGTGTTGGGTCCGGATGATTGCACATTGTTGTCCTGGAAGAGTCTTCGAAGTATCACGAGATAGGTGGCTCCTACCCTGGACTACAGTGCGCATGGGCATCCCCTCCATCCTTAGATTGTTTTTCGCCATTGTGGCATAGATGGAGTGTAATACAGTGAATGATGACCATGCTAACTAGTAATTACTGAATGCTACAGCTGCTACAGGCGCCGGGGAGGAGGGTGGGCGATATGAATGTCAGCAGCCCTACATGCCAAGAACAGATGCATACTGGTAAGTAGCATATTCGGTTCGAGGCATGTGGGCTGCTGAATTCATATCTGTGCATAGATTATATAGCAGTCCCTCCATTTAGCGGCGGCTTCCCATGCCAGCTGCAGCAGTCTGAAAAAGAGTTTTGAGAACAGCCTGTCCTACAGCTGCCTGCTGTCTTGAGTGTACATCTACACAGTAGTGCTTGGTAAATGTATGTATAGTGGACCATGTGGCTGCTCTACATATCTGCTCTAAAGGAATATTTCCCAGGAAAGCCATGGAGGCCCCGAACTTTCGTGTAGAGTGGGCTCTTGGAGGAATTGTTAGTGTGCGCTTAGCTTTTTCATAGCAAATCTGTATACACTTAACTATCCACCTAGCTATTCCTGCTTTGGAAATGGGGTTGCCTTTGTGCTGTGGAGAAAAGGCAACAAACAGTTGTTTTGTTTTCCTGAAATTTTGTGTTCTGTCAATATAGTACAGGAGAGCTCTTTTGATATCAAGTGTGTGGAGCATTCTCTCTGCGACATTCTCAGGATTAGGATAAAAAAACTGGTAATTCTATGGATTGGTTCATATGGAACTGCGAAATTACCTTGGGCATGAAAGTAGGGTTGGTGCGTAGTACGACCCTGTTGGCATGAACCTGTATAAATGGCTCTTGAATGGTTAGTGCCTGAAGTTCACTAACTCTTCTTAGTGAAGTAATGGCAACCAGGAAAGCTACTTTCCATGTCAGAAATAGAATCTCACAAGAGTGTAGAGGTTCAAAAGGTGGTCCCATCAGTCTGGTGAGGACCACATTCAGGTTCCAGACTGGTGAAGGAGGGTGTCTTGGAGAAATGACACGTTTGAGTCCCTCCAAGAAAGCTCTGACGGCAGGCACTTTGAACAGTGAGAGGTGCTGCCGGTTCTGAAGGTAAGCTGCCAGTGCGGTTAAATGTATACGGATGGAATTGTATGCTAGATTGCATCGGTAAAGTGTAATAGATAACAGACAATGTTTTGCGTTGATGCATCCAGCGGATTGATGTCATTATTTTTACAATAAATGACAAATCTTTTCCACTTAGCCGCGTAGCAGGCTCTGGTAGTGGGTCTCCGTGCCTCCTTGATGATATTCATACATTCTGGAGGCAAGTTTAGGTAGCCAAATTCTAAGATCTCAGGAGCCAGATCACTAGGTTCAGCTGTTGCGGATCTGGGTGCTGAATCTCGCCATGGCTCTGCGTTAAAAGCGTGGGTGTTAGCCGTAGTCGTTGATGCGGTACCACGGAGAGTTCCAGAATCGTGGTGTACCATGGTTGGCGTGCCCACGTTGGAGCAACCAGGATGAGCGTCATTGAGTGTTGCCTCCGTTTGCGTGCCACCAGCGGTATTAATGGTGCTGGGGGAAAAGCGTACGCAAATCTGCCTGACCAGTTCATCCATATTGCATTGCCCTGCGACTGTGGATGTGGGAACCTGGCGGCAAAGTTTTGGCATTTTGCGTTTTCCCTTGTGGCGAATAGGTCTATCTCTGGATGACCCCACCGTTGGAAGTACGGTTGTAGTACTGACGGATGTATCTCCCACTCGTGTATTTGGTGGCTGTGTCTGCTGAGCAGATCCGCCATCTGGTTGTCCTTGCCCGGGAGGTGTTCCGCCATGAGGAAGATGTTCCTCTGAATGGCACTCTTCCACATGCTCTGAGCCAGATGAGACAACTGTGGAGAGTGTGTCCCTCCCTGCTTTTGTATGTAGTACATGGCGGTCATGTTGTCCGTCCGGATCAACACGACTTTGTTGCACAAGTATACTTTGAATGCCTTCATTGCAAGGAAGATTGCCATGAGTTCCAGAAGGTTGATGTGCATCCTCCTTTGCTGTGTCGTCCATAGTCCCTGCACTGTGTAATTGAGTACATGAGCTCCCCATCCCTGGAGAGACGCGTCCGCCGTCAGTATGATTTGTGGGACAGGTTCTCGGAACGGTCGGCCCTTGCAAAGGTTTTGTGGATTCCACCAATGCAGAGAGTTGTATGCCCGACCGCTCACCAACACTAGGTCCTTCAATTGTCCGTGAGCCTGATTCCACTGACGTGCCAAGCACTCCTGAAGCGGACGCATATGTAGCCTCGCGTGCAGGACTATGAAGATGCAGGAGGCCATCATGCCTATCAACTGCATAAACACTTGTGCCGGTAGTGAGTGTTGAGGTTTGAACTTTTTTATGAGCAACTGCATGCTGTTGATCCGCACTGAATTGGGCTGTGCCTTGGCTGCCAGAGTGTCTATGGTCGCGCCTAGGTACTGCTGTACGTGGGTGGGTTGAAGGTGGGACTTTGGATAATTCAAGGAGAATCCAAGGCTGTGAAGGTGAATGGTGTGGTTCATGTGGTTGGCACACTGCTGGGCCGACGTTCACTTGGTGAACACTCTGGGTGCCGTTGTTACTCCGAAAGGGAGGACTTTGAACTGGTAATGTTGATTGAGAACAGTGAACCTGAGATATTTTCTGTGTGATGGGTGCATGGGTATATGGAAATACGCATCTTTGAGATCTAGTGTCGCGAGAAAGTCTCCCTGCTTGAGCAACGGCAGCACCTGTTGCAAGGTAAGCATGTGAAAGTGCTCTGACAGAATGTAACGGTTTAGAGGTCTTAAATCCAGTATGGGTCTGAGAGACCCGTCCTTTTTGGGGATTAGAAAATACAGTGAGTACACTCCTGATCCCTGTTCGTCTGCTGGCACGAGTTCTATGGCTCCTTTTTGGAGCATACTGAGAACTTCCTGGTGTAATAAGTGCAAGTGCTCTGCGGACATAGGACGGTGTCTTGGTGGTATGTTTGGTGGAGTGGATGTGAGCTCCAGACAATAACCGTACTGGACAATGTCTCTCACCCACCTGTCTGTAGTGATGGACTTCCAGACCGGCAGGAACTCTTGGAGTCTCCCCCCGACAGGTGTTAAGTGGTCGGGGGGCAGTGACAAGGCATCACTGTTTGTTGGTGGCGGAGGACCTGGAGCTGTTGTTTCCTCGGCCTCTGCCCTTGACGTGGTTTCCACGGTATCCACCTCTGTTATTCTTATTATAGGTGGTCTGTGTACCTTGTTTAGTGTAATGCGACTGTTGGGAGTTCTGGCCTCTAGATAGTCCTCTGTTGGTAGAGCGACGAAAGGACCCACTCCTAAACTGCTGTGATTGCAGAGCCCCCATAGACTTTGCAGTCTCTGTAGCTTTCTTGATTTTCTCTAGGGTGGTGTCAACTTCGGGGCCAAAAAGGGAGTCAGGGTTGACAGGTTGATTGAGTATCGTTGTTTGTATCTCTGGTTTGAATCCTGAGATTCTCAACCAAGCATGCAGTCTTAACATGACGCTGGTGTTAATAGCCCTAGCTGCAGTGTCCGCTACGTCACTTAATGGAAGCGTTGCTTATGAGCTTCCCTTCTGTAATAAGCGACTCTGCTCCTTCCTTGAACTGATCTGGGAGGTGCTGTAGCAGTGTCTCTAAGGTATCATAATGCGCCCTGTCGTATCGAGCCAGAAGTGCCTGAGTGTTGGCAATTCTCCAGATGTTAGCTGCCTGTGCAGCAACTCTGTTCCCTGAAGTTTCCAAGACCTTAGACTCCTTGTCAGGGGGAGGAGCATCACCCGTTGTCTGTGAATTGGCTCTCTTCCGAGCATTGGACACCACCAACGAGTCCAAAGGCAACTGGCCTCGTATGTAGGTAGGGTCCACAGGAGCTGGCCTATATTTTTTGTCAATCCTAGGATTTAGTACTCTCGTCCTTGTGGTCTCCTTAAAAATGTCATTAGCCGGTTTTAGGACCCCCTTCAGCATGGGCAGAGTCTTAATAGATCTTTCTGAGGTAGAGAAGGTATCCATCAGAAAATCATCCTCAATAGGATCAGTATGGACCTGTACATCATGATTTTTAGCTGCTCTCTCAATCAAGGCATTGAAAGCAGCAGTATCCTCAGTAGGAGATGATTTTACCACATATGCCTGCGTGTCTGGAGCGGTATGTGGGTCCCCTGTACCAATATCGTCCACCCAAGGTAGGTTTTGATCTTCAGGGCAGTGTCCACAGGATAAGTGTCCTCAATATCACCAGCATCCCCTGCATCCTCATCAAATTGTGTGGGTGAGAATGACTGAGGCTCCTTGTCATAATAGTGAACATGTTCTACTAGAACTGGTGACGTGGTCCTCTTCTTCTTCAATGGAATTTTGTATGGCTCCATTGATTTCTCTGCCAGTATCTTTCGTTTATATATTGACAGTCTACCAGTCTCCGCATCGATAAACTGCCTTGGCTCCTCATCTTCCTGAGGGACTTAGACAGCTCTCTGCCCCATCGGCACTCCTGTTGACAGGTTTCTTCGGGTCGACACCTTTTTGCGGCTCGAGACCCTTCTTTGCATCGAACATCTTCGGTCGTACCGCCGGTGGTAGTCCGAATTTTATGTGCGTCGACGCGATGCGAACTGTGCTGACCGTCTTCGGCTGCGGGGGTGCTTTTGCGCCGAGCATGGAAGCCGTGTCGCGGATGCGGAGTAACGACTCCGACACCTTCTTCTTTAGGAGGGGAGACGGGGTGAGTCGACACGTTCCGTCGATACCCTCTTGGACGTGGCATCTAACCCCGAACCAGACACCGTGTTCTCGACACGAGGACCGGGAGGGCTCGGCCTTCGCGAGGCGCTCTGTATTTTTGTGTCGACGATCCTCGGCGCCGATTTTTTCGGGTCGGCAACATTGACCTTGGTTGTCGGCGCCGCCTTCGGCTCGACGTCCCCATGAAGTCTCCGTGCGTCGTCGGCCTTCTTTTGTTTGTTCGGCTCCGAGGGCTTCGAGGCCTTGTTGCCGATGAGAGACTCTTTCACTTTCGGTTTCGAGGTAGGTGCCTGTGCCTTCAGTTTCGATTTCTTTTGATCGATTGATGGCTCTTTCGATACCGATGGCTCTTTGGGGTAGTTCGTAGCCGGGCCTTTATGCGGGGCTGTAGAACGAGAGGAATGATCTTGGGTAAGGCCTTGTGGCGATCCCTCGACCTGAGCCTTATCGAGTGTCTCGTTGGGTCCTGTACTGACATGTGGGCCTAGCTCATCTTCTGAGCCATCTTCCTCGGCCCCAAGGGCCTCCTCGTCATTTCCTACCTCTTCGACGACACCATCTTCCTGTTCGTCTAGTATACGCTCGTCTTCGGCATCATAGGCGGATTCGCGCTCCGGATCCGAGAGCTCCCCCCGAACTTCAAGGTCCACGACCTCCTCATCTTCTGTCCCGAAGATGTTGTCCGGGTTCGGCGTCGCTTTCTGCGCCTCGAGCAGAGCTGCTCGACGAATGCAAAGGGTCTTCTTCGATCGAAACCTGGAACACGCCATACAGGTGGCTTCGTCGTGGTTTGGAGAGAGGCACTTTTTGCACACCGGGTGCACGTCGAAGCGAGCATACTTAGCGTTGCAAAGAGGGCAACGCTTAAAAGGGTTATTCGATGTCTTTGGATCCATCGTTGACGATCTACTCGAGAACGCCCTCGACAAATATACTTGGCGCCGAACGAAAACAATACCGACGAATGTAAAGGCCTAAATACTCAAAGAGCTAAGATTAAGACATCCGAACCCAATGGCGGAAAAAAACAATCTAAGGATGGAGGGGATGCCCATGTGCACTGTAGTCCAGGGGAGGAGCCACCTATCTCGTGATACTTCGAAGACTCTTCCAGGACAACAATGTGCAATCATCCGGACTCAACACTAGCCGGCGATCTATGCACAGATATGAATTCAGCAGCCCACATGCCTCAAACTTTCTGAACCCCAGCTCGGGAGAGATAATTCTCTAAGAGGTCAGGAACATTGCCTGCTCCGGAGGAAGGTGATCACACCTTCTCCAGCAGGATGGCTAGTGAATTAGCATATCAAAGCCAGAGGCTTCAAAGCCTCTGCTGCCTTTGATATGCAACCCCTGCTTCCTCCAGGCCTGGAGAAGGCCACCTCCTGCACTGGGGCCCGTTTGGCACCAGAGCAGGTAGGAAAATTAGCTAGGCACTAGGCGTGTTGTGCTATCAGGCTAGGCACACCCTTAAGGTGGGCCACCTGAAGTGGACACTAAGAAGGGTTTCACCATCTTGTTTTTGGTGAAACTAGGATGTCTGGGTCAGGTTTATGCTCACTCTCCACAAGAAGTGGACCTATATGGGGTGCAGTCACCTCAGGGGTGGGTAGCCTATTGGCTACTGCCTTACACACCCCTCACGTAATGCCCCAAAAGTCCGTGTTTATGTGGCCCTGTGATACCAGGAACTATGATTCATCTACCTGGGAACAGAAAAATTACAAAGCAGAGCCAACAATGCAAGAACTGTGGACCAGCATTGAAGCTGCTGCTCTCCCAACAACTGCAAGAAACAGCTTGTCCTGCTACTGAACAGCCTTCCCAAACCTTTAGGGACTGTCCAGTACTTTGCCAACTAAGCAGCATCTGCCTTGAGGTGGTGAAGCCATATCCCTGGTGACTATCGGGTCCACGGAGGAAGTAACTCACCAGTGGGGAGGTCACTGACAGTCCAGGAGGTCAGCCCCATCGCTTCACCAAGTCTTGAGATGCTGAGCCTTACCGGAGCCTCCCTGCACCACTACCAGTGGTACCTGAGCCCTTGCAAGCACCAAGGCTTGTAGTGTGTACAGCCTGGACACCACTGATGCCAACACCGACCTGCCAAGGAGGGACGTCAGGATCTCCATGATCTTCACGAAAGTGGCCCTGCAGTCTTGTTTTCTCTCCCTCTCTAGATCACCAAAGCCAAGTGAGAGCCTCTAACTATAGCAACCCACTGGACAAAACACATCAGCATTCCCAGCCCAGGTTCAGTAAACCTGCCTGTGTCCCTCTGCTCCAGAGGCCTTCAAGAGCTGAGCCCTACTTTTAATTCAGGCAGACTGGCCCAAGTCCCCACTTGCAGCCTTTCTTTTGCATGTAACTTTGCCAGTGACTTTACCGCATAGCCCTCGAGACTACCAAAGTGACTAGCACCTCTGCACCGACTAACCAGGGTAGGTAAAACTGAAATGCTATCGGTTTCTTTGACCTTGGCCCCTAAGCACCTTAAGTACTTGAAGGTATCCTTGAAGACCATTTGCAAGTGTATCTATGCAATGAATGTTTCTCCCATAGGATAACATTACCACGTTCGAGGCTCATACCTTAAAATCGTTATTTGACTGTATTTTTGCTAATACTACAAAAACCTATAACTCCCAAAGTAGTTACCTGATTCCAATGATCTTGGTGTCTAAAATTACATAAAAATGTGTGCTATTTTTCTAAATTGGTCTCCAGTTTCTTCTTGAGTGTGTGTCTCACTTACTGACTCTGTGTGCACCATAAATGCTTAACACTACCCTCTAATGAGCCTAAACTGCTTGACCACACTATCTCAAATAGAGCACTTGGGATTAATAATTTAAGTCCTGTTAACCAATAAATTTTGTCTGGACTTTTTGGATGATGTGCCCTTACATTGGCACTACCACATAAAAAAAGTCAGCTTCCTACAGAGACATCGCAAGAAGCTTTTTCTTAGAACAGAAGCTGTATCAGGTGTCATATGCAACCTCATTATGCTCAGGAGACAGACACAAATTACAGACCTGATGGAGATTGGCCCAAGGATTTTTCTTGTGGCAGCAAGGACAGTAGCGAAAAGGCATCCGTGAGGACATGGTGAGGAGGACGTGGTCCGAAGATGGAAGGAGGCCCCTAAAGGCGAAGGCCCACGTGGGCCTGAGTTCGACGGAGAACCGCCCAGTCGAAGCAGGAATCGTCTTAGTCTCTTTCATGGAGATTTCTTTCGGTTCCTTCAAAGACCAAGATCTGGTTGGTCTGTGACGCACAATATTTATGAGGGAGCAAATACAACATATTTGATTGAGGTCCCACTCATACACCGACTTATAGAAACTGTTCATTCTGGAGGACAAATTCAAAATGAAATCCTGAAGACAGGTCTTCATGACTTTGATTTTGTTTGGTTGGTGTCACTGACCTTCAGTATGTCTAATTTCATCTTCCAGTTCTCCCCGCCCACAGGTGCTATTCTGGAGTTTGGTCGGTTTGTACAAGTATGTGCCCTGCCACCATACCACTTGTAATATTACACAATCCCGCTCTTGGATCATCAAAACTGATAGAGGCCAAAGCTAAAAAAGTTACTTACCTTTAGTAACAATATTTCTGATGGATACATCATGTTTTACAGTTCACGTACCGTATGAATTCTCTTTCCAGGCTTCAGAGTGGTATGCAAAACTTTCTTCAACAAGAACTATCCAGAGCCTCCAGGTAACACCATATGGCTCCTGGTGTGAATCCACCTCCAGGTGTAGTATCACCCGAATATATGCATAACAGAGTACTTGAAGCAGCTTTGCATACTTTTTCTGCACTGCATCAAGGAGTGCAAAGGCGGATTGAAAGAGCCACAGCAACAAACAATACAACACAAAACGGTTTACATACATTATGATCTTATTAATCATGAAACAAGCTCATCGGGGAGATGGGAGGGTGGGGAGAAATATGCAAAAAGTTTCACTATGCTACATCCTCCCACAGAATCCTCACATTATGGTACAGTCACAAAGCAGTACTTCCCTGGGAGGTGGGATTAAGTATTGTTGGTTAACCAAGGAGGTCATTCAACAGAGCTCAGGCAAAGGACCCTTCATTGCATGCCCATGAAGTATGGCAGTAATACTTGGCAAAAAGGATGCCAGGATGACCATGTAGCTCCCCAACAGATGTCAGAAACCGGGACACCTTTGGGAAGAGCTGTGGAGGCAGCAATGTCACAGGTGGAATGAGCATGAGTGCTCTGCAGAAGATCTTTATTGGCCAGAGAATTCATTTGATAAAGAGGATTACCAATTTGTAATAGCGACTTTGGTCACTGCCTTACTCTCTTTGATTTCTAGTGAAGCAAACAAGAAAGCTGGTCATCAAAATCTGCCCGTCACATGCAGAAGATGTAGTACGACACACAAATCAGGGGTCTGTCCTATGCAGCTGTCTCTCTTTTTAAGCTGGACTTGTAGGAGGGAAGAAAAATGGGAGGGTAAAAGACTGGCTAGTATGAAATGCAGAAAACACCTTGGGTAAGAAGATGTGCAGGTTAAAGAACCAACTCACATGAGTAGAAAACTGAAGGATGGAAACACTGACAGGCCCTGAAATTGTCCGGCCCTAAAAGCAGAAGCTGCCACCAACACAAACGTTTTTAGACTAAGAAGTCAAACTGGAGTGCCATCAAGAAACTCAATACAAGATTAAAATCCCACAGAGGAACAAAAAAAATGGATTTTGAAGAAACAAGTAAATGAAATCTTTTGGAAACCATGCCACTACTTGCAAGTTATACAAGGAAGGTTAATCAGGAAGAGAAGAGACATACAGGTAGTCAGTGCAGCCAGGAATCCTCAAAGTCAGATATGTAAGGTTTAAAATACTTAATGCCTTCTGACTGACACCACTGAACAGACTAGTTCCAGCAGGGTAAGTAGATCGATTTGGTAGTAGTCTTCAGGATGCCAAGATGACATCTGCGACCACATCAGGAACACAAGCGGTTTCTAGCCAGCAGCACTCAATCTCCTTGTGTGCAGCGACCCTTCCTAGAGATTGGGGTGGAGGACTCGACAAACCTGCAAGAGCAGGACCACTCTATGTGGGAGAAGAGGATGCTGAATGACCATAGACCAGTGTACCAGATCCTCCTCGCCATGTCTGAAGTAATCTGAACCAGCTGTGCTCAACTCTAAGGCACTTTTCATAATACTTCGGAAAGAAGCAGAAATCCATACATCTCGAGCAAATGTATGGCACAAACCAGGCGCTATCTGTTCTGAGCTGTGGCGACTAGATCGATCTGGTGAATATCGTACAAGTTACTTACCTTCGGTAACTATGTTTCTGGTAGAGACGGTGTCTAGCAGCAGATTCCTTAACTTAGAATATCCCTAGGCGCCAGACTGGATCCGGAATTTTTTGCAGCAGCAGCACCTCTGCGCGCCGGGGGATGGCACCACATGACCCACCCTGATGTCGTCCACGTACGTGACGTCAGCGAGGTCATACAAGTCCCTCCCTGCGCGCTGACATCAGTTTTCTTCAGAGAAACTTTTCTGCAACAACGCGGAGCCACCAACAAAAAAACTGTGAAAGTATGGGAACAGTGTGCGAGGGATGAAAATCCGTGAATAAATAAGGAGGATGGTGCAAGACACCATCGTAAAAGACAGAATTAGACACTGCCTACATATAAAAGTGAAAAATCTGTGAGAAAGAACCCCGCAAGCTTAGCGAAGACCCTTCCCAAGTGCAACAAGGGAGGAATATCTCAACAGACAGAAATAGACTGTGATTACCATGCAGAACAACAGACAGAAATAGACTGCCAGTACCATGTAGAACTGTGTCGTCTAGCAAGAACGTAGCACAGAGAGAACAGCAGTCCACCGCAGGAAGGTATGAAAAGGCTGGCACTGCCCCTATAGTAATGTAGGTCTGAAACAGAGGTCAACAGATCCCCAAAGAAGAACCCTGAGCCAATAGAGAAGGCGGGAGGGAGGGAAGGCAGCAGGAGACTATAAGAAAATGAAGATTAATCTCCTGGAGAAGGTTAAATCAAAAGGCATCATTTTACAGGTAAGAAACCCTTGTGAGGGAGTCAGCTGTATTATGGTAACAGAATTCCCTGAGAGGGAGTCAGCTGTATTATGGCAAATCTCAAAGGGACGTATCAATGTGAGCACCCATGAGAGAAAAACCAATGCCAACTGTAAAAGGGGCCAGCGGAGACCCCACTTGGGAAGGTTCTCGCAGAACGGGGAGACTGGATGGGCGTTAAGGAATCTGCGGAGAGACAACCTCTCTACCAGATACAGTGTTACCGAAGGTAAGTAACTCGTACATCTGATAGAGATATCTAGCCGCAGATTCCTTAAATTAGAGTAGATACCACAGCCAGGTGGGTCTCCAACAGAACAAAAGAAAGCGCCAAGCATTTGAGCCGGCAACAGAGTGACGGACAATGGGGAAGGCTGTGGCGGAACAGTCGGACAGCAACCCATATAGCTTGGAAGAGAAAAAGATAACGGGATGCAAGACATCACAAAACTGCCATAATGGTGCTACACCATACCTGTAGAAGCATGAGAAGTAGAAGTAGAAACGGCACCAGCCATATACCAGAACAAAAGAAAGAGAGAGGAAGAAGGACCACTCTCAGCGTAATGGCGCACTATGTGAACACCGACCAAAGGATGAGAAGAAACATGAAGAGATGCAACCAGAGCCTACCAGGCTAGCCCACGGAAGGAAGGCCGGAGAGGCTACAGCCAAGAACCAAAGGTCAAAAGATAGAAATTAGCAATGTTTTTAGAAATGCAGGTGGAGACAAGAAACTCGCCAAGTGCACACCCACTCCCAAAAGGGGAAACAGGGGTGAACAGTAACAATCTTAAGCACACTGATGCAGGCCAACACTGAAACATGCGCAGAGCAAACAGCTACAGAGACCATAAGGTGACGTCGCTAAAATAAGCATAAGTCTGCTCAACCAGGCAGCGGTAAGACCAAGGTGAGAACCAACACATGAAACACAAATATGCAGAGTGGAGATCTAGGACCACTGACATTAGAAGAGCCGTCCCGCATGCCCAGCTGATACAATATAGCACAGCCGAAGGAAGGTGCAGCAGAGGCACCAAAGTACTAAGGCGTAGAAACGGAGGAATAAGCGCAGAATTTCAGACCACACCCTCCGACTGGAAGGAAAGTAACCCTTGTCCAGAAGAGAGAATCGTTCAGTAACTGAACACAAAGAAGGGAGAAGTGTAAAACCGGGGAACCATCCCAGTAAGCGGAACACAAAAAGGGGCCTTATTGGTAACGCTGCATGCATCACTGGAAAGGTCCCTGAAACATGGAGACTTCGGACCAGACCTTGCAGCCTCGAAGAGAGGTGAAGAGTTAGGAAGAAGAGTACCCATGGAACTTGTATATATACCCAATTACAGATATATATAGCAAAAATGGGTAAAGTAGCCACGACTATGCAACATGGTTGTAGAGGAACACACCTGGTGCCGTAAAGGCAGACGGAAGCTGCCTTTAAAGTGTGATGAACACCCCGAAAACCTCCGAAGGAGGTGAATGAAGTAAATAAGCAAGATGACCAATGACGTATAGAAGATGACGCCAAGGCACAAAATTGAGCACCGTACAACGGCAGATAATAGCACCAGAGGACGCCTAGAGGCCAAAGGAACTCTTAGGCCTAAATGACATAAACAGAGCTGTATAATAGCAAACAATTACCCCACACGGAGTATACACACCCCAACAACGGGGAACACGTTTATTAGGGCAAGCCACAGTCAGAGGAACAATCTGTGGAACACAGCCACAGTAGGTTAAACGCCAGTTTAAAACTCATAATGCATCCAAAGGATGGTAAATGAAAGGTTAATCACCTCCGGCCATGCGAAAGGAAGACCTGAGGTTTACTATCAGCCTAAAACACAAAAAAAAATCAAAAGGATGCTAAATGAAAGGGTACCACCCCAGAACAAACGCCTGAGGAACACAGGCCTGGGGGGGGGGGGGGGGCGTAAGGAGGCGCTGAACAGCCAAGTCGGCGTGTGCATCAAACAATAAAACCCCATCAAAGGGTAAATCAACACGACTCTCCCGGATGTTTTCCGGGAAGATGCTATCCCGTAACCAAGCATGGCACCGCAAGGCGACTGAACCAGCCATAGCCCAGCCTAAGGAATCAGCAGTATCCAAGGCGGACAAATCGTAAACTCAGCAAGGTCACGGCCACCCCGCAGAAGATGAAGTAGGTCAAAACGAGCACCTTCAGTGCTGGTGGAGAGCAAAGACTCTGCAGATTCCCACAAGGCAGGTAGCCCAAGCCAGGACACACACTGTATTTAGTGACCGTAGTTCAGCACTAGTGGAGGCAAAGATGGTCCGACCCCATGACTCAAGCCATCTGGACTCCCGGGAGGGATGAAGCAATAGCCGGGGCAAGGAAGGGAAGGCAGTTTCCAAAACAAACCCCTGCACGTCAGGATGCACAAATAAGCAGACCGGATCATGTGGAGCAGGACGGTGGCGGTGCAAGACCGAACGAGCCACCGGGTCACCAGAAGCTGGCCGAACCCAGGTACCCAAAAGGGCATCATAAAGAGAAGCTTCAAAGGGCAGAAGCTGCTCCACATTCCCTGACCAACGGTCAAGGACATCAGGTAAAGGGTCCACAGACAAGGGCGCCGAAGGGGGTTGCATGTTCAAAATCCGAGTGGGTAAAGAGACCACTCTGAGAAAAGCTGCACCAGCCTCGGTAGACCTCCGAGGAGGGGAGTAGCTCATCAGTAGGTGAGGGCTGTAAGCTAACCCTCCCAAGACAGTGAGGGTGCGACCAATGCCCAACTGAGGGGAGCGCCATTGACGAATGGGGGTCCCGATGAGGCTCTTGAGGAAGCGAGAAGCCTGCCGGGTGCGGGTGCTCTTGAGGAGGTGGGGATCCTGCCGGATCCACATACTCTAAGGGAGGCACAGCAAGAATACATCCGGCGTTGACGAGTGTGAGGGTGACGCCAAACTCTCTCCAGACACTTCCGGAGAAGAGTCAACAACCCAGCGTCGATGCGGCGCCAAAACTACTTTAGTAGGCGCCGATCGAGCTTCGTCCGGCACCGACTCGACTCCATCCAGCATCGAGTCAGCTTCGTCTGGCGCCGAATCCACGATAAGCTCCCCTGAAGAAGGAGAAGGCGCCGGGGATGCAAGCCTCTGGCGCCGCACCAGCCCCAACTCAGCCTTAACCAGAACCGGCTCCGAAGGAAGAAGCGGAGGCAGAGCCGGGGAGGAGACAAGCGCTCCTTCCAAAGAAGGAGAAGGCGCCGGAGCCGGGGAGGCAAGCATCTGGCGCCGCGCCGGAGACGGGGAGGCAAGCCTCTGGTGCCGCGCCGGAGACGGGGAGGCAAGCCTCCGGCACCGCACCGGCGCCGCTTCAGCCTCAACCACAACAGGCTCCAACTCCAGAGAAAGAAGCGGAGGCAGAGCCGGGGAGGCGAGTCTATGGCGCCGGAAGGGCGCCAACCCCGGACAGGGGGCTGTCAGCCCAAAAGGCTAAGGTGTGCACAAAGCGAGGCTTTGAACACCAACAACCACCTGCAATGCCACAGGGAGCCCCACGGGACTATGTGGCGCAGCAGGGGTGCAATGGGTCGGAGAGGGGGACCCGTCCAGGCCGCACCCTGACGATGCCATATGGATCGTAGAGGGTGACACAGCCGGGCCGCGCCCTGACGATACGACATCTCCGACATCCCTGGAGGGCAAGGGCTCATTTGATGGCAGGGGCGAAACCCACCGGCAAGTCCGTTGGGGACCCCACAGGTAGCGGAGTCCCCGAGAACGCCCCAAGGACAGGAGAGGACCCAAGGGAGGCCTGCAAAACCGTGGCATGAGCCTCCATTTGGGCCCGAGTCGCCCCCGCAACCGGATAGAGGGGGGACGACTGTCAGGAGCGCACGTCCTGAATGTTCCGGGAACCAGTGCCCCTGACAACAGATGAAAGTGAGGTCGAAGACCTCGGCGACATGCGCCGCAACTTACCAAGAAGTGGTGAACGACGGCCCTGCGCCCCAAAGGGTGATCGACGGCGGAACTGTGCTGAAGAGGCCATGGGACGAGATGACTCCGGCCGGGACAGCCGTGCTGAAAGAAGCTTCATCCGGTGCTCCTGACGGAAGATCGGCTTAAGGTGTTGGTAGGCGTCGCACTCCGTAGAGTCGTGGTGCTCGCCCAGACACCACATACAGATAAGATGCGGGTCTGTCTATTTAGGAGCGCGATCCTCTCTCCCTCCGTGTTTGCCAGTGGCCCGGTGGCAGTGGGCTGACCGGTGAACGCTAGGAGAGCTTTGCCACCACTTCCCTGCATCTCGCCCCGCTGAATACGAGCGGAGGCGCTACTACGTCGCGCACTGTATTTTTAAACTGTCACTAACCTTTTTTAAAGTTTGTGCAGGTTCTGACTTGATTTCTGTTTCCAGGGGTGGGCTGCCGGCTGGGGCTGGTCGTGTTTGCGGGCTCCCAGCGGCAGCGGGCGCCATCTTCGGTTGGGCTGACTTCCTATCCCAGCCCTGCCACTCCCCCACCGCTCCGCCCCTATTTAGGAGCGCGATCCTCTCTCCCTCCGTGTTTGCCAGTGGCCCGGTGGCAGTGGGCTTACCGGTGAACGCTAGGAGAGCTTTGCCACCACTTCCCTGCATCTCGCCCCGCTGAATACGAGCGGAGGCGCTACTACGTCGCGCACTGTATTTTTAAACTGTCACTAACCTTTTTTAAAGTTTGTGCAGGTTCTGACTTGATTTCTGTTTCCAGGGGTGGGCTGCCGGCTGGGGCTGGTCGTGTTTGCGGGCTCCCAGCGGCAGCGAGCGCCACTTCGGTTGGGCTGACTTCCTATCCCAGCCCTGCCACTCCCCCACCGCTCCGCCCCTATTTAAACGGGCAGTATGTGTCAGCGCAGCGGACGAGCGCAGCGGGCACGACGAAGGCGCGCCGGAGTTGCGCCTGAGTTAAGCCCGTCTGCGCCCATCCGTGGCTGGCCGGGGCTAGGGGCACGAGATGCTGCCCGTCCAACTATGTATTCGCCATCTCAACTTTGCTCATATTGGGCCCCAGGTGCCATCGACCCCTCAGTAACTACTCACTTGATGCAGCTTGGTTTGTTCACCCCCCCTCCTTACCCCCCCCCCCCTGGATCCCATCACATCTAGCTTCGCTACCTACTACGCCTCTCTTCACTCCCCCACCACCATCTGTCCCTCTGGTTCCGGTATGTAACACTTCGGCCACACTCCTAAACACTAGGTCTGCGGTCAACCATCAGTACGAGCTATTCGACTACATCGATACCCATGAACCAGATCTCTTATTCCTAACAGAGACCTGGTTCAAGGCTGACTCCCTGCCCAATGTGTTAGCTGCATTGCCCCCTTCATATTCCGCCATTCGAGCGGACCGCTTAGAGGGCAAGCGGGGCGGTGGAGTGCCCTTAATAGCTCGGACTGATTTCAGTTTTCAGATTCTCCCCTCCCCTTCTATTCCTGACGTAGACTACCTTGTAGCCCGTTCGACCTTCCATCAGGTACCCCTCACTTTTGTTCTAATTTACCGCCCTCCCCAACCTACTCCCTCTTTTCTCTCAAGCATTCAGGCCCTCTTGGCTACTCTGGTGATCAACAATTCATCAGTACTAGTCCTAGGGGACCTTCATTTTTGGCCTAATGACCCTGCTGAGAGTCCTCAATCTAAAGAGTTCACCGACCTAATGATCAGTTTGAATTTCTCATCGCTCATCCACAGTTCCACTCACATACACGGCCACACGCTCGATCAAATCTGGGCATTGAATGTCCCGTCCACATCCCCTACAATATCCCCGTGCTCCTGGTCAGATCATTCCATTATCACCTTTTCCCTTGCTTTGGCCCCGATGGCCAAACCCCAGCTCCCCAAGAACACCTGGGTCAGGAAATGGGGCAAAACCGACATGCCTTCTCTCTGCTCGACCTTGGCCAAAACTAGTCCTGACCTTTCAGGCCTTGCAGCTACTTCCCAGCTGGCCGCTATTAACAACTGGCTGACCGTGGCGGGTGATGAATTCGCCCCCCTGAGGCGGCTCACAGTCAAGCGGGCCCATGCAGCCAATCGGTGGTTTACCCCAGATCTAAAAGAAAAGAAATTAGCCGCAAGGAGAGCCGAGCGAGCTTGGAGAAGAACCTATAGCCCCGCGCAAAAGACAATTTATTTGTCTGTTTTACAAATTTATAAAAAGGGCATTCTTGAGGCCAAAACAGAGTTCTATACGAGCAGGATAATGGCGGCAGAGTCCTGCTCGAAGGAAATCTTCTCTACTGTCCATGAACTGGCATCATCCAGTAGAGCTACGGCCACTATCCCCCCTTCCCAGTCCCTCTGCAACTCGCTCAACGAGTTCTTCATTGACAAAGTTGCCAAAATTAAACTCAACATCCCTCCGACCTCCCATACATTTGTCAATCCCTCACCACCCCCTACGGCCCTTAAATTGAACACTATTCCGCTGTTAACCAATGACACATTTCCCCCGCTGCTTCATCGGGTTAAATCGGGTTCCCCCCTGGATTTTGCCCCAGCCCATATCCTCAGGGAAATCTATCTAGCTTGCCCCACCCCACCCCTGACTCTTCTTAATGACTCGCTTAGAAATGGCATTGTCCCCAGTCCACACAAATCAGCGGTTGTCATTCCTATCATAAAAAAACCTGACGCCTCCCCCTCCAACTACCGCCCTATCTCCCTTCTGCCCTACCTAGCAAAAGTTCTTGAAACCCATGTCACGACCACCCTGAGTACCTATGTAGAGGCTAACCATTGCCTCTCCCCTTGTCAAGCTGGCTTTCGCCCCCTGCACTCTACGGAGAAGGTGGTGATCTCAGTAATGGACGAGCTGCGTGAAGGTATTGACATCAACCTTCCGCAAGCCCTAATCCTCCTGGACCTGTCCGCCGCTTTTGACACGGTGGACCACTCCATCCTCCTCAACCGTGTCAGGGCGGCGGGCATAGAGGGCTTGGCCTTCTCATGGCTTGAGTCCTTCCTAGCCGGGAGAGCTCAAGCGGTCCATCTGGCTGGCTTCACCGCGGCCTCCCGTAAGGTGGAGTGCGGGGTCCCTCAGGGCTCATCACTCTCCCCTCTCCTATTTAATTTATACATTTACCCCCTTATTTTTATGTTACAACAGCTGGAGGTCACGGTGTTTAATTACGCCGATGACCTCCAGCTAATCTTCAACCTCTCCTACTCATCTTCATCCGCCCAAAATGTCCAGACAGTCATGACGTTCATTCAGGATTGGATGAACTGCAACCACCTCAAACTCAACCCGGACAAGACCGAGTTGGTCTTGACCGGAGGTGGTTGCAGTCCGTGGTCCCCCTCCTTCTGGCCCCCGTCACTTGGTGTCCCTCCACTCCCCTTTCTGAACTCACAACTCTCTGTTCATTCTCAGGTTGGTTCAGTGGTCTCTTCCTGTTTTTTTTCCCTCAGAATAATTAGGAAAGTCTCCCGCTTCTTTTCTCCCTCTGCTTTAAAAATTATCGTGCTGGCCATGGTATCGCGCATCGATTATGGCAACATAATCTATAATGGGGCTCCTGCCTATGCGATCCACCGCCTGCAGTTGGTACAGAACCAGGCTGCTCGCCTGATTCATGGCCTACCTAAATACCATCGGGCCACTCCACTGCTCAAAGCACTACATTGGCTCCCGGTGAGAGAGCGCGCCCTTTTCAAACTTGGCTGCCTCACTTTCCAGGCTAGGTCGGGTACTGCCCCCAAGTTCATATGCTCAGCTATTAAGCCCTACCTTCCGGGCATAGAACTTCGCTCCACTCATATGGCTCTTTTAGCTATCCCCCGTTTTAAAAAACAGAAGTCTGGTGGAGCGAAGTTCGCTGTTCTTGCTCCAGTCTTCTGGAATTCCCTTCCTGCTGCCCTCCGCACATCGCCTTCTTATCTACAGTTCCGGAAGGATCTCAAAACCTTCCTATTTGTGCGAGCTTACACTGCCTAGCCCTTCCAGCTGCTGCCATCCACTGCATCACACATAGCGCCATGAAACCGCCTGGTAAAAGAGCGCTGAATAAAAGTTTTTAAATTCAAATTCAAATTCTGTCGCGGACATTTGCCGTGAACAGGAAGTACAGGATTTAAAGCCAGAGGGCATCACACACTGTTCCAGACGCGAAGCGTCGAAAAAAGGGCCTGAAAACAGACCAGAGGAACCGCTCACTGTGGATCCACGTTGCACGCGGAAAAGAAGGAAACTGACGTCAGCATGCCGGGAGGGACTGATATAATCTCGCTGACATCACGTATGTGGACGTCAGGGCGGGGTCGTGTGGCGCCGTCCCCCTGCGCGCAGAGGTGCTGCTGCAAAAAAATTCTGGATCCAGTCTGACGCCTGGGGATATTCTAAGTTAAGGAATATGCGGCTAGATGTCTCTATCAGATGTATCTGTTACTTTGGATGTATCTCACTTACGTGGTCCTCAAGTGAGACACAGGTGAAAGCATCTCTTCTCACACTGACGGAGCCTGCGAGATAAGCTTCTTGTGCAACGACTCCCCATTGCTGAACCTACTTCCACATATAAATCATCTCCCAACACTAGCTCTTCAACCCCACACTGCCCTGTTAATTGATATCATGGGCTACAGAGGTGTTGTCTGACAGAATACAGACATTGCTGCCTGAGAGGAAAGGGAGAAAGTTCTTTCGTACAAGACAGACTGCTAGCAGCTAAAGCCAGTTTATATGGAAAAGCTGCTCTGACTAGAACCTAACCCCCCTCCTCTTCAGGGTGTCTAGATGAGTGCCCCCATAAGAGTGAATAAGCAATGGGCCTTACTACGAGTCTGGTGGTCCTCGGACCGACAATCGCAGGATGAAGCAGTGGCGGTCCAGCCACTGCCACACCAGCACTCCAACCGCCCAATTACAACTTTGGCGGTGGGACCACCATTGCACCGCTGCAGCCACCAGGAAACCACAGTTTCCTGGCCGTGCCGTGGCGGTCAGGGCCTCAGTAATATGCTGGTGGTGCCACTGTGGCACCGCCATGCATATTGCGAGTTTCAGGACCACTAGCGGTGTAATGGGGGTCTTTCCTCCATGAAAAGGCTGGCAGTCCTGAAACAAAGGGGGCTGTAGCTCATTTGCATGGGGATGCATGCAGGGGGGCACAACATGTACACCCAAGTGTGCATGCATACCAGTTCCTGCAAGGCATGGACTTTACAGTCCATGTCATGCAGGAAATTATTTTGACGTTCCCATTGCGGTGCCCATTTTCAGAGGCACCGCAGTGGGACTGGCAAAAAAAAAAGCACACCAGAAACAAGAAAACTCGTAATTTGGGGGGTGGTGGGCACACAGGTTTGGCTGTGCAGGAGCAGACCACCAGTGTGGCAGTCTGCTCCAGCATCGCCAAACTCGTAATCTTGCCCCAAGTGTGCATGAACCTGCAGATGGCTGAATAGGCAACCATTCACAAGTACGGGCGGGCCCATCAACTGGTGCAGATCAATGCGGGCTCAATTAATTTATTGAGTGGAACAAAGTTGGATGACTTTTACAGTAGTCTGAGGTTTTTCCTTCAGGGGCAGAAACCTGTTGAGATGGTGGGTTACTTTGTAACTCCCTTGTACCAGGTCTCGGGAGCTCACTCGTCGTGTTAGGGGCTCCTAACATGCTAAAAATCTTATAAGAGTTGGCCGCCCCCGCCCCCCACCCTTTTGTTGAAACCTTTTTGGTATCAGTGTTAGAGACATTGAATTATTAAACCCTCTATAGACCTTGACGCAATGTGCTATGTAGGGTTTCCTTAAGAGATAACTCTAGGGTGACTAGTATCTCCAGAGAATATATAACTGCACTATGTTAAGTTTGTTCTGAATGACATGCCGCATGAACGGTGGTGAAAGTTGTGGTTAATCCCTTTTGGGGAGAGAGACGTTTTGCATATATATAAAATATCATGTTGTAGGAGGTGTCGCGAGAAGATATAATATGCGAAGGAGAAATGGTTGTCCATATTTATGGATAAGTAATCCTGACTATATCATCCATTTGATATCGAATTGGCGTAGTGATGGGTTTACCCCCCCTCGCCCTTTCCCTCCCTTTCCTTAGACAATTGCCTCTGGATATTTTAGACATGTGCTTTTGAAAAGTATTTTGGAAAAATGTCGGCAAGAACGTTTATGTAGGCTTTCCTCTTCGTATTTAGCGCGCTGGTTCCCTTTGTACAAGCTAGAGGAAAGTTAATGCACGTTTTATTCAAGAACAATAAATAATGTGAAAAAACTCTATTGGAAATAAACTTGATTTGGAAGAGGTCTATCTCTAACACCAGCGCTATCACATGAATGTGTTGTCGATTTCCCAACACAAAATGGCGCCCACGTTGCGACGAGTACCAAAAAATACCCCTGGCACGTGACTGTTGTCGCACACGTGATCTTAGGGGCAAGGTTGAAAATTGGCGTGTTTGAGATGGGACGCCACGGCAGCTGACAACGCACTCCGTGAGGCCCCCGAGAAGTAAGTTGATAGAGGGCGGTTTGGGTCTTGGATATCTAAATGGGTGATAGTCCGCGTTTCGAAACTGAAGGAATTGATTTTAAGGATGAGGGAAACAATACCTTAACTTCAACACAGGGGCTTTGTTAGAAATGGGATTGGCATATTCGAGCATGCTATTACGATGGTTAATGGTGAACTGTCTCCCATATACACTTGCTGATTGATCGTGTACCTGTTTTTGTTCTTCGTCTCTTATGTTGTTAAATAAGGCTTTTTTTCCTGATTTTACTTTAGATTGACATAATAACTATATGGTCATTTCGCAAGGAGGACTCATAAATGGAGTTCTGTAGGGGACCTCAAAAGTGAAGCTGGTATACAAAACGTTGGCTATCTGAGGGTAAATATTGCCAGGCACACAGGTTGAAAGGAATATGCTACTTACCAGTATGCATCTGTTCTTGGCATGTAGAGCTGCAGATCTATACACTGTGCATAGATCGCCATCTGGTGTTGGGCCCGGATGTTTGCAGTTTGTTTTTCTTCTTGGACAGTGTTTGGAAGTCACGAGTTCGGTGACTCCTCCTTCGGTCCGTACTGCGCATGGGCTTCGGCTCCATCCTCAGATTGTTTTTCGCCAGCAGGGAAAAGATGGAGCGTAGTGATAATAGTAAAGAAACCCATGTGTGTTGTATCTAAATAAGATGGACTGGAACGGATACAGGTAGCCGGGGAGGCGGGTGGGCGTGTATAGATCTGCAGCTCTACATGCAAGGACAGATGCATACTGGTAAGTAGCATATTCCGTTCGAGGCATATGAGCTGCAGATTATACACTGTGCATAGATTATATAGCAGTACCCAACACTAGTGGCGACCACCGGTATCCGTTGCAGTGGTTTGAAACAGTCTTTAATACAGCCTGGCCGACACTAGCTTGTTGTTTGGTGTGCACATCTACACAGTAATGTTTTGTGAAGGTGTGCGGTGTTGACCATGTGGCTGCTTTGCAGATGTCATCTAAGGGTATGTTCCCTAGAAACGCCATAGAAGCCCCTATCTTTCTTGTAGAGTGGGCTTTAGGTGGAACAGATAATGTTCTTTTTGCTTTGTGATAGCAAATTTGTATGCACTTTACAATCCACCTAGCTATCCCTGATTTTGAGATGGGGTTGCCTTTATGTGGTGGAGAGAACGAGACAAACAGCTGTTTAGTCTTTCTAAAAGATTGCGTTCTTTGTATATAGTAAAGTAAATCCCTTTTAACATCAAGTGTATGTAGAGCCCTTTCTGCAACAGATTGAGGTTGCGAGAAAAAAACCGGTAATTCCACCGATTGATTGAGATGGAAGGGGGAAATGACCTTGGGCAGAAATTTTGGATTTGTGCGAAGTAACACCTTATTGTGATGTATCTGTAGAAAAGGTTCTTGTGTAGTGAACGCTTGTATTTCACTAACCCTTCTAAGGGAAGTGATAGTTACGAGAAAAGCTGTTTTCCAAGTAAGGAACTGTAGCTCACATTTATGCATTGGTTCGAAAGGCGGTCCCATCAGCCTTGTAAGAACTACGTTTAGATTCCACACAGGTGAGGGTGGTGCTCTGGGTGGAATTACTCTTTTAAGGCCTTCCATGAAAGCTTTAATAGCAGGCACTCTGAAAAGTGATAAATGCTGTCTGTTTTGCAGGTAAGCAGCAATTGCTGCTAGGTGTAAACAGATGGATGTGTATGCCAGGTTACACCTTTGTAGATGGAGCAGGTAACATATGACGTGCTGTATGGATACATCTAAAGGGTTGATTGTATTGTTACGGCAGTAAATAACAAATCTTTTCCACTTTGCGGCATAGCATGCTCGAGTGGTAGGACGTCTGGCTTCCCTGATAATGTTCATGCAATCAGGGGGAAGGTTAAGGTATCCAAATTGTAAGATTTCAGGAGCCAGATCGCAAGGTTGAGCTGAGCTGGGTCCGGGTGCCTGATCTCTCCATGGTTCTGGGTTAGGAGGCATGGGGACAGGTGTAATTTTTGGTGTGGTACCACTGAGAGCTGTAGTAGTGTGGTGTACCACGGCTGCCTGGCCCATGTTGGAGCTACCAGAATGAGTGTGAGGGAGTGCTGTTGTAGCTTCCTTACCACTAATGGAATTAGCGGGAGAGGCGGAAAGGCGTATGCAAATTTGCCTGACCAGTTCATCCATATCGCATTGCCTTTGGACAATGGGTGTGGGTATCTGGCGGAGAAGCTTGGGCATTTTTTGTTTTCGTGGGTGGCGAAGAGGTCTATCTGAGGATGCCCCCACTTGTGAAAGAATGGGTGAAGAACTTGTGGATGCAGTTCCCATTCGTGCATTTGCTGCGTTTGTCTGCTGAGCAGATCTGCCATGGTGTTTTGTATCCCTGGGACGTGTTGTGCCAGGAGAAAGACTTTTTGCGTGATTGCCCATCTCCATATGCTCTGTGCTAACCAAGAGAGCTGTGGAGAGTGTGTGTCTCCCCTGTTTTTGAATGTAGTACATTGCAGTCATATTGTCTGTGCGAATGAGGACTGCTTTGGCTGAGATTTGTTTCTGAAATGATTTCAGGGCTAGAAAGATCGCCAGTAACTCCAGATGGTTTATGTGGAGTAACTTTTGTTGTGGCGGTCATATACCTTGCACTGTGAGGTGTAATAGATGCGCTCCCCAGCCAGAGAGCGATGCGTCCGTTGTTAGAACTACCTGAGGAACCGGGTCCAGGAACGGTCGCCCTTTGGAAAGATTTGTGGTGTTCCACCACTGCAGAGAGCGATGGGTGCGACCGTCCACCAACACCAGATCCGTCAGTTGCCCCTGGGCCTGGTTCCACTGGCGTGCTAGGCACTCTTGGAGTGGACGCATATGGAGTCTTGCATGAAGCACTATGAAAATGCAAGATGCCATCATCCCTATTAACTTCATAAACACTCTAGCAGGGAGAGAGTGCCGAGGAATGAATCTTTGACGCAAGGCTTGTATGCTTGCGATTCTGGCTGAATTGGGATAGGCTATAGCTTTTGAGGTGTCTATAGTGGCACAGAGGGATAGCTTTGTGTGAGACGGTATCAGCTGGGACTTTTGGTGGTTCACCGTGAAACCTAGCTGGTGAAGCAGTTGGATGGTAGTGTTTGTATGTTGCACACATTGGTTGTAGGACATGGCTTTTATTAGCCAGTCGTCCAAATAAGGGAAGACGTGAATGTGTTGTCTTCTGAGGTGTGCCGCCACTACTGCTAGGCATTTGGTGAACACTCTTGGTGCGGTTGTGACCCCGAAGGGGAGAACCTTGAACTGATAATGTTGGCCGTCCACTACAAATCGGAGGTACTTTCTGTGAGAAGGGTGTATTGGAATATGAAAGTATGCGTCTTTCAAGTCCAGTGTGGAGAGAACATCGTACTGGCAGAGGAGTGGGTGAACTTGTTGTAGAGTTACCATGTGAAAATGGTCTGAATGTATGTATGCATTTAGAGGCCGGAGGTCTAGAATGGGTCGTAGAGTCTCGTCTCTTTTGGGTATCAGAAAGTACAGAGAGTAGACCCCTAAATTTTGTTGATTGACGAGGACCTGCTCTATAGCCTGTTTTTGCAGGAGGGAGATTACCTCTTGTTTGAGCAATGTGGTATGTTCTTGCGACATTGTACGGTGCCTGGGTGGAATATTTGGGGGGGTGGATGTTAATTCAAGACAGTACCCTGACCGAATAATTTGGGTCACCCATTTGTCTGATGTTATGGTCTCCCAGGTTTGAAAGAAGTTTTGTAGTCTGCCCCCGACTGGAGTGGAATGGTCTCGGGGGAGCGGGGGAAAGTCATTGTGTGGGCGGTGTGGCAGAACGGGCGGTGTTGGTTTTGCCCCTGCCTTTATTATTGTTTCCTCTATATCCACCTCTTTGATAGCCCTTTGTGAAGGTAGTCTGAGGAAGGGACTTGAAGGATGTGGAGGCGTTATCGGCAGAGTAGCCCCTGCCAGTGCCTCGAAAGGAGGAGCGGCGAAAAGAGCGTCTAGGAGGGTGGGACTGTAATGCTCCCATAGACTTAGCTGTGTCTGTATCTTTTTTGATTTTTTCCAGGGCTTCGTCTACTTTTGGGCCAAATAAGTGTTGCTGGTCAAAAGGGTGGTTTAGTATAGATGCTTGTACCTCTGGCTTAAAGCCTGAGATTCTGAGCCAGGCGTGGCGGCGAAGCAGAACACTGGTGTTTATAGCCCTGGAAGCTGTGTCTGCTGCGTCAAGTGCACATTTAATAGAGGTGTTGATAATGGTCTTTCCCTCTTGTATTAGTTCATGAGCCCTATTTTTATATTTTTCTGGGAGATGTTGCATGATAGTCTCCAGTTCATCATAGTGCGCTCTGTTGTACCTTGCCAACAGCGTTTGCGTGTTGGCGATACGCCACATATTGGCAGCTTGCGAGGCAGTACGTTTGCCTGACGCGTCTAGGAGCTTGGACTCCTTATCGGGTGGTGGAGCCTCACCCGATGACTGAGAATTGGACCGCTTCCTAGCTGTGGATACCACTAATGAGTCTAAGGGTGCAGGTCCTTTAATATACTCAGGATCTGTGGGGGCGGCCTTATATTTTTTCTCTATTCTGGGGTTTAAGACCCTAGCCCTGACTGGGTCTTTGAAAACCTCTGCCGCATGTTTGGTCACCCCTTTAAGCATGGGTAGTATGGCAGTAGATTTATCTGCGATGTCAAAGGTATCAAGCAGGAAGTCTTCCTCAACTGGATCAGTGTGTAACTCCACCCCATGATAATGTGCCGCCCGTTGTAACAAGTGGTGGAACCCCAAGGAGTCCTCTGGTGGAGATGGCCTGGATGGATAAAGATCATCCTGAGGTACATCTGGGACATCTGGATTATGATAATCCTCCCATGGGTCTGGTGTTCCCGGAAGGGTGGGGTCTTGTGGGACATCTGTTGGATCATAATATGGATCCCCTTGGTCATCAGGGTCTGGAGACGGGGTTGGAGAGCGATGAGGCAAGGGTGGAGAAGGTGGAGGGGGCGGAGATGGGGGAGGTGGGGGAGGTGGATGTGGTGGAGGAGGTGGAGGCGGTACTCTGAAAGGGGATGTAGCAGAGTCCTTCCGTTTTGGCGGTGGAGGAGAAGCTGGCTTGTCTAAATGTCTTTTCTTTGAAGACAAAGTCAAATGTCCAGTCTTTGGATCCTTTGTTAAAGTCTTTTGTCGAGGATCTGGCGTGAATAGTTCCTCCGGCACCAATTGATCTGTTGGCGCCGATGTTTTCGGGGCCGACGGTTTCTTTGGTTTATCTGTGCCATGCTTTTTCGGGGCCTCTGATTTTTTGTTCGGTGCCGAGGCAGGTTTCGGCGCCGAGGGATTTATGTTTGGTCGGCACCGAGAGGCCAGGTTTCGACACCGATGGCTTCGGTACGGAGCTTGGAGTGGTTTTCTTCAGTGCCGAAGGGTGTTTTTCGGCACCACTAGTAGGCTGGCTCGAGCCCGAGCCGCCGGGAGACTTATGATGCTTCTTCACCGGGCCCGAAGGTGGGGTGATGGAAGCGGTATGTTTGGTTTTGCCTAGGCCCGGAGGCGAAGGTGTAACCGGAGTCTCTTTCGGTGTGGGCGCAGGAGTGGGAGGGGGTAGAGTACTCACGACCCTCTGCGCCGGTGTGATCTCCTCCACGTCGGAGATGCCGGCCTCGGAAGCGCTGATGAGGTCGTCTTCCTGTTCGGTGTGCTGCTGTCCCGAAGCTCCGATGTCTTCTCCGAAGATGTCAGGTGGAGCCGAGGTCGAGGAGAGCGCCATGGTGCGTCTAGCTCTTCGATCCCGAATAGTCTTTTTCGATCGAAAAGACTTGCAGGCGGGGCAGTCTCGGGCCTCGTGTTCGGGAGAGAGGCAGAGGTTGCACACCTGATGTAAATCGGTGTGGGGAAATTTAGACCCCCATTTTGGGCACTTCTTAAAGGGAGTCCTTTCCATCGGCCGAGACCGGAGTCGAGATAGGCCCGAAGGCCGCCGCCGATGCCTGGAATCGAAGAAGTGCCGAAGAGAGAGATAAAGAAGATGATTTTGTCTGAAGAATCTCGATGGACGAGGATTTTTCGTCGAAGGTCGAACTGGAAGGGTTCGAAGCCGGAGCACGAAGTATTACATCCGAGCCCGATGGCGGAAAAAAACAATCTGAGGATGGAGCCGAAGCCCATGCGCAGTACGGACCGAAGGAGGAGTCACCGAACTCGTGACTTCCAAACACTGTCCAAGAAGAAAAACAAACTGCAAACATCCGGGCCCAACACCAGATGGCGATCTATGCACAGTGTATAATCTGCAGCTCATATGCCTCGAACACAATGTTTTTCATATTTCCGGGCTGGTTGAGGGTTTAATGACGTAATATTTTGTTGTGTGTTTCTCTCTTTTTTTGCATTTGACAGTCTTCCATAACGCTGTGTCCAATACGGGTGCTTTGACGAAGTGTTTTTGGCCCTAATGAATTTGCCTAAAGTATTGCGGCAAAGAAACATGTTGGCATTTGAAAAGGTTTGCATGAATGGCAAACTATTCATTTTAATTTGATAAAAACACTCAGTAAATAATAAAGGATTGCTTTGTGAGTGTTTTCTCAATTTTAATATCACACTTGGTTACATTGAGGGTTGTGACCTATTTCACTTCACTGCACTTGATTCTTATAATTTTTTGTTTGGACACTTTTTCATTTTCTTTTTAACAAAATGACCGCCAATGATGACAAAAGTGGGCACAACTGGTGAGTACCAACCAGTTGAACAAGTTACTAACCTTCGGTAACGATGTATCTGTAAGAAACATTAGTTAGTTAGATTCCTCACCTTAGAATATCCCCAGGCGTCAGACTGGATCCGGAAGATTTTTCGTCAGCAATACCCCTTGCGCGTCGCTAGGCGTCGTCTGCGGCTCCGCGTCCGTCGTCGGCGTCGTGCGCCGGGATGACGTCGTCGGAGTACTTAGACGCCGCCCTCGCGCGCTGACGTCAGTTCTTGTACATAGCCTTCCGCGCCAGGAACGCAGAGCCATGCAAAGACCGACACTGGTGCCAAAAATAAAATCTAGGGGCCTGAAAGGACAACCTTAACCCTAGATGTCAGTTCGCAGAACGGGGAGGATGGGAGGGTCGGTGAGGAATCTAACTAACTAATGTTTCTTACAGATACATCGTTACCGAAGGTTAGTAACTTGTTCATCTGAAAGAAACACGTTAGTTAGATTCCTCACCTTAGAATAGATACCCAAGCAATACCATCCCCGGTGGTGGGTCTGCGAACCAAGATCACACCAGAAAGTCCTGGAGGACAGAACGGCCAAAGAAGCCATCCCTCCGGACTTGGCTGTCAAGGCAATAATGCCTGGCAAACGTGTGTAGCGAAGCCCACGTCGCCGCCTGACAGATGTCCTGCAAAGGGACTCCCCGTCCCAAGGCAGTAGTAGCCGCTGTGGCCCGAGTAGAATGGGCGCGCAGCCCAACAGGAGGGTCCTTTTTAGCCAAGGAATAGCAGATTTTGATACACAAAACGACCCACCGAGAGATGGTTCGTTTGTGCACAGCTTTCCCCTTCTTAGCGCCCACGTACCCAACAAAAAGCTGGTCGTCCACCCGGAACTGTTTTGTGCGGTCCAGATAGAAGGAGAGCGCACGTTTTGGGTCCAGACGGTGGAGCCTCTCTTCCTCTTTGGAAGGATGCGGAGGCGGAAAGAAGGTGGGCAAGGTGACAGACTGCCCAAGGTGAAATGGAGTCACCACTTTAGGAAGAAAGGAGGGACGAGGCCGAAGGACAACCTTGTCCGGATGAACAGATAGAAAAGGAGGCTTTGAAGATAAAGCCTGGAGCTCACTCACCCGTCTAGCCGAGGTGATGGCTACCAGAAAAGCAGTCTTTAGAGTGAGAAGACGAAGAGGGCAATTGTGAAGAGGCTCAAAGGGAGCGCACATCAGGAATGTCAAAACCAGATTCAAGTCCCACTGAGGCATTACAAAAGGGACAGGAGGGAACGTGTGTGTAATGCCTTTGAGAAAGCGTGTAACCACAGGGGACTTGAAAAGAGAAGGCTGATCAGGAAGCCGCAAGAAGGCGGAGATGGCAGCAAGATAACCTTTCAGGGTGCCCAGGGCAGAGCCCTGCCGGGCCAGAGAAAGAAGGAAGAGGAGAACCTCAGAAAGAGGGGCGGAAAGGGGATCCACAGCCTTTGCTGTGCACCATGCCACAAATTTGTTCCACCGGCAGGCGTATACCGACTTTGTGGAGGGACGCCTGGCTGCCAGAATGATATCACAGACTTCAGGAGGCAAGTCAAATGGCATCAACTGCCGCCGCTCAATCTCCACGCATGGAGGTGGAGGCTGGACAGGTTCGGGTGGAGGACCGTCCCCTGCTGCTGCGACAGAAGATCCTCCCGAAGGGGCAGACGTATCGGGGGATCGGTCAACAGACTGAGTAGCTCGGGATACCAGTATCTTCGTGCCCAATCCGGAGCCACCAAGATGACTTGGGCCCGGTCGTGCCTGATCTTCTTCAGCACTCTGGGCAGAAGTGGTATAGGCGGAAAGGCGTACAACAGACCGCAACTCCACTCGTGACGAAAAGCGTCGCCGAGCGAGTGCCGCCTTGGAAATTCCAACGCGCAGAACTGCTGACATTGCGCGTTCTCTTCGGTGGCGAATAGATCTAACCAAGGCTCTCCCCACTGCTGAAAGAGGCCTTGCACCACTTCGGAGTTCAGACGCCATTCGTGATCCATCATGCACCGGCGGCTGAGTTCGTCTGCTCTGGCGTTCAGAGAGCCCGCCAGATGTTGAACCACCAGGGTGACGCCCTGGTGTTCCAGCCATGTCCAGAGGCGCAGAGCCTCCTGACAAAGGGTCCACGACCCCACCCCGCCCTGTTTGTTGCAGTACCACATGGCGGTGGTGTTGTCCGTGAACACCTGCACGACACTTCCCCTGACAGAGGGAAGGAAGGCTTTCAGTGCAAGCCGGATCGCTCTCAACTCCAACAGGTTGATGTGGAGGCGAGACTCCGCCGGAGACCAGAGGCCTCTGATCTCCGCCTCTCCCATATGGCCACCCCATCCCAAGAGGGACGCATCCGTCACTACGACATGCTCCGGTTGGGGAAGGGAGAGGCTCTTGCCCTTGACCCACTCGCGGTCCGTGAGCCACCACTGCAACTGCTGTGCAGTACCCTCCGAGATCAAGACATGGTCGGACAGATTGCCGTGATGCTGGGCCCACTGAAACTTCAGGTCCCACTGCAGAGCCCGCATGCGCCGCCTGGCGTGATGCACTAGTAGGATGCAGGAGGCCATCAGCCCCAGAAGCCGCAACACTAACCTGACCGAAACCCGGGATAGAGGCCGAAAGATGGGAATCAGGGCCTGTATATCCCGGACCCGCTGTTCCGGTGGATGGACCCGGAACTGCGCCGAATCGAGAACCGCTCCGATGAAGAGGAGCTTCTGAGAGGGACTCAAGTGCGACTTCGGCACGTTGATGGAAAACCCCAGCAAATGCAGGAGATCCGCCGTAGTCTGGAGGTGGGAGACGACTGCCTGGGGCGAGCCCGCCTTCAACAACCAGTCGTCGAGATAGGGGAAGACTGGGACCCCTGATCTGCGCAGATGAGCTGCGACCACCGCCATCACTTTCGTGAACACCCGAGGGGCACTGGTGAGGCCGAAGGGGAGCACGGTAAACTGAAAGTGCTCTTGGCCCACCGTGAACCGCAGGTAACGCCGGTGGGCCGGCAGGACGGGGATATGGAAATATGCGTCCTGCAAGTCCAACGCTACCATCCAGTCTCCAGGGTCTAGGGCAGCTAAAACCTGAGCCAACGTTAGCATCTTGAACCTTTCCTTTCGGAGGAAGGCATTGACGTTCCGGAGGTCCAAGATAGGGCGCAGGCCCCCCTTGCCCTTCTTGGGAACCAGAAAGTAGTGGGAATAACAACCACGACCTACTTCTGGACTCGGAACGCGCTCGACGGCCCCCTTGGCCAAGAGAGCCGAAACTTCCTCGCGGAGAAGATCCAAATGATCCCCCGAGATACGGTGGTGCTGCGGTGGCATGGCTGGAGGGGTCGTCTCGAAGGGGAGGGAGTAGCCCCTTCGGACGATTTGCAGCACCCACCTGTCCGATGTTATGGACCGCCAGTGGAGCAGGTGATGGCGAACTCTGCCGCCCACTGGCGTGGTATGGGCCTGAAAGCTCGGACTAGGAAGGCTTTGAGGCGGATGCTGCCGGGGTGGATGTGGGCTGACCACGTCGGCCTCCATTTCCGCCACGGCGGAAGCCACGTCCACGACCGCGCGCAGGTTGGTTCTGCGGCTGGTGGCTTTGCGAACGTGAGGAGGCGCCCCTTCCTTGGCCACGAAAGGGGCGAAAAGCGGAGGTGTGCGCCCGCGGAGCCGAGAGGCCCAAGGACTTGGCCGTAGACCGGGAGTCCTTAAAGCGGTTCAGCGCACTGTCCGCCTTCTCACCAAACAGGCGAGTGCCATCAAAGGGCATGTCCATGAGGGTGTTCTGGACATCCCCGGAAAATGACGTGGACCGCATCCAGGCATGGCGGCGGAGCGCCACCGTGGTGGAAATCGCCCGACCTAGCGAGTCCGTGGTGTCAAGCCCACATCTTATGGCGTGCCGTGCTGCATCCCTCCCATCGGCCAGAGCCTGGGTAAGACGCGTCCGGACCTCCTCCGGACACTGGGGCAGCACGTCCTCCACCGTATCCCACAGGGAATGGGAATAACGGTCCAAGAGACAGGCGGTATTTAAAGACCGCAGGCCCAAACTAAGGGACGAGAACAGTTTCTTGCCAAACTGCTCGAGTCTCTTGGAATCCCGGTCCGGCGGAGCGGTCGGGAAGGAGGATTGGGAAGTAGAGGCCTGGATAACCAGACTCTCGGGGGTGGGGTGTTGGGACAGGAAGCTGGGGTCGCCCGGAGCAGGGCGGTGGCGCCTGGCAACGTTCCTATCCACAGGAGGAACTGTGGAGGGCTTGGACCAGGTGCCCTGCAGAACGTCAGTGAGGGCCTCGTTAAACGGCAGCAGGGGCTCAGTGGAGCTTGCTGAGGTTTGAAGCACCTCAGTGAGGATGTTGGTCCTCACAGCCACGGCAGGCAACTCGAGCCCAAGGGCCTCAGCCGCCTTGCGCAGCACCACAGAAAATGCTGCACCCTCCTCCGAAGCCACGGTCGGAGGAGAAGTGAATCCAGCGTCTGGCGAGGTGTCCAGCCCGCTGGCCTCCCCCAGTTCATCTGCCCAGTCCTGAGAAAGCTGTGACTGAACAGCCAGAGGGTCCTCGAACCCCTCCCAGTCGCCCCCTTCTTCCGATTCCTGATAAACAGGAGGAATGATCGGAACCGGACTGTAGAGATGGTAGGTCTCTAGCGGCGTCGGATGCGGCGTCGGCGGACGCCGTGCCGGCGTCGGGTCCGGATGAGGGCTAAACTGGGGCGTCGGCGTCACAGGCGTCGGCGTCGGCGGCGCCGGTGACGGCGTCGGTGGTTCAGGCGTCGGCGCCGGTGGAGGAGTGACAAGGTCAACCGGCGTCGACTGGGGCCCAGGCATGGGCCCCGCGGGGACCTGCGGCGTCGAGACCGGAGTCGTCGACGGCGCCGGGGCCGGAGCCGCCGGCACGCGAGGTCGCCCAGTCGAGCTCCGAAGGCGCGCCAGCGGGCGTCGACGGCGGGGCCAGGCTCCTCATGGCCGAGAGGAAGGCACTGATCTCCGCCGGCGCCGCGTCAGCCCCAGGGACCGGAAGGTATGGGGGCGGACGCGGCACCTGCGGCTCCGCCGGAGCCGCGGGGGTGGAACCACTTGGACCCTCGGCCGAGTCGCGCGACCGGCGAGGGGAGTCCGAAGAGCGATGTCGCCTCTTGGACTTCTTTGAGTGTTTGGACTTATCCGACGACTTGGAGCCCGACGATCGATGGTGGCGTCGGCTAGGGCTCCGCGAGCGATCCTTGGACCTCCTCCTGGACCGGGATCGCGCACGACGCGGAGCCGAGTGGCGAAGCTCGAGAAGCTTGCGGGACCGCTCCCGCCTAGCCTTCGAAGTCAAGGCCTGACAGTCGTTGCACGACTCCGCGTCGTGGTCGAGGCCTAAGCAGTAGAGGCACCGGCGGTGGTGATCGGTCACCGACATCAGTCGATGACAATCCTCACAAGCCTTGAACCCAGGCATCCTACCGGCACCAGATGTCGATAGACAAGGATCAAAAATGATCAAAAAGATTTAGTCAAAAAAGACTAAAAGGGGTAGCTCTCCCGGATCTGCGCTTACTGGCGCGGAAAAAAGAAGAACTGACGTCAGCGCGCGAGGGCGGCGTCTAAGTACTCCGACGACGTCATCCCGGCGCACGACGCCGACGACGGACGCGGAGCCGCAGACGACGCCTAGCGACGCGCAAGGGGTATTGCTGACGAAAAATCTTCCGGATCCAGTCTGACGCCTGGGGATATTCTAAGGTGAGGAATCTAACTAACGTGTTTCTTTCAGATATGCCATTGGTGGTGCGCGCATGAGGGATCATTTTGTTTTTCAAAATTTTTTGTTTTTTGTATTATTTTTCACAGTTTGTGATTGCGGGGTTTACATCAGGCTAGTTTGAAGAAACCCTGTTATTGGAGGACTGTGGTCTGTAAAAATTGTTTTTTTTTAAAAAAAAGAAAGGCGACTACACAGAGTGTGACTACTATAAAAATATATATAAAATAGAGTAGTACAACTGAGCAAATGGCAGTAATTCACACACATTGATTAAAGTTGGAAGGCTAATAAAAAGCGCCTTAGAAACCTGGTTTTGTTGTGTTGATGCAGATCAGGATGCACCAAGTAGAAGATCTGTACTCCAACTGTGTGGATTCCCAGATATTTAAGCCACCACCTCATTAGACACCAATGGAGGGCACTGACCCGCCTTGCGCATGTGCAATGCCCTTACAGGACTATGGGGACTATTTCTCTTGGTGACGGCATCCCTTATAATCACTCATAACATGAAAGTAGGGGTATAACTGTTGTGACAATTAGACGTGTCTGAAGGCTACCTCTATCGAAACTGCACAGCCCTAGAATAACAACAGAAAGTTTGTAATAACTGGTGGAACTGTCAGGCCTGGGAGTGAGCTGCAGCTAATCTGCTTTTAAAACATTTCAAGGAGTGGTCAGCCATCTGTCCAAACAGCCACTTGTCATCAAAGGACATGTCCAAGAATGTAGCTTATCCAGACTATCCAGTGGAACATTCAAGAATGTGAATGCTGCATAAAAGTCTTACCCTTAGATCAAGAATTCTTGCCTGCAGAGTCAAGGCCATGTTATAGGATCTGTTCTGATGTATAGAGTTCATCACACACTAGGTCACAAAATGGCATTTTCATATGGTTCAGCAAGGTACTTACTTTTGACATACTGTGTATACTAATTAGCCTAAATGCAGGTGGCTTTAGGAGTAAATATTGCTAAACTCAATGACGGCCGGTGCAAGCAAGAGAGGTGAGGCGGGGAGGGGAGTCGATAGATGACAACATGGGAAAATAACATTTGAAACAAGCAAACCACTTACCTTGCGCTTGCCATATCGCCGCAATACGGCGACAGTAAGGTAAGTGGCTTGCTTTTAAGGGCTTACGCCTGCGTTGCAGTGCGGAGCACTGCACACGCAGCGAGAGCCCTTTTGTATGGGGTTCTGAAAGCTGCACACACGCTCGTGCGTGTGATCAGGCTTTCGCTGGCTGCCATTGGGTTTAGCGTATTTTTTTAATAAAAATAATGCACGCAATTGGTCAAAGGCGGGCGCATGTCCCGCCTTTGCTCTACCCATTCCCACCGGTGGCCAGCACGCGCAGCAGTGCACGTTTGCCTCGCTGCCGTGCTCCCTCCCCCCGCTCCTCTGCGAGCACCACTGGTTTCGATTCCCGCGTCGGCTCCTCTGTGGTGCGCGTGCACCACTGGTTAGAAATAATCATTAACATATTCCTGTCGAAAACGTATAACGGGCTGTAGAATTAAAGGAATATGCTACTTACCAGTATGCATCTGTTCTTGGCATGTAGAGCTGCAGAGTTGTACACTTAGCATAGGTCGCCATCTGGTGTTGGGCCCGGATGTTTGCAGTTTGTTTTTCTTCTTGGACAGTCTTTGGAAGTCACGAGTTTGGTGACTCCTCCTTCGGTCCGTACTGCGCATGGGCTTCGGCTCCATCCTCAGATTGTTTTTCGCCAACAGGGAAATGATGGAGCGTAGTAATAACAGTGAGAAACCCATGTGTTGTATCTAAATAAGATGTACTGGAACGGATACAGGTAGCCGGGGAGGCGGGTGGGCGTGTACAACTCTGCAGCTCTACATGCCAAGAACAGATGCATACTGGTAAGTAGCATATTCCGTTCGAGGCATATGAGCTGCAGATTGTACACTTAGCATAGATTATATAGCAGTACCCAACCTTAGCGGCGACCACCGGTATCCGTTGCAGCTGTTTGAAAAAGTGTCTTTAGTACAGCCTGGCCCACCCTAGCTTGCTGCTTGGAATGCACACCTACACAGTAGTGTTTTGTGAAGGTGTGCGGTGTAGACCATGTGGCTGCCTTGCAGATGTCATCTAAGGGTATATTCCCTAGAAAAGCCATAGAAGCCCCTAACTTTCTTGTAGAGTGGGCTTTAGGGGGAACAGATAATGTTCTCTTTGCCTTTTGATAGCAAATTTGTATGCATTTTACAATCCACCTAGCTATCCCTGATTTTGAAATGGGGTTGCCTTTATGTGGTGGAGAGAAGGAAACGAACAATTGTTTAGTCTTCCTGAAGGGTTGCGTTCTTTGTATGTAGTATAGTAACGCCCTTTTTACATCAAGTGTGTGTAAGGCCCTTTCTGCAACAGATTGGGGTTGCGAAAAGAAGACAGGTAATTCCACTGATTGATTGAGGTGGAAGGGGGAAATGACTTTGGGCAGAAACTTCGGATTTGTGCGAAGTATGACCTTGCTGTGATGCATTTGTATGTAGGGTTCCTGTATGGTGAACGCTTGTATTTCACCAACCCTTCTAAGGGAAGTGATAGCTACAAGGAAAGCTGTTTTCCAGGTGAGAAACTGTAGCTCACATTTGTGCATTGGTTCGAAGGGCGGACCCATTAGTCGTGTAAGAACTAAATTTAGATTCCATACAGGGGAAGGTGGTGCCCTGGGAGGAATTACTCGTTTAAGGCCTTCCATGAAGGCTTTAATAGCGGGCACTCTGAAGAGTGATAAATGCTGCCTGTTTTGTAGATAAGCAGCGATCGCTGCTAGGTGTAGGCGTATGGATGAATATGCCAGGTTACACCTGTGAAGATGGAGCAGATAGCATATGATGTGCTGTATGGATGCATCTAGGGGGTTGATTGTATTGTTACGGCAGTAAATTACAAATCTTTTCCACTTTGCGGCATAGCATGCTCTAGTGGTAGGACGTCTGGCTTCCATGATGATGTTCATGCAATCAGGGGGAAGGTTAAGGTATCCGAATTCTAAGATTTCAGGAGCCAGATCGCCAGGTTGAGCTGAGCTGGGTCCGGGTGCCTGATTTCTCCATGGTTCTGGGTTAGGAGGCATGGGGAAAGGTGCAGTTTTTGATGTGGTACCACTGATAGTTGTAGTAGCGTGGTGTACCACGGCTGCCTGGCCCACGTTGGAGCTATCAGAATGAGTGTGAGGGAGTGCTGTTGTAGCTTCCTGACCACTAATGGAATTAGTGGGAGAGGTGGAAAGGCGTATACAAATCTGCCTGACCAGTTCATCCATATCGCATTGCCCTTGGACAATGGGTGTGGGTATCTGGCGGCGAAGCTTGGGCATTTTTTGTTTTTGTGGGTGGCGAAGAGGTCTATTTGAGGATGCCCCCACTGTTTGAAGAATGGGTGAAGAACTTGTGGATGCAGTTCCCATTCGTGTAGTTGTTGCGTTTGTCTGCTGAGCAGATCTGCTATGGTGTTTTGTACTCCTGGAACGTGCTGTGCCAGGAGAAAGATGTTTTGGGGAATTGCCCATCTCCATATGCTCTGGGCTAAGCGGGAGAGCTGGGGAGAGTGTGTCCCCCCCTGTTTTTGTATATAATACATCGCAGTCATGTTGTCTGTGCGAATGAGGACTGCTTTGCCCGAAATTTGTTTTTGGAAAGATTTTAGGGCTAGAAAGATCGCCAAGAGCTCCAGATGGTTGATGTGGAGCGATTTTTGCTGTGGCGTCCATAGACCTTGCATTGTGAGGTGTAGGAGGTGCGCTCCCCAGCCGGAGAGCGATGCGTCCGCTGTTAGAATCACCTGAGGAACCGGGTCCAGGAACGGCCGTCCTTTGGAAAGGTTTGTGGTGTTCCACCACTGCAGAGAGTGATGTGTGCGGCCGTCCACCAACACCAGATCCGTCAGCTGACCCTGAGCCTGGTTCCACTGTTGTGCTAGGCACTCTTGAAGTGGACGCATGTGGAGTCTTGCATGGGGCACTATAAATATGCAAGACGCCATCATTCCTATGAGCTTCATGAACACTCTTGCTGGAAGAGAGTGTTGGGGAAGGAATGTTTTGCGTAAGGCTTGAATGCTTGTGATTCTGGCTGAGTTTGGATAGGCAATACCTTTGGAGGTGTCTATAGTGGCCCCGAGATATTGCTTTGTGTGAGATGGTATGAGGTGGGACTTTTGGTAGTTCACCGTGAAGCCTAGCTGGTGGAGCAGTTGGATGGTGCTGTTTGTATGTTGCACACATTGGTGGTAGGACGTGGCTTTTATCAGCCAGTCGTCTAAGTAAGGGAAGACGTGAATGTGTTGACGTCTGAGGTGTGCTGCTACTACTGCTAGGCATTTGGTAAACACTCGTGGTGCAGTGGTGACCCCGAAGGGGAGAACCGTGAATTGGTAATGTTGCCCGTCCACCACGAACCTGAGGTATTTCCTGTGAGAGGGGTGTATTGGAATGTGAAAGTATGCGTCTTTCAGATCCAAGGTTGTGAGAAAGTCTCCCTGGCAGAGGAGTGGGAGGACTTGTTGTAGAGTGACCATGTGAAAATGGTCTGAATGTATGTAGGCATTTAGAGGCCGGAGGTCCAGAATGGGTCTGAGGGTCTCGTCTTTCTTTGGTATTAAGAAATATAGAGAGTAGACCCCTAGATTTCGTTGATTGACGGGGACCTGCTCTATAGCGTGTTTTTGCAGGAGTGAGAGTACCTCTTGTTTGAGCAGTGTGGAATGTTCATGAGACATTGGACGGTGCCTTGGTGGGATATTGGGTGGGGTAGATGTTAGCTCTAGACAGTACCCTGACCGAATGATTTGGGTCACCCATTTGTCCGATGTTATGGACTCCCATACGTGGATAAAGTTTTGTAGTCTGCCCCCGACCGGAGTGGAATGGTCTGGGGGGAGCGGAGGGGAGTCATTGTGCGGGGGGGGTGGCAGAACGGGTGTTGTTGGTTTTGCCCCTGCCCTTATTGTTGTTACCCCTGTAACCACCTCTCTGATTGCCCTTTGAAAAGGTATTTTGAGGAGGGGACTTGTAGGAGGTAGAGGCGTTATCGGTGGAGGAGCCTCTGCCTGTGCCACGAAAGGACGAGGGTCGAAAGGAACGTTTGGAGGCTTGTGTTTGGAGTGCCCCCATAGACTTTGCTGTGTCTGTGTCTTTCTTCATCTTTTCGAGCGCTTCGTCTACCTTTGGCCCAAAGAGTGTTTCCTGGTCAAAGGGGTGATTGAGTATGGATGCCTGGACTTCAGGCTTGAACCCTGAGATCCTGAGCCAGGCGTGGCGACGAAGCAGGACACTGGTATTTATGGCCCTAGAAGCAGTGTCGGCTGCATCGAGGGCACACTTAATGGAGGTGTTTGTAATTAGTTTACCCTCCTGTATCAGGTCATGAGCCTTGTGCTTGTATTTTTCTGGAAGGTGCTGCATAAGAGCCTCTAGTTCGTCATAGTGTGCTCTATCATATCGCGCAAGCAGTGCTTGTGTGTTTGCAATGCGCCACATGTTTGCAGCTTGGGAGGCGGTGCGTTTACCAGACGCGTCCAGAAGTTTAGATTCTTTGTCTGGCGGTGGGGCATCTCCTGAGGATTGGGAGTTAGCCCGCTTTCTAGCTGTGGAGACAACTAGGGAATCTAGGGGAGCAGGGCCCTTGATGTAAGCAGGGACTGTGGGTGCCGCCTTGTACTTCTTCTCTATTCTAGGGTTCAGTACTCTGGCTCTGACAGGGTCTTTGAACACCTCTGTAGCGTGCTTGGTGACACCCTTAAGCATGGGTAAAATGGAAGTAGATTTGTCTTGTATATCAAATGTATCCAGTAGGAAGTCTTCTTCTACTGGTTCACTGTGCATGTCCACCCCATGGTAGTGTGCTGCTCTCTGCACTAAATGATGAAACCCTAAGGAGTCCTCTGGAGGAGACGGCCTTGATGGGTATAGGTCGTCCTGAGGTACATTGGGTATATCAGGGTTATTGTAATCCTCCCATGGATCTGGGGTCCCTGGTGGAGTGGGATCCATTGGGGCGTCCGCCGGGTAATTGTCCGGATCCCCATCATCCGGATCTGGGGATGGGGCCGGATCGTAGTGAGGTAAAGGTGGCGGAGACCTGTGAGGTGGAGGCGGTGGAGGAGGTGGAGGGGGTAGGGGAGGCGGTGGTGGGGAGGGCACTCTGAGGGGAGAAGTAGCAGAGTCCTTCCTTTTGGGTGGAGGAGGAGGAGCCGGAGCATCAAGGCGTCTTTTCTTGGTAGTTAAAGTCAAAAGCCCAGTCTTTGGATCTTTGGACAAAGTCTTTTGTAAAGGGTCTGGTGTAAACAGAGCCAATGGTGTCGAGTCGTCTGTCGGCACCGGTGATTTCGGAACCGGGGGTTTCGATGGGGTGTGTGCGCCATGCTTTTTTGAGGTCTCCGGGTGTTTCGGCGTCGAATGATGTTTCGGCGCCGGAGCGTCGGTGCCGACAGATTTGTGTTTGTGTTTGGTCGGCACCGAGTGTCCAGGCTTCGGCACCGGTGGTTTCGGAGTCGAGCTGGATTTTGCAGTCTTCGGTGCCGGATGCTGTTTTTCGGCACCGGGTGTCGGCTGGCTCGATCCCGAGCTGCCATGAGACTTTGGGGGCTTCGACACCGGGCCCGAAGGTGGGGTGATCGAAGTTTTGGTTTTGGTTTTGCCCAGGCCGGCAGGCGAGGGAGTAACCTGAGTCTCTTTGGTTTTCGGCGCGGGGGTGGGAGGGGGCATAGTACTCACGGCCCGCTGCGATGGTGTAACGTCCTCCACGTCGGAGTCGTCGGCCTCGGAAGCGCTGACGACGTCTTCCTCCTGCTTGGTGTGTGTTTGCCCCGAAGCTTCGGCGTCGTCTCCGAAGATGTCCGGTGGAGCTGCAGAGGATGAGTGCGCCATGGTGCGTCGAGCTCTTCGATCTCGGATGGTCTTCTTCGATCGAAAAGACTTGCAGGCGGGGCAGTCTCTAGCCTCGTGTTCCGGAGAGAGGCAAAGGTTACACACCTGATGGAGGTCGGTGTGGGGAAATTTAGACCCACATTTTGGGCACTTTTTGAACGAAGTCCTTTCCATCGGCCGGGACCGGAGTCGCGGAGGGCCCGAAGGCCGGTGTCGATGTACGGGATGGAGAAAGTGCCGCTTCGAGAGATGAAGATGATGAAGGAACTCGAAGAATCGAGGATTTTCCGTCGAGGCTGGAACCGTAGAAGTTTGAAGCCGGAGCACGAAGTATCACATCCGAGCCCGATGGCGGAAAAAAACAATCTGAGGATGGAGCCGAAGCCCATGCGCAGTACGGACCGAAGGAGGAGTCACCAAACTCGTGACTTCCAAAGACTGTCCAAGAAGAAAAACAAACTGCAAACATCCGGGCCCAACACCAGATGGCGACCTATGCTAAGTGTACAATCTGCAGCTCATATGCCTCGAACACCATTTTATCTTCAAATTATGACATTATTCTGAGCTTTTGTTTGGAGTCTTTGAATCGGAAAAAAAAAATGTGCCCCCTAGCAATAGTTAATTTATCCACAGACTGCTCGGCGAACAGCCTAGATAAATCAGTGCCTGTGAGGTATAAATGCTAAACCCAATGCGACTTTTATCACACCTGATTTCCCATACTCACCCCGAACAATAGGCCAAAATGTACGAGTTGTATCTAGCTACGCAACCCATGGCTCTCCCTCACATGCAGCTACGGACATCACAGAATTTGTTGTTTTCTTTGCAGACTTGCAAAGCGCAATCTCGACCAGAAGCCGGTGTTGGAGCGCTTTAAATGATTACCAGTCACATTACCAAGGACACATTAATTTTTTGGTAGGCATAGGGTTAAGTGATTTGCCCAGGATCACAGGATGCTGAGGCGAAGCCGCAGCTCAAACTGGGGTCCACAGCTCCAAAGTCGGCAGCTCTGGCCGTAAGGCCCCATCCTCTGCGCAGAATACATCACAAATGACAGTCATTTCAATCACTGATGTATGTCCGATCGCATTTATAGTTAAAAGTCCCTTCTCACAGCACTAATTCTGTCAGGGTAACATTCATCTCGTGTTTCATCATTGAATGCCTTTCATTAGTTACGCGAAAAAAAATCCATTCACAACAAAGCGCCATTGATTGAATCACTGTTGTTTCTGGGGGATGCACATCACTTGGGAGGCAGACTGATCTTTTTTAAAAATCTATACACACTATTAAAATGTGGTATGTGTACTTTGGACCCATAATGCTTTTGAGGGGTTCTGGATACGTGACCAAAGGTTGATGATCCACTTGTACACACACACGGTTACCTGTTACTGTACTTGCCGTTATTTCAGGGTGTGTCCTTGTTTAACATGAATTAAAACGAACTTATCAGGTAGCGTGCACATCTGCTCAGATGAACTGCCACCCTCCTGGATACACATAGATATGCATGTATGTATGTACACCCAACCATCCTTACCGCTTCTGCCCAAACACACTCATCTTTCAATGTGCACCAAATTCTCCTGAGAGAATAGCACCTGGCAGAATTTGTCCTGCTATAAAATAACAAAATTAAAACGATATACGACATACACCCTACAAATGTGTAAAATGCATCCCTGGCTGCCACAGTGCATGCTGGATCTCTCTTCTTCCAGGGGTAGGCTGCTCTCTGCCTGCACCACCCTGTGGGAAATCAAGGCAAACAAGATGCGAATTGTTCGTTCCCTTGCTGAGGCACCATGGGAAGGGGGCACAAACTATCATCCCTTCCATAAGTGGCTGTGAGGGAGAGAAAAAAACACGTGCACCCAGCAGGTAAACACAAACTGGTCTGCAGAGTGGCAAAATATAATGAAGTAATTAGGAGGGCAATTATGAGCATCTGTGACACTGATTAGAGCAAAATACATTTGACAGTAAAAGAATGAGCTATTAGCGTTGCTGATGATAATGCAACGCCAGTAACTGAAACATTTAGTAATGCGAGACCTATTGCATTGCAAATGCTTGTTTAAATTTATGTTTTCCCACGTTGTCAATCGTCAAACCCTCCTATCCCCCCCATCTCCACTCTTACCTGCACCAGCCGTCACTTGCCAAATTGCATGAAGCAAAAACTTTGCAGCCTAAGATATTTCGGATCTTGGATTACCTATATAGGGGTGCCATAGGATAGGTATGGGGATTCTGCTTGCAGGAATACATTTGGATGACTAGGCTTTCTGGTGATTAGTGACAGGATAGGAATTGAGGATCACCAGGAGCAGATCTATGGCATCTGCAATCTGCCTAAGGACTGCTGGATCCAAAAGAGTTTCTCCAATAGAGTCATAATAGGATTTCATGAGTGCCTCATTAAACGGCATCTACGGTATCAATGTTGCTGTGGACAGCTGTAGGATCTCTGTGAGAACCTTGGCTATGACTTTTGTAGAAAGCAGGTGGTAAGATGGGAATGTCCCCTGCCTGATGCATAGTCAAACTCGGCTGCCCTGAGTGCCCAACTGCAAGTATCTGGTATCCTGGTTTTGGATTTTTTTGCCTGAGCCTCATACTAATCTAGTATATGCGCAGAGGCCAAGGTCTTTCCTTTGACAAATAAGGTTTTGTGATTTGAAGGGGTCTTCCTAGCTTGTCCTCATTTAATGACAGTTAACTACTTTCTGATGGGCTCTTCTAACCAAAGATTTCTCACCGTGTGAATACCCCCAGGTGCCAGACTGGATCCAGTGACTTTCTAAGCATTTCCCTCATGGGTGGAGTTTTGTGATTCCATGAAAGGTCAGTCCCACGCTGAAAGTGACATTGGTGCCTCTACATAGGAGCCATATCTGTTTGCTGACATCAGTTCTTTTCTTTATGCACCTTTTGGTGCAATTCCTGAGCTCGCCCCCTTGAATTCTGTCAGCCATGCCAGATTCTTTCTAAACACTTTTTCCAGAGTGCAAGGGATATTTCGGTGACAGAGGCTCACATGTTCTGTCTCGGGGCTCCAGACACAATTCGAAGAGATGTGACAAGCAAGCAAAGATTAACCCAAAGACCATTTGTGGTCACAAAGCAACACTACATTGCAGAATACTGCCAGAGGATGAAGAAGGCCCCAGACCTGGTCGCAGTCGAGGGCACAGATGCTCGCTCATACCGGTTCCTGCCTGTTTCAACAGAGCCGTCCTTCCACCCAGCCCCCTGCCCTCCCGCCTCCCAAACTTCCCCTCCCTCCTCCTAGGGCTCATAATGGAGGCTGCTGTATGGTTCCAGTGAATAACCCCGACCTCCTGATCTGGTCGATACTCCCCTGCTGTAGCCTCGCAGCAGAGGCACCTCCGGCCCTCCAAACAGCGCGGAGTTCACCGGTTCTAGCCATGCCCTGTGTGCCCTTGTGCAGCGTAATTTTCATATTTTGCTCAGTCTTCATTTTAGTTGCTGGCTTGTGTAATTTTATTTTCAGTTTCTTCCTTGTGTAATTTTATTTTTAGTTGCTTCCTTGTGTAATTTTATTTTTAGTTGCTTCCTTATTTAATCTTATTTTAGTTGCCTCCTTGTGTAATTTTGCTTCCCTGTGGAATCAGCGTATTTTTAGTTACTTGCTCCTGTGCATTCTTCTTCAGTGCCCTTGCTCTCGGCTCGTGGGTCGTGCACCTTCATACCGGTTCCTGCCGGTTTCACCTTCACTGTCCTCCCGACCAGCCCCCTGTCCTTTCGCCCCCCAGACTGCTCTACCCTCCTCCCAAAGCTACCTAATGGAGGCTGCGCCGCTGGCGCGTAGAGGGTGCACCAAAGGTAAGCCAGTCTGTACCCGGTCTGCGCCCAGCACCAGGATACCTGGGTCTATAGCCCGAAGCCGGTACTCCACAGAAGAATCCGACACTTCAAACCCAAGCCACAAGACAACAACTGCTGCTACGCCGCTCCACTGAAGGACCCTTCACTTGTCACCACTGCGGCTTCTCATGCGACGCAAGAACCATCACGATCACCAACCAGCAGCACGCACCCCTTCATAGACCACAGCTCCACTGCACCCCAGTTAACATCAGATCTGTATGCAAACATGCCACAGAGACTTGGGACACCATAACATACTCGCACCTGACGTGATGTTCATCGCTGAAACTTGGCCCACCGCAACCTCCCTGGGTACAAGATGATCCACCACAACTGCCCCAACAGACTTGGTGGAGGCAACGCTTTTATCCACAAGGACTCCCTCAACTGTATCGCTTCAGACAAGCACACAACACCAATCATGGAACACGTCAACTTCCAGCTCAAACCAGACTCCAAAATCACCATCAGAGGAATCCTCGTCTACAGATCTCCTGGCCCCGCCCCAGCTTCTGCAACTTCATTCCAGACTTCATCGTCACTTGGCAATCAACTCCAACCACTATGTCTTCCTGTGGGATCTGAACTTCCACCTAGAAGACTCGTCTGACACCAACTCCACCACACTACTGGAGACCATGAGCATCATCGACCTATCACAACTTGTCACCTCCCCCACACACACAGCGGGACACGCGCTGGACCCCATCTTCTCCATTGACGACAGATCCAAGTTCTCAAACGCCACCGAACTGACCTGGACTAACCACGGCATCATCTACTTCACCATCGACAGCTCACAAGAAACCCCCCACTTACCCTTGCCGCAACTGGAGCAAAATCACTCAACCCCTCTGGACTACCGCCCTCAAAGCAGCAAGACCCGCCACCAACCACTCAACCTCCCTTGAACTTGATGCCCTTAACTTCTCCAACTGGATCTCCTCAGCCAATGACACTGTAACCCCCTGAGGAACAACTCCAACAGGGGACCCCCCCAAACGAGCAAGATGGTTGACCACTGAATTACAGACCCTCCAGCGAAACTGCAAAAAAACTTGAGACTCTGGCGATCCAACAACATCCCCACCAACCTCGATATCTACAAAGCCGCCCTCAAGAGCTATCACCATCGTATAAGAGACCAAGAAAGAAGCCCTCAACACCAAAAGCGTCAACCACACCAAGGAACGTTTCAGCATCATCTGAGAACTCTCTTGCCCCTCAGCCATAGGGAACACGACCCGCCCCTCCCAAGCTCTCTGCAACTCCCTGGCGGACAACTTCCACTACATGATTGCCATCATATACTGCAACTTCGACCCCCCCCCAAACCCAGGGACCTCAACGACCTCCACACCCATGCCAACACCTCCCACTCCCATCAAATCACCAAATGAAAGCAGCTCTCTATCAAAGACATCACCTCCATCATGAACTCAAATCCACTCTGGATCCCCAACGGACCCCTGCCCCCACTATATGTACAACCTGGAAGGAGAAGTAATCACTCGCCAGCTCATGGATCTCCACAACACCTCCATCACAACAGCTACTGTACCAGATGCCTGGAAACACGCGGAGGTCAAGCCCCTCCTGAAGAAGCCCTCAGCCAACCCCAACAAACTCAAAAAACTACCGCCCAATCTTAATGCTCCCCTTTCCGGCCATAGTCCTGGAGAAAGCCATCAACTGCCAACGTACTAACTTCCTTGAAGAAGACAACCTGCTCGACCCTTACCAATCCGGCTTCCGACCAAACCACAGCACCAAAATCGCTTTAATTTCAGCAACGGACATCAGACGCCTCCCCGACAAAGGTGGAACCGCTGCCCTCATCCTCCTCAACCTATCAGAAGCCTTCAGCCCAGTCTCCCATCACAAATTGTGACCAGACTCCACCTCATCGGCATCCAAGACAACGCACTCAATTGGATCTCCTTCTAGGGCCATATCCAGAGGATCAACCTCCCACCCTTCTCCTCCGCACCTGAAGGTGTCATATGGAGCGTACCCCAGGTCTCCCCCCTCAGCCCCACCCTCTTCAACACATACATGACACCACTGGCAGACATCGCCCGCACCCAGACTCAACGCTGACGGCACCCAGTTTGTCCTTTCCCTATCAGAAAATGCGACACCACAAGAGCCAACTTCCAAATCACCAAGGCCAACATCGCCTCCTGGATGAGGAACAACCGCCTCAAGCTCAACAAGGACAAGACAGAGTTATTAGCAACTCAACCTATTAAGCAGTACATTTGACTGAACCTTGCTTCTAAACGAGTTCCATTTGAATCTAGGTAACAACAACATTTATGAGACAGTTCTGGAATCACAAATCTCATTATATAAAGCTGTGAGGAAAACATTATGTGTGCCCCTAATACATGTATAGTGTATAGTTTTACCTTTATCTTTCATATACAACAAATCAGTACAATGAAAGCTGAATTATAAATTTAAAGCTGCAGCTTTCATATGTAGTACACACATTCATTTAAAAAGTATATTTCCGCCTCACACATTTCTCACCACTATGTTTGGTGCTAAAAACCATTTCAAGTCAATACCAACTGCAAGACTGTATCAGTGAGTTCAGTTAATTAATTTTTTTTTAATGTTATTGTTCTTTTGATTAACATGAAAAACATTCCCAAGTAACTAAAAGTATCATGTTGATTCTGAAAGGATTTCCCCTGGTCTCTTCCAACTAACTGCCATTCAGTTGCACATAGTAAACTTGCCTTAATCTAGAACTATCAAAACATATTTGATCAGAATTGGTCTGTAAAACTCCTCAGTGGACTGGCCTTTCAAACGATCAAATTAAGCCAAACTACAAGATTATGAACATTTTCTTCCAAATCACAATTTTGCATTTAGTACCTTTCACAGAGGGAACACAATGAGCAGAATTTACGGAACAAAAATAAGCATGTACTGACAAATCAGATTATAAAGTACAACATAACTGTAAAGTAAACCACAATCATCAGTTTGAAGAATCTGCCTACTTTTACCTGCTATCGCCGTAAGGCAATTGTGAAATCGGAGAGAAAGTGCCTAATGCAGGTCCAGATGTCCCAGGTGGGTGGGGGAGATGTGGGCGGGGAGCAATGAGGCCGTTTATTAGAGGCATTCTTGCAAAAACACTTCCTCCTACAGAAACAGAATACAATGATAGCTCAATCACTCATCATGGTAAATCATTTTTCATGCTTTTAAAAATAAGCCTCTGACACTCTGAAGTTGTGTGTACTTTGAAAGACGTAGCCATAAACAGAACAAAAAATGTAACTTACTTCCATTTGCCATCAGGGTCTAACAAACCACTAGTTCTAATCAAAACTACTTGCGAGCATTTTCGTTTGTCAAGACTTAGACATGATTTAAGAAGCAATCATGATGAGCTACTTTATCTGTTGGTCATTTAACATATAAAATAACAATTTATACAGTAAAACGTATCCTGAGCTCTACATGAAGAGCCTGCTAACCTCAAATTTTTATGTGCAATGACATTGGCTTTGAATAAACTTAAACAGTGTGATTGCAGATAAGAAAATTAGGATTGCATTTACCAGTCTACTCTTGACACACATTCATATATATTTTCCAGAGACATCCTTATTTAAATAGTATAATTCCCAAGTATATGCCATTTTATATTCATTCTACTACCTCTGATGTGTTCACTTTTGCTTGAATTGTTTGATGCAGGTACTGTTCCATCAATTGTCTTTAATGTTAATCTTTGACACCTCATTCCTCTCTCATCATTCCCTGACCTATAATTTCAGAAGTACAGTACTGCTAAGAACAGTTAAGGCTTGTGTTCTATTGTGTATTATAGGTAATGTTAATACATCTACCTTATGCCTCTTTTATACCTTTGGTGAATACATGTTGTAATGATTGAGCAACTCCTCGCAGGACATTCAGTTAGAACCAATGACCAATTTGGCAGCTTCTGAATTTCACAATCTGATTTTATCCTTCTTTATCCTTCAAAATAACCAATGCATCTTATGCGACCATACAAGATTTTTCTATACAGTAGAATTAACTGCTCTTTTCAGTTATACGGCTGGCCTCACAAGTTGTTAACACCCCCCACGAAGTAGACTATAGGACTTTGCAACATTTATCTTGCCTTGCTTTTGTTGTGTTTATTTAATTTGAGGTCTTCTGATAGATACAAAAATTAATTGCTTGCAATCCATTTCAGCATAATAGAATCTTCAATAAAAGCTTCAAGAACTTACTGCGTCTCTATCAAAATTAATGTGCACCCCTACTTTGAAACTATATTGTAAGCTTCGATACAGCATCTGTCCTGAAAAATTACCTTCCTAGTAGACATTGCCTCAGCTTAACAGGTCATTAGAATCCAAGGTTGTTTTCTCAATAATTCCCCCCTTTACCACTCCAATAGACCACTCAAGAGGACTGCATCCCTGTGTTCTCCCAAAAGCACTCATTTTCTTGTGAAACAAAATATGTACAAACCACTCACACACAAGAGGTATTTTCCTTAAATTAAAGAACAGAGGTTTCTCCTATGGAAAATGGAATATGTTTAAGGCATTAGCATGAGGGAAGTGTAGTGCTCTTATGGCACACCTCCAAAAATTAAGAAACTCAGAAATAGGAACTTGAACTAAAGGAGATGGAAGAAGACTACAGAAATAACATGTCTATTATGATCCCTTACAAACCAACAACCACTAGAGACCAGCTTAAAAGCATAAATGCTAGAAGAGCAGAGTTAAATCTATGTTATATAAAATAACATTCTTACTCCACCACGGATTAAGTGAGTACACATTTAGCTCACCAGTATGGGAGAAAATAGAGAGGAAATGCAAGAAACAAAGTAAAATAGCCACAGGAGTTATCATGAACTGAAAGGGATATGTTGGACTAGTTTAGCAAATGGAAAATGTTACGTACCCAGTACGCATCTGTTCTTGGCATGTAAAGCTGTAGATTCACATGCTTTGCATACTCCTGCCATCTAGTGTTGAGTCCAGATGTTTGCAAGTTGTTTTTCTTTGAAGAAGTCTTTCCAGTTACGAGGTAAGGTGCCCCTCCTTTCGGTGATAGTGCGCATGGGTATCGACTCCATTGTTAGACTGTTTTCCCCCAGAGGGTGAGAATGGAGTTAATGAGTGCAGAATAGAGATGTCCATGCGTATGAATGTAAATTGAGAACTACAACCATTACAGGAGACCAGGGAGGCGGGTGGGCGCATGTGAGTTTACAGCTCTACATGCCAAGAACAGACGCTTGCTGGGTAAGTTACATTTTCCGTTCAAGGCATGTGAGATGTAGATCACATGCTTTGCATAGACTATATAGCAGTATACTCCCAAAACGGAGGCTAATCTGTAGTGGCTGTAGTTGTTTGAAACAGTGTTTTAAGTACTGCTTGGCCTACATTTGCTTGTTGTCTCACAAACACATCTACACAATAGTGCTTGGTGAATGTGTGCGGTGTAGTCCATGTTGTTGCCTTACAGATGTCGGCTAGGGGTATATTCCCTAAGAAGGCCATAGTAGCCCCTATTTTGCGAGTGGGATGTGTTCTAGATGGTATTTTTAAAGTTCTTTCTTTACTTTGGCTTAACATGTTTGTATACATTTTACAATCCATCTTGCAATACCTGATGTAGATATGGGATTGCCTTTGTGTGGTGGAGAAAAAGCAACAAATAGTTGCTTTGTTTTTCTAAATTCTTTGGTTCTTTCTACATAATACAGTATAGCTCTTCTAACATCAAGTGTGTGCAGAGCTAGCTCTGCTACAGAATCAGGTTGAGGAAAGAACACAGGTAACTCAACTGACTGATTGTTATGAAAAGCAGAAACTACTTTAGGGATAAAATTAGGATTGGGTCGAAGAAGCACTATCTTTATGAAGTTGAAATAAAGGCTCTTGTATAGTTAATGCCTGAAGTTCACCAACTCTTCTTAGTGAGGTTACTGCTATGAGGAAAACAGCCTTCCATGAGAGGAATTGTAACAGACATTTGTGCATTGGATCAAAAGGTGGACCCATTAGCCTTGTAAGAACTATGTTTAGGTTCCACTCTGGTGCAGGGGGAACTCTTGGTGGTATCCCCCTTTATAACCATTCCATGAAGGCTTTGATCACTGGTACTCTGAATAGAGATGAGTGCTGTCTATTTTGCAAGTATGCAGCTACCGCTGCTAGGTGTAAACGGATGGATGTGTAAGCCAATTTAGATTGTTGTAAATGCAACAGGTAACAAATGATGTTTTGAACAAAGGCATGAAGTGGATTGGTGCAGTTATAACAATAGATAAACTGTTTCAATTTTGCTGCATAACATGGTCTAGTAGTAGGTTTTCTAGCCTCTTTGAGAATATTCATACAGTCTGGTGGCAATTGTAAGTAACCAAACTCTGTCTTCAGGAGCAAAATCGCTAGGTTGAGTTCTCTGGAATTTGGATGTCTGATTTCTCCATGGCTCTGAAAAAGGAGTGTGTATGTGGGATGCATCTTTTGATGTGGCACCACTGAAAGTTCTATTAGGGTGGTGTACCAAGGTTGACGAGCCCATGTGGGTGCTACTAATATCAATGTGAGGGATGTTTGTTTGAGCTTCCGAACCAGTAATTAAATTAGTAGGAGAGGTGGAAAAGCATAGGCACATATTCCTGACCAATTCATCCATAGAGCATTGCCCTTGGATAGACGGTGTGGGAACCTGGATGCAAAGTTTGGGCATTTTGCATTGTGGACTGTAGCAAACCGATCTATCTGTGGAAATCCCCATTGTTGAAAGTAGGGAAGAAGAACTCGGGGATGAAGTTCCCACTCGTGAATTTGCGCTCTGTGTCTGCTGAGCCGGTCCGCAATTTGATTGTCTACCCCTGGAAGGTGTTCAGCTAGGAGATAAATTATGTGATGAATTGCCCGATTCCAAATGCGTTGTGCCAGCCGGGACAGCTGGAGAGAGTGTGTCCCTCCCTGTTTCTGCAGATAATAAATCGATGTCATGTTGTTTGTACGGACTAAGACAGTTTTGCGTAGAAAGTGAGTGTGGAAAGCTTTGAGTGCTAGAAACACCGCTAGAAATTTCAGGTAGTTGATGTAGAGACGTTTGTGATTGCCTGACCAACACAGATACTGCCTAACAAGGCTCAGGCTTGGTACTTTACATTACCTAATTGCATTCTCCAATAAGGAAAGGTGGTCCTATAATTTACCAAACTGCCCGTGCAATGGAAACACCCCACGTTGCACTTCTTATTATTTTGTACCGTCTACAGTGATATTAGGAAAACTGTCTCAAAACCACTTTTCCTAACTAATAGGCTCTTTGATTGCAAACAGGCTTTTATATTTTTATGTAGCCTGGACAATATGAAAACTGTGCATTCTGTTATTCACTTTATTGTAAAAGCAGTCAGGAAAAGAAGAGAACTATCATATCTAGATGCATTATTATATGAGAACCCTGACGAGAGTAACTAGGCTTGTCGAACACTGAATTAATTTAAGAAACAGCCTTGTAAAATAAGTACATTTTAATACATGAGAAATTTTATATTAAACAGTGTATATAGTTGTGTATTTTTTAAATAAGTGTATATATTTTAACTGTGTATAAGGAGGAAATTTTAACATTCTTACTGATAAATTGTGTGTGCTCCCTCTAGTGAACTATTGGTTCTTTGTAAAATGTGTATATATTAATTGTATATATATTATATTTTTCATTGTTAGTAGTATGCTTTTATGGTTGTACATTTCACACCGAATAAAGCTGATTTGACTTGACTTGACTTGATTGCCTGACCACAGCCCTTGTGCTGTGTGATGTTGGAGATGAACACCCCAACTGGTTAAAGATTTGTCTGCTGTCAGTACGGTCTGTGGAATCGGGTCTAAGAAAGGCCGCCCTTTTGATAAGTTTTGAGGGTTCAACCACTGCAGGGCGCGATGGGTGCAGCCGCCTACCAACACTAGATCAGTTAATTGACCCTGTGACTATTTAAACTGACGCGCTAGACATTCCTGCAGAAGACGCACAATTGCAATGCAGGATGACATAATTCCCAGCCGCTGCATAAAATCTCTGGCTGGTAATGTTTGATTGGGTTGAAATGTAGTATTGTGGCCTGAATATTGTGAATCCTGGCTACATTGGGAGAGGCTAGAGCTTTGAGAGAGTGGAGGGAAGCTCCTAGATATAATTGCACTTGAGCCAGGCACAGATGAGAATTTTGTGCATTGATTGTGAAACCTAACTGATGAAGTAGGTGCACTGTTGCCTGAGTGTGTAAAATACAGTTGTAAGTGCCCGCTTTGATAAGCCAGTCGTCTAGGTAAGGAAAGACATGGATACACTGTTTTCTGAGATGAGCAGCTACTACTGCGAGACATTTGGAGAACACTCTGGGGGCTGTGGTGACACCAAATAGAAGTACCTTGAACTGGTAATGTTTATCTGCTTTCACAAATCTAAGGTATTTGCGATGAGCTGGATGAATTGGAATGTGAAAGTAGGCGTCTTTTAGATCCAAAGTAGATATAAAGTTGCCTTGTTGTAAAAGAGGAAGCACCTGTTGCAGAGTCACGATGTGAAAGTACTCTGACAGTAGGTATTTGTTTAACTCTCTGAGATCTAGAATAGGTCTTAATGATCTGTCCTTTTTGGCAAATAAAAAGTAAAGGGAATAAACCTCTGGCCCTTGGTACTGAAGTGGGACTGGTTCTATAGCCCCTTTGAGTAATAGAGATTGCACTTCTTGCTGGAGCAAGTGCTGGTGCTCTGTTGACAATTTGCGATATTGCGGCGAATGTTTGGAGGGTTGTTGGTAAGCTCCAGGCAATGACCATGTTGGATAATTCCAATCATATCCATTTGTTGGTTGTTATTGATTCCCAAATGGGGAGAAAGTGTTGAAGTCTTCCTCCGACAGGTGTGGAATAGTCAGAGGGAAGTCAATGCTTATTTGGGGAAGGGGAATTGCGGGGTGTGGTGTTTTTACCTTTACCCCTTGGACGGTTTGACCTGTAACCTTCTCTGAAAAAAATTCTTGTAAAGGATGATTGAGAAGTGTTTTTGTAAGAGGAAGTGTTTTGATCTGTCCCTGTGGATTTGGACCCTCCCCTGTAAAAAGAGAGCAGAAAGGAACCCCTGTTATAGGGAAACTGAAGTGCTACCATGGATTTTGCCTAATTTGTATCTTTTTTTCATCTTTTCAAGCGCTTTATCAACTTCAGGGCCAAAAAGATGTTTTTTGTCAAAGGGTATGTTTAGAATAGATAGCCGTACTTCAGGTTCAAAACCTGAGACAAGTAGCCAGGCATGTCTCCGGAGTAGGATGATTGTATTTATCCCTCTAGCTGCAGTATTGGCCGCATCTAATGGAAGTGTTGGAAATAGGTTTACCTTCCTGAACTAAGTTTTGTGCTTTGGCCTTCTATTCATCTGGGAGAAACTGTAGGAAATGTTCTATTTCGTCCCAGTAAGCTCTATGGTATCTTGCAAGGAGACCTTGGGTGTTAGCAATACGCCAATGGTTAGCTGCTTGCGCAGCTACACGTTTGCCAGAAGCATCAATTAGTTTTGACTCCTCATCTGGGGGAGGAGCATCCCCAGATGCTTGAGTATTAGCTCACTTTTGAGCATTGGATACCACCATAGAGTCCAGTGGCAACTGACACTTAATAAAGATAGGGTCGGTTGGGGGGAGGTTTGTATTTTTTATCCACTCTAGGAATGAGGATCCTAGCACATACAGGGTCTTTAAAGATGTCGTATGTGTGCCTTAACAAACCTTTAAGCATAGGCAGTGTCTGACTGGATTTATGTGTTGCTAGAGTTTTTAAAGAGAAATTCCCCCTCCGAGGACTTTTTATGGAGCTCTACCCCATGGTTGTGTGCAGCTCTACCAATGAGCTCCTGATATGACAGATTGTCATCCGGTGGAGATGGTCTGGCAGGGTAAAGATCTGGGTCTGTATCCTGTGGAAGATCAATGGTATAATCCGTCCAAGGATCTATTGGTGACTGTGTTATCGTCATCAGTGTCATCTGCATCAGGGTGAGGGCAGAGGAGACTGCCTAGGTGTAATGTGTAAGGGATCAAATGGTGGCCGAGAGGGAGGAGGGGGATATGGTAGTGTGTCGAAAGGACTTGTCCCTACATGTTTTTTCTTCAATGGAATTCTAGAGCTGTCGTCATCTGGAAGCTTGTCTTTGGATGGCGGTTTAGTGTGAATGTGTCCAGTATCCGGATTAATATAGAGTTTTTTTCTGTTTCGGACCTGATTTGGGTGGTGTTGGACTTTGCCCTTTTTGGCAGGTTCACCCCTGAACTTTTTGCCTTAAGCTCTGACATGGTGGTAGTGGTTTTAGGCCTCTGGGCACTTTAGCACTGTGGCCCAGCGTAAAGTGCGTGCACTCTGAGTGAGTGTGGTGAGATTGGCCTGCCCTCCCATAGGAATGCATGGGGGATAAGTGTGTCCATGGTAATTCCTGGTATGAGAGGAGCAGTGTGGTCAAGTCTAGTATGTATGAATTCGTGAGACTAAATGCTGCGCAATGGTGTGCGCGTATTTATGGTGACTGGTAGAGAAATGCCACTTTTAGAAGTTGCCATTTCTGTGTGCTATGTGTCTGCCTGCCTGATGTGAATTGCATGTCTGGCTTGTGAGTGACAGGAGCTGAGAGGTGTGGGTGGCTCCAGGAGGGGCAGGGTGAGTCAGCGCTGAGCTGAATGGGACACCTGGAGGAAGAGTGGTGGGAGGAGTAATCCCCTGACTCTGAATGGGATGGTGCTTCCCTAGTGAATGCTGGCTCCGCCAACCCCTGTGGAGTGTCTGATGGTGAGTCCCCACCTGACAAAGGGGAAGAGGAGCTTTGAAAACAAAGTGCTCCAAATGCCCCCTAAACCAGTTCTGACTGGTATCCCCAAGCCCTGTGCTGTGACACAAAGGAGAAATGGTGTATAAAAGAAGTGGCTGTGACCCCATAATGTTGTTCTTTACCTGGTCCAAGACCTGCGGGGCGTGCTGCTGCTGCCGCCCAGGAGCACCTGCCAGGAGGGCTGCCTCCCTGGGCCCAGCATGGCCCCCTGGATCCCTAAAGGAACTTTCTACTGGAATTACTCTTCTCTTGTAGGAAGGACCCCTTTTCTGCAGCTAGCGCCTGGTTAGCGCTATATTCTAATCTGAAGGACAAGGAGAATGTGTGGGCTGCGCAGCGCAGCGCTGAGCTGCCGCCCCCCGAGAGGGAATTCCGATGCGAGGGATTCCCCCGTGATGCTCAATATGGCGGGTGCCCACCCCGCTTATGGGATCTCAAGTGCAGGTGCCCACCATGCATTATGGTGCCGCGGGAGCCCACCCCACTTTATATTTAAAACTAAGAGGGAGCCCAACCATTGTTGCCGCCGCCGCGAAGAGGAAAGTGACCGCGGCCCGCCTGGTTGTGGGCGGGGCCTGCGGACGGAAGCGGAAGAGGCTGGAAGCGTGGGTGCCGTCCAAAGACCCGGGCGGGAGCCTACCCCACGCTGGGACATGCTGAGGACGACGGGAGTCTACCCCGCCGCCACAAACTCCATTAAGAAGTCCCGGGTCCCAGGAGGGGGCCCGTGTGAAGGGGAGGCAGCAGGAGCAGGCCGCGACCGAGTGATACCCCAGGCGGGGCTCCCGTGGTGAAGAGGGAGCCCCGCGGGCAGCCGCAGTGCGACCGGGAGAGGAGCAGAGTCCCCACGCAAGGCTCGGTCAGTAAAGCTGCCGCTTGCCCTTTCCAGTCCCTAGTTCTGAGCGGACCCGCGCGAGAGAGAGCGGGCCGCTCCTTCGAGGGGGCAGATTTGTTTTAAGAGGGCCCAGAGGGGCCCGTGCCCCTCCCAGTCCTGCCATGGCCACAGCTGCCCCACCTGCTAGAGGGCAGCTGCGCCGAAGAGGGCCATTATGTTAAGAGTCCCGGAGTGGGGCTCAGAGGGTACGTGTAGCACCAGTGACATATCTCCAACGAGGGGGACACCTGGTTGTTGGGGACCCGTGTCCCCCTACATGTTGAGACACATTGTCGGTGCCCGAGTGGTCCGCCGTTGCGGGCCGCTCCAATATGGGGGCTAAGTTTATTTAGAAGCCCTCAGTGCCGGGACCCTATTTGCATCTACAGCTGCCCCGCTTGCTAGAGGGCAGCTGCCACGTTTTGGGGGCATGTTTGGGGGCAGTTGTGCCAGGGCCCCTCCCATGATCCTCAGCTGCACCGCACCAGCGCGGGCAGCTACAACGTTTTGCACATTGTTCTAAGGGCACCGGGAGTGTCCAGGCCTCATTTGATATTTACAGCTGCCCAGCAAGTAGTGGGCAGCTGCAACATTTAGGCCATTCTTTCTTGGCGGACATGTCTTTTGAGTTAGGAGTGAGAGGCTCTCCTTTGCACCAAACTTTCACAGCTGCGCAAATTGCACACTCTTGACTTCTGCTGCATTGGCAGCGCGCCCTGACTCTTGGACATAGGGCATTTGAGCCCCTTTGAGAAGGCCAGCTGCCCAGGGGGACTGTTAGGTTCCTAGGGCGCTAGGCCCTAATGTGATTTATGTGGTGCTAGGAAATGTGATTTATTTACTATGATTTATGCACCCTGATTTATGCTTCTAGATGTGGTTTTATGATTATGAGGTTTTGCATACTGTGTTATGTTTGAGTTTATTCTCTAAGGTGTTTATGCTAGTGAGATTATTTCCTAATGGGAGTTATTCTTAGGAGATTATGGTCTAATAGGTTTAGGCTTATGAGGTTGGCGCAGAATATATTTCACGCCTAAATGTGATACTGTGCATAATATGATGGATGATGCGGAGTATAGTGTTTGCCAGTAATTACTGGTTGTGTTCTACATTTATTATATGTCTACATTTATTATCATTACTAAGTGATGATTCTGACAGTGGCCCACGTGGCCCTGTCATGTGTATATAATCCCCTGTAAATATTGTCCAGTGCCAGTTGGCACAGTGCATATTGTGTGATTACATCTAATGTGTTTTATGAGAATACAAAGGCTATTTTTGATATAACCTTGTGTGGAGCAACTTTTGTGGTGTGCCTAGTATGTTGTTGCTGTGTGTGTGTGTTGCGCAAACGTTTACACATTGCCACCAGGATACGCCTGATTGCTCATGCCAAGCTACCAAGGGGGTGAGCAGGGGTTATCTTTGGCATGTAACTCCCTTGCCCTGACTAGAGTGGTGGTCTCTGCCTGGCTTTGGCGCAAGCCTTAGCCAACCAGAGATCTCATTTCTAACAGGTGGTATAATGTCCATGCTTCGATCTGATTGCGGTACTGGCACCTGTTTAATTTTCGGCACCGAAGCAGACGGTGCCGAGCTGGAATGTCCTGACGGTGCCAGAGATTTAGGCTCCAAGGAATGCTTCCTTGGTTTCGGTGTCAAAGGTTTCAGCTCTAAGCCCATTTTATGTTTAGAGCCCGAAAGTTTCAGCTCCGAAGTGGGTTTTGGCCGACTCCGTCCCGAGTTGGAAAGCTTGTCAGAGCATTTTGGTGCCGAGCCGGAAGGCGGACCGTTGGAAATGTCTTCTCGGTGCCGACCTTGGCCTGAAGGCAGAGGTGGTGCCAAAGCATTCGATTTTCTAGGGACGGTGAAAGGAAGGGGGGGGGGGTCTTTTGTACTCACGTCCCCTTGTCCCTGTGGCACATAGTCGTCTTTGAGGAAAATCTGCAACTCTGCCTCGGAGTCTGATACCGCTGAAGCGGGTTCTGCTTCGGCCACTGAGACTTCCTCTTGCTCGGAGTCTTCGCTGAAGAGATCCAGTGTGTCATCCAACTGCTGCCGCTGCATCTCTCAACATCGAGACAGACAATCGTGGAGCATTTTATTCGATCTGAAGGATTGACACATATCACAGTCTTGTTCTTTGTGCTCGGGAGACAAGCACATGTTACACACCTGATGTAGGTCCGCACGCGGATACTTCGCGTGGCACAGGGGACAGAATTTGAAAAGAGTCCGTTCCATCGACTAGGTGCCGGACCGACGCGGATAGGCCGGAAAGCCGCCTGCGAAAATCACAATCTAAATTGAAGATTTCTTGATGTCGAGTCGAACTGCGGAGAAAAGGGAACACGTTCGAAAACAATACCGTCGAGGGTAGCGTGGATTGTGCACCAAGGGGAACCCGAGAACCGATTTAGAAACGGAGCGCAGCAATGCACGTCCGAACCAGATGGCGGGAAAAAACAATCTAACAATGGAGTCGATGCCCATGCGCACTATCACCAAAAGGATGAGTGACCTTACCTCGTTGCTGGAAAGACTTCTTCGAAGAAAACCAACTTGTAAACATCTGGACTCAACACTAGATGGCAGGTGTATGCAAAGCATGTGATCCACAGCTCACATACCTCGAACATTATAGTTTCCTATATGCTTCACTGGAATATTCTGACTCCTGTTAAACACAATGTATTTCCACTGTTTTACCCAAACTAACTATAGGGCAAAAAGATAGTGTAGGAACCTGGCTCTTTATATACTATACAAAAGTAAGGTATAGTGTGCACAGAGTCCAGTGGAACCCCAAAGGCAGGCAGAGGTAAAAGTAGATAATACCTTACTCTCGATTTCTGGTAGTGTGGGCGAGCTGTAAGGCTTTATCAGAGGGTAGTGCTAAGCATTTGCTGTACAAACTGAAGCAACAAAAGGTGTCATACACTCAAAGACTGAACTCAGACCAATTTTAATCGTATAAAAATATTATTTATTTAAAATTTATTTTATAAAATATATTTTATTTTCTAGAACCAAGCCAGGCCTGGTACTGATTGCAATATTATTGCCGTAAATTACAGTTGAATTCAGGTTAAATGCAGTTGGTTGATTTCCAGGTAAGTCAACAGTCAATATTACTTTTCAGTTACTTTGTAGATTACAGTGTACGCTTCTTCTTGGATTACTTTTTAAGTTACACATTTGCAGTTTCTTATGGTTTTCATACAAACCAACTCCACACTTAAAAGATTTTTCACAGAAAAGCAGTCAATGCAGTCCTATGGGAGAAAATAGTGTTATCAGTTTACGGGTAAGTACTTGGTCTTGGAGTTGGTTTCCTGAGGTTAGAAGCAAGGCTCCCCCAGGGTCAAGGATGCACTCTTAAAGCACCCTTAGCAGCACTAGGGCGACCAGGTGCAGAATGCTGAGGCCCAATGTTATCCAAGGTAGATAGGGGGTCTCTGGTTGCTGGCTGCTCATGAGCAGGCCACAAGGTTGTGGGAGTAAAGCTCCTGGTGTTAGGCTAAGGGCAAAGGGGGATCCAATTTAGCACCCGAGGTGCACCCATAGCGGCACGGGGGGCCGGGTGCAGGGTGCTGATTTGGCGTCGGGTGCCATGTTGTTTTCAATGGGGATTGCCGGTGTATGTTTTTGGCTGCAGGCTCAGTCAAGGAAGACTTTAGGGAGGAACCAACAGCTGGGCAGATAAGTTGGAGGGTACAGGGACGTAGGTGCACCTCGGGTTCTCTTCTTCAGGGCGCAGGGCGGCTGGATGCAGGGATGTCTTTTGAGTTCGGATTTCACCTTAACAGGCCGCTCGCAGTTGGTGGGGTCTCTATGCAGAGGCTGCTGGCGACATCAGGGAGTCATGGAGGGGTCAACCCATGGTGGGCTCGGACTCTGGAGCACTGGGGGACCTCCCTGGGACCGATGGGCCACTCTGAATCCGGCCGTAGGAGTCAGGTGCAGTGGTGAATCCAGGCATTGGGTTTTTTGTCCTCAGCAGGCTCGGAGTCTGTCTTGGCTGTTTCTTTTGAACAGAGCTGTTGTTCACAGGAGATCCTGTATTTGTGGAAGGCAGTCAGTCCTACCTGGGGTTCTGGAAGTTACTGGCTGCAGAACAAGGTGACTTTTGGTGCAGGATCTCTGGAAACTGCAGATGGGCTGAGGCAAAGTCATTTGTTCTCTGCAGTCTCCTCTGCTGGGTGTCATTTTAGTCCTTCTTTGTTCAGGGATGCCCTCTAAATACTGTATTTAGGGGACGTTTTTGGGGTCTTGAGGTCAGTAGTAAATGGGCTACTGACCTTAGGGTGACTAAACCGTTGGTGTGCTCACCCCACGTGGGGGAGTGGGCACAATCCCTAATCCTGATTGGAGAGTGCCTGCCATCTGCAAGATGGCGGGAACTGAAGAGTGGGCTTCACCTCGCTTCCCCCACATGAGGGGTAGGTTTGGTAGGGATGGGCAAACCTTCTGGGCTGTCCTAATTTTTCCCGCCTGTCTTCCCACCGAAAAGGAGGGGAGACAGGAAGCAGGAGATGCTGGGGGGTCGCGTTAGAAACGCGGCAAGGCCTTTGAAGCTCCCCTGCCACAGATGGCTCTTCCTGGCCTGGGGGAGGTGTGACCACCTCTGCCCACAAAAGGCTTTGTTTCTGGGCACAGGGAGCAAAGGCTCCCAGCCCAGTGTCCAGAAACATGTCTTGTGTTGGCTGGCTGGTGTTTACCAGTCAGGGAACCCACCAGAGGCTGGTCCTTTTTTAGGGGGCTTCTCTAAGATGCCCTCGGATTGCATTATATAATATATCATACACTACCATCAGAGTGCATTTTTCATTAAATCCCACACTGGCAGCAGTTTGGGTTTATTATGCTGAGAAGTTTGATACCAAACTTCCCAGAATTCAGTAAGGCCATTATGGTGCTATGGAGTTCGTAACGACAAACTCCCAGACCATATACTCTTTATGGCTTTACTGCACTTACAATGTCTAAGAATGGACTCAGAGACCATAGGGGCACAAGGCTCATGCACCTGTACCCTCACCAGTGGCATAGTGCACCCAGCTAGAGGGGTAGCGGACCTATGCAATAGGCAGTGGGTTGTAAGCATAGCACATAGGGATGTGTGCCATGTCGACTCTCCGCTTTTCTCTGCACCAAAACATACAGCCTGCAAAGGCAGAGAGTGTGTGTATGTGTGTGTGTGTGTGTGTTAAGATACAGTACCTCTGAGAGTGGCACAATATGTGCTGCAGCCCTTAGAGGCCTTCCCTGGTCACAGTCCCCTTAGTTCCCATGGTACCTTTTACAAGGAACTTGCATGTGGCCAGAGAGGTGCCAATTGGGGGTACGCAGGTACAGTTTTGGGAAAGAACACAGGTCTTGGGAAAACTGATTGGCAAAGACCCAGGGCACATCAAGTCAAAGTGCATCAGAAATCTGGCAAAAAGTGTGTGTGTGGGGGGGTACTGCAACAGAAACCCAGCTTCCTACAGATAATCTAGACACTATCACAGAAGAAGAAACAAGATAGGCGATTCAAGCCTTGAAATTAAATAAGGATCCGTCACCGGATAGATTCACACAGCACTTTATTTTTTTTATTTTTATAAAAAGTATACAACTCGCTTTAATTTAAAATTATCTAATCACTTAAATTACCTACCCGAGCAAAAAGTGGTTATCCTCCTACAGGTGAAGCAATGATCAGTCATTCCTAAGCTAGAGGCCAAAGGTCCAGTTTTCCTCTTCCAAAGGGCCCAAATCCCTTCCTTAATGAGGATGCTAAGCAATATGCTAAAACTCCTTCATAGTCAGGAGAGGATTTTGTCGAGCCACAATCCACGGAGATCAGACATGACAAAACTAAGCACATAGTTCACTAGGTTGAACAAAAAATAACCCAATGCTCATCGTGTCACTGGAACCAAGCTGTATCCGGCGGATGAGCCCATAACTAGGGCAAAACAGGTCCTGGGTCGCTTGTGTTCTAGTTCCGGAAGGACTTGGTTTGGCAGTTTGGACTAGACTGTTCCCATGGTAGGTGGGAACAAATGCATCACAACAGGTGATTTAAATATGGAAAGCTGATCCAGCAACTGTAAAACAGCTGAAAGGGCAGATAATTAAACCCATAACGGTGTCCAAAGCAAGTACTTGCTGTGGAAGGAACACCACAAAAAGCAATACTTCAGATAGTTTTGCTTGCAGTGGGTTGATCTGCCTAGTACAGCACCAAACCACAAGCTTCTCCAAATGGTGGGCTGCTACTGATTTTGTGGCCCGATGCCTTGCAGCAAAGATGATATCAACAACTTTAGATAGGAGGTCAAATGCACTGAACTGTCGTAGCTCAATCTCCAAGCATGAAAATGAAGATGGCACAGACTTGGGTGCAGGACTCTGCCCTGCTGCTGCAACAGAATATCCTCCTGCAGCAGCCTGATCGGAGGACAGATGCTCATGTGCTGGAGTTCCAGGTACCACACTCTCTTAGCACAATGTGGTGCCACTAGAATGACTTGGGCCCAGTTTTTCTGGATCTTCAAAACTCTGAGCAAGAGAGGTAGTGGCGAACAAGTTACTTACCTTCGGTAACGCTTTTTCTGGTGGATACAGTATCTGCCTGTGGATTCCTCACCTTGTGAATATCCCCTGCGCCAGCATTCCACGGAACTTTTCTTCCCCAGCATTCCACGTCGACGTGGGCGACGTCACAATACATCGGCTCCGCACGCGACTCCGTACGACGTCATCGGAGCCATAAGAAGCCCACGTCGGCGTGATGACGTCAGTTCCACCCATTTTTTCCGTGCCTTCGAGGCGAACAGGTGAACCAACGACAATCCCAAGTATACACAGTATATAGAAAAACCAATACATATACATAGCATACAAAACAAAGGAATGCTAATAAAACAAGCATTTCCTACAAATGTACAAGAGAAAATATAAGCATTTCAAACAAGACCTATTTCATGGTATACAAAAGGTGGACAAGGGCAGGCGGGTGGGTTGGTGAGGAATCCACAGGCAGATACTGTATCCACCAGAAAAAGCGTTACCGAAGGTAAGTAACTTGTTCTTCTGATGGATACATCTGCCAGTGGATTCCTCACCTTGTGAATAGATTCCCACAGCAGTCCCCACTCCCGGAGGAGGGTGTCCACCTTTCTATACCAGAAAGTCTTGCAAGACAGAGCGCGCGAAGTGGCCCTCCCTCCTCATCTCAGAGTCCAAGCAATAATGCTTTGCGAAAGTATGGAGGGAGGCCCAAGTCGCGGCCTTACAAATATCTGCCACAGGAACACCCCGGGCCAGAGCAGATGTTGAAGACTTAGCTCTAGTAGAGTGAGCACGAATACCCTCAGGAGGAGTCTTACCAGCCAAGGCGTAGCAGATCTTGATGGTCAGTATAATCCATCTTGACAGCGTGCGCTTGTGCACCGCTTTACCTTTAGAACGACCAACGTAGCCAATAAAAAGCTGGTCATCAATACGAAAGTCCTTGGTCCTGTCCAAATAAAAACTCATAGCCCTCTTCGGGTCAAGGCGATGGAGTCTTTCTTCTTCTTTGGAAGGATGAGGGGGTGGATAAAAAACAGGGAGGGTAATAGACTGCCCCAAATGGAAAGGAGTAACAACTTTTGGCAGGAAAGCAGCCCTGGTCCTGAGAACCATCCTTTCAGCATGTAAGGTAAGAAAAGGAGGTTTGGAACTAAGAGCTTGAAGCTCACTCACCCTCCTTGCCGAGGTTATGGCTACAAGAAAAACCACCTTAAAGGACAACAGCCTCAAAGGACAATTATGAAGAGGCTCAAACGGGGACCCCATTAAAAAGGTTAAGACAAGATTAAGGTCCCACTGAGGCATTACAAATGGAGTAGGAGGAAACATGTTTGTAAGGCCCTTGATAAACCTCAGAACAACCGGAGATTTAAACAACGAAGGTTGATCTGGAAGGCACAGAAATGCCGATAAGGCCGAAAGGTAGCCCTTGACCGTGGCCACAGCACAGCCCTGCTGAGCCAAGGAAAGAGCAAACTGAAGCACATCAGAAAGATGAGCCTTTAAAGGGTCAATGGACCTCTCTCCACACCACTTTAAAAACTTAGACCACCTGTAGGAGTATATGGACTTGGTGGAGTGTCGCCTGGCCGATAAAATAACGTCCACCACATCAGGTGGGAGAGAGAAGGAACTCAGGTTGCCCCGTTCAATCTCCAGGCATGAAGGTGTAAGCTCTGGAGGTGGGGGTGTAGAACCTGCCCCTCCGACTGCGAGAGGAGGTCTGCCCTCAGAGGGAGACGGAGCGGAGGGCACGAGGAGAGGTGGAGAAGATCTGTGTACCACACCCTTCTTGGCCAGTCCGGGGCGACCAAAATGACTTGGGCCCGGTCTTGGCGAATCTTCCTCAGAACCCGAGGAATCAAAGGTATGGGAGGAAACGCGTAAAGGAGTTGCAAGCCCCAACTCAACTGAAACGCGTCCCCCAACGCCCCCTGCATCGGATACTGGAGACTGCAGAATGACGGGCAGTGCACGTTCTCTCGGGTGGCAAACAGGTCCACCCGAGGAGTCCCCCACGTCCGAAAGACGCGACGAACCACCTCCGGATGGAGCCTCCACTCGTGGTCGGCGGAGAACTGCCGACTGAGACTGTCCGCACGCACGTTCAGCACCCCGGCCAGATGATTTGCCATCAGACAAATCTGATGGTCCTGAGCCCAGGACCATAGACGTAAGGCCTCTCTGCAGAGACAAAGAGACCCTACTCCTCCCTGTTTGTTTATATACCACATCGCGGTCGTGTTGTCCGTCAGGACTTGAACTGACTGACCGCGAAGGGAAGGGAGGAAGGCCTTGAGTGCCAAACGAATCGCCCGCAACTCCAGAAGGTTGATATGAAACAACCTCTCCTCTGGAGACCAAAGACCCTTGATCTCCAGATCCCCCAGATGAGCTCCCCACCCTAGGGTGGAGGCATCCGTTATCACTGTGGCCACCGATGGAGGTAGATGGAAAGGCTTTCCTTGGGACAGATTGCCCTCCACGCCCCACCAAGACAGATCCGCTGCAGCTTCTCCGGAGATCTTGATCAACTCCCCGAGATCCTTGTTGTGCTGATACCACTGCTTGCGGAGGCACCACTGGAGCGCCCTCATGTGCCAGCGTGCATGATTGACCAACAGAATGCAGGAAGCGAACAGACCGAGCAGGCGAAGGACCTTCAGAACTGGAACAACCGCTCCACTGTGGAATAAAGGGACCATCTCCTGAATGTCGAGAATCCTTTGAGGAGGAGGGAATGCTCGACACACAGTAGTGTCCAGTACTGCCCCTATAAACAGGTTGCGTTGAGAGGGCACCAGGTGAGATTTGGGCACATTGATCGAAAAACCCAAGTCGAATAACAGCTGAATTGTCACCTGCAGATGACGCTGCACCATCTCTGGGGACTCTGCCTTCAGAAGCCAGTCGTCCAGGTAGGGGAAAACCGGAATCCCCGACCTCCTGAGATGAGCAGCCACCACTGCCATCACCTTTGTGAAGACTCGAGGTGCAGTAGTAAGACCAAACGGGAGGACCGCAAACTGATAATGTTGCGACCCAACCGTAAAACGGAGATACTTCCTGTGCGACTTCAGGATTGGGACATGGAAGTACGCGTCCTGCAAGTCGAGCGACACCATCCAGTCTCCTTGCTGCAACGCTTGAAGAACCTGCGCAAGGGTCAGCATCTTGAACTTCTCCTGTTTCAGGTAAAAATTCAAGATTCTGAGGTCCAGAATCGGACGCAATCTGCCGTCCTTCTTGGGGATCAGGAAATACCGGGAGTAGCATCCCTGACCCCTTTCCTGCTCCGGAACCACCTCTATTGCGCCCTTCTGAAACAAAGCTTGAACTTCTTTCTGCAGGAGAAGCAGGTGGTCCTCCGAGCAATAACCTTGGCAAGGAGGGTAAGGGGGAGGAAACTCCCGAAAGGGAAGGGCGTACCCAGTCTCTACGAGGTTCAAAACCCAGAGGTCGGTTGTAACAGATTTCCAACCCCGTAGAAAGTAGGACACCCGACCCCCCACAGGTCTTACATGATCCGGGATGGGGGATCTAGGGCTGCTTCCCTGAAGCCTCATTTGGAGCAGAGGAGGAGGAGGAAGAAGAGGGGTTGCGACCAGAACCTCTCCGACCCCTTTGCTTCCCTCTATAGGAGCGATAGAGGGGATTCTGCTGCTGTTGTTGCTGCTGTTGTTGTGGCTGTCGGAAGGAGCGAAAGGATGACCTTCCGAATCCCCTAGCCTTACGGAAAGTTGAACCTCTAGCAGGAACCTGCAGACCCAAGGACTTCGCCGTCAACCTACTGTCCTTAAAACGTTGAAGAGCAGAATCTGCCTTCTCCCCAAACAACTTTTGTCCATCAAAGGGCAGATCCACCAGCGTGGCCTGGACATCTGCAGAAAACCCTGAGGAACGGAGCCAAGCTTGTCTCCTTGCGGCAATGGACGACCCCATAATCCTCGCCACAGAGTCCGCCGTATCCAGCCCAGACTGGATCACCTGCCTGGCAGCTGCCTGAGTGTCCGCCACAACCTCCATGAAGGACGACTTATCCCCCTCAGGTAACTTAGGGGCCAAAGTTTTTATAGAGTCCATCAGGGCATGAACATAACGCCCCAGCAAGCATGTGGCATTTGATGACTTCAACGCCATACTTCCTGAGGAAAATGTCTTTTTGGCCGCCTGATCAACTTTCTTTGACTCCCTATCAGCAGGAGATTGGGGGAAAGCACCCGAAGCATGTTTAGAACATGAAGCCTGCACCACTAGGCTCTCCGGAGAAGGATGCGTGGATAAAAAATCCGGGTCTCCTGGCGCAACCCTGTATCTCCTTGCCACCTGCCTGCAAACTGCTGGAGCTGACAGAGGCTTCTTCCACACCTCCAACACTGGTTCCAAGAGAGCCTCATTGAAAGGTAACAAAGGCTCCGAAGCCGACGTCGGGGAGTGCAACACCTCTGTAAGCAGATTGGACTTGTATTCCACAGAGGGCAGCTGCAGATCTAACAACTCCGCGGCCTTCTTGATCACAACATGGTAGGGCGCCAATTCCTGTGGTGGAGAAGACCTTGTAGAAGCATGCTCCCACTCCGGGGTGGTATCCAAACCACTTGCTACCTCTATACCTCCAAACTCATCCGAAGAAGAGTCGACTTCACCTTCTTCCACCTCAGCCCGATATCTTTCCTCCTCCAAAACCCTTTGGGCCTCCCGCCTCGATAGTCTCCGGGGAGCCGGCGTCGTCGTACGCGGCGTCGGTGGAGCCAAAGGCACCGGCGTCGGAGGCGCTACAGGTGGAGTCGGCGGCGCCGGATGCGGCGTCGATGGAGTCGGCCTCGGCGTCAAAGAAGGCTCCGAAGATTGACCATCCATCCGAGGTCGAGCCGGATTCCCAACCGGCGCCGGAAACTGCCAAGAAGGCGCCATCGGCATAAAAGGCAGAAAAGGAGCCTGAGCGTATTGCTGCGGCACTCCCAGAGAAAACGCCATCGGACCCACGGGACCTGCAGGTGCTCCGGATGGGAAGGATGTTCTCTGAAAAATGCCATACATGGCATTCAGAAATCCCGAAGGATCCGTACCTGGAGCCGGGAATTGGGGATAAGGAACTGCCCCTGTATCCTCCTGTGGAGCCACCGGCGTCGGCTCCTCAGAATCCTCCACCGGAGCCGCGGAGTCATCAGGCACCGGAACAGACTCTTCCTGCTCCTGCTCTGTGAGAAAGTGGCTCTGTATATACTGTTCCCTAATAGGTACAGGGTGTACAGAGTCCACAGTCCCCCAGAGGCTGATAGAGGTCAAAGTTAGGTATGACCTTACTCTCAAAAGTGGTAGCTTGGTCGAGCAGTAAGGCAGTACCAGAGGACAGTGTAAAGCATTTATTGTACACACTCAGTCAGCAAATGGTTTCACACACTCAATAACTGAACTCTAGGCCAATGATTTGTATATATAAAATATATGCTTGTTTTATTTTTAGAACCACAAGGGGGTAAAAATATACTTTCTCAGAATGAGAGGTTGAATATAAATACTTTTGTTTCAAGCAATAAATTTGTGTAAACAGTCACAGTTGGTTGCAATAAACAATCCTATTTCCTAAACATAACAATGCATTGAGCTCAATGGTAAATTCAGGTTATTTGTAATAAATTACTTTTCAGATTACTTTTGGAATTCCAGGTCTGGATCCTAGAACCAGCCTGGGGTCAGTATTCAGAATCAAGTGAAGAAAGTCGACTTAATAACTGTAATGATTTTTAGATAATATTTAGCTATTTCAAAAGTTAGCACTTAGAAAATATTTCACAGAAAACATTCAATGGATCTCTATGGCAAGAAATTCAAATTGCAGGTAGAGTACTTTATCGTTACTTTAGTAATCCAGGACTGGGTGCCTAGACCCAGGACTGGGGTCCTTATCAAAAGCAGGTAAGTAATTTCGTTTGCAGAAATGGTACGATTTTAAAAGAATATTTCAAATTTGCAAAAGTAGACACTTAGAAGAAATTTCACAGAAAAGCAGGCAATGGTTTCCTATGGGAGAAAAATGAGTTAGAAGTAAGTATAGTTGTGAACGCTTTTCAGAGTCAGGGCTGGGCACCAAGATCCAGCACTGGGAGCTCACCTAGGAGCAGGTGAGTAAATTCGTTTTTGTCACTTGGCTGATTTTTGGTGAATTTTTGCAGTTTTGAAAAGTTCACACTTAGAAGATTTTTGAAGAAAAAGCCAGTCAATGTTACCCTATGAGGAAAATGAAGTTAGCGGTTTAAGGGTAAGTACTCGACTGGTAGTGTTGAAATTCCGGGCATGGACTCAGGGGTCCCCCAGTGTCAGGTAGGTACAGTTGGTTCACCCTCAGCGGTTTCAGGACGGCCGGGTGCAGAGAGAGTTGGGCCCAATGTTATCCTATGAGGGATAGGGGGGCCTTGGTTGGTGGCTGCTGTCTGGCAAGCCACGCGGCTGTGGGAGCTGGGCTCCTGGTCACTTACTCAGGGCAAGTGGGGAAGTAGGTTAGAGTAGAGAGGGCACTGCCAGGGCCACTCGGGCGGCTGGGTGCAGGGTGCTTTTGAGCCTTAGGGCGCTCAATGGAAATCAATGGGAATGTTCCGGTTTGGAAAGAGGCTGCAGGCTCGGGGACGAGGAGGTTTCAGGTGCCACCACCACTTCGAGAGGTAAGTTGGGTAGTTGTAGGTTAGGTGGGTACCCCAGGATTGGGCACAGGGGGTCGCAGGGCGCCGGGTGCAGGGGTGCCTTTTGACGTCGGGAATCTTACCCTCTGGTTGATCGCGGCTGGGGTGGCACTTGGTTCTGAGGCTGCAGGCTTCTTCCGGGATGTCGAGGGGGGTCCTTGGGTGCCGGACTCTGGGTCACAGTCGCCGTGGGGTCGTCCTCTGGGTCTTTGTCCACTCCGGCACTGGCCAGGCTTGGCTGGTGCAGAGTGTGTTGGGTCCGCGGTCCCGGGCTGGTGCCAGGGATAGCAAGTAGGTTTCTTGAGTAGAGCCTCTACTCGTGGGAGTCCCAGGGGCTTAGAGCTAAGAGGTAGCCAGGTCCTCCGGGGTTGGTGAGGTTGCTGGCCACGTGGGAGGCCGCGCTGGTGCAGGTTCGAGAGTCGACAGGCCGGTAGGGCTGGGGCCAAAGCAGTTGGTGTCTTCTTCTCTTTTTAGCAGCTGCAGGGCAGGTCTTTGTTCTTCTTGCTCTTCTTGTCGTTTTTCTATCTGGAATCTGAGGAAGGAAGGTTCAGGGGGCCCCTAAATACTAGATTTAGGGGCGTTACAGGTAGGTGAAGGCCAGGGACCAATGGGTCCTTGTCCTGGGGTGGGTACACCCCCTATCCTGCCTCTCTCCTGTGGGAGGGGGGCAGTAGCCTAATCCTGATAGGGTAGGGCCTCCCATCTTCAAGATGGCGAGAGCCCGGAGATGTGCTTCACCTCGCCTCCCCCACCTGAGGGGTGGGGTGGGCAGGCTGGCACATCCCCTGTCCTTGTATGGGGTTTCCGGCCAAGCTTCCCGCCAGAGTGGGGGGTTGCAGTGGCCTGGGGAAACTCCAACTGGCGGCATGCCTTTGAAGCTTCCCTTTGCTCATCCTGGGGGAGGAGATTTCTCACCTCACCCAGGATGTGCATTGTTGCAGGCCCGGGAGAGCAGGGGCTCTCCCACCCAGGGGTCCAGCAACGTGTCTGCTGTGTGGCAGCCTGGGCAGCCTCAGAGCAGACGTGGATTGCAAGTTAGCTGTAAGGGGGCATCTTCTAAGATGCCCTCTGGGGTGCTTAGTACATTAAATCCTACACTGGCATCAGTGTGGGTTCAATGTGCTGAGAAGTTTGATACCAAACTTCCCAGGCTTCAGTGTTGCCAATATGGTGCTGTGGAGCTCGTGTTTGACAAGCTCTCAGCACCATGTATTCTTAAATGACAGCACTGCACTTACAGTGCCCAGGAATGGACCCGGGTACTGTAGGGGCACAGGGCTCCTGCTCCTGTGCCCACACCATAGGCGTAATGCACCCAGCTAGAGGGGTGGCTGACATATGCCTTGGCAGTGTAGGTGATGGGCATGGTACACAGTGATGTGTGCCATGTCGACTCTTTGTTTTGTCCTGCACCCAGACACTCAGCCTGCAAGGGCAGTGTGTGTGTGTAAGGGTACAGGGCCTCTGAGGGTGGCACAATGAGTGCTGCAGCCCTTAGAGGCCTTCCCTGGTCACAAGGCCCTGGGTACCTAGGGTACCATTTACTAGGGGCTGACATGTGGCTAGGGTTTGCCAATTTGGAGTTTGTGTGGTTTAAGGAAGGAACATAGGCCCTGGGCACCTGATTGGCAGGAACCCAGGGTACACTCAATCGAAGTACATTCAGCAATTTAGCAAAAAGTGGGGGCATACCATGCAAGAAAGATGGCACTTTCTCACACAACCCCCCCCCAAACGAAAGGTGATGAGACTAACCTTGTCCTATGGAGTCTTCATTGTCTAAGTGGAAGAACCTGGAAAGTCCATCTGCATTGGCATGGGCAGTCCCTGGTCTGTGTTCCACTTCAAAGTCCATTCCCTGTAGGGAGATGGACCACCTCAGTAGTTTTGGATTTTCCCCTTTCATCTGCATTAGCCATCTGAGAGGTCTGTGGTCAGTTTGAACTAGGAAGTGAGTGCCAAACAAGTATGGCCTCAGCTTCTTCAGGGACCAAACCACAGCAAAGGCCTCCCTCTCAATGGCACTCCAACGCTGCTCTCTAGGGAGTAGTCTTCTGCTTATAAAAGCAACAGGTTGGTCTTGGCCTTCATCATTGGTCTGGGATAGGACCGCTCCTATCCCTAGCTCAGAGGCATCAGTCTGCACTATGAACTGCTTGGCATAATCTGGAGCTTTTAGAATTGGTGCTGAGCACATTGCTTCTTTTAGGGTGTCAAAAGCCTTTTGACAACTAACTGTCCAGTTAACTTTCTTGGGCATTTTCTTGGAGGTGAGTTCTGTGAGGGGGGTCACAATGGACCCATACCCCTTCACAAACCTCCTGTAGTACCCAGTCAAGCCAAGGAATGCCCTGACTTGGGTCTGGGTTGTTGGAGCTATCCAGTCCATGATGGCCTGGATTTTGGGTTGTAAGGGCTGTACCTGGCCTCCACCTACAAGGTGGCCCAAGTACACCACAGTGCCCTGCCCTATCTGGCATTTGGATGCTTTGATAGTGAGACCTGCACTCTGCAGAGCCTCTAAAACCTTCCCAAGGTGGATCAGGTGATCCTGCCAGGTGGAGCTAAAGACAGCAATATCATCAAGATAAGCTGCACTAAAGGACTCCAACCCAGCCAGGACATGGTTCACCAACCTCTGGAAGGTGGCAGGGGCATTCTTTAACCCAAAGGGCATCACAGTAAACTGATAATGCCCATCAGGGGTGGAGAATGCTGTCTTTTCTTTTGCTCCTGGGGCCATGCCAATCTGCCAGTACCCTGCAGTTAAGTCAAAGGTACTGAGAAATTTGGCAGCCCCCAATTTGTCTATCAGTTCATCTGCTCTTGGGATAGGGTGAGCATCTGTCTTGGTGACAGAGTTGAGCCCTCTATAGTCCACACAGAACCTCATCTCTCTCTTTTCACCCTGTTGATGAGGTTTGGGGACCAGAACTACTGGGCTAGCCCAGGGGCTCTCTGAAGGCTCAATGACCCCTAACTCCAGCATCTTGCTGACCTCAGCTTTGATGCTTTCCTTGACTTGATCTGACTGTCGATAGATTTTGTTCTTGACAGGTGCACTGTCACCAGTGTCCACATCATGGGTACACCAGCTTGTCAGACCAGGGGTCAGGGAAAAGAGGCTAGCATATTGTTGCAAGACTTGCTTGCAGTCAGTCTGTTGTTGGGCAGAGAGGGTGTCTGAGAAAATCACACCATCTACTGACCCATCTTTTGGGCTGTAGGATAGGAGGTCAGGGAGTGGCTCACTCTCTGCTTCCTGTTCTTCATCAGTCACCATCAGCATGGTGATGTCAGCCCTATCATTGTAGAGTTTAAGGCGGTTCACATGGATGACCCTTTTGGGTGTCCTGCTAGTGCCCAGGTCAACTAGATAGGTGACCTCACTCTTTCTCTCTAGGATAGGGTAAGGGCCACTCCATTTGTCTTGGAGAGCCCTTGGTGCCACTGGCTCCAAAACCCACACCTGTTGCCCTGGTTGAAATTCAACCAGTGCAGCTTTTTGGTCATACCAGTGCTTCTGGAGCTCCTGGCTGGCCTCAAGGTTCTTGGATGCTTTTTCCATATACTCAGCCATTCTGGACCTTAGGCCAAGCACATAGTCCACTATGTCCTGTTTGGGTTCTTGAAGAGGCCTCTCCCAGCCCTCCTTTACAAGACACAGTGGTCCCCTTACAGGATGACCAAACAGAAGTTCAAAGGGTGAGAAACCTACTCCCTTCTGTGGCACTTCCCTGTAGGCGAAAAGCAAGCATGGTAATAGGACATCCCACCTCCTTTTGAGTTTCTCAGGGAGTCCCATGATCATACCTTTCAATGTCTTGTTGAACCTCTCAACAAGGCCATTGGTTTGTGGGTGGTAGGGTGTAGTAAACTTGTACTGCACTCCACACTCTTTCCACATGTGTGTTAGGTAAGCAGACATGAAGTTGGAACCTCTGTCTGAAACCACCTCCTTAGGAAAACCCACCCTGGTGAAGACACCCAGGAGGGCCTTGGCTACTGCAGGAGCTGTAGTAGTCCTAAGTGGAATTGCTTCAGGGTACCTAGTAGCATGATCCACTACTACTAGAATGAATTTGTTCCCTGAGGCTGTGGGAGGTTCGAGTGGACCCACAATGTCCACACCTACCCTTTCAAAGGGGACCCCCACCACTGGTAGTGGAATGAGGGGGGCCTTTGGGTGGCCACCTGTCTTGCCACTGGCCTGACAGGTAACACAGGAGCTGACAAACTCCTTCACCTTTTGGTGCATCTGGGGCCAGTAAAAGTGACTCACTAACCTTTCCCAAGTTTTGGATTGCCCCAGATGTCCAGCTAGGGGGATGTCATGAGCCAAAGTTAGGAGGAACTCCCTGTACTTCTGTGGCACTACCACCCTCCTGGTGGCTCCAGGAGTGGGGTCTCTTGCCTCAGCATACAGTAATCCCTCTTCCCAATAAGCTCTATGGGTACCACTGACATCTCCCCTGGCTTCTGAAGCAGCTTGTTGTCTCAGGCTTTCAAGAGTGGGACAGTCTTGCTGACCCTGGCACAGCTCTTCCCTAGAGGGTCCCCCTGGGCCCAAGAGTTCAACCTGGTAAGGGTCAAGCTCCATGGACTCAGTTCCCTCAGAGGTATCTACATCCTCTCCAGGGGGAGAGGGGTTCTGAGTGTTTGGCTGTACAGAAGCTGGTCCCCCAGTCTTCTTGCCCTTCCTCTTGGTTGGTTGGGCCATTATTCCAGGCTCCAAACCTACTTTTTCACCCTTCCTCTTGCTCTGTGCTCTGGTTTGCACACACACCAATTCAGGGATGCCCAGCATGGCTGCATGGGCCTTTAACTCAACCTCAGCCCAGGCTGAGGTTTCCAGATCATTTCCAAGCAGACATGCAGCTGGCAACTTTGGAGAGACCACTACCTGTTTCAGGCCAGTAACCCCCCCCCAGCCTAATGTTACCATGGCCATGGGATGACTAGTGGTGACACTGTCAGCGTTGGTGACTGGGTAAGACTTCCCAATCAAGTATTGCTCAGGGGAAACCAGTGTGTCTTTCACCATAGTGACACTGGCACCTGTATCCCTCAGAGCTTCTACCCTAGTTCCATTCACCCAGGGGTACTGTAAGTATTTCTTCAAGTTGGGGGGCCACACAGCCACAGTGGCAAACTCCACTTCTCCCAAGGAGACTAAACTTGCTTCAGTGTGTTCCCAGATTTGCTCAGGGTACACCTCTGATCCCATTTGTATACTTGCTGCCCCAGGAGTGGCTGTACTGGGTGCCTTAGGGGCTTTGTTTTGGGGGCAAGATACAGTTAGGTGTCCCTGCTTCTTACAGGTATTACAAAAGGCCTTTAAGGGATCAAAGTTCTTCCCCCTATATGGTTGGGGCACATAGGGAGTAGTTTGGGTCCCACCCACCTGAACAGGTTTTTGGGGCCCTTTGGAAGACTCAGACTTTTTATCTTGGGGATTCTCACCACCTTTCCCCTGGGGAGGTTTTGTGACCACCTTCTTTTGGTCACCCCCAGTGGTTGTCTTGGTCACCCTAGTCTTGACCCAGTGGTCCGCCTTCTTTCCCAATTCTTGGGGAGAAATTAGACCTAGGTCTACCAAATGCTGATGCAACTTTTCATTTGTGCAGTTACTCAAAATATGTTCCTTCATGAATAAATTGTACAATCCAGTAAAATCCTGCACACCATGTCCAGCTAACCAACCATCCAGTGTCTTCACTGAGAAATCTACAAAATCAATCCAGGACTGGGTCTGGGTTTTGTGAGCCCCCCTGAATCTAATTCTATACTCCTCAGTGGTGAATCCAAATCCCTCAATCAGAGCTTTCTTCATGAGGTCATAGGATCCTGCTTCTGGCCCAGAGAGAGTCAGAAGCCTGTCCCTGCAGTTACCAGAGAACAGTTCCCACAGGAGTGCCCCCCAGAGAGGTTTCTTTACTTTCCTGATATCACAAGCCCTCTCAAAGGCTGTGAACCATTTGGTGATATCATCACCTTCCTCAAATTTAGGGACAATCCCTTTGGGGATTTTAAGGTCAGAAGTTTCCTCCCTATCCTTGTTTTTATTATTGCTGCCACCATTGATGGGTGCTAAACCCATCTCTCTCCTTTCCTTTTCTAGAGCCAGGAGCCTGGACTCTAGATCTATTCTTTTGGCCAGCCTCACAAGGCTGTCCTCTTCACTGGGGGGTCCCCCAGTGTTGTCTCTGGGACCAGAGCCACCTGTGTGGTCTCTAGGTGCCCAGATGCTATGTCTTGAGTTGGAGGGTATGGGTGCCATCTCCTCCCTAGGGAATAGTATGGGGAGGTTGCTGTCCTCCTCCCCTGTTTCCCTTTCCTCATCTGACTGGCCATCACCATGTTCAGATGGGTGGTCTTTAGCATACTCAGCCAGGAGCTCCTGGAGCCCTTGTTTGGATGGATGCTGACCCATTTGTAAATTTTTGAGTTTACATAAGGACCTCAATTCCTTGAAAGACAAGTGTAAGTAAGGTGTGAGGTCGAGCTCCTCCACCAGGTCCATGTTATTATTATCACTAATAGCTGGGTTTGTTTGAGACATTCTAACCTGACAGTTCTAACCCTCTACCCTGACTATAGTGACTTTTATTTTTCTAAAATTCTAATGGGACTTAAGCAAGGCCCTAGCAAGACTTTTAGTAATTTTGGAAAAACCAATCAGAATTCTAAAGGCAATTTTTAAGAGTTCTGTCGTGTGATCAGATGGTAACCAAGTAGTCCAACAAATGCAAGTTTGTATCCCACCGCTGATCCACCAATGTGAGAAAGTGGCTCTGTATATACTGTTCCCTAATAGGTACAGGGTGTACAGAGTCCACAGTCCCCCAGAGGCTGATAGAGGTCAAAGTTAGGTATGACCTTACTCTCAAAAGTGGTAGCTTGGTCGAGCAGTAAGGCAGTACCAGAGGACAGTGTAAAGCATTTATTGTACACACTCAGTCAGCAAATGGTTTCACACACTCAATAACTGAACTCTAGGCCAATGATTTGTATATATAAAATATATGCTTGTTTTATTTTTAGAACCACAAGGGGGTAAAAATATACTTTCTCAGAATGAGAGGTTGAATATAAATACTTTTGTTTCAAGCAATAAATTTGTGTAAACAGTCACAGTTGGTTGCAATAAACAATCCTATTTCCTAAACATAACAATGCATTGAGCTCAATGGTAAATTCAGGTTATTTGTAATAAATTACTTTTCAGATTACTTTTGGAATTCCAGGTCTGGATCCTAGAACCAGCCTGGGGTCAGTATTCAGAATCAAGTGAAGAAAGTCGACTTAATAACTGTAATGATTTTTAGATAATATTTAGCTATTTCAAAAGTTAGCACTTAGAAAATATTTCACAGAAAACATTCAATGGATCTCTATGGCAAGAAATTCAAATTGCAGGTAGAGTACTTTATCGTTACTTTAGTAATCCAGGACTGGGTGCCTAGACCCAGGACTGGGGTCCTTATCAAAAGCAGGTAAGTAATTTCGTTTGCAGAAATGGTACGATTTTAAAAGAATATTTCAAATTTGCAAAAGTAGACACTTAGAAGAAATTTCACAGAAAAGCAGGCAATGGTTTCCTATGGGAGAAAAATGAGTTAGAAGTAAGTATAGTTGTGAACGCTTTTCAGAGTCAGGGCTGGGCACCAAGATCCAGCACTGGGAGCTCACCTAGGAGCAGGTGAGTAAATTCGTTTTTGTCACTTGGCTGATTTTTGGTGAATTTTTGCAGTTTTGAAAAGTTCACACTTAGAAGATTTTTGAAGAAAAAGCCAGTCAATGTTACCCTATGAGGAAAATGAAGTTAGCGGTTTAAGGGTAAGTACTCGACTGGTAGTGTTGAAATTCCGGGCATGGACTCAGGGGTCCCCCAGTGTCAGGTAGGTACAGTTGGTTCACCCTCAGCGGTTTCAGGACGGCCGGGTGCAGAGAGAGTTGGGCCCAATGTTATCCTATGAGGGATAGGGGGGCCTTGGTTGGTGGCTGCTGTCTGGCAAGCCACGCGGCTGTGGGAGCTGGGCTCCTGGTCACTTACTCAGGGCAAGTGGGGAAGTAGGTTAGAGTAGAGAGGGCACTGCCAGGGCCACTCGGGCGGCTGGGTGCAGGGTGCTTTTGAGCCTTAGGGCGCTCAATGGAAATCAATGGGAATGTTCCGGTTTGGAAAGAGGCTGCAGGCTCGGGGACGAGGAGGTTTCAGGTGCCACCACCACTTCGAGAGGTAAGTTGGGTAGTTGTAGGTTAGGTGGGTACCCCAGGATTGGGCACAGGGGGTCGCAGGGCGCCGGGTGCAGGGGTGCCTTTTGACGTCGGGAATCTTACCCTCTGGTTGATCGCGGCTGGGGTGGCACTTGGTTCTGAGGCTGCAGGCTTCTTCCGGGATGTCGAGGGGGGTCCTTGGGTGCCGGACTCTGGGTCACAGTCGCCGTGGGGTCGTCCTCTGGGTCTTTGTCCACTCCGGCACTGGCCAGGCTTGGCTGGTGCAGAGTGTGTTGGGTCCGCGGTCCCGGGCTGGTGCCAGGGATAGCAAGTAGGTTTCTTGAGTAGAGCCTCTACTCGTGGGAGTCCCAGGGGCTTAGAGCTAAGAGGTAGCCAGGTCCTCCGGGGTTGGTGAGGTTGCTGGCCACGTGGGAGGCCGCGCTGGTGCAGGTTCGAGAGTCGACAGGCCGGTAGGGCTGGGGCCAAAGCAGTTGGTGTCTTCTTCTCTTTTTAGCAGCTGCAGGGCAGGTCTTTGTTCTTCTTGCTCTTCTTGTCGTTTTTCTATCTGGAATCTGAGGAAGGAAGGTTCAGGGGGCCCCTAAATACTAGATTTAGGGGCGTTACAGGTAGGTGAAGGCCAGGGACCAATGGGTCCTTGTCCTGGGGTGGGTACACCCCCTATCCTGCCTCTCTCCTGTGGGAGGGGGGCAGTAGCCTAATCCTGATAGGGTAGGGCCTCCCATCTTCAAGATGGCGAGAGCCCGGAGATGTGCTTCACCTCGCCTCCCCCACCTGAGGGGTGGGGTGGGCAGGCTGGCACATCCCCTGTCCTTGTATGGGGTTTCCGGCCAAGCTTCCCGCCAGAGTGGGGGGTTGCAGTGGCCTGGGGAAACTCCAACTGGCGGCATGCCTTTGAAGCTTCCCTTTGCTCATCCTGGGGGAGGAGATTTCTCACCTCACCCAGGATGTGCATTGTTGCAGGCCCGGGAGAGCAGGGGCTCTCCCACCCAGGGGTCCAGCAACGTGTCTGCTGTGTGGCAGCCTGGGCAGCCTCAGAGCAGACGTGGATTGCAAGTTAGCTGTAAGGGGGCATCTTCTAAGATGCCCTCTGGGGTGCTTAGTACATTAAATCCTACACTGGCATCAGTGTGGGTTCAATGTGCTGAGAAGTTTGATACCAAACTTCCCAGGCTTCAGTGTTGCCAATATGGTGCTGTGGAGCTCGTGTTTGACAAGCTCTCAGCACCATGTATTCTTAAATGACAGCACTGCACTTACAGTGCCCAGGAATGGACCCGGGTACTGTAGGGGCACAGGGCTCCTGCTCCTGTGCCCACACCATAGGCGTAATGCACCCAGCTAGAGGGGTGGCTGACATATGCCTTGGCAGTGTAGGTGATGGGCATGGTACACAGTGATGTGTGCCATGTCGACTCTTTGTTTTGTCCTGCACCCAGACACTCAGCCTGCAAGGGCAGTGTGTGTGTGTAAGGGTACAGGGCCTCTGAGGGTGGCACAATGAGTGCTGCAGCCCTTAGAGGCCTTCCCTGGTCACAAGGCCCTGGGTACCTAGGGTACCATTTACTAGGGGCTGACATGTGGCTAGGGTTTGCCAATTTGGAGTTTGTGTGGTTTAAGGAAGGAACATAGGCCCTGGGCACCTGATTGGCAGGAACCCAGGGTACACTCAATCGAAGTACATTCAGCAATTTAGCAAAAAGTGGGGGCATACCATGCAAGAAAGATGGCACTTTCTCACATGCTCCACATCAGATTCCACCCGACCCGGAGTCGAAGCCTTGGACGGCGCCGGCGACGGCGTCGGGGAACGAGCTGGAGTCCGCTTCGGAGAGGGAGACTTCGAAGACTTATCAGGAGAAGGCGAAGGAGACAAGACCTTGCTCTGACGTCGACGAGGCGAAGCCGACCTCGACCTCTTAGACTTCGAGGACCGACGCCGAGAAGAATGCTTCCTCTTCTTATGGTGTTTCTTCGACTTTGACGACCTCGAAGTCGAAGACTCCCGCCTGGACTTCTCCTTTTTCCTCCCTCTCTTCTCCTCACCGATCTTCTTCATGAAGAGTTTGGTCTTCCTCTCCTTCAGCGCTTTAGGATTCATGAACAATTCTGATGCGGATCCGTCATAGACATCAGGCCTCCGCACTCCCTACAGGGCTTAAAGCCCGACTTCCTCGTCGAAGACATTACCGATTTTAACAAAAATACACCACTAGATTACAAAGTATCTAGAGAGCACTGGGAAAAAACCGTTGCGCGTCGACGGCGCGGAAAAAAGGGAACTGACGTCATCACGCCGACGTGGGCTTCTTATGGCTCCGATGACGTCGTACGGAGTCGCGTGCGGAGCCGATGTATTGTGACGTCGCCCACGTCGACGTGGAATGCTGGGGAAGAAAAGTTCCGTGGAATGCTGGCGCAGGGGATATTCACAAGGTGAGGAATCCACTGGCAGATGTATCCATCAGAAGAGGAGGAATACAGGTGCTCCAATCTAGGTGGAATACATCTTAGATAGAGAGCAGTCTAGGAAACTCCAGGGTGCATAATTGCGGACATTGCTCATTTTCGGCAGTGGTGAAGAGATCGAGCCTGGGGTCTCCCCATTCACAGAATATAGTCGAGCCTGCAGCACTTCAAGATGTAGTTGCCAATTTGTGGTCCACTAGGTCTCGTCAACTGAGTACGTCTGTCTTATTTTTTAAACATACTGCCAGGCAGTGCATCACCAGGAAACTCCCCAGGCAATCCAGCCACTTCCAGAGTTCATAACTCCACTCGGTCTTCTTGTTGCAGTACCACATGGCAGAGGTGTTTTTCCATTTACACCTCCACTAACCTCCCTTTCATGGTGGGAAGAAAGACTTTCAACGTCCAAGTGAACGACTCTAAATTGCAGCAGGGTGATGCGGAATCGGACCAGCATTGGACACCTGATGCCTCTGATCTCCACCTCTCTCAGATGGCTTCCTCAACAAAGAAGTGATGCATCTGACAACAAAGTGAGCTCTGGTTGGGTTAAGGAGAGAGGTCAAACGCTGACCCAATCGTCATTCATTAGCCATCACTGCAGGTCTTTTGCAGTTTCCTCCAGATTCTGAACCTGATCGAAGAGATCCCCCTGGTGCTGTGCCCACTGAAAGTTCAGATAGCATGGAGGAGTCTGCATGTGCCAACTGGCATGCTTCACCAGCAGGATGAAAAAGGGCAGTAGTCCCAGCAGCCACAAGGTTATCCTTGCTGAGATCCATGACAGAGGCTGAAATAATGTGATCATTATCTGAAAATCCTGGCCTCTCCTCTTGGGTGGGGGGTAGAGGTATAAAACTGTACAATGTACAGCATGACTCTGATGAACTGAAGCATCTGTGAAGCAGTCAGTTGTGACGTTGGCACACCGATAGTGAAACCCAACCATGTTAGGAGGTTCACTCTAGCCTGGGGTTGTGTAATAACTGCCTAGGGCGAGCCAGCCTTCAACAGCCAGTCATTATTATGGGGGAAGACTGGGATTCCTCACCTCCGAAGAGGCGCTGGGGCTATTGCCATAATTTTCCTCAACCTCCGATGGGAACTGTTGAGACCGAAGGGAAGCACTGGCAACTAAAAATGTTACTAGCCGACGATAAAATGCATATAATGTCTGTGAGCCTGCAGGACAGGGATGTCGAAGTGTCCTGTAGATCCAACACTACCATCCAGTCTGCAGGGTCAAAAACAGACAAGACCTATGTTAGAGAGAGCATCTTGAATCTGGCCTTTTGCAGAAAGGTACTGAGGGAAAAGGTCTAAAATAGGACTGAGGTCTCTGTCCTTCTTCAGAAGAAATAGTGGGAATGACTACCACAGCCAACTTCTGACATCCTTACCCTCTATATGGCTTGGCCAAGAGAACCTGCACTGCATAAAGAAGTAGGCATAAATGGTCCTCCATCAGCCAGCAGGAGGATGGTGGAAGGCGCAGTGGGTTATCGAGGAACAGTAAGGCATAACTCTGCTGAACAATTTGGATTCACTTGTCTGAAGTGACTGCATGCCACCCTAGCAGAAATTGTTGGATCCAGACTCCAACAGGTTGGCTTTGAGTCCTTATGGGCACGCTAAAGAAGCTTGGGGGCTGTGGCAGCTGGAGAGGAAAAAGATTAGTCTGCACACTGCCTCTGTTGTCTACGTGCTCTGTGGGTACCATAGCCACAAAAAGTCTGGGAGATTTGCTGTTCTGGCTGGATTTGCTGGTGATACTGAAAAGCTCTCCCATAGCCATGGAGGTGGTGAAATTGTTAATGCGCCACGTGGATAAAAGCAGGAAGGTTCAGGGAGCGAGCTGTGGCTCTGCTATCTTTAAAGAACTGCAGGGCCGAATCAGTTTTATCCTTGAAAAGTTGGGAACCGTCAAATGGTATGACCATAAGACTGGCCTGGATGTCTCCCAAAAAGCCAGTGGACAGCTTTCAGGTGTACCTGCGATGGGCCACACTGGTGCCTACAGCTCTACCAAGAGAGCCAGTGATATCCAGTCCACAGAGAATGGTGAACTTGGCTGCATCACTATCATCCTGCAGGGACTGAGAAAGGATGGCACTGGGTTCCTAAGCGACCATAGGCAATACCTGGGCTACTGAGTTCCACAATTCCTGAGTATAGCAGCCGAAAAGGTAGCTGGCGTTTACCAAGCAAAGAGCCAATCTTGTGGATGAAAAAATCTTTTTTTCCAAAGGCCTCTACCCTTTTCGGTTTCCATGTCAGGAAGAGTGGTCAGGAACGAATTTGGGTTAATCTGCTGGCAGAAACCTACACCACAAGGTTCTCGGGAGTGGGGTGTTGGGTGCGAAAATATGGGTTGCAAGGGGAGATAGCCCTTTGCAACCAGCTGATTGACAGGAGGGCTTGAACAGGGTTTAAACCAGGTCTCCAAAAGTGTATCTGTAAGTGCATTTTTAAAAGGATGCAGACACTCAAAACTGGTTTTGCCAAGCTGAAGCACTTCAGTTAAGACATAAGTCCTTACTGCCTGAGTAGGAAGCTGAAGATCAAAAACCTCTGCTGCCCTCCGCACCGCAATTACAGTAGGTGCTTAGCTCTGTAGAAGAGCCTGGAGGCAAAAGCAATCCAGTGTCCAGGGAGGTATCTATACCAAAGGCCTCATGGAGTTCCTCGTGCCAATTATCATTTAGGGCTGGGCAAACTCATCCCCAGAATCATAGACACCACTGTCAGAATCCAGGTCAAACAAAATAATTCATGGAAGTCATGAACACTACCAGAGGCCATGAGCACCGTATCAGAATCAGAATGATGGCTAAATGGTTGTGGCTCATTAAAAGTAGCGTGCGGCCTCGATCGAGGTGGTGCCACGTCAGAGTAGGACAGCACAATAGGTTGGCCGTCGTCATCTCGAGTTGGAGTTGCCAGCCTCAGCGCATCACGTTCCAGCTTGGGTTGGTGTGCCAGAGAAAGAACCTGTACCGATGTCGGTTCAGAACCCAGAACAAATCCAAATGTCTCAACTGGCGCCAAGGGCAGTCCCTCTGACGGAAAACTTTGTTGTATGAAGTTGGGTTTCTGTTGCAGTACCCCCCCCCACACTTTTTGCCAGACTACTGATGCACTTTGACTCCACATGCCCTGGGTCCCTTCCAATCAGGTTCCCAGGGCCAGTGTTCCTTCCCAAAACTGTACCTTGTACCCCCAAATGGCACCTCTCTGGCCACGTCAGTCCCTTGTAAAAGGTACCATGGGTGCCAAGGGCACTGTGGCCAGGGAAGGCCTCTAAGGGCTGGAGCACTTATTGTGCCACCCTTAGAGGTGCTGTACGTACCTACCTACCTACCTACACACACACACACCCCCACACACACCCCACACACACACACCCCACACACACACACACACACACACACACACACACACACACCCACACCCACCCACTCACCGTGTTTTGGTGCAGAACAAAGTGGAGAGTCGGCATGCCACACATTCCTGTGTGCCATGCCTACAACCCACTGCCCTGGCATAGTCCAGTCACCCCTCTAGCTGGGTGCACTATACCAGTGGTGAGGGTATAGGTGCATGATCGCTGTACCCCTGCAGTGTCTAGACATTGTAAGTGCAGTAATGCCAAAAAGAGTATATGGTGCTGGTGGTTTGTCATTACGAACTCCACAGCACCATAATGGCTTTACTGAAAACTGGGAAGTTTGGTATCAAACGTCTAAGCACATTAAACCCAAACTGGTGCCAGTGTGGGATTTAATGAAAAATACACTCAGAGGGCATCTTAGAGATGCTCCCTGAAAAATGACAAGCCTCTGGTAGGTTCCTTGACCGGCACACGCCAGCTTGCCAACACAAGACATGTTTCTGGACTCCTGGGGTGGGAGCCTCTGCTCCCTGAGCCCAGAAACAAAGCCTGTCCTGGGCGGAGGTGTTCACACCTCCCCCAGGTCAGGAAGAGTCATATGTGGCATGGGAGCTTCAAAGGTCTTGCCGCCTTTGTAACACGACCCCCAGCCTCTCCTGCTATCAAGAGCAAGCCCCCTTCTGGTCTTTCCTCATTTTCGGCGGAAAGACAGGCTGGAAAAATATTAACAGCCCAGAAGGTGTGCCTACCTCTGCCAACCCCACCCCTCAGGTGAGGGAGGCGAGGTGAAGCCCACTCATCAGTGCCCACCATCTTGCAGATGGTAGGCACTCTCCAATCAGGGTGAGGGATTGTGCCCACTCCCCCACGTGGGGTGAGCACACCAAGGGTGTAGTCACCCTAAGGTCAGTAGCCCATTGGCTACTGACCTCGAGACCCCTAAAACGCCCCCTAAATACAGTATTCAGGGAGCAGCCCTGAACCAAGAAGGCAGATTACCGCAACCTGCAAAGAAGGAGGAAAAAAGAAGACGTCCAGCAGAAGAGACGGCAGAGAACAACTAACTTGGCCCCAGCCCTGCCGGCCCATCTGTAGTTTCCAGAGATTCTGTGCCAAAAGTCACCTTGTCCTGCAGCAAGCGACCTCCAGAACCCTGGGAGGACTGACTGCCTTCAACAAAATTCTCAAGGCAGAACCTGAGCCTGCTGAGGACAAAGAAACCAGAGGCCTGGAACCACCCCGAATCCGCGTGGCCCACCAGTCCCTGAGAGGTGTCCCAGCGCTCCAGAGTCCGAGTCCACCGTGGTTGACCACTTCAGGACTCTGACATCGCCTGCAGCCTCTGCATGGAGACCGCCCAAACACGAGTGGCCCGATAAGCTGAAATCCGACCTCAAAAGACACCCCTGCATCCAGCCGCCCCGCCCCTACGTCCCGAGCCCTCCAACTTACCTGCACAGCTGTTGGTTCCTCCCAGAAGTCCTCCTGGACCGATTCTGCAGCCAAAATCCAAAACTGGCAACTCCCATTGAAAACAACAGGGGTCACCCAATGCCAAAACAGCACCATGCACCCGGCCGCCGCTGTGCCACTGTGGGTGCACCTTGTTTGCTAAACTGGATCCCACTTTGCCCTGAGCTTAAGTCCAGGAGCTTTGTTCCCACAACCTTGTGGCCTGCTCAGGAGCATCCACCAACAGGAGGCCCCCTATACCCCCATTGGATCACACTGGGCCTCGGAACTCTGCACCCGGCTGCCTTAGTGCCGCCGAGAGTGGTCTGCACATCCTCGACCCTGGGGAACCCTGGTTGTAACCCCAGAATACCAACTCCCACAAACAAGTACTTACCGGTAAACAAAAAACTTCATTTCCTCCCATAGGATGGCACTGACCGCTTTTCTTTGAAAATTCTTTGAAGTGTGGAGTTGGTTTGTATAAAAACTTGAAAAACTGCAAACGTACCAAAGTGAGTTACTTACCTTATGTCTAGGAAACGTCTCAGTGTGATATCTAGGCATATCTCACTGATTAGCAAAAGTAACTTAAAAAGTAATCCAAGAAGTGAGAATTGTAATCTACAAAGTAACTGAAACGTAATTCTGATTATTGACTTACCTGTAAATCAACCAACTATATTGGAACCTGCATTCAACTGTTATTAATTGCAGAAGTATTACAAAGTATTATTTCACTTACCTGCACTAGGCCTGGCTTGGTTCTAGAAATAAAATAACTAATTATTTTTACACAAATAAAATTGGTCTGAGTTCAGTCTTTGTGTGTGTGACATCATTTCTTGCCTGACTGTGTACAATAAATGCTCAATACTACCCTGTGATAAAGCCTTACTGCTCGCCCACACTACCACAAATAGAGAGTAAGGTGCTATCTACTTTTACCTCTGCCTACTTTTGGGTTTCCACTGGACTCTATGCACACTATACCTCATTTTGGTATAGTATATACAGAGCCAGCTTCCTACATTTGTCTCTTCTTCAGACGAGATGGTATTGCGTGCCACATCTCATATCCTGCCCTACATGGCGGTTATAATTCCACGACAAACAGATGGGGGAACACCAGAAATTTAGTTGATCTTACATTTCTGACATGGAATATCTGTGGGTTGAGTAACCCTCTAAAGGGCAAGGTGGTATCATATCTTACACGGCACGTGATCAAGGTCACATTTTTGCAGGAGACGCATCTGCCTCCACAACCCTCCCCCACTTTTGCTGAATTCTGGGGGCTGCATGATTTTTCGCTAGTCATAGCTCCTATTCAAGAGGGGTTTGAATCGCTTCCTTTTCAGCATCATACCACTGTTGTGGATGATCAAGGTCGGTACCTTCTGGTAGTGGAAACAATGGTGGGGCGGAAACTTTTTTTCCTTAACTAGTATGCTCCCAACAAGGATGACCCCCTTTTGTATCAAAATGTATTGACTCTACTGGACAAGCACAAAACCGAACTCATTGTCATAGGTGGGGATTTCAATATACTCCTAGACCCAATACTAGATTCCTCCTGTACAAACATGCCCCAGTAACAAATCACGCTCCCTTAATAATCTCCAAGACGTGATCCACCATCATGTTCTTCGAGACATTTGGCGCCACTGCTATCCCACCATGTTGGGTTACACTTTTTATTCTGCACCACATGCGGTCTGGACGAGGGTAAATTACTGGTTTGTGTCGGCCTGCGCTGCACCATGGGCCTGGGATGCACAAATACTGCAGCGCACACTTTTGGTCTATGCATCGGTCAGGCTGCAACTTCCTCTTCCTTGAGGTGGGGGATGGGAGCGCCGCTGAGGGGAAGGGCCAGCGGCGCACCCATCCCCCACCTCAAGGAAGAGGAAGTTGAAGCCTGACCGATGCACAGACCAAAAGTAGACCTCAGCGGCGTTGTTGGACGTGGTCTTTCGTTCCAAGATCAAAACTACCATAATCTATTATTTTGAAACCAAAACCAGCTTGATTGCTTGTTATGCCACTCTCTGGGATGCCTTTAAGTCATACATTTGTGGCATTTGCATTTCAAAACACTCCGGCGTGCTTCGTAATATTCGTTGTAGCCTAGCCCAGGTGGAGCCTGCACTTACTGTTATTGATAATGAGGGTGTCTCACAGCCCTCTCCCATGACCCTTCATGAACGTTCCGTCCTATTAGAGGAATTCCGCGACTTGGCCGAGAGGGAAGTCTCCTTTTTCGGTAAATACTCTGCAGTGCCAATACTGTGAGGGCGAGCACCCCAGGAGAACACTGGCTCGTCTCCTACGCACTACCCGAGACATGAGATACATTACAGAGCTTATACTGGATAACGGCACCAGTGTCACACACAATGAGCGTATTATACAGGAAGTGGTTTCTTATCGCTGTACACCTCTCGCCAGTCGCATGAGAATACGAAACACCAATCCTACCTTGAAGAGATCGTGATGGTATGGCTCACCGATTGTCAGTCATAATTTTTAAACGAACTGTTCTCAGCGGAAGAGATTGCCCAGCTGATAGACACATTGGATGTCACTAAAGCCCTGGGCCTGGACGGCCCCAAGGGACCTTCTTATAAGGCGTACAAAAACATTTGATTCCACAGCTACTTGAAGCATACGCAGATGCGCTTGAGACAGGAACTCTTCCCCCCACAATGCAAAAAGCGGCAATCTCCTTGCTGCTTAAACCAGGTAAAGATCCCACTTCTTGTGCATCATACAGGCCGCTCTCGCTGGTAAATTTTGATAACAAAATCCTCACCAAAGATATGACTAATAGACTATCATTGTTACTCGAACACGCCTTGTACCCAATACAATCGGGCTTCATTGTTCATAGATCCACCTCGTATAACCTCCGAACAGTCTTTTCTGTTCTGCAAAGTGTGTCCCCAGAGGTCCCAGCTGTGGTTGCCCTTCTGGATGCGGAAAAGGCATTTGACTCCCTGGAATGGCCTTTCCTACATGCGACTTAACGCAAGTTGGATATCCCTGGTAGATTTTCAGCTCTCATCTCCGTGCTGTACTCCAGTCCAACAGCTAGGGTTAATCTTAACGGCTCCGTTTCATAACCATTTACTATATCGCGAGGCACCAGACAATGCTGCCCACTTTCCCCTTTGTTGTTTATCATATCCATGGACACCTTAATATGTCATTTCCAGGAGCTCATGTGCATTGAGGTCGCCAGTTTAAACCCAACCCACTCTTCATTTCCATGTATGCTGATGATATACTATTATTTATCTGAAACCTTTCAGAAAACCTGGCTCCTATAGTTCGGAGATCTTTCGTTTCGGAGCACTGTCAGGCCTCTGCATCAACTGGGCGAAGTCTGAACTGTTCCCCCCTCACTGACATTACCACCCCTCCCACAAGCGAATACCCCTTCAAATGGTCCGCTGATTTCACTAAGTATCTGCGTGTTATACTCCACAGGGACAAGGAACAGGTTATCTGTTTGAATTACAGACCTGTCGTGACCAGGCTTGCAACACAAGTCTACTAATGGATACAACTTCCACTTTCCAAGGCAAGATGCATCACCATCGTTAAAATGACAGTATTCCCTCACTTTTTGTACCTATTCATGAAAATCCCTATCTCTCTGATGAACTCTTTCTTCCAAACTCTGCACAGCCTCCTTTTGAAACTGGTGTGGGCCGGCCACAGGCCTAGGATAGCATAGGATACTCTTACCCTACCATACGAACGTGGTGGGTTTGCTGTCGCCGATTTCCAAATATATTACGTAGTCGCCCAAGCCCACTTCACATACCATTGGTTTCACCCAGATGACAGACTCCCCCATGGCAGGCCAGAATGGGACCCCGACAGCCCCTTTGCCTCTGAATGCTCTATTGCCAAAAGGCCTCCAATTGGACCCCACAGATATCCAAAGACTATCCACTACTTTTTGGGCATGGCTCAAGTGGGGTCCTGGGCTTCACCTCTCTGTACTCCTCTGAGCTCCCCATCACCTCTAATCCCTGGCTACCATTAATAGCCAAAGGGCTAGTGCAGCGCACTATGACCAAACACAATCTCCATACTTTTGGAGATCTTTTCCTTGATGGGCACGTGCTAGACACGGCCCAAATGGCTCATATATTCATGAACAGTTATATCTTCAACAGATTGCACAACACATTAAGATCGTGCCCCTGACGACTTTCTACCCCTTGCCCTCTTAATCAGAGACCCGGATGGATCACACTTAATCTCCAAACAATATCATGCATGTGTGGCCTTGAAATACACTAAATGGGAGGGGGGTGGGGGTGGTAAGGCAGTGGGTGGAGGCAGTGTGACAGTGCTGGGAGGTAGATTTTGGCCAACCTGTCAATTACAAGGATTGGGCCTTCTGTTGTATAGAGATAAAATTGGTATCCCCAAAGCATCCCCACAAATTTGTACACTCTCAATTTATGCACAGATCATATGTTACTCCAGTGAGCCTGGCCAAGATTGACCCCACTAGGCCATCAGACTGCCCTAAGTACCGATCCTCGGAAGCCGACTTCATCCACCTGACTTGGACCTACCTAGTCATTGCAGCTTACTGGACAGAGGTGTTTGACACTATCTCAAAAGCTCTCACTGACTCTGGTTCCTTCCCCTTACATGGCATTGCTAGGCAACGCCACACCCGTTTCTGTAACACACCGCCGCTTTGCAGTCATCACCCTCCTCTTAGCTAAACGTGAGATTCCGCTTCATTGGGGCAGCGCGGCGTGCCCCACAGTCGAGGTCTGGGTCACAGCATGTTCTTTTGCGACATAGCTAGCGAGGTTTATGCCTCGTTGCAACCCCCCAAGGCCCGAACGAAGGATATTTGGCAGCCCCTTCGTACATATCTCCTCACCTTGGCCCCAGACTGTCCAGAGGCTACTCCAAGGGCATCAGCACATGCCACATCCACAGGTCAGGATACGGATGTGTGATTTTCTCCTATTGTTATTCTTTACCCCTTCGCTTGACATATTAAGCATCCTACTTTTTGCTTCTCCTATTTAGCCCCCTTTTCTCCTACTTTAGTCTCCCAGCATTACCAAACTGCGCTCATGATTTTTTAATTTGGCACTGGATCTGTATGTGCCAATGCTCCGATGTCTCGAATTCCGACCCCGCCTCCTTTCTTTTTCTTTTTTAGCAATTCTGAAAAATGGTTAAATTTTTTTTTTTCTTTTTTAAAACACACGAGTCCTTTCTTTTGTTTTTTGAATGTTTAGTGTTTGTCAGCACGATGGCTATGCACAGGGAAGATGGCCCCTAGAACCACAGAATGATGCTTTGCAGGATTTTGGTGCACATTATGTACACACACACACACACACACACACACACACACACACACTTAGTCACTCATTCCAGGACCCCACACATTGGCAAGAACATGCAAATGACAAGTAAAAGATCACTTGAAGACGTCAAAGATGCCTCTTCAAGTTGATGGCTTTTAGAGGCTGACACCTCTTTATGTATGCCTTCTAAGAACGTACGTAGTCCAAGTTTATGATTTTGCTGCATTAATTCCAAAATGTAATCTTTTAAACCATGATGTATTATATTCACAATAGATTGCAACTATCCTTGCTATGCCATATTATGTCACCTATTTTCCTCAGCCTTCCCCGGCGCCATTGCCGACGCTCCAAGCACCATCCCCATTTTCACCCTGACAGGGAACCAGAGAGGCTCACCCGATGTCGACTTCAGCACAGACTGGAGCCATACCTTCCAGGCCAGAGCCCAACCCTTGTCTAAAGGACGGGAACTCAGGGATAATTGGGAGGGGCCACTGTGCCCTAAAGAATACCAGCCGCTACACCCTAACATGGACTGGTATGAGGAATTGGCGGACCCTAGTGAACTGGACATGTCCCCAGATACTGGCATGCTTTCTCCCCCTACGGTGGCTATGGAGGAGGGTGCTTCTTTTGATATGGTAGTGAGAGGGGCAGCCAAGGTCCCTTTGGGAGTCGAGACTAATGTTTCGACAGAGGTGCTTCAGCCAGGAAAGACCCCATCAGAAGCGCTTACCTCACTTAAGTAAGCTCTCGTGGCCATCCTCCTTGTCACTTGGTCAGAATAAGCCTGGTAAGGAACCCCACCATTTACATGTTCATGTTTCTTAAATTACCTTCCATTTTACACACAATGACCTTTGACATACATTTATGCGTGCAACAATGTAGGGTACCTTTCTCTGAATTCGCATTGATTACATTTCTACTTTGTGGGTACACTACCACAACACTTTAAACATTTAGTGCAAGGGATACAGTTCACTGTGCAAGTGTCATTACTATTATTGCCCGGTAGGTGACAAAGCTATCACACTAGAATGAACAATTGTGGCCTCACAAGGGTTGCAGCATGGCTACATGGGTGCTATTTATTTTCGATACACTGAACCACTTCCTTGTTTAAGGGAGTAGAGAACTCAGCGGATACTGCAAGGTGAATAAATGTCGGAATTCCATTTCAGCTGATTCCGGTTTACCAATATGAGGGATGTCCAGCTCTACACCAAAACGAACAGCCTGATGACACTTACCCGCAGGTAATGGGGAGTTAGCCCACCAGGCAGGGATTTGGCAGATCACCCACCCTAGGCAAGACTATGTTAGGGAATGCTAGGTAGGAGTACAACTATACACGGTACTTATATACCTGCATATATTCAGTGTTCTAGCACAATGGTGGAACTTTTCACTGTTCTCATAATGGTTATTACGTATTCTGTTTCATTCTACTGATTATCGCAGCACACATTTTATGCAAGAATCGCAATGCTTCAACAAATATTGAAACGCATTGGTAAGTATTTCTTGTGTATTTCTTTGGGTATGCATGAGAGTCCACACAAAAGGGTTGGTCTGTTACCACAATTTCCTTGGGTGATCAGGATTGTCATGTTCTGAAGTTGCACACACATTTGTCACCCTGTAAGGTTATGGGTCCAGGTGGCACACTATGGGCTAGCAGGGAATCAGGCAAACATATCCTGAGGGTGTGCACATAATCAGTCTGGCACAATCCTGAAGTTTAGGTTGTCCAACAAATGCACAGTTTTACAAGAGACACTTGGGATGTGGTCCAAACCCTGTGCAGGAGCTACTGTGAACAGGACCATTGCTTGCAGCCTCCACCCCGTCCCAAGGGATCACAACTTCCTCACACAACACCCTACACCATAGAGCTTGGAGGTCCAAGCCTCCACCTTCTGTGTAAATCCTAGCACATTCTCTGCCACTACACCGGATAGGGAATCCAAGAGCCTGAACATATTGGGAAAGAAACTGTCTTCTTTCACCAGCCTGGCACTGCAGTCTACGAACACTGTCTTTTGGAGTGTTACTCCCATGCACTCATGGATTCAGTTGCGCAGGTGCTTTTCATGGTCCCAGAGGAGACCCTGGCTATGCTCTCCCCCGCTATGTCTGAAGAGAGGGATGAAGCAAAGTTCATGATTCGACGTGGGCTCGACAAGAATGACTTGCTGGGCAGAGCGATTTCTTCAATGGTGGCTGGCTGACAATAAGTGGCTTTTCCGGGGATGTCCAAAGTCGCTTATGGAAATGCCCTTTGATGGCTCCCATCTCTTCGGAGACAAGGAGGACTCAGGGCTGGAGCGCCTCAAGGATAGCAAAGCTATAGCCAGGTCCTTGAGCCTTTCCATGGCCCCTTGTTACCCTAGTCAACCTTCCGCTTCTTTTGTGGCCACGCAAGGGGCTTCCAATCTTATCTTTACCCGCCCAGCCACCACAGCGCTCTGGTTTACCAGCATTTGCGTGGCAGAGGATGTAGGAACCACAGACCCCCGTGGGTCGGGCAGCCAAAGGCTGACCAGTCCACCACTCCCCGGCAGCCGCCATCTCCAAACCCCTTTTGTTTGCCCTGTTACCATCATGGGCACCAAGTGGAAGGCAGGATACAAAAATATATCCCAGAGTTGAGGCACACACCATGACAAGGCTACATGGTGTGAGGAGGATTCCCAATGATAAGGCATGCCACTTCTGGTGGGTGAGGGAAACAGTCATTTAAAGGGACGCCTTCTTTCTAGTCAGCCTCTTCTGTCTTTTTTCTCTCTCTTGCTAGGCTTGAGGGCTCAATGTGTTTTGAAGTCAGGATACACCATCAACTGCCCCACTGGAGGTCTATAACATCTGACTACTGGGTTCTTCAGATTGTCTGAAAGAGCTACTCCATCCCTTCGTTACTACCCCTCCATCCATGCCACCCACTTGCAACAAGCTGACAGAGGACCATCTTTACTTGTTCCACCAAGAACTGGCAGCTCTCTTGGCCAAGAGAGACATAGTGAGTGCTGTTGCCAGAAGTAGGTTGTGGTTGTTATTCCCACTACTTTCTGGTGCCCTAGAAGGACTAAGGCCTTTGTCCTATCCTAGACCAGCATCCTCTGAATTTTTTCCTCAAAAAGGAGAAATTCAAGATACTCACACTGTCTGCTCTGGACCCGGGAGACTGGATTGTAGCGTTGGACTTCCACATTCATTCCCATCTTGCATGCCCAAAGGTGTTACCTGCGGTTCACTGCGAGCCACATGCGCTTTCAGTTTGCGTTTCTCCCTTTTGGCCTTACCAGCGCCCCTCGGGTGTTCACCAAGGTGATGGTGGTGTTCCCAGCTCATCTGAGGGGCTCAGGGGTGCCAGTATTCTCCCATCTCACCTCTGGCTCTTAAAGGCAGGCTTGCCCTACGCGGATGTCTCCCATCTCCAAACTACGGCGGACCTACTGCCCTCGCTGAGGTTTACTATCAACGTGCTGAAGTCACACCAGACTCCCTCTCAGGTGCTACCTTTCACCATAGCTATTCTGGACACGGTGCAGTTTCCGGCCTATACTCTCGAACTGCAAGTCCAGAATATTCAGGCTATGACACCGGTGTTTCAGCCTTTATCCTTGATTACGGTGTGACTGTCTGAGGCTGCTGGGCCCCATGGCCTCCTCCACCCTGCTTGTAACACATGCCCACTGGCATAACCGGATCCTGCAGTGGGACCTAAAGTTCCAGTGGGCGCTGCATCAGGGAATGTCTCCAACATGGTCCAGATCTCAGAGAGAACTGCAAAAGATCTGAAGATGGCTAAAGAACTGCGATTGGGTCAATGGTAGACCCCCCTCCCTTTCCCAACTGGATCTGACAGAGGTAACAGATGCGTCACTAGTGGGATGGGGTGGCTATCTGTGAGAGGGCGAGATCAGAGGCCTCTGGTCTCCGGCGGAATCCAGACTCCACATCAACCTACTGGAGCTCTGGGCATTCGACTAGCAATAAAAGCCTTTCGACCCTCCATCAAAAGAAGGTTAGTGCAGGTGTTCACAGACAACACCAATGCCATGTAGTACTGCAACTAACAAGAGCCCCAGCGTCCCTGGACATGGTAGAAAGATCAGGGCATATCCCTGGTGGTTCAACACCTGATGAGTTCTCTGAATGCCAAGGCGGACAAACTCAGCCACAGATGCCGAGGGGCATCTCCATCCAGAGGTGGTGTAAGGTTTCTTTCAGCATTGGGGAGAGCTTTGGTCAGATTGGTTTGTCAACGCTGAGAACATGCAATGTCAGCGGCTTTGCACACTGGAGTTTCTAAGGCAGCTCTTGATAGGAAGACCGTTTTCATCTTGAGTGGAGCTCAGGCCTCCTGTACGCCTTTCCGCCAATACCACTCCTGCCTGGAGTACTTAAGAAGATCAGGAACAACTGGGGCCAAGTCATCCTTGTAGCTCCAGACTGGGCTAGGAGAGTTTGGTAGCCCGAGCTGTTGAGCATGGCCATTTGTCCTCTGATAAAGATGCCCTTCGGGAAGATCTTCTGTCACAGTAGCAGGGGAGAGTTCTCCACCCGAACCGGTCAGCGCTCTGTCTTCAGGCATGGAGACTGAGCGGCAACAGTTGACAAATTTTGACCTTCTGCCCGAAATCTGCAATGTTATCTTAGCGGCCATGCATCTCCCTAATGAGACAGTGTACGGCTCCTGTTGGGGCAAGTTTGTGGCACGTGTGCAGTGAAATAGCATGACCCTCTTTCTGCTACCCTCTTTAAGCTCATTCTCTTTATCCTTTCTCTTGCACAGCAGGGCTCTGCTCTGAGCAACCTAAATAGTTATCTTTCTGCCATCACTGCCGTTCAGCGGTTGCCAGATCAGCCATCCCTCTTCAAATCCCCTGTTGTACATAGGTTCTTGAAAACGTTTGCTACATATGTTCCCACCTTCGCCCTTCATCATACCTCAGTGGAACTTTAATCTAGTCCCAACTTTTCTGATATGCACTTCCTTCGCGCCATTGCACAATTGACCTCTCCTGCTCCTAACCATCAAGACGGCCTTCCTGGTGGCAATAACATCTGCCCGGAAGGTGAGTGAGCATCATGCTTTGTCATTCAAGCCTCCATACCTCAACTTCTACCCAGAAAAGCTAGTTCTTTGCACTAAAGTTTCATTTCAGCCGAAAGTTGTCACTCCTTTACATGTAGGCCAGTCCATCACCCTGCCTACCTTTTACACTCCGCCTCATCCCTTTAACCAAGAGGAGACACTTCACCAGCTGGACCCAAAAAGAGCATTGTTATTCTACCCTGACCTCATGAAAGAGTTCTGGGTGGATGACCAACTCTTTGTGGGGTGAAGAAAGGAAAGCCTGCGCAGAAACAGACCATCTCCTGATGGATCAAGCTCTGCATTAAGATCTTCTATACATTGGCCAAGAAGCCAACCATAGTGTTTTGTGCTCATCCCACCAAAGCCAAGGCTGCGACTACTGCATTAGCACACAGATTTCCAGCAATGGATATCTGCCAGGTGCTAACGTGGACTTCTCTACACACGTTCACGAAGCACTACTGCCAGAACAGTAAAGTCCGTTGGGAGGGGCACTTTGTTAGTTCGGTCTTGCAGGACTTTCTAGCATGAAACAATTTCGCAGACCCACCTCCAGGGAGGTAGTGCATGGGTATCTGTTCTAAGGTAAGGAATCAGCAGCTAGAAGTCTCTTTCAGATGAACAAGTTACTTACCTTCAGGCACCGTGAATGTCACATCCTATGCAGAGGACTCTGACAACGCCACGTGGAGCCGAATAAAGCCACCTACGGGTGTGCAGGGGTACTTCTCACAAAAAAAATTCGAATCCATTCTGATGCCTAGGGATAATTCTAAGGTAAGGACCCTGCAGTAGATAGTCTCGCCCAGATATGGCATTACCGAAGGTAAGCAACTTGTTGATTACCGTAGCTCGTCATTCTTTTCTTTATGTTAAATGCATCTATTTTCCCACCAACTAGTGACCGGATTACTGATGTGTATTAGCAGCTTATCACCTTTATGGTCTTTAACAAACTGATGAATATGAGGGTGGCACAGCCTTTACTGTCCAGGCTGCCACCCTATCCAATAAAACCCCTCTTGAGATCTGGACTATCTCACAACCTATGTATCTCAGAGACGACTTAAAAACCTGGCATTTAAAAAAATGAGTCTGCTTCTCTCCCTCATCCCAGGTCTTAGTACAAGCAGAAAGAGATTCCTTTGGTGTGATAGGCTTTTTATAATAACCTATAAATAAATAAAAGTGCTGAGACCAACTCTTGAAAGTCCTTCAGTAGCCTACCCCAGGCATATTGCCTAATAGATTGTGAGCTCCTGCTTATCAATTTAAGTAGCCTAAGAGATGACTATTACTTTTTACTGTGATTAACGGATAAATCAATTTCTTCAATAACCTGGACTTCGCTTCGCTTTATTCCGCATACCTCTTGCACGGCTCGCAATTTCACCCCTGTGTTACCTCCGTACATTCCTATGTCTCTCAAAGGTTTTCATTTCCTCACTTAATTCACACCCTATCTGGCTGCTGTAATGTCACTTATAGTCCTTTGTTTACAAGCTTCTGTAAATCCATTAAACTCTAAAATACCAATTTTGTGGCTTTCCAACTTATGCCTTATGTTTAGTAACTTAATTCAATTTCCCTGTTGCATTTGTAAGTGCCTAGCAAAGTTGATGTAACTTGTCGGACAGGGTACCAATAGCAAGATGGGATGGACTCAAAGTAAGAAGTTTAAGAGTAGGATAGATTTCGATCTACCCACATCATCTGCCCATCACTATTCTAAAATTAAACAGACTTTAAAGGCTTTGTGTAATTCTAACACACACAATTATTTTTCCCTGTTGCAGTTGTAACTGCCTAGCAAAGAAGATTGTATTTTCTACAATGCATCATTTGTGTGTGTATATAAACTTATGTGCTCCACTCTACAATTACTCAAAATGCTTCAGGCTCCTTGAAAAATTAACCCTTTCCGTGCTCAAGGCGGCCGGGAGCCGTCCTGAGACACGGTGGGCATGTGCTCAGGACGGCTTCCGGCCATCCTAGCACCCACCGACGGGGGAAGCGCTGGTGCCCTGCCCCCCCCCCCCCCCCGTGGACCGCCGATCATGCGGCCCCCACCGGGGAGGAAGAGGAAGCCCTTCCGCAGCCCCCCGCCCCCTCCTTCATGTCATCTAATGACGTCAGCGCCCATCGCACACCGACATCATTAGATGAAACTGGACGTGGTGGAAGCCATTTGCTTCCAGCGCATCCAGGAGGAGAAGGTGAGTTTCTCCTGGGGGAGGGGGAATTTTCGATCAAAGAGGCATCGGGGAAAGAAAAGGGTTTTCCTTTCTTCTGATGGCTCTTAGATCATTCCTGCTGCACAATCGTGCAGCAGGAATGCCCACTAGACACTAGGGATTTTTAATTTTTTTAAAAAAAATGTATGTACAATATATGTGGGGAGAGGCCCCTTGGGCAAGGGTCGCTCCCCTTTGAAGATCATTTTGTTTGGCCGTTTCTGTCCCCGGGGGGAGGGGGCCAGATCGGCCCAAATTATATTTAGACGGCCCACTGGGTGACCAGGGATTTTTTTGTTTTAATTTTAGTTTTTTTTATATTCCTAATGCATACGGGGAGCGGCCCCTTGGGCAAGGGTTGCTCCCCTTTGGGGGACATTTTGTTCGTGTTTTGAGCATGAAATTCTTTGTGGTGTCTTTTGTGTTGTCTTATGTGTCATTTTCTTTTCTTTTTCTTTTTTAGTGGGATATTGTTGGTCCTTGCTGTGTCTGTGCAGAGTAGGTGGTGGCGAGTCTATCTGCTTCTGACAATCGAGTGGTATAGTTTTGGAGTATATAGGTCTTTGTGATAAAGCCTCATTTTGTTCATTACTTATTCTACAAAGTGTTTGTTGTTGTTGACTTGTTTGACAAGGTACCTTTGTTAGTAAGGATTAGGGCTAGCCGCAGAATTACTGGTCAGCAGGGGTTGGTATGCTTTTTGAATCTTCCTCTGACCATGATTATGAGACTGACAGTGCGTCTGAGGGAGAGGAGGAAGTGCAAGATTCAGGCAGTGAGTTTTCTGTCTACAAAGAATCATCTAATGATGAAGCTACTCTCAGTGCGGATGAAGCTACTCTCAGTGCGGATGAAGTGCCTATTTTAGAGGAGGACACTGATGTGCCAATGGTGCAAGAGGCATCTGGATTGCAGTGCTGGACTCTGGGTTGATCAAACCATGGAGCATCCGGTGTTGCCTGCCATTAGTGGTGATGCAGAGTGTAGACTGAATTGTGAAATGTTTTTGCCTATACCGTTTTTTCAGTTGTTTATGGATGATGTATTTTTGGCAGAGATTGCTGAGCAGACTAATTTGTATGCTGAACAGTATTTGAGGGACAACAGTAACAGACTTAGACCCCACTCTAGAGCCACCCGGTGGACTCCCACAAATCTTGATGAGATGAAGTTTTTGGGTTTGACTTTTGATGGGTTTGATAAGGAAGCCGTCCATGGCTTCATATTGGTCTACCAATCCATTGATGGCAACGGGCATATTTCCTGCATATATGAGTCGTGATTGATATTTACTTGTGCTTCGGATGCTGCATTTTGTTGATAATGCTTTGGCGTTGCCACAAGACCACCCTGACTGTGACCGTCTTTTTAAGATTCGGCCTGTTCTTGATCACTTTGTAGATTGATTTTCAGAGATCTTTCCAGGGATCTTTCCAGGGAAAGAAATAGCTATTGATGAGTTTTTGGTCCTGTTCAAGGGTCGTTTATTTTTTAGACAGTACATTCCTAGCAAGAGGGCACGTTATGGAATTAAGATGTATATGTTGTCTGAGAGTATTACAGGATATGTCTATAATTTCCGGGTGTACACTGGTATGGATTCCACTATTGTCCTCCCTGGTTACTCGTCCACTTTAGGAGTTTCAGAGAAAATTGTGTGGGAACTTGTTAGAGGACTTTTTTAAGAAAGGTCACCATTTTTACCTAGATAACTTCTACACTGCTGTGCAATTGTTTAAGGAATTTTTCAGAGTGGACACGCCTGCTTGTGGCACAATCCACTCTAACCGTAAAGGGTACCCAAAAGAGCTTGTTTGCAAAAAGCTTCAGAGGGGACAGTGCAGTCAGTGCCTTGAGTAGTGATGAACTGCTGAATGTGAAATTTGTAGAGAGGAGGGATGTGTACATGCTGACTACCATCCATGATGAAAGTACTTCATCTGTGGCTGTTTGAGGTCAGGTTGCTGAAGTGCGCAAACCTGTGTGCATTGTCGACTACAATAAGCACATGGGTGGTGTTGATAGAGTAGATCAGAGGTTGGAACCTTACACTGCTATTCGTAAGGCTTACATTTGGTATAAGAAGTTGGCCATCCATCTTTTCAATTTATCAACTTTGAATGCTTTTTTGTGTTCAAGGAAGTGTTCTCCAGCGTCAAAGATGACTTTTGTTCAGTTTCAGGAGTCTGTGATAGGCAGCCTTATTGTAGTGGAACAGGCAAGTGTTCCTAGAGTAGGAGTGGTGGAGGATGCGGCTAGATTGAAAGATCGCCTCTTTCCTGATTTAATTCATCCCACGCTCAATAAAAACAATTCATGTAAGAGTTGTTGAGTCTGTTTGCGAAGAGGTACGTGGAAGGAGAGTCGTATGCACTGTGCTGATTTTCCCTCTAATCCTGGGCTGTGTGCGCCTACATGTTTCAGATTGTATCACACTCAAAAGAGATTTTGGGAGCAACCGTGAGTCTAATAGTGTAGTGCCTGGTTTTTTTATTTGTTGTTCAGTTTCACGTTTGGCATTAGAATTATGTCTTTAGTTACCGCTGTTGTGTTTGAGGTTACAATTTTGTATCTAGTTCCAATTGGTTTGTAATTTCTTCCTTGTTAAAAAAAAGAATTGACTGTGTGAGGACTGGCACTTGGCTGGTGGTGTTCAAGGACTGGTGCTTGGCTGGCGGTGTGCCTGGACTGGCGCTGTGCGTGGACTGGCGCTTGGCTGGCGCTGTGCATGGACTGGCGCTTCGCTGGCGGTATGCGTGGACTGGCGCTTGGCTGGCAGTGTGCATGGGCTGGCGCTTGGCTGGCAGTGTGCATGGGCTGGCGCTTGGCTGGCAGTGTGCATGGGCTTGGCTGGCAGTGTGCATGGGCTGGCACTTGGCTGGCAGTGTGCGTGAGCTGGTGGTGTGTGAGTAGTGACGCTGCTGGTCATTACAAACTATGCTAGCCAAACGCCACTGCACACACAATGTCAGCCACCAGCCTGTGTGATTGCTGTGTCAGTCATGTGGGTGTATGAAAGTGATGGGCCCTTGAATGGCGCTGTCTGTTGATGTGAATGTTGTAATGTGCTAGGCCCGCGGCTGGCGGTGTAAATGGTCTTGTGTGTCACGTATGAACTGTGTGTGAATGACCTGTAAAGAGGTTGGTGCCTTGCCGTGGCTTTACAGCTCACGAGCTGTGAGTCATTGGTTCAGGATTTTAACCTTTTCATTATTAACAGTGCATTTCCCTTTTGCGAAAACTCTTGTTAATAGAATTTTACAATCTGAGCCTTCACTCACTCTTGTGCCAAATCCAACCAGTATGTGTGTGTACTTGAGGAAATTTTCGATTTAAAGTAATATTTCTCTTTTTTGTCTCTCCCTGCTGAAGTGTATATTCACTCCACATTGTCCGTTGATGTGAGTGTTCTAATGTGCTGGGGCCGCAGCGGATGGTGTGAAAGTGTGTGTCAAGTATGAAAGGTGTGTGAATGGCCTGTAAAGAGGTTGGTGCCTTGTAGTGGGCTTTACAGCTCACGAGCTATGAGTTCAGATTTTTAACTTTTTTTTTTTTTTTTAAAAAGCTTTATTTATAAAGTTCAAACATTACAGACAATTGCAGTGTATTCAGGATCAGAAAGTCAGCACAATATACATGCCATAGCCCGGCACAGTTGTCGCCCGTTCTTTCCAGCACATCAGTACATCTAACAGAGTCCAGTCTATTCTTTCAAGGGATATTCCATCGTTAACTTCCCTAGTCATCTCAACCCCGGACAAGCGCTGTGCACTCTGTGCAGTTTCAAGTGGCTCAGTCCCTGCCCGCACCTCCCCCCTCCCCAACTCCCTCCCCAGACACACTTCCCTCTCTGCGCACCTCAGTGGTGCCTCCTTGTTGATGTGCGAGTAAGTAGCCCTTCAGCGGCCCCCAAATATCCATGGGTTTAGAGGCGCCCGGCAACAGGTCCGCATATGTGCCAAGCTGTTCCTGACAATATATCAAATCACCCAACCATGCCTTGAATTTCGGCGCTCTCCCTCTGCCCCAGCGACACGCCACTCGCCGCTTTGCCAGCAGCAGCGCCAGTGCTACATACTTGCGGTGCGCAGCGTTCAATGGCTTGACATAGCCCATTACTGCCAGCAGGGGCGTGGGTTCAATATGCTCGTTTATCATCAAGGCTAAGGCCTCAGAAACCTTCCTCCAGTAAGCGTGGACACCCGGACACTCCCAGGCTAAGTGTAGGAAATCCGCATTTGGTGCTCTGCACCGTTCACAGTTGTCCGCCGTTCTCAACTTAAATCGCCACATCCTGGCCGGTGTGTAATATATTCTATGCAAAAATTTATAATGCACAATGCGCAGTCGGCTGCTGGCCGAAACCTGTCCTGTCTGCAACGAGCAGTATTCCCACTGCTCGTCCGTCAGTTCGGTTCCCAACTCCACAACCCAAGCCCACGCGGGGCGGGGCGAACGATGTCTGGCGCTGTGTGTGAACAGTATTGTATTTTACGAGACCAACCGTTTCGCCGTCGCACTCTTAAGAATTAATTGTAAAGGTGCAAGCTCAGGGGGTTCAGCCGGGAAGCCAGGGGTTAGAGAGCAGACAGCTTGCCGGAGGCGGATATATAAAAACGCATCAAGAGGAGTACTTGGTAAATCCCGAAGTATGTGCTCTAATGTACGAAATTGACCATTGTGGTAAAGATCCCCCCATGTTTTAATGCGCACTCATTCTGCAAATCTGCGAAACACTGTTTCCTGAAGTAGGGGCATTTTGGGGTAGTAGACGAGTGGCAACAGCGGGGAGTAGAGCATAGGAGCATCCAGTATGCCACATATGCGCTGCCATGCTGCCACGGTGCAGACAATTGTCGTCGCCGGCCAATATGCACATCATACAGTGCTCCGTCTATCAGGATGGGATGAGCCAACCAGTGCTCCGCCGCAACTTGCGGCATATAGCGCAGCTGGCGCACCCAGAAATATGCGTAGTGTGACTGTGCACTGAGATAGTATAATTCAAGATTGGGTATACCAAAGCCTCCCTGTGAGTACGGCCGAACAAGGACATCCCACCGTAGCCGGGAGTGTCTGCCCCCCCCCACCAGGCGTATCAATTCAGATCTCAGCGTTTTAAAAGGAATATGCTACTTACCAGTATGCATCTGTTCTTGGCATGTAGAGCTGCAGATCTGTACACTGTGCATAGATCGCCATCTGGTGTTGGGCCCGGATGTTTGCAGTTTGTTTTTCCTCTTGGAAAGTCTTTGGAAGTCACGAGGTCGGTGACTCCTCCTTTGGTTCGTATTGCGCATGGGCTTCGGCTCCATCCTCAGATTGTTTTTCGCCAGCAGGGAAAGATGGAGCGTAGTAGTAACAGTAAAGAAACCCATGCGTGTTGTATCTAAATAAGATAAACTGGAACGAATACAGGTAGCCGGGTGGGCTTGTATAGATCTGCAGCTCTACATGCCAAGAACAGATGCATACTGGTAAGTAGCATATTCCATTCGAGCAATATGAGCTGCAGATTATACACTGTGCATAGATTATATAGCAGTACCCAACCCTAGCGGCGACCACCGGCATCCGTTGCAGTTGTTTGGAACAGTGTTTTTAGTACAGCCTGGCCCACACTAGCTTGTTGCTTGGTTTGCACATCTACACAGTAATGTTTTGTGAAAGTGTGCGGTGTTGACCATGTCGCTGCTTTGCAGATGTCATCTAGTGGTATGTTTCCTAGAAAAGCCATAGAAGCCCCTATCTTTCTTGTAGAGTGGGCTTTAGGGGGAACAGATAGCGTTTGTTTTGCGGTAGCAAATCTGTATGCATTTTACAATCCACCTAGCTATCCCTGATTTAGAAATAGGGTTGCCTTTATGTGGTGGAGAGAAAAAGACAAATAGCTGTTTGGTTTTTCTGAAAGGTTGTGTTCTTTGGACGTAGTAAAGTAAAGCCCTTTTAACATCCAGTGTGTGTAAAGCCCTTTGTTCTGATGCATTTGGAGAAAAGGTTCCTGTATAGTGAGTGCTTGTATTTCACTAACCCTTCTGAGGGAAGTGATGGCCACTAGAAAAGCTGTTTTCCATGTGAGAAATTGCAGCTCACATTTATGTAATGGTTCGAAAGGGGGTCCCATTAACCTCGTGAGAACTATATTCAAGTTCCAGACAGGTGAGGGTGGTACTCTGGGTGGAATTACTCTTTTGAGACCTTCCATAAAGGCCTTGATGGCAGGCACCCTGAAAAGTGATAGGTGCTGCCTGTTCTGTAAATAAGCAGCAATTGCTGCAAGGTGTAACCGAATGGAAGTATATGCTAGGGTACACCTTTGTAGATGGAGCAAATAACATATGACGTGCTGTATGGACACATTTAAAAGATCGATTGTGTTGTTGTGGCAGTAAACAACAAATCTTTTCCACTTTGCAGCATAGCATGCCCTAGTAGTAGTGCGTCTAGCTTCCCTGATAATATTCATGCAATCAGGGGGAAGGTTAAGGTATCCGAATTCTAGGACCTCAGGAGCCAGATCGCAAAGTTGAGCTGAGCTGGGTCCAGGTGCCTGATCTCTCCATGGTTCTGGGTTAGGAGGCATGGTGAGAGGTGTAGCTTTTGGTGTGGTACTACTGAGAGTTCCAGCAGTGTGGTGTACCACGGTTGTCTGGCTCATGTTGGAGCTACTAGGATCAGTGTTAGGGAATGCTGTTGTAGCTTTCGCACCACTAATGGAATTAGTGGTAGAGGTGGAAAAGCGTATGCAAATTTGTTTGACCAGTTCATCCATATCGCATTGCCTTTGAATAATGGGTGTGGGTATCTGGCGGCGAAGCTTGGGCATTTTTTGTTTTCGTGGGTGGCGAAGAGGTCTATCTGTGGGTGCCCCCACATCTGAAAGAACGGGTGAAGAACCTGTGGGTGAAGTTCCCACTCGTGGATCTGCTGCATTTGTCTGCTGAGCAGATCCGCCACAGTGTTTTGGACTCCTGGGACGTGTTGGGCCAGGAGAAAGATTTTTTGTGGAATTGCCCATCTCCATATGCTCTGTGCTAATTGAGATAGCTGTGGAGAGTGTGTGCCCCCCTGTTTTTGAATGTAGTACATGGCAGTCATTTTGTCTGTGCGAATGAGGACTGCCTTGCCTGAAATCTGCGTCTGGAAGGATTTTAGGGCGAGGAAGATTGCCAGTAACTCCAGATGGTTGATGTGGAGTAACTTCTGTTGTGGCATCCATGTGCCCTGTACTGTGAGATGTAACAGATGAGCTCCCCAGCCGGAGAGCGATGCGTCTGTTAGGTTTATTTGTAGGACCGGGTCCAGGAACGGTCGACCTTTGGAAAGGTTTGTGGTGTTCCACCACTGCAGAGAGCGATGCGTGCGACCGTCTACCAACACCAGATCTGTCAGTTGCCCCTGGGCCTGGTGCCACTGGCGCGCTAAACACTCTTGGAGTGGACGCATCTGGAGTCTTGCATGGGGCACTATGAAGATGCAAGAGGCCATCATCCCTATCAGTTGCATAAACACCCTTGCTGGGAGAGTGTTGACATATGAATTTTTGACGCAGAGCCTGTATATTTGCAATCCTGGCCGGATTGGGATAGGCTATGGCTTTTGAGGTGTCTATGGTGGCACCGAGGTATTGTTTTGTGTGTGATGGTACCAGGTGGGATTTTTGGTGGTTCACCGTGAAACCTAGCTGGTGAAGTAGTTGGATTGTAGCGGCGGTGTGTTGCACACATTGTTCGTAGGACGTGGCTTTTATTAGCCAGTCGGCCAGATACGGGAAGACGTGAATGTGCGGTCTTCTGAGGTGTGCAGCCACTACTGCTAGGCACTTGGTGAATACCCTTGGTGCTGTTGTTACCCCGAATGGGAGCACCTTGAACTGGTAGTGTTGCCCGTCCACCACAAATCTGAGGTACTTTCTGTGAGACTGGTGTACTGGGATGTGAAAGTACGCGTCTTTCAAGTCCAGAGTGGTGAAAAAATCGTTCTGGGAGAGGAGTGGAAGAACCTGTTGAAGGGTTACCATGTGAAAATGGTCTGAATGTATGTAAGTATTTAGAGGTCTGAGATCTAGGATAGGTCGTAGAGTCTCGTCTCTCTTTGGAATCAGAAAGTACAGGGAGTAGACCCCTAAATTTTGTTGATTTATGGGGACCTGCTCTATGGCTTGTTTTTGCAGGAGGGAGATCACCTCCTGTTTGAGTAACGTAGCATGTTCTTGGGACATAGGGCGTTGCCTGGGTGGAATGTTGGGGGGGGGGGGGTAGATGTTAATTCTAGGCAATACCCTGAATGAATAATTTGGGTCACCCATCTGTCTGAGATGATTGTCTCCCAGTCGTGAAGGAAATGTATTCTGCCCCCGACCGGAGTGGAATGGTCTGGAGGGAGCGGGGGAAAGTCATTGGGTAGGAGGTGTGGCAGAGCGGGCGGTATTTGTCTTGCCTCTGCCCTTATTATTATTGCCTCTGTATCCGCCTCTTTGATAACCCTTTGTGAAGGTAGATTGAGGAGGGGATTTGTAGGACGTGGATGCACTATCCGAGGAGTAGCCTCTGCCCGTGCCCCGAAAGGAAGAGCGGCGAAAAGAGCGCCTAGGAGTGTGTGACTGCAGGGCTCCCATGGATTTCGCCGTGTCAGTATCTTTTTTCATCTTTTCGAGGGCTTCATCAACTTTGGGGCCAAATAGATGATCTTGGTCGAATGGATGGTTCAATCTAGTGGCTTGTACCTCAGGTTTAAAACCTGAAACTCTGAGCCAGGCATGGCGACGGAGAAGGACACTGGTGTTTATGGCCCTGGAGGCTGTATCTGCTGCATCTAGGGCACAGCGTATAGAGGTATTAGTTATTGTTTTTCCCTCTTGGATCAATTCATTAGCCCTATTCTTGTATTTTTCAGGGAGATGGTGCATGATGGTCTCCAACTCATCATAATGCGCCCTGTCGTATCTGGCTAACAGCGCTTGCGTATTGGCGATACGCCATATATTGGCGGCTTGTGACACAGTGCGCTTCCCTGACGCGTGTAGGAGCTTGGACTCTTTGTCAGGTGGTGGTGCTTCGCCTGACGCCTGAGAATTTGAGCGCTTCCTAGCTGTAGATACCACTAGGGAATCCAATGGTGCAGGGCCTTTAATGTATGAAGGGTCTGTGGGGGCGGCTTTGTATTTTTTCTCTATACGGGGGTTTAGGACCCTGGCCCTGACTGGGTCTTTAAAAACCTCCGGTGCATGTTTAATTACTCCCTTTAACATAGGTAGAATGGCAGTAGACCTATGTGCATCGTCTAAGGTGTCTAGGAGAAAATCTTCCTCCACTGGGTCAGTATGTAACTCCACCCCGTGGTAGTGTGCCGCCCTTTGTAACAGGTGGTGAAAGCCTAAGGAATCTTCAGGTGGGGATGGCCTAGATGGGTAAAGGTCATCCTGTGGGACATCTGGGATGTCCGGATTGTTATAGTCGTCCCATGGGTCTGGAGATCCAGTAGGGGTGGGGTCTTGTGGCACATCTGCTGGATCATAATAAGAGTCTCCTAAATCGTCTTGGACAGGAGACAAGGTTGGGGAACGATGAGGCAGGTGTGGAGGGGGTGGAGGTGGGGAGGGTGGAGGAGGTGGAGGAGGTGGGGAAGGCACTCCGAAAGGGGAGGTAGCAGTGTCTTTCCTCTTTGGAGGTGGAGGTGGAGCTGGTTTGTCCAAGTGACTCTTTTTTGAAGACAATGTCAACTGTCCAGTTTTTGGATCCTTGGTGAGTGTCTTTTGCAGAGGATCCGGCGTGAAAAGTTCTTGCGACACTGGTCGTTCGGTCGGCGCCGAAGTTTTCGGGGCCGACGGCTTTTTAGGCTTGTCTAAGCCGTGCTTCTTTGGGACCTCCGATTTTTTGGTCGCTGCCGAAGAAGGCTTCGGCACGGGAGTGTCGGTGCCGAGGGCCTTGTGATGTTTGGTCGGCGCCGGAAGAGCAGGTTTCGACACCGAAGGCTTTGGTACTGGGTTCGGTGTGGAGGTGGAGGCCGAAGGGTGTTTTTCGGTACCGCTGGTCGGATGGCTCGAGCCCGAGCTGCCGGAAGGCTTAATAGGCTTCTTTACCGGGCCCGAAGGTGGGATGTGAGAAGCAGTATCCTTGGTCTTGCCTAGACCCGAAGGCAAAAGTGTGACCGAAGCCTTTTTGGGTATCGGCGTGGGTGTGGGAGGGGGTATTGTACTCACGACCCTCTGCACCGGAGTGATGTCCTCCACATCTGAGTCGTCGGCCTCGGAAGCACTGATGAGGTCGTCGTCCTCTTCTTCGATGTTCTGCTGTCCCGGAGCTTCGACGTCGTCCCCGAAGATGTCGACTGGAGCAGAGGTCGAGGAGTGCGCCATGTTGCGTCGATCTCGAATAGTCTTTAAAGAACGAAAAGACTTGCAGGCGGGACAGTCTCGGGCCTCGTGTTCAGGGGAGAGGCAGAGGTTGCACACCTCATGAAGATAGGTGTGGGGAAACTTGGACCCACATCGAGGGCACTTCTTGAAGGGAGTTCTTTCCATCAGCCGAGACCGGAGCCAGAATAGGCCCGAAGGCCGCCGTCGACGACCGGAATCGAAGAAGTGCCGAAGAGAAGGTGATTAAGATGATTTATTATCTGAAGGAGCTCGATGAGCGAGGATTTTTGCGTCGATCGGTGAACTGGAAAAGTTCGGAACCGGAGCGCAAAGTATTACATCCGAGCCCGATGGCGGAAAAAAACAATCTGAGGATGGAGCCGAAGCCCATGCGCAATACGAACCAAAGGAGGAGTCACCGACCTCGTGACTTCCAAAGACTTTCCAAGAGGAAAAACAAGCTGCAAGCATCCGGGCCCAACACCAGATGGCGATCTATGCATAGTGTATAATCTGCAGCTCATATGCCTCGAACAAGTAATTACCGGGATAAAATGGTATATTTAGGAATAGATACAACAGCCGGGGCAAAATCACCATTTTAATCAAGGATGCACGCCCCGCCAAAGAGAGCGGGAGGGAGATCCACTGGGTCACGCATTCCTCAATAGGCGTCAGAGCCGTGCCGTAATTGAGACGCATTAGCGCATCCATGTCTCTCGAGACTGTTATGCCCAGGTAACGCACCTCATCCTCGCACCACTCCAGGGGATAGTCCAACGGGAACCGAGTCGCGGCGGCCGTCAAAGGGAAGACACAAGTCTTACTCCAATTTATTTGGATCCCGGAGAGTCAGGTTGACTTGTGGTTCTCGAACATACAAAGTGATGTCATCCGCGTACATTGAGATTAATATGTGCCTCATGTTGCAGCGCAACGCCTTATCTTTGTGATGTTGTCGCCATTTAGCCGCTAAGGGTTCAACTGCTAACGCAAAGAGTAAAGGGGACAGAGGGCAGCCCTGTCGGGTACCCCTCGTAACCGAGAAGGATCGGGACACGCGCCCATTGACGAGCACCTTAGCCATGGGCATACAATATAGTAACCTGATCCAGGATAGGAAAAGAGGTGGAAAGCCCATACGTAACATCACCCCAAACATGTAGTCTCACTCAAGGGAGTCGAAAGCCTTCGTGGCATCCAGAAACACTGCCGCCAGAGGCAACTCAGGCGCAACATTGTTCAATACCGAGAAAAGGGTGCACAGGTTATGAGAGGTTGCGCGGCCGGGCACGAACCCCGACTGATCAGGGAGAACCAAAGCCTCCATTAATAAGTCAAGCCGGTTGGCAATTAATTTGGCCAGTATTTTAACGTCGCAGTTGAGGAGTGACAATGGACGATATGAGTCGCACAAATGAGGCTCCTTCCCAGGTTTCAATAAGGAAACAATCAGGGCCTCCTGCATAGATGGCGGGAGGTGCCCGACCTCCAGGGCATCTTCATAAACTTTACGCAGCATGGGGGCCATCTGATCTATGTACATTTTATAGAATTCCACCGGTATGCCATCTGTGCCAGTGGCTTTTCCGGATTGAAGCTGCATTATGGCCTCCCGCACCTCATCCAGTTGAAATGGGGTGCAGAGGAACTCCCGCTGCCTATCACTCAGCCACCCGAGCGCCACATCGGCCAAATAACTATCCAGGTCTAGTTCCCCGGCCCTCTGCGTGGTATACAGTAGCTCATAATGTGTGGCGAAGGCATTGAGGATGTTTGCCGTGTCCCTGTACACTTCCTCCCCTGGGCCCGCGAGTTCCAGCACTAGGGAGGAAAATCGTGGTTTCCGGATCACGTCCGCCAACGCCTTGCCCGGACGCTCTCCCTCTCCATACCGCCTAGCTGTCCAATATTTGCCCCTAAAACGCATCTCACGTTGCGCCTCCGCCATATACTCAGTGAGCCCTTCTCGAAACTTGAGCCAAGTAGCGCCATCTGGGCACACGGCCAATTTCGCCTCCAAATCCTTCAGGTCATTATCCAGCCTCCTCAGTGTGCCAACGATATCTTTTAGCACACCCGCTCCCTTAGCTATACAATAGCCCCTGAGCGTGACCTTGAAGGCCTCCCAAACGGTCTCAACATGCTCGACTGATCCCTTATTCCGAGCAAAAAAATCACTCACCTCCTCCCCTAACCCGTCCTGAAAAACCAGATCCAACAAAATAGATGCACGCAGCCTCCAACTATTGCACGGGGGCCGTAATCCGCCGACGCCAAGGTAAGTCGAACTGGGGCGTGGTCCGAATAAGTGCGAGCCAGGTGCTGCACCTGTGTTATAGCGGGCCCCAGGCCATGGGACACGAAGACATAATCCAACCGCGCCCAGGACGCCGCTTGCGCCGTAAAATGTGTGCCCTCCATTTTGTGTGGATGTAAGTGTCGCCAAGCATCCAATAACTGATAAGTGCAGAGTATGTCCTGAAGGGCCGCCCGGGCCCAGGTGTAATGATGCGGGCCGGGTTGGATCTATCATTCCCCGGGTCGCAGGCGACGTTAAAATCACCTCCCCAGATAACATGATTTGAGCCTACAGCAAATATCTTAGTCCATAAATCAGAATAGAAGTCTGGGGTATCCACATTGGGGCCATAACAGCAAGCCAAGGTGACTGAGTCAGAGCCCAGCCGGCCCCAGACTCCCTTGCTCGTCCCAGGCAGCGCCCACCAGCTGAAATGGGGTGCGTTTCTTTATGAGAATAGCGGTGCCCCGAGCATAAGAGGAGTAAGAGGAAAAGATTCAGTGTTCCGCCCATCTACTGGCAAATGTATTGGGGCTCCGGGGACTGAAATGTGTCTCCTGTAACATAGCGATATGTACCTGATGCCGGTCGAGATAGGCTAGTATTTGTCGTTTATTGCGTGCATCTCCCAACCCCCTAACATTCCAAGTAATGATGTTCAAGTTGTCCACTATCCCATCAGACATAAGTATACATGGTCAATAACAAGCGACAAGGTTCGTGCCTGCCAAGCATAATGCAGCAAATGAAAACACATACAAAACCATAATGCAAGTTGTGCCATACTCTCGGGTCTGTCAGCCAGTATCGTGCTCAATACAACTGATCGCAAACTGTTCCCAACTGGAAAGAACAAGCAAGTCTGATAACCGCCCTGTGAACAACCCCCGCCCCCCCCCCCCCCCCCACTGAAGCATCCCCAACTTGCCGGAAATTTTCACCCACCCTCCGTTCCCTCCCCAACAATATACATAACAACAAAACAAAAAAATAAAAAAATAAAACCAAAAAAGTCACTAAAGCAATGACTAACCCGCATGGCCCAGCCCATGCGGTGTGCCACCGCAGGGGATTACCCATGGGGGATCGCTTAGGCGGCCACACTATCGCTCCCCGCTCCGCCGGTCCACCGCGTATTGTAAGGTCCAGACGCAGGCGGAGCCGAGAACGCCCAGCCCGTCAGATACCATTCTTTAGAGCAATCAAATAGACGAACAGTAAACAAGCCCCCCAACAAATAGCCACCCATCTTATTAATACTATTATCACACTGTCCGCAACATAGTCCAATTCAAGTAACTCCTTTAACAGAAAAATCTATAATTAGTAAAAGAAAGGAAGCAATACTATAGTTACTGTGTGCCAGCATCCGCCCCCGATGGTGAAGAGGGCCGCGATGCAGCCGCAGTGTCCGCTCCGCGGCCAGTTCGCTTCAGGTGCTTAAGAAAATCTTCCACCTGCTGTGGCGATGTAAAGAACCGCTGCTGGCCCTGATGAGTCACCCGAAGGCGTGCAGGGTACAACAGCGCATAGTCTATTTGAGCCTGCCGCAGTTTGGATTTGACTGCCGTGAACTTGCGACGCTCCTCCTGAACCAGTGGAGTAAAATGCGGGTAAACAGTAAAAGTGTTGCCGTCATATGACAGTTGCTTTTTGCTTCTCGCTATCCGTAAAGTAGCATCTCGGTCCCGGTAATTTAAGAGTCGCGCTATGATGGGGCGAGGCGCGCTCCCGGGAGGCGGCCGCAGGCCAAGTGCACGGTGCGCCCTCTCAACTATGAATTGCCCCGGGAGAGCATCCGCACCCACAGAGGCCAACATCTTCTCCACATAGTCCTCCATCCTCCCCGTATTGGTGGATTCTGGAATACCTACGACGCGTATATTGTTGCGCCGACTACGCGCCTCCAAGTCCTCATTCTTCGTAGCCACCAACTTCAGCAATTTTTCCATGCGATTGACCTGCGTGGTGACCCGAGCAGTAGTGTCCTCAGTGTCCAAGATACGTCTCTCAGCCTCCTTGAGACGATCTTCGTGGCCGTCCAATTTGTGCGTGATAGCATCTATACGTGACGACATCCCGTCCATCTTGTCCGCTATAGTAGCAAATCCCTGCCGGACCTCCCGCAGTATGCTCTGTACATCAGCAGACGTCTCGGGCCCCTCCCTCCGGGCACCCCCCTCCGCGCCCAGCTCCTGATCATCCTGCGAGGCGCGCATGGTCCTCTTGGTCGTCGCAAAAGTCAGCTTAGGCTGTCTGGCATCCGACTTCCCCATGACGCCACCACAATGCAGCTGTCGCGCCCAAGCTGTCCCATCCACCGTCGGGGATGTATTAGGGGGCCAGGACGCGGTCCACAAACAGCACGTCAAAAGCCACCCAGGAGGAAGGCCACCTCGAACCCCTCGCAGCCCGCCGTGTCTCTCCCCAGTCCTTCAGGGCCACTCAAAGCAAGAAGCGCAAGGGCGTCGCGGAGGGCCCAGCAGTGTCCCAGGAACCGCGTCACATCCGCCAACACAGCACACCACAAGTAGTCTTCTGCCCAGGACTCACCCCGCAACAGATAGGGAACCCACAGGCCCGCACCACCGACAGGAGCTACCCAGACGATCGGGGCAGGACCCCCTCAGATCCGCCCTCAGGCCCCTCAGTCCTCACAACGCCAAGCAGGACCAGGCAGCGCTCCAGGCAGACCAGCCCATGTCCATCCCCTCAGGCTACAGCAACCGCTCCTCTCCCCAGCACACCTCACTGTGCCACTTGCGGTCTCCAGAAGTATCGCCTTCGCTGGTACTACGCCCGCAGGGCATCGCCTCTCCCCACAACCATGTCCGCCATCGCCGCCGCCGGCCTGTCGGCGGGGGTCAATTAGTTCGCAATCAGGTAGCAGGCCAATAGTGCCCCCCCAGACAGCACTCACCGAGAGCCGGGGGTGCCTCCGCCGGCGCCGCGCCTCACAGGTCGCACCCCCAGGATCCAGGGGGCGCGCGGCGATGTCCGAGCCTGCACGCCCAGGGCAGCAGGGTCAGGCCGTCGCTCTAAATTCCTCCCTCTGCTGCCATATTTTCACCGCTTCCGCCACTATCCCCAGTCCAGAGTCCCGGCAGGCAGCGACACAGCGAACGCCGTTCCAGGGAGCAGGGATCAGGTCCGTCCGCGTTTACCCCGCCTCACGTCGTGCACTCTTAGGCCCAGGCGCCTCAAGCACCGCACCGGTCTTGTGTGCTCCCGCAGGCCGAGGGAGGGCTCCGCACCTTGTCACTCTCCAGTCCGGCTCAAAGTTCACTGCGGCATAACTCGTGCAGCGCCGTTCCTAGCAAGCCATACTCCTCACCGAGGCTGCTGTAGTGGACGCGCTCCCCATAGCCATCTTTTTGTCCCGTTTCACAGCTCTAAAAAGGATAATTAATCGGAGAAATGCGCTGGGCTGCAGGAGCCTCACAGTAGTGTGGCCATTCTGCTCGTGCGCCACCTAGCGCCCCCTCAGATTTTTAACCTTGGTTCAGGCTTTTAACCTTTAAATTATTAACAGTGCATTTCCTTTATGTGAAATCTCTTGTTAATAAAATACACATTTTGAACCTTTCACTCACCCTTGTGCCAAATCCAACCAGTATGTGTGTGTACTTGAGGAACAGATGGCTAGGCAGTCATATTTGTCTCATCTGTCTTTCTGTGCTAAGGTGTAGTCTGTCTCTAGGGAACATTTACCAACTTTACATGTTTCTGTAAACGAAAAATAATGGGGAGTGCTGGGTGGTGTGCCTCTCATAGATCTCAACAAGTTTTACTGTGTCATAATATTCTGGTACCAGAAACACCACAGTTTTACTACCATCCAGCATTCCCCCCAGGTCTCCCAATACAAATGGTACCTCACTCATTTGGGTGGCCAAGTACCCGCGATAGGCAAGTGCCCAAAACGTATTGAGGAGACAGAACCTGGTGAGAGCCAGACAAGTCACCCCATCTTGGATTCCCCTGGTTGTCTAGTTTTCAAAAATGTATAGGTTTGCTAGGTTTCCTTAGGTGCCCGCAGAGCTAGGGTAAACATCCACAGCTAAGCACTTTGCAAAAAAAAAAGGGTGCGTTTTTACTGTAAAAATGTAGTGTGTCCACGTTGCGTTTTGGGCCGTTTCTTGTCACGGGCACATGTGAGGTACCCCTTTTTAATCGAACGAATATGGGGAATGCAGGGTGGGTGGAATTTTGTGGATCCACGCAGATTCCAGAACTTTACATCACAGAAATGAGAGGAAAATGTGTTTTTTTTTTTTTACAAAGTTTTAGGTTTGCAAGAGATTCTGGGTAACAGAACCTGGTGAGAGCCAGACAAGTCACACCATCATGGATTCCCCTGGGTGTCCAGTTTAAAAAAATGTATAGGTTTGCTAGGTTTCTCTAGGTGCCAGCAGAGCTAGGGTTCAAAATTCACAGCTAGGCACTTTGGGAAAAAAGGGTCCATTTTCAGGTAAAAATGTGGTGAGTCCACGTTGCGTTTTGGGCCGTTTCCTGTTGCGGGCACTAGGCCTACCCACACAAGTGAGGTACCATTTTTATCGTAAGACTTTGGGGAATGCGGGGTGGGTAGAATTTTGTGGATCCACGCAGATTCAAGAACTTTCCAATACAGAAATGTAAGGAAAATGCGTTTTTTGGGCCAAAGTTTGAGGTTTGCAAGGGATTCTGGGTAACAGAACCTGGTGAGAGCCAGACAAGTCACCCCATCCTGGATTGCCCTTGGTGTCTAGTTTTAAAAAATATATAGGTTTGCTAGGTTTCCCTAGGTGCCGGCAGAGCTAGGGTTCAAAATCCACAGCTAGGCACTTTGGAAAAAAAGGGGTCAGTTTTCACTGTAAAAATGTGGTGTGTCCACGTTGCATTTTGAGCCGTTTCCTGTTGCGGGCACTAGGCCTACCCACACAAACTAGGCAATCATTTTTATCGGGAGACTTAGGGTAACACATAATTGTAGAGCAACTAATTACCTATTGACTTTCGATGCATTTCTGCCTTCCAAATGAAAGACCATGTGTAAAAAAAGTCACTTTGAAAAATCTCCTATAATGCTCATGCTAGTATGGGTACTCACTATTTCGGAAATGTGCAAATAGCCACTGTTTCTAAACTCTATATTTTGCTACAATTTCAGAAATACATAGGTGTCTTTCATCCTGATTTTTCACTGTATATATTTTTCCAAATTAATTGCTATATACCGGGAACAGAATAAAAAACCATTGCAAGACGCTGCTCAGTTATTGGCTCTGTGTTCGTCAGGTTGTTGGTGAACCTACAAGTCCTATATATCCCCAAAACCAGAAAGGTCCAGCGGATGTAACAGTATATTAATTTCAAATATCTGTCATACTTGGAAGAAGTTACAGGTGAAAATATTGGCACAAATGGCTGGTTTCTTTCAACTCGCTTTCAATTTTTCCTATTTTCAACTGTTAGTTTCTATAAAGAAACCTTGAAGGATCTACACAAATGACCCCTTGCTGAACTCAGAATTGTTTCTACGTTTCTAAAATGTATAGATTTCAAGGATCCATTATTGCCTTCATACCCATTTATACCATTAACTAGAAGAAAGTTTAAAGCACATAAAATAGCAAAAACAGGCCATGTCCCAGTAAAATACCAAAACTGTGTAAAAAATGTTGGTTTTCTGACAAAAGTCTGCTTTTCCCTGAAAGCTGGGAAGATGGTGATTTCAGTATGACAAACCCTTTGTTGATACGATTTTCAGGGAAAAAAACAAATGCTTTAATTTGAAACACTTTTTTCCCCAAAAAATAAAAAAAGATTTAGCTGTATTTTGGCTAATTTCTGGGTCCTCTCCAGGGGCATTCACATACCCTGTGTACCTTTAGAATCCCCATGATGTTGGAAGAAACAGACGCACATGTGGTATGAATAGCTTACGTGGTCAAAAAGTTACAGGGGCATAAGCGTGAACTACCCCAAATATGCAAAAAAAGGCTTAACACGGCGGGGGAGGGGGGGGGGGGGGGGCTAGCAGCAAATCAGTTAAGTCTCTTTTTAAAGTCAAGTTGTCCCCCAAGTCTAAGCACTACTGCTCTGAATATGAAATTGGTGGTTCAACAGTATGAAGCGCTATCAGCTTAACAGCACCAGTGTCGTCCTTATTTGTGTAAAAAAAACAAATAATAATAATTGTACATAAAATTGCTAATAGGCTTAAGTACTAGCAGTGAAAAGTGGGCCCCATTGTATGGAGTCTAAGATATCCTTGTTTCTAGCTGCAGAAGATGATGAAACACTCCAGTGGATATGTGGCAAAATAAAGTGTTTTATCGTCAACCTTTAGCTTACTAGATATCTTGTAAATGGTTTCAGGCTAGCCCTTTATCCAATCGCTTCCTCAATGAACTAGGCCTACATACTATGCAATTTCAATTACAAACTAAATAATCCTAAGACACAATGTGAACACCACCTAGCATTCCAGCCCCACTCCAGCATGGAGCTCAGGATAGATTTTCCTTACTGCGAGAAACTAGAATTTGCAAGATAAGACCAAAACCTACCGTGATTGAGTAAAGGCATCAGTTGTGGGTGTGGAGGTAGTTGTGTTAAAGGCAGAGGTTGAGGGTTTATTGGACTAAGTACTGCAGTAAACAAGTCTTCCACATCCTTTCCTTCAAGTTCTATAATGTAGAAATAAAAACGTAATGTAATCATTTCACGACACAAAAACATGGTGCTAAAGTTAAAAAAGCAATAACACATACCTGGGATTTTGTACAGTTTTCCAAGCATTGCACCTGGGAAAAGAGAGAACATGCATTAATGTATAGGAAAATCACACAGAAGAATCCTGTTACAACATTTTCCCTCCTGATCAAGAGCTGCACAGTCTAAGCATAACATATTAAATAGAAAGCAGTGGTGACTATCGCCAAATGTTTACTGTATGTCATTACTATACTTCCTACAATGTGTAACCATGTAACTTTTAGGTATTTTACCATCTGTGACCATTTTGTCCAGTTCTGGACTAAGGATCCCATCAAGCTGTTCTTCACTCAAGGGCCGGGAGCTCTGACTGACGCTTTGTTGAGGCAAGGCGGATGACTCGTCAGAGATGGGACCTAAGTCCAATCCAGCTATAGAGGCAAAGGCAGAAGGTTAGCAACAAAAATGGACACAAAACTTCTCTGTCCAAAAAGGCACCATCATAAGCTGTTCCTGCATGTTTAAGTATTCTATAAGCGGAGTTGAAATAAATTAATGCTTTTCAAAGTGCTCAGGAATTCTTATTGCAAATGCAGTTCTATGGGTAATGAGCAAGAAGCACCTTTGTACGATGGCTCTGACCTTGTTAGACCATTTAATATATAGGGCACGGACAGAAAATGTTATTTGGCAAAGGATATCCTTCTAACTTGATGGATACACCAAGAGTAAGACGGGATAGACTCAAAATAAAGTTGATTAGGAACAGGATCGATTTCGATCTACCCCCATCATCTGCCCTTCACCAATTCAAACAAAAACAGACTTCAAGGGCTTTGTTTAATGCTAACATGCACTCACGAGCATGCTCTTTGCAAAAACTGTCAGACATGCAGAGGATAAGACTCATTTTAGGAGCCAATAAATATCTTTTATGAACATCAATATCGAAGAATGACTTAAAAGTTGAAGTTTGTGTCTACTTCAAGTGCAGTTCACTGCTCCTTATTACTGGGTGGACTTTGGTCCTTAGGCTACTTTCCAACCCCGGAACATCAGAACAATAATGTATTCCAGAACTGTATGGGTTTGCCTTAACAATCAATACACCTGGATCAACAATTACATTTAAAGACCTATAGGGAAACTCTAAAAGCACAGCTTAGTCAAGTATTAGTATCACTTAATGTGGAGAGCATCTTGAGTGTGCATTTATCTGATGAACACTCTGCCATCTTCTACGACTGAGAGAGGATGCTGGCTGCCCTAATGACATGTAAAAGATAGGCAGCGCAAAGAACAGAAAAGTTGCCTAAATTTGGCAAAGGTATTTCTAGCAAATACTATATTTTCCACCAGATTCCTCACCTTAAGAATATCTATGAGGTGTCAGACTGGATGCAAAAATCTACTACCCCCAGTAACAGTTCTACAGGGCGGCCAGGTGCCGCCACACGACTCCATACGAACTACACCCACTCAGAATGTGATAACAGCAAACTATATGTGGAGACTCATGAGCAGTGACAAATCTGCTGCAAGATAAAGTATTCACCAGAATTAATGTTGCCAAGACAGCAAGCCTGGGGCAGTCTTTGAAATCTCTCCTGCTCCTTGGTAAGGCGAGGAGGAGGAAAGGATAGACAAGTCTCAGATGGATGGTGTGGAAGGCAGAAACAGCTTATGGCAGAAAAAAAAGTCTGTAACTCGCCGATCCTACAAGCCAAAGCTGAAAAACAGTACATTAGCTTGAACTCTCAAGCCTTGCCAACCAAGAGAAAGCGAAAAGTGCAGACTGTCTGAAAGACTAGCCTCAAAGGACCTGTGGACTCTAAACAAGAGACCAACTTGATCTGGAAGCTGATCTAGAATGGTTAGATAACTGGAATGATTTGGTAGCAGGTTTCGGGCAGCCAGCATGAGAAAATGACTTGCTTACCTGTAACCGTAGCTCTCCAGTATATGTATCTTTCATAGATTCACATGCTTGAATCTTTCCCAGTCGTCGGAAGTGGGACTCCAATGGTACTATAATAAAGCAATGTGTAGTACTATCAGACAGAATAGCAATGAACCATAGGTTTTTATAGCCTATCTAGGTCCTTATTTTTTTTTAAAAAAGGACCACACTATAAACATTAGCCAATCAAGCAACTGCATCCTCGAGAACACATCTAGGAGAGGCTAAATACCTCAGATTTTCAAGCACTGGTGTAATAAACAATGGTGGCTACCACAAACAAAGGGTGGTGAGGTGGATGGAGGGATCGTGGGAGTGGGAGTGTAGTGGGGGAGGTTGGATAGTGTGTAAGTGGAAGCGCGGGAGTTAATCATAATTTTATTTAAAAATGGAACTTCACCTTAAGCTCTCGGCCGCCTCCCGCGCCGTGCCTCCGTGTGGTCTTCCAGGTCCCGGGCTACCAGCATACACTGGGACAGACCTTCTGTGTAATCCTCTCGCCACTCTCATGCTATGAGAGCAGCGTGGGATTGGCATGAGCAGGTTGAAAAGACGCTCCACTCAGAACAAAAAGTCTATGCAGTTTCTCCAGCCCGGCTGTACAATACAGCCAGGTTGGAGAACCCCAAGTGCGTATGTGTGTTTGGTCAGCCTGAGACGGCTGGCCAAACACACACTCGCACTTAGAGGTGCAGATAGCACTCCACCTCCCACCTCCTATGCCTCGGCCCCACCTCTCCCTACACAAACTGGGTCAGAGCCAGCAATTGAAAAAGAAAATTAGGATAGAAAATCGTTTAATTTTTACCTGCTGGCTCTGAGCCAGTGGGGTGACGCTCCTGATGCACAAGTTACTTACTTAAGAGACATTAGTTAGTGATAGATTCCTTACCTTAGAATATTCCCAGGTGTCAGATTGGATCCAGAAAGTATTCGTCAGCAGTACCCCTTCACGTCGGTAGGCGTCGTCGTGCGGCTCCGCGTACGTCGCTGGCATCGTAGTCGCCGAGATTACGTCGTCGGAGCTACTTAGATGTGCCCACACGTGCTGATGTCAGTTCTGTGCACGACTTTCCGTGCCAGGAACACAGAGCCATGCCAGAGACCAACTACTGGTGCAATAGAACAAGGGCCCTAAAAGGGATGACCTGACCCCTAGAGAACAGTTCGCAGAACGGTGAGGATGGGCAGGCGGTAAGGAATCTATCACTAACTAATGTCTCTTACAGATATATTGTTACACAAGTAAGTAACTTGTGTATCTGAAAGAGACACATTAGTGATAGATTCCTTAACTGTTAGAGTCGGGGATCTCTGGTTGGCGCAAGGTTGCCCTTGTGTCAAGCAGGAACCCTCTCCTCCACGTCAGGGCGCAGGATAACCCCTCGCGAATGACCCTTGCTCACCCTCTAGGTGCGTGGCGTGAGCAGCCAAGGCGATTCCTCAGGCGTTGTTGGTTAAGCACTTACAATCACACACACAGTAAATACATCAATCCCCCCAGAAACGGACACCAGACTTGGATATATATAAAAATACGCTTCTTTATGTAAAAATAAGGATATATATCTCAGCAGACTTATCACAAGACCAATAACGTTTTCGCTATGCCACCAGGTTGTAAAGCAGGCAAATGTTCTTTGTTCGTAGTCTCAAATAGATTCTTTGCAGTCTCTTGCAAATGTTACTTGTGGTTCCAGTACTCACAGAGATCGGCTCCTGCGAACGGGGAACTAAGGCGTTGCGGGCCCCGAGCCCGATACTGGAACTTCTTTCGTGACGTGGAGAGCCGGCACAGGTCGGTGCAACTCTCAGCTTGGGAAGTGTCTTGGGTCCTCGATCAGCGGGTGTGGGCAGGTAGGCAGGCGCGGCCAGTGACCCTTTAGCACGGCGGTGCAGGGGGGTCTCCACAGCGGGGGCGGCGCGGCCTGAGATGTCCGGGGATAGCGAAGCGGGGTCGCAGGGCACAGTCAGTGCAGCTGGATGACCCGGCGTAGATCACAGTCGTCGGACGGCTTCCGGCGGGAGGGGTGATAGCGCGGTCAGCGCGCTCCAGTAGCAGGCGGTGACAGGGATGCAGGCGGCCTGGCCCGGGGACAGAGAGCGGCTCTGGACGGAGCGGGGCTCTCACGGGTTTGAGGCAGGCAAGCTTCTGAGTGTCACGGCCCTAGGAGGGCGATGAGAGGCGCAGTCTCTTTCCAGCGGGATGCACACACGGCTCGAATTGGAGGACGAGCAAAAGCACAGAGAACCCACTGGTCCTGGGGTTCAGTTCAGGGGGCAAGCTCAGATCAAGCCCTTGGAGAATGTTCAAGCACAAAGTAGCAAAGTCTTTTCAGTAAGTCTCTTCCTCTCCTTTCTCAGCAAGGCAAGCAGCAGGCCAGCTCCTCCAGCGTCTTCTTCTCCTTCTAGTCGGGCAGAGGTTCTTTGTGGTAAACAGGATTCTGATTTCTTAGGAGCCAGGCTCCTACTTTTATACAGTGATTCTTTTGTTCTTTAGCGCCAGGGGGCCTGGGACTGGCCCAGTCCAGTTCTGGAGCACTTTGTTATGGTGACTCTGCTCTTTCCTTTCAGCAGCAGGGCAGAGACATCAGCCGCTCCACAGGGGGCGGCGCCGGCTTTGTGGTGGCAGAGCACAGGTCTATTCAAGAGTCAAGGTGTACTCCTCCCACCCATCCTGGTGTCACCTCTCTACCCACCACCTGGCAGCCAACCTGTCTCTGGGGATTCCCCAACCCTGCTCCTTACTGTTGCTAGGCAGAACACACACACACACAGCAGAGGCGGACTGAAATGGCCAGGTCAGTAAATACTAACTTTCTAAAAGTAGTATTTACAAACCCAGGATATTAAAATAAACTTGACTACAAGAAGTATTTTATTATTCTGAGTTCAGGCATACTAAACTTGACATTCTACCATGCTCTCTGAGTCCACTGGGGTCACAGCGTGTAGTGACTCCAGCAGCCCATTCTGGCCTATGGAGAGCAGGTAGCCTTCAATAGTGAAAAACGAAAATGGCTGTAATTCACTACTAAGACATGCCACACACATCAGGGCATGTCCTACCTTATGCCTACAATGCACCCTGCCCTTGGGCCTACCAGAGGGGTGGCTAATATGTAGGTAAGGGAAGGTTTAGGGACTGGCAAGTGGGGGCACTTGCGTAGTCAGCGCGACGGTCCCAGACCACGCACAGGGTCTGCGGTGGCAGACCCTAGACACATTTTACAAGGCCGCTTTCTGTGGGTGGCGCAACCAGCACTGCAAGCCCACCAGCAGCATTGGCATTCACAAGCCCTGGCACCCCTGGTGCACTTTACTGGGGACTGACAGTAAATCCAATAAGCCAAACATGGACACCAATCAATGTATACATTTTACCATAGGGAGAGCATATGCACCTTAGCACTGGTCAGCAGTGGTAAGGTGCCCAGAGTCATAAAACAGCCAACAACAGGTCAGAAAAAATACAGGAGGAAGGCAAAAAGTTTAGGGATGACCCTGCAAAAAGGGCCAAGTCCAACATTACCTTAGAATACATACCCAAGCAATACCCACCCCGGTGGTGGGTCTGCAAAGTGAGATTACACCAGAAAGTCACGGAGAACCGAACGGCCAAAGAAGCCGTCTCTCCGGACTTGACTGTCAAGGCAATAGTGCTTAGTTAACATGTGCAGCGAGGCCCACGTGGCCGCCTGACAGATGTCTTGCAGTGGAACACCACGTCCCAATGCTGTAGTAGCCGCTGTCGCCCTGGTCGGAATGGCGCGCAACCCTACCGGAGGCTCCTTTCTAGCCAAAGAGAAACAGGCTGGAATACACAAGACAACCCAGCGGGAGATAGTCCTCTTGTGCACAGCCAGGCCTTTCTTGGCGCCCAAGTAGCCAACAAAGAGCTTGTCATGAGGTAGAATGAAAGCGCACGTTTAGGGTCCAGACGGTGGAGCCTCTCTTCCTTTCTGGAAGGGTGCGGCGGCGGAAGGAAAGTGGGCAGAGGGACAGTTTGCCCCAGAGGAAAGGCAGGGACTACTTTTGGTAGAAAGGAGGGGCGTGGCCGAAGCACAACCTTGTCCGGATGAACCGCCAGGAAAGGAGGTTACATGAAAGAGTCTGGAGCTCCTTCCCATGCCTAGCAGAGGGGATAGCCACCAGGAAGACAGTGTGCAAAGTTAATAACCGTAAAGGACAGTTATGAAGAGGCTCAACGGGAGCACACATTAAGTATGTGAGAACCAGGTTCACCACTGAGGCATCACAAAAGGAATAGGAGGGAAAAGGTGAGTAATGCCTTTGAGAAAGCTATTGACCACAAGGGACTTGAAAAGAGAGGGCTGATCAGGCAGCCGGAGAAAGGCTGAAAGAGAAGAAAGTTAGCCCTGAATAGTGCTCAGAGCAGAGCCCTGCTGGGCCAAAGAGAGAGGGAACATTAGGACCTCAAAAAGAGGTGCAGAAAGGGGATTTACAGCTTTCGCTGTGCACCATGCCACAAATTTGTTCCACCAGCAGGCGTATACAGTCTTAGTTGAGGGACGCCCACCTCCGAGTGAATCTGGGTGGGTGCCGCCGTAGCGATCAGAGAGAAGCGAGGACGTCCGCGTACGTCTCTGCGTAGCAATGAATGGCATTGCTAAGCAGAGACGTACGCAGATGTCATCGCTTCTCGCTTCACAAGTGATCGCTATGGCGGCACCCACACAGATTCTTCCACAGGCTGGTGTAGAAGATCGCTAAATAAGCATACAAGAATTTACTACTTCAAAAATGGTTTCAGAGTTTGTCGGCTGACATTCTCCCACCCAAAAGGACCCACTGAAGAAAGTAAACACGCTTCTTTCGTTCATTCAGGCTGTCCTACCCCCTCCTTGCGTCCTGATGAAGACCCGACACAGATGCATATGAGTCTGCACTAAGATACAGGGTCGAAACGTCGACGTTCTTTACGTGTATCCGTCCACACAAAGTCCCAACAAAAACAAGGGAATACTTCATCCGGTTGTGACAATTGTATTCAAAAGTGGACATCCATGACCTAATGTTTTGTCTATATGTATGAATATATGTCAATTGATTTATCTTTGTACAGCACCATGTCACCACTAAATGTCTACACAGTCTTTGTGTCTATTTGTTTTGGACACCTACTTATAATTTGTTGATTGATTCATCACAAGGTTTATACTAAAGATTGACCTCGTAGAACCATATACGGTAGTGTGCGTCTCCTTATATCCTTCAAAGGGATATGTCCATTGATATGTATTAATTACAGGTTTTCAAATTATTTGTAATTCCCGACAGAACCATTGTTATTGTTTAGCTTTCACACTCCGGTTCTGAGGGTTACTGGGTTACCCCATTACTACTAATGGACCTCCGAGTGAAGACGCCATTCGTGATCCAACATGCACAGACGGCTGAGTGAGTCCGCCCTGGCGTTCAAAGAACCTGCAAAGTGTTGAACCACCAGGAGAAAGCCCTGGCGTTCCAGCCATGTCCAGAGGCCCAGAGCCTCCTGACCGAGGACCCACGACCCCACCCCGCCTTGCTTGTTGCAGTACCACATGGCGGTGGTGTTGTCTGTGAACACCTGCACTACTCTTCCCTTGACAGAGGGAAGGAGTGCTTTCAGTGCAAGTAGGATCGCCCGGAGCTCCAAAAGATTGATATGGAGCTTGGACTCCGCCTCAGACCAGAGACCTCTGATCTCTGCCTCTCCCATGTGGCCGCCCCATCCCAGGAGGGACGCATCCGTCACCTCAGTGTGCTCCGGTTGAGGATGGGAGAGGGATCTGCCGCTGACCCAACGCTGGTCAGTGAAACACCACTGCAAGTCTTGTGCAGTGCCCTCCAAGATCTGGACATAGTCTGACAGGCGTCCCTGATGCTGCATCCACTGGAACTTCAGAGCCCGCATATGCCATCTGGCATGATTGATCAGCAGGATGCAGGAGGCCATGAGGCCCTGCAGCCTCAGTGTCTTCCTGACCGAAACCCAGGACAAGGGCTGAAAGATCGGAATCCTAGCCCGAATGTCCCAGACTCACTGTTCGGGAGGATAAACCCGAAATTGCGCCGTGTCCTGAACCGCTCCGATGAAGAGGAGCTTCTGAGAGGGAACCAGATGCGACTGCGGCATGTTGACTGAGAACTCCAGCAAATGCAGGAGGTCGGCTGTAGTCTGGAGGTGGGAGACGACTGCCTCGGGCGAGCCCGCCTTTAACAACCAGTCATCGAGATAGGGGAAGACAAACCCCTGATCTGCGCAGACGAGCTGCGCCACTGCCATCACTTTAGTGAACGCCCGAGAGGCGCTGGTAAGGCCCATAGGGGATCCCGGTGAACTGAAAATGCTGGTGGCCAACCGTGAACCGCAGGTAACGCCGGTGGGCCAGCAGGACACGGAAGTAGGAGTCCTGCAAGTGGAACGCTACCCTCAGCCTTTCGGGTCTGGAAACGATGGACGTTCCGAAGGTCCAAAACACGCTCTATGGCCTCCTAGGCCAAGGGTGCCGCAACTTCCTGTTTGCAAATCATCAAGTGATCCCCTGTTAGCGGTGGTACTGATGTGGCATAGCAGGATGAGTAGTCTCGAAGGGGAAGAGTAGCCCCTTCGGACTGTTTGCAGAACCCACCAGTCCAAAGTGATGGGGCACCAGTGGGGGAGGTGATGGCGAACCCTGCCACCCACTGGTGTGTGGTGGGCCTGAAACAGTGGACTGAAACAGCAGACTAGGAAGGTCTTGAGGCAGCGGTGGTAGGGGTGGCGGTGGACTGATCTGCCCGCTAGCCCTGGGACCCACCCTGCTGTTATACAAATTGCTCTGCCTATGGAGGATGCGGGGAATTCCGCTGCATCTTTGCCCTCGGCAACTGCTTAGGAGAGCACCTTCCACTCCGCTAGACACTGTGGCAGCACCTGCGCCACCGTGTCCCACACAGAGTTGGAATAGAGGGCCAAAAGGCCCTTGGAGAAGCAGAGCCCTGGACCACTAGACACTCTGGCAGTAGGTGCTGTGCGATGAAACTGGGGATGCCTTGTATGCACAGGCGCCCCTGTGTTACGTTTATAGTGCGCCTTTTGAAGGGTAGCAGCGGTTCTGTAGAGGAGGCCGCTGCTGAAGCACTGCAGTGAGGAGATTGCCCTGATAGGCACTGAAGGGAATTTGAGGTTAGGAGCCTCCCCTACGCTATATCACATAATGTACTCACCACCCATATCACATAATGTACCCACCACCTCCGTAGCTACGGAGGAGTGGGACAGTGTATCAGGATGTGAAGAGAATTCCAGCTTGCTGGGATTCTCCACATTGTCAATCTCATGTAGACCATCCTCACAGCGAGCTGCGAGAACGTCCTCAGACCCCTCCTAGTACCCCCCCCTTTGATCAGGAATAGGGATTGGAAGCAGGACAAGGCAGGCTCGATATAAACCGGCCCTGGAGGCATGAAACCGCTGCTCCGAGACCAGAACCGATGCCAGATCCGAAGGCGTCGCCAAGGCTGTGATGCAACAGTGTCGCCGAGACCGGTGCCGATGCCGGATCCGCAGGCTGCGCCGAGGCCAGAGCTGATGACGGATCCGAAGGCGGCGCCGAGGCCAACTGCCGCGCCGAGGCCGGAGCCACGCCACAGGGTATCTTGCCAGCGTAACCGGGGCCAAAGGCGGCGGCACAGGGCGGAACCACCTGCGGGGGCCCAAAGGCACTCCGGAGGGACCCGATGGGACAAAGAAATGGCCCATGGCTGACAGAAGTACCTATACCTCTTCTGGAGGCACGTACGGTCCCCAAAAATGCAGGTAAGCCGCAGGCAACAACGGAGGCCCCGAAGGAGACGTGGGGGAGTGACCACCCACGCCCTCCACCGAGTCCCGTGACCGGTGAGGGGTAGACTAAGAGCGACGCCGCTCCTTCGACCTTGTATGGCGCTTGGATTTACCTGTCCCTGATTCCGATGAACGATGGTGTCGGCTGCGCCAGCGATCCCTCGACCTCCCTACGGGAGCAGGACCTTGAGCGGCACGATACAGAGTGCCGGGCCCCAAACAACTTCCGGGAACGCTCCTGCAATCCTTCTGTGCCATGGCCCGACAATCGGGGCACGTCTCGGGGAGATGGCGTGCCCCAAGCAGAAGAGACGCACGTTGAGCGGGTCCGTCACCGACATGGTCTGACAGCAGTCCCAACAGGACTTAAACCCGGGCATCCCTACTGCACCAAAAATCGAAATCTCAACAAAAACAAGAGACACGTCTCATAAACAAGTCAACTTTATTGACTAGGAGTACCGCTCTCTCTCGGATCTGCGCTTGCTGGCGAGGAAAAAGAAATAACAGACGTCAGCGTGCGTGGGCACGTCTAAGTAGCTCCGACGTCATCTCGGCGACTATGAAGCCAGCGACGTACGCGGAGCCGCACGACGACGCCTACCAACGCGCAGCGGTACTGCTAACGAAAACTTTTCAGATCCAGTCTGATGCCTGGGGATATTCTAAGGTAAGGAATCTATCACTAATGTGTCTCTTTCAGATAATAAAGTACAGAGGGGAGCCTATCAAGGGAGGAGGATGGATCGCATGTGAACCTATGAAAGACAGCAATTCTGGAGAAATACAGTTACAGGCAACTCATTTTCTTCTCCGGTATTGGATCGTTTTTAGATTCAAATGCTTGAATAAGAATAATGAGTAGTAAACCAAGAGAAGAACAATGATAGTATATAAACATATTTAGCGGATGGTGGTAAAAAAGGTAAAAAATGTTTTTAAAAAAAGGCTCACCTTATTGGAACAGCCGAGTTAACACTGCTTGTCCCACAGCTGCATCAGTCTCATCCAGGCAGTAATCTTCATAAATGTATGCCTGCTCGAAGACGTTGCTGCTCCGCAAATATGCTGGATGGGTACACCAGAAAAAAGGGCTGTAAATGTGGAAACAGCTCTGGTGGAATGGGCTTTGACTTTGCCCTGCAATGGTTTTCCTGCTTGTGAGTGACAAAATTGTATGGTAGATACAATCCATCTGGTGACTGTCTGTTTTGATACTGGGCGACTTTTTCTGTTACCCCTTTAAGCCAGAAACAATTGGTCAACTCTGCGGATTTGATGGGTCCAGTTTAAGTAAACTTTTAGACATTGTTTGAGGTCAAGAGCATGTAGAGATTTTCCTGCAATCAACTGAGGATTCTGGAAGAATATTTCTATACCCGCTGGCTCGTTCTGCTGAAAGTCTGATGGCAACTTGGGAATATACTAAGAATTGGTTCGAAGTATTACACTGACTGACTTGAATTGTAGGAAAAGTTCCTTAATGGTATAGGCTGTGAATGTCACTTACTCGTTTGGCAGAAGTGAGGGCAACTAGAGGTGCAGTTTTCCAAGTAAGGTACTTTAATTCTGCCTTGTGAATGGACTCAAATTGTGTTTTCGTGAGCTGTCCCAGCACCACATTCAGGTAACACGATGGTGGAGTTTTCTTATAAGCAAAGTCCTCAATAGGCCTTTGAGAAACTGTTTTACAATTCGACTAGACCATAGAGAAGGCGCATTACTGGATCATCTAAACCTGAGAATTCGATTTTTGGTGCAGTAGGGATGCCCGGGTTTAAATTGCTACCAGCTGCAATCTGATGGAAGAATGAGTCAAGCTGGACAAGAAGAGGTGTGGCGCAGCGGCCAGAGCGGCTGACTCCAGAGAGCAGAACTGTTCAAACCCCGGCGCCAGCTCAGCACCATGTGACTCTGGGCAAAAGCTCACTTAATCTCCCCAACGGCCCCCAGCGACTAGAAACCTAAAGAGGTGATATGTTTGCGCTTTACAAATATTGACTATAGATTATCTATGATTATGGATCGTGCCGGGTGGAGCAGATATGGAGGATTTGCTCCAGTGGTGATGTAAGAGGCCGGACATAATACTACGCGCACCAAAGGCCGAAGCATTTTCGCTTGAGTTTATAAGCTGTGCCCATTGTGTCCGCTCTTGCTTTGGCAAGGATTTTCCTGCAGTCTGACGGAATGTCTATCATGGAGAACTCATTTAACTCGGGAGCCAGACCGATAAGTGTAGTGATGTCAGGTCGGGATATCGGACCTCTCCCTGGTTCATAGTCAAAAACATTGGTTTTGGTTTGAGATGGACATGAGGTTGTCCAATGAGAAGCAGGAGCACCGTAAACCAGAACTATCTGGGCTAATTGGGAGTTATGAGAAGTTGGCAAGGCTCTCTCTTCAGATTGTTGAGCACACTTGGGACCAATGGATCGATGGAAAGCATACGCATAGATTCCGGACTATCTCATCGAAAACACAATCTACCAAGATCCCCGTTGGGAATGCCAACTTCCGAAGAATGGGCCTTTTTTGTACTCTTTCATAGCAAATAGATCCAAGTTCGGCTTGCCCCACCGGTGGAAGAGATTGTCCAGAATGTGTTGGTCTAGCTCCCAGCACTGTCCTTCTTAGTGAGTCTCAAGAATGTTGGACACTCCTGGCACATATTCTGCTTTGAGTGATATCTGATGTTGAAGAGCCCAGTCCCAGGTTGGCTGAGCCCGGCAAGATAGCGCTGGTGAGCATCTTTCCCCCTGCTTAAGATAAAACATACTAGTGATATTGTCTGTGCATATTAGCACCAATTGTTTTTCTATCTTAGGGAGAAACAACTTCAGTGTTAAGACGATAGCCTTGAGCTCTAGTTGGTTGATGTGGAGCTTTGTTTCGGCTGGTTCTCATTAGCCGCATTAAGTCCGGGAGAAAGGCACCTCAACCTTCTAGGGAGGAAACTGCTGTCATGATATAGTCCGGAATTTGTGTTGGGTATGGGAGACCTCTGGACAGATTTTAAGTTTGTGTCCACCAAAACATGGCTACTTTCATTGTTATGGGTATTTGAATGAGGTCGAAGGACCCCTTCACCTGGAGCCATTGCTTGTCCAGTTTCTCTTTAAATGGACGCAGTTGTAGTCTGCAATCTGGAACAAGAGGGATGCAGGAGGAAATCCTTCTCTTTAACAATTTGTAGATCCAGGCAGAAACAGTCTTTTTTTGTGGAAAGTCTGCTTTGTTTCGCACTAGGTGTAGGAATGCTCCCAAGAATGTCAACTTTGTTGTGGGATGCAAGTCAGATTTCTTATAGTGGATGGGAAGGCAGAGTGTGATGAACAATGAGAGGCAGAATGGGTGTGGCTGATTCTGCATGTTGATGTGTGGAAGCTTTTATGAGTCAATCGTCCAAGTACGGAAGTACGAGTTACTTACCTTCGGTAACGATGTATCTGGTAGAGACGTTGTCTAGCTGCAGATTCCTTAACTTAGAATATCCCCAGGCGTCAGACTGGATCCGGAAAATTCTTTGCAGCAGCACCTCTGCGCGCTGGGGGCTGGCACCACAGAACCCCGCCCTGACGTCGTCCACGTAGGTGACATCAGCGAGGTAATACAAGTCCCTCCCGGTGCACTGACGTCAGTTTACTTTGGAGAAACATTTCCGTGGCACAACACAGAGCCACCAACAAAAACTGTGAAAGTATAGGAACAGTGTGCAAAGGATGAAAAAAAACGCAAAAGAATAAGGTGGATGGTGCAAAACACCATCATTAAAAACAGCATCAGACACTGTCTACATATATATGCATAGCGAAGCGTAGACCCTTCCCAAAGTGTGAGCAACAAGGGAAGAATATCTCAACAGACAAAAAATTAGACTGCTATTACCATGTGGAAATGTGACTGCTATCACCATGTAGAATTGTGCCGTCCAACAAGGACCGGGCACAGAAAGAACAGCAATGTACTCCCAGAAGTTATCTTCCTTACAGAAAGAACAGCAATGTACTCCAAAAAGGTATCTTCCCTCACAACAATGGAAGTGTGAAACAGAGCTGAAGAAATCATCAAAGACGACGACTATATAGGAGACAAGAGTCTCTAGAGAATGGAGAAGACGGGCAGGAGGGAAGACAGCAGGAGACTAAGAAGAATAAAAATAATCTCCTGATGACAGTGAAAGAAAAGGCACCATCTACAGGAAGAAGCCCCTTTGAGGGAGTCAGCCACATATGGTAATTCTGAAAGGGGCGCAACTATGTGAGCACCTTTGAAAGAAAACCAATGGCAACTGAAAGTAGGTAAGAGTAGAAGCCAGCAATGTTCTCGCAGAGGGGACCCTATCACTGAAGATGCAGGAAGAAGAATACTCATGGTAATATGCATATGCACACATATACATACATACACACACATATATATATAAAAAAAAATACCCTTTCAGGCATAGAGTGACAAATAAATTATACAAAAAAGAAGCAGAGAACTTTGGGTAGTTCTCAAGTTTAGGTGGAAAGCAGCTCCTGTATAGAGCACTCTCAACACCAGCGACACTAGGTCTGCTCACCTTAAATGTCTGCTTTTCTATCAAAGTCTTTAAGCATAGGATTAGCACAGTGCTATCCACGCCGAGATAGAAATGGACAAAGTCTTTTACCATTTCTACAGCAAAGTCTTTAAGCATAGGACTAGCACAGTGCTGTCTTTGAAGAGCTGTAAAATGACAAAAGCCATTTACCACTCCAGGCACAGTATTACAGCTTTGAATTGGTAAAATACCAACCAAGCCAACCTGAAATGAGTAAAAGCAACCCCTGACACAGTGTTTCGCTCTAATTAGAGCTCTTCAGAGAGGTATAGCTTTGTCCAGACACAAGGGAGCACCCAGTATAAGTAAAAAAAATACCCTTTTAGGCATAGAGTGACGAATAAATTATGCAAAAAGAGAGTGCTCTATACAGGAGCTGCTTTCCACCTAAACTTGAGGACTGCGCAGAGTTCTCTTTTTTCACACACACACACACACACACATATATATATATATATATATATATATATATATATATATATATATATATATATATTCACCATCCGTCTGCAGTACGTGATAATAATACACTCTCAGGCTCCAGAGAGAATAATAATCAGGAAGTTTATTTCCACGCTACGCGTTTCGGCTATACACGGATCATGTGAACAAGGCTGTTTAGCCGAAACGCGTAGCGTGGAAATAAACTTTCTGATTATTATTCTCTCTGGAACCTGAGAGTGTATTATTATCACGTACTGCAGACGGATGGTGAATTATTTTACCGGGTTCTCTTCCGGTATATACACCACCCTCCATGGGTCCGTAGTCTCGTCAGGAGCAATTTGGATAGATATATATATATATATATATAGATATATATATATAGAAGGTTAAATGAGCAACGACCATGCAACATGGGTGGAAGAGGAGCACACAATGCAAAAATGGCAGGTGGTATCCGCATATTAAGAGTGAAAAACACCATGAAAACCTCCCAAGGAGAATGACGTAACAGGCAAGACGACCCATGACTTATAGAGGAGTGCGTTAAGTCACAAACACTGAACACCGTACAACAGCAAGATAATTATGAGCACCAGGGGACGCACAGAGCCCAAAGGATCTCTAGACCCACCTAACAAAGCAGAGCTATACAATAGCGTACAAGTACCCCACTTGGAGTATGAACACCCCAAACAACGGGCAACACCTCTTAGGGCAAATCACAGTCAGAGGCCAGACACAACCACCTGTGGAACACTGCCACAGTAGGCTTATTGCCATCTCAAATGCATAAGGCATCGAAAGGATGCTAAATGAAAGGGTAACCACCTCAGAACAGGCCAAAAAGAAGACCTGGGAAATATAAGTTTAAGGCGGAGGTCGAAAGCCCGCAAGGAGGCACTGAACAGCCGATTCGGCGTGGGCATCAAACAATAAAACCCCATCAAAGGGTAGATCAACAAGTCACTCCCGGATATTCTCCGGGAAGACGCTATCACGCAACCAAGCATGGCGCCTTAGGGCAACCAAACCAGCCATAGCTCGGCACAAGGAATCGGCAGTATCCAAGGCCTAGCGGATAGTGAATTCAGCAAGGTCACGGCCATCATGAATAAGATGAAGGAGGTCAACAGGAGCGCCTTCAGAGGTGTCCGAAAAAAGAGACTCTAGAGAGTCGCACAATGCAGAGGTAGCCCGAGCCAAGACACACACTGTATTTAGAGAACGAAGGGCAGCACTAGTGGAGGCGAAGATGTTACGACCCCACGACTCAAGCCATCTGGACTCCCTGGAGGGAGGAAGCATTAAGTGAGGCAAGGAAGGGAAGGCAGTTTGCAAAACAAACCCCTACATGTCTAGGTGAACAAATAAGCAAACTGGATCATGTGCAGCAGGTCGGTGGCGGTGCAAGATAGAAAGAGCCACCGGATCACCGGAATCCGACCGAGCCCACGTGCCCAAAACAGCGTCATAAAGAGATCCTTCAAATGGCAGAAGTGGCTCCAACTTCCCCGACCCATGGTGAAGGACACCACGCAGAGGGTCTACAGGCAAGAGGACCTAAGGGTGGTGCATGTTTAGAACACGAGTGGCCAAGGAGACTACTCTAAGAAATGCCGCACCGTCCTCGGTAGCCCTCCGAAGAGGGGACAGCAACTCATCCGTAGGCGACGGTTGTAAGCTAAGCATACCAATACACTGAGGGTGCGACCAATGCCCAAAAGAAGGAACCCCATTGACGAATGGGGGTCCTGATGGGACTCCTGAGGAGGCGGGGATCCTGGCGGGTCCACAAATTCTAAGGGGGGCACAGGCAAGGATAGATCCGGTGTAGCCGAATGCGAAGGAGACGCCAAACTCTCCGCAGAAGCGTCTGGAGAAGAGTCTAGAACCCGGCGCTGACGCAGCGCCAAAATGACTCTGGCCGGCACGGACCCTGGCTTTTCCAGCGCTGCATCTGGCGCCGAGCCGGCTCCATCCGGCGCTGACTCCTGGTCCACCATGAGAAGCCCCACTTCCAAAGAAGGGGATGGCGCCGGAGCCAGGGAGGCCAGCCTCCACCACAACAGGCTCCGACTCTGAAGTAGGAAGCCGAGTCGGAGCAGCGAGTTTCCAGCGCCGGAACGGCGCTGACCTCGGTTCCAGGCAGGCGGCTGCCTATCCAGAAGGCCGAGGTGTGCTCGAAGCAAGGTAAACAGCCACCTGCGCCGCCAGAGGGAGCCCCAAGGGTCTATGGGTCATAGAGGGGGACCCAGCCGGGCCGCACCCTGACAACACTCCTTCATTCCTGGGGGGCAAGAGCTTAAGTGGCGCCGGGGGCAAATCCACCGGCGAGTTGGTCAAGGACCCCGCAAGTAGCGGAGGGCCCAAGGACGCCCCAGGGACAGGAGTGGACCCAAGGGAGGCCTGCAGAGCTGCGGTATAGGCCTCCATTTGGGTCCGAGTCGCCCCCCCCTGCCCGGATAGGGCGTGAGCAACTCCCGGGTGCGCACGTCGAGGGCTCCGGGAACTTGCGCACCCAACAGGCGTGAGGTCATGGACCTCGGCGACATGCGCCGCGACTTACCCAGAAGAGGTGAACGACATCTCCAGGCCCCAGAGGGCGAGCGACGCAGCGATTGTAAGCCAGAGGGGCCTGCCGGCGGCGAGGAGGCCAGACGACGAGACGACTCCGACCGGGACAGTCGACCCGAAAGGAGCTTCATCCGGCGCTCCCGCCGGGACTTCGGCTTGAGGTGTTGGCAGGCGTTGCAATCTGTTGAGTCATGATGTTCGCCTAAACACCACATACAGATAAGTTGTGGGTCCGTTGCGGACATTTGCCGTGAATAGGAGGTACAGGTTTAAAGGCCGAAGGCATCGCACACTGTTCCGGACGCGAAGCGTCAAAAGGGGCCTGAAAACAGGCCAGAGGAACCGCTTACTCCCGATCCGTGTTGCACGTGGAAAAGAAGGAAACTGACGTCAGCGCGCCGGGTGGGACTTACATGAACTCGCTGACATCACGTGCGTGGACGACGTCAGGGCGCGGTCATGTGGCGCCATCCCTCGGCGCGCAGAGGTGCTGCTGCAAAGAATTTTCCGGATCCAGTCTGACGCCTGGGGATATTCTAAGTTAAGGAATCTGCGGCTAGAGGTCTATCAGATAGACTTGTATTCCTATTTGCGAGAGATGGGCTATTACTGGGGCTAGCATCTTGCTAAAAATACTGGGGGCTGATTTTATCCCGAATGGGTGCTGGCTCCCTGGAAGCAGAGGAATTTGCGGTGTTTTGGGTGTATCGGAATGTGGAAGTATGCGTCTTGAAGGTCCAGTTACGTCATACGATCTCCCTTGTTGAGGAAATGTCATATATCCTGAAGCATCACCATGCGGAAGGATTGCTTCTTTAGACATTTGTTCAACCTTCATAGGTCGAGAATCTGACACCATTCTCCTGAGGGTTTTTTGATTAGAAAGTAATGGAAGTAGAATCCCAATGCCTTCTGAAGATTTGGAAAAACTTCTATTGCTCCCTTTTTCAGCCTGAGGGAGATCTGGTTTAGGAGTTGTTCTAAGTGAGAGGGAGGTGGTCCTGAAGGTGGGGTGTTTGAAGATTTTGGGAGAAACTCCAAGGTGTGTCTTAGGGAGATTATTCTGAGCACTCACTTGTTGGATGTCATTCTGGTACATCGGTGAAGATGGTTTAAAATTCGACCTCCAATATGGATTAGTTAAGAGGGGGGGGTAGACAGCACTAAATTGAGGCCACTGTTTTCTGTTCAAATCTCTGCCACAGGCAAGAAATTTGCCTCTGGCCGAGTGCTTATCTGCCGCCGCTGGTGGTTGTCTGTATTGTTGCTGTTGTGCATACTGGGGACAGTACTGTCTAGCCCGACTGATATTGTTGCCTGTAGGGTTGGGAACCACCTCTAAAGGAATAAGCTCCCCTGCCTCCTCAAAAGGGCTGCTTCTTATACTGGAGAGTCCCAAGGGACTTTGCTATATCCGTATCAGCCCGATGGATTATAGGGCATCAGGCACATGTTTGCTAAACAATGATTTGGCGTCAAATAACATGTCCAGTATCTTACTTTGGTTCTCCGGACACAAGGAAGTTTATTTAACCATCCTTGTCGGCGGAGAACAGCCGCTACTGCAAGTTGTCCGAACCCAGTAGAAGAGACATCAATGGCACAATTATCTCTGCCGATATTAGAGCTTCCAGCTTGGCGTCCTCTTGCAGTAAGCCAATGTAAGTGGAAATATTCAACCACATTTGGCGTTCATAACAGCTCAATATAGTCAGGAAGTTTGACACTATTTGTCATGGCTGCCATAGAGGAGAATTTCTTGCCGATATTATCAAGCCGATGACCATCCCTGTCTGAAGGAGAGGAAATTGGTGTGGATTGGTTATTAGAGCAACGTTGCGCTGCTTGAGATACAACCAAGTCTGATTTTGGCTGTCAAATCAGACAAGTCATCTGGAGCGGTGTATTTCCTGTCTAATCTTGGAAAATTGGTGAAACCGTAGCCAGGTTCTTCATGGCCTTTAATCCTTCTTGCCAAATTAAATCAATAAATGGGATAGCCCTCACCGATTTCTTGGTAGGTTCTTTAAAATCATAGAGGAAACAGTCTGATTATTTGATAAGCACTGGAAGATCAAACTGCTTGACTGCCATCTCTAATAAATTATGCAATCCACCAATGTCCTTTGGCAGAGTCTACTTGTGCCACCGCTGGTTGGGATGTAATGGGGATATGATAGTCATCCCACTCATTAGGCACTGAAGTAGTGTCTCATTTCTCCCTCTTCCATGTCTTCATTCATAGACAGAGCATCGTTGCCGGGTGGGGAAGGGGGGGGGTATAATAGTCTTAGAGCATACTTTGGAAAATGGTAACCAGAGATAGAAAGCTACTGTTGGTCTTGAGCTGGATTGTCTTGTTGGTATGGTTCTGAGTGCTCTCTCACAGAGTAATAGACCTCCTGATACTGGTTGTCATCATCCTCAAAGTCCTGGCATCCATCTGACATGTAGATGGGATGGACTACCAGCTAATCCAAAGAAACCTCCATCCTCAGAGTCTTCATCCTCATCTAAGAGGTGCACAAGTGGAGATAGGTCAACACCTTACTCGGAGAGGTGTGAGCTGGTAGCATTGTGGCTGTAGATGATTTATCCCTTACAGGGTTCAAAGACAATGGAGAAAATGTAATTTTTGCACGGTATCATTGCTGGTGTCATCGTCGACTGGAGCATCAACAGTATCGTCGTTGTGTGCGGCGTCAACGGCAACTGTGATTGCGCCGGTAAAGAACTGTGCTGTCAACATGATCTTCGACATCAATAGCAAATTGAGGAGGGACGTCTTCAACTGAGTCTTCGTCGGCTGGCATTTTATGTTATGGTATGTTAAAAAGTTTTTAAAGCGCTCGAATACCCATGGGTGTCTTGGCGCTAGTTGGGAATAGCAGTATAGGTGAGAGCAGTGGGAGACTAGAGGTTAAAAAGCCATGTTTTTGTTAGTTTCCTAAACCTCAATAGTGTGGGAGCTGCCTTAATGTTTATAGGCAGACTGTTCAATAGAGCCGGGGCTTCAGAGGAAAAAACTCCCTCCCCATTTGAGTCTCTTAAAACTGGGACGAGAAACCACCAGGGAATTTTTAGATCGTAGGTCTCTGTTGGGTATGTACCCAGAGAGGGATTGTTTGAGGTAACTAGGACCTAGATCATGCAAGGATTTATATGTGAGGCATAATGCCTTGAATTTAATGCCGTTATCCACCGAAAGCCAGTAGTTCCTTACTGAAGGCTTAAACTGGGTGGAACTTGGGAAGATCAAACATAAGCCTGGCCGCCGCATGCTGCACGCTTTGGCGTTTCTTCATGTGTTGCTTCTGGAGCTTAACAAAGAGTCTGTTACAGTAGTCCAACTTCGTGAGTATTAGTAAGGAAATAATTGTTTTTCTAGAGGTGAGAGGAATAAAAGACAGAACCTTCTTGATGATTCTCAAAGTGTTGAAGCTGGAAGAGACAACTCAGCTGATATGCTTATTAAAGTTCAGTTTGTCATCTATAGTTATGACTCATTTTTTTGCTTTTTGGACTGGGGTTGGGAGGGTTCCCAAATCTGCTGGTCAGCATGCTGGGCTCCAAAACTGAGGTTTATTACCAAAGAGTATCACCTCAGTTTTCTCAGAGTTTAGTTTGAGGCAATGCCTTCCCATCCAGTCACTAACAGCTCTCATACAGTTGTGAAACAGAGATGGTGACTTCTGTATTGTTAGAGGCCGAAACCACAATTTGAGTATCGTCTGCATAAGATGAGGGGGAAAATCCCAAAAATCTAATCGGGGAGGCCAACTCTGAAACATAAAAATTGAAGAGCAGAGGGCTTAGAGACAATCCCTGAGGACCCCGCATGGAAGATAGAAGGAGTTGGATGAAGATTTCTCCAACATAACTGAGTGACTTCTGTCTTTTAAAAATGATTGAAGTAGGGCCAGGGCTTTATCAGCAATGCCCAATTTTTTTGAGGCGGCCGACAAAAGTGGTATGAACAACCGTATCGAAGGACGCCGACAGGTGAAGGAGAAGAAGTGCTGCAGAGCCTCCTTTGTCCAAGATAGTTCGTAATTCATCTGTGGTTTTTATTAATGCCTTCTCAGTACTATGTTCGGCCCTAAAGCCGAACTGAGAAGGATCCAACAGATGATTTTCCTGAATAAACTGTGTCAGTTGTATGTTGATCAGTTTTTCCACTATTTTGGCTGGGAATGGTAACCTAGAGATAGGACGATAGTTGGCTGGATTGTCAGGGTCTAGGCTGGATTTCTTTAGGAGTGACAAAATAGAGGCCTTTTTCCACAGATCAGGAAAGGTACAGTGCTGAACGTCCTGTGGAAGATGTTAGCTAGAAATGTAGCGATCGGAGCTGAAATCTGTTTTAATATGGAGGAGGGTCACGGATAAGGTGATCCTGACTTTGTAGAATTAAGTAAATAAAGAACATCTGCAGAAGTAGTAGATGAAAATTGGTTGACGTTGGATAGAGGACTTACACTAGTTGCAGCTTGGACTGTCATGGTTGAGGTCACTGGAGGCAGAGAACTGGTTGTACATTTGTTCAACGTTATTACGAAAATGAGAAGCTATTTCCTCACAAAAAGATTGACTAATGTTATTACCTTTAGTCTCTGGGACTTTTTAACGTTTGTTTATGACTTGAAAGAGTTCTCTGGCAGAGTTCTTGGATACTTCTATTTGCTGCGTAAAAAAGGACGACTTCTCCCTGACAATGGCTGCTTTGTAGTTGGCCAGGGAATGGTTATATATTAGTTTGTCAGAGGAGTTGTAATTTGATCTCCAAATTCTTTCCAGTTTTCTGCATTTCTTTTTTTGAACACGAAGAGCTTCTGTAAACCAAGGTGCGGATTGTTTAAGTTTGTGTTTATTGCCGCATTTTTTTGGAACAGCTTTTGAGATTGCCGAATTGAGCCAATTAGTATAGGCAGCTGTGGCCTGATTCGGGTCGAGCAACTGGGCAAATGTTGCTTGGGACAGGTGTCGTTCCAAAATGTCGAAATTAGTTTTAGACCAGAGATAGAATGGCAAATGGTTGGAATCTACAATCCTGCTTTTAGTAGGGAGGGGGACAGACAGTTCAAAAAGAACTGCTTTATTGTCAGACCATATAAGTGGAAGAAATTATTTGACAGAAATGAAATGGTTATTTGAGAAAATTGCATCCAGAATGTGACCACAAATGTGAGTAGACTGATGTATTAATTGTGAGAGGTTGAAAGCATTCATAATCTCCAGAAAAGCCACTGTGCTTTATCCTCTATGCAGTCTAAGTGGAAGTTAAAATCTCCAACTACTGTATAGTTGCTATTACACCCCCCCCCCCCCTCAATCAGCGTATAAACTGATTGAAGAAAATCATGTCTTGTGCCTGGGGGACCATAAATGAGCAGACCTTTAAAAGAGTAGTTGTTAGTTAATTCAAGGCTCAAGAATGACATTTTGCATTCTGAGTTAGGCGTGGAGTCCGTTTTACATTTGAACTGACTTATGTAAATTATCCCCAGACTGCCACCTCTTTTTCCAACTCTGTCTGCCCTTATCATTGAGTAGCATTGTGGGGTTGCTATTAGCAGGTCATGGCTGGAATGATTATTAGCCCATGTTTCTGTAATGATTTTAGTATCCTTGTTATGATCGGCGATGACAGCAGTGACTAGAACATGATCATAGGAGATGATGCTGTGGTAAAGGTCGAAGTTAAAGTTACCATCGGCAAGAATACACCTGCAGAGAGTGACGATTTCTTCATGGCTCTTTCGTCAACGGCACAGACTGTAAAGCACGTTTGAGAATTGCTTCTTTCAGGAGTGGTAGGCTCTGAAAGAACCTTTACTGAGGCAATTTTACCTTCTTGGAAGAGGAACGAAGGTCCTCATGCCTCTTTTTGCGCCAAGCAGTAGTATGTTTCGATGTTTGGTTCTGATGCAATTTATTCTTCTGATTTAAGTCGCTTGAGGGGAGATGAAGTCTGTGAAGACTGATTCCTATCCCCCTACGATAATGGACACTCTATTTTTTAGCCTTTTTTAGCAACTGCAAAAGTCTACCTTCCCTGTCTTTAAGAGTCTCCGGAAAAAAGGTGTGACAGATCTTGCAGTCGCTCACCTTATGCTCTGGATAGAGGCAATAGATGCATTCTTTATGTGGGTCATCTGAATAGAGCCACTTCTTCCCACAAGAGTCACAGGTTCTGAAAAGTCATTTTTAGGGAATTGGGACATGGTGTCCAGTCGGGATATGTAGTAGTTAAATAAGTTAAGCTTTGTGGAAGTAAATACCTTTGAAAAAACAGAGAAAAACGTCATTTTAGCAGAACTAAAAGAGACTCCCACCACACGACGTGCAGTAGAAAATCTGAGGGATTCAGCCTCTCCTGAGAGCGTTCTAGAGGGTGCTGTCGCCTGATTGGCCAAAGTTTGCAGTTTTGTCCTTTTTTAAAAAAGGACCTAGATGCGCTATACAACCTATAGTTCATTGCCAATCTAGCTATAATAGTAATACACATTGCTTTATTATACTACCGTGGGACTCCCACTTCAACGATGGGGAATGATTCAAGCATTTGAATCTATGACTGATCCAATACTGGAGAATGTTGCCTACCTCTTATAGGAAGCAAAAGGTATCTATGGGTCAACATTAAACCTCCATGCATGAAGACAAACAGTTTAAGGATTAGTGTAAATAGACCATTCTGCTACGAAAAACAAACATTTTCTGTGTGGGCGAGGAAAAGGTAGCTCAACATAGGGTTCCAACAGACCGGCAAACCAAAAAGTTGCCCCTTCTACGATAACCAGCAGTTCTGCTCTATATTCTCGCACCTTTGGCATGACCTACAAAAACAGAGGATTTGAAGGGAACATGTAGACCCAGAGATTAGTAGAAACCGATTGCGTCCTCCTAAGGAACCGTTTTAAGGATTTTGCATAAACAGAACAGAGGGAATTTCCGTTTTGGGACCACGGTATAAAGCTTTACGTTGAGACATCTCGATCTGGAGAGAAAAAAGACTTTCCCTTAGGGAGGAGGTTCCCATTAGTAATTCTTCAGTAAGAGGCGACTCAAGGAATACATTTTCACATTCGGGATGTCAACCATATCAGCTGTTATTGGAACAATGCCCCACTGCAAAACTACTGCCAATACTGTCCAGTAATTGTTGAGAACTGAAGAGGAAAACCACCAATGTAGGTCTGGTATGATAGATTAGAAGACCTCTATGTGGGCCATAACACTCCCCTGATGTTGCAGGCAGATTTATCAGGCAGCCCCGAGAGTCCTCATTTGCCACAAGCTATGCAGCAACAAGATTCAGAAGGAGTAAGGAGGAGATCCTGCAAAAGCGAAATTTAAAACTAACTAAAAACATGCCAATTATTTTCAGAATATATATAATCCTCCGATAGGTAAAAAAGCCTCATAAAGGCTGGGTCTGACACTGTGCCAATTAAGGGCAACCTCTGGGCAGGGATGAGATAGGAATTCTGAAGGTTGGTGGAGAAGCCCAGGTACTGAAGAAGTCACTGTGCTATGTCTATGATCTGAGACAAGGACCCTACTTGCACCACTAAGACATCCAGGTGCAGAAATACACAAGTTCCTGAGTGAAGCGACTTCCACAATCCGTGGTAAATCCAGTGTGCTCACTCCTCCAAGTGCAATACTTCTATGTGGCATTTTTGCAACAGGACAACTTCCAACTCAAAGACTGAGTGATGCTCCAAAGATCACTTCTTTTCAGATGGTGGGTGATTCGAGGGAGGACAACCAGTGAATGGCCTAGCCCTGGAGGTTAAGCAGGAGAACCCAGTGATCTGTAACGATCACCTCACAATTGGTGGTGTAATGGACGACCCTACCCCCAATTGGAAGCTTGTGGTGGAAAGAGGAGATATCAAGGTGGTTTTGAAGCAGTATATCCAGCATGGGCAGACTGCAGCTGCTGCTGTCCCTTAAGTCAACCTCCTCCACAAAAGAATAAGTATAACTGCTATGAGAGTTGAACCGGCTGGGAAGGTTGCTGCTGCACAGAGGGTTGACCCTAGAGGAGACATATAAACAGCAATATTCTTGGTGGAACAGCCAACCAGGGAGGCCAGGCACAACAAATGCGACATGGGGCGGTTGTTCTTCAACCATTCCGCTTTATCACAAAATAGACTGTTCCTTTCAAAGATCATGTTAATTAGGGTCACCTGAGCATCTCCGGAGACCAACCAGGCATACATGTGGGCAGGGCTATCACAGTCATGGATTTAGAGATTGTATCAGATGATTTCTGGACATATCTGAGAATATGCATGGAGGCATCCAAATAGTCGCCCAGGGTTTTTCATGTGGTCAAGAAGGTTTAGCAAAGTATTTCCTGCCATTTTCATAATGTGTGGACTCACCATTAGAGAAGGGACATGGCACAGACAGTGCATAGGGCTAGATGGCCCGAAGCAAAATCTTTACACCCCCATGGTCACGGTCCAGAGGAGCAGTCGGGAAAGCCTGAACCACCAAGCTCCCCGGACAGAGATGTGCTGATAGAAACCTGGGATCAAAAGGCAAGGGCATGGGCCGGAAACACTTTGTTGGCTGGCAAAAGAGGTTCCACCCGCAACGAGGTGCAAGACTTCACTCAGAATGTTGGATTTAGATTCTTTAGCTGGAAAGGGAAACTCAAACACCTATGCTGCCTTAGGAACTACAGAGGAAAGGAACAGACTATCTCAAAAGATAAACCAGTGGGGTATTAAATCTCGTCTTCTGGACTAGTGTAAAGCCCACTAGTATTTTGGTGGTCTAGGTAAAGATCAGCAGACGTGTTGTAAGGAGGAAGAAGTTTGTCAGTCTCCAAATCAGCCTTCGCCGTATGTCCATAGCCTTAGCTACGCGTGTTTAAGCATCAGATTGCAAGAGCTCTTCCATTTAATCAAATTTCTCGGCTCTAGGGACAAGCTCAGTCAGGGGCTTGTCCTCAACAGAGTTTGAACCTCAAATTAGTCCCTACAAAAGCTGTGTACAGATACCATACTTTCCGTGCCCAATTCAGTGCACTAGGATGACTTGGGCACGGTCATTTGTGATCTTTCTCAGAACTCTGGGCAGGGCTGGTATATTCTGGAATGCGTTCAGAAGTCGGAATATAACTTTAGGTGGAATGTGTCCCCTAGCAACAGACTACTTGTAAACTCCAACTCACATAACTAGTGCTATTGCAAATTCTCAGCAGGAGTGAACAGATCGCCCAAGGAGGTTTTCCCCATTTACGGAAGAGACTTTGTGCCAAATACAGGAGTAACTGCCACTCAAGACCTGCTGCGTGTCAATAGCTGACGTTGTCAATCCTGACATTCAAAGATCCTACTAGGTCGTTCACCACCAGGAGGAGCCCTTGATGATTCATCTATTTCCAGAGGCCACATGGTGGGGGTGTGGTACAAAAGCATATGCACCAGCCTACCCTTGATGGATAGGAGAAAGGCTTTTAACGCCAAGCGGATTTCCCTCAGCTTCAGGAAGCCTCCATCTCTCCCAGATGGCTGCCCCAACCCACAATGGACACATCGGTCTCCACTGTCAAATCTAGGCGTGGTTGGGTGAGGGGTCTGTCGCTGACCCCCATCACAGCCTAGTAACCACCACTGGTCAAGAGATGTTCACTAGAATGTTGGTCTCACTAAGACTTGAGATACCACTGGAATGCCCGTATATGCCAACTGGTGTGCTTGACCAGCAGGATACGGGGGACATCAGACCTGCAAGTTCAGAGAGGGAAGTAGTACTTCAACTGAAGAAGAGCTCGGCCGCAGTTGAGATTGTAGGGGCGTTGACTATTGTCAGAGAGCACTATGGGCACCTTGATTGATGAAGTCGGCATTGGCATCGATGCTCCGTGGACCAGTTTGAAGCATAATGCCTGATGTGGAGTCAAAAAAGGAGCCGGAGGAGGCATAGTGGTGAATTCAGAGGGTCCAACTGATGCTAAGGGGAAACCTGCCTGCAATGCCCCAGATGAAGGGTCTCTCAGCTCCTTAGGGCACTAAGGCATGCCAGAGGGAGTATGTAAGAATCTGAAGAGTTGGAGCCCCTTGCAATTCAGCACCAGTGCACTTACTTTCACCAATGTCACTAAGCACTTTGCACTGCGCTGTTTTGTAGCACCTGCTCTCTTGGTCTTTGTACATTAAAAAGATGACCGCAATTAAAAGTCTGTTCAATGTCTTACAGACGAATAACAGATTATGGCCTTTGCTTTAGAATTTTATGTTTAAAAATTCCCAGAGGGACATACAATAAGCTACATGTCAGCCTTTTTTATTTACTAAAGAGACTGACACGATTTGGTCATCAAAAAAACAGTCCCTGATTAGCAATGAGTTGGGAAAGCCTAACTAGTTAACAAGCATTAAGATTACGCATAGAAAATGCTGGAACAGTTCACAAATTCTATACAAATTTTACATACATATTTCTAATTTTGAAGCAAAGCTTACCGGCACAGAAACAAATTCATAGAACAGCAAAGAAGCATAAATAATGATGCATGCATAAAATATTATCAATTGAAAGAAAAGAAAAAAAAAAAGAAAGTGAACTAGTTCTACCCATGGAATTTCCATGGCTTAGTTTCTTACCAAACGGGGAGGATGAGTTCTCGATATGGAAAGTGCATAAATCAAGACCTACAGGACCCAAACCAGATAAAATGGGTGATTATAACAAGAGCAGAACGAAAATATTATGATAAAAGGCAATGTGCAGAGATCATCAAAATCCTCTTAGCAGTCAGAAGTCCACATGACACATTTTTATAGTAAGGAAATGGTGTGGCATGTGCACCAAATATCAATAAGAAAGCTTAATTGGTTTTATTAAGATAGTGACAACAGCAAGAAAAATCTAAATATAAAAGAGTCCTAAAGTCCTCAAAATGAAATGTTACGGGACATTAAAATAAACATTTGTCAAGTCTACAAATTGGTAAAATTCAAGAACGTCTTCAATAGAGTTTGACATCTGTTGCCACAGACAGCACTTCCATGAAATTAGTAGAAACAATTGCAAACCATTGGAGGATTTTGAAAGCATTATAGCAATTTAGGACTTTGAATTTTAAAAAAGATTGTGATGATCTATGCATCATGATAACAGTGCAGCAGCCATGATCACTTGCACGAAGCAAATCAGACTTTACAAAACATGTGCTGTATTGAAAAAAAGATTTAAATTAGAGTAAACACTAACAAAAAGTAGACTTGTTAAAACCAAATGAGAATACCAGACCAACGGTTACCATAAAAGTTTTCTGAAATATGCACCATTTTAAAATGCATACCAGATCGGGTTCCAGCCTTTACTAGATCATCAGAAAACATGCCAAGCAGGTCATCATCCGTGTTCAAAGTTTCTGATAGGTCGGAGAGTCGGTCTTGTGTGTTACCTGGGGAAAAGTAATAATTTAGCCTAATTTATTACCTTCAATGTATTTCTAATAAATAATCCGTAAGTACAAATAACAAGTGGAAGTCCAGAAGGAATATGCTACTTACCAGTATGCATCTGTTCTTGGCATGTAGAGCTGCAGATCTACACACTTTTGCATAGATCGCCATCTGGTGTTGGGCCCAGGTGTTTGCAGTTTGTTTTTCCTCTTGGAAAGTCTTTGGAAGTCACGAGGTCGGTGACTCCTCCTTTGGTTCGTATTGCTCATGGGCATTGGCGCCATCCTCAGATTGTTTTTCGCCAGCAGGGAAAGATGGAGCGTAGTAATAATAGTAAAGAAACCCATGTGTGTTGTATCTAAATAAGATAAGACTGGAACGGATACAGGTAGCCGGGGAGGTGGGTGGGCGTGTGTAGATCTGCAGCTCTTCATGCCAAGAACAGATGCATACTGGTAAGTAGCATATTCCGTTCGAGGCATATGAGCTGCAGATTACACACTTTTGCATAGACTATATAGCAGTACCCAACCCTAGCGGCGACCACCCGTATCCGTTGCAGTGGTTTGGAATAGTGTTTTTAGTACAGCCTGGCCCACACTAGCTTGTTGCTTGGTTTGCACATCTACACAGTAATGTTTTGTGAAAGTGTGCGGTGTTGACCATGTCGCTGCTTTGCAGATATCATCTAATGGTATGTTCCCTAGAAAAGCCATAGAAGCCCCTATCTTCCGTGTAGAGTGGGCTTTAGGGGGAACAGATAGCATTCGTTTTGCATTGTGGCAGCAAATCTGTATGCATTTTACAATCCACCTAGCTATCCCTGATTTAGAGATGGGGTTGCCTTTATGTGGTGGAGAGAAAGAGACAAATAGCTGTTTGGTCTTTCTGAAAGGTTGTGTTCTCTGGATATAGTAAAGTAAGGCCCTTTTAAAATCTAGTGTGTGTAGAGCCCTTTCTGCAACAGTTTGAGGTTGCGAGAAAAAAACTGGTAATTCTACCGATTGGTTTAGATGGAAGGGGGAAATTACTTTGGGTAGGAATTTTGGGTTGGTGCGGATTACAACCTTGTTCTGGTGCATTTGGAGAAAAGGTTCCTGTATAGTGAGTGCTTGTATCTCACTGATCCTTCTAAGGGAAGTGATGGCCACCAGAAAAGCTGTTTTCCATGTGAGAAATTGCAGTTCACATTTATGCAAAGGTTCGAAAGGCGGTCCCATTAGCCTTGTGAGAACTATATTTACGTTCCACACAGGTGAGGGTGGTACTCTGGGTGGAATTACTCTTTTGAGGCCTTCCATAAAGGCTTTGATGGCAGGCACCCTGAAAAGTGATAGGTGCTGTCTGTTCTGTAGGTAAGCAGCAATTGCTGCGAGGTGCAACCGAATGGATGTATATGCTAGGTTAAACCTTTGTAGATGGAGCAAGTAACATATGATGTGCTGTATAGATGCATCTAGAGGGTTGATTGTGTTGTTATGGCAGTAAACAACAAATCTTTTCCACTTTGCAGCGCAGCAGGCCCTAGTAGAAGGGCGTCTAGCTTCTCTGATAATGTTCATGCAATCAGGGGGAAGGTTAAGGTATCCAAATTCTAGGATCTCAGGAGCCAGATCGCAAGGTTGAGCTGAGCTGGGTCCGGGTGCCTGATCTCTCCATGGTTCTGGGTTAGGAGGCATGGTGAGAGGTGTAAATTTTGGTGTGGCACTACCGAGAGTTCCAGCAGCGTGGTGTACCACGGTTGTCTGGCCCATGTTGGAGCTACTAGGATGAGCGTGAGGGAGTGCTGTTGTAGCTTTCGCACCACTAATGGAATTAGTGGGAGAGGTGGAAAGGCGTATGCAAATTTGCCTGACCAGTTCATCCATATCGCATTGGCTTTGGACAATGGGTGTGGGTATCTGGCGGCGAAGCTTGGGCATTTTTTGTTTTCGTGGGTGGCGAAGAGGTCTATCTGAGGATACCCCCACTTCTGAAAGAACTTGGTGAAGAACCTGTGGGTGAAGTTACCACTCGTGGATCTGCTGCGTTTGTCTGCTGAGCAGATCTGCCATGGTGTTTTGGACTCCTGGGACATGTTGGGCTAGGAGAAAGATTTTGTGTGGAATTGCCCATCTCCATATGCTCTGTGCTAGCTGAGAGAGCTGTGGAGAGTGTGTCCCCCCCCTGTTTTTGAATGTAGTACATGGCAGTCATGTTGTCTGTGCGAATGAGGACTGCCTTGCCTGAAATCTGCGTCTGAAAGGATTTTAGGGCTAGAAAGATTGACAGTAACTCCAGATGGTTGATGTGGAGTAACTTTTGTTGCGGCGTCCATGTGCCCTGCACTGAGGTGTAACAGATGAGCTCCCCAGCCGGAGAGCGATGCGTCTGTTAGGATTATTTGTGGAACCGGGTCCAGGAACGGTCGACCTCTGGAAAGATTTGTGGTGTTCCACCACTGCAGAGAGCGATGGGTGCGACCGTCTACCAACACCAGATCTGTCAGTTGCCCCTGGGCCTGGTTCCACTGGCGTGCTAAGCACTCCTGGAGAGGACGCATCTGGAGTCTTGCATGAGGTACTATGAAAATGCAAGAGGCCATCATCCCTATTAGTTGCATAAACACTCTTGCTGGGAGAGTGTGTTGAGGTATGAATTTTTGACGCAAAGCCTGGATGCTTGCAATCCTGGCAGGATTGGGATAGGCTATGGCTTTTGAGGTGTCTATGGTGGCACCGAGGTATTGCTTTGTGTGGGATGGTATCAGCTGGGACTTTTGGTGGTTCACCGTGAAACCTAGCTGGTGAAGTAGTTGGGTTGTAGTGGCGGTGTGGTGTACACATTGGTTGTAGGACGTGGCTTTTATTAGCCAGTCATCCAAATATGGGAAGACGTGAATGTGCTGTCTTCAGAGGTGTGCCGCCACTACTGCTAGGCACTTGGTGAATACCCTTGGTGCTGTTGTGACCCCGAACGGGAGCACTGAACTGGTAGTGTTGCCGGTCCACTACAAATCTGAGGTACTTTCTGTGAGCATGGTGTACCGGAATGTGAGAGTATGCGTCTTTCAAATCCAGTGTGGTGAGAAAGTCGTTCTGGGAGAGGAGCGGAAGAACCTGTTGAAGGGTTACCATGTGAAAATGGTCCGAATGTATGTAAGTGTTTAGAGGCCTGAGATCTAAAATAGGTCGTAGAGTCTCGTCTCTTTTTGGTATCAGAAAGTACAGGGAGTAGACCCCTAAATTTTGCTAATTGGCGGGGACTTGTTCTATGGCCTGTTTTTGCAGGAGGGAGATTACCTCCTGTTTTAGTAACGTGGCATGTTCTTGTGACATTGGGCGTGGCCTGGGTGGAATGTTTGGGGGGGGTAGATGTTAATTCTAGGCAGTACCCTGAACGAATAATTTGGGTCACCCATCTGTCTGAGGGGATGGTCTCCCAGACGTGAAGGAAATTTTGTAGCCTGCCCCCGACCGGAGTGGGATGGTCTGGAGGGAGCAGGGGAAAGTCATTGGGTAGGCGGTGTGGCAGAGCGGGCGGTATTTGTTTTGCCACTGCCTTTATTGTTATTGCCTCTATAGCCGTCTCTTTGATAACCCCTTGTGAAGGTGGACTGAGGAGGGGATTTGTAGGACGTGGATGCACTATCCGAGGAGTAGCCTCTGCCCGTGCCCCGAAAGGAAGAGCGGCGAAAGGAGTGCCTAGGAGGGTGTGACTGTAGGGCTCCCATAGATTTCGCCGTATCTGTGTCTTTCTTCATCTTCTCGAGGGCCTCATCTACCTTTGGACCAAATAAATGTTGTTGATCAAATGGATGGTTTAATATGGAGGCTTGTACCTCAGGTTTAAAGCCTGAAACTCTTAGCCAAGCGTGGCGACAGAGGCGGACACTAGTGTTGATGGCCCTGGAGGCTGTGTCTGCCGCGTCTAAGGCACAGCGTATAGAGGTATTAGTTATGGTTTTCCCCTCTTGAATCAATTCATTAGCCCTATTTTTGTACTTTTCTGGGAGATGGTGCATGATGGTTTCTAGCTCATCATAATGTGCTCTGTCGTATCTGGCCAATAGCGCTTGAGTGTTGGCCATACGCCATATATTGGCAGCCTGTGACGCAGTGCGTTTTCCCGACGCGTCCAGGAGCTTGGACTCTTTGTCAGGCGGTGGTGCTTCGCCTGACGCCTGGGAATTTGATCTCTTCCTAGCCGTGGATACCACTAGGGAATCCAGTGGTGCAGGTCCTTTGATGTAGGTAGGATCTGTGGGGGCAGCTTTATATTTTTTCTCTATGCGTGGGTTTAGGACCCTAGCCCTGACTGGGTCTTTAAAAACCTCTGGCGCATGTTTAATTACCCCTTTGAGCATAGGTAGTATCGCAGTAGACCTATGTGCATTATCAAAGGTGTCTAGGAGGAAATCTTCCTCTACTGGGTCAGTATGTAGCTCTACCCTGTGATAATGTGCCGCCCTCTGAAGTAGGTGGTGAAAACCTAACGAGTCTTCTGGTGGGGATGGCCTGGATGGATAAAGGTCATCTTGTGGGACATCTGGGATGTCTGGATTGTTATAATCATCCCATGGGTCTGGGGATCCAGTAGGGGTGGGGTCTTGTGGCACATCTGCTGGGTCGTAGTATGGGTCCCCCTGATCATCATGGTCTGGAGACGGTGTCGGAGAGCGATGAGGCAGGGGTGGAGAAGGGGGCGGGGGCGGAGGTGGAGAGGGTGGAGGAGGTGGGGAAGGCACTCTGAAAGGAGAGGTAGCACAGTCCTTCCTCTTTGGAGGTGGAGGTGGAGCTGGTTTGTCCAAATGTCTCTTTTTTGAAGACAGTGCCAAATGTCCAGTTTTTGGATCCTTGGTAAGTGTCTTTTGCAAAGGATCCAGTGTGAATAGTTCTTGCGACACTGGTTGTTCGGTCGGCGCCGACGGCTTTTTAGGCTCGTCTGTGCCGTGCTTTTTTGGAACCTCCGATTTTTTGTTCGGTGCGAGACAGGCTTCGGCACGGGAGTGTCGGTGCCGATGGCCTTATGATGTTTGGTCGGCACCGAGAGGCCGGGTTTCGACACCGAGGGCTTTGGTGCGGAGCTCGGTGTGGAGATAGAGGCCGATCTCTTCTTCGGTGCCGAAGGGTGTTTTTCGGCACCGCTGGCAGGCTGGCTCGAGCCTGAGCCGCCGGAAGGCTTATTAGGCTTCTTCACCGGGCCCGAAGGTGGGGTGTTAAAAGCAATGGCTTTGGTTTTGCCTAGGGTCGGAGGCGAAGGCGTAACCGAAGCCTTTTTGGGTGTCGGCGCGGGTGTGGGAGGGGGTATAGTACTCGCGACCCTCTGCACCGGGGTGATGTCCTCCATATCTGAGTCGTCTGCTTCGGAAGCACGGACGAGGTCGTCTTCTTCGGTGTGCTGCTGTCCCGGAGCTTCGACGTCGTCCCCGAAGATGTCGACTGGAGCAGAGGTCGAGGAGTGCGCCATGTTGCGTCTGGCCCTTCGATCTCGAATAGTCTTTTTTGATCTAAAAGACTTGCAGGCGGGACAGTCTCGAGCCTCGTGTTCACGGGAGAGGCAGAGGTTGCACACCTCATGAAGATCGGTGTGGGGTAATTTGGACCTACATCGAGGGCACTTCTTGAAGGGAGTTCTTTCCATCAGCCGAGACCGGAGCCGGGATAGGCTCGAAGGCCGCCGTCGACGACTGGAATCGAAGAAGTGTCGAAGAGAAGGTGATTAAGAGGATTTGTATCTGAAGAATACCGATGAACGAGGATTTTGCGTCGATCGTTGAACTGGAAAAGTTCGGAACCGGAGCGCGAAGTATTACATCTGAGCCCGATGGCGGAGCCCGATGGCGGAACAAAACAATCTGAGGATGGAGCCAAAGCCCATGCGTAATACGAACCAAAGGAGGAGTCACCGACCTCGTGACTTCCAAAGACTTTCCAAGAGGAAAAACAAACTGCAAACATCCTGGCCCAACACCAGATGGCGATCTATGTAAAAGTGTGTAATCTGCAGCTCATATGCCTCGAACAATGGTATTAATGTATACAGATGTATGTCATGATATTGAACATTACTGCAACTGAGCACAGCACTGAACTGACTACTACATCAACCGGATTTGACTTGGGAAGATTCACTATAACAAAAATCTCAGCAATATGGACAATAGAGCAGAGTTAAGTTTAACAAAGTCAAGGTATTAGTCATAACTAACTTAAAACATGCTTTTTAAAGAGCATCACTTCACACATCTGCCATTTCTTATTGCTGCATACAAGAAAAAGGAAAAACTACTTGCCCTATAAGCATCTGTTCACAGGAACTAGTGTTGTAGATTAACATGCTCAGCATACTCCTGCCACCTAGAGTTAGGCATGGATGTTTGCAAGCAGTTTGTATTCGAAGAAATCTTTCGAGTCACAAGATGTGGTATGGTTCCTCCTCCTAGTGTATACTGTACGTGGACACCAAGTCCATGTTAAACTGCTTTTCTCACAGCGGGTGACAGTATACATGGCATAAAAAGTTATGTAAGGTGTGTGAAGCACAATGTATAGTGAAAAGAAGAAAGCAAGAGATCTGCTAAAGACAGGCTTCTGGGGAGGAGGGCAGTAGCATGAGCATGAAAATTTACAGCACTACATGCTAAAAACAGATGCTTGCAGGTAAGTCGCATTTTCTGTTTGAGGCGTGTGGCTGTAGATAGATATGCTCAGCATGGACTGTAAAGCAGTGCCCTCTGTAAGTGGTGATAGCTTGTGCATGATGCAGATGTCTGGAAGAAGGTCCCTAACAGTGTGGCTGACAATGGCCTGCTGACTGGCTAGTATGTCCACAAAAAGCTGTTTAGCAAAGATGAATGGTGCTGACCAGGTAGCTGTCTAGCAAATATCCGTATGTAGGATATTACCTAGAAAAGCTATAGTGGCTTCTTACAGGTAGAGTGTGCCCCAGGAGCTGCAGGCACAGCCCTTGTTGCTTTAAGATAGTTGCTTACACTGGACTACCCACATAGCTATGCCTGCCTTGGAGCTAGGATATCCTCTCTGAGAATTTGTAAAGGACACAGAGGTGGTCTAATTTACAGAAAGGCTTGGTTGTGTCAATGTAGTACATAAGTCTTCTTGACATTCAGTGTGTGGAGTGCTCTGTCCACAATGGAATCTGTTTTTGGGAAGAAGACTAGGCCCTCCAACATTTGGTTAAGGTGGGTAACACCACTATACAGATGATCTTTGGAATGGTGTTAAGGACAACCCTGTCCTTGTAAATCTGAATGAATGGCTCTTGTAGGGTAAGAGTGTGCAGCTCTCTTATGCGGCTAAGTAATGTAATGGCAACAAGGAAGACCCCCTTCCGGGAGTGGAACTGGTGGGAGTAGTTCAATGCGACTGGTGAGTACCACATTAAGATTCCATGCAGGGGAAGGATGGGGCATCACCCTCTTAAGGTCCTCCATGAAGGCCATTGTAGGAAGGTGGAATCTGACTGCATGGTTACCCCCACTTTTTTTCCTGGTGCTTTGCTGGTTTTTGACTTAGTCGGACTGGGATCCTGCTATTCAGGACCCCAGTCTATCTGCTTTCTCCCTAAATTGGTTGTGCATGTACTTTAGGTACACTCCAGATTGGATTCTGGGGTACCTTTACCAGTCCTTAGTATATGGTACACCCTGTACCCAGGGCATAGGTACCCCAGAGGCCTCCCAGGGACTGCAGCATGTATTGTGCCACCCCTGACAGACCATTCAAAATGGCACCACAGGTCTGCTACTGCAGCCTGTGTAAGGTGGTGCATGCACCCCTTACTTATAGGTTCACTATATCTATTCTAAATCACTACACCTATAAACCTATCAGTCACCCCTTATGGCAGGCCTTATCAATCCTGAAAGCAGGGTGCTGGGTTTTATGTGAGAGGGTGCTCCTGCATGAGCAGGGCCCCTCGGCAGCCTTCGGAACATATTTTTCGGGGTTTTCTGTGATGCAGCCAACCATATATATTTAAGTGCATTATAACCTCGTGGTAAATGCTAACTTTAAAACGGCTGCTTAGAAAAATGTCATGTTTGGTGTCAAACACCTTGGAATCATACCTCCACACCAGTAACTGGTGTGGGAGGTATGATTCCACCCTTCCAAAGGGACATACATGGGTCACCGGTCTACCCGGTACCAGCTTTCTCGACCAGGGCATTACAAAATGGATGCTGCCAGCCACAGACACGAGTCTGCCCTCCTGCTGCTGAGCCAAGCTCGAGCAGGGGAAGGCTTGACAATAGGTTTCCTGTCACAGGAAGGCGTGACCACCTCCCAGACAGGATTTAGTGTATTGGGGCTGGGTGGGTGCACTCAGAGTGTTTGAAGTCTGCACTGGGGGCACATTAGGTGTCCCTCTACATGGTCCAGTTCAAACCGGTTACAGGAGCCATTTACTCCTGCTCTGGGGCGAAACTGGACAAAGGTGTAGCCACCCCTCTGTCCTGACCCTCCCATAGGTGGGTCCCCAGTGCGTGTCCCACCCCTCCCTTGGGTATAAAGTAGGAACCCTGACTACATGACTTTAGATTTTACCTGGACTAAACTCTGCTACAGAAACCAAGTACTTTGACAATCTACACTACGCTGGATGACTGAAGAATCTCCCTTGGAGTAAAGGAGTTACTCCCCTGCAAGGCAGGCACCTTTAACGCATCTGACCGGTTTGCATCTCCCAAGCTCCTGAGGACTTCCCGAGGTCTCTGAGGTCGATCTGAACCCGAACCCCTGTGCACCGTGTACTTTTGCAGCAGCATATGCTTTTTGGCGATCACGGAGGCTGTGCTTTGAGCTACGCGTAGTCCTGACCCAGAGCAGTATTTCCACCAAAGATTTCCGGCCTACACTCCATGAGTCTTTCGTGGGCTGGTATTTCGTGATTCGGCTCGAGGTCCCTTCGCGATCCCTAGTCCGTTGGTCTGTGGGTCCCTGTGAAGGTAACTGACTTTCCTTGGGCTTTCCTGGTTGCTCCAGACGTGCCCGGACTCTCCATAGCTTGGAGAGTCCCCAGAACCTTGCTGGTCCTAACCAAAGCTCATTTCCTCTGCCCGCGTGGGTTGCTGTTGCCAAGGCTTGTTGGTGTTCAATCCGGACACTGACCCCCCAGCACTCTACATCCTTCGTGGTACAGCTCACCTCCGGACTTTGGTCATCGTCGATGTCTCCTGGTCACCGTGGCTGCAGAGTTAAGCATATCAAGAGAAAGAGTATGCAGTTCCTCAGAGAAAGGGGAGAGTAGAAGTGTGGAGAGGAGACCGTGTGGAAGAGGAATTCCTCTATTCGGAACTAGGGTCCTCACACACCCAGCAAGCTAGGTGTCATGCTTCATCATATGGACCTGCTCCTCGTCGGGCCGGCACTGCAATGCCCGACGGGCACCCTTAAAGGGGCTCTTTAGCGGAGATCTTCTGTTCCTGGTCGTATGGTGTAGTGTGTGTGAGAGGAATCTAGTGGTGTAGATGTGAATGCGTGTATGCGGTTAAAACAAGTTGGAAAGTCCAAAAATCGGATTTTATTAGGAGTGGCTCTCCACTTGATTAAAACAAAACAAAGACAGAGTGGCAGCTGGCTGACATTATGGTTCAGCTTAGCTATGCTCTTCTGTGATGGTCAACATGTTTCATGCCTGGTGGTCCTAGTGATCCGTGGCAATTCTTCAGGACCTACTGAACTGTCAACTATCTACACACTGTGGAAAGTACAATTGTTACCTGCCACACGTTTTATGGGAAACGATCTCGCCATATGTCTAAGGGGACCTAGGAAAGAAAAAAAAATTTTAGGAAGGTAACCCAAACATAGGCAGTGATTAGAAGTAAGTACTGTACAGATAGATATCACACAACAGTGCTCTCTCCCTAGACAATATGACACAATATGACACAAGGATGCGTCCATTGTCACCAAGTGTGAATAGACTTTACTATAGAGTTCGTCGATATTCTACTCAAAATGTGAATTAAAAACAATAGACATATGCTGGGTGTGTGAGGACCCTAGTTCCGAATAGAGGAATTCCTCTTCCACACGGTCTCCTCTCCACACTTCTACTCTCCCCTTTCTCTGAGGAACTGCATACTCTTTCTCTTGATATGATTAACTGGGCACGTATGCTGGACCTACTGTAAAAAAAGCCCGCCAGTCCCCCCTTTTGATAACATAGTTAATGCACGGGCTTTCCCCCGTGGGACGTTGTTCAGGATACCACACGGGGCTAATTGCACTGAGTGGACCATTTTTGTTTCAAAAGTGCCGTATACCTGACGGCCGCTTTGTGTTGACCTACCCACCATGGAGGACAACTTAGGACTCAGCTTCAATGATGAAGCTGTAGCCGATATTTTAAGAAAAACTCCCTCCCTTCTTGGGGCCGGGGGTTCCGTGGCCTCAGGGTCACAATCAGAAGACTGGACCTCACTCACAGCATTAAAAAGGGAATGGGTCAAAATCACGCTTCATGGGGCATTGATGACGGAATATCTACGGGCCAATATAGCTCCTAGTGGACTTATCATCAACGTTTTTCCAAGGTTATTTCTGGAAGACCCCACTTTCAAGAAAGAATGGTGCCTAGTCTCTTGGAAGTGCACCAGAGACCTCTTGGTTCTCATTATTAATACGGCCCAACGATTAGCAGATGCCCTATTAGCGAGAATTCAGGCAGCAGAGAGTGCACTCAAATCCACAACCCAGAACACCGCTTTCAAAGCGAAACTGGCGGAAATAAACAGTGAGATCACTGATAATAAGGAATATCTACTCAAATTAAAGATAACTAAATTACAGAAGGATATTCAGAAATTTGATAAAGAGAAGATCTATCCCTATCTGAAAGCAGATTTCCAGACAACTAAGAATAGTTATTCATCTGATGATAGTTCCGATAACTCAAGAAGGGGATCAACGAGTAGTGACTCGAGCTCAAACAGTTGGGGAGGTAATCAGCAAAAAAGGAATTTTCAATCTCCTTACCCCCATTATAATAACGCTCCTGTCTATACAGGTCCACCACAACCCCCCTTTTGGCAGTTCCCTATGTATCCGCACGGACAGCCCCAGTTCTATCCCCCCGGCAACCCCCCTTTTTTAGACAAAGGTTGGGGCAGAGGAAGAGGGCGAAAAAGAGGGGCCCCAAAGGCAGTTCAATGGCAGGATCAGGAACAATTGCCGGCGGCACCCAGGGGCAGGAACAGAGGGAAAAAGAACTAGTGGTGAATCTGTCTGATAGACCCTTGAGTCCCTTGGAACAGGCAGTCCTCGACAAGGGACTTGGATATGTGCCTACACCAAGAACAGACAGATTTAGAGATAATTGTGAAATTCATGAATTCCTCAGAAAAATACGCTTAAAGGCATTTTTTCAAGACCAAACAGTTGTTGAATCCACAGACACTGGTTTACGCAATCCATCTAGATTTACTCCCACTAACAGTATGGTCCCCCCGGAAGTACTTATATTTGAAAAAGCTGTTCTTCGTGAGCTGGGCACGATTCCTGCTAAATATACTTTCCACAACATGTCCAATGCGGAATTGTCAGCAGCGAGAACCTTAGCCAATGATAATAACATCACTATCAAACAGGATGACAAGGGGGGTGCCACTGTGATACAAAATACTACTGATTATGACCGTGAGTGTAGACGACAACTTGACAATACAAGGTATTACACTCCTATCTCTATTGATCCCACACCTAGACTTACCACCAAGATCGCCACTATCACCTTTGAGGCAGAAAGCAATGGGTGGATCAGTAGAAAGGAAGCTGAATTTCTCAGTACAAAGGACCCTAAGATCCCATACTTTTACACGCTGCCCAAAATACATAAGGGCACAACACCGGTCCCAGGGCGCCCCATTGTATCTGGTATAGGTTCACTTTTGGAACCTCTGTCCAGATTTGTTGACCATTTCTTACAACCTCTGGTCAAAAAAACTCCTTCCTATATCCGTGATACTACGGATATCCTAGGATCACACAGAGGTTATATAGGAGATACACGACACAAGCAACATTGACCTATTGGTAACACTGGACGTGGAGGCATTATATACTAATATCCCCCAGCGTGCCACTCTGACGGCAATTGAGAGTGTCCTTATGAGAGAGGAATGGATCTCACCTACCCCCATTTCCTTCGTTATGGAATGCGCCACACTGGCTCTAACGGAGAATTATTTTGAATACCAATCGCAGGGCACTTCGATGGGGAGCACCTTTGCCCCTAGTGTGGCCTGCATCTACATGGCCACCTTCGAGGAAGAAGTTATTAGACACCCCAGCAACCCTTACATCAACAACTTAACCTTGTGGAGGCGCTTCATAGATGATATTTTAATCTTCTGGAAGGGGGACCAGCAAACGTGTCTAGCCTTCTGCGAATGGATTAACGCACAGAATCTATTTCTGAAATTCACACATACCATTTCTGACTCCTATGTGCCCTTCTTGGATCTCAAGGTTACACTAGATGACACAGGCCTTAGCACTACACTATACAAGAAACCTACAGACAGGAATAGCTTGCTTCTATACAGCAGCCATCATCCTAGGGCCCTCAAGGACAATTTGCCCTTCGGGCAGTTCCTCCGTATCAGGAGGAACTGTTCTTCCACTAATGATTACTTAACTGAAGCCCACCAATTGAGTTCCAACCTTAGACAAAGAGGTTATCCTGAACGTCAGGTAAAAAACTCACTTAAGAGGGCACGCAATAATCCACGAGAGACCCTACTACAACCCAATAATAGGGAAAAGTCAGAGACATTGACCTGTGTCACATCCTTCACTCCTGACTCTACATGCATAAAAGGCATAATCAAGAAACATTGGGGGATTCTTACTGCGGGTGATCTCACTATCCCGCCCCCACGTTTTGCCTTTAAACGCACTCAAAATTTGAAGGATATCCTCATTAACACAAGACCTAGACAAACTAACCACCAGGACCAAAGCACCCTCTGGGGTCTCCCCCCAGTGAAAGGACACTACCCTTGTGGGTCGTGTGCTGTGTGCTATCAAACTGCAGTGATTAAAGATGTGGTTTTTTTCAGACTCCTTCACTTGGAAGATTCAGAGACATACCAATTGTAACACCACTCATTGTATCTACTTAATCACCTGCCCATGTGAAAAGAGATATGTAGGCATGACCATGAGACCAGTAAAGATACGCATAACAGAACACAAGAGTAATGTGAGATGCCAGAAAATAACCACCAAACTCTACACTCACTGCAAAGAGACTAACCACAAACCAGACTCCCTTAGATGGCTGGTACTTGAGACTCACCCTAGGATCACACAGAAAGCTTTGTTCAAGATCGAACAGCGATGGGTGCATCGTCTGAAGACAGACCTAGAAGGCTTGAATGACCAAATCCCATGGGCAGTACTCACGGACAGATAATATAGGTTTTCTCTTACATTGCTACTCCGTTAACTGTTCCAGTGTCCTTTACGGAGTAGACTAACCATGTTTGCACACTACCCTGGGTTCCTTTCCCCCTTTGTAGTTGAGCGTAATTTCTGCTTTTGTTACCCTGTGGACACTTGATAGGTTCACTTATCGATATGATTGTTATCCATCATTTACATTATATATTCTTGTAGATTTTAGTGATCACGTTTACCCACCATGACTGTGATCTCGGTCCTTCCCTGTCCTGTGGGTATATTTCCACTCACTCCAAGATGGCCGCCGCCATAAAATACTCATTCTATGGATACAGCCTCACGTACCATGTTCTGACACACACTTCCGGGTAGTCGGCCCACCTCTTTGATAGCGGCTGGTGTGTCTACATGGTAACTGAGATATCACACTTGACCTTCCAGGATTGTGAATTCCTCCCTTCCACTTAGCGGGTTTTTACTCTACTAATCAATGAGAATTGGTTATTATACGTTCAATAACCACATCCCAAGATGGCCGCCGCTTTCGACATTCCCTTTCATAGATCCAGCTTCACGTTCTGGCATAGCGCACTTCCGGGTAGTCTGCCCGCCCCCAACACACCAACTTGTATATCTACTAGGTATCCTGCCGGGAACAATTCCTCCCGGGTCGAGTGGCGCGAGGGTAGGTTGACGGCCCATTCTGGTAGCAACCTTCAAGTAAGTGTTACCGCAGTGTTGCAGTGTTCCCGTTTGTCAGTGATGGGTCATGAGTGGTTTGAATGCTTACCCGTGATTCACGGGGTGGCGGTTACGAGTGGATGGAATCCCGCTGTTGGACTTACGAGTGATGACTGAGACGCAGTGGTTCCAGTTCTCCTATATAGGCTTTAACACTCGACGTTGTCAGTGCATTGCAACAGCTGTATACCAGACAGACATTTGGCGCACTATGCTTGACTCTCCGAGGGGTTACGGGGCACCCCATGGCTCACGTCGTTATTCTCCCCACACTGGGTCCTCGGGATACCTCTGCGATAGACCGGGCCTGCCCCGGACTTCACCCGGATTGCTGGCTACTGCGTTGCGGTGCTTTTACTCTGTTCTATGGCTACGCATCTCTGGCTGGTTGACACCTTATCTTGGCTGGCGATTGCCATCCATGCGCCTCATGTGTGACTCCATATAAGTTTCCTTCGTGGTGCTTCCTTGTTACTCAACAATCCCTTCTGTATCATGGCTCGCATTACTTCAGCTCATATGACGGGATCGCACACGGGCGATATTGTTTTACGTGTGCTGACACTGCCTGTCGGGCCAGTTGCCCTCCATGCTTTGCTCTGTTTTCCACTTAACATTTTGTCTCTCATTAGGACACCAGAATCTTGGTGTCCCGGTGGCGCCACGGACACGGACAGGAGCAGGGATACACACCACAATAGGGGAGTGGCCTGTAACTCCTTAATGTAGACACTTGTTTTTCACATTACTTCCTCATAGGGAATACCGCACTTCCAGTCTTCTGTTTTAATGATGCTTGTTTTTAATTCACATTTTGAGTAGAATATCGACGAACTCTATAGTAAAGTCTATTCGCACTTGGTGACAATGGACGCATCCTTGTGTCATATTGTCTAGGGAGAGAGCACTGTTGTGTGATATCTATCTGTACAGTACTTACTTCTAATCACTGCCTATGTTTGGGTTACCTTCCTAAAAAAAAATTGTCTTTCCTAGGTACCCTTAGACATATGGCGAGATCGTTTCCCATAAAACGTGTGGCAGGTAACAATTGTACTTTCCACAGTGTGTAGATAGTTGACAGTTCAGTAGGTCCTGAACAATTACCACGGATCACTAGGACCACCAGGCATGAAACATGTTGACCATCACAGAAGAGCATAGCTAAGCTGAACCATAATGTCAGCCAGCTGCCACTCTGTCTTTGTTTTGTTTTAATCAAGTGGAGAGCCACTCCTAATAAAATCCGATTTTTGGACTTTCCAACTTGTTTTAACCGCATACACGCATTCACATCTACACCACTAGATTCCTCTCACACACACTACACCATACGGCCAGGAACAGAAGACCTCCGCTAAAGAGCCCCTTTAAAGGTGCCCGTCGGGCATTGCAGCGCCGGCCCGACGAGGAGCAGGTCCATATGATGAAGCATGACACCTAGCTTGCTGGGTGTGTGAGGACCCTAGTTCCGAATAGAGGAATTCCTCTTCCACACGGTCTCCTCTCCACACTTCTACTCTCCCCTTTCTCTGAGGAACTGCATACTCTTTCTCTTGATATGATTAACTGGGCACGTAGGCTGGACCTCCTGTAAAAAAAGCCCGCCAGTCCCCCCTTTTGATAACATGCAGAGTTAAGCATCCAATCTTCTCACTTGAAGCACCCGACATCAGTGGGCATATGTCTATCATGCCCCTGGTCATTCTGAAGTGACCCAGACTCTGTCCCCTCCGCTTTCAGGTTCTTCTCACCTTGGATCCAGGCTTGGATTCCACCAGACACTTTTCATCTTCCTCGCAGCAGCACTTCTTCGCAGCACACCATTGAAAACGACGAGGGTTTGAGACACCACTTGACCCCTATGCACCGGGCTCCTCTGGGATAGGTAACACGGGTAGCTCGGTACTCACAAGGGTGCTGGCCTTAGAACCTTCTATGTTCCAATGGGTTTGCTTGAAGTCCTCTCCGAAGTGTCCTTAAACTGTAATTTTCCAACCGTGACTTTCCCATAGGGTTGTACGGAGGTCACGCCTGTGTTCACACATGCACCAGTCCTCCGTGGGTCCCCTGTGTCACTACTTTGGGTGGCTCCTTGGGCTCCCAGCGATTCTACTTGCTCTAGGCACTGTGTCTAGTTAAGTCGTGGTTGTTATACCACTTTCTTAGTATATGGTTCGGTCTCCCCCTGGAGCCCACTGTGTATTGTGCTATTTACTGTTAATCTATTGATTTAATATTGTGTGCATTGTGCTCTAATCTCATAAAGAGGTTAGTAGAGAGTGTTTAGTAATAAATACATATATTTCATATATCTCGTGTGGTTCTCCTTTCATTTGGTCATTCAGGAGGTTCTGATCTGGTAAAACAAGTTGCTTTACATTGCTTCGAGACTTAGCCTGAAGGCAGCTCTCCACAGCTACCACTAGGATAGCTTTCTATAAAGGTTGTCTTAAAACTAATCATCAATAAGGGTTGTTTGGACTGGTACAAGGTGCCCACTTTAATTAGTGGACAGAATATACCAGGCCAACTTCTCACAGCCATGACAATGGGAATTCTGAAAAGGTAAGAGCGTTCTCTGTTCTGCATGTAGGCTGTGATTGCGGCTAAATATAGGCAATTGGTGTAAGCAAGGCCAGCTTTCCGCAAGTGCAAATGGTAGGCAATGATATCCTGGACAGTAGTCCATAGCGAGTACAGGCTTTTGGACAAGCAATGGTGAATGAATAGTTTACATTTTGCTGCGAAGCAGGCCTGTATTTTGGGCAGATTTTTTTTTTTTTTAAGGTGGACATACATTCCTGAGGAAAGTTGAGGTGCCCAGAGTTGTAGGACTTCAGGTGCCGCAGGCGTGAGCTGACTGGGGTCTGGATGCTCGACAGGGTCCTGTGTGAGTGAGACGGTCCAGCTTGAGGGGGAGCCTTTCACTGGGTTGAGGGATATCTGCAGGAAGGTGAAGTACCAGGGCTGATTTGTTCGCCCCCCAAAGATGTTCCACCAGGAGGTGAATCTTGTGGCAGAGTGCCCAATGCCAAATATCATGGGTTAAGTGGAAAAGCTGAGGAGAGAGTGTACCTCTCTGCTTCTGAAGTTATTACATGGTGGTCATGTTGTCTATTCTGATAAAGACTACCTTGTCCTGAATGACCTTTAGAAAAGCCTAAGTGAATGGCTCACAGTTCCAAGTAATTGATGTGGTGCCACATTCCCTGACCTGTGATGTCACTGAGATGCATGCCCCATCCTGTGAGAATGCGGTCTGTGCTGTGGTAATGTTCACCCATGTAGTCGAGTCTGCAAAAAGCCTGCCTTGCAACAAATTGTTGTTGTTCCACCATTGCAGAGGAGTGCCCTTTGGACTGTACGAATAGTTGATCTTTTCTGTGACCCTCCACATGAGACCACTGAACTGTGAGGCACTCTTGAAGGAGATACATGAGAGGCCTCACGCAAGGGACAATAGCAATGTAGGAAGCCATCATTCCTAGAAGCGCATGACCGTCTGTACTGTGACTTGACAATTGGGCTGAAAAAGAGGAAGCAGATGCCGAATGGCTAGGACTAATGTTGGTTTGAATAGGCTTTGCGTTGGACCACGTCCAGTACTCACCACAGAAAGGTTTGGATTTGAAACAATTGCAGGTGGGACTTGGTTGCGTTTATGGTTAACCCCAAGGCTGTGGAGCTGTGTCACTGCTGTTCAAGTGTGTGCCAGACACTGTAGTCATCACTGCAATCATTGAGGTAGGGAAGGGCTTGAATGCCTTCCCTCCACAAATGCATGCCCACCACTTCTGGGCACTTCATAGATACCCCTGGAGCTGAAAACCCCCGAAATGAAGGATTTTGAACAACTCCTAGTGTTGTCTATGTATTCCAAAGCGAAGGTGCCGTAGGGTGAGCAGAGTGAATAGGGTTGTGGAAAGAGATGTCCATGAGATGGAGCGCCATCATGAAGTTGCCCTGTTGAAGGTGGGGGGGAGCAGTCCTGCAGGTTTGTCATGCAAAAATGTTCTGATAGAATATACTGGTTGAGGGGGTCTAAGATCGAGGATGGGTCTGAGGGAGCCATCCAATTGAGGATTTAGAAAGTAGAGAAACTGCAAATGCCACCTCTTTGATATTACAGGTCACCCTCTCTATAGTACCCTTCCTTGGGATTGCCTGTACTTCCTTCTGAAGGATGAAGAGGTGTTCTTTGCCGAGTGTGTGTATCCAGGGTAGGATGTTGGGGAGGGGTTACAGGCAATAACCATGCAGGACTATGGCTAGGACCCACATGATGTGCTTTCCCCCCCAGCAAGAGAGAAACTCTTCTATCCTCCCCACGACAAATGATGTTTAGGAGGAAGATACAGGACAAGTCACTGCTTGGAGGTTGCAACTGCCTTGCTGGAACAACCCTTCTCCCGACCTCTGCTGTTACCACTGTTGGAATCACTATAGTACCCTCTGCAGACAAGGCTACTGCTGCGTCCGCTTGGGTGAGTTGGTCTTAGATCACCCTCTGGGCAGGTGTTCTCGAAATCAGACACTGTACTGAAAAAGCAATCCCATGGACTTTGCCGTCTCAGTTTCTCCTCTTGTTTTTTTAGGTCTCGGCTCTAGACAGCGCGCTTGCGCTGTCTCGAACCGAGACCTGGTGTTACTACTGTTGTGGGCTTCAACCCACCCACAGCTTTCTCATTGGTTTGCACCAGTCACTGCATTTGTCTTCCTCCCGATTTGCAAAGGCATGCATACGCCACGGCTTTTCCGAAGTTTAGCCATTCCCCAGCGATCGTCCTCACTTCTTTTTAACAATATGCACAGCCATTTTTAGGTCTCAGCTGGCGTGGGCTGCGCATATGCGCAGTCTCGCTGGCGAGATCTATTGATAATGAGCTAATTCTGTAAAGGGCTTCAAGCCCCGCCCCTCGTTCCCATTGTCGGCATCACCGTTTATGCTAAACGGTGGCCAGCCATTGGGAAAGAGCTCTTTGTGACGTTCACTTTTGGCTTTTTGACCCGTCCCACTTGGACGGGCTCGTCTGCCATCAGTGCGACGCAAAAGGTTTCTTATCTTTATGGGGTCATGTGTTCAAAACACATGGCCCCATAAAGACCAGAGATCCCCATTCGAGCGCTTGTTTTAGTCTGACAATTGGAATGGAAAAGTTCTTGTCTCATCGTTCACAGTCCCTGCCGGCAAGTCATGGGTTAAGCGAGTCTGCAGAAATGCCCTTGGATTCCTGTCTCTGGACATCTTATCTTGTCGCAGACTGCATTAGCTAGAGGGAGACGCTCGGTACGACCTACGGTGATTAGGGTGTGTGGGAGACGGGTATTGTGTCTACAGTCGTGTGCGTATCTGTGTGTGTTGTGGGCGCTAAAGGAAGGGGCGAGGTCAGTGCAAGTTAATGGGGGTGACTGCCGTCCCACTTTTATATTTGTTTACAGATTGCATCACTACCCGTGGGTTTCAAAGCGAAATGAGAATACAGCTCCCTCTGAGCTTGAAACAAGCAAGCCTTTATAAAGGACAACAGGTTTGGACATAGGCGCAGGCCATCCGGGACCTCTGTCCATATAATAGTAGCTTTGTGGGTGTAGCGCCAGCTTCCAGGTCGAGTGTTTTATTTTGTTCAAGGAAGAGCTTGTCACTTGATCTCGGGGACCGCGGCTGCTAAAATTGCTTCCTGGTTTTCACTCTACTAGGTTGGAAGACGTTTGCATCCCTATACTTGGGTAGTGTCTGACCCCTGAGTTCATAAAGTTGCCATACCTCATCTGCTCGAATCCTATAATATTTAATTGGCACTTTTTTTAGTCTGACAATTGGAATGGAAAAGTTCTTGTCCCATCGTTCACAGTCCGTGTCGGCAAGTCATGGGTTAAGCGAGTCTGCAAAAATGCGCTTGGATTCCTGTCTCTGGACATCCTATCTTGTCACAGACTGCATTTCCTGGAGGGAGACGCTCGGTACGACCCACAGTGATTAGGGTGTGTGGGAGACAGGTATTGTGTGTACAGTTGTGTGCGTATCTGTGTGTGTTGTGGGCGCTAAAGGAAGGGGCGAGGTCAGTGCCAGTTGATGGGGGTGACTGCTGGGGACTGCATGAGAAATCTGCACATGCTGTGAGATACTCTCCTGCGGGCTGTTTTAGTAGTAGGAACAGTCTGGTCATGGTTGTATGAGCTTGCTGTCTAGATAACACAGTTATGTGTAAAATGAAGTTACTGTGGTGCGTTGGGACAGCCTTTCTTCCTGGTATTCACCCACTTGATATATGTTCAGTTCTTTCGCCTATTTTTATTTGGGGGAGAGGGGTGGAGAATAATTAGTGTGAGTCAGAGTGTTTGAAAGAGTAGATTGAAAAAAGGCCTTCAGGATGTCAAGAGCAGTTCTACTACACTCAAGTGTACATTTCTTGAAATGTTACCAAAGAAGTTGCATAAAATGACATTAAAGCATGTTTGTATCGTGTAAATGAATTAGCCTGTGGTTAATGTGTTTTTATGGTCTGGGGTACCTGTTTGTGGAGGAAAAATTACAATGTCTGTAATGGTGGGCAATGGGTATAGTACGTTGCATTTGTAATGTGCGCAGTACGACCTACGGTGATTAGGGTGTGTGGGAGACCAGTATTGTGTAGTCGTGTGCATATCTGTGTGTGTTGTGAGCGCTAAAGGAAGGGGCAAGGTCAGTGACAGTTGATGGGGGTGACTGCCGTCCCACTTTTATATTTTTTTTACAGATTGCATCACTACCCATGGGTTTCAAAGCGAAATGAGAATACAGCTACGTCTGAGCTTGAAACAAGCAAGCCTTTATAAAGGACAACAGGTTTGGACATAGACGAAGGCCATCCGGGACCTCTGTCCACATAATAGTAGCTTTGTGGGTGTAGCGCCAGCTCCCAGCTCGAGTGTTTTATTTTGTTCAAGGAAGAGCTTGTCACTTGATCTCGGGGTTCTGGCCAGAGGCAGGGTCTGTAAGCGGTCTTTCAGATGTTCTGGGCACACACCATGTACCACATTGTGAACGATGATGAGAGACTTAAACCAAGTTCCATATTCCACCAGCTGCTCTCTGGGTGATGGAGACATGGTTAGTGGCTGTGTAGTATCGCCCTGTCTACAGAGTTCCTTAAGGCCTACTGTCTTTTAAAATTATTTTAGAGGTCACTGCGTATAGGGCATTGCAATACAGTAACATTTTGGTGCCAGTGATGGCATAGTGGTTCTATTGTTGCTTACTGAGCAGAGGGGTCATTGGTCTCATTAATTTCAGCTGCTAGCAAATGGACGATATCACTCAATGAATACGGCTATCCAGAAACACTTTACGTACCAGATGCCCAGTGTCTTGGCCTTGTACTTTAGTCTAACCTACCATGAGAGTATGCTGGTTTAATTTGCTTATATGACCGTGAGTTCAGAACCAGAAACGTGTTTCTTTTTGTTGCGCTGAGACCATTGGTGTCGATGTATTTCTGAATGATTCTAAACACTTAAACCACCTGGCCTTTGGCTTTGCAGTCTGCTTCTGGTAGATTGAACACCACTTCGATGTAAGCTGCGTTGTTGTGAAATTTGGTAAGTCAGCAAGTGCTAATGAAGAGTTTAATATATATGTTTAAAAGGAGGTGTAACAAACAAGACCCCAGTGGCATCTCACTGAATAGCATTTCTTGAGCAGATGACACTTCCCTTATCCAGATGCAAGTTTTCCTTTCTTTCAGAAAGGTGAAACACATATTCTGTCTCTGCCACCCCACCACGCCTCTTCATTTTTGGCTCCATGTGTTGCTGTTGAGTGGGTCGAAAACTCCCATGACCAAGAGAGCAGTGTTTCCATTGTCCAGTATCTCTGTCTACACATTGGTTAAGGTTGGCACTGTGTGTCTACTGAGTCTAAAGCTTGACTGCCACGTCCTAACAAAGTTACCTGCTTCAGTGTTCTCCTGCAGCTACAGGCCGACCACTTCTTCATAAAATTTCAAGAGAAAAGCGCTAGTAGTTTATTGGCCTGTAATTTAAGGATCATTTTCATCCAGTCTGTTTATTCAAGAATGGAGTATTATCCTGGTTTGAAGTGATTTGTTTACCTGGAAGATTATAGTCTCGACAAGGGCATTTGTACTTGCCTTAACAGTTTTGGATAGCAAGGGTCCCCAGAACATACCATAGAATCAACTTTGTTAACAATGGTGACACTCACTATTCGTACTTCGCTTGAATCTAAGTCTACTGTAACTGTGTAAGGTGCTTCATCCCATATTTTAACCTACTGGAGAACTGATGGAATCTCTCCTTTCTTCAGAAGCCTTGCGGATGTTAGAGATTTGATTAGAAGAGTCATTCTGAATGGCCATTTACCGCAATGTGGATGCTTTACCCGTGGTCATTGCAACTCTAGCCTATGCGTAGCCTTCAGGGGTTAAATGCTTTTTTGTTTTTATTTGTGTTCTATTTTCAGACTGGCGCCATGTTTTTTTTTGTTTTGTGTTTTTTAGTGGATGACATTTTCTTCCATTTTCTCCTTTTGCCTTTTTCACTTATAATTTGTCAGGCTACTATTAAAGTTTCTTGGCTCCTATGCCGCTCTGGTGTTCAAATTCCCGATGCCTCTTGCGCTACCTGTTTCGATGGATGCCACTATATCCACCATTGCATCTTAGTGAGGTTGTATTGTACTACAGCTTCTGTCAAGAGCAAGAAGGGAAAAGGGAGAGCAGCAAGAACAAGCAAAATGCAATAGGTCTCACCTTTGATTAACTTAAAACCATTTTCTTTGCTAATAGTATTATATAGCAAAGAAAATGGCTTTAACTTAATGAAAAGCGAGACCTATTGCATTTTTAATGATTGTTGTATTGTTTCTGCACTACTGTTTTTTTTTGGGGGGGGGAGGGCGTTTCCAAAGTGCGTGGGGCGTTTTTAGTTTGCCTCAAAGAGTTAGGTTTTTTTTTCCTGCTGGTGTGTTTACTTGTAATTGCTCGGGCTTTGGGGAGGCGAGGCTGGCTGAAGTGTTGTAATTAATAAGGGCCAAGCCTTGAGCAGGGCTTTCCTGTAGACTTTGCCACCCCACTAATAACTGTGTGTCTCCAGACCTGCGGAAAACCAGGTGCCTCATTATAAACAACACGCATCACTCAATTAGCGAAGGAACTGTTGTTTATTGAAAAGCCCTGACAGATCAGGCGAGCGAGCGAGGGGCATGTTAAAACTGTGCTTTACATTTTGGCGTGCCGCAAGTCCAATTACTTGAGTATTTCACGCCAAGGAGCCTCATCAACGGTCGACATAAAATACAGAAATCGCCAAAAGGGATCAGTCTAGGTACTAACAGGAGCCTCACTGAGGCGAGATATATATATACTTACCCCGACCCCAATTTTCACTCCTCTGGAAAGCTGCTCTCTTATCGTCAAAATGAAGGTTTGGAGGTCGTTCAAGTTACTGGTTCCTGGATAGATGCGGAAGTGAAACCGAAAGAATAGTCTTCTGTATGAAAACAGGGAAGGTATTCTGCATTCGCCTGAAGGAAGCGGTATGAGTATATAATCTTCATACCATATTTTTTAGAACACTTAGGCCGAGTTCAGCTCTAAAATCAAACGTTTTAAAGCAAACTCAGATATGATCAATATGAAACGCAGTCTGATCTTGTCAAATGGCCAACTAGGCGCAATTCAACCACTACATTTTACATATCACTTATGCTTTCTGCTAAGGTAGCTTACATGGGTGCAGATGTACAGGGGTGATTAACGCCCTATACAAAAAAAGATAACATACATATGACTTAAATGCTTACTGCTGAGAGCTGTGTATAATTTACAGGACAATGGTTTGAATCCCAACAGGGTTGAGTCTCATCATTCCTAGGTTGATAAAATGAGTAATACTTTGAATGGGTGAAAGTAACTTTAATTGTATCTAAAATGCCCTATAAGAATCATAATTACAAATGAACATTATTTTTTACATCTAACAGCAGCTAGATTTTTGTTCTTTTAACTTGGGTCTGCTAACTTGTTTTTTTGGCAATCCTGCCAGGGATTTTTAATGTAAGTTTAAACTGAACCATTAGTAGAACTCTCGGAATGATGCATTTTACCTCCATACATATGGATAAAAAACACACGCATCATCATTGAACAAACATTAAGCAAGCCCTAGCTCGTCTGTCTATGTGCTAGCTTTAACTTGTGAAAATGAGTGCTGTGTTTTTTGATTAAAAAAATGCCTTTACTCAGATTTCATTGTTTTACCATTGCAGGCTATAATGTTTGTTGTGCCAAAATGTTTTGTTTTGTCTAGTATGTCTGCTTTGATTGTGGATTTGTATCCTATTGGGCACAGTGTTTTTTGCTTTCAAGAGTTGTCCCAATAAAAACTTTCATCAGCAATTCAGCCTTTGTTGACCTGGGAGGATACAGCATGTGAAACTACCATTCCAGCTAGCAACCAGTAGCCTTCCCCTGTAAAGTAGGAGACAGGTTACTCTAGTACACAGCACCAAACCCCTCAGGACTTTGCTCCTCCTCGCCGTGGCTACTGTGACCCAGCCTGCATGGTTTATGTGCTGTTGAACAGGGCACCATCTCCATGAATCAGCATATGAATTGTTCTGCTGCCATGCCAGGACATTCACTAGTGGGCAGTGCACTGAGCTGTACAGTGGTACAATTTTAAAGGCATGATGCAGCTGCTGTCTCTCAAGGACGAGACCTCACAGCAGATGTTGTTTTCTTTCATTTCACTAAATGCCACACAGTTCCACGCCACACAATTCAACTCCACAGGTTTACAATCCACACCACATATTTCAATATACCACATAATTCAACTCACCAGCACAATTGCACAACACACCACATACATCCAATCCACACCACATAATTCCATATCATGCCACAAAATTTAACAGCACACCACACAATTAAACTCCACTACACACCACTCCACAAATAGCAATCCACATAATTACAATGCATGACACACAATCCCACTCCACATAATCCCAGTACACTCCATACCACATAATTGCTATCCACATATTTCCGCTGGACACCATGCAACCTAATTCCACCACTCATAACTCCACTCAACACCACACAATTCCGCGCCATACAATTCCACAATAAACAATACAATCCAACTCACATAATTCCACCACACACATCCACTCTGCTCCGCAACACGTAGCTAAAAGTCTTCACAATGCCAATAGCTCTCGGATTGCTGAGACCTATTGGCTTTGCCATTGCTTGTTTTTAGCATCTACTCAACCTGAAGCCGAAAAAATTGTTGAACAGGAGGTCGAAGAGATTATATTGGACCTTGGGTTTTAACCTGGAGTTATGGAGCAACCTGTGAGCCTGAGTATGATGTTCGTGTTACTGTCTCTGGAGGCTGTCTCTGCATCATCAAAAGCACAGAAAATGCTGTCACTGGTGCTGACCTTGCCCTCAGACACCATCTCCTCCCCCTTTCTGTACTGCTCCGGGGTGTGCTTAAGGAGTTCTTCCATCTCCTATTTTCCAATCATAGCACGACAGGACAGCCACAGAGCTGGCTATTTGCCAATGGGTTGCTGCTCTTACTGCCACCTTCTTGTCAATGGAGTTCCTCTTCTTGCTCTCCTTGCCTGGAAAAAGAGCACTTCGAGTCGCCTGGTTGGAAACACACTAGTGGGCTGTGTGCACAACCAGAAAGGTGTGTGGAAACTGCCCCTTAAACTATGTTGGGTCGCTAGGAGCAGGTTAATATTTCTTGTTGACGCTCGGGTTCACCACTCTAGCCTTGACATTCTCCTTGAAGTTCTTGAGGCAGATTTCAACCTGCCCTTGAGCATGGGAGAAATGGGCCCATGCACTCAGACTTGGGGGGGAATATAAAAAAGAAAATCATCCTACGCCTATGTAACATCAATGTTCAACCTTGTGAAAGGGTGCAGCTCTCTGAATGACCTCATGATAGGCCACTGTGTTATGAGGAGTGAGGCCGTAACTGGGTAATGACCTAGATCAGGATCACCTGGGGGATCCACATTGTAGTCATCCCAGAGATCATCGGTGGGGCGTTCGCCTGGCAGCTCATCATAAGGGTTAAAGGTGCCATAGAGGCAGCCTGGACGTAATTATAAATGTGTGACCCCTGTGGTGACTCTGGCGGAGGCAGTGAGGAGGTGGGATATGCTGTAGAGAAAGACGACTGGTGGCTCTGTCCCTGTGTTTCTTGGGTTCTGGCTCTGGGGAGGGAGGACTGGAGGAAGGTTCCACCTTGAAGGTAAGTCTCCTCTTTTGAGGAAGAGGTTCTGGAGATGGTGGTGGAGCCAGCTTTGCAGAGATATTACCGTGACTGGGTGATAGAAGAAGCACTTTTGTCTAGCATCCAGTTCTTGGTAGAGCCTCTTAAAAATGGGGCCTCAATGCCGTGGTCTTGTGGACTCACTGGTGATCAGGAGCTCTACTTCTCTCCTGTCCTCAGTACAGAGGAGGAGTTCTGCAAAGAGGACAGCTTTACCGTTGTGGACTGGCACTGAAGGAGGTTTCAGTGTCAACTTTGAGTGAGTCTACTGGTGATCGATGCCATTGGAGTGCCCTGGCTCGATCAATGGTGAGAGTTGATGTCTTTGGCTGGAGGCTTACTCGGCTCAGAAGCCTTTTGTCTGTGTTGACCGGAGCCCGAAGGAGCTGGGGGCCAATAACTGGCATTTTCTCTGGGCCCGTGGTCTTGGCTCGATCCCAAACAGAGAAGGTGCCATTTATTTATTCTATGGCAGACTAGCTCAGGATCAGCTCACTCTGCCAGCGTGGAACTACTTTAGGGGCTAAGCTTGGTCATATGGGCCTAGGGTTCAAAGATCTACTCATAGCATTGGGTGTGGTCTTCCGGCAAGGGCTTGTATTCGGCACTAGTTCAACTTTCTCATGTGCCTATCACCAGATTCGTTCAACAAGGCTGCCTTTGGGCCGGGTGATGGCACTACAGCAGGGAGACTGGATGGGCTGGCCTCCTCCTGTCCCTCAGTGCCAAGGATATCTTCCTTGCCAAAAATGTTTGGGGTACCGGATATGTCCTGCCGCTGCATCCGCCTGTGTGCCAAGCAGTGCTCCCTTTGGTACCAAAGAGCCTTTTTGTAATGGAAGGTGTGCCATGGCAAACAGGAGGTGGTATCATGGTCAGGGGAGCATGTCAGATTTCAAACCTTGTGGTGTCCTATTCAACCATACAGCATTCTCTGGCTTTTGAGGACCTGAGGATGCTGGGCCCCCTGAGGGTTAGACCCTTGACACCCCGGGCATAAATTACTGTTTTCAGTGCCACCAAAAAGCGCACATTGGGAAGAGGACCTTGCCAGAGCTCGGTCAATATCAACACAAAAGGATGGAAGACTACCTGAACGGGCCCAACGAGAAAGTATTCCAGGCTCAAAAACTTCAGAAGCCACTCTGTTCACGTTCAATCAGATGGTGGATAAAAATCTAACATAAGTACCCATGCGCAACGTATACTAAGAGGAGGAGCCACATATCTTTTGACTTAAAAGGTTTCTTCGAACAAAAAGAACTTGCAAACGTCCAAGCTATCTGCAGTCAGACATGCTATGAACTAACACTCTATTCTTCTGTTTGTAGCTTGTAGTGCTGTAGAATCGTATGTTATGCACATTCCTGTCATCTAGTGGTAGGCACAAACATTTGTAAGATGCACGTGAATTTTCCAGCACTACTGGATACGAGCAGATGTTACACGGTAACAGTTTCCATTCGTAGCATGTGTGGATGTATATACATGTTCTCTGTATAAACTGGAAAGCAGTTCCTACCCTAAATGGTAGCTACCAAGCAGATGACATAGAAGTTTGGAACAAAGTTCACACACATTGGTGGCCACATGTTGGCCTGGGGTGTAGGTTTGAAGTCCATGAGTTGGAAATGAACCCCCAAATACTTTGCTACTTTCACAAATTGGGAACTCCCACAATTGATTTGTTGCCTACCAATCAAAACACAAAATGCCAAAACCGCACCTTCAGATGTCGATGGGCAATGGACTATAGATTAATTGTTCACGGTTATTTGCTTACAGTTTACCTCCACTGTTGCAAAGTGACTCCTTTTTGGGTGGTCTTTCAACTCTAACACTCCAAGACTGAAACAGTGCTAACAGGGTCCTGTGTATGTGCTCTGACCCCCTAAGACATGTTGAAATTGCTTTAAAACTGAATTGGCACATTTAACTTTCGTAAATGGCCATAGTATATGGTGCAGAAGTACAACCATGGCATGGAAAATTAAATGCCACTTATGGACTGATAGAACAGCGACAGAATCATTAATCATAAACCAAAGGAGGACTAGGTCAGTAATAATAAAAAATAAAAGTGACTGATTGTCAATTAATTCAATCAAAAGCAAAAATATATGTTAATTACCAATATACAAAGACTTGGAATTTGTACAGTATTTATTTATATACCCATAATATTTGAGAACTACAATATTATATACAAAATGATCTCCAACCAATAATGTTGCTCTGTGAAATGAGGTGATCACACAGTGCAAGTGACTGCAGTGATCAAGATTTTTTTCTTTTTTTTAAAAAAACAGTAACAAGGTTATCTTAAAAAGGCAATGAGACAATGTGCTCATCAATTACATTCCCTAATGTTATGTTAATAGCAACTTTTATAGCGCTCGTTCACCAACGGTTTCTTGGCGCTGGAGGAGTTACTTTCCAGAAAGAGTTACTGGTAAGGATGGTCCTGGTCTAACTGTAAGCTTGGGTGAAGAGCCAGGTCTTCAACATCTTCCTAAAATGAAAGAGACCTGACTCAAGTCTCAATGGGGGCGGAAGGGCGTTCCAGAGTTTGGATCCTAATATTGAGAAGCGTGAGCCTCCTGTTCTTTTGCGTCTACAAACTGGGACCTCTAAGTAGTTCATGTGCATAGATCTTAAAGTACGGTGGGGATGTACTTATGAATTTTTGATTAAAATTTTTGATGAAATGTACTTAGGATCGGTCCCATGCAAGGCTTTAAAAAGAATACAGCCGGCTTTAAACTTGGAGCGTTGCTCCACTGGAAGCCAGTGCAACTCTTTTAGCAGCGGCTTGATGTGACATCGTCTGCCTTGTTGGAATATAATTCTGGCTGCCTGATTTTGTATTAGCTGTAGACGATGTATCTGATTGCGCTGAAGACTTAGGTATATAGAGTTAGCATAATCAATTCTTGACATAATCAAAGAGATGACAATTTGGATACATGCCTCTGTACTGAAGAATCTTCTGATTTTCCTCAGTTTCCGCAGTTGGAGGAAGCAATCGGAGGTAACTGCTCCAATCTGTGTGTTCATGTTTAGGTCTGAGTCAATGTGTATGCCTAGGCCTTTTATCGAGTTTTTTAATGCTGGAGGCAGGCCTAACTAGGAGGGCCAGTGGGCGGAGGTCCAATGCTGGAGTTTATTGTTGGGGATGATGATTTCTGTTTTTTCGGCATTTAGTTTTAGTTGATTTTTGTTGATCCATTTCATGATGAACAGCATGGATTTTTAAAGAAATTCCTGGGACTCTGTAGATTCATTGATGGGGAAGACTAGCTGCATATCGTCAGCATAGTTGTAGATTTGCACTTCCATCTGTTGTAACGCAACGATAAGAGGACGGATATATATATTGAAAAGATGTGGGGATAGGGATTAGCCCTGTGGCACTCCACACTTCAGATTTACTGTGCCAGATTTGTACAGAGGAGCCCAACTGACTGTTTTCTATCCGCAAGAAATGATTGAAACCATTTCAGGGCCGTGCCACTGAGACCTGCTGTAGCCAGACGGTCCACCAAGATGTTGTGGTTTTTGTGTCAAAGGCTGCAGACAGGTCCAGGAGAATCAGTGCTCGAGTGCTGTCTACATCTGCCTTCCCCTTTAGGTCATCCATTACAGATAGAATAATGGACTCCGTGAGGTGTGCTGCGTGGAAACTGGCCTGATGTGGTTCTAGGAAGTTTCTTTTTTCAATAAAGGAGCTGAGAGTCTTTGCTGTGTGTGTCTCCAACACCTTAGCCGAAAAGGGGAGGAGAGATATTGGCCTATAATTGTCCAGCTTCTGGGGATCAACTCCCTGTTTTTTCTGAAGTGGAATAATCACTGGTTCTTTGAAAGCTTGTGGGACTGTCCCTTGAGTGAAGGATAGATTCAAAAGAGAGAGGGTGATCTTAGGGAATGCTTTGAAATGTGATTTTTGTACTTCAGGTGGACAGACATCATTTGGGGAGCCCGATTTGATTATGTTTAGGTACTCCAAGAATAGATCTTGGTCTATGCACGGGAAGGTAGTCAGGATGTCAATGTTGGTATTTACAACCCAATTTTCCATCTCCTGATGTTTGGTATCTATGAATTCCTGAATTTTCTCTATTTTTTCAATGAACAAATTGCTTAAGTTATTGCAGAGTTTCTGAGTAGCGGGGATTGGTGGGGTGACACAATCAGGGTTAGATAATTCCCTTACTGTGATATCTTTGGTTTTATTAGTTGAGTTCAACACCTTGTTGGAGAAGAATTGTTTTTTTGCCTCCATTATGGCGTGTTTATATTTCCTGAAATTAGTTTTATAGTGTTCTTTGGATTCAGGTGAGTAGGAGTTGCGCCATTTCCGCTCTGCCTGGCAAATTTTGAGTTTGGCTAATCTTAAGTCTTCCGTAAACCATTCAGGTGCTTCGTGTTCCCTAACATAAAAATAAGAAAAAATTATGGCAAGGAGAAAAACATTATTTATTGAATGGCAAATTTCATGATAAAATGTATTTATGCCCTCTGTTGTCGATGGCATTTTGACCCTTAGGACAATTCTTGGGTCATCACCAGGAATGAAAACATACTGCCGAACTAGGGTAGATCATAATACACTCAATAAATGGTGCCCAGGGAAGAGCAGCACTGTCCTATAAGTATGTAGGATGTGCTGTAAAACTAAGGTTAGCTTTCGGGGGCTTCAATTAATAAGTATGGAGAAACTGACGAAGTGTAAGTTTGTTTGCGTTTCTTGAGCTGAACTGTCCCCAGCGCAGCAGTGGACGTGGTTGACACTGGAAGGTCACATTTACTATTCTAACTCCAGTCCTAGAACATCTGGTGAAAGTTATAAATTCCCCAAATATTTTAAGGAAAGGTAAGAAAGTAGTAATTTTGAAAGGAGAAAGGGCTACCCTGAGTGCCCAGCTCAGGACAAAAAACTAGGAATACCTAAGTGTAACCAGACAGGGGCAATAAATTAGCCAATAAGTAGTGGAACTCTATTAGGAGCAAGAGAGAAACAATCTGTCCAGGATGCTGGTATTGGATTTATGCAGCTTTAGGAGGTTTCAAGCAGTCAACGTAATAAATTAAAATTATGACAAACAATTGGCCAAGAGAATTGCAATGCAGGTTCAATTTTCAAGACTGAACGCGGGAGAATGAATCCAATAGTCAGTGCCCTGAATATCTCTCTATCAGGATTACCTTTTACTGCCCAGCAAGAGTATTGCGCTCATCCCATAATTATTATATATATTTTTTTTTTTAACAGAGTTTTATATAGCACGAACTTGACCCGAAGGTATTGGGTATCAGAGTGCTAATCATCTGGCCCACATCCCTAGAGTGAATATATGTTGATACTTCGCAAACTAAAACAACGCATACTTTTACAACGTTGTTTTTAGTTCGCAAGTACCATTACAACGCATTTTTCTATAACGCCTACCATTACTTCGCATTTGATTTAAAATGCATAAAAAATTTCTTTACAACGGATCCCAATTCCCCGCATACTTTTACAACGCATTTTTTTTAAATTACCCCCAACACTACGCTAATTTCTACATCCATATACACTACCCTACATAACACACTCACAACCCTACCCTAAAACACTACCCTACACTACACAACACTACCCTAAACCCTAAAACACTACCCCCTACACGACCCTCCCCCTTCCCAGTCCCTACAATCAAACACTACCCTGCATGACCACCGACACTACCCTAAACCACTACAATACCATAACACTACTCTAAACCTTAAAACACTACCCCCGCACGACCCTGCCCCTACCCCCAGTCCATCCCCTACACTGAAACACTACCCTGCACGACCCCCCGACACTACCCTAAATCCTAAAACACTACCCTACACAACACAAACACCACAACACTACCCTAAAACACTACCCTTTGCACGACCCTGCCCCTACCCCCAGTCCGGTCCCTACACTGAAACACTACCCTACACGACCCCCCGACACTACCCTAAACCCTAAAACACTAGCCTACACTACACAAACACTACAACACTACCCTAAACCCTAAAACACTACCCCAAGCACGACCCTGCCCCCACCCCCACCCCCAGTCTGTCCCCTACACTGAAACACTACCCTGCACGACCTCCCCGACACTACCCTAAACCCTAAAACACTACCCTACACTAAGACCACAACACTACCCTAAACCCTAAAACACTACCCCCAGCACGACCCTACCCCTAGTCCGGTCCCTACACTGAAACACTACCCTGCACGACCACCCCCCTACACTACACAAACACCACAACACTACCCTAATCCCTAAAACACTAACCCCTGAACGACCCTCCCCCAATTCCCCACTCCTGTCCCTACACACAAACAGTACCCTGCACGACCCACAACACTACCCTAAACCCAAAAACACTACTCCTCAAACACAAACCCTTTAAAAATACACAGCCCCTCTTACCTCTCGCTCCTCGGTGCACGTCCCTTGTCCTAGACTACAAGCATTGTCAATCAAAGGCGGTGAGGACAGCAGAAGTGCCCAAAACGCCTCCAGCCAGCCCACAGAAGCCTGCAGATCCGCTCCGGGCACCAGCGTCTCTCCCCTACTTTCTCCAGCCGCGCCGCTCAAGACTTTACACAGAGCGCCACTGCCATCATCGCTGCCTCCGCGGGTGCGCTGTCATCTGGGAGCCGGGTTTTAGTTAGTGCCGATGGGGTCGCAGCCATACACGCATTACAACTCATGCGTTATAATAGTAATAACATGCGTAGTAAAGGCTACGCGTTGTTACAGCGGATGCGTTGTTACGCTTGCGTTGTAAAGGTATGTGAACTACAAGTCCTGTACTAATGGCTGTCTACCCCCTAGAGTTTGTCTGAAACAAGCTCTCTCTAGACTTGCGCCAAACAAAGGCTGAAGCTGCTTTTAAGAAAAAACTAAAGACCGAGCTTTTCTCGCAGTAATTGTCATCTTGATCTGGTTTTTTTTTCCACAGGTCATACAGCGCCAGGACACTTAACTAGCTGAGCCCTCTATAAAACCGGTTCAATATCACTACATGCACAACTCCACCCAGCGGCATGCGGAAGCATTGCTGGTGAGAGCTTTACGAATTTAGTATGGCACTTGGAAAGTATTCTAAACTGAGGAATCTGTCTTAAAATTTATGTTTCCATTATTATTTCTGCTATTTCCATTGTTAAAGAAAGTACTTTTTTTTCCACGGAGTTTTATATAGCGCGAACTTGACCCGAGGGTATCGGGTATCAGAGGGCTTTACATAGCACCAGCTGCGTTACATGAGGAAACATTCATTTTTGATAGGCACGGGGAGATTAAAGTGATTTGCCCAGAATCACAGGATGTTCAGCATCATTGCAAGACTCGAACCCGGTTCCCCAGATTCGAGGTCGACCGCCCTAGCCATTAGGCCAACTCCTGTCCCCTACTTTCCACCTCTCCTTTATTTTTACTATTAAACTTCATGACTCATTTCACTTCAAATAATGTTCTTAATCATTAAGGTCATGTGTCATCACTGCCTAATGTAATTTCCAAATGCAACAACACTTTCTGTGATGTTTTCACTTGCCCAACAGCTGACAAATATTTTTTTTAACTAGGCCTTCACTTAAAATATGTAGACACCTCTGATCTAATTGAGCCAACATTTCACACTGTCTTGCCTTTTGCTGCATATCAATAGTGTGCAGAGGACACACATTTAAGCTCTAGATGCATGATAAAGCCAAGGTTTGTGATCTTTTTCTAACGCCACAATATCAAGACCTAAATCCTAAATTGGGTACAGAGAGCAGGAATAAGATTAGCAGCAAAATATTCACATAGAGCTAGAAAAGAAGGGTCAGCTAGTTTTCCATATTGCATAAAGTAAACTTTATTAAACCTTAACTCATCCAAAATCACACAACTACTGTGAGGATATAGTGACAAATCCTCTTGCCTGGATGAAGAGAATGCCCCTAATACATTTTATATGTACCTGTTCTGCACACATCTTAGATGATGCAAAATGGAGCTGCCACCTAATCTGTAAATGTCATAGCCACGCTACCTACTAGTCAAAGGGATTGCTTACAAGCCCAATCATATATGCAGATGCACCTGATCAGAATTCCTACCCCTCAAGCAACTCCTGCCACCCCCAACCCAACCCTACCCCACAACCTGCTGTAACACAAAGTGGCAGGTGGTTTTGGAACAGGTAGCCAAAATCTCTAGCATCTTAAAATCAAGCTACCTATTCCTAGTACTGTAGATAGGAACTTAGATAACTCTTATTTCTATACAGTAATGGGGCAACATAGGAGGAGCATAGATATATTTCAGATTACTTTTGCTCCTAAGTGTTCAGCCTAAGGCTCCTTAAACACACTACCCCTTACAGAGCACCTTGAGACTGCTATAGCAAATCCCATGTCCACTCATAAGGGTACCACTGGACTCTTTACACAATATATCTAATTTTGATATATCATATACATTGGTGGTGCAGCGGTGGAATACAAGACTTTAAATTTGCTGTACCCCTTGGTTAATAAGTGATTCCATAAGGAATCCAAACTTGTCATTAGTTAAAAAATATTTGTCGATTTCAAATTTTTTCTAAATTGTTTTAAACGAACTGTTAGGGCCTTGGTTAAGTCCCTCTGCAAAACTGTTTAGAACTTAAAAAGTAGTAAAGTAAGTTTGGCCTTTAGATAAGTACTAAGAATTTTTGTAAGTTCTTTATAAAGTTCCCAACTACTTTAAAACGATGTCTGAAACAGGGGCCTTCCGGGAGCTCAACCTGGCACCCTATCAGCACCTTAGGTTGCCCCAACTTCAGGAGCTCTGTAAGGCATGGAAACTTGCTATGGGACCTAGACCCTCAAAAGCCCATCTACTACAGATGCTCGCAGAAAACGACAAGGCCTGGCAAGTAAAGGTTCCCCCGCTGGGGAAGATGAGATCCCAGAGGTGGCAGCAAAATCCTATATAGGGAGAGTGATGGAGCTTTTGACCCCAAGATCTCCAAAGGGATGGTCTCAAAATACTCAGACAGATATCACCAAATACTTTAGAGCCATTGATAGGGCCTGTAAAATGAGACAGCTTAACAAGAAATATTGGGGCTCCCTGTTTTGGGAACTGTTCTCAGGAAAGTGTAGGTAGGGATAGGCTCCCGACACTGAATGATGCAGATGCTGAGTCCTATGGCCTACTAAAGGGCACCATGATTTAGGGCTTTGGACTCACCACTGAGGAATACAGGTTCCCAGAAACTCGAACGACCCAGAGTCAGACCTGGGTACATTTTGTAGGCTTTTCAGTGAAAACACTAGATGGCAGGTTGAAAGGTAGCAATCTCATGATTATGATGGGCTTTACAATTTAATTATGAAAGAGCATCTGTTAAGTAATTGTGAACCTGAGAAGTTACATCAGTACCTGGTAGACCGAGGTCCGCTTTCTCCTCAAGAGTTGGGGAAGGAGGCAGTCCACTGGGTCAAAACAAGGGTGACTACAACTACCACTGGTGAGGATGACCAAAAGAAAGGGGTTGCTAAGCGCCCCCAAGGGAAAGATGCTGACCAAGCAAAAGATAAAAACTAAGTTTTCAAAAGGTCCTCAAAAACCTGCCCAGGAGGGTGGACCCCCAAAATCTACGGTCTAAGGGTGGATACCAGGGTAAGAACTGGGATCCCAAGAAGGCTTGGTGTTGTGATTGTAAAGCACTTAGACAATAAACTGGAGAGCTTAGCTGCCCCCCCCAAAAAATGCCTCTAGTACACCTGCAGTAAGTCTCCAGATGAGATCACATCTGAACCCTGACAATGTCAGAGAGCTCACTAAAACATCTCTAGTTTCAGAGGGTTGGGTAGATGTAGCTACCCTGGCTGTCTGGCCCAGTGATCTGGAGTAATAAGGACAAATGCCACATATCAACGAAGTTAGATTTGAAGCATTGAGAGACATTTCTGCCAGTATCATCATGGTAACTGAGCAACTGGTGTCCTCAGATCAATACCTGACCGGTGAGACATATACAGTCGCCAATGCTGATAATCAGGATAAGGTACATTCCATGGCAATAGTATCTTTAGAACAGGGAGAGGTTGCTGGCCAAAAGAAGGTGATGGTATCCTCAGCAATTCCTGTACTATGTCCTCTAGGCTATGATCTGGAGTCCTCAGCACGGGTCGAGTCAAAAGAAAGACCCAGGTAGCTATGCTGGGTATACCTGAATGGGTGCACAGTTTAAAGCCCAGGGTGAAAAATAAGAAGAGTTAGAGCCTGGGATAATGGCCCAATCTTCCAAGAGAAAAGGCAAGAAGACCAGTTTCTGAACAGACCGCAGCTCAGGTATCCTCTCTTCAGGGGGAGAAGACCTGTCAGCCTCAGAGGAAACTGAGCCCCAGGAGGACCCTCGAGGAAAGATCTGTGACAGGGACCTGTCCCACTCTTGAAAGCCTGAGACAGCAAACTGCTGATCACGAAAAGGGCTCCCACAGCTCCTATTGGGAGGAGGGACTCCTTCACACTGAGACCCGAGACCGCAAACCTGGTGCCACTAGGAGAGTGGTAGTGCCTCAGCAGTATAGAGAGTTTCTCCTCGCATTAGCCCACGACATCCCCCTAGCTGGGCGTTAGTCACCCACTTCTACTGGCCAGGTATGTCCCAGAAGATAAAGGAGTTTTGCAACTCCTGTGCCAACTGTCAAGCCAGTGGCAAGACAAGTGGCCACCCAAAGGCTCCCTTAATTCCACTTCCAGTGGTTGGGGTTCCCTTTGAAAGGGTAGGGATTGACATTGGCGGTCCCCTTGACCTTCTAACTGCATCAGAAAACAGATTTAAAGTGTTATTAGTGGATCTTGCAAATCAGGTATCCTGAGGCAATTCCCATAAGGAGTACTACTGCTCCTGCAGTAGCTAGGGCCCTCATTGGTATCTTTACTTTTTTTTCTAAACAGATCTTTACTGAAGTTTTTAATACAACCCTGAGCCCCAACCCACCCAAGCAGAGAAATTCATCATAATACAATAAATATAAATTAGTCAGCATAAAACACAGAATAATGCACAGTAATTGAGAATTCATCACATAATCATTACTATTATCCATTATAAAGTGCTGCGTTGCGTAACTTCCTATTATCAGGATATTGTACCACCAGTCTTTTTAAACACACTATTACATACTGCTATTTCCAGTGTTCCTTGCACCTTCCCCCTCTGACAATGCAGAGATCCATTTCCTCATAGGTGCCCAGGCTCATAAACCTCTTTTTTGGTGAATCTACCTTTCTGATCATACACTGCCATTTCTATAAGGTACGTAGATATAAGCAGAGCCATCTATTGATAACACGACAGAGGTACAGGGTCTAACAATGCCTTAATACTGCTATTGCAAGGAATATAAAGGATTGAGCATGAGGGGGACTTCTCCCTTTTGAACCTCTAATAAAATCAGTTGACCAGTGACCTCAATCTGCAAGCCCAGTTTCATCTCCAAAAATTCGCTGGGGTCTTTTAAATCCATCCGAACAGGAGCATCTTGGAAACATATGTATCAAATCCACCTAGTAGGACTGACAGCGAGCCCAATTTGTACCAGATACCCCTCCCCATTTATACATTTCCCTGGAGTAATAAGAAGATTAAACCAAGTTTTAAAATGCAGGGCTTGCAAATTAGCAGACATTAAAATTGAATGAGCCAAGCCTAATGATTCTGCTCTTTCCTCATTTTCTGTCTGCAACGACTCTTGCCATTGTCTAGTGTGTTTATTTATGACATCCACTATCAGGCTATTCAACATCCTATATAAAACACCAATTGACGGCTTCTGCTTAATGAGCACATCTAATAATTCAACCTTCGTGAATCCACTTAACCCCCCTCCTTTCTTCCCTAAAAAGATCCTTATCTGTAAATATTTGAAGAATTCCTTATGCCCCAAATCAAAATTACTTTTAATGGTTTCTAACGTGGTAATACCACTGTCTCCTACAAAATCTCCAAGAATAAACGGACTCCGCTCTTTTCAGAGTCTGATGTAAGAATCCAAGATGATGTCCGGTAAGATAGGTTTTTTCTTGCAATGGTGTATAAAAGTTAAGACAACCGTTTCCCACTTTCATCCGAACAGCTGACCATATTCGAAATGTGCAGGCAAGCCTTTTTTTTTCTCAAACATATGTTTATTAACATTTTAGCATACAAATCATTACCATTCAGCAGAAGAATTTGCAGCGCAGATGGGTAAGGTGTGGCAAGGTAATTACATCACGGTTGAACTCACATATATAGCATGGGAACATGCTGTTCTCAGTATTGAACCGCTAGTGACAAGCACAGTTTCCGATGTTATACAGGCATGGGGCATTTCACTTAGTAAAGAGGTATACGTTCAACCGGTCTTTCTTTTGTGACAGGTTTTAACCCTGACCCTTCCAATGGGGAAGGTGCCCCCCCTAAAAAAAAAAACATAAAACAACCCCACCCCCCTCCAAACAAACATTGTAAGTGGTGGTGGCATTGTAGTGCGCTCTACTTCCTAATCAAGAGCAGGGCCTTTAAAATTGAAAGAGGTGCATGTCCTTAGCTGAGGATGGACACACTGCTAGTGGTAATCCCTTTGTGAGGAAGGCGACAAGTGGACCCGATTTGAATTCAAAGCTTTTATAATCATCTCGGAAGATATCCGTCATTCTCTCTAGGCACAGTAGTTTCCATAGCCGGGAGTGCCATAGAGAGAGGACGGGGGCTTCCCTCTTCTTCCAGGCTGCCGCTATTGTTACTTTCGCGGCTTCTATGCATGTCCACATGATGGCCTTATCAGCTTTATTTTGATGTTTGAGCGACGGGTCTCTAAGGCCCAAAAGAATTCCCTCCATAGATGTCGGGATAGGATACCCCAACATGCTTTTAATTTGGGCTAAGATTTCCACCCAGAAAGGTTTGATAGTGGGCCAGTCTCGCCAGATTTGTTTAAAGTCGCCAAGCAACCCACAGCCCTTCCAACACTGATCGGAGGAGTTCGGAAAGATTCTTTTAAGTTTAGAGGGGTATAAATACCAATCCATCAGTGTCTTGAGGTGTGCCTCCTGGAGCTCTAGAAAGTGATTACATTTTGTAATATCTGACCAAAGCCCGGCCCATTCCTTGTCAATTAGGTTTCTTTGTATTACCCCTTCCCACATTGTCATGTAATGAGGCCGCGGGGAGTGCGTGGAGGAGTAGAAGGTTATACAGGAAGGAATTCACTCCTCTCATGGAGCCTACCTTTAGCACAAACTTTTCAAACTCAGATTTCTCTCTTGTAGCCGTGTCGCGGTTGGAGGGGGTAAGAGCCAAGTGCTTGAGCTGTAGAAAGTGGAAGTGTTCAGCTTGGTCTAGCTGAAACTCTCTTCTACAGTTCTCTAAGGTAAATAGATCATAATTGTGGAATAAATGGGATAAAGCTAGACAGCCTCCTTCCTTCCAGGGAGTAAAGGGGCCCTCTTGGAGTGCCGGATTGAAGTGTATTGGTGTGTAGGGTGAGGGGAATGTAGTCCCAGAAATAGAGTCCCATACTTTCAGAGTTGTGCATGTGGGGGTGCTAATATAAGCATTCTCTGGCAGGTCCCTCTTGGGTGTCCATATGAGATCCCAGACGGTTCTCCCCGCAATGGCACGATCCATATGAAGCCAATGTTTCTCAGACTCCCGTTTGGACCATTCCGCCACTATTCGTAATTGAACAGCTTTATAGTACAGGCCGAAGTCTGGCAGTCCTACCCCTCCCTCCTTTCTAGGTCACCTCAAGATTGAAAAGGATAGTCTTGCCCTCCTACCTTACAAGATGAACCAGTTAATCAGTGAATTGATCTGAGGGAGGAATTCCTTATCAAGGTCAATAGGTAGTGCTTGATATAGATATAAAAGTTTGGGGAGTTCTGTCATTTTGACAGCATGTATGCGACCAAGCCATGAAATAAAAAGAGGTTTCCAGCGCTTGAGATCATTTTGGAGCTGAAGGAGAGAGGACGGAAAGTTAGCTTTGTATAGTCCTTCTACGCGTGGTGTCAACTGTACCCCTAGGTATTGTAAAGACCGTGTAGTCCATTGGAGTGAAGTAGGTGTCTGCAGTAAACTGGCCTCGTCGGTCGGAACTGTGAGATTAAGTATGTAAGATTTATTCAGGTTAATTTTAAAGCCTGCGACAGCCTCAAACCGAGTCAATTCGGACTGCAATGCAGGGAGAGAGGGGGCTGGTTCCCCAAGGGACAACAGTACATCATTTGCGAAGAGCCAGATTTTATGAGAATCTCCCCCAAAAGGTATTCTTTTAATCTCTGGTGTCTCCCGAATAGACATCGCCAAGGGTTCGAGGTTAAGGGCAAACGAAAGGGGCGACAAGGGGCACCCCTGAGTTGTTCCTCTTGTGAGGGGGAAAGGAACCAAGAGGGTCCCATTTACCTGTACTCGAGAATGGGGTTGAGCATAGTTGGCCCTGACCATGTTAATAAATGTATCTGCGAAGCCGAAGTGTGCAAGGGCGTTAAAAAGGAACGACCAGTCCACCCTGTTAAAGGCCTTCTCAGCGTCCAATCCCATGAGGACTGCCGGTCTCCTACGTTTAGTGACTTTCTCGATAAGGTGCACTGTCCGCCGAATGTTATCATTGGTCTGCCAGCCTTTTTTGAAAAATTATTGATCAGGGTGGACTAAATCTGGCTTCAAATCATTTAACCGGGCTGCTAAGATGGCTGAATAAAGCTTTGCATCTAAAATGGGATGATATAAGGGCGATGGGATGATATAAGGGGCACAGGTGGACATTTTTCCCAGGTTTAGGAATGATCGTGATCACTGCCTCGGCTATCGACGGGGTCACCCCACCCTCCTCTGCCATCTTGTTAAAAAGATGGGTGAGATGCGGTATGAGGTCTGGTGCAAAGGTTTTATAGAAGTGTGCAGTGAAGCTGTCGGGCAAGGGGGCCTTATGGAGTTTTAATTGCCTTAATGGTGTTCCACCTCCTCTGATGTTATGGGAGCCGTAAGTCTATCGTTCCAGTCCCGTGAAAGCTGGGGTAGTTGTAATACTTGGAGATATCGGTTTTGCTGCTCTATGTCCTGCGTTTCCCCCGTGTACAGTCTCTTATAAAATGTTCCAAACACTTCAGCCTTTCTCGTGTCTGTGTGGATCATTCTGCTCTCCGCGTCTTGTATGCTGCCAATGTATTCCCTTTTGCGCTTCTCCTTCATTTGTCTGGCCAGGTGTTTGCCAATTTTGTTGCCCTGGGAGTAGGAGAGGTGGCGTAATTTCAACAGCGTATATTCTGCCCTGTTAGTGTAGATTGCTTTGAGCTTTCCCCACAGTGCCGTGAGAGTGCATAGGGTGCCCCTAGTGGGTTTGTTCTTATGTTCCTTTTCAGCGGTTTCTAGTGCTGCTTCTAAGCCCTCTCTCTCTTTTGCCCTCTGTTTATTTAGGGTACAGTTAAGTTCTATGCCTTTCCCTCGTATTACTGCTTTAAAAGTGTTCCAGTTATTGAACACCGACGTGTCCTCAGGTAGATTTAACTTTAAAAAAAGTCGGTGATCGCTTTTTGCAGTTTGGTTCAAAGCAGTCTGTCTCGCGTGAGGGAGATTGGAAAATACCACTTGGGTGTTTTGGACGTGGTTTCACACCACCTTAGGCAGATCCAGATTGGGCAATGATCCGAAATAGAGAGAGGGAAGATCTTAGGCTCCTGAAGCGAGCCTATCTAGTTCTGACTAATAAAAATGTAGTCGAGGCGGAAGTACGTGTGGTGGACATGAGAAAAGAAGGTATGGTCTCTAGTTTGAGGATATAGTGTACGCCAGGCGTCTCTAAGGCCAAGGTCGTGTAGTTTCTGCTTGACATCAGCGGAGAAGAAGCCAGCTCCTGCTCTGTGTGCTTGGGTGCTATGTGAGATTAAAATCACCAAACAGACTCGTTGGTCCGTCTGCAAATTCAGTTATGTTATCTAAAACTGTAGTTAAGAAGTCCGCCTGGCCTGTATCAGGTGCATAAGTTGCAATGAAGGTGCATAATCTACCTTTCAGATTTACCATGACCATGACCATCCTACCCTCTTTATCTGCCTGGACAGCCATCGGCTGAAATTTTGTCGAGCTATGAAATAGGAGGCCAACTCCACACTGTTTAGTGAGCGCTGAGGATCTATATATAAGGGGATATGGTTTGTGTCCAAGCCTTGATTCCTCCGCCCTTTGGAGGTGTGTCTCCTGGAGAGCTACTATATCAAAGTGATGGTCTGTAAGATATTTTCAAACTTTTTGTGACTTTTGTGGTGAGTTGAGGCCCCGAACGTTCCATGACCCTATTGAAAGTACCATCTCTCCGGTAGTGCCTACTCCCTCTGCCCCTGGATCCCCAATGTCAAATCTACATGTCCGTCCCCTCTGTCTGGTATTGGAAGTCTATCCCAATGTGCCTGACATGATGTGGGTGTGGTGACTAGAATGTGTCTTCGGTAAGTAGTTCGACATGGCCGCCACCAGGCCCCGAAACCCTCCCCCTCCGAACAAACAAACAAAAAAGCAAACACCAACATTACCAACATCAACTGCTGTTGGAATGATGACAGCTCTCGGACTGCAGGGGCAATTCCCCCGCCTGTGCGTGTTGGTGGATGGCGCAACCGGTGTTCCCATCCACGCCCCTATCGAGTGTTCGAACGAAAAAAAGGTCGCCGACATGGTGAGGCCTTCAATAGCTGTGCATAACTAGTCTGCTCGAGTCTCCGGGTAAGAATGAGTCTGCATTCCACCGATGACTCTCGACTGGGTATAGCGCCTGGGCATAACGCTCCTTTACAGCATATCAGTGGATATCATGTGGCCGTTCCTCGGGCAAGTCGAGTGTCCAGAACCTTCGCCCTTATGAGGGTACCGGCGAGGAATCAAGCCAGTGGTCTCGTCATATGCTTTAGTTGTTATCTTGAGGCCCTGTGGGAATCACAGTCAAACATGTCCGTTCTTCGTTTATGACGGCGTGACATTTGAACCTTCATGAGTCCTTATTGTCAGATCCCATCTTTGGGTCATCACTTATGCCCTCCCTTTGAACTTGTCGTCCATTGTGTTTGTCGTGCCACTTCGCTCCGGTCTTTGCGGCCTGACCTGGGTATTCTCAGTCTCAGCGGGCAGAAGGCCTAACAGTCTCAGCCCCTCATTCAAATCGGTGATGTGTCTCATCTTGTTGGTATACTCAAAGCTCAGGCCAAGTGGATAAGTCCATCTATATCTTATATGCTCTTCACGCAGTTCCGTCGTGAGGGGTCTAAATTGTTGTCAACGCGCCAAAGTTGCCGGCGCCAGATCTTGATAGATGGTGCATTTGTATCCTTGGAAGGAGATGTCGTTCTTCCCCCTGGCTGCTTGCAAAATCTGTTCTTCCACCTCGAAGGAGTGAAACTTAGCCAGAATATCTCTCGTCCGTCGCCGCTCCCCAGTCGGTGGTCCCCCAACCCGATGTGCCCGGTCCAGCTTGATTCTAACCTTCAGTGGGCTTGCGATCTCTGCGAAGAGGCCCTCGAGGAAAGCTTCGAGATCCGATCCCACTGCAACCTCTTCCAGATCCCGAATTCGTATGTTGTCTCTTCGCGCCCTGTTTTCCAAATCTTTGGATTTCAATTGGGCTTGATATAGTTGATCTTACAGCACACGTAGCTTGTCCTGCGTGTCCGCGGTTCTCTGGGTTTGCGTTTCCAGATCCACCACCCTTACACCCACTGAATCAACATCTTGCTGGATTGTGGCCAATCGTACGTTCCAGTCTGTTTTAAGGTGATCGATGGAGGTCTTAATATCCTGGCTGAGTTCTGCACGCAACTCTGTTTTAAAGTCCTTTAGGGATGCTAGCAGCTCCTCTTTCGTGAGAGCCATGGTTTCTGTGTGATCGGTATGCTCTGACGTCTGCCTTTCCTCTGCGGGTGGGAAGAAGGTAGAAACTTTATTTGGAGCCTTTTTTGGCGGCATCGGTGCTGGCACCGTGGCCCTCTTCGGGTATGTGGTAAGCAAAACAGCCTATGCTGGTAGGTACCTCCCCTCCTCCCCTTTGAAGGGCGCCGGTATGAGACAGGGCTGGTACTGACTCTCAGAGCTGGTGGTGCATTAGTCCTGGGGGGCTGAGTCGCCCGCCTCTAAAGCTCTCATTCCTGTTGAAGGACTACTTTGGTGCTTGTTCACCACCTCTCACAACTCTGCATGGATGCAGCAGGTCCTATGTGCCTTCCTGCCTACCCGGTTCAGGGTGAAGTGGCTTGCTAACGTAGCACAAGGTAGGTCTCTATTTACCCAGTACGGGCCTACGTGTCACAAGGGCCGCCATCTTAAAGTCAGGCGGAATCGCGGGTAGCTCCTGTGGACCGCTTGCCGGTGACTCCTTATTCAGCGCTCACTATGCAGAGCCTGGCTAAATCTTGGTGCTCAGTGACCATATCTGAGGGCTGCAATATTTCTCCCACTCACCCGATATAGATGGGATCCCCTCCAGCATGTTGTGTGGTGCCGGATGTACACCCGGTGTGCTTTCGGAGGAGACCGCTTCCGACCGTGTGGAGTTTCACAGCCGCGGTGCCTCTGCCACGGTGTCTCCGGTGGGGATGAGAGTGTTCCGTGGTTGAACTATGCATCCCAACTGGCTGCCCTGAGTTCGTCAGGCTCTGCTTCTTAGAGCCTCGGTGGCCGCCATGTTGTGGAGCTGCGCAGCCCATGCCTCCCGGCTGCAAGACGGCTCAGTAGCTGGCACCTTGCTGAAAATCTTGTCTCCTAGTAAGTCTCTATAGATTCTGCCACATTTTGATGGGCCTGGCCACCTATTTGGCGATGCCTGTAGGAGTCTGTGTTCTCGAGAGTCAAGCGCGGACCTGAAGCCGAGACGAATCACGTCCATTCGGCCATCTTGCCTGGCCACGCCCCCCAGGCAAGCTTTTCAAACCGCACGCTCTTCGAGTATCCAAAATCTACCTGACACAGATGACATCCCCTACCCTCTTCTCCTAGCAATAATTCATACATCGTAGGAATCCTTATCTGAAATTACCCATTCATCTTCACTATATAACATAAAAGCCATTTGTTGCAGTGCAGTGGCCCAGTGATTTAATCGAAGATTAGGGACTGCCCATCCCCCATGTTTGGAAGAGTCAAAAACTTCAGTGCCTTTCTGGGCCTAGAAGAAGTTCCTAGGCTGGCAAGTTTCAAAGAGATGCCGCCTTTGATATGCAAATCTGGCTCTTCCTCACAGGAGAGAAAGCCGACCCCCTTGTCCAGAGCCCCTTAACCAGTTTGACAGGTAGGAAAATGAGCTTGTCAGGTAGGCGTGCCACCCCCAAGCTAGTACCACCCTTAAGGTGGGCTAAACTGAGGTAGACACGATTTTTCATAAGTAGCCATCTTTGTGGTGGCATACCTAGGAATTCTGGAACAGGGTTATGCCCCTTCCAATAGAAAGTACTCATATAGGGGGCGTAGTGACCACAAGGGTCAGTAGCCCATTGGCTAATACCCTACACTCCCCTAACATTCCTAAGTTGAATATTTAGGGGAGCCCCAGGCACCAGAAGAGCAGATACTGATAACCTGAAGAAATAAGATGGACAAGAAAAGTTGCACAGCAAGAATAGAAGACCCAGCTAATGACATGGCGCCATCACTGCCAGCCTGCTTGCTGACTTCGCCTATTGCACCAAAAGTCAAATTGTCCTGTAGCAGCTGAGTCCCCAAAACCCGGAAGACCTGCCAGCCTTTTCCCCAGGAACCAAGACCTCCTGAGAGATAGCAGAATGTCCCCTGCATCCGGGAGTCAGCCAAAGAAAGTCCAAGAGGACTCTGGCGCACCGAAACCCGCCGCCACTGCACCAGATCCCCCCAGCCTGTGTCTACAAGGGCCAATGATGTCAGCATGACTGAAGAGTGACTCCTCGTGAACTCCCTGACGTCGCCTGCAGCGTCTGTTGTCAGGCCCCCTCAACCGCAATTGTTGAATAACGGAGAAACCAGACACCCTTAAGACCCTCTGCACCCAGACACCCTGTGTCGAGGAGAAGAGGACCAAAGGTGTCCCCACGTTTGCCCAACATTGCAAGAATCGTAGCCACTCATTGGTTTCACCAAACTGGTCCTTAGTCCCCTCCTGCAGTCTCTTTCTACCATAACCGTTCTCCATTGGGTACCTTTGGGCTCCTGAGGGTATTTTTGACATCTGTACCTGGCTGCCCTAAGTGCAGCTGGTGGTGCTGGCTTGGACCTTGCCCACAACTCACCTTAACTCCTGGAGAAGGGTCACGTAAGTCGCTGACAAGAAACGATAAACCGCACATGATTTTCCTCCCATAGGATAACAATGCAGAACTCAGAAATTGCAATGTGTCAACTTTTAAAATGAAAAATATTCTATTCAAAAGCGTACTCGTGTGAACGATTTTCTTTTGATGCCTGAACATCTATAAAGATACTATTTTTGTAAAGTGGTATGAATCTCCTTCTTAAATCATGTAAATTATTTACTGGCCATGTGTATTTTCAGATTTCTTGCACTCCTCTTGGTTAAGCCTAAGGCTGCTCCACCACAATACCCCCTAACAGAGCACCTTGGGATTGCCATAGAAAGCCCCCGTCCACTCATAAGGGAGCACCTGGACTCTTAACACGATATATCTAATTTCTATATATCATATAAAGAGAAGATTCCAGCAGGACACAACACAGAAACAAGCCTAACAAGATTTTAAAGAAAACAAATCTGAAACAATCTGGCAGTGCAGCAAATTGCTGTACAATTAAGACTGCATAGGCTCGCAGAATTACTTGTGTATAAGAGAAAATGATGCATTTTCACTTATTTTGAGTTAATTCACACCTACATTAAACGTTCAAATCAAAGGTTTTTATGCTCAAAGATAAGTTATGTTAATTAAAAACCCAACTCATTCCATAAAATTTTAAGACATTAAAAAGAATATCAATGTACACAGTTACCAGGCTTTATAAGGAAGCGCTGTAATGTGGCAACTTACCTTAATGTGAATACGCAAAGTTAAGAACAGGTGAACATTTTCTCCTTACCTTGAAACTTTTGCTTAAGTGGAATTAGAGATGAAGCTGAGCTAAGGAATGGGTCTGATGATAAATCCGGCAAGTTTCTGCTCATATTAGCTTTTCCCAAAAACTGCGGAGGCTCTTCCTTTTGATTATCTGGGCTCTTCTTTCGCTGTCGACTTGTATCCAAGAGATGTTTACCGAAAAATGCTTCCTACACAAAAATCATTTAACAAGATGATTATTCAAAGTGACCGTTTGCTGCACAACAAGTGCTAAAACAAACAGAGAGCAGGTAGTCATGTGCATCAAGGAAAATATAGAATCATTGTCATTTGGCCTGTTAGGAACACAACTCAGACCATGCCCAGACCTAAACTTTATGTACAATATGCAAGCCTGCAAATGATGTCACTATGCTGCCGCTAGTTCATAGATAAGAGTTTTGATGCTGTGTATTACCATTTGTCAGGCAATCACACATTCTAGATATGCAAGTAGCTTGATGCTTTTGGAGCCATGTGGACTAGCAAAGGGGACTTAAAATGCTGTGAACAAGGAAAGAAACAAAGTAGAATTATGTGTCATCCAATTGCAAACCTAGGCAAAACCATTAATAAAGAATAGATATATCAACTGTGGCTGCATTGGAAGTGAGCTGCTCCTGCCAAAGGATCTGTTTTCTAGTCCAAGAAACCTAATGGGGAGCTGTAGGTAGAAAGCAAGGCTGTCCTCACTATTATTATATTTTTACGAGTTGAAAACAATTTTGACTATATATTCACTGAAAAAACCAAAGGTTTCAGGGGAGTTATAGTTAGGAATTGGCATTTAGAAAACCTTAGAAATTCACTGAAAAAAACAGTTTCAGGGGCGTTATAGTTAGCTGGACATTTCCCTTGTACAAAACCCTAGAAATTCCCCTGTTATAGTTAGTTCAGCTAACTATAACTCGCGCCCCTGCAATGCACTGCTGATGACGTCACATATTACATCACTCATGACATGGTCAGTGACATCACTGATGACATCACTGATGACATCTCAAATGACATCACTGATGACATCACTGATGACGTCATCCATGTGATAAATTAGTGCATCTTCTCACACCCTAATATAACCTTTGATACACCGACTCAAAATTTCAGACGGCCATTTTGACAACCATAGATACTCCACTACCAATAACTACTCACCCACTCATTGACTTTTAGGTCTACATACATCTCCACTCACTCACCTGTACAGTCACTCATACTAACATTCACTGCGTGCATTTATACACCTATATAGACACTCGCACACAGCCAATCATCCATTGAGGTACTGACACATCTAGTCAGTCATGCAAATAATTAATCACAGTAAAATTTACTCACCTATACAGTTAAAAACACTCAAGTTCACTTACTCATAAAAATACTAACAAATTCTGTGTCTTCCTGCAGAAAAAAAAACAGCACATGACACAGATATCCTTGCACTATGGCGCATACAGCCACTCCCAAAATCACACACTCTCACATATAGATAGTTATATACTCGTACACACACATACACTGCGTTTCACATATGTAGTTACTGACACATGTACAACTGAGATATACATTCAATCACTAACACACCTATACATACACTCACCCAACCATACAGTCCATCACAGATGCACTCTTAAAAACATGCACCCACTGACTCACCCACTCACACATCTAGTCACAGAGTCACACACACCCTACCCACACAAACACTCAGGCACCCATACAGATACTCAGACAACCAATCAATATCCCATAGAGACACTCATATAGCTATTCAAAAAAACATGCAGCCACTTATACACCAACACACAGACATTCACACAGTTTAGTCACTAGCCTGCAGTAAGATACATTTAATGACTCACTTATAGACTCAGTTACGCACCTAAAAAATCATCCATTCACACACTTGTACACCCACTTATTTTTCAACAGGCCTTTCCCTATATATATTAAACATAATAAAACTGTTCAAAAACACATACTCAATGGATGATGTCATCAGTGATGTCATCAGTGATGTCATTTGAGATATCAGTGATGTCATCAGTGATGTCACTGACCATGTCATGAGTGATGTAATATGTGACGTCATCAGCAGTGCATTGCGGGGGCGCGAGTTATAGTTAGCTGAACTAACTATAACAGGGGAATTTCTAGGGTTTTGTACGAGGGAAATGTCCAGCTAACTATAACGCCCCTGAAACCTTTGGTTTTTTCAATGAATTTCAAAGGTTTTTTAAATGCCAATTCCGAACTATAACGTGCATGAAACCTATGTTTTTTTCAGTGAATTTCAAAGGTTTTTTAAATGCCGATTCCTAACTATAACGTGCATGAAACCAATGGTTTTTTCAGTGAATTTCAAAGGTTTTTTAAATGCTAATTCCTATCTATAACTTATCTCTGAAGATATCATGTTTAATGATTTTGATTGAATTTCTATATTTTTCAAATTCAGTATGTCATTTCATTAATTACATTTTTTATTTAAAATACTTTTTTATCACCATTTTTAAATGTATTTTTTCAATTAATTCTTTTAAAAATTAAAAATTATTATTTGAATTTAATGGGTTTTTCAAACATATTTTTTTATATTTTTCAAAATATTTTTTTAACTATATGTGCAAAACTTTATTTTATATATTTTCTTTCCATGCTTTTGGATCCGCGCACCCTAAGCGCACCATTCTCGATCCCTACGCGATAGCATCCGCGCATAGTATGCGTCGGGTGCGTGGTTAGTGCGCGATTCCAATGCGACCGGTACGTGACTCCCAGCCTATACGCGACACGTTCGATGTACGTAACGCAACATTTACGCACTTCCGCGATGAGTCATCTGCGTCTATGACGCGGTGGGTGCGCGGATCCCGCGAAGTATTTAACATTTTAAAAAACATATTTATGTATTTCATGTGAATATTAATTGAAGACAAACTCTAAACTAGTCTTAAAAGTAATATATTTTGACATCTAATCCTATATTCCTTTTTAATTCAATTTCGCGAACGCGCGCTGGGTGCGTGCTGCGTACGCGGATCCCATGTGACCTGCAAAAAAAGAGATTTTATTGGTTCATTACACTACCTGTTCTAACTACTGAAAGACCCCACCCATTTCAATCATTCTTCTTTGAGCTTCTTTGGAGAACCACTTCTTTGGAGAGAAGAAGATTTTTTAGACTAAGTTTACACTTAGCTCTAACTTTCCAAACTGCCATTTCATTTACAGAGACCATCTGAGTGCATCCAGACCTTCTTTCAAGATGCTTAGTGTGTGGATTGTGGGACACAGCTATATTTTCCGGAGCCAAAGGTATGCAGAAAACAAAGGCATTCACAAAGACCTAGGTCTGCCAAAAGTAGACATTAAATGGATTGGACAGAGAGGGTTAAAGTGGCACCAATTGATGCCATTGGTGAAATCCTTCATGCAAATCCAACACCCTGACCTCATAATAGAGCACTGTGGTGGCAATGAGCTAGGCACTTTGACTGGAGTAGGTCCGGAAATGCTTATGAAGGACAGCTTTGCAGAACTGATTTCACTTTTTCCCAAAACTGCCTTTGTGTACTCTAACATATGCCAAAGGCAGAAATGGAACTGGTCCGATCGTTTTTGTCCACAGTTTGAGAAAGCTAGGAAACATGTGAATAAATCGGTTTCTGCTTTTCTCCGAGACTACAGAATGGGGTCCATTTACAATAATCTGCGCTTTCATATGCAAGAGATATATAGGAGAGATGGAGCACACTTTACTGATGAAGGAAACAGAGTCTTCCTCAACAACTTTAGACTCTATATAGGTACTTACTTATAAGTACCAAAAACTCTCAATGAACACAACAGCTCTTTTTAGAGCCACTCAAGAACAAAACACTTAAGCTTAATCTTTATCTCCCAACAATTTAATTTTTTTTCCCATTGGATCCGCGAACCCACCGCGAGAGGATCCGTGCATCCAACGCGATAGGATGCGCGCACCATGCGCGCATTTCGTCGTCTTTTTTAAAAAGGGGGGCCCCAGGGGGTCCTTCTGGGACCCCCTAAGCACTTCTAGAGGGTCAGAGTATTTCCACTCGGCCCCCTTTATATGTTTTACACACTTATTCCCCTTGCTTCTTCAGCCTCGCTTCTACCGAGGCAGAAAATGGCCGCCAACAGTTCCTGGTTTCGAATGTAGAGACACACTCGACAGCCAATTAGCATTCGGCGAGCGATCGGGAGGGTGCGCGCTCGGTTCGGGGAGGGTGCGCTTACGGTGCGGGTACGGTCCGCGGATCCTCCGCGGCCATAGATATCACTAAATCTTTTACCTTAATTTTCTCAGGAACTACTGAACAGATTCACACCATATATGCAAAAGGCACGAGTCCAAACTGAGGACTACCTCATTGCCAAATTTGGTGTCATTCCGTTCAGCGGTTCGGGCTGTAGCTGCGACAACAGATCCTATGGGAAATTGCACGGGGAAAACGCGTTTTGGGACCCCCCTTTTTTCTCGGCCCCCGCTTGACGGATCACCATGAAACTTTAAGGGTCGGAGCGGAGCTGGCCATAAGTTTGGAAAATTTCGCCAACTGGCACCAACGTTATTCCAAATAGAATGTTGTGGATTTCCTATGGAAAATAGGTCGTAACTATAACTATCTACTGGCGACCGCCAGTAGAAAAAAAAAATGTGTGTGTGTGTGTGTGTGTGTGTGTGTGTGTGTGTGTGTGTGTGTAAATACACACACAACATGATGAATGTTACTTACCCTGTAAGCATCTGTTTGTGGCATGACGTGCTATAGATTCAGATGCTTAGCATAAAGTACACCATCTAGTGTTGGGCTCGGAAGTCTGTACGTTGTTTTTCTTCGAAGAAGTCTTTCGAATCATGAGGTATAATGACTCCTCTTCTTGCTTGTAGTGCACATGGTCATCGATTTCATTGTAAGATTGTTTTCCTATTGGTGGGTGAGGATGGACTGAAAGGATGGTGTATCCTATGGAGATGACCATATCATAATGTAATGCATGATGTATATAAATGCAACGAACAAGTCACCAGGGAGGAGGGTGGGTGCATGTGAATCTACAGCACTGCATGCCACAAGCAGATGCTTGAAAGGCAAGTAATAATCACTGTTTGATGGCATATGTGACTGTAGATACACATGCTAAGCATAGACTAAAAAGCAGTTCTCCTTGTAAGCGGTGACTAACTTGTGCCCGGAGTATTTGTTTGAAATTATATACGTAGTACTGATTGACCAACATTTGCTTGTTGTGATGCCATAATATCTACACAGTAATGTTTTTTAAATGTATGCAGTGTAGTCCATGTAGCTGCTTTACATATGTCGGCTATTGGAATATTCCCAAGAAATGCCATGAAAGTCCCCTTTTTACACTTAGAATGGGCTTTTGGCAGTATATGGAGAGGTCTTGCCTTTAAGTGGTTTGAATAATGGCACAAATATTTGTTGGGTTTTCCGGAAGGATTGAGCTCTATCTATATAGTACATTAGTAATCTTTTAACATCGAATGTGCGTGATTTATTTGGAAAAATGGTTCTTCCATTGTTAGTGCCAGTAAATTGCAATGAGAAAACCAAGTTTCCATGACAAACATTGTAGTAGACATGTTTGCAATGGTTCAAATGGTGGACCCATTAATCTTGTTAGCACAACATTAAGATTCCACACTGGTGTGGGTGGAGTTTTATGTGGAATGACACTTAAGGCCTTTTAGAAAAGCCTTATGGAAGTTTGTTCCCTGTTTTGAAGATATGCAGCTAGCGCTGTCAGATGTATTTGTAGACGCAAAAGCTAACCCACAGCTTGTAAGTGAAGCAGGTAAGATAGAATGTTTTGAAGTGATGCATTCAGTGGATCAATATCCTTTGAGTGACAATAATGGAGAACGTGTTTCAACTTTGCTGCATAGCACACCTGTATTTTGGGTCTTCTTGCTTCTGTTAGGATATCTATACATTCTAGTGGAAAATTTAAGTATCCAAAATCTAAGACCAAAGGAGCCAAATTCTACGATTTTGAGGTCTGGGGTTTGGGTATCTTATTACTCCTTGGTTCCGAGTGAGGAGCTCTCATCTATTGGGTAGTAGTTGATGAAGGACTACTGGCAACTCTAGTGGTGTTGTGTACTATGTTTGTCTGGCTCATGTGGGAGCAGCTAGGATGAGTGTCAGCAATGTCTGCCTCAGTTTGTGAATTACAAATGAAAGTAGGAGGTAGAGGTGGAAAAACATAAGCAAATATCCCTGACCAATTGATCCATAGTGCATTGCTTTTGGACTGTGGGTGTTGAAACCTGGAGGTGAAGTTTGGGCATTTTGCGTTCTGTGTTGTTGCAAAAAGATCTAAGTCTGGTTGTCCCCATTGGTGGAAAAATGGGTGTAGGACTCGGTATTTTCAGATCCCACTTGGCGTCTCCTGGTATGTACTCTGCCAACAATTGAATGTTGTGTTGTAGTGAAAACTTTGTGCTAGGAGAGACAGTTGTGGAGATTTAGTTCCCCACCCCTCCCCCGTTTTTGCAGATAATACATGGTAGTCATGTTGTCTATTTTGATTAAGACTACTGTGTCACTGAGGTGAGGAAGAAAAGGGATTGATTGTGAGTCGAATGTCCTTGTACAGTCATTTCCTGTGAGTGCGCTCCCCCTACAGTCATTGATGCATACGTTGTTATGGTTGTTTGTGGAATTGGTTCTAAAAAAAAACATCCTTGTAAGAGATTATTGGAGTTCCACCATTGCAGAGTGCGCAAAGATTGATGGCTGATAAACACTAGAGCCCCTAATTGAACAACATTTTGAGGTCATGGTTGGGATAAGCATTGTTGTTGAGGGCACATGTCAGGCATGAGGTTCTTTGGCTATGCATGATGCCATGGTCCCTAGGAGACGCATAACTGTTCTCATTGATATTTGTTTGTGAGGCTGAAACTGTAGAAAAGGGTTTTGAAAATGCGTATTCTGACAGCATTTGGTTAAGATACTCCTGTTTGACAATTTAGGATAACTCCCAAGTAAGGTTGTATCTGGAGAGTATGCAGGTGTGATTTTACTGCATTGATTGTAAATCCCAGCTGGTGTAGTAAATGTATTGTTTGTGTTGCAAACATTTGTGATGTGCTTCTTGAGAAAAGCCAGTCATCTAGATATTGGAAAACGTGTATATTTTGCCTTCACAAGTGAGCTACTACTACTGCTAGACATTTTGGTAAACACCCTGGGGACTCTGGAGACCCTGAACTGATGTACTTTGAACTGAAAGTGTTGTCCGTTGAAAAAAAACCTGAGGTATTGCCTGTGTGCTGGGCGAGTTGGAATGTGAAAATATGCATCTTTTAAGTTAAATGCTGTCATGAAGTCTCCTCGTTGGAGGAGTGATATGACGTCCTGAAGAGTGACAATCTGAAAATGTTCTGAAAGGATGTATCTATTTAGAGGTCTGAGGTCTAGGATGGGTCTTAGAGCTCCATCCTTTTTGCCCTAAGGAAGTAAAGAGAATAGACCCCTGTGCCCTGTTGTTGTAATGACACTAGTTCTATTGCTCCTTTGTTCAGCAGAGCTTTAACTTTCTGTTATTTTTCTATTTTACTAGCTTTTGATGGTATGCTGATAATCTCTGGGTGCGAGGTGAAATGTTTAGAGGTGTTGGAAGTGAGCTCCAGACAGTAACCAAGTTGGATAATATCTAACACCTATTGCTCGGATGTGATACTTATCCATGCGGGAAGGAGTAGCTGTAGTCTTCCTCGGACTGGTGTTGTGTGAACGGGGGGGGGGAGTGGGGGGATGGATGGTGGGCGAGTCAAGACTTGGTGGTGGCGGAGAAGTAGGGTTTGTTAAAACCTCCTATACCTCTGCCTCTATTGCTGCTTCCTCTATAGAATTCCCTGTAGTATGCTCTAGGGGAGGATGCGTGATTGTGTGTTTTATAATAGGAGGTGGATGTTTCAGTGGAGGTGGCTTTAGATCCTCCACGATAGGTGGAGCGACAAAAGGAATCCCGTAGTGATTGTGTCTGAAGGGCTCCCATTGCTTTTACTGTTACGTTGTCTTTCTTCATTTTTCTACGAGAGTATCCACCTGTGGCCCAAAGAGATGCTTTCCTTTGAAGAGAAGGGCTAGTAAATTTTGTTGAACTTCTGGTTTGAAACAGATACCCTTAGCCAGGCATGCCGTCTTAGTATAAGGCTGGTATTTATATGACTAGTAGCTATGTCAGCCTCATCAAGGGCACATCTTAAATTTGTATTGAAGATAAGTTTTCCCTCGATGTAATTTGGTATGCCCTTATTTAATGTTCTTCAGTGAGGTATTGCGGAATTTCTTCGACTTCGTCTCAGTGTGCCCTATCATAGCGTGAAAAAGACCGATGGAGATGGCAATTCTCCAATGGTTGGATGATTGTGCTGCTACCCTTTTTCCAGCTGCGTTTATACATTTGCTCTCTTTGTTTGCTGGGGGAGCTTCACCAGTTGCTTGAGAGTATGCCTGTTTATGAGCAGTAGCCACATCTAAACAGTCTGGTGTGAGTTGACTCAATGCATGGAGGGTCTGCGGAGGAAAAGGTATATATTTATCACCCTAGGTGCAAAAATCCTAGATCTAAGTGGGTCATTAAAATATCTGTGTCTGAGCATTCCTTTAAGCAAGGGAAGATACTGTGTGGAACATTGAGTGGAAGAGAAAGTTTCAAATAGAAAGTCATCTTCTATTGCTTCAGTGTGTAGTGTTAACTTATGAAAATTAGTCGCCCTACTTATAAGGTCATGGTAAGTAGTGGTGTCATCAGGAGGGGATGGTTTGGATGGATAAAGATCAGGATCAATACCATATAGAGGGGCTGTGTCAAATGCCCCCCCACTTATCTTCTGGTGGTAATGAATGCTGGTCACTATTAAACCCCCCCCCCAATCCCCTGTAAAAAAAAGATGTAGGGATCCCTCTGGAGAACCTACAGGGTCATGAATTGGTGACTGCCGTGGTAATGTAGTTTGTACATCTGGGACTGGAAGAGGACAAATACGAAGTGGACTAGTATCTTTGTCATCTTTCTTCTTTTTTGCCACATTAGGAATATCTATTGTGTCTTGAAAAGGAAGTTGTCTTTTTTATTGCTGGTTGTTTACGTTACTGAGGGGGCTTGATGAGGATCATACCTGTAACAGGGCGAGTCATTTTGTGTTTTTGCCGAGAATCCAGCTGATGATGCAGTTTCTCAAGTACTGGCTGTACAGTCTCTGGAGAGTGTCCAACAGTTTGCTTTTTTTGTAACAGCCCCAATTTACTACAGCAACTTACAGGAACTTTCGGAGTCGGGTCGTTTTTTTGGGATCTGAAGGTTTCAGTTCCAAAGGCGTGGTAGTGTCTGTTTAAAGTGTTTAGGTGCGGAAAGTCGGTTTGATTATGATGTGGAGTGTTTCGGATCAAGGCTGTTTCTTCAGAACCAAGCCAAGTCTAGACATTCCGTAATCAACCAGTCGGTGCGACCATGGCCCAACAGAAGACTTTTGTGGTGTTAGTTGTTTGGGTGGAGGCGGAGGGGGAAATTACTCACAGTTTGTTGCCCTGGTGTGACATCATCATTCTCTACATCACATTTTTGTTCTGGAGAGTTACCCTCATCTGCAACCGACAGATGAGCCTCCATTTCTGTTTCCGGTTCCTCCAAACCAAAAATGTCCAGCATGTCTTCCGTGCTGCATCAATACATCTGTAGTCTTCTTGATTTCCAATCTCGTAGTAAAGACTTTTCCAATCTTAATGACAAGCAGGCATTGTAAGTTTCTTCTTGATGATTAGGAGATAAACAGGATTTACACATCTTGTGTAAATCTGTGTGTGTAAATTTTGCGTGACACGGAGGACAAAATTTAAAAGGTGTCCATGCCATCACCCCTCGGTCCTTTTTTCAGAAAAAATGTGGAAGGGAATTTCCGCCCCAAAGAGTGAAGGCCCCAAAGAGCGCGAACGCATCGACTCCCCTGGACACATTTGACGTTTATTTAATATATCTAAAAACAGTTATAGAATCCCGACCGGTATTAGAAAGTATCCTGATGTTGACCGGAACAATGGAGCACACAACCAAACCCAATGGCAGAAAGAACAATCCAACAATGGAATCGATGACCATGTACACTACAAGCAAGAGGAGGAGTCCCTATACCTTGTGATTCTAAAGACTTATTTGAAGAAAAACAACTTGCCCACTTCCAAGCTCAACACTAGATGGCAGACTTATGCTTATATATATCTCCATATATATACACACGCAGAGTGCAACAGGTCATGTTTTACCTTTGCTGAGTGTGTAAAGGGCCAATTATTTACAGGAGGCAAAGCCTTGGGTGAGTCATGATGCTTTTCCCCTTCCTCAACAATTGCACCAAGGAAAATGCTATTTACCCTGTAAGCATCTATTCGCGGAATGTAGTGCTGTAGATCTACACGCAGTGTACACACCTATCATGTGGGGGTGACCCTCTAACTTGCATGCCCTGGGTATTATTTACTAGGGGCTTACAGGTAAATTAGCTTAGCCAATTGGGTATGAGCCAATTAACCTTACCTGTTTAAGGGTAAGGGCGTAGGCACCAAGGTCTGGTTAGCAGGCCTCCGTGCCCTCTCAGAGTCGAAAAAACAGCAGTATCAGTCCCAAAACTTGGGGGTGACCATACAAAAAAAAAGGTATTTCCTTACAGTTACTCACCCTGTAAGCATCTGATTGTGGCATGTAGTGTTTAAGATTCATAAGCGCCAACCCTCCTCCCCGGAAGCTTTTGTTGTTGCAGTTATCCTTTAATCTTTACTTTTCTCTGCATGGTCATCTCTTTTCTGTTTTGCTACACTCCATTTCCATATTCACCCGCAGTGCGGGAAAAACAATCTAACAATAGAGCTGGTCCATGTGCCTTACCAACAATGGGTGGAGTCAATGTACCTCGTGACTCGAGAAGACTTATTTGAAGGGAAACAACTTACACACCCAGGCACAACAATAAACGGCAGGAGTAACAGCATATGTATTTAGTGTCACACATGCCTCAAATATAGCTTATTACAATCTTCACATAAGCAGGAACAGTATGTGACACAATTATACACTAAGGTATGTCATTGTAACCAACAAATAAGGACTTGAATTTGTACAATGAAATACTATCGCTTTCTTTCGACACTGATTGTGAGCCTCATTTTCTTCCCTAGATTGATTCTAGAATGGAATTTGGAAGACATTAAGAATGGTCATCTCAAGTACGATAAGTTGGACAGCAGTAATGAGATAGAATTTGAGCTTTGCACTGTGGGAGTAAAAGCATAAATCTCTTTTTATTACTACTGTTGCTGCAAATAATTTATTTATTTAAGCAAATTGTAGAGTGCACAAACACCCTTGGGTGTCTCGGCGCTGGAACTTATATAAATAACTTATTGGCTCACATTTATTTTCAATGGGGTATATTACCCAGTGGCAGTCACCAGTGGATATTTATCGTTAGGACGGCGTTTCCATAGTAAATGGGATTTATTGGTTTGCTAACAACTATAGCTCTGTTTGACCAATCTTTACCGAAATCCACTTTGCGACTTTTAGACAATCTGCTTCAAAACCTCACTTAGGCCCTAAAGAAAAGGAACAATAAGCCTCCAACAACACCATAAGACAAGGACATTGAGGCCCCAATTTTGGAAAAATTTTGACAAGAGTTTGATGTATGCAACAGTCACATTCACAAAGGAGCCTATCCTTGCAAAGGAAGCTTACTTTCGGGAAAGGGCTCCCTCACACCTTCTCCAGAACCTTTATTTAAAATTGTGATTTTTGGTGTTAAGCAAGGTGTTAATGCAGATGATGCCTGGGTGGTAGTGAAGACTTCAGAGGTAAGACAAATTTCGACGCAAATGGAGGGGCTGGTGCCGTCAATGACTTTGGAGCCAAGGAAGGCTTCAATGCAAGCACCAGCCTGTGAGGGTCGACAGCTTAGTGGCCTCTGGAGGAAGAATAAAGTACCTCCTGCCATACACGCAGATATTGCAAGTCACCTCGGAGTTCCAAAACCTTATAAATGAACTTGCAATAGCCTTACAATGTACGGCAGGGGTTACTTTAGGACCCTTAAGTTTTGTTTGTCAAACCTTCTGCTCAACCCTGAGGAGCTGTGGCTATGAGCAGCAACGCTTGCACAAAGGAACACGTGTAAAGCATTTAAACAGCACAAACACAATTGAACAAGACATCAAGAAATCCAACACCAATTTGTAAAAATAGATTGCATTTTTATGTATTTTAGACACCACAATAAAAAAGATCCACAGGAGGATTCTGGAGATATAGAAGTTACAAGGTATAGTAAATCAAAGCCTCTCAGTCAAATGTGAACAAGGACTGGCAAATCCGATGAACTTGACACTTAAAAACGGTTGCACTAAAATGTCTGAGCTAGGTATAACGCGTTCACTTGGAGTCACTTTAGGTGACCAACGCCAGTGGGGTGCCAGTCATGGAGACCAGCAAGGTCCTCAGTAACAGTTACCTCAGCAGGTGAAGCAGTCTTCAGTCAGTTCCCAGCATTTTTAGGTCGAGCCTTTGCGTGTGGCTTTCAAAAATAAAAGCACACAATAGGCCAAAGGCGGGTGCATGTCCCATCTTTTCTCTAAATGTTCACTCCCACGGCCTACAGCTGTCGGGAGCGAGAATCGGCACACAGGCTACCAGCTGCATTCCTCCCTTGTCGTGGATCATCTTACACATTAAACATAGCGTGGTCGCTTTCACTTTCGCAGCCGTGCATGCTCGTCTTCCACATTTGTCTGGGGTTCTTTTTCATGTTCACTCCTTTGTTTCTCGCACTTTTTAATTTGTCAAGCTATCTCCCATTGTTTTTTTTTTATTGCAAGAACGTTATTTAATTAAAAGTTGCCGTCTAAAAAGGCAGCGCACGCCTGCAAGGCAGGCATAGTCATGTCGCACTACCGGAGCATTACCGCTGTGTATACCATGGACACTATGCTTCCACTTCCGGCGCATTACCACGGCCGGCAAGGTACGTGGAAGTTGGTAAAAAGCAGCAATCCGTACACTCCATGGGGCTGTTCATGTAATTAATCAAACAGGAGAGCAAGCCACTGTCTCCGGTCTCTCCAGCAGCCTTAAGCAGCATCTTACACTTTCACTGTCAAAGTGCAAGATGCTGCTTAACGCTGCTGGAGGAAGCAGAGTCGGAAGGTTTGACCACATACATATTCCACTCTAGTCTATTTGCTGTCGCTAGTATTGCAGCAGTGTGCTATGAACTGCTTTTCTCTGCAAATTACGAAGCACAATGCCGCACTTTTTGTGACGGTATTACTGCATTATTTTACCATTTTGTAAACATGCTAATACTGTCTGTTTTGGATTCACTTCATTAGTACCAGTGTAACACCCAAATATAGCAATAAGCAGCAGATAGGTGATCAGTCAGGCTTTGTAAAGGGCTTTCAGCAGCGGTGCAAGGAAATGCATGGGTTCTCGGATTTCCACTTCCGGCAGTGCCACATACTTCAGTCCGTGTTAAACAAGGATAGGCCCACGTGATGTGACATTGCATTAAACAAATCTGTGCCTGGGCCACTGGGTGAACAACAAGGAGGAAAGATTGCGGGCTATCTCCCCTGGTCTGTTTCCTGTTGTGAATTCAGTTTTCCATTTTGTGTGGGGAATCTGCTTTTGGTGAATACCATTCCCGTGGACGAGTGCCTTCTCTGGGTTCTTAGGTCTTCACGAACTGGCTAAGGAGCAGGCTTATGAGTGTCCCTGTGGGACATTTTAAGTCATGACTATGGCCACTGCAAAATATTCTAATGGAAAACATCACAAAGTTATTGAAACATATCTGTTAAGGACCTTAAATAATCGTAGCACAATAAAAATAACTCAGCTCTACAATAAAAATGCATTGAATGGAATCATGTAATGTTTTCTGGAGTATTAATGTTCTTTCCAAATTAGTTATGAGATTTAATTAAAAAAAAATGTTTGTTATATAATGTTAAAGCCTGCTTGCAGAGCGAACACATTCCTATGAGTTACCATGCTACAAAATCACTACGGATAATAGAAATATTTGCAGTGCGCAACACAAATGCTCAAATAATAATACAACATTTGGGGGGAAAGATGGGGCCCTGAGGTTTACAGTACCCTATAGGGTGTCCTACTGCCTTTTAATGTTTATTCCTTGCTATCTCGTGTCCAGCCTGACAAATCACAATAATTTTTATTTTCTCGGTAGATTTCATTTCTAAAGGTATGTCATGAAATAAAGAAATATGTGAGGTACTCAGCATTGTAGTCTCAAATTCTGTTATGATATATACACACACATATATCACACCAACACACATCACAACTCACCACTACATTCCACACCACACCATGCCGGTGCCCTTACGTCACTACACTAAGCACAACTTGCACACAAACTTTACAGTACTCAACACAGCAGCTTCATTGCTCTACAACATACCTTAAAAACTATGCGAATATCTCGGGCTAAAAATTTATAAGGTCCCAAGGGGGAGGCCTATTGGCTATGCCGATGCTTGTTATCCTGGCAGGGCTATCCTATGGAAGTGATCCTGATGCAAGGGATTAAGGATGCGGCTGATCCTCAAAAAATGCAGTGAATACAAAGCGGCTGACAGGGGGTCTTGCTACAGCAACTCCTCGGTCCACGAAGGGGATTATATGGTCTTGGTCACCGGCTTGACGTCCCTTGAAGTCCTCTCGGTGTTAGCAGAAGTCCATTCATCAGTCGACTACCAGTCACCCACTATCACGGTCACTGGCCAATCCTTCCTGGGTCGATACCTCATCCTCTGCTGCAATTTGACAACACTCACCGGCTTAGTGAACTCGGGTGCAACTCTTTGTGTGGGACCCTTGTCCCTGGTGCTGCCCGGCAGGGGCTGGCAAAGGGGTTGAAGACTTTGGGCTACCAACTTGCCCCAGTAGACTTCTCAGCTGTTGTGTCCCTGTGCTGCAAACAGGAGGCCAGCTCACTGGCCCTTGGAGTCCCTTAGCTTTAGCTGGGCTCTGGAGAAGGACTCCTCCTCGAGTCGGACACAGCAGGAGTAGTCCCTCTCCTTTGCTAGGCACCAGGTTTAGCAGGTGCAGTCCCCCCCAGTGCTGCCTCTCTTTGCTGCTTCTGTGGTGCATCAAGGCAATCCGTCAGTCCTCCTCCCATTCCAGCCAAGATCTGAGTTCAGGATGCCAGGGTGCCCTAGTTATGCTCAGTCAATGTCCTATTGGCACAATGAGGTGGGTAGCTAATGGTCTACCAAGTTCCCTCCCACCTGATGACCACTTCCTGTGAAGTGTGGCATCTGGGAATCCCAGGATGCACCATTCTTCCAACTTCCACTATGGAAGGGCTGCTATTCTGGTATGTGAAGCTCCCAAAACCAAACTCAGAAGTGCGGCTACCAAGAGGACTATCCAGCCATGGACAGCCGGTCTGGTAACTGGTTTCCCCTCTCCTGTCCCAAGTGCCAGCCTGTCTGCTTGAACATTCGAGCCGCTACTCTCCCAAGTGTTACCCATTTGCCCTTCAAAGGCGGTTTCTCCTTTGAAGCTCACCTTTTGGGCCAACACCCTGGGGCTTCGTGCAGGAGGAAGGTGACGCCTCCTTTCAGAGCAGGACCCTAATGCTTCTTTTTTCCTGGGGGGGGGGACTAAGATGGTGACGTGCTTTAGGGAAGCTTCACACGGCTGCCCCTTATCCACCTTTAATCCTGCATGTAACTAAACATCGGTACAGCCTGTGTGCCCCATCCTGGTCCCGGACCTGCCCTGAGACTGTTGGTTCCGTTGCCGCACCACTAGATGACAAGGAGCATGACACTGCGAGACCCCGGCTGAGGCTTGCTGCCACGAGTGGGTCAGCCAGGCGCAGCTGCCGAGCCTGGGCAGACACGGTGCCTTGCGGGCCCTGACTCCCCACTGATTCTACCTTGGAGGAGCCGACTGCATGGGGCAATGAAGCAGTCTGGCGGTGAGCTCTGAATGTTGCGGGGCTTTGAGGAAGCCCCGCCTGCTGACGTGTCTGCTTTGTGAGGCAGCCGTGGACGTGACACATGGTTCCACTGGCTTCCTGGTGCGGCAATCTGGTAGGGCGTGAGACCCGCTATTACTCCACAAACCCCCCATGCCCCTAACACAATCTGCAAAACACACACTACGTTTTGGGCACGAGGGCAACACTACAGAGGCTGCTGGAGATCAGCCCTGCAGAGTGAACGGGGACCCTGCAGGTACAAACGAGACGCATGCACCCTGATTGAATATCTTCACGGCCTACTCGGGGCCTAACGAAAGCAGGGGCAAGGTCGGCGATACTCCCGTGCCCCCGCTACCTCACTTGTTGAGATGCGCACTTGCCATCACTGAGACCTGCCCCCAGCTCTACAAGACATCTGCCGGGCAGGTGCCAACTGCTGAGTTGGGGCCTGGCCGGCTTAAGAGGCCCAGGTGACCTTGAAGGGGAGTGGCTGGGGAAACACACATGACCAACTATGGTGGTGCTGAGTCCTGACGGCACAACTGGGCCACTCCAGCTGCTGCCCTCACCGGCCATGGCGATTGAGTGCCTCACCCGGACACTGATGCAGGACCTTTGTCCTCGGTGGACCCCTAATCGCATGGTGAAGTCCAGACAGCTGGCAAGAACCCGGGGGTCGGATTGGGTCTAGACCTTGCTGTTGTGATGCCATGGGATATGTGACTCGCCTGGTGTAGAAAACCACCCGGAAATACTAAGACATTGCTGACCATGCAGGGTCTACTGCACATACACTGCTGGCAATCCACTGGGCAGATCGCCCTGAAGTAGATATCACGGAAGATACTGACAGAACAGCACTGCTGGACACTTGCGAACTCTGGTGGATGAGCCTGGGTGAGTTGGGGGTGGGGGGGGGGGGCGGGGAACGCATCTGCAGAGACACGGCCAACGCACCTGGTGGGCGCAGACACAGTCCCCATTACCCTTGCTACATGGGGGTAATACATCAGTGGAGTAGGGCTGCTCGTGCTGCAATGCCATTGACTGGTCTGGTGTTCGTAAGCGGATGCTAAATTCAATGATTCCCCCTATGATCTCTGGAAACTGAACCCTTCTGGAGTACCACTGGGATGCCCATGCTGCGACGCCTACCTTTGATTGGGGAGCAAGCAAGTGGGCCCATTTTGGTGATACAGCCCCTAGTACTTCACATCCCGGTGGATGTGATGGAAGACCTCTAACTGACGCTGGATCAGCCCGTGTGGGTGTGTAGGAAAGTGGCTCTATATATACTGTTACCAAATAGGTACAGTGTGTATAGAGTCCACAGTCCCCAGAGGTTTGGCAGAGGCTAAAGTTAGATATAACCTTACTCTCTAAAGTGGTAGCTTGGTCGAGCAGTAAAGCAGTATCAGAGGACAGTGTAAAGCATTTGTTGCACACAGTCAGCAAATGGTCTCACACACTCAAGCACTTAACTCTAGGACAATGGTTTGCATAAAAAAATATATGGTTGTTTTATTTTAGAACCAACAATAGGTATCAAAATATACTTTCTCAGAATGAGATGCTTTAGTTAAATACTTTGCAAAAGACAATTGACTTGGAATGCAAGAGTTACAGTTTGTTGCAATAGGCAACACAATTTCAAACACAATAATACGTTGAGCTCAATGGGAATTTTAAGTTATATGCAATTGATTACTCTCAGGATTACTTTTCTAACTCCAGGACTGGATCCTAGATTCAGTCCTGGGACAGTTCTTGGAAACAAGTAAATAAATAATTTTTAGTTACTGTTGTGATTTTTAAGCAATATTTTGCCATTTTAAAAGTTGACACTTAGAAACTTTTTCTGATCAAATTACCAATGTTATCCTATTGAAGGAAATTCACTTAGCAGGTAAGTGGGGGTTATTGTTACTTTTTCTAGGTCAGTGTTGGATCCTGGATCCAGCACTAGTGTACTACCTGTAAGCAGTTGAGAAACTGCGTTTAAGTTATACAGGCGTATTTTAAGGAATATTTATAAGTTTGCAAAATCGACACTTGGAAGAAATTTCACAGAAAAACAGTCAATGGTTTCCTATGGAAGAAAATTCGATTTACGGGTAAAGTGTGTTCTCGTTACTTTTGTAATCCAGTGCTGGGCTCCTAGGTTCAGTACTGGGACATCTATCAAAAACAGGTAAGTAATGAACAAGTTACTTACCTTCGGTAACGATGTATCTGTAAGAAACATTAGTTAGTTAGATTCCTCACCTTAGAATATCCCCAGGCGTCAGACTGGATCCGGAAGATTTTTCGTCAGCAATACCCCTTGCGCGTCGCTAGGCGTCGTCTGCGGCTCTGCGTCCGTCGTCTGCGGCTCTGCGTCCGTCGTCGGCGTCGTGCGCCGGAATGACGTCGGAGTACTTAGACGCCGCCCTCGCGCGCTGACGTCAGTTCTTGTACATAGCTTTCCGCGCCAGGAACGCAGAGCCATGCAAAGACCGACACTGGTGCCAAAAAGAAAATCTAGGGGCCTGAAAAGGATATCCTTAACCCTAGATGTCGGTTCGCAGAACGGGGAGGATGGGTGGGTCGGTGAGGAATCTAACTAACTAATGTTTCTTACAGATACATCGTTACAGAAGGTAAGTAACTTGTTCATCTGAAAGAAACACGTTAGTTAGATTCCTCACCTTAGAATAGATACCCAAGCAATACCATCCCCAGTGGTGGGTCTGCGAACCAAGATCACACCAGAAAGTCCTGGAGGACAGAACGGCCAAAGAAGCCATCCCTCCGGACTTGGCTGTCAAGGCAATAATGCCTGGCAAACGTGTGTAGCGAAGCCCACGTCGCCGCCTGACAGATGTCCTACAAAGGGACACCCCGTCCCAAAGCAGTAGTAGCCGCTGTGGCCTGAGTGGAGTGGGCGCGCAGCCCAACAGGAGGGTCCTTTTTTGCCAAGGAGTAGCAAATTTTGATGCACAAAACGACCCACCGAGAGATGGTCCGTTTGTGCACCGCTTTCCCCTTCTTAGCACCCACGTATCCAACAAAAAGTTGGTCGTCCACCCGGAACTGCTTTGTGCGGTCCAAATAAAAGGAGAGCGCACGTTTTGGGTCCAGACGGTGGAGCCTCTCTTCCTCTTTGGAAGGATACGGAGGCGGAAAGAAGGTGGGCAAGGTGACAGACTGCCCAAGATGAAATGGAGTCACCACTTTCGGAAGAAAGGAGGGACGAGGCCGAAGGACAACCTTGTCCGGATGAACAGACAGAAAAGGAGGCTTTGAAGATAAAGCCTGGAGTTCACTCACCCGTCTAGCCGAGGTGATGGCTACCAGAAAAGCAGTCTTTAGAGTTAGAAGACGAAGAGGACAATTATGAAGAGGCTCAAAGGGAGCGCACATTAGAAATGTGAGAACAAGATTCAAGTCCCACTGAGGCATTACAAAAGGGACAGGAGGGAACGTGTGAGTAATGCCTTTTAGAAAGCGTGTAACTACAGGGGACTTGAAAAGAGAAGGCTGATCAGGAAGCCGCAAGAAGGCAGAGATGGCAGCAAGATAACCTTTCAGGGTGCCCAGGGCAGAGCCCTGCCGGGCCAAAGAAAGAAGAAAGAGGAGAACCTCAGAAAGAGGGGCGGAAAGGGGATCCACAGCCTTTGCTGTGCACCATGCCACAAATTTGTTCCACCGGCAGGCGTATACCGACTTTGTGGAGGGACGCCTGGCTGCCAGAATGATATCACAGACTTCAGGAGGCAAGTCAAATGGCATCAACTGTCGCCGCTCAATCTCCACGCATGGAGGTGGAGGCTGGACAGGTTCGGGTGGAGGACCGTCCCCTGCTGCTGCGACAGAAGATCCTCCCGAAGGGGCAGACGTATCGGAGGATCGGTCAACATACTGAGTAGCTCGGGATACCAGTACCTTCGTGCCCAATCCAGAGCCACCAAGATGACTTGGGCCCGGTCGTGCCTGATCTTCTTCAGCACTCTGGGCAGAAGTGGTATAGGCGGAAAGGCGTACAACAGACCGCAACTCCACTCGTGACGAAAAGCGTCGCCGAGCGAGTGCTGCCTTGGAAACTCCAACGCGCAGAACTGCTGACATTGCGCGTTCTCTTCGGTGGCGAATAGATCTAACCAAGGCTCTCCCCTCTGCTGAAAGAGACCTTACGCCACTTCGGAGTGCAGACGCCATTCGTGATCCATCATGCACCGGCGGCTGAGTTCGTCTGCTCTGGCGTTCAGAGAGCCCGCCAGATGTTGAACCACCAGGGTGACGCCCTGGTGTTCCAGCCACGTCCAGAGGCGCAGGGCCTCCTGACAAAGGGTCCACGACCCCACCCCGCCCTGTTTGTTGCAATACCACATGGCGGTGGTGTTGTCCGTGAACACCTGCACGACACTTCCCCGGACAGAGGGAAGGAAGGCTTTCAGTGCAAGTCGGATCGCTCTCAACTCCAACAGGTTGATGTGGAGACGAGACTCCGCCGGAGACCAGAGGCCTCTGATCTCCGCCTCTCCCATATGGCCACCCCATCCCAGGAGGGACGCATCCGTCACTACGACATGCTCCGGTTGGGGAAGGGAGAGGCTTCTGCCCATGACCCAATCGCGGTCCGTGAGCCACCACTGCAACTGCTGTGCAGTGCCCTCCGAGATCAAGACATGGTCGGACAGGTTGCCGTGATGCTGGGCCCACTGAAACTTCAGGTCCCACTGCAGAGCCCGCATGCGCCGCCTGGCGTGATGCACTAGTAGGATGCAGGAGGCCATCAGCCCCAGAAGCCGCAACACTAGCCTGACCGAAACCCAGGATAGAGGCCGAAAGATGGGAATCAGGGCCTGTATATCCCGGACCCGCTGTTCCGGTGGATAGACCCGGAACTGCGCCGAATCGAGAACCGCTCCGATGAAGAGGAGCTTTTGAGAGGGGCTCAGGTGGGACTTCGGCACGTTGATGGAAAACCCCAGCAAATGCAGGAGATCCGCCGTAGTCTGGAGGTGGGAGACGACTGCCTGGGGCGAGCCCGCCTTCAACAACCAGTCGTCGAGATAGGGGAAGACTGGAACCCCTGATCTGCGCAGATGAGCTGCGACCACCGCCATCACTTTCGTGAACACCCGAGGGGCACTGGTGAGGCCGAAGGGGAGCACGGTAAACTGAAAGTGTTCTTGGCCCACCGTGAACCGCAGGTAACGCCGGTGGGCCGGCAGGACGGGGATGTGGAAATATGCGTCCTGCAAGTCCAACGCTACCATCCAGTCTCCGGGGTCTAGGGCAGCTAGAACCTGAGCCAAAGTCAACCTCTTGAACCTTTCCTTCCGGAGGAAGGCATTGACGTTCCGGAGGTCCAAGATAGGGCGTAGGCCCCCTTTGCCCTTCTTGGGAACCAGAAAGTAGTGGGAATAACAACCACGACCTACTTCTGGACTCGGAACGCGCTCGACGGCCCCCTTGGCCAAGAGGTCCGAAACTTCCTCGTGGAGAAGATTCAAATGATCCCCCGAGATACGGTGGTGCTGCGGTGGCATGGCTGGAGGGGTCGTCTCGAAGGGGAGGGAGTAGCCCCTTCGGACGATTTGCAGCACCCACCTGTCCGATGTGATGGACCGCCAGTGGAGCAGGTGATGGCGAACTCTGCCGCCCACTGGTGTGGAATGGGCCTGAAAGCTCGGACTAGGAAGGTTTTGAGGCGGATGCTGCCGGGGTGGATGTGGACTGACCTAGTCGTCCTCCAGAACCGCCTCGGCGGAAACCACGTCCGCGACCGCGTGCAGGTTGGTTCTGCGGCTGGTGGCTAGGCGTACGTGAGTTGGCACCCCTTCCTTGTCCACGAAAAGCGGAAGATTGCGACCGTGGGGCCGAGAGGCCCAAGGACTTGGCCGTAGCCCGGGAGTCCTTAAAGCGATTCAGCGCACTGTCCGCTTTCTCGCCAAAAAGGCGAGTGCCATCAAAGGGCATGTCCATGAGAGAGCTCTGGACATCACCCGAAAATGACGTGGACCGCAGCCAGGCGTGACGTCGAAGCGCCACTGAGGTAGAAATGGCCCTACCCAGCGAGTCCGTGGTGTCAAGCCCACATCTTATAGCATGTCGCGCGGCATTCCCTCCCATCGGCCAGAGCCTGGGTAAGTCGTGTCCGGACCTCCTCCGGACACAGGGGCAGCGCGTCCTCCACCGCATCCCACAGAGAGTGGGAATAACGGTCCAAGAGACAAGCGGTGTTCAAAGACCGCAGGCCCAAACTAAGGGAAGAGAACAGCTTCTTGCCAAACTGCTCTAGTCTCTTGGAATACCGGTCCGGCGGGGCGGTCGGGAAAGAGGATTGGGAGGTGGAGGCCTGGATAACCAGGCTCTCAGGGGTAGGGTGTTGGGACAGAAAACTGGGGTCGCCCGGAGCAGGGCGGTGGTGCCTGGCGACGTTCCTGTCCACAGGAGGAACTGTGGAGGGCTTGGACCAGGTGCCCTGTAGAACGTCAGTGAGGGCCTCATTGAACGGCAGCAGAGGCTCAGTGGAGCTTGCTGCAGACTGAAGTACCTCAGTGAGGACGTTCGTCCTCACAGCCACGGCAGGTAGCTCGAGCCCAAGGGCTGCGGCCGCCTTGCGCAGCACCACGGAGAAAGCAGCACCCTCCTCCGAAGCCACAGTCGGAGGGGAGATGAATCCAGTGTCTGGCGAGGTATCCAGACCACTGGCCTCCCCCAGTTCATCTGCCCAGTCCTGGGATAGTTGGGCCTGAGCGGCCATAGGATCCTCGGATCCCTCCCAGTAGTCCCCATCATCCGACTCCTGGTGTAGAGGAGAAAGTAACGGAGCCGGGCGGTAGACAAAATGTGTCTCTAGCGGCGTCGATCTCGGCGTCCATCGACGCCGGACCGGCGCCGGGCCCGGAGCGGGACTGAACTGGGGCACGACGTCGAGCGGAGTCGACGTAGGCGTCGGGGGTGGTACCGGTGTCGACGCCGGCGGAGGAGGCGTGACGAGGTCGACCGGCGTCGACGGGGACTCGAGAACGGGTCCCTCGCACGTCCCCATACCCGGAGGGTATGGGGACGTGCGCGGCGCCTCCGGCTCTGCCGGAGCCGCGGGGGTGGAACCACCCTGACCCTCGGCCGAGTCGCGCGACCGGCGAGGGGAGTCCGAAGAGCGATGTCGCCTCTTAGACTTCTTGGAATGCTTCGACTTACCCGAAGACTTGGATCCCGACGACCGATGGTGACGTCGGCTGCGGCTCCGCGACCGATCCTTGGACCTCCTCCTGGACCGGGATCGAGAGGCGCGCGGAGCCGAGTGGCGAATCTCGAGAAACTTACGGGACCGCTCCCGTCTAGCCTTCGAGGTCAGGGCCTTACAGTCCGAGCACGACTCCGCGTCGTGGTCGAGGCCCAAGCAGTACAGGCACCGGCGGTGATGGTCCGTAACCGACATCAGGCGGTTACAGTCAGCACAGGCTTTAAAACCAGGCATCCTACCGGCACCGGAGTCGATTGACAGGATCAAAAAATTAGTCAAAAATTGACTAAAGGGGTAGCTCTCCCGGATCTGCGCTTACTGGCGCGGAAAAAAGAAGAACTGACGTCAGCGCGCGAGGGCGGCGTCTAAGTACTCCGACGACGTCATTCCGGCGCACGACGCCGACGACGGACGCGGAGCCGCAGACGACGCCTAGCGACGCGCAAGGGGTATTGCTGACGAAAAATCTTCCGGATCCAGTCTGACGCCTGGGGATATTCTAAGGTGAGGAATCTAACTAACGTGTTTCTTTCAGATTACGTTTTCACAGTTGGTACGATTTTTAAAGATTATTTGTAGTTTGCAAAAATCGACACTTAGAAGAAATTTCACAGAAAAACAGTCAATGGTTTCCTATGGGGTAAGTAGGGTTGGGAGTACATTTCAGGGTCAGTGCTGGGCACCAAGATCCAGCAGTGGGATCTCTCCTAATAGCAGGTGAGTATTTCCGTTTTCGTTACTCGGTTGATTTTAGGTGAATATTTTAAAGTTTAGAAACTCCACACTTAGAAGAAATTTCAGAAGAAGCCAGTCAATGATACCCTATGGAAGAAAAGTGAGTTATCGGCTTTTGGGTAAGTACTCGACTGGCAGAGTTAAGGTCCCGGGCACAGACTCGGGGGTCTCCCAGGGTCAGGTAAGTACAGTTGTTACACCCTCAGCGGCACAGGGGCAGCCGGGTGCAGAGTGAGTTAGGCCCAATGTTATCCTATGGGAGGCAGGGGGGCCTTGGTTGGTGGCTGCTGACTAGCAGGCCACGCAGCTGTGGGAGCTAGGCTCCTGGTCACTTGCTCAGGGCAAAGGGGGAAGTAGGTAGGAGTAGAAGTTGCACTGCCAGGGCCACTCGGGCGGCTGGGTGCAGGGTGCTTTTGAGCCTTCGGGAGCTCAATGGATTGCAATGGGAAAGCTCAAGGACGAACAAAGGCTGCAAGCTCGGGGACAAAGATTCTTCAGGTGTGCCCACCACTTCGAGAGGTAAGTTGGGTAGTTGGAGGATAGGTAGGTACCCTGGATTCGGGCACAGGGGGCCGCAGGGCGCCGGGTGCAGGGCTGCTTTTTGGCGTCGGGAAATCTTACCCTCTGTTGATCGCGGTAGGGGGGGGGGGTCCTTGGTTCTGAGGCTGCAGGCGTTGTCAGGAGCGTCGAGGTGGGTCCTTGCGTGCCGGATTCGGTGTCACAGTCCTCAGGGTCTTTGTCCACTCCAGCACAGGCCAGGCTTGGCGGGTGCAGAGTGTGCAGGGTTCGCGGTTCTGGGCTGGTGCCAGGAGTTAGATACTTGCTTTGAGCAGACCCACTGCTCGTGGGAATCCCAGGTGCTCAGAGTCACAAGGTAGCCAGGTCCTCCAGGGTTTGTGAGGTTGCTGGCCACAGGTGGGGCCGGTATTTAGCAGGAGCAGGTTCGAGGGTCGACAGGCCGGTAGGGCTGGGGCCAAAGCAGTTGGTGTCATCCTCTTCTTAGCAGCTGCACGGCAGGTTTTCTTTCTTCTTGATCTTCTTTGCTGTTTTAGAATCTGAGGAAGGAAGGTTCAGGGTGCCCCTAAATACTAAATTTAGGGGCGTTACAGGTAGGTAAAGGGCAGGGACCACTAGGTCCCTGTCCTGGGGTGGGTACACCCCCTATCCTGCCACTCTCCTGTGGGAGGGGGGCAGTGGCCTAGTCCTGATTGGGTATGGCTCCCCATCTTCAAGATGCCGAGAGCCCAGAGATGTGCTTCACCTCTCCTCCCCCACCTGAGGGGTGGGGTTGGCAGGGCTGGCACATCCCCTGTCCTTACTTGGAGTTTCCGGCCAGTCTTCCCGCCAGAGTGGGGGGTCAGAACCGGTGGGGGCCAGTTACTGAGTACAGAAAGTAGCCTGGAGAAGCTCACAAAGGTGGCATGCCTTTGAAGCTTCCCCCTGCCCATCCTGGGGGAGGCGACCTAGCACCTCACCCAGGATGTGCATTGTTGCAGGCCCAGGAGAGCGTGGGCTCTCCACCCAGGGGTCCAGCAACATGTCTGCTGTGTGTCAGCCTAGGCAGCCTCTCAGACAAGACGTGGATTGTAGGTTAGGTTTCAGGGGGCATCTCTAAGATGCCCTCTGTAGTGCATTGTACATTAAATCCCACACTGGCATCAGTGCGGGTTTAATGTGCTGAGAAGTTTGATACCAAACTTCTCAGCCTTCAGTGTTGCCATCATGGTGCTGAGGAGTTCGTGTTTGACGAGCTCCCAGCACCATATACTCTTAAAAGGCAGCACTGCACTTACAGTGACAAGGAATGGACCTGGGTACTGTAGGGGCACAGGGCACATGCTCCTGTGCCCACACCACTGGCATAGGGCACGCAGCTAGAGGCTGACATGTGGCCAGGGTTTGCCAATTTGGGTTTTAGGGAAGGAACATAGGCCCTGGACACCTGATTGGCAGGAGTCCAGGGCACACTCAGTCAAAGTACATTCAGCAATTCAGCAAAAAGTGGGGGCATACCATGCAAGACCCTCTACCGAAACATCTGAACAGGTTGGTTAGAAGATATCCCAAGTGTGCGCTGCCCGTCTTGGGCCCTCCTGATGCTTAACACATGCCACTTCAACATGGGATGCCTACGTTCGGAAGCTCAGTTGGGGACGCCGCGACAATCATCAGTCATGGAGCGACAACTTGGGGACCATGCAACAATGGGACACCCAGATCCAAAGGAGTCCCTCGGCACTAAACTCAACACTGTACTACAAGCTGTGGAAAAGATTGGAGCAGCCCTCAAACAGACCCGCATATCATTTGAAAGCAGAAGAGACAAAGTTGTGATGGACTTAAATCTGTTACACGCTGACCACCACAAACAGGCAGACAAGGTACAAAATGTTGAGCAAATCGGCCTCTCTGGAGCAAGTCCTGGTGGACTGTATGCACACACTAGAATGCAGGGCAGAGAACGCAAAAGGCCGCTCTAGAAGGAATAACATATGAGTGGTTAGCCTCTCAGGAGGTGTGGAAGGTTTGGACTCGGTGACCTATGCGACCTGGAGCCACGATCTGGTTCCTGACATGGCACTCTCCTCTCACTTTGCCGTTGAACGAGCCCATCGAGTACCAACCCACTGTCCACTCCCTAGCACTAACCCTGGGCGCTTCCTATTCTGTTTGCTTAATCGCAGGGACAGCGGCTCGATCCTACACAAAGCACTTAAGCTGCAAGAGATAAAAATAGAAAATGCCTCTGTCATGCTATTCCATGACTACATCATGGCGGTACAGCGACAGAGGAGTTCCTTTCTTACAGTTAATCGACGCCTCCGGAACGGGGCATACGATACGATATTCCTATTCTCTGCCAGCCTCCATGTCATGGCTGACGGGACTGCACATTTCTTCAATTACGCAGAAGAAGCCTGGAACAAGATTGAGTCGACTGGACTCACAACCATATGCCCTACACCCACGGACTTGGTGTGACCTGGGGGTGCCGTTCGGGGCCATCACCAGGGGCGTCGAAAGCAGGAGCTTCATCCCCAGGGCCTGGCTCCATTCCAAATCTGGAACAAGTAATCATGAAAAGCAGTCAAGTCCTACAGATGGCATCCACCATGTGTAGCCACAACCAGAGCCCGGACCCCAACACAACCTCTGTGAAATCCTTCAGCGAGGATGGCTCCTCCACCACAAGGCCCTCTAGAACAGACTGGACGGTGCCACCTGAAGTGACTCCCCAAACCGCCTGCGACCTGATGAGACATTGATTACTGTCACTCATGTGCCTCTAACTGGTGGTCCTCCCTTAACTCCGACAGTACAGTTCATACATGTGCTAACCTCTCTTAATTCACAGCTGATTTCGGCCTGGCCCACAGGGACATGCCACCCGCCCTGGGATACAGGTAGTCACTGCAATGCTATGCCTTGCTGCTTCATATACACAATCGCCTCGATTATTGGCATCTCTCTACCTTGATACATGGGGCACTGCAGCCCCAGCCTTTGTGACATCACCACCGCAACTTATGCAAGCAACCCTTGTGGCCGGTAATTGGTGCTCACAGTTTGGCAGTTTGGGCAGATGCCCACAGTAACTTCGCTCTCAATATTTCCTATTACGATTTCGCCTTTCTTCCCAGTTTTCACGAATTGCCCGGAAGGCCACCACGCCACCTCGGCTTCCTTGCTCGCCAACAATATTGCACATCGTACATGCCTCCGAACAGCGCAACATGGTCGTAGGCAAACTACGACCCAGTCATCTCATGTCACACATGAACATTGTCACCTTAAACGTGAGGAGTATGCAGACACCCTTGCATCGCTACGCTGTATATTCCTACCTTAAGCGCAGGTCCACTCACATTGCACTACTACAAGAGCCACATGGATACTGATTGAAGCTTGCAGACTCAATCGGCAGTGGCGAGGATAGGTGTTCACTACTGACTACTACTCTTATGCCTGGGGGTATTGGTTTGGGTAAGACCAGGGATCCCTTTCGCAGCGAAAGAGGTAGAGATTAATGCAGCCGATATGTGTTAATTCACAGCCGACTAGATGGCCAGAGCCTTTTGCTGGGAGCAGTATGCGCACCCAACATAGACCAGACCTTGTTCCTGTGCACATTATCTGGCACACTCTCGTGTTGGAGTGGGATCTCCTGGCTCCTAGGGGGATACTTCAACTCTGCACTGGACACAGCCGTGGATCGCTCCTTTCCACCTATACTCCGCATTTCAGCTATATCCGACGCCCAAGACCTAAGCGATTTGCTCCTCCACTGGTACCTTGTAGCTATATGGCGCGCCCGCAATCCCAGCCCATGCATATATTCCTTTTACTCCTCACCACACACCCTGCATGTTTGACTGGGTCGAATTGTAAGATTGATGTGCCTCCTCCCCATGGTTCAACACACGGGCTACCTGGGGCGCACGTACTCTGATCATCACTCCCAACTCCTACAACTAGCATGGGATAATAGCATACCTGCCAAAAACACCTGCTGCCTACAACCTGCTGCGCTAGAAGACCCACCATTTCGTACGTCTTTGGACACTGCGACAGCAGACTAATTTGAACTCAATACCAACATAACCACTGACAGACTGATTGAATGGGGTGCTTTTAAGGTGACCATCAGGGGGCACTGCATGGGGCTAAATTGGAACATTTGCAAGCAACTAGACGGTGACATTATGCATAATGAACGGACGCTCCTGAAATTGGAGGCACGCTCAGTGACTGACCCAACATACAATCGCCGACTGGCGAAAGCACAATCCAAGCACACCTCTCTGCTGGAACCACTGATGCCTGGATTACATGGCACACTCATCCCACACTAATGCAGCAGCGGACCACTCCAGCCGACTTTTGGTGTGGCTGATACATCAAGATCAGCCCAGGCAACCCATTATTTCATTACAATCCTCTGCAGCGTATCTTCTGCATATACAGCATGAAATACATGCGGAAATGACGAAACACTATACCTCACTCTATAAATAGATCATGGACGCTATCCCAAACCACTTTGAAGCTTTCTTTTCCACAATTCGGTTACCCACCATTACACCTGAACAACGCGCAGGCCTCTTACCTCCCCTTCTGCTTGCATGAAGCCATACTCATCTCTGCTCTGGGATCCTACCTACCACTGACATTACTCAATACAGACAATAAATTCTTGGAAAAAATTCTGGCAGACCATTTGGCAATGCTAGTCCCCTCCCTGGTTCCACAATGGTCTGAACGGGTTTGTGCCAGCATGCACCACCTTGTTAAATTTGCAACGCTTCTTCTGTGTCTCTAAATACGATGTTCAGTGCTGGCCTGACTGTGGGTGCCTGATACTGGACTTCAAGAAGGCCTTTGATTCGCTTATTGGGGGATTCCTGTTTGGCACCCTACCACTATATGGTATTGGGGCCAGATTCCTCCAGCTGATTAAGCTGCTTTACATCACCCCATCTGCTAGACTTAAGGCTGGTTCTTACATTTCAGACCTTATCCAGATAAGCAGGGTTAACCGACAGGGCTGCCCGCTTTCCCCACTGCTCTTCTACACCTAACTATTGAGCCACTTGCCATGGCTCTCCGAACGTTTAAACCAGAATGGGGTATCCCAATTGAGGACGGAACACATACGATTTCCTTATACACCAACAACCTCCTCCTATTTGTTAGGGACATACGGGTGGCACCTAACACGCTAGCTCAGACTCTCAATGACTTTGCCATTCTTTCAGGTCTGCAGGTTAATTGGCTCAAGTCCTGTCTGTTTCCATTCAACCCTTCACACCCGACCCTACCTATGTCCTTAATGGTATTCCTGTGATATGGCAGCTGCTGGAGGGCAACCTGATGAGCGTGATCAACGCTTTAAGATCCCAGATGTCGTTCTGGCACACACTCTCACGGTCTGTCATGGCTGCATAGCCCTGCTCAAAATGGTGGTTCTACCCCGACTACTCTAGGTCTTCGCTAACTTGCCAATATACACCTCCCCCCCACCTTTTGCTCATTTGAGGGACCTATGAGATTTTATTAGGAACATGTCTCACTGTAGGGTAGCACTGCCTAAGCTGTGCTTACCCACCGATAGAGGAGAGCCTGCTGTACCAAATATGGAGCAGTGCTACCTCGCCTCAACTCCAGTGTGTGGCTGGATAGGTGGCAGGGTTGGAGCTCCAGGACACTGCCACGTTCCCGCTGACCTGGTCCCTATCGGAGATACTCTGACTTTTTCACCCCATGGAAGACCACCAGGACCTCTGCTACTGGAGGTTGCCTAAAAATGCTTTCATCGTAGCCTGCACATCACATGTACCATCACCCCATACAGGCCTGCGCTACCCCTGTTGGGAACGCCATGGGGTGGCAACACTACCTCACCCACTGAACTCTCTACCTGCTGGAGGCCGGCTGCACACCTTAGAAGACATTTACCGAGATGGCGCACTGGCACCTTATGACACACTGGTGGAAGATGACGGGAAACCACCAGGCCAATCCCTCTTACACACCTCACTGATTACAGCACTGGGGGCCAAATGGGGGATATGTCGAGAGAACCTCAGACGACGCACCTTAATATTCAATACCTGCAAGTCATGGGGATGGGGAGGCACCTCACGAAATGGTTTGCAGAATAATTGCGTCACCACACTGCAGACCTCTGAGAAAACTCTGGGACACTGCCTTAGCTCGTCCGAGCAAGGACAAGGGGTAGGCCGCTATATTGGAAGGCCCAGTTCATGTCCACAGGAAGGCCTGTTTACACCTTATGCAATATAACATAATTCAGAGAGCTTACTTAACCCCAGCCAAGATAACAGGTACTTTAACTGCGCAGATGCCCACTGCACCAGATGCCACCTTCTGGACGCTGACCTCCTTCACATGTAATGGGCGTGCCCAATTCTCATTATCTACTGGCAGCATGTAACAACTCAATAATATGCATGTACGCGATGCAAGGTATCCCACACGTTGGAGACATGTAACCTGGGTCTATTCCGCAGAAGTAAAGGACAGAGAGTCACTTTTTGCTTACTTGATTTAGTGCTATTGACGGGTAAACACTTAATTACCAGGTGCTGGAGGTCGCCCCAGCCACCTCCTTTGATATCTTGGAGGCAATCACTCCTGGAAAGGTTTCAGAAGGCGTCTTGCCCCAAACTTCCACAGGAGCAGATTGAAGACCTTTCCCAATGCCCCTCCTGAGTCCCCTCCATCATCCAAGATAATACTGTATGACTGGAGCGCTCCAAGGGGGAGAAGGGGATGGTGATAAAGAAGAGACTGCCTACTCCTCTTGGGTTGTCTTCTTCCTTCACTGGAGTATGAACCATCTTCAGGTCCGATTTCTCTCTGGGGCTAGCACTCGCTCTTAACAGTTTTTAAGGAAACTGTAAAACATAACACTTTGAAGTCTTTAATACAATTTCCTGATGTACTTAAATATATATGTGCATGTATTAATGAGTGTTTGCAGTGCATGAGCTCTAGATTACGTAACCCAAACGGATTAGGATTTATCCACTCTTCTGTTGGTGAATAGCTGGATTTTTTAATGTGTAATATTTGGTATATAGATATATTTCCCAAAGAAATATCAAGATCCAAATAACCTTCCTTTGTCTCTTTGGTCATAGCAATTCAATTGAGAGCTCGTCTCTTCAGCAATTAACTTTCAGGTAAGTATATTTTCATTCTCTTAGTACTCACTTCAGAATCTTGACTCAGCTACTTCTTCAATACGAGAAGAACTAAACGCTAGGAAAAAAACTTGAAATAGTTTTTACTCCTTTTCTATCTCTCCAGGAAAAGTCTCTAGATTATGCATTTAACAAAAATGGTCACTTAGCTTTATTTTCAGGAAGATCCTCAAAAACTAATCTTAGACTGGAGAAGTCCAAGAGATAATTATTGCCAGTGAATCTGTTTTCGAAATCGGAGCGTCTCAAAATAATGCTCACTTCTTTTAGCAGGCGCGAAGCTGGAACACTGGTCTCCTAGACAGGAGATGATTGGAGGGGATATTTCAAGGAACACTACTTCGGCTGAAGTAGGCGGAATAATATTGAGTTACTCCGCCCACCTGCAAATGGAAGTAACAAGGAGAAAACACTGCTCACTAGTAACACGGAGATACTCCGGGGAAGGACACTAATCCTTCTAAAAAAAAAGACATTATTCAGTCCCTGACACATGATGGAACTAATATGACGCCTTACACATTGCCACTACCCTAAACTTCACTAACACAATGGAATACTATAGAATTCACTCCTCACAGGGGAAAGGCTTCAGTGAAGAGTGCACTTTAGAGTCATCGTGCACCAGACATTCTATTCTAAGCTGCACTGCAAATTGTTTAAGAACATTAGAATGCTGCTGGGCAAAATGCACATTGGTGGCCATCTTAGAGTTCCTTAAACTCCACTTCAATCTCCAATTATTGGTTGCAACTCCGTTCCTATTGCATAACTGAGCAAGTGATTACATTAATTGTTTAACTTAAACCTCAATAATTTGGGAAAAGTCATGACATAAGGGCCCAAGCTGATAGTGGAGCATTGCATAGGAAGGAATGGTGATGGATTCAACCCAGGTCTGAAACTGGGGGTGAGTGTTTAAAAAGTTTCAGCACTCTGTCCATCAACTCCTTGTGTTTGCATTGCATAGAATGGACACCCTGGGACTCCGCAAGATCCCTTGTGCTGCAAAATGGGATGCATACTACATGATTTCCAAATTGACCCGCATACCGACCCAGACCACCAAAATGTTGTCAACTACGAGCGTTACAGAGGGCCCATAGGCCACGTAAACTTCAGTTTGTGCATACAGAGGCAGCTGAGAGTGGCGGTGGGTGGAGGATCGCTCCCCCAAGTCGCGTAGACGACCCCCCCCCCACACACACAAATAGACTTACTGACGCCAGCGCATATCTCACAGGCATCCACGAGGCCATATGAAGGCGAACTAACGGCAGTGGAGGCACAAAGTGGCTGAATTGGTACCTTGTCGAAGTGTCTGGAACATGAGGGAGTCAGGCGGCAACTCTACCCTCTCAGCATGCAAGCAAGGGCAATGGTGCAGTAATTCAGTAGAGAACACATTTACCTGACTCCAAAATGGCGGCCGGGAAGCACTACTGAGATATAGTGGAAGGTCAGATCCCCAGTTAAGAAACACTGCATCCTACTGAAGACGAGTGCGAAATCATACTGACCGCCTGCTGTTCCCCATATCTACGCGGTTCTTGGGCTGGGTAATCACACTGACCGTGTCTGAGTTTGCCTTTTCGACGGCTGACGCAGACTGCAGTCGATACAAGACCCTCCCGCCTGGACCCTAACACAGGAGACTGTCAGGGTTACGAAATCACCCCGTGCACTGTAGCTATTCATTGGGGGCAACGATCTACGCTGGCAGAGAGAGCTCTCAGAGGTGTTCAGATGCCACCAACATCCGACAAAAGGCAGGAACAGGACGCCAGTGGACAGACAGGCGCATTGGCGCCTCATTTTTGAAACAGCCCGGGCACAGGGTCCTTCCCTCAGCGATCCCGAAATCGACATGGCTTCCCCAGCAATATGGCGGAGAGGGAGGCTGGAATCGGCACCACACGGGGAAGCAGTGGCTCTACAAAAGTCCGGTGAGTGTGGCGTGCTGGGCGGGTGACCTGATCTGAGTAAAGGAACTCGGGCCCATGGGCAACTCGTAGGTAGCCCATCACTGAAACTGGCAAGCAAAAGTGTGAGGGGGATTAGTGCAATAAGAAAGAGTGCTACAGGAGGCATGGAGAGCGATACCGGCTGCTCCAGATGGGACGGTATTGTACAGCTTGACCTCAACAGGTCGCCCACTGCCTGACATTGTTTAATAGAAGAACGCTGCAGGATTCTTCTTCAGCCTTGTGCATAAACCGGTTGCAGACTTCTGAGTGATTTTGGTTGGCCCTACAATTGTCTGGCTTTGCAATTGCTTTAAATGGCAAAGTCGTGTCAGCAGTTAGAAATGTATTTTATGTGTGTTAAATAGATTTAAAAAAGGTAATTGCTTGCCCAGTTGCGAAGAGAATTACCTCTGCACAGTTTGTTAAACTTAGCTTTTCCCAGGTGTGAGCGATTGGATGTGATGGAATTTGAGAGTGCTGACTTTGCTCAGCCACCTAGTACCCAACCTATGATTACATGTGAGACCTATTTGAGTTTAGTTACAAAATCATTGGTGTCGGTGTTGAAGGAATTGAGTAAATCTGTTGATTAAGATTTTGATCTGGGCTCTGAGGTCAGAGGTGCTCTGCATTTGCCCCCATTGTTTGAGGAGGAGGACTACAGTCAGTTAATTAAGTTGTAGTGGACTGACAGTTATATGGTTTTAGTAGCAAAAAAGGCCTTTTTACGTGTTGCTTCTTAGTGAGAATAACCTACCAGGCTTTCCTGTATATATTTTAAACTGGTCTGACAGTCTACTGCATCTGAATCTTTTGCCCATCGGACATGAATGTCGTATGTGTGTACAGAACCATGAGTGTGTAGATGCGTGTGCAGACTCAGGTGCTCATAGCCACATTGGGATTTATTTCATATTTGCTGTATTCAAGTGATACCTAAGATGGATGGTTGTAGGGAGAGCCTGGACAGCAGATGTTAATTGAAGGGCCCCCACTAGGACATTCTGGGAATCCTTTGTAGCCGGTTAGCCTGAAGAGTGTTAAAGGAAGGAGGCAGAGGTACCATTTTAAATCATTGAGTTTGCCTCTGCCCTTTCATAGCTCATTGTTCTCTGAAAAAACTCCCCCATCCTCTGTAGTTAATTGGCAGGCTCTCTTTCCTTACTACCCATTTTGTTAGTTTATCATGAAAGATTCCCACCTCTATTCCTCCATCCTGCTCTCAATTTGTGATAGAGTGTTTCTGGAGCTGTCAGATTGGAATATGCAAAAAGGGCAAAGTTGAAACAATGTCAGCTCAGTATCCCCTTATCTCTCTGGGACTAGTCACAAAATCTGACACGTTTTCTGTGGAGGAACTAGATGGAATCCAATCCCAGGTGATCATCATGACAGAAGCATCCCAATGGGGTGATTCTGCTCTCCTGCAGGCACCCACAGGCTATAGCAAATGAACATGTGAATAATGTAAAAAAATGCAAAGGAACCGATGACATTAGGCCTAATACTAACATTTTACCAGACCAATTATCCGAAACAGATGTTCAAGCCTGGCTAGACGAACAACGTAAAATGTAATACATACTGAAACAAAGGACCGCATTCACAGTAGTTGTCAGGAGAAATCTAAGATCATACAGTTGTAGGCTATTGAAAGGTGTCAGTCACTAGAGAAGATGTGCCAGGGACGCATCTCCAAGTTTTTGGACTAATACTGTTGATTTGTCGACTCAGAGAGTGCACTGAGGCCTGCAAACCAGCCCTCAGTGTATGTGCCCTTACCCTCAAACTAGTATGTCGAATTGGCTCATACATAATTGGCTAAGCTCACTTGCCTGTAAGTCCATAAATGATAACCAGGGCATATATGTTAGGTGGTCACCCCAGAGCCTGCAGTATTAGTTGTGCCACCCTAGGTGTGACAAGTGAAATGAGACTCCCCAGCCACCATTTGCATGCTGGAAGAGCAGTTAATGACCGCTTGGCTAGACTTTGGGTTACAGTAAGTGGGGATTACTTGGAGTAACAATCTTATTGCTTTTTTGTTTGTGGAACATTTTTTGAAGGGATTTCGCTTTCAGATCCAGTCTTCTAGGTAGGGATAAACAAGTAAGTCCCACAGTTTCAAGTGAACTGCCCCCTACCTCCCCCCCAAAATCATTAATGGTAAATTCAAACCAAGGGTTAAAAGCTTGATCTGATAAAGCTCTGCTCCTGCCATGGCGGTCGGTAATTTATATTGTTTTTGATGAATGGGTTGGTGTAGAAAAGCATGCTGGAGATAAACATTACTTAGGGCAGTAGTGCCATCATGATAGGGATCACATCCTAATCCATAGGGATCTTTGACTTCTTGTTCTATATCCACTTGCTTACTGGATCTGAATTCTAGAATCGGTCACTGTGTTCACCCATCTCATCCTGACAATTATTTTCTACAGTAGAAACAACCTAGGTTGCAGTGATCTGCGGATCAAAAGCCCAAGTTCCTTATCTTCGCCAACACTCTTTCTGGTGGATACTTTAATTACTCACAGAATCCTCACCTTCAAAATATCCAAGGTGCTTGATTGGGTATGAACATTTCTCCCAGGAATGACTCCTGCGTTGTGTGGCTCCACATCAATCTCAAGCCACTACGGAAGTAACTTAGTAGGCTACATATAGGCACCAACCCTGCATGCTGACGTCAGTTTCTTAATATTTCTCTTTCTGCATGAATCATTGTAAACAAACTTAAATGACAGTTAGTCAAAATCTAACATGAGACCTTATTACACTGTACAGATGACCAATCCACAGAACAGTGGGTGCAATGGGAGGACATCAACCAGAGGGTAACTTGCAGCATGTCACAAGAGGGGGAACTGAGCAGCAGCAGGGAAGAAAACAAGTTACTTACCTGTAACTACAGTTATCCAGTATTGGTATCTTTCATAGATTCACATGCCTGAATCATTCCCCGTCGCCGAGGCGGGAGTCTCGGTAGATAAAAAAAAAAAAAAAAAAGTAGTGCCAAAAAATAATTAGTAGTAGTAGTAGTAGTAGGCCCAAAGAAAAAAGGCCCTAAGGCCTATATCTTAGAAGCCTATCTACTTCGTTATGTAAAATAACCCAAGAATTGGTAACAACCAATCAGACATCAGCACTCTTCTAGAACCCTCTCAGCAGAGCCAGCTCTCCTCAGATTTTCCTAGCACGAGTGGGAAGCTTATATCCCAAACATAGAGAACTGACTCTGCGGGGAGGAGGGTGGGTGCATGTGAATCTATGAAAGATACCAATACTGGATAACTGTAGTTACAGGTAAGTAACTTGTTTTCTTATCCAGTATTGGGGTATCTTTCATAGATTCACATGCCTGAATCAGAGTAGCAAGCAGTATGCAGAGCATACAGTCGTTTGCGGATGGTGGGAGACTATTGCTGATACACTCCCAATTACGCCCGCAATTTGATAAGTAGAAGGCATAAGATGTCCTCTCTTAAAATCCAAACATGTATCTTACACAAAGAAAAGACAATGTAGCTTAAAATATAGCAATTATAAACAGTAAATTGAAAAAAACAATATCTGACCTTAGTCTAAAAGATGTCGAAGGACGGACTGTCCTACCGCTGTATCTTCCTGCAGAGTAGATTGCAGACAGTAGTGCTTTGTGAATGTGTGAACATTCCTCCACGTTGCAGCACGACAAATATTTTCCAAGGATACTCCTGCGAACAATGCAGTAGATGCTGCCATAGTTCTAGTAGAATGCGCCTTGACTTTGCTTTGTAACGGTTTATTGGCTTTATCATGACAAAAATGAATTGTAGAAGCCAACCATCTGGCTATAGTTGCTTTAGTCACAGCGGACCCAAGTGTAGCTTGACCATAAGCTATGAGCAATTGATTGGACCGCTTGATGTCCTTAGTCCTTTTTCATTTCAGACAGCGTTTTACATCCAGTGAATGCAACGCTCGCTCAGATGGAGTGGCTGGATTTGGGAAGAAAACTTTAAGTTTTACTGGCTCATTTAAGTGGAACTGAGTCGGAACTTTAGGGATGAATCGTGGATTTGTCCTGAGAGTAACAAAGTCTTTAGAGAACTGCAAAAAGGGCTCTGAGATGGTGAACGCTTGAATCTCACTGACTCTTCGAGCCGATGTAAGAGCCAAAAGAATAGCCACCTTCCATGTTAAAATTTTTAGCTCAGCCTTGTGGATAGGCACAAACAGTCTTTTCATCAATTGAGCTAGAACTGTGTTCAACTCCCACTCTGGAGAAGGTGCACGAATTGGTGGATAAACACGGAATAGCCCCTTCATAAATTGTTTTATTAATGAAGAGGAACAGAGCGAAGGCTTAGAAGTACTCTTCCTGAATCTTGATAGAGCCGCAAGATGAACTTTAATTGATGAGAATGCAAGCCCAGATTTGGCTAGGGATAACAAATAAGGAAGGATTTGCTCTACTGGAGCTTGTAAAGGATGGACATCCTTCCCCTCGCACCAATGACAAAATCGTTTCCACTTCAAACGATACGTTTTTAAAGTACTTTGCGTGCGTGATTTAGATAGAATCTCACGGCATTCCTGTGAAATGGTTAGATCTTTATATTCTAGGAAATCAGGAGCCATGCGTGCAAGTGCAGCGACAAAGCCCTGACCATCTCATGGACAGGGCATTTCCTCTTGATCCCTGTTGAGGGAATCTGCTTGCGTAATATCGGCATTTCTTGTTTTCCTTTGTAGCAAACAAATCCAGTGCCGGCTTGCCCCATGATTGAAAAATTGTGTCTAGTTGCTTCTGCTCTATCTCCCATTCGTGACAGCCTGCCAGAGATCTGCTTAGGTCGTCGGCCAACGTGTTGTGAAGGCCCCTGACGTGCTCCGCTCGTAAGGTTATCTTGTGTGTTGTAAGCCATTCCCATAGTTCCTGAGCTTCCTGCGAAAGGGACAGTGACCTCGTTCCTCCCTGTTTGTTGACATAATACATGCTGGTCGTGTTGTCCGTCCGGACCAGCACTGAGGCCCCTGCAATCCTCGGGAGGAACGCCTGCAAAGTGAGAAAAATGGCGCGAAGCTCCAGTCTGTTGATATGCTGTTGGCGGTATTCCTGGGACCATCGTCCCTGAATTTGTAAATCTTGGAGATGTCCTCCCCACCCTTCCATGGAGGCGTCTGTTGTTACCACGAATTCTGGAGGAGATGTTAGAAAAGAGAGGCCCGGCGCCAGGTTTTCCATCTGTGACCACCAATGTAGAGAGACCATCATGTGAGGTGTTATCATGATGGAGTCGTTGAACGACCCCACGGCCTGTTCCCATTGTAGATGTAATTGTTCCTGCAGAGGTCTCATTCGGAGCCGTGCTAAAGGTACAAGATTTATAGTTGAACAACACATCCCCAGAAGAGACGCAAACCTCCGGACAGAAACTGACCTTCTTGTGATTGAAAGTGCTAGCTTTTGTAAACGAAGCTGACGTTCCTCTGACAAGAATGCCTTGCATTGTTTGGTGTCCAGCATTGCTCCCAGAAACTGAATCCTTTGACGAGGGAGCAGTTGAGATTTGCTTTGGTTGAGAGTGAGGCCTAAGTTTGAGAATAGACTTAGGCATGCTGAAACTGCCTCTACGGTAGTCTGCTTCGGAGGGCCTTTGAGCAGCCAGTCGTCCAGGTACGGGAATACTTGTATTCCCTGTGATCTTAGAGTCGCTGCTACTGGTGCAAGACACTTTGTAAAATTTCTTGGAGCAGATTTCAGCCCAAACGGAAGGACTTTGAACTGATAGTGGACGCCAGCCACTACAAATCGCAGGTACTTGCGATGCTTGGGAAGGATAGGAATGTGGAAGTACGCGTCCTCCAGGTCCAGAGAAGCCATAAAATCTCCTTTGTTCAGGCAGCTCAAAACTTCGGCCAGTGTAACCATCCGAAAACTCTGCTTCTGTAGAAATTTGTTGAGCTTGCGGAGATCCAGAATCGGGCGCCACTCCCCTGACTTTTTCTTTATGAGGAAAAATCGAGAATAGAACCCGGTTCCCTTCTGGGGCGAAGGAACCTTCTCTATTGCGTTCTTGCAGAGCATTATTAAAGCTTCTTTGAACAATAAGTGAAGACGAGGGGGAGGGGGACCCCTGGGCGGGGCAGTAGGAGGTTGTTTTAAGAACTCCAGGGTGTGACCGTGTCTGACTAGGTCGATGACCCAACGATCCGAGGTGATCTCCTCCCAATTGTGTGCAAAAGTTGTTATCTTTGCTCCCACTGGGAGGGAAGGAGGGATGACTGGCGTCCAGCGTAAATCATTGCTTCTTGTTGGCGTCGCGACCCTGATTGTTCGATCGCCTTCTTCCTCCCTGACGAGAGAAACTATTCGAGGAAGATTGCCTGGATGATGATCGTCCATAAGGCTGTCTATATTGAGATTGATATTGTCTGTTTTGCTGACTTTGATAATTTCCCCTTGATACAAAGCCTCGACCTCTTGCACCACGGAAAGATCCCCGTTTGTATTGGAGAGCAGCTAGAGACTTAGCTGTATCCGTATCAGTCTTGATCGCTAGGAGGGCCTCGTCTATATGCTTCCCAAACAAGGATTCTCCATCATAGGCCATATCAATGATTTTGGCTTGAACCTCTGGCCTAAAAGACGTTGCCTTAAGCCATCCTTGACACCTAAGGACTGCAGCTCCTGCAAGTTGCCTAAAGTTGGTATTTGCAATATCGAGAGCACAGTCTATGATCTCTGATGCGGCTCGTTCTCCCTCTTGAAGTATCTTCCTTGCCTCTTGTTGACGATCTTCAGGAATGAGGTCTATAAATTCAGAGAATTCTGACCACATCTGGCGGTCATAGCGACCGAGTATGGCCAAGGAGTTTGCAGCTTTGATAGAAGTTGCCGCCATAGAGAACTTCTTGCCGATCAGATCCAATATTCGCCCTTCCCTATCCGGCGGCGTTGATATTGGCATAGCCGGATTTTTGGACTTTTGTTGAGCAGCCTGTGATATAACGGAATCTGGTCGGGGATGCCCGATTAGACAAGAGGGCATTTCTGGAGGAGCACGATATTTCTTATCAATACGAGGGAGGACCGCAGGTATGGAAGCAGGTGTCTTCATAATTTTTAACCCCTCATTCCAAATAAAATCGATGATGGGAATTGCTCTGGTAATCTTCCTTTGCTCCTCTTTAAAATCATGGAGGAAACAATCCGTATGCTCCACAGTGACAGGTAGTTGAAACCTGGCTGCTGCACGTTGCATTAAATTGTGAAAGCCACCTATATCCTCTGGAGGAGAATCCGATGGCTGCGGAATAGGTGGAGAAGGCATGGGAATGATGTAATCATCCCAAGGATCCAGAGTGGTGTCCTTATCCGGTACTTCACCTTCTTCGATATCTTCCTCATCAGAGGAAATGGTATCATGGTGCGATTGTGTCCCCGAACCAGCAGGGTGAAGCGGCGAATTTGGAATGTCCGTATGTGACTCTTCCGTTGGTTGTAAATTAGGAAGAGGTTGTGGTGGAAAGCGTTGGCGGTAATCCGCCAGCATAGCCTGAAGATCTTGAATCAGAGTAGGCGGGAGAGGACTCGTTTCTCTACGATCCCAATCCCTTGAGGGATGCCTGTACACTGGTGTAGCAAGGCCTTCCTGGTAAGCATGCTCATGATAGTCTTCTTCCTCATCCACCTCTTGACAATTTATATGTAACTCCGAGGGGTGCCTAGCTATTCCGAAAGGACCCTCATCATCCTCCTCTTCAAAATCATCCCCTTCAGCATATGAGTCCAAGATATGCGAAGGCAGCAAAGGAGAAGTATTACTGTAATCCTGTTTATGAAAAGTTTTTAACTGAATATGCGTGTACGCAATAGGCGTAACATGAGTAGTTGGTGGAATCATTTTAAGGAAACCTCTCGTCGACGGGCTTCCCCTCGTCGACGGACTTGCTGCCTTCTGAGGCGTCGACGGGATTGTCAGAATCGTCGACGGGAGCGTCATCGTCGACGAGGTCTTCGCCGTCGACGGGCTCGCCGTCATAGTCGACGGGGTCTTCGTCGTCGACGGAATAGTCGCCGTCGACGGGGTCTTCGCCGTCGTCGACGGGGTCTTCGCCGTCGTCGACGGGGTCTTCGCCGTCGTCGACGGGGTCTTCGCCGTCGTCGACGGGGTCTTCGCCGTCGTCGACGGGGTCTTCGCCGTCGTCGACGGGGTTTTCGTCGTCGACGGGGTCTTCACCGTCGTCGACGGGGTTTTCGTCGTCGACGGGGTTTTCGTCGTCGATGTTCTCATCGACGATGCCGTTGACAGAACTTCCTTCAAGCTCGACGTCGACGCAATTGTCAACGGAGTCTTAGACATCCTAGGAGACATGATAGGTGACGATATCGAAGTAGTGGAGACTGTAGACGTCGACAGAGGAGCAGCAGAAGTCACAGAGATAGTATAAGATGATCCCACTGACAAAGTCTTAACCTGAGATTTACTCACGGTTTTAGTAGTTGAAGACTTCTTAGATCTGTCAGAGTCTTGTGACTTCTGTGAATGATCAGAAGTTACATGAGAGGCCTTATGATGTTTTCTCCCTTCACTGGAAGAACTATCAATTGATCTAGCTCTCTTGCTAGATGTCGAGGCCCTGTCACCCTCCTCAGCCGAGGAAGATTTCAACCATAACAATACTCTTGCCTCTCTGTCCCTTAAGGTCTTAGGAGGGAAAGTCCGGCAAATTCTACAGTCCTTAGCAACATGCTTAGGATGAAGACAATAAATACACTCCTCATGCTGGTCGTCTACATGGACCCTCTTCTTATCACAGGTCCTGCAGGGTCTAAACAAAGCTTTTTTGTCAGACATACTGAAGAAAAGAAGAAACTGAGTAGGCACTCAGGGAGACTCCCTTCCACACGACGTGTGGTGAAAATCTGAGGAGAGCTGGCTCTGCTGAGAGGGTTCTAGAAGGGTGCTGATGTCTGATTGGTTGTTACCAATTCTTGGGTTATTTTACATAACGAAGTAGATTGGCTTCTAAGATATAGGCCTTAGGGCCTTTTTTCTTTGGGCCTACTACTACTACTAATTATTTTTTGGCACTACTTTTTTTTTTATCTACCGAGACTCCCGCCTCGGCGACGGGGAATGATTCAGGCATGTGAATCTATGAAAGATACCCCAATACTGGATAACACACTTAATTATGAACCCGAGTAGGTTAGCCCTGAGTCTGATACAAGAAAAAGTACTGGAAAAGGGCCTGGGCTTTGTTCCTACGAATCAGTTAGACACTTTCAAGCTTAAATGTGAACTAGCGGGGTTCTTTCGCAGCGTTCGCCTGAAGGTATTCTTTGAAGGAACGGAGCCAATTGAAAAAGACAAAGAAGATGACACAGGACTCAGGAATAGATCCACTTTTGTCCCCTCTCTTGGCCAATTTCCACCGAAGGTAGGAGTATTCGAGCAGGCGGTTCTGAGAGATGTGGAAGAGATGGAAACACGTTGAAGTGAGCAACCCCTTTTCAACTTGTCGAAAGTAGAAATACAAGCCTTGCAAGAACTGAGGGATGATTCCACGATAGTCATCAAGCCCGCGGATAAAGGCGGTGCGATCGTGATTCAGGATAGGCACACCTACAATACAGAGTGCCTTCGCCTATTGATTGACAGAAGGAACTACGCGGTTTTGAGTGCTGACCCCACTGAAGATCTGAGGATAGAGATTGGCTCCCATGTGGAAGAGGCCCTCACTAAGAAATGGGTTAGTCAAAAGGAGGCAGCTTTTCTCAGTAACCAACGACCTACTGTGCCGTACTTTTACACTTTACCTAAAGTGCATAAACTTACCCGGCCACCACCAGGTTGCCCGATTGTTTTCGGGACAAACTCTATTCTGGAACCTATATCCTAATTTTGTGACAGTTACCTGCGTCCTTTAGTCCAAAAGATGCCAGCGTACCTTAAGGATACCCGTGAGGTGCTAAATTTGATTAAATTAAAGACTTGGAGTTTGATCCAAACAGTGACCTAATGATTGGACTTGATATAGAGTCACTGTACACCAACATCCCCCAACGAGAAACCCTGAGGGTGATTGAAAATATCCTCTTTGAAGAAGAGTGGGATTATCAGACTCCGAGGGCCTTCATTCTTAGCCTCTTAGAAATAGCTCTTACCAAGAACTTCTTTAAATATGAGGACAATTTTTATCTGCAAATCCATGGAACCTCCATGGGGAGTTCTTGTGCACCCAGTCTAGCCTGTCTTTGTGTGTCACAGTTCGAAGAGGAAACGATTGACTCGCCAGCCAACCCTTATTCTGACCAGATAAGGGTTTGGCTCAGATATATTGATGATGTTTTTATCATCTGGAGAGGTGATAGAACTTCGTCCGAGTCCTTCCTTGGATGGCTCAATCAAAGGAATTCTTTTCTATTCTTCACAGGCGCGATGACCAACAAATCCTTGCCGTTTTTGGACTTGAACATCAGAGCAGAGAACCGTGGCCTTGTCAGTATCGTCTATCATAAACCAACTGACAGGAACACTCTGTTATCCTTTAAAAGTTTCCATCTGTGTTCCCCGAGGGAGAATCTTCCATATGGACAGTTCCTTCATTTACGGAGGAATTGTTCCACCGTCACGGATTATAAAATGCAGGCAGATACCCTAAGTAGCAAGCTCACAAACAGGAATTACCCAGAACATGTCATCAAGAAAGCCCAGAAAAGAGCCCAAAATTGTAATAGAGAGGCTCTGTTGGAAACATACGAGAAAGAAGCAGTAGAGAGGAGTATCTGTGTGACCACATATAACATGGCATCAAACCACATGAAAAAAATAATACAAAAGAACTGGCGGATTTTCAATTCTAATGGTTTGGATCAACTGGTCCTTTTTTTCCTTCAAAAAGAGTGCCAGCATTAAAGACACGATTGTGAACACTCGCCCAAGGACACCCAAGAATATTCCCAATTGAACAAGATCACAATTGGCACTTACCACCGGTCATGGGCCATTATGCGTGTGGATATTGCAGGGCTTGTCCTACATCACTCAATGGGAAAAGTATAGATATTGGGTTGAGTCGTCTCTGGGAACAGAGGAAACATACAACATGCAATACCGAGAATGTCATTTATTTAGTGAAGTGCCCGTGCAATATGCAGTATGCGGAATGACAACGCGCAAGGTGAAAACCTGCATACTAGAACATATGAGCACTATACGCTGCAGTAAAACCAATACAATACTTTATGAAATGAGACACTCAGAACAAGAATTGAGGTGTACAGTATTAGATAAACCTTAAGCCAATGGGAAACAACTCAACCCTACAAACCCTAAAGGGTTTGAGTCGCACCTCTCTCAGGACTTTTCCTATAAACCCTCCCAAACTAAGTGAATCAGCTATCTTAGCTTACATAGTGTGCAACTCCACTACCCCCGTTGATTCCAGAGGGTGATCCACAGGATCAAAACAAACTTAGAACCACACTGTAGGTTGCACAACTTGGTCCAGTCAAAAACAAACAATAATATATGATTGTCCATAAAGTATATATCATTCAAGTATTCCTCTTTATTCTTCTTCACAAATCGTGCACAGTATTAGATAAACCGTACATTCCACCAAATATCACTGTTGTCCCTAATTTCCTATTATTGAGGGAACAACTTTGGGTGCATAGGTTGAAGAGCAGTACAAGGGGCCTGAATGACTGCATGCCCTGGTTCCAATTATTCGGGGTTATAAATAAATGAATAGACAGTGATAAGCTTCCCACCTGGTTGATGATTCAATTCGGGGATATAAATAAATGTATAGACAGTGATAAGCCTCCTACCTGGTTGATGATTCAATGGGTCCCTATTTAGGGTATAAGGGACAACCGAGAATATACGATTGATCTCTTGTAATTTCTGGAATCCTCCTGGACGGTAATAAGCGTGTGTCTATCATACTCTAGTATATGGGGTTATAAATCTAATCTGACTCAATATCGCGGATGAGTTCTCGCTCTTCCCAATTCTTTAGTTCCCGGGGTCTTAGAATAGATCAAGTAGCCTTTGAGTAATATAAAACAGTGGCCGGAATTCAAACATGGCCGCTAAAAAATACCTGTACTGAGAAGGAGACTAGCTTTCTAGTCAGCCACTTCCGAGTCCACGGCCCCTGACGCAATTACGTACACGAGACGAACGTGGGGCGTGAACGTGATTCATTGAGAGCTGCATTTAAACACGGACTTGGCGGCAACCCGCTATCGGTGGTGGACTGATGTGCGGAAATGGACACTGGTGGCTCTTTGAAGTAGTAAGTGAGGCTCAGTGGGGGCTAATACCTCGTGACTATGACGGGAACAGGCTGTTGAAAATGGGGCACTGTATAACCTGTGTCATGACGTGAGATCATAGATCTGCTGCCACCCAAGGCTCACGCTATCTTGCTCGTTCACAGGTGTCCTCTATCTGTTTCAGATTGAGCACAGCTGACAAAGGCTTTTGGCTGTTGGTTGCACATACCTGACACAGTCGCGTCCTAAGGGGTGGAACATTTGTTTCAGAAATATCCATTGAGTTATGTGGGTAATCTAAAACAATTTTTCTATGTAAAGTAAAATACAGTTTAGATTCTCTTTTACACAGAGTTTGACTAGAAGACCACGTTCCCACAGAGGTCCCGGGTTCAGAGAAGTACTTGTGAACTCTTGTAAGTAGTATGATGACATTATGAGACCATACGATCACGTATGGGCACTGAAATACTATTGTTGGAGCTTGAATTTTATCTAGATCACATGGACTATTGGAATAATACCGTAGGGACTACGAGAGGGTCCTTATTTTTATCCTCACCTATGTGTGTGAGTGTGTGATGGTGCACCTTGTGGTGTTCATTTCATCTTCACTTTTACTGAACATACGATTGACTGAGAATAATTAAGACACTGCATTAGAATCTTTTGTTGTGGTATAGAGGCCAAATAAGTGGTGTATTAGGAGAAGAACTAAGATGGTTTTGGTGGTATTTGAATCACGGTTTTTGGTTTCTTTTACAGAAAAAGGATTCCTCTGTGCAATTATTGGAGAGTGAGTAATTGGAGATCCTCCACACTACAATTGAGGTAAAAAAACACCTTAGTAGGGGTGAAGACCAGAAAAAACAAGGGATCAATACCCTGACAAATGCCATTGTGACCCGGATGGGCACGTAATATTGGCTGAAACATGTTGGTTTCTGCAGTAGGGATATAGGGACTTTTACCTCCCCTGAATATCCCTCTTTCTATATTTTAATCCTGCCAGGGGTACACAGGAATAACGGTATTTTGTGGTGATCCTCTTAGGTAGTTTTAACTATACGTATCTGCACTTGTTGGTCCCTTCTTGAGGGAAGACTCTTTCCTTTATTTTTCGTTTCTTTTGTTTGTCTACTTCCCTCACCACTCTACTTCATATTTAAAAAATGGCGCTCCGTCCAGTGTGTTGGTCTGCACCTGGACCTCAGATGCAGGCCTATGATGAAGTATGACACTGCAAAGTGTGTGAGGGCAGTACTAAGAAAAAACATTTATTTTCCTTTCTCCTTTTGCCTCTTGTGTCTAATTTTCTAGCCACCTTAGTGGTGGGTATTACAAAAACATTTTTGTCTCCTCCTCCCTAGGTTGGCTTTACTTTATTAACTTTAGTCCTTCTCTCTTGAGTGAGTTATTACCTTATTACACTCTACAGATGACCAGTACACAGAAAAGGGAGATGGGCAGTGACAAATCTGTGGGTTGATAGAGTATCACCCAGAAAGAGCATTACAGATAATTCTAAGTGCAGATTCTGAAACTTAAAAAAAAAAAAATGTAGATACAAAAGCAGTAACTCCCAAAGAAAGAAGGTTCTGAGGAGCAGAGTCATATCAGGAAGTTTTGCAGGACTGAGGGTGCAAAGGCAGTAGCGCTTTGTAAACTTATGCACCAACGCACATGTCACAGCCTGGTAGATGTCTAGGACAGGCACCAACCTTTGCCAGTGGAGTTGTTGCAGCTTCAGTGCTGGTGGAATGGGCTTGCACACCTCCAAGGGGCTCTTTTAAAGCTAATGCATAACACCTGTATGCCTTGTTGGAGGAATGATTCTTAAGGACCTCCATGAAGGCCTTGATAGCAGAAATCTTAAAATGGGACAAACCTATTATTGATAAAGGATGCTACTGCAGCTGGGTATAGATAGCTAGACGTTTATCCCAATCCTGCTTTTTGGAAATGCAACTAGTAAAAAATTATGTCCTGCATAAGGACTTCAAGGACGTTTATATGCTTCCTTCCAGACCTGAGCACCTACCTTTGAGTGTAGCCAGCACAAAGCTTGAAGAGGAATAAAGGGGAAAGGGTATCTCCACCAATAGCCCTTCAGTATCGACAAGCACCAAGGTCCCACGGCAGGAGTGGATAACATGGTAAGCACCGAGACAAGGTGCTAGGTGGCTCCAGGTGGGGTGCCTCTGCCTCTTATTGACTTCCTTGCTGTGAACCCTGGCAATTCAAAACATGTCGGAAGGACTATGCTTCTTTCTTCCTCAACAGTAGGAAATAACCTCTGACACATGGATGAGCACAGTGATGTATCACGGAGGGGTACTGGTTGGAGTTACACCGTGTTAGTAAACATTCCACCTCAATGCCACGTCCTCAACCATGACCATCTGCAACTGCTAAAGGAGGGAAGTACAGGCACTACCATCCAAAGGTACTTTCAAGCTGGTTCCCTACAATAGCACAGTTGAAGGAGTCTACCCCTGTACTTCGTCTGAACAAGGCTTAGCAGTTGATCCTAGATGTCAGTCACCAAACCACTACATCCCGTCAGAGCACTTCTACATTACTACAATCCAGTATTTCATCCTGCTGCTTCAGAAAGGGAACATCATGGCAGTTCTTAACATAAAGAATGCTTTCTTCCACCGTTCCCATACATGCGGTCCACCACTAACTTGCACTTCATCTTAGGTTGCCAACACTATCAGTTGAACGTTTTTTCCTCTGCCATCACTAGGGCCTTGACACTGATTATCAAATGTCTGGTGGTAGTACCTGTGTAGAAATACCATTCATGTCTTTCCTTACCTAGATAATTGGCTGAAAAGCAGCAAAAGCCAATGCCTAGCATACAGTCAGACAGGAGTGTCTCTGATGCACAGGCTAGGTTTCGTCATCAGTGTCAAAAAGTCCCACCTCCAATCCCAGAAAGTTCAGCCTTTTCTGGGTTTTACCCTTGACATGGGTAAAGCCCACCCTAATACAGAGAGGGTAATGGCATTCCTTAAGCTGCTGCTTCATTTTCAGAACCATCATCCTCCCACAGTGAGGACAGTAATGAGTCAATTGCAAATAACTGCTGTATCCATTGCAACAGTACTGCACACAAGACTGCACATGCGCCCCTTGCAAGAGTGTCTGACCTCAAGCTGCTAACGGAGCCTTGAAGTTCGCCCCTACCTAGCCATCCTGACCACAATCTTTGGGTGCAATTTTTCCCATCACCCCTGGCTAAGAAAGAGCTACTTTTGTTTCATAGTGAATGCTTGCAGGGCCGGTTACCTTGTGAAAAGGTACCCTTGAAATACAATGCTCTAATGTACAAGGCTATGCCTGCTTCTATCATCACTTTTTTCCAGTGCAGTGTCTTTGGTTTCTATAAAGTGTTTTTCTTTTAAGGGTGCACATACATTTATGCCTTTAGATCGGAGCGGAAACAAAATTGCGAAGGCAGGTATTTCTCCTTTGCACAGTTTTTGGTAGCCATATACTCGGCTTGGCTGATGTTAGAATGTATAGATACTAGTATTTGAAAATGTTCTGATCCTCCTGCCCTATAGCCGGAGACTTGTGCCTTGTCCTTGTTGGTTCACTGAGATGGTTAGTAATTTCCTCTCTCATTCCACTAGCTTAGAAGCTGTGGTGGTAGTTGCCCCTTTTGTAGGAGCTTGCAGGTTCTTGCCTTCATAATCCGCCAGTGGGCTGCATACGGCACTCTTAGGCACTCAAACTTTATCGCTTTCGTAACTGTGAGCTGTTGTCAGTGTCCTGTAAAAAAACGTTGCTTCTAATTGGTTCCTGCTAGTCCCACCTTTTTCTCAATTGTTGTCTGACATGGATCACCCCCAGGCCTTCTTCCACTTGTTGCTACTGTACGTGCTGTCTTTGGAACTTTTTTTTTTTTTTATACACTGACACCTAGCACTTTCCACTTAGCGTGGCACTTGATTTATGGCCGCCACGCTATAGTGCAATCGAGTACTCCACAAGTGTTTGTTGTGGCACGCATGCACACCGTTCTTTTAATTTGAACACGCTTATATTTTTGAGCACTTAGCGCTGCACCCGAATCACAGCCACCACGCACAGCTCTTATGTGGTGCTCCAAGCTGCCCCTATCACCAGTCCCCTCGCTGCTTGTCTCATAAATCAGTAGAAATGTAGCAAAAAGGCAAGTGCCCCTGTGTACATGGATCACTTCTGTTATCTTCCTTGGCTGTCCCTACACCACTGCAAGCTACGCAACACTGCTCCCAATGACTCATGCTTCCACACATTCCTCACTTCTGCAAGCTTCCCTTGGCTGTCCCTACACCACTGCAAGCTACCAGACACTGCTCCCAAGGCCGTGAGCTTCCACACGTTCCAATTTCAGCTTGATATAACCTTACACATGTTCAGAAATTAAGCTGCAATTGAACCACCTAGGATAATAAGCTGCATGGCTAAACACTTATAAGGTCCCATAGGCGAGACCTATTAGCTATGGCATGGCTTGTTTTTCTCTTACTACCTAAATTAAACACTTTAATCCTTTGTCTTTTAGCATGACTATGTTGTGACTGCCGCTAAGAGGCTGCTGAAGTATTTTCGAAATCTGTGTCCCTATCTTGTGTTTCGTAGGAATAAGGAATACCTGTGCTGGAACGCGATTCAGAGTTTAAAAAAAGCTCTGTTGACTATTTGGTGATGAGGAAGAAACTGGACTATTTCCTCTACACCAGCAATTTTGCTGTGTGATCTCACCCTTAAATATATGATGCGGAAAAATAATTCTAAACATGGTTTCAAAGTATGCAGCAGGGTGTGGCGAAGGATCATTGTCATAGCAGAATGTCATTACTCTTATGGCCAACACAATGAAACAAAAACGTTTTCGAATCAACCACGCCATAAAAAAAGGAATAAATATCTTTATGACTCTTTGCTAAAGGTTAGAAAAAAACCACAAAATTATTAACTCATTTATGTTTATGTTTTAATTATAATGAATTACCTGCAAGTAGGATGGGAATGTTTCTTCCAGTTTATTTTTCTTTTTTCTGTAGCGTTTCTTCATTTTCTCAGTACTGTCAGATCTAGGAATGCATTCATCGATAGGAGTGCCAGGCAGTTGTTCGCTCCAGCCTTCAACAATGTATACATGATATCAAAAAGTTATTTTCTTAAACCAAAACATTTTTTATAAAAGCGTTTAAAGTGTACATTTTATATGCCAAAAAAATGGTCTTCATAACATGGCTCTTTGTATTGTAAATAACGTTTAAAAGACGTGCAGTATTGAATATTTCCTTACATTTTGTGAAAAAAGTAAATTTCTTAAAATACTCATTACCATCTTCCATGCCAAGCCTTTGCTCAGAAATGGAACCAGAGGAATCCTTTCTGGACAGTGACCGCTTTGCCTTTCCTTGACCAGTACGGCTTCTTTGACGAATCATAAATCCACCAATGCCTAAAAAGGGTGAACCACAAATTTCTGTATTAAAAGGCTGAAAACTCTGTTACTCACTTTTGATAGAGGAATTTCAACAGAAAAGTTAAGTATGCTAAACAAATCTTACTAGAATCTATTCAACTTCTTTACTGCAGAAGTTCATGGAATTTTGTGTCAAGTCCACTATCCTCCATCGGCGGAATTCAAAAGATATATAGATTTTGAGGGTCGAACATATATTTGGCTTTATAATATTAAATTAAGTATACTATCACATATAAATATTCTGCAAAAATTGTAAATAGAGCTCATATTTCTGTAAGTTTTCATACTTGCAATAAGCCTTCACCGTTACCACCTACGATCTTTGGATTGAGAAGAAAGCAATGGTATCTGAGCAGTAAATTTGAATGTTTCCAGAAATAATTTTTATTTAAAAATAAGAAAAAAGCAACATCAAATGTTTTTACTAATACCAAGTGCCCATTTTTCTTCAGAAATATTTATCAGGAATGCTTTGTGTGTGTGTGTATATAATCACCACCTACCAGGTCTATATGGCTTTCTTTTTTTCTTTTTGATGCAATCTATTTCAATTCCTTTAATGTCATCGTCTGCACATTCCCGTTCTGGACTGGAGTCTGATTTTACATCACAATCCATTAGTTCACCTTCTGAAAAACATTATTTGAAATCTCAAAGTGTGCCATCTTAATCAACAAATATTTTGAAGAGAGACTACATTCTAATCGATGAAAAAAGGGCTCCCTCCAAAGGAAGTTTTATGCTTTATCATTTTCTGTATAACAGTCACCTGGAGCAGTGACAATTCTGCCACAGTTAGGCTCATTCCAGACTTTGGAAATTGCAATGCGTGTTCATTGATATCACTGCCACTTTGATGTAGCTGTATATGCCAAGAAACTGACTTAGTTGGTATTTGTAAAACCATTTACTTACCCTGTATCTGTTTGAGGCATGTAGTTCTGTAGATTCAAATGCTTTGCATACTTCCGCCATCTAGTGTTAGACTAGGACATGTACAAAATATTTTTTTTCAAATCATGTGACCTAATGACTCCATCCATTTTTGGCAATGTGCATGGGCATTGGCTCAATTGTTAGATTGTTTTTCCCCCGCACAGAGGGCTAGATTGGAGATGGAGCATTGAGACACAGAAAAGATGACCATGCAAAGCAAAGTATTAATGAAAACGAAAGCGAAAGAAAATATCTGCAACAACCACAAGCAGCCAAAGAGGAGGGTGGGCGCATGTGAATCTACAGCACTACATGCCACAAACAGATGCTTACAGGATGTATAACGTTTTCCTTTTATAGCATATGTAGCCATAGATTCACATGCTGCACATAGACTGTAAAGACTTAGACTGAGGATGTTGCAGTAGACTGGAAAAGTGTAGGTAGGATTGCCTGGCCAACTCTAGCTTGTTGTCTGGCCAGGATATCCAAGCAATAGTCTTTGGTAAATGTATGAGGGGTGGACCAAGTAGCTGCCTTAAACAGGTCAGCTAATAGTATGTTACCTAAGAAGGCGATAGAAGCTCCCTTCTTACTAGTAGAATGAGGTCTGGATGGGCAGGCTGGGCTCTTTTAGATTTACCAGAAGTCTACATGCATTTGAACAACCAGCGTGCAACAGTTGCCTTGGAAATGGCATGCCCCTTGTGTGGATTAGAGTATGCCACGAAAAGCTGTTAAGCTTTACAAAGGATTTTATTCTGTCAATCTAGTACATTATGCTCTCTTGACATCTTGAGTATGTAAATCACGCTGCACCACAATCTATGGGTGTGGAAAAAAGACTGGGAGCTCGATTATGCGATTAAAGTAAAAACTGGAGACTACCTTAGGGAGAAATCTCGGATTGGCTCAGAGGACCACCCTATTGTGATGTACCTAGAAGAAAGGCTCCTCCAAGGTAATAACGTGAATTCCGCTAACCCGCCTGAGGAAAATGATGGCTACCAAAAAAAGGCACATTCCACGTGAAAAACTGCAATGGACAGGAGTGAAGGGGTTCAAAAGACGGGTCCATGAGCCTTGGAAGGACTACATTGAGGTTCCAATCAAGCGCAGGAGGCGTCTGAGGTAGGATATCCCTTTTGAGGCCTTCCATAAAAGCTTTAGTGATTGGTATGCATATTTTGCAAGTAGGCAGCTATTGCTGCCAGGTGTAATCAAATGGAAGTGTAGGCAAGGCAAGATGGAGGTGGAGCAGGTAACAGGGAATGTCTTGTCCCAATGCTGTGAGAGGACTGGTACATTTAGGAGGACAGGAGTGCACAAAACACTTCGATTTAGCTGCGTAGCAGGCCCTGGTAGTGGGCCTGTGTGCTTCTTTAAGAATAGACCTACATTCCCCCGGGAGGTTTAGACAGCCAAACTTTGTGACCTCACCATGTTGAGCCGCTGAGGGCTGGGGTGTCAGAGTGCCGTGATTTTGTGTGAGAAGGTCCGGCCTCTTGGGGAGCTTCTGGCTAGGAACCAGAGAGAGTTCCAGCAATGTGGAATGCAAAGGCTGGCATGCCCAGGTTGGTGCCACCAGGATGACTGTCTCAGCCTCTGTACCACAAACGGTAGGAGTGGGAGAGGCAGAAAAGCGTAGGCAAATATCCCAGACCAGTTCTTCCAAAGTGCATTGCCCATAGACTGTGGGTATTGTTGCCTGGCCACGAAGTTTGGGCATTGTGAATTATCTGCGGTGGCGAACAAGTCTATTTGTGGGAGCCCCCAACGTTGGGAGTAGGACTTGGGGGCAGAGGTCCCACTCGTGGACTTGTTGATTTGTCCTGCTGAGCAGTTCTGCCAAATCATTGTCCAACCCGGGAATGTGTTGAATGATCAGATGTACTCTGTGATGCATCATCCACTGACAAATGCTCTGGACCATACTGGACAGCTGGATTGAGTGTGTGTTTCCTTATTTTTGTGAGTAAATCATGGCATTTGTGTTGTCTGTGTGTATCAGACTGTCTTGTCTTGGAGCATGAAATGCCGGAACAGCAAGCTGTATAGCCAGCAGCTCCAGGTGGTTGATGTGGAGGCATTGCTGGGCAGGCGGCCACTTACCCAGAATAGTGAAATTTTTGAGATGATGATGGTCTCTTGCGGAACTGGATCCAGGAAGGGCCGCCCCTTGACCGGGTTATTTGTGCTCCATCAGAGCACATGTGTGCGTTCCCAAACCAACACTAAATCCTCTAGATGACCCTCCGCTTGAGACCACTGTGCTGCTAAGCACGCCTGTAAAGGACGCATGTGCTGTCTGGCATGAGGAACCATGGTTATTAAGATGCCATCATGCCGAACAAACCATCACAGTTCTGTTACCTGACGATCTGTCTATAAAATAGGCAGCACGTTTTGGAAGACTTGTACTCATGCTAGACTGGAGAACGCCTTCCCCACTCATGAGTCTTGAAGGGCCGCACTTGTAGGGGCAGGAGGTGGGATTTGGCCAAATTGATGGTGAAACCAAGACAGTGTAAGGTCTGGATGGTGGCCTGGATGTGCGCTAAGCATAGTTGGCGCGTGGTGCTCTTCATCAGCCAGTCATCCAGGTAAGGAAATAGGTTCATACTGCTCTTCCTGAGATGAGCTGCAACCAAGGCCAGGCATTTGATAAAGACCCTTGGGACTATGGTAACCCCGAATGAAAGTACTTTGAACTGGCAATGTTGTCCACTCAGCACAAACCGCAGGTATCTTCAATGCGCTGGGGGTATGTGTAAGTAGGCATCATTCAGATCGAGGGCAATCAAGTCGCCTTTCTGTATTAGTGGTATGACATCCCGTAGAGTCACTATGTGGAAGTGCGCTGACAGAATGTATTTGTTGAGGAGACCGAGATCACGGGTGGGTCAGAGGAAGCAGTCCTTTTTGGGGATAAGAAAGCACAAGGAAAAGACCCCTTTTCCACAGTGCTGTTGCAGGACCAACTCTACAGCCCCTTTGGCATAGAGGGCCTAAATCTCTTATTGAAGAGGTCCGCCATGTGATCCCAATGGGCTCGGTCATTCCGGGATAGTGAGCCAATGGAGTTGGCAATACACCAATGTGTAGCAGCCTGTGCTGCCACTCCTTTGCCCCCAGCATAAATGTTCTTGCTCTCTTGGTACGGAGGGGGTTTTTAACCTGTGCCCTGTGTGTTAGCTTGTTTCCTAGCTGTATGCACAACTAAAGAGTCAGGTGGTAACAAACCTCGTAGGTATGGAGGGTCATTAGGGGAGGCTTTACATTTCTTATCGACCCTAGGTGTAACTACCCTTACTTTAACTGGCTCCTTAAATATATCAGTAGCTGGTCTAAGAACTGCTTTGTGCATGAGAAGGTACTATAGGGAGGGTTGGCTGGAAGTCAACCTGCTCATGTTGCACATGCATTTCCGCATTGTGGAAAGTAGCTGCCCTTTAAAGTACCTTTTGGTAAGAAGTGGAGTCATCTGGGGGTGAAAGTCTTGCGGGGTACAAGTCTGGGTCTGTATCCACTGGAGGTTCTGCTTCATAATCATCTTAAGGGTCTGGGCCAGTGGGCAATTAGGAGTGTCATAGGTAGCCGTGGACTGTCCCCACCCCACGAGTCCGAGGAACCCCTTTGGTGAGTGTTGTTGAGAAGCCACATGCAGTAAAAGAAAAGGAGAGGGTGGGGAAGGGAGAGGAGAGAGTGGAGGAGAAGGTCTAGCAGGAGGAAATGGAGGCGCAGCCCTGTCAAGCCTTTTAGGCTTTTCGGGAGTTGGAGGCACAGTAGGGTTAAGGGCTTCTTCAAACATAAATTTCCTCTTCTGAGGAAGAGTCTTTCAGCAAATGTAGAGGTTGTGCATGGATGTGACCAGTGCCCGACTGGATGGAGATTTGCTGCTGCTTGGCAGTGAAATGTTCCTGCAGTTGCTGAAGAATTGGTTGGTCAAAGTCCTCAAAGGTAGCTGCTTCGGGCAGTGTGTTTCGGCTCCGAAAACTTCGGATCCACCCTTTTCGAGTTCGAGGGTGGCCGAGCCTGCGTCTTTGAATCTGGCGCTGAAGAGACGGTCGATGCTCGAGGAGGACTTCAGCCCTGAGAGTGGAACAGGCATCTGTTTCAGCTCGGAATGAAGGTGTCGACCATGGCCTGAAGGCAGTGGTGCACCAGAGGCCTCAGAAATGGCAAGAGAGCTTAGGGCTGGTGCTTCCATTTGGTGAGTAGAAGGGATGCCAGAACTCACTGTGATTTTTGGTGGCCATTGGCCTAGTGGATACTATTCTATTTCGATATCCATCTCGGAGTCGATTATTTTGAGCAACAAAGCTTCCTTGATTTTGGCACCTGGAGCATTCACTTGCTCCATATTCGACTCCTCTTGCTCATGAAAGAGGTCCGGGGTAGCATCCTCCTCTCTTCTATGCATCATGGAGGCCGAGGCTATTCAACGTGCATGACGGTTTCAAAGGGTTTTCTTGCTATTGAGCAGAAGACACACTCAACAGGAGTCTTCACAGTGATCTGGAGACAAGCGAAGGTTGCAAAGCCCGTGGAGGTCGGTTCTCGGGTTCTTGTTGTGGCAAGTAGGACAGAACTGAAGTGGAGTCCTTTCCATTAAAAGGACATTCTCAATTCAAAACACAAGAGTAGAGAGGCTGTTGACCAACACGGAGTGAAAGGATCATGACGGTGGAGACCGACAAAGAGCAGTATTGATTTGAAGAACTGCCAAAGAACGATCAGAAGGCCCAGCCAGAACACTACGTGTGCTGATCCGGTGCTCACTTCAACAAGTTGGAACCTGATGGCAGAGAAGAAACATTCTAACAATGGAGCTAATTCCCATGCGCATTACCAAGTGAGGGTGGTGTCACAATGTCCAGAAAAGACCTATTTAGAAAAAAAATCAAGGTGTACACATCCGAGCCCAACACTAAATAGTGGAAACATGCACAGTATGTTTATCTACATGTTTATGTACATTAAATTACAGCTAATAAGCACAGAAAGAACTGGGCCTTCCGTTACAAACACAATATTCTTCACTTTGTAGAAATGCTTTCACTGTACACAAAACTTGTGATCTACATGATAAACTCCATAACAGTACTCTCTTTTTCACCAAAAACTTTGCAAGTTGCAAATCAGAAGTGTACCTTAGCCAGATGGCTTATAATGATTTAAATATGAGGTCCACTGTGCACTTATTATCCATGCCCATGTGAGGTGCGATTCTTGCACTGTATCTTTGCTTCAAACACAGATGTGTTTTGAAAAGTTAGAAAGAAAAAAGGCTTGACACTTGCATGGGATAAAATTGCAAAGATCTGAAAATTGTAAATACCTGGGAGTATCATTACTCACATCTGATGGTCAGACTCAGTCATTCAGAGGTTCTGTGAGAAGTCCTGGGGCACAGCAAAGGAACACTGGGATATCCCTATTTCGGCAGACCCAGTACTATCCTGGGTACATGGTCAGCTAATCTGGAGGACATGACCTCCCATGACTGGGACCTAACACTACACATGCTGGAGGCAGCAAGTCACTTCAAAGCACTATTCCGGAGAGAGAAAAATAACACTGCCTTGCGCGCTTTGGTTTAATAAACTATGGCAGCTCCTGGAAATGTAACAGTTTACACAAAACTTAGCTATGTCAAAGCACTGATTTACTTTGAGATCAAGCTCACTGGGTCAATATTTTTACAGACTAAAGGACCTCTGCTTCATGCCCCCGTACTTGAGGGTCCCTCAGTAATCTGACTAAATCTAGGAGATCCCCTGTTCCTGCCACACCAACAGCCTCATTATGACATACTCCGAGGGATCTGGGTGTCAAGGACCCCTACATAAATGTCAGGAAACCCTGGGTATCAGAGACCTGGGTATCACTGGTGTACGGGACACTTACAATATGGCCATCTCTGAACTGGGGTGGCGGAGTGAGCTAAAGAATGATGATGGATTAAACCCAGATCAGTTGACTGGGGCGAGTGTTTGATTTGCTCAAGCGCTCCGTCCATCATCCCCTTTGGTATCATCATATAACCCTCTTTGTACCATACTTTTTCTCTGTCACACCAAATAAAATAATACCACTTTGCGTTTCTTCGGTGTCAACAGTTCCAAGTTCTGTTACTTGCTCCATGTTTTGGGTGCAGTTGTTGATTTCTTCCTATCTTTTAAAATTATTTCAGGCTCACGCCATTCATAATGAATGATCAATGAATAATCAACAACAGGCTAATGGTGTCACATGTAATGTTTGATATGAAACATACACACAAAAAAGAATTTGAAACCTGAACGGTGAATACATTCAATAGTAAACATTGTTTTTTATGCAAGGATGCTGTTGAAGGCCTACTGTATTAAAAATTATACTTGCTAGTATACAAGGTTCATCAGCTTGGCTTCCATATCGTAATCAAGACACCAATTCTATGGAGGTCCTTATTCTAAGGAGTGTGTCTCATCTCCCCAAATCAACCCAAATAGAAGCGATAAGGATACATCTGGAAGTCAGATAATAAACTATCTGGTATTTTAATGACTCAAATATAGGAGAATCTATAGCAGGAATAATGTATGCCATTTTGTGCAACCCATTTACCCTAAAACATGACTCTCAGTCTTCCTTTTATCAGGACTGGCTACCCATGCTCCACTGAAGTCCAGTTTTCGAAAATATTATATGATTATAGCACATGTGTAAAGAAGCACCATCTAACAAATTGTTCAACTCTGAAAATGAGGCAAACTATGCTTCAATTGTAACCATATGCCATCAACACGAAGGCATAAATCAGACCTACACAAGGTATTTAGGATCCAAATATGACAGTATTACCAAATTGGCTAGAATTGGGTACACATCTATGAATGTATAAATAGTGTGGCTAGGCATTCCACTAGAATATTCAGGTATTGTGATTCTGTGCAGATTAAATCTAAAATTCATATTACATCTGAATGCAAGCACTGTAAAAGATATCAGTAACTAAGTATTTAATTAACAATTCAATTGATAAAATGAAAATTTTACTTACCTTCGATAAAGCTCTTCCTGGTAGAGACTATCCAGCTGCAGATTCCTCACCTTTTGAATGCTCTACAGGCATCAGACTGGATCTGGAAACTTTTCAGCAGTACCTGTGGACCCATGCAGGTCAGCACTAATGCCATACCACTCCAGAAATAACGTGTGGAGCCTCTAAATGCGCCACTCCTGTGGTCAGTTATTTGAGTCTGACTGCACCCCCAGACACAGAGCCCCAAAAGTAAATTGGGGTGGACAGTGTATAGATACCTAGACTTTGGATCTTATTAACTGAGAGAGGCCAACAACAGAATGGGGAGGATAGGAGGGTCGGTGGAGAATCTGTGGCTAGACAGAATGGCTAGATAAACTCTCTACCTGAAAGAACATTACCGAAGGTAATAACCTGTACTTCTGATAGAAACTTCTAGCAGCAGATTCCTCACCTTCTGAAATGATAAGAAGGTATTACTTATTTGAAAGGGGGCCTTGGATGGACTCAAACCAGAAAGACCTGTAAAACTGAGCAGGCAAATTGCGAACCTGACAATGCAGCCAATAGTGCTCCGTGAACGTATGGTGGGACGCCTATGTAGGCCCCTGGCAAATGTGTAGGACAGGGGATCAGAGCTAATGCAGTAGTAGCAGATTTGGCCTAGTAGAATGAGTGTGCAGTCCTTCCGGAGGCTGCTTTTTAGCCAATGCGTAGCAGATCTTAGCGGTGAGCACACTGCACTGTGAGATAGTTCTCTTCTGCACATCCTTAACTTTCTTTCCCGCAGTGAACGCCACAAAGAGCTGATCGTCCACCCGGTGTTCTTTGCTACAATCTATGTAGAAGTCAACGCTTTCTTGGGGTCCAAGCAATGAAGTCTTTTCTCCTTCCTTAGAGCGGTGACATGTAGCATAGAATGCCATGAGGGTAATGTTTTGACCAACATGGAACGGCATCACAACTTTAGGCAAGAAAGATGCAGGGGTCCGCAGAACCAGTAAGTCTGGGAAGAAAGTGGTGTACTGCGAGTTGGCACAAAGAGCTTGAAGCTCACTCACATGCTGCACCAATGTGAAAGCACGAGGAGCATGGTCTTGAGGATGACGAGCCTCAAGGAACAGCTATGATGAGGCTCAAAGGGAGTGCACATAAAAAATGTGAAGAACAAGTTATGGACCCACTCTGGAGACTTAAACAAAGAAGGCTGATCAGGCAACGGTAAAAAGGCAGAAAGAGCATCAGATAACCTTGCCTGGAGGAGGGGGGGGTACCGCACCAAGCCACAAATCTGTCTCAACAACAAGCATATATCGTTTTTGTTGAAGGATGCCTGGCTACCAAGGTGACATCAACTACCTTCCGAGGAAGGCTGTAGGTGTACGGCTGTTGCCGCTCAATCTTCAAGCATGAAGGTGGAGATTGCAAAGGCCCAGATGCAAACCCTGCCCTGCTGCTGTGACATCAGGTCTTCCCGAAGGGGCAATCTGATCAGAGGACAAATGTTCAGGCTTGGGCCCGGGTGGTGCGGATCTTGTGAATCTTCTTGAGGTATCGACAGAAATGCATACAGGAGTCCTGAGTTCCAACTGCGTAGAACATGTCGGTGCAAGAGACAACATGGAAACGCCGAAGTGCAGGCACTTCACGTTATTGACAGTGGCCTACAGATCAAGGCAAGGTTCTCCTTTTTGTGTAAGAGGCCTTGCACCATCTTCAGTTGTAAATCGCACTTGTGATCCGCTAGGAGCTGACAATTGAGCTTGCCCACCCTGGCATTCAATCACACTGCCAGGTGGTTCACCATCAGGAAGATCTCTTGTTGGTCCAGTCATTTCCAGAGGCACAAGGCCTGCTGGCACAGGGTCTGTGACACCACACTATCCTGTCTGTTGCAGTACCACATGGGGTGGTGTTGTCCATAAGCACCTGCAACAGCATCCCCTTGATGGACGGAAGGAAGGCTTTCAACACCAAGCAGATGGCTCCAGAAGGCTGATATGGAGCCAGGACTCTGCCAGAGGCCTGAAGCTTCTGATCCCCACCTCTACCAGATAGTCACCGCAACACAGAAGTGATGCATCAGTCACCACTGTCCGCTCTGGGTGGGGAAAGGAGAGTGGGCTGCCGCTGACCTAATCGCAGGCCAGCAACCACCACTGTATGCCTTTTGCAGGCTCTTCCAAAATCTGAACGTGGTCAGAGATTCCCTTGATGTCGGGCTTATTGAGACTTCAGATCCCATTTTAGAGCCCGCATATGCTACTTGGCATACTCAACCAGCAGGATGCAGGAGCCCATCAGTCCCAGCTGCCTCGGAGAAGCCTCCACTGAAATCCAGGACAAAGGCTGAAAGATCGGGATCATAGTCTGAATTTCCTGCACTCTCTTTCCCTGGAGAAAAGAGCAAAACCAAATGTTTTCAAAATGGCTCAAATGAAAGGGAGTGTTTGAGAAGGAGTCAGATGTGACTTCAGCACATTGATAGTGAACACCGAAGATGACAGTAGGTTCACTGTAATCTGGAAGTGGCGAGCCAACTTGAACTGCTAGTCGCCGAGGTAACAGAAGACTAGCACCCCGATCTCCGAAGATGGGCTGCCACCACTGAAATCACTTTTGTCAACACCTGAGGGGCACTGGCGAGGCAGCAAACTGAAAATTCTACTGACTGACCACGATATGCATGACGGCATGCATGACGGCAATGACGCTCAACATCCTGTGATTCTGGGCAAATCACTTAATCTGCCCGTGCCTAAAAACATTTTTTTTTAAATGAATATGTCCATCTGTAACGTAACTGGTACTCATGTAAAGCGCTCTGATACCTGATATCTTTGGGTGCAGTTTGTGCAATATAAAACTCTAAAACATGCAGATAGTGAAATGTAAATAGGTGTCCTGCAGGTCCTGCGCCACCATCCACTCCCAGGGTTGAAGGCAGTCGAGACCTGGGCCACCGTGAGCATTTCTGAACTTTTCCTTTTGGAGGGAAGGCATTGAGGTGAGGAGCAGGTCTAAAATAGTCTGGCGGCCTCCTCGCTTCTTGGTTTCCAGAAAGCAGCGAGAATAGAAACTATGTTCTACTTTTGGCACGGGCACCCTATTGATAACCCCTTTGGCCAGAAGGGGTTACACTTCCAGCCACAATAAGGAAAGATGGTCCTCTGTCAGTAGTTAGGGGAACAGTGAAAGATGTGGCAGTGAGGAAAAGAAGTTAAGGGCATAACCCTTCTGAACAATTTGCATGGCCCACCTGACAGATGTTATAACCTGCCAACCCATCAAGAATCGTTGGGCCTCACAAGCTACAGGGGCATGTCCGATATGACTGCAGAGGGTGGTAGTAGTCTGGGAGGCCTGTTGACCTTGACGGCAGGGGGCACCACAGCCGTAACTACGAATCTGCTAGGTGCTAAGCCGGAGGTGGATTGGCTGACGGTATGGGGTACCTCTGACAAAGACACAAAAAAACAGTGGGGCTGATGCACCTGGTGAGGTGGGGCCAATAAGCAAAGGGAGTGGGTTGTAGTGTACTCCGTGAACTGCTCAAGGGCAGAGTCTGCCTTGTCATCAAACCGGCAAGTACAGTCAAACAGTAAGCCCATGAAGGACAACTTGACATCAGTTGAGAACAAGCATTGAAAATGCAATAGGTCTCGCCTTTGATTAAGTTAAAGCCATTTGCTTTGCTAATGGTATTGTATAGCAAAGCAAATGGCTTTAATTTAATTAAAGGCGAGACCTATTGCATTTTTAATGCTTGTTTCTTTTTGTCAATGTGGAACACCATAGACAAAAGGCACTGGCAAATCCCCAACAAGAGATGAGGCTTATTGGCTTTAACAATGCTTCTTAGATAATGTACACCTACATCTAGCCATATTTTATCAGTGTTGGGGTATTAAGATAACGCATCAATCCGTTAGATTCGGCTAGTCCTCGTAATTGGTAGAGTCGTTCAGGCCTGTCTCATTTTTGTTTTCTGCCCCCTGCCGGCCGTAGGCATTGAGGCGAGTATAGGTTAAGGAAAACGTTATTTTTATTTACTCTTTTCTGTTTTCCGTTTAGCATAGTTAATTTTTCATTTCCTGCACATGCGCTTTTTGAATCCTGTATATTTTTATGCACTTTGTCATGCTTTCTTTGCTGCTTTTGGCTGAAAGATTTAGGTGCGTTTCTTAGCCCTTTACGCCACATTCCTGTCATTTCTAAGCCCTGTTAAAAAGAAGATTTACTAGGTCTTAACTCAATTTATCAACCTGGGCATTTTAAAGGAAGCTTTGGCCGTGGCAGGAATTCAACGTATGACCCTCACATTAGCTCGCAGTGGACAGGTTTAAGTTACTGAGCTATCATGTGCGGATGAGTTTGACACATGCACTGTAAATTGTTATTAGGCAGCCATAAAGTGGCGGCTTTGCAATTGCCAAACTACTCACTTGACCTTCACATAGAAATGACCACTATTTTGCTAGTACAATTCACTTACATGCATTTCACACACATGCATAGATGACAGCTTTAGAGGCATTCAACTTGAAAACAATGTGTGCACCCACCTTACCGTGTTTTGAAGGGAGATGAGGGTATCCATGTGCACATGCAATCAATCAATCAGTCATTTGTAAAGCGCACTACATACCCGCGAGGGTCTCAAGGAGCTGGGGGGGAGGGGCCGCTACTGATCGAACAGCCAAGTCTTGAGTGTTCTCCTGTAGGTCAGCAGGTCTTGGGTCTGTCGTAGGCTCAGTGGGAGGGTGTTCCATGTTTTGGCGGCGAGGTGGGAGAAGGATCTCTCACCAGTGGTAGTTCTTTGGATGCGCAGGACGGTGGCTAGTGAGAGGTCGGCGGAGTGTAGCTGGCGGTTGGGGATGTAGAAGGAGAGACGTCTGTTGAGGTAGGCAGGGCCGGTCTTGTGGAGTGCCTTGTGTGCGTGGATGAGGAGCTTGAGGGATATCCTCTTGTTGACGGGGAGCCAGTGCAGATTTCTCAGGTGGGGGGTGATGTGGCTGTGGCACGTCGAGGATCAGTCGCGCCGAGGCGTTTTGGATGCGTTGTAGTTGTTTGAGGAGCTTGGTCGGGGCTCCCGCGTAGAGGACGTTTCCGTAGTCGAGTCTGCTGCTGACGAGGGCCTGGGTGACTGTTTTTCTTGTATTTGTTGGGATCCATTTGTAGATCTTACGGCGCATGCGGAGGGTGTTGAAGCAGGAGGAGGAGACGGCGTTGACTTGCTTGGTCATTGAGAGCGTTGAGTCTAGGATGATTCCCAGGTTGCGTGCGTGGTCTGTGGGTGTCGGAGCTGTCCCCGGTGCCGTCGGCAACCAGGAGTCGTCCCAGGCTGAAGGGTTGGAGCAGAGGATGAGGACTTCCGTCTTGTATGAGTCCAGCTTCAGGCGGCTGATCTTCATCCAGTCAGTGACGGCCTTCATTCCTTCTTGGAGGTTGGCTTTGGCGGTGATGGGGTCATTGGTGAGAGAGAGGATCAGTTGAGTGTCGTAGGCGTAGGAGATTATGTTGAGGTCGTGCTGTCAGGCGACGTGTGCAAGCGGGATCATGTAGATGTTAAACAGTGTCGGGCTGAGGGAGGAACCCTGGGGTACGCCGCAGATGATCTCGGAGGCTTCGGATCGGAATGGGGGAGGCAGACTCTCTGGGTTCTGCCTGAGAGGAAGGATGTGGTCCATTCCAGAGCCTTGTCTCGGATCCCTGCGGTGTGGAGGCGTGCGCATAGTGTGCGGTGGCAGACGGTGTCCAAGGCGGCGGAGAGGTCTAGGAGGATGAGTGCTGCGGTCTCACCGTAGTCCAGCAGGGTCCTGATGTTGTGGGTGGCGGCGATGAGGGCGGGCTCGGTGCTGTGGTTGCTGCAGAACCCCGACTGGGAAGGGTCCACTGTTCTGTTTTCTTCGAGGTATGGGGTTGACGATCTTCTCGATGACCTTGGCCGGGAACGGGAGCAGAGAGATTGGCCGGAAGTTCTTGAGGTCTCTTGGGTCTGCCTTGGGTTTTATGAGTAGAGCGTTGATCTCGGCGTGTTTCCAGCTCTCTGGGAAAGTCGCGGTCTCGAGGGAGAGGTTGATGACGTTGCGCAGGTGGGGTGCGATGGAGCTGTTTGCTTTGTTGAAGACGTGCTGCGGAAATGGGTCTGACGGAGAACTGGAGTGGATTGTGCTCATGGTCTTGATGGTGTCATCGATGCTCACGCTGGCCCAGGCTAGCAGGGGGTCGTAGTCGATGATGTGATGAGAACCTCCGTAAATAAAGTGATCTTGACGTCCAAGGTGGTGAGCTGGAGGTTAAGAACTTTGGATGCCCTACGCCTAACCATGATATAGGAAGCACTCTCCACAGTGGCAGGGACTGGGATGTGAAGAGCCTGGTCTCGTAAGAGGTATCAAGGCTTGCGGTCAAGTACGGCCTTCAGGTTCATCAATGCACAGTCACTCTAGGCCTTAAAGTTGCGGCCCAACACAGGGAATTTTGGTGAGGATCTATCACAAATATTTGTTTGTTTGTCCATAAAGAGCTTAAAAGCTGTTGCTTTGAAAGTGGACATGTCCCTTGCACACTGTGAAACCATTTGACTGATTGTGGAAAGGATTTTAAAGAGATAAGAGGTAGCTCAGGATCCGCTTCTGGTGCCACAGAAAGAAAGGAACTGATGTCAGCATACAGGAGGGAACCCTATATAGGCTCTGCACATCATTGCCGGAACAGAACAGCATCTGTGTGGAGCCGTACAGTGCTATCTACCAGCACAGGGGTGCTGCTAACAGGTTTCCAGATCCAATCTGATGCCTGCGGAATATTCAAAATAGGAGGAATTGCAGCTAGACATTTCCATCAGAAGGATCTGGTTATTGAAGGGTTTTTGAATTCATATCATTACAATGTAATAAGATAATCTTTGTACTTTAGAGATGATACCTGCATTCTTGTGATGATCGTTTTACGGTTTGCAGTTTAGTCACATTTCTTATATAATTTACATGAAACCCCACTATTAAACAAATACACAAAACAGTCAATGTATTAAGGATGAACACAAGCTGGAAAGTATTTTAGGTATGCCTTTCGTCACATGAAGTGTGGCAGGAGAGCGGTGCGAGTGTTCACTTTCTTGCAGAATTGTAAAAAAAAAAAAAAATTTTGTTTTAGAGTAAAGGCTTTCAAACAAATTTGATAATTTCATTTTTAACTACTTCTAACAAATGAATGCCTCTCTCAAGAAAACAGCTTCCAAATTTTCAGAACACAAATTCTGGTATTATGAAATTATATTCTTATGGTTGTTTAAACAATATTACCTCGGCTATCATCCATCTCCCCATCTCTGGAATGCTCAGACTGAAGCTCGGGAGGAGTTTGCAGCACAGCCACACTATTCTGGTTGATAATCTTCAGTTTTAGCTTTGGTTTGGAACGCTTCTTTCTTGGGACAGTTACAGTAAGGCTCTGTAAGTGAGAGAGCCCAGACTCTGTCAAACACACACCATCCTGTGTGAATGTCTTCGGAGGTTCTATAAAAAGTTTAAAAAACACTATTTTCATGGGGCAACCATGGACTTTTGTACACGGATATTAATACATACACACTTACATAAACAATTATCATGTACCCTTGCTTTATGGCCCTACTACAGTGACCTTGACCCTTGGGGACATGCGGTTTTCCTGGATGTGCTTTTCATAAGACCCTCAAGTTTGCTACACAAGAAAATTTCATACTAAGGGCCTGACATAGTCCAGTCATTTTTTCAGCGGTTTAGTAGGAGGTTGCGTGGCATTTAGGACTGGTTTGCAGGAGGTGAGCCAGCAAAGACTTAAGACATGAAAAGAGGTGAGGAAAAAAAGCTTAAAATCTGGCACCATATATGGGTTCTGACGCTATGGTAAACCACAAGACTAAAAGTAAAGTTATTTCTAAAATCACAGCAGAAGAGAATTCTACGAAAAAAATTGCTTACCTATACAACCTCATTTCACTACAGGGAACTCTTAACTTGAAATCATATACACTTAATAGTCACATCAATACTTGGGATCCTGCAGCACTTTAGATAAAATAGGTGTATTAGATACTTTTCTTAAGAAAGTTCTTAAGTGAGGCCAAAATTTGTGGAAGTCCATAGGCAACCAAAGATGTCAAAATTGGGTTGTTAAAAAAAATAAAAAATGCCAATTGTGTTTTGAACCAGTCACAAATATAAAAAAAGTGACATGGAAACCTGTTTCACAAACCTTTTTAAAGTACTTAATTTAGCCGGTGGTTCAAAAGAGAACAACAAATAAGATGTCAAGAAATGACAAGTGTTGGCAGGGCAAGAAACAACTTTTCCTATCATGTCTGCAAAGGAGGAACTTGCCTCCGTAGCAAGGCCAGGGGGAGAAAGCAACCCGGAAGCTGGTAATGAACCCATGCCACTAGTCTCTCCCAGAGCAGACAACCAGCTATCCTCCATCTGAGCATTAATGTCAGAAATGGGCTGAAAGGGCCCTGCCTCAATCAGCATAGGCTGTCTCTCCATAACTTACTGAGAAGAAACCAAAACCTGTATATTCCCCTCAGTTTGATTAGTCGAATCTGCATCCGACGTCGTACGACGCCTACACAGAGAAGGAGAAGCAACTTCGACCAATACCGCCGAAGTGTCGGCTGATCGAACTCTGGCGTCGTAACTCGAGATCCTGAAGGACTGTAGACCTGCTCCAAGACGGCATCAGCTGACGTCGATCGGCGCTGACCCCTCGACTCCAACGGGTCAACTATCACCGAGGGCAAACCCTCCAACGGCACCCCACTCACCTCCTTGGGGCCCAAAGGCGCTCCAGAGAGAGATGGGGTACCAAAGATGAAGTGCAAGGAATTCGTGTGGGTTAAGTGTTGTCATTAGGAAGGAACAAGGGAAGGGAAGTACCTTCCCCGCTGTCCTGCGTGTGTGTGTGTGTGTGTGTAATGCCAATGGAGATTCCCTGAAGCAGAACAAACCAAGAATGTTTTTTTTTTTTTATAAAACTAGTTGGCATATTTAAGAGATGCTTTCCATTTGCAAATCACGACAATGGGGTCTATGAATAGCAATCCATATTTCATTACTATGTTGCTATTCCAATTCATGAACGGTTTTTAACACACCTGTAAAATAACATTTGCCAGGTAGCACGTAGATGATGTCTAAACATGAATAAGGGTTCATTAATACCATTAAGGATTTCTTACACCAGATGAGTAATGAGGCAGAAGGCATTATCAGAGTGCAATGTAGGTTAAATCTTATGTGGTTTTAATTTCACAATGGCAGTGACTTCTGGGAGCATGGAAGCAGCTCCTAGTGTCCAGGCTTAGGCCAGGTAAAGTGGGTTCTGGGGGGTAGAAACACAGAGCATAGGGCATGGTTAAAAGCGACGCTCAGGTCCTAGGTGCATAAGCAGTACCTAGTGTCTCACAGGCCATATATTAGAAAATGTGCTGAACAAAAAGGAATATGCTACTTACAAGTATGCATCTGTTCTTGGCATGTACAGCTGCAGATCCACACATTAGCATAGTAGATCGCCATCTGGTGTTGGGCTCGGATGCTTGCACGTTGTTGTTGTCTTGAAAGAAGTCTTTGTAGTCACGAGATGGGTGACTCCTCCCTTGGACGATAGTGCGCATGGGCATCAACTCCATCGTTAGATTGTTTTTTGCCATGATGGGAAATTATGGAGTTAGTAGAAGAGAAAGAGATGTCCATGTGTGATATCTAAGTAAGATAAATCTGGAACAGATACAGGTCCCGGGGAGGTAGGTGGGCGTGTGTGGGTCTGCAGCTCTACATGCCAAGAACAGATGCATACTGGTAAGTAGAATATTCCGTTCGAGGCATATGAGCTGCAGATCACACACTAGCCTAGACTATATAGCAGTATCTCCCCTAGCGGTGGTCACCTGTATCGGTTGCAGCAGTTTGAAATAAAGTTTTAAGGACAGCTTGGCCCACAGAAGCTTGTTGCTTTGCTTGTACGTCAACACAATAGTGTTTAGTGAAGGTGTGTGTTGTAGACCATGTGGCTGCCTTACAAATGTCTACGGCAATGTTCCCTAAGAATGCCATGGAAGCCCCTAGCTTGCGTGTGGAATGCGCTCTAGGGGGAACTGTTAGTGTGTGTTTAGCTTTCTGGTAGCATATTTGGATACATTTAACTATCCACCTAGCAATCTCAGATTTGGAGATGGGGTTGCCCTTATGTGGTGGAGAAAGCTACAAACAATTGTTTTGTTTTGCGGAAAGATTTAGTTCTGTCAATGTAGTAAATAAGGGCTCTTTTAACATCTAAGGTGTGAAGAGCTCTCTCCACTACAGAGTGTGGGTTTGGAAAGAACACTGGTAACTCTACTGATTGGTTAAGATGAAAAGGAGATATGACTTTTGGAAGGAATTTTGGATTTGTCCTAATAACCACTTTTTTACAATGTAATTGTAAGAATGATTCTTGTATGGTTAAAGCCTGGATTTCACTTACCCTTCTGAGGGATGTGATTGCGATAAGGAAAGCTACTTTCCATGTGAGGAACTGTAGTTCGCATTTATGTAGAGGGTCAAATGGGGGTCCCATGAGCCTAGTAATAACAATGTTTAGATTGCACACTGGAGAGGGTGGTAATCTGGGAGAAATAAGTCCTTCCATGAAGGATTTGATCGCAGGGACTCTAAAGAGAGACAAGTGCTGTTGATTCTGTAAGTAAGCTGCTAATGCTGCTAGGTGGAGACGTATGGATGAGTATGCAAAATTACATCTTTGCAAGTGTAGTAAGTAGCAAATGATGTTCTGGATGGATGCATTCAGTGGGTGTAAAGTATTGTTAGTGCAGTAAATGGCAAATCTTTTCCATTTTGCAGCACAGCAAGATCTAGTAGTAGGTCTTCTGGCTTCTTTTATAATGTTCATGCAGTCTGGTGGCAGGTTAAGGTAACCGAACTCTAGGACTTCAGGAGCCAGATCGCCAGATTCAGTTGACCTGGATCTGGATGTCTGATCTCTCCATGATTCTGGGTTATTAAGGACGGGGAGAGATGCAGTTTTTGGTGTGGAACTAGAGAGAGTTCCAGTAGTGTTGTGAACCACGGCTGGCGTGCCCATGTGGGAGCTACTAGGATCAGTTTGAGAGACTGCTGCCTGAGCTTGCGTACTACTAGTGGAATGAGTGGGAGAGGCGGAAAAGTGTACGCAAATCTGCCTGACCAGTACATCCATATCGCATTGCCCTTTGACTCCGGGTGCGGAAACCTGGTGGCGAAGGTTGGGCATTTTGCGTTGTCGTGTGCGGCGAACAGATCTATGTCTGGTTGGCCTCATATTCGGAAAAAGGGCAGTAGAACTTGGGGATGTAGTTCTCATTCGTGGATCTGTTGTGTCTGTCGACTTAACAGATCGGCAATCTGATTGTGAACCCCTGGAAGGTGTTCTCCAAGTAGGTATATGTTCTGCGGAATGGCCCATCTCCAAATGTTCAGTGCGAGCTGGGACAGCTGCAGAGAAAGTGTGCCTCCTTATTTTTGTATGTAATACATGGCTGTCATGTTGTCCGTCCGGATGAGGACAACCTGGTTCTGTACATGTAGTTGGAAGGATTTTAGTGCTAGGAATACTGCTAGCAGTTCTAGGTAATTGATATGGAGCACTTTCTGTTGAGTGGTCCATTTGCCCTGAGTGGTGTGTCCGAGGAGGTGGGCTCCCCATCCTGTGAGTGATGCGTCTGTTGTGAGCACTATCTGTGGAAGAGGCTCTAGGAACGGCCGTCCTTTGCACAAGTTTGTTATGTTCCACCACTGTAGAGAGCGATGTGTGCGGATGTCTACCAACACCAGATCTGTGAGCCTGGTTCCACTGACGTGCTAGACATTCCTGTAAGGGACGCATTTGAAGTCTTGCATAAGGCACAATGAAGATGCAAGATGCCATCATGCCTATGAGCTGCATGAACACTCTGGCTGGAAGAGAGTGTTGGTTTTGAAATTTTGTGAGAAGAGCTTGTATACTGCCTATCCTGGCTGGCCTGGGATATGCTAGGGCTGTGGAGGTGTTTATGGTAGCTCCTAGATATTGGTGTATATGAGAGGGTTGGAGATGAGACTTGGGATAGTTGATAGTGAACCCCAAGTTGTGTAATAGTTGGATGGTTTGGTGAGTGTGTAGAACACATTGGTGTAATGACTTGGCTTTTATTAGCCAGTCGTCTAGATACGGGAAGACATGAATTTGTCGTCTTCATAGATGTGCTGCTACTACTGCAAGACAATTTGTGAATACTCTGGGCGTGGTTGTTACCCCGAATGGAAGGACTGTGAACTGGTAGTGTTGTCCGTCCACCACAAACCTTAGGTACTTCCTGTGAGCAGGATGTATTGGAATGTGGAATTAGGCGTCCTTGAGATCTAGTGTGGCAAGGAAATCGCCTTGTTGCAGCAGTGGGAGCACTTGTTGACGAGTGATCATATGGAAATGATCTGAGTGTATATACAGATTTAGGGGTCTGAGGTCGAGTATTGGTCTGAGAGTCCCGTCCTTTTTGGGGATTAGGAAGTACAGTGAGTATTCCCCTGTTCCTTGATGCTCTAAGGGAACTGGCTCTATTGCGTGCTTTTGAAGCAGTGAGAGAACCTCTTGTTTGAGGAGCGTAAGATGGTCTGCGGACATCGGACGCTGTTTGGGTGGTATGTGTGGGGGGGTAGCTGTAAGTTCCAGGCAGTTACCATACTGGATAATTTGTCTTACCCACTTGTCGGTTGTGAGGGAGTTCCAGACAGGTAGGAACTGTGTTAGTCTGCCCCCGACTAGAGTGGAATGGTCTGGGGGGAGCGGAGGAAAGTCACTGTTTTGTGGCAGGGGAGGTGCGAGTGTTGTTATTATCTCGACCTCGTCCCTTGATGTTGTTCCCTCTGTATCCGACTCTAAAATATCCTCTACTGGGGGATGTTTGTGTAGTGGCTTTGAATGTAGATGAGGTGTCTGCTCCCATATATTTGGAGGCTCCTCTGTAGAAGGAGTGCCAAAAGGAGCCACGCGTTTGTGGAGACTGTAATGCTCCCATGGACTTAGCAGTCTCGGTGTCCTTTTTCATTTTTTCAGGTGCAGTGTTCTACAGCCGGCCCAAATAGCTGTTCTTGGCTGAATGGCTGACTGAGTATGGTAGTTCGTACCGCTGACTTAAAGCCTGAAATGGTAGCCAGGCATGTCGTCTAAGGAGCACACTGGTGTTAATTGATCTACAGGCATTGTCTGCTGCGTCAAGTGCACATTTAATTGACGCATTTGAAATTAGCTTGCCCTCTTGGATAAGGTCATTTGCATGGGTTTTATACTGGTCAGGAAGACGTTGTAAGAGATTTTCTAACTGGTCGTAGCGTGCCCTGTCATATCGTGCCAGTAGTGCTTGGGTGTTGGCAATTCGCCAGTGATCAGCTGCTTGTGCTGCTACTCTTTTGCCAGAAGCTTCTAACAGTTTGGATTCTTTATCCGGGGATGGTGCATCACCGGAGGTCTTGGAGTTGGCGTCCTTCCTAGCATTGGAAACGACTAGAGAATCCAAAGGCAACTGTCCTTTGATGTAAGTAGGATCTTCAGGGGCAGACCTATATTTCTTTTCTATTCTAGGGTTAAGAACCCTGGCACGGACGGGGTCTTTAAATACTTCAAGGGCATGCTTAATGACTCCTTTGATCATAGGTAATATTTGCACTGACTTTTGAGATTGTTCAAAAGTATCTAAGAGGAAATCTTCCTCTGGTGCATCGAAGTGCATTGTAACACCATGATAAAGTGCAGCTCTAATTAATATTAGGCCAAACCCCAGGTGATCATCTGCGGGAGATGGTTTTGAGGGATATGGCTGTGGGTCTGGTAGGTCTGTTGGGATAGGGAATGCCCAATCATCAAGTGGTGAGGTATCTGGATCCGTGAACGGGTCATTAGGATCCCCCCACCCCCTACGTCATCATCATCATCATCCGGAGGTGGTGTATGTGGTGGAGAAGTTACAGGTAAGGGTGGTGTAGGCAGAGGAGGTGGGTTAGAAGGCAGTGTAGGAGAAGGGGGCATAGGCGATGTTGCAGAGTCCTTCTTGTGTACAGGAACAGATGGGTGTGTCCAGTTTTTGTTTTTTACATGGCACAGCCGTGACATGTCCAGTTTTTGGGTTGATATAAATCTTTTTCTGCCTTGGATCGATGGGATCTGGGTGAAAAAGTTCTTGTTCCTCGGTAACAGTTTTCGGTGCCTATTATTTCGGTTCCGTGCGAGGTTTGTGGTTGATCCTTATAGGTTTTGGCATTAGGAGGTGTATCAGAGTCTTTAGCCGTTTGTTTCGGTGCAGAGGATGTTAGTTTCGGAGCCGAAGCTGGATCTTTAGGCTTGGGAACCTTCGAAGCCGGCTTATCTATGGGCTTTGGCGTTTTCGGGGCCGATTTGGAGGTGGGAGGTGTCGGAGCCGATTTCAACGCCAAGTGTTCTTTTGGCTTTGGTGCCGGCGGGACAATGCCATGCGGCTTGCTCGGTCCCGAGCTACCGGAAGGCTGTCTTTTTTCTTCAGAGACGAGCACGGAAGCGGGGCTTCTGAAGGATGTTTTCGGTCTCGACTGGGGCCAACAGACGAAGTCTTGACCACTGCCTTTGGAGGGGTTGGGGCAGGGGCAGTAGTACTCACACGTTGCCCAGGAGTGATGAGGTCGTCTGAGTTTTCTGCCTCGGAGATGATTGAGATCCTCGGAATCTTCTTCTGGGACATCGGGGCCTTCATCAAAGATGTCCTCTGGTTCCAGAGCTGGTCTCTGTGCCATGATGTGCCTTTTAGCCCTTCAATCTCGGATGGCCTTTTTGGATCTAAAGGATGCACAGGCTGGACAGCTGGACTCATCGTGTTCAGGTGATAGGCACAGGTTGCAGACCTTGTGATGGTCACTGTGCGGAAATTTTTCTCCACACTGGGGGCATTTTTTGAAAGGCGTCCTTTCAATGAGCCGTAGGCCTTACAGCGTGGATAGGCCCAGCGGCCCACGTCGACGTCCGGAATCGAGCCGATAAAATCGATGTCGAAGAAGAAGGTGATTTGATGTTTTTTCTGTAAATTTTGCGCTTCGAGAAGCTTGGAATTGAGATTTCCAACCGGAGCGGAAAAGTTGCATCCGAACCCAATGGCGGAAAAAAACAATCTAACGATGGAGTTGATGCCCATGCGCACTATCGTCCAAGGGAGGAGTCACCTATCTCGTGACTACAAAGACTTCTTCCAAGACAACAACAACATGCAAGCATCCAAGCCCAACACCAGATGGCGATCTACTAAGCTAGTGTGTGATCTGCACCTCATATGCCTCGAACGCTTAGTTTCACATCATGCCTTGGTATGCCCTAGTAGTTATGCCACTCCTGACTAATCTGAATGAAATGTAAAAAATTTTTTTTTTTTTTAAATCATTAAGAACTCTACAGCTATTAGAAATAAACTAGAGTAAATGTCATCCAACCATAACTACAGAAGCGCTATGACCCTGTAATCTGCAAAGAAGATTTGTATTCACAAAATTATTTAATTTATAATACAAAATAGTAGACAGTCACTGGTTTTACTCTTATTCATTATTCTACAAACAGAAAGTGACTGTCTAGAATGCAAATGATGCACCAACCATCATACCATATTATGCACATCCACATAAAAGAGCAAATGACAAAAGTAAAAGGTAAATAGCGTTTTTAAAGTATTTGAAAAATACCTGTTACTTTCACTTTGGTGACAATCTGGGCTACTACTGGGGATTCACACCCATCAGAGGAAGGCACTACAACGAGAACAAAAAATGACAGTAATCAAATGTTCCGAAATATTCTAAATGAATAGTTCAACCAATCCTGCATTTGTAAGACTGTATTTTGACAACATTCATATATGGGCAAAAATCTCCTAATGAGCAACTTCAACATGAAAAAGAACATTCAAATAGTTGCAGCTAGATAAAGGTTAAATAGCTACACAGGCAAGACAAATAAGATTGTTACACATCAGCAATATCAGTCATAGATGCATATAAAGGAAAATGCTACTTACCAGTATGCATCCGTTCTTGGCATGTAGAGCTGTAGATCCACACACTTATGCATAGATCACCATGTATGCACTTTGTTGTTGTCCTGGAAAGTCTTTGGAAGTCCTGAAATAGGTGGCTCCTCCTTTGGACAATAGTGCGCATGGGCATCGACTCCATCGTCAGATGTTTTTTTGCCAAGAAGGGAAATTATGGAGTTTTGTAAGAAACAGAAAAAGATAAATAAGATAATACTGGAACAGATAAAGGTAGCCGGGGAGGTGGGTGGGCATGTGTGGATCTACAGCTCTACATGCCAAGAACAGATACATACTGGTAAGTAGCATTTTCCGTTCGAGGCATATGAGCTGTAGATCACAAACGTATGCATAGATTGCATAGCAGTACTCCTCCTTAGCGGCGATTACCAGTGTCTGTTGCAGTAGTTTGAAATAGTGTTTTAAGTACAGCTTGGCCCACACTTGCTTGTTGTTTTGCCTGCACATCTACACAATAGTGTTTTGTGAATGTGTGCAGTGTAGACCATGTATCTGCCTTGCAGATATCATCCAAGGGAATGTTCCCTAAAAATGCCATTGAAGCCCCTATCTTTCGGGTAGAGTGGGCTTTAGGGGGGACAGATAATGTACGCTATGCTTTGGTATAGCAAATTTGTTTACATTTGACAATCCACCTTGCAATCCCAGATTTTGATATAGGATTGCCTTTATGTGGTGGTGAGAAGGATACAAAAAGTTGTTTTGTTTTGCGAAAAGGTTTTGTTCTGTCAATATAATAAACAAGTATTTTTTTTTACGTCTAGAGTATGAAGAGCTCTTTCTGCGACTGTTTGTGGTTGCGAGAAGAATACTGGCAACTCAATAGACTGATTGAGATGAAAAGGGGAGATAACTTTAGGGAGGAATTTGGGATTTGTCCTTAGAACCACTTTCTTATGATGGAGTTGTAAAAATGGTTCTTGAATAGTTAAGGCTTGTAGCTCGCTGACTCTTCTAAGAGAAGTAATGGCCACCAGGAAAGCGACTTTCCATTCAAGAAATTGTAGCTCGCATTTATGCAGAGGTTCGAATGAAGGGCTCATTAGTCTTGTGAGGACAATGTTTAAATTCCACACTGGTGAGGGTGGTACCCTAGGAGGAATGATTCTTTTTAGGCCTTCCATAAATGCTTTAATGGCAGGTACCCTGAATAATGATAAGTGTTGTCTATTTTGTAAGCAATCTGCAATGGCAGCGAGGTGTAACATAATAGATGTGTATGCTAGATTACACCTTTGAAGATGTAGTAGGTGACATATGATGTGCTGAATAGACACATCTAAAAGATTGAAGCTGCTGTTATTACAGTATATTACAAATCTTTTCCACTTGGCTGCATAGCAGGCTCTAGTGGTGGGGTGTCTAGCCTCTTTGATAACATTCATACAGTGAGGGGGTAGGTTAAGGTAACCAAATTCTAAGACTTCAGGAGCCAGATCGCTAGGTTGAGCTGCGCTGGGTCCGGGTGTCTGATCTCTCCACGGTTCTGTGTTAAGAGGCGTGGAGAGAGGTGTAGTTTGTGGTGTTGGACCACTGATAGTTCCAGCAGTGTTGTGTACCATGGTTGTCTGGCCCATGTTGAAGCAATTAGTAGGAGTGTCAGTGAGTGTTGCTGCAGTTTGCGCATCACCAATGGAATGAGTGGGAGAGGCGGAAAAGCGTATGCAAATTTGCCTGACCAATTTATCCATATCGCATTGCCTTTGGACAATGGGTGTGGATATCTGGCGGTGAAGCTTGGGCATTTTGTGCTGTAATGTGTGGCGAAGAGATCTGTGGCTGCCCCCATCATTTGGAAAAATGGTTGAAGAACTTGTGGATGAAGTTCCCATTCTTGAATCTGTTGTGCCTGACGACTTAACAGATCCGCTATGCTGTTTTGGACTCCTGGAACGTGTTGGGCTAGGAGAAAAATGTTTTGCGGAATATCCCACCTCCATATTCTCTGTGCTAATAGAGAGCTACAGGGAGTATGTCCCGCCTTCTTTTTGTATATAGTACATTGCGGTCATATTGTCGGTGCGGACTAGGACAGCTATGCCGGATATTTGTTTCTGGAATGATTTTAATGTCAGATATATTGCTAGTAACTGTAGGTGATTGATGTGGAGTAATTTTTGCTGAGGTGTCCATTTCCCTTGGACGGTATGATGCAATAGATGAGCTCCCAAGCCGGTGAGGGATGCGTCTGCTGTTAGTACAATTTGTGGAACCGGCTCTAAGAACGGTTGCCCTTTGGAAAGATTTTGTGTGTTCCGCCAGTGCAGAGAGCGATGTGTGCGGCCGTTCACCAACACCAGATCTGTCAGCTGACCTTGAGGCTGGCTCCACTGACGTGCTAAGCATTCCTGTTGGGGACGCATGTGGAGTCTGGCATGTGGTACTATGAATATGCAAGAGGCCATCATCCCTATGAGCTGCATGAACACTCGAGCTGGAAGAGAGTGTTGTGGTTGGAATTTTGTAATGAGACTTTGTATGCTTGCTATCCTGGGTGGACTGGGATATGCAAGGCCTTTTGAGGTATTTATTGTGGCACCGAGATACTGTTGGATGTGGGACGGTTGTAGGTGAGACTTTGTGAGGTTTATGGTGAATCCTAAGTCGTGAAGTAGTTGGATTGTGGCGTGTGTGTAATTTACACACTGGCTGTATGACTTGGCTTTTATGAGCCAGTCGTCTAAGTGTGGGAAGACGTGAATTTGCTGTCTTCTTAGGTGAGCTGCAACTACTGCTAGACATTTTGTGAAGACTCTGGGAGCAGTGGTGACACCGAATGGGAGAACCTTGAATTGGTAATGCTGACCGTCCACTACAAATCTGAGATATTTCTTGTGAGCGGGGTGAATGGGAATATGGAAGTAGGCGTCCTTGAGATCTAGGGTGGCAAGGAAATCTCCTTGTGTGAGCAGAGAAAGGACCTGTTGAAGTGTGACCCTGTGAAAATGGTCTGATTGTATGTAAAGGTTTAGGGGTCTAAGGTCCAGGATGGGTCTCAGGGTTCCGTCCTCCTTTGGAATGAGGAAGTACAGGGAGTAAACTCCTGTGTTTTGCTGATGCAGGGGAACTGGTTCTATTGCATGTTTTTGTAGGAGGGAAAACACTTCTTGCTTTAGCAGCGATAAATGTTATGTTGACATTGGGTGCTGTCTGGGTGGTATGCTTGGGGGAGTAGAGGTGAATTCTAGACAATAACCGGTTTGAATGATTTGTCTCACCCACCTGTCGGTAGTGATATTGCTCCAGACAGGTAGGAATTGTAGCAGTCTTCACCCGGCCGGAGTGGAATGGTTCGGGGGGAGTGGAGGGAGTATTGTTGGTTTTCGCCTCTGCCTTTGTTATTATTGCCTCTGTAGCCTCCTCTATGATAACATCTGGTAAAGGTTGTTAGGGTGGGACTTTTGTAGAAAGTGGAGGGGTTGCCAGAGGAATAACCTCTAGAGGTGCCTCTATAAGAGGAGCGACGAAAGGAACGTCTGGGGGCTTGCGATTGTAAGGCTCCCATTGATTTGGCGGAGTCTTTTTTCATCTTTTCTAAAGCAGAATCTACAGCAGGGCCAAATAAATGTTCCTGATCAAATGGTTGGTTCAGTATGGAAGTTTGTACTTCTGGTTTAAACCCTGAAATGCGTAGCCATGCATGTCTACGTAAAAGAACACTTGTGTTGATGGCTCGGGAGGTGGTGTCTGCCACATCTAGAGCACAACAAATGGAGGTATTGGTTAGAAGTTTACCCTCCTGAATGAGGTCATTGGCTTTTGTCTTGTACTTATCTGGAAGATGTTGTAATAGGGTCTCTAGTTCGTCATAGTGTGCCCTATCATATCTAGCCAGCAAGGCTTGTGTGTTTGCGATTCGCCATATGTTGGCTGCTTGTGACGCTGTCCTTTTGCCAGAGGCTTCTAATAGTTTTGACTCCTTATCAGGAGGTGGAGCATCGCCTGATGTTTGAAAGTTAGCCCTTTTCCTGGCGTTGGAGACCACTAAGGAATCCAATAGGATCTGACCTTTGATATAAACAGGGTCAGCTGGGGCAGATTTATATTTCTTTACTATTCTGGGGTTAATAACCCTAGTCCTTACGGGAACTTTGAACACCTCAGGTGCGTGTTTAATTACCCCCTTTAACATAGGGAGAACAGAGGTGGATCTTTGAGATGTGTCAAATGTGTCCATTAGAAAATCTTCTTCTACAGGGTCTGTGTGGAGATTTACCCCGTGGTAATGTGCCGCCCTGTGTATTAGTTGTTTGAACCCTATAGTGTCTTCTGGAGGGGAAGGTCTAGAAGGATATATATCTTCCTGTGGTACATCAGGGACATCTGGTGTGCCATAGTTGTCCCATGCGTCCCCTGGGGAATCAGGATGACCGGGTTCATCTAAAGGTTCATTGTTTCCTCCGTCCTCAGAGGTATCATCATCATCGTCCTGTGGTGGAGGAGATGGTGAGGGAAGAAGAGATGGGGTAGGAGAGTGGCGTGGAGGGGGAGGCGGAGGAGGAGGAGGAGGTGGAGAAGGAACTCCGAGGAGATGTGTCAATATCTCTCTTCTTTGGTGGTAATGGAGCCGGTACAGGCGTGTCCATTTTCCTTTTCCTGGAGCGGAGTATGAGTTGACCTGTTTTTGAGTCTTTTAGAAGAGTTGTTTGGTTTGGGTCAGGTAGGAAAAGCTCTTCTTGTGGAGGTTGTTGCTTCGGTGCCAATTTTTTCGGTTCCGAATGTTTACGTGGCACCGGTTCCAGAGCTTGTTTACATTGTTTAGGCTTGGGATAATGAGATTTCTTTGGTACCGAAGGAGTCTTTGAAACCGATTGTTTGTTAGACTCCGAGGGTTTTTTCGGTTCTGAAGGTCGAGTGTCTGTGTTCTTCAGAAGAGTTTTTTTGGTTGGCTCTGATGGTTTTTTCGGTGTGGAGGGTTCGGTACCAAGAGGTTTCAGTGCCGAATGTACTGGTGTGGAACTAGTGGTCGGCACGGAGGGGGACGGCAGTTTCTTTTTGGGTGCCGGGGATGGTGTTTCGGCATGGACGACAGGGTGACTCGATTCCGAGTGACCTGAAGGCTTGTTTATCGACTTCTTTGCCGGGCCCGAAGGCAGGGCGTGGGAAGTTTTGTCCTGGTGTGCACCTAGGCCCGAAGGTGAAGTTGCTACCGAAGCCTTTTTGGGGGTGGGTGGGGGGTTCGACGTCAGTACTCATGACCTGCTGCCCTGGAGAGATGTCTTCGATGTCTGAGACGTCGGCTTCGGAAGCGCTGATGACGCCTTCTTCGACCCGCTCCTGCTCTGGTATATCGACGCCTTCTTGAAAGATGTCGTCCGGAATTGATGGTGAGGATCGAGCCATGTTCCTTCGAGCTCGACGATCTCGAATCGTTTTCTTGGAGCGGAAAGGGGCGCAAGCTTTGGCCTGGTGTTCCAGCGAAAGGCAGAGGTTCCACACCTCATGTACATCTGTGTGTGGAAATTTTTATCCACATTGAGGACACTTTTTAAAAGGAGTCCTTTCCATGAGCCAGGTCTAATGGCGTAGGTAGGCCCGAGGGCCTGCATCGACGACCGGAGTCGACGGTTTCGATTTTGTAGAGATGCGCGTCGAATAGAGAACGCAATCGAGACAATACAGGAGAAAGGGTAAAGGATTGCGCATCTAAAGTTAGATCGGTAGCGGCACCGAACTGGAGAGCGACGAACACACCCGAGCCCGATTGGCGGAAAAAAACAATCTGACGATGGAGTCGATGCCCATGCGCATTATTGTCCAAAGGAGGAGCCATCTATCTCGTGACTTCCAAAGACTTTCCAAGACTACAACAAAGTGCAAACATCCGGGCCCAAAACCAGATGGCGATCTATGCATAAGTGTGTGATCTACAGCTCATATGCCTCGAACAATATGTTTTAAAAAAGGGTATGAAGAGAAGCAAACTTCTAAATCACCATGGATCTAGATTTAACATAAAAGGGGAAGAAATCCCAACTTTCCTGCACACCATTTTTAGAATGAGCAAGACTACAGTATGCACAAAAAAACATTTTGTGTGTACATTTGGTTTTTAATGTTCGCCGTGTAACAATAGGCTAAAAAGAACTCTAAAAATAAGTACTTGACATTTTAATAGACTATTTGTATTTATAAATTCAAATTAAATGCCACCGTACCATGAAGATGTGGAAGGCAAAGAAATGTCCCATCTACCTTGCACTATTTAACACTATTTTCCGACTACAGCATATACGAGCCTCCCAACAAACATCACGTCACTTACGGCAGAATTAAAAACAACTACCACACACTTCCCTGGTTCTCTCAAGAAACTTTTCATGATATTCTTGGTCTCTTAAGAGCGTTCTCATACTGTGTCTGATGCGCATTCTGCATCTCGTTCATTACAACTCATTTTTGCCACAGTCATTTTAGTTCTCGACTGCAGGCTTGGAACTAGATCAACTGCTGTGCAGGCCACTTTCAAGTTCACATTACATCTTCATTTATAACAAGCTGATTTTTTAACCATGTGTCATCTAGCCAATTCTCTGCCAGAAAATGTTTTGCCTCGTTTATACTACACTGTGTTCTACTCTCAACTTGCAAGCAGAATCTAGGTCACATCTGAAGACGCCTGGCTTATTTGTTAGGATCTCTCCTTTCTGTGCAGGAAAATCACGTGCTCGAGGACAGCTTTTCTTTCATGTCATTCTTTCCACCAGGTCTGCACCCGTGTTTGGAATTTGCTGCTCAGATATTGTCATCTTTCCAAACAAAAAAGGTAAAATGTTATGCTAGCAAGGATCAGTATGTGTAGCTACCTCTGTTCATGATTTCTCACCACCGCAATCTAAGCCAAGATTTCACAATGTTACATAGCGAAGAACAGTCACAGGACTAAAGTCACCATAATGAAGTAGATCGATCTTCAACCCCCTCTTCTGCTCTTTTTCACAAACTCACTCCAATACTTCTGGGTCCTGATCGTTCCTGTTATACTGCAGTGAGGTTTAATATGTAGCTCTGACTTTTGGGCACTTGGTGTAGGCTGACAGTACTGTAACAGTTGGAGGGCTTTAGTGCTTATTTGAAGCTTTGTGTCCTACACTGTGTTGTGTTCTAAGCCTCTGCATCATTTATGGGGGTCTCACTGGCTCTACTTACATTGCAAGGCTAACTTGAAGCCTTTTTTCTGTACATTCTCCTGGATGTTTATTGATTCACAAGAATTAATTTGGTCACATTGATTTATCATACATTTGACCTACAAATATTATACCTCTATTGATCCAAGAACTCTAAGTCTACATTTTGTCATGTATCAGCATATTACAATTATAACAAATGAAACTTTTGGGACACTTCTGTGTCTGAAATCACAAAATTTGAAGTATTTCTGCCACTCTGTAAATAAACTAATGCTGACTTGTGGGTGGTCTTGGAGTTCCATCTCTTTCTCATTAAAATAGCTGCCTGTTGGTTTCTGGCAGCTGCACCTCCTCTTCTTTGAACTGCAACGCCCCCATGGCCTTTGCAGTGTCATTGTCCTTCTTTATTTGTTACAGTGCTTTGTCCACTACCTGTACGAAGAGGAACTCACCTGGCATATTGATCACCAAAGCGTGGACTTCCGGTCTGAATCCTGAGACCCTCAGCCAGGTGTCTCCTGAGTGTGGTGCCCATGCACATTTGTCTACTGACTGTGTCCGCCACATCCTTCTCAGATTTGAGTTCGGAGTTATTGATGTTTTTTCCCTTCTGGACCACGGCCTTGGCTCTCTTGTGGAACTCCTCTGAAAGGTGGTGCAACAGCCCTTCCATCTCGTCCCGTTGCTGGTGGCCATATTGATTGAGGTGCGCATTGGAGATGGCTATCCTCTATTCTGTGGCCACCTCTCTCTCTCTCCATTCTCCATCCTCCATTTTCCTGCCCACCAGATGCAGTGTCTTACTCTCCTTCTCGGGTAGTGGCCCGTTGATTTGGGGGCATTATTCCGCTCTACTGCAGTTGCTATAATGAAGGGATCTGTAGGGACATCCCCTTGATGTATTGGGGGACCCTGTGTGGAATGTTTGTACTCAACAAGAATAGTTATTGGTCTTGCCATGGCTGGCTCTCTGAAAGTTTCCTTCCCTTGATCAAGGATGCTGGGAAGCATAGGCAGATAAAGATTTGCTTTCTGGGAGGGCATCAGGATTTCCAGTTGGAAGAATCTTCCTTCTCTCTCTCCGACTGGACACCATATGTGTCAGCTGCCCTATTGATGATGCTGTTGTACAAGGACAGGTCGCTTGGGAGCGAAGGCCTCGATGGGTAGTTATCCACACCCTCCTCTGAGAATTCTGCGTAGAGGTCATGCCATGTGTCCTCAAACTGGCTGTGTTCCTTGAATGTTACAATCTAGTTGTCCTGAAACTCAAAGAACAGTTCCTCAACAGTTCTTGAGTCAAGGAGGCATCGATGTCTGCCTGCTTATCCTCTGCGGATCCTGAAAGCCTTGTTGGAGTCGAAAACTCTGAGGAATTTGTGGAATTCCTTCTACAGCACCTGCTTGCGTCGAGGGTTTAGTCAAGGGCTTACACCCATAGTTGCCCTTTGTTCGGGACCCGCACAGCTCCTTATGATTGTGCTGGGCTTCAGTCGCCGGATGTTTTGGCGCTGAGGCTGCTTTGGTGGACTTAAGAGTCTCAGGGCGTATGGCTGATTACGATTTTGGCAGTCTGACCGCCCAAACGCAACGTCAGCGGTTGCCAGTATACCACAGAGCTGGTGGTCTTCAGACCACCGTATTACGAGTTTGCCGTTGACAACGGTGTGGCAGTGGAGATCTTGCGGTGGTGGCGATTATTATTTCCTTATGTATCTATGCCTTTGTGAACATTTCGACTGCATATGTGTCGAATGCGCATATATGCATGATACATGTGGAAAAATACCATCTACCCATTGCCAGAGTTTGGCCCATATGTGGGCAGTCCAGGCAATGGGTATATCGACAAAAAGGACTCGCCTGTATATCGCCTCAAACAAGGGCGTAATCCTCGGGGTGAAGATGCTGCTGTGAAAGGGGGGACCTGAACAAAGGGATCCACGTTGAACTCTGATGGGAAGAACAGGAAAGGGGTGAGTACACACCCCAAATCCTTTGTTTCCGCCAAATTGAAGCTGGCTGTCTCACTGACATGGTTAGCTTGCTGGAAAGCCAACTTGTAATGCAGACAGCAGTTAAACTCCTCTCTGCCGACCTATGGCAGCTGCTTTTCCCTGACCACGATTCCAGCGGTCTGTGGTGTGCTGGCAGTGCCAGTGGTCCAGCCGCGGTCTTTGAATTAGAAATCCGTCCAACAACAAATACGGCGGTCAAACTGCTGAGCTCACGCCCGTCGGACTGCAGGTACGGCGGTTCACAGATGTCCAAACTCGTAACAAAACCCTTAATATTCAAAACTTTCGGTGGCTTTACTTTCTGCCGTTTTCTTTCAGAGTTTTCGGGCACCTTTCTCAAAGCTTCCCTCTTTTCAGTACCAGCTGCGGTGTTTTAAGGGTTCAACTACCCTCCCTGCACTGATTTGGCCTCCTTGATGTTACCCTGGTCTTCATTAGATAGGCCAACGTCTTACAAGGACTCTTGTGTGTGTGCTAGTCATGGCGTAGTGTGCTAGTCTTAATCAGTCGTACCTTGAGTGCTTTCGGCACAAATTTGGCACAGGCTTCACAATCTTCATTCTTATGGTTTTACGGCAGGCACAGATTACAAACCTGGTGTGGATCCCTCTGTGCAAACTTGTGGCAGCACTTGGGGTAGAACTTAAAGATGGTATTTTCCATGACCCTCTTATCCCTCTCTCCTCTTCAATCAATCAATCAGAAATAGTAAGCGCGCTACTCACCCACAAGGGTCTCAAGGCGCTGGGGGTTCAGCAGTTCTGTCTAGTCAAAGAGCCAGGTCTTGAGAACCTTCCTGAAGGTGTTCAGGATCGGGGCGCGCCTGATGTCGATCAGGAGCAAGTTCCATGTCTTGGCTGCGATGTAGGAGAAGGCTTTTCCCCCTGCTTTGGCTCTGCGGATGCGAGGGGTTTCGGCGAGGACGAGGTTTGTGGGTCGGAGGTTACTTTTAGGAACGTGGAGGGTAATTCTATCGTTGAGGTATTGGGGTCCGGTGTTGTGTAGGCGTGGGTATCTGGAAAGTGACTCTTCTCTACGGGGAGCCAGTGGAGATTTCTTAAGTGTTGGCTGATATGCTTGTGTCGAGTGACTCGGAGAACGAGTCTGGCAGCGGTGTTCTGTATGGTCTGGAACTTGCGGAGCAAAGACTTGTTTATGCCGGCGTAGAGGGCGTTTCCATAGCCCAGTCTGCTGGTAATTAGTGCGCGGGTGACCGTCTTCCTTGACCGTGGGGAGGGGGGAATCTTCATTCTATGGCCATGTGGGTTTCACCTGCAGTGTCCCCTGTCAGAGTCGAGAAGGCTCCACTTCTTCTTTCTTACGTTCTTCCCATGGCCTCCGATGTACTTCAGTGTTTTTTGTTTTTTTCAAGGATTCTTCGGAGCTCCTCTATCGTGCTTAAAGACCCAACGGCAAAATGAAGTATCTGAAGATGGCGACCAGGCATAGGAACTTCCAGTGCGCTGTCTGGCATCACACAGGGGATGAACTTACCACTAAATGGTATTCGACAAAGCCCATAACAACAACAACAAAAAGAGAAGGACAAACCAAACAAGTTTCCGATCCAAACCACTAGATGGTGAAATAGAAGCACAACATGAGAATCCAGAAATTGATTCATACTGCCAAACTTAAAGCCCTTAATTCTTCAGAGTACCTCAGTAGAGGTGAGTTTCTCAGCCTCGCCCCAAAAATACTTTGTAAATTTTTTGTCACGATATATGGAAGATAAGCGAATATATACAATAATCTTAGCAGCAGACATTTTAAGATAATCTCTTTACTCCAGAGGCAAAAATAAATGCCAGATGTCATTTGTAGTGGGACATATTTCCTTTAAGCTGACCTTTCGAATCCAATAGTACGCTTTATACATTAATGGCCATAGTCCAGTTGGGTCAGTAAGCAGTAAACCTCATAAAAATTATACTTCATTACTTGAGGGAAATGACTGCAATTGAACCTACTGTGCATCCATAAATTATGTATTCAGTATATATCCTATAACCTCCCAAAACTGCTGGTTTAACAGTTTATGATAAAAGAAATAAGATGTAAAAACTGCAACACCAATGGCAAAGATAGCTACCTTGAAAGGAGCTCTCATAGCAACAATAATTTCTAGCTAAAAAATATTTACAATGTAAAAGGCTAACAATCCAGGAATAGAAGATCTACGTCAACTGCCCCTACTAACACAGAATCAGACAAGACCGTGTTAATATTGATATGGACAGTGGAAGTTTGATTTAAATTTTGCATGTTACTGGCAAAGTTATGTTAATCCTGTTTAATTCACGACAACTAACAGAACTTTGTGCTGACAAGTGTGCAAGTCAGTTCAGTTAAATTAGTGTCAACATAGAATCAAGTAATGGGTCTAATCAACCAATAATCTGATAGTCAATAAATGCTTTATTGATGGGTGTTCATGGACAGAACTAGTCCGAAGCTTATCAGGTACATTGTGGCATAAGCACAGTTCAAGAACAAGTTAGACTCTTTAAATTGCTCATTTAGAAACATTCAACTATCTTTCTAACCTTACACCAGTGGTGGCTTGATGTCTGCAGATTACGTGCCACTAATTCATGCTGCTTGACATGATAAAGCGAATTACATATGATGCAGCTGATAAATGAAGTTCTGACTGAGTAACTCCTTCTCTTCCTACCCTCAGATGATGGGGTCTTTATTTCTGCCATCGCAGCCGGCTGTCTAACAGACTTGTTTGCAGGCACCTTAAAGATAATTCACATTCAGGCTCCCAGGGTTGACCCCAGATTTAATAGCCCTGTATAAAGGACAGCTGAAATCAAATTAGGGAACCTCCAGTATGTAAAACAACATGTACTGTGTTCTTGTAAATTATCTGTGGTTTGATACAAGACCCTTAATGATTTCTTATTACGTTTTGTAAATATGTGCTTCTTAATCATGTATGGTTAAAGTTACATTAGTTAGGGTGATACCCCAATCACCAGAATATGTTTTTCCATGCTGAGTTCACATTTTCATGAAACAGGAACTGGATACAATGCTTAAATATTTAAAAATGCCAATAAAACCAACTATTAAATAAGTAATTATGGGCAAAATCCGGGTTTCCCAAATTTACTTACACTTCCTAATAACCAGCTCAATCTCATCACACCTACTCCTATTCACATTATATGGAATACAGGTGTATGTAAAGTCAACTGAATTTGCCATTTGTGGAAAAGGAATATGCTACTTACCAGTATGCATCTGTTCTTGGCATGTAGAGCTGCAGAGTCACACACTGAGGATAAGATCGCCATCTGGTGTTGGGCTCGGATGATTGCAGGTTGTCGTCGTCTTCGGAAGAAGCCTTTGGTCACGAGGTTGGTGACTCCTCCCCTGGACAACAGTGCGCATGGGCATCCACTCCATCGTCAGATTGTTTTTTCGCCATGATGGGAAAAGATGGAGTGTATAGGAATGAAAGAAAGGATGTCCATGTGTAATGTCTAAGTAAGACAGATGCTGGAACAGATACAGGTCCCGGGGAGGCGGGCGGGCGTGTGTGACTCTGCAGCTCTACATGCCAAGAACAGATGCTTACTGGTAAGTAGCATATTCCGTTTGAGGCATATGAGCTGCAGATCACACACTGAGGATAGATTATACAGCAGTGCTTCCCCTTAGCGGTGGTCGCCTGTATCTGTTGCAGCAGTTTGAAATAAAGTTTTTAGGACAGCCTGGCCCACTGAGGCCTGTTATTTGGCCTGCACGTCAACACAGTAGTGTTTAGTGAAGGTATGCGTGGTAGACCACGTGGCTGCCTTGCAAATGTCTTCTAAGGGAATGTTACCTAAGAAGGCCATAGAAGCCCCTATTTTACGCGTGGAGTGCGCCCTAGGGGGAACTGTAAGTGTATGTTTAGCCTTTTGGTAGCATATTTGGATGCATTTAACTATCCACCGGGCTATACCGGATTTGGAGATGGGATTGCCTTTATGTGGTGGTGCGAAAGCAACAAAGAGTTGTTTTGTCTTTCGAAAAGGTTTTGTCCTGTCGATGTAATAAAGCAAGGCTCTTTTGACATCTAAGGTATGTAGGGCCCTTTCAGCTACGGAGTCTGGGTTTGGGAAAAAGACTGGTAGCTCTACTGATTGGTTAAGGTGGAAAGGGGAAATCACTTTTGGAAGAAATTTAGGGTTTGTCCTAAGAACCACTTTGTTACGGTGTAGTTGTAAGAAAGGTTCCTCTAGTGTAAGGGCTTGTATTTCACTTACTCTGCGTAGGGAAGTGATTGCGATAAGGAAAGCTACCTTCCATGTTAGGAATTGTAATTCACATTTGTGCATAGGTTCAAATGGGGGACCCATAAGTCTTGTTAGAACCACATTGAGATTCCACACTGGGGCAGGTGGCAATCTTGGGGGAAGAATTCTTTTGAGACCTTCCATAAACGCTTTGATGGCTGGTACCTTAAAAAGGGACAGGTGTTGCCTATTTTGCAAGTAGGCTGCCAAGGCTGCTAGGTGTAAACGTATAGAGGAATACGCTAAATTGCATCTTTGCAAGTGTAGTAGATAGCAAATGATGTTTTGGATGGAAGCATCCAATGGATGTATGTCATTATTAGCGCAGTAGATGGCAAATCGTTTCCATTTTGCGGCATAACATGCTCTAGTAGTAGGTCGTCTAGCTTCCTTTATGATATTCATACAGTCTGGATGGAGATTGAGGTATCCGAACTCTAAGACCTCAGGAGCCAGATCGCTAGGTTCAGTGTTTGAGGATCTGGGTGTCTGATTTCTCCATGGTTCTGGGTTAATAGATCCGGGGAGAGGCGTAGCCTTTGATGTGGAACTAAAGATAGTTCCAGAAGTGTGGTGAACCACGGTTGACGTGCCCAAGTGGGAGCTACTAGTATTAGCGTTAGCGACTGTTGTTTCAGTTTGCGTACCACAAATGGAACTAGTGGGAGAGGCAGAAAAGCGTACGCAAATCTGCCTGACCAGTTCATCCATAGGGCATTGCCCTTCGACTGTGGGTGTGGAAACCTGGCAGCGAAGGTTGGGCATTTTGTGTTTTCGGGAGTGGCGAACAGGTCTATGTCTGGTTGTCCCCATTTTTGGAAGAAGGGGAGTAGAACCTTGGGGTGTAATTCCCATTCGTGGATCTGCTGCGTGTGGCGACTTAGGTCGGCCACTTGATTGTGGATCCCTGGGAGATGTTCTGCTAACAGGTAGATGTTTTGGGGAATTGCCCATCTCCAGATTTGCTGTGCCAGTTGGGACAGTTTGAGAGAATGTGTCCCTCCCTGTTTCTGTATATAATACATTGTCGTCATGTTGTCTGTGCGTATGAGGACAGTTTTGTTCTTTAGGTGTACTTGAAAGGATTTTAGTGCTAGGAACACTGCTAAGAGTTCCAGGTGGTTGATGTGGAGCAGTTTCTGTTGACTGGTCCATCTGCCCTGAGTGGTATGGTGAAGGAGGTGGGCTCCCCACCCTGTGAGAGATGCGTCGGTAGTTAGCACAACTTGTGGAAGAGGCTCTAAGAACGGCCGCCCTTTGGACAGGTTGATGGTGTTCCACCATTTCAGTGAGCGAAGTGAGCGACTGTCCACCAACACCAGATCGGTAAGTTGTCCGTGAGCTTGGTTCCACTGTTGTGCTAGACATTCCTGTAAGGGACGCATTTGAAGTCGTGCGTGTGGGACTATGGAGATGCATGACGCCATCATGCCTAGGAGCTGCATGAACACTCTTGCTGGAAGAGATGGATGAGTTTGAAATTGAGAGATGAGATTTTGTATACTGGCTATCCTGGCAGTGCTGGGATAAGCAATGGCTTTGGATGTATCTATGGTTGCTCCTAGATACTGATGTAAGTGGGAAGGTTGTAGATGGGATTTGGGGTAGTTGATAGTGAATCCCAAATTGTGGAGAGTTTGAATCGTGCGATGAGTGTGGAGAACGCATTTTTGGTGAGTATTGGCTTTTATGAGCCAATCGTCCAGATAGGGGAAGACATGGATCTGTTGTCTTCTGAGGTGCGCCACCACGACTGCTAAGCACTTGGTGAACACTCTGGGTGCTGTTGTTACTCCGAATGGGAGAACTGTAAATTGAAAGTTTTGCCCATCTACCACAAATCGTAGATATTTTCTGTGAGCGGGATGCATAGGGATGTGAAAGTACGCGTCCTTGAGGTCCAACGTGGCAAGGAAGTCTCCCTGTTGTAATAGTGGGAGGACTTGTTGGAGGGTGGTCATATGAAAATGATCCGAATGTATATACTGGTTTAGTAGTCTGAGATCCAGTATGGGCCGTAATGTTTTGTCCTTTTTGGGAATGAGGAAGTATAGAGAATACACCCCTGTTCCCTGATGTTGAAGAGGGACTGGTTCTATCGCATGTTTTTGTAACAGGGATTGAACTTCTTGTTTGAGGAGAGAGAGATGATGTGAGGACATTGGACGTTGTTTGGGTGGTATGTTTGGGGGGGATTGTATGAGTTCGAGGCAGTAGCCAGACTGGATAATTTGTCTTACCCATCTGTCTGTGGTGATGGAAGTCCAGACAGGTAGGAATTGTTGGAGCCGCCCCCCGACCGGAGTGGAATGGTCTGGGGGGAGTGGTGGCAAGTCACTGTTTGGTGGCTGGGGAGGTGCGGGTGTTGTTGTTGTTGCCCCGCCCTCGACCTTTGTTATTGTTTCCCCTATTATAACCTCCTCGGAAATATCCTCTGTTAGGGGATGTTTGTCCAGAATTTTTAAAGGTGGACGTGGTCTCAGTTGCCGTGTTTTTGGAGCCTCCTCTATAAAAGGAGCGACGAAAGGAACCCCGGTTTTGAGGAGACTGCAGTGCTCCCATAGACTTGGCAGTCTCATTATCCTTCTTCATTTTTTCTAATGCAGTGTCCACTGCAGGGCCAAATAACTGCTCTTGGTTGAAAGGTTAAGCTAGAATTGCGGTTTGAACCTCCGGTTTAAAACCGGAAATACGGAGCCAGGCATGTCGTCTGAGTAAGACGCTAGTATTGACCGCCCGAGAAGCAGTGTCTGCCGCATCTAAGGCGCATTTAATGGAGGCATTAGATATTAACTTGCCTTCTTGAATGAGGTCAGTGGCCTGGGATTTAAAGAGTTCAGGCAGATGTTGCAGAAGGTCCTCAAGTTGGTCATAATGCGCCCTATCATACCGGGCTAACAGGGCCTGGGTATTGGCAATACGCCTGTGGTTCGCCGCCTGTGCGGCGACTCGTTTGCCTGAGGCCTCTAAAAGCTTAGACTCCTTGTCCGGGGGAGGCGTTTCTCCAGTTGTCTGTGAGTTAACGCGCTTCCTGGCCTTTGATACGACCAAGGAGTCTAAAGGGAGCTGGGCTTTAATGTATGCAGGGTCCTGCGGGGCTGGTCGGTACTTTTTTTCGATGCGTGGGTTGAGAACCCTAGCTCGAACAGGGTCTTTAAAGACCTCAGTGGCATGCTTTATAACCCCTTTAATCATGGGCAGTATGTGAACAGTTTTTTGTGACTGCTCAAAAGTATCGAGGAGAAAGTCCTCTTCAAGGGGGTCCGTGTGCATTGTGACGCCATGGAATGTTGCTGCCCTATTTATTAGTTGGCCAAACCCCAAATGGTCATCAGGAGGGGAGGGCTTGGAGGGGTAGGTAGTGGGGTCAGGCATGTCAGGCATTGGATAAGACCAGTCATCTACTGGTGCTGTGTCTGGAAATGTAAAAGGGTCGTTTGGATCAACAGGATCATTAAATAAATCAGGGTCCGCCCCTCCCCCTAAGTCATCATTATCATCCTGTGGAGGAGGTGAATGATAGGGAGATGGTAAAGGTAAAGGAGAAGGAGGAGGAGGAGGAGGGGGGGGGGGGACGGGTTAGGAGGTAATACAGGAGAGGAAGGAAGAAGTGGTGAAGTAGCACAGTCCTTTTTCCGTATGGGAGCTGGAGGAGGTGTGATGTCCAGCTTCCGTTTCTTGTATGGGACGGCAGTCACATGTCCAGTTTCGGGATTGATGTAGATCCGCTTTTGAGTAGGATCTGGGCGAAAAAGTTCATCCGGGTCCGAAGGTGGTGGCGGTGATGGCCGTTTCGGGTCTTTATGAACTTTTTTCAGTGTGGACGTAGTTTTCGGTGCCGATGGATTTTTCGGTGCTGATGGATGTTTCGGTTCCGATGGATTTTTCGGCGCCGATGGATTTTTCGGCGCCGGTGGCTTCGGTGCCGAGGGACTTTTAGGCATCGATGTCGAAGAACGTTTCGGCGCCGGTGGAGACTTCGGTGCCGAGGAACGTTTCGGTGCCGAAGGAGATTTCGGTCTTGAAGCCTGTTTCGGTGCCGACAGTGGTTTTTTCGGTGCCGAAGGTGTTATAGGTACAATCACATGAGGTTTGCTCGAGCCCGAGCCACCTACAGGCTTAGATGTCTTCGGAGCCGGGCCCGAGGGCAGGGCTTCTGAAGAGGATTTCCGGTCGCGACTGGGCCCAGCTGGCGGAGTCTTGACCAATGTCTTTTTGGATGGGGCAGGGGCAGGGGAAGTGGTACTCACACGCTGCCCTGGAGTGATGAGGTCATCGGAATCGTCGGCCTCCGACACGATCGAGATCTTCGGTGTCATCTTCAGGAACATCCTGAGCAAAGATGTCCTCCGGTTCTGGAGCTGGTTTGGCCATAATATGGTGTCGAGCTCTTTGGTCCCGGAGGGTCTTCTTGGAACGGAAAGCGGCACAAGCTGGACAGGTCGATTCGTTGTGTTCCGGCGACAGGCAGAGGTTACAAACCTTGTGGTGGTCACTGTGGGGGAACTTTGCTCCATACTGGGGGCATTTTTTAAAGGGTGTCCTGTCCATCAGCCGCTTCCGGAACCGGTCCGAGTTGATTTCGATGTCGATGGAATGAAGATTGAAGAGTTAAATCGATTGCTGGAAGTTTTCTGCTGGTGCGGAAAAAGTTCATCCGAACCCAATGGCGGAAAAAAACAATCTGACGATGGAGTGGATGCCCATGCGCACTGTTGTCCAGGGGAGGAGTCACCAACCTCGTGACCAAAGGCTTCTTCCGAAGACGACAACAACCTGCAATCATCCGAGCCCAACACCAGATGGCGATCTTATCCTCAGTGTGTGATCTGCAGCTCATATGCCTCGAACAACATCTTTCATACAGTTCTAGTTATTTATTCTTTGAAAAATTCTATTTGGAATTTTGGCACTGCACACTGAGAATTTACAAACGAGATATTCATTGCATGCGTTTCCTTTACAATGTGAAGAGATATAGACAGACTCATTGTATTAGAGTTTGTAGTTGCATTTAAATGCACTGTATTTAGTTTCTTCAGTGCAGAGCCTGTATCTTTTTTACTGACAACAGAAAAGGGGGAGGGAAGGAGGAGGCGGGCCCTTCATCTGGCTTACGCGCTATGTAGCACCAACTATCACCCATTGTGTAGGCCATTTTCTAATTTTACTCTTGCCTGTGAACCCATGTGTGGTGGCGGTGGAGTGGATTGTGGGGGGATGGGGCACTCAGATTTCCACAAACCTCAGGTGAAAACAAGAAAGGAGGAGGAAGAGGCAGGCCCTATACCCTGTGTACACGCAATATAGCACCAATTATCAACCCACTGTGCAGGCCACCCTTGGGCAAATCCAGGAAAAGGTAGGACAGGGCCAACCCCCTTGGTTCTAGTCTCTGGCAAAGTTAGACTGTTAGTTGAAGCTTTTAAATGCCCCAATATTGGTCTTCGTTGCTTGTTTTTATTGAATGCTTTAAAAATCAAGTATTTGCAATGTAATCGGTCTCGCCTTTGGGACCTTATAAATATTTTGCTATGCAGCACCTTATAGTGGGTACAGCAACATTTACTGTTGTACTGTGCAGGAAGCAGTGAAAAGGTGCAGTACCACAAGCCACATGTATAATTAAATGCCACCGAAAGAGATTACCTAGTGCAGTTGGTATGAAATGACTAACAAAATCTTCCTAAAACAACTACCAGAGGAAAGCTCTAAAGGTGCCAGGACCTGTGCCACTGACAAAAGAAGGGGCAATGAATAAAGTATGACAACTAGTCCAAAAATGATACAACAGGAGGGACAAATAAATTAATTCAAAACTTAGAGGGAGAGAAGGGGCAGAGGCATATCCCACCAATGAGTTGAATTAAATCCAAAGAAACATGGCCAGCCAGAGCCCTGCAAGTAAGGGAAGATGAGAGCAGTTATGGCCACAGGAAAAAAAGTGTGTGGGGCAGTCTGTTACGACTCACATGGTCCCTAGTGGGTTAGCGCAAGCTAGTAGCAGATAGGCAAAGGAACAACTCTGAATTATTGAGCTATAGATGGCCTAGGGTTGGGGGTAGTTTGTATGGAGCCAGATCATGGAGATAAAAATGTCCAGTTCCACAAGCAGTACATGTATAACTACCTATCCGTTGCTGCAACACCTCCACCGCAAATCCAACTACGTCAGCAGTTACAACAAAAAACACTGAATTCTTTCCTTTGCTGTTTAAAAATACACTCGCCCATTACAATGCCGTAAAGCATTACAAAGTGGAGTGGGCGGGGCGTCTAATCCATACTCCAGTACAGCAGAGGCTGACTGTCATGGAGCATGAGGCAGGTGTGGGTGCTCTCTAGAAGTCCCCTGAGGGGTGGTTCACTCCCGGCACCCCACGAGGCTCCTATAGACCCGCTTCAGGCGAGAGACTCCAAATTTGAAGCCACAAATAGTGTTCTGTTGGCTGCCCCCCGCCTTAACGTGCCTCTGGCTCAACAGAGGTGAATGGGGGAAAAACATTCTCGCAATGGTTTATTCAAAGTGGCACCCACAAACGGGGGTGTCCCTGCCAGCCTTTACCCAGCTCCACCCAAAGTCGCACGGAAAGGGTGGCATGCATGGTATTGTGCCTTACCCACAAGCAATGCCAGGATATCCCCCCATGCAGCTCTTAGAAAGCCGTGCCAGGGCACACATCCACAAGGAGCGCTTTGAGACGTGCAGCTACGGACCGCTCTCCATGAGGCTTTAAAATCCGATTTTGCTGTCAGAGTTAGGTTTTTCCTTAGAGTCTTTTTGGAAAAAAAAAAACATTGACAGTTCCGTTGCTTTATTCCGCACATGCGGTTTTGATGTTTTCGAACCTGTTTTGGAAAAGATGGAAAGCACATTTGTTTATTCAACATGCGGACGTCAACGGTGTTCATTGCTGTCTTTCTGGATTTACAAGCCAGACCGAAAGAGTCAGCAGATGAAACGGGCCCCGTCCAGGGAGCAGTCACACCCCAGAGCTCCAAGACAGGAGTGTGGTTTATTGACACAGCCCAGCCCTCCAGGCCCTAACATGGGGACGCTCCCACAGAGCTTATAGCTGCTCACTCTTAGGGCAGGCTTGAGGCCGCAGCCTTTTTTTCCAGTTTTATCTAGCGCAATCTCAGGACGAAGGTATCAGAGCGCTTTACAGGAGCAGCAGTTGCATTAGAGACCGACACTTTCATTTTCAAGCACGGGGAGATGAAGTGATTTGCCAAGAATCACAGGGTGCTTGAGTGTCTCCACCGAGACTCGAGCCTGCTTCCCCACCTCCAAAGTCTGCCGCTCTGAGAGAGGATCGTATGCCCCCTCACTTCTGGCCTATATTGCACCCCACACAATACACCTAAGGGGTTATGGCAAAGAATGGCTCCGGAAATACAGCATCAGATGCCATTGAGCTGATGTGTGTAGTAGGAAAGAAAGTTAATACAAAGGCAGTGGGACGGACGTATTTATGGTGCGAAGCATGTTAAAGCTCACAGCCATTTACACTTGGATCAGGATTGGAGAGAGAAGTGTATGCTGTTTCAGAGGGAGAGGTTGTGATTCAGGGATGAGAGCTGCCGAGTTGGGACCTGGGGACCAGTGTTCGAACCGTGTCGTCGGCTCAACATCCGCAATTATTCGCAAATCCAGATGTAGAAATTTAAATTAAAAATAAATAAACGGCCCAACCCGTGCGATACCTGTTGTGTGTCTTAATGAAGCTTGCACTGCCCAAGCCCGCGCTATACCTGTTCTGTGCCTGAATGAAGTCTGTACTGCCCAAGCCCGTGCGATGCCTGAATGAAGTCTGTACTGCCCAAGCCCATGCGATACCTATTCTGTGTCTGAATGAAGTCTGTACTGAACTGAAGTCTGTACTGCCCAAGCCCGTGCAATACCTATTCTGTGTCTGAATGAAGCTTGCACTGCTGAAGCCCATGCAATACCTGTTATGTGTCTGAACATAGCTTGCTTTGCTGCTCCCCTTGATGAACCTGCTCTTTGTGTGTACTCAGATTGTGCACGGAAAGATTGGCCCTCTCTTGCACCACACCTAGATTTTCCCTAAATTGCTTCTTGGAAGTACCAATTACTTTGGCTGTTTTTATAGGGGGTCAGTGTTGGCGAAGCTTCATGAATATAAATCAGAGCACTGGTAGCTGCAGTGCCAGCTTCCTCAACATAACCACAGCTACTACACAGCTGGTGGTAGTGCCTGACAACATGGCATTGAGAGTGCGCGATTCTCTATTTATGGTGCTACTGCTTTCTACCACTCGCACACATTCTCAGTATAGAAGTTTAAAGGCTTGGCAGTGCGAATTTATATTTGTGGCGCACATATCTAACTGCACAGAACAGCCCACCTGCTACAAGAGGTGCTGTGCATACAACAGTTTGGGGTGCTGCCCGCTTGAGTCTGGATTACTCTAGCCAGCAGGTAATAGGAGGTTGGACCTGTACTGGTCAACTAGGAGTGTTTACAAATGTCTTTTACCGATTCAGAGCATGAGCCACAGAGACAGTGTGATTTTTCCAGAGCGAGAGGTTCTCTCATCCACGCGACAAGGTTGGTATCGAACCCAGATCATTGGGATCCACTTTGTCAGTTGAGGTTACACCTGTTCATCTAGGTCCTGGAGAACTGCACCCACTGCAGCGGAATGCACGTGCTGACAGAAAGTGATAAAGGAAGTTACGTGGGCACATCTACAACCTGCACCCTCTGATCTTTCCATCCAAAGCTGGTCTCAGAGTTGTCTGGCACACTGCATCCTAACCCAACTCGATCACTGCTGCTCGCGCTCTGGAGGGCTTATGGGGGATTGGACCCGTCTGTGACTGAGTACAAACTGTGCCCTTCCAGACAGTTTATATTTGTTGCAGTGCTCCGTCAGACATCGGCGGTGAACATGGAGAGTCTCAGCTGTACCCTGGGACAGACATCTTCCATGGAGCAGTGTGCACGATACGGCGCTCTTGTGTACTTCTGCCTTTTAGCTAAACCCTCGAGGAGTGGTTTGCTACTGAAACGTGTGTGCAGCTTGCGGATCAGGCTTCCGAGTCTCTGCAGACCCAATTCGGCTTTTTACATTTTAAAAGTCCCAAAAATGAAGTGCCTGTTTGGCAGTGGCAACGGCTTTATCTCTTATTTACCTACAGTACAGGCGAAGCAACGCGGAAGAGCGTTTAAGCACAGATACGGCAGGTCCGTGTCCACGCAGGAGCCTGTCAACCGAAAGAGAAACTCAATAAATAACAAGCTTTTGGCTTTGGCAAAGGCAGCCACGTGTTTATAATTGCATCGCGCGATGCAAAAATAAACACGCGGCTGCCTTTGCCAAAGGGGAATGATAAAAGTGCGTAGCGGCTAATTAGGAGACACTGTCTCCCGCCGCCGGTAAGAGATCCAATCCCGCTGGGTGTGGATCAAAGGAGACAGGGTGGCAACAAACACCGATTGGCATGCCTTCAGTGCAATCATTGCACTGCCTTTGACATAATTGGTGAATTCATGACGCAGGCGCAGGCGCATGCTCTGCCTACATCAGGCCAAGACCTAAAAAACTGAAATTTGCTATTTCATCTAGTGGTTTGCCAAGGTTATAGTCTACTGTGGACTACAGAGAATTTCTGGTATAATTCCAATATCTGATTTTCTGTTTAGTCCTGTTACTATTTGATGAATTTCCATTTTTTAAAGTTCTAGTGCTGAATTTTGAATATGGGTAAAAGAAGGCCGCAAATACCCCTGGATTCCCAGAGAAACAGAAAAATGCAAAAAAGGAAAATGGTCCCCTTATTGAAGAGGTGAATTCATTGCTAAATAGGAATGCATGTGCTGAAGGCCCTTCGACGGTGGGGGGGGGGGGGGGGGGGAGGGGGGGGAATTGCATGCTAACATTTTTACTGAAAAGACAAATCAGGCCAAAAAAGAGCATTTCGGATCTGCAAAGAGGTTTTCTCTTCTCCTCTGCCAAATGACATTTTGAGTAATCTAAATTCCCTGTGCACTCAGTTCGACCACTGATACTGCTAGTGGCTCTTTAACAACGACCGCAGATGCCTACATGCGAACTGAAGAGCTACGTCAGGGAGATTACTGATTTAAAGCATAGTGTAAATAATTTAATTATCATGTTAAAAGTAGATTTGATTCCCAACTAAACGTATGGAGCGACGCGGTGAGCATCATGGGCTTGGCAGAATCTAGCATGCAAGTATATCCTCTAACCTCTATAAAAACAAGAACTTTATTTTGCAGGAAGTACCTTCGAGGCTAGGACAATAGATATTAAACATCCCCAAAAGGATAGCGACAAAAGCCAAAGGAGAGGGACCGGAAATCAGAGCGTGGGGCATAATTTATCTTCACAGTTTGGACCGATGACTTGAGGTATTCCTCACACCCAAGAAATACCCCTCAATAGTACAGCTTCTCGGACAGGGTCACAGGCTGGAGTGTTTTTAGCAAGGGGTCCTCATCATCATTGTCTCTGAACCAACATACACCCCCACATCCTAATTCAATCCTTTACCCTACAATCAAAATTCTAATATTTTGGGGGGTGGCCAAGCTGTGAAGCATGATGGCCGCTTGAATTTTCAGCTCCGCAGACTCCTTCCCCAAAATCGTCTATCCGGCACACAGATCCGATCCCCAGTGAGGGTTTATGCTCCAGAGTACAAGCGGCACTGACCTCCAAGATCCTCGGAGCTCCGGACTGCGCAAGACGGGAGTTGAGAGCCCTGTTCGCCTACTAGCCGAACCCGCAGAAGGGCCCCGAAGGTGCGGCCTCGACCGGCGTAAGCCCTGGATCTCGCCCGAGAGGGGTGCTGTGGTCACCGCTGGCACCGTAGCAACAACGAGACAATTGCCGAGGGAGGACAAGCAGCGGCGGTGCACCAACGGCATTGTGAGCGGCGGTGGAGTGGGGCCAAAGTGAGGTACTGACGTGACGATCCTTATTCCCAGACGGCAGCCCTTTAGCGAGCGGTGGCGGGGGCGGCTGCAGTCACCACAACATGTATTTGTACTGAGGCCTACAAGACCACCTCTCTCCCCCGTCAATCACACTGAGAGAAAGTAAACTGGTGCCACTGGATGAGAGTCCCCCATTCTCCTGCAAGCAATACCCTGACTCCCAAGCCAAAACCCCTGGTGGGCCAATGATAACAGCGGGGGCAGTGGTCTTATTTTACACTGGGTACTGTGAAGTAGCCCCGCAGTGAAGCTACCTGCGGTCACAGGGCTTGGCGGCGCAAGGGGTTATGAAACACCGGGACTGATGCTCTAATTGCCTTCAAGCGGGGAACTTGCCTTCTAAAGCGGCAGTGATACTATCCCTTTCTCGTGTCCCCTCTACATCTCACTGAAACGCCAAGACTAGGCCCAATACTCGTGTTAATCTGCGACCCGCTGGACATTGCGAAGAATAACAGCTGAACAGCGGTGACCTGGACTCTCAAAGACCCACAATGGACAAACCTAAATCCGCAGGAGCAAAGAGACCGAAGCCAATCTAATCAAATAGACTGGACCGCTATACCCTCTCCAAAGAAGCCCTGCACGACCTTCAGACTAAAAACAAGTCTGCAGCGGACCCTGATGGGGAGAGCCCAGAACTGACCTTAAAAGACGTCATGGGCGCCATTATCCGGTATCAAACCACGATGGAACACAAAATGGACTATCTCGATTGATATATACTTTGAGCGGACTTTTCCAAAATCAATGAAAAAGTCAAGCAAGTGGAAATCACAACCTCAAGCCTACTTGGAGATGTCACTCAACTACAAAGCGAAGTGAATGAACTATAATCCTCTCGACTGAACAACGTGCAAATCCTGGGAGCACCGGAGAAAGTGGAAGGACCAACCCCAGATCTCTTTGAGGAAGACCTTATACTGAATCATCTACAACCCAAAGGTCTTAGCAAATTCTTTGTCGTAGAGCGGGCACATCGCGTATCAGGCGGGCGCCCGAAGCCAGGGGCCCCCCGCGTCTGATGTTGGCGAGTGTCCTTAACTTCCGCGATGAAGACGTGATTCTTCAAACTGCACGTTAAGGCCCCCCACTTCGCTATGACAACACCGAGATCACCTTTTTTCTGGATTTCACGCAAGGGGTGCGGAGGCAGACATTCTTGGAGGTCAAGGGGAAACTACGTGAAGGTGGCTTCAAATACGCAATGCTGTTCCCGGCGAAACTTCGTATTGAGGCCGATGGAAGGGCCTGGTTCTTCGAGCAACCAGAGCTGGCATCAGACTGGCTGGAGAGCCGGTTAGGTCAACATGTCAACGACCGAGACCGTGGCGGGTATTCCTCCCCGCGGAACAGGAAGTAAACTACCCTACCAACGTGAAAACGCCCAGCAGGCTTGGATGGCCCTCCAGCCATGTTGAGACTGATATTTGGGCCACTCCTGAAGAGACTGCCTGGTGAGGGTACACTTTCGTATTTGTCATATTCACAATGGAATGGGTCTCTATCTGGGGGACTACATTGCTGCTACTGACAGGGGTTAGGTAGGCGGGGCGTACTACCCCTCAAGGTTTTTCGTTTAGTAACAGTTAGGGCGACAGACACTCTGCTAGTTAATAATGGGCAGATTAATGCCTAGAGGACAGGGAAGCAGGGAGGGGGGTTGTTGGATCAGGGGTTTGATTTTGTTGTTTTTTGTTGCAGTTTTTTCATCGACCATCTATAATGACGGCTTGACTGGGACCATGATTCTTTTAATTAGCTATAATGCATACTCAGTGGGATAAGAGTGCCAGAATTCTGAGTTGAAATGTCAACGGGCTTGGCGACAAAGTCCAACATAGCATAGTACTCCAATATATTAAGAAACAGACCCCTGACGGCTTCCTTCTCCAGGAGACACACTCGATAGGGCACTCATGCAAGGCAATGTGCCGGTGGGGATAAAAGTTGATAGCACATGCAGGGTTTACCACCAGCTCGAGGGAAATAGGTATTATGGTGAAAAACACATTTCCCATTAGTGTGAGTGCCACTTGGGCTGACAATAAAGGCCGATATGTAGGTGTCACAGGGATATGGGAGGGGCGTACCATAACATTGTTGTCTATCTATGTGCCACCTGGCCTCCAATCCACTACATTCCACAACTTGCGCACTATTCTTCTTTCAGTGCCAGATGGTTTATTGTTATTAGGGGGCGACTTCAATTCAGTGGTCTCGGGTATACTTGACCATCATCCACCATGGGAAAAGGGACCTTCCACTAGATGGCTGCCGGACTTCCTTGAAGCCCTGGGATTGGCGGACGCCTGGCGCACATATAACCCCGAGAGAATACAGCACACTTTCCACTCTGGAGCACACCACAGCCTGTCCAGGCTGGACTATATTATAGTTCCCTGCCCACAAATCTCACAAATCCAAGAAATCAGACATCTCGCTAGGGGTATTTCCGATCATTCGCCGGTATGGGTCCACATATGCCTAGACCATATAAGGGTGGGTCGAACTGTCCCAATTAATCCCCGACATCTTCGTAATCCCAAAATCCGGAAGGCCCTCATCAAAGCAATGGATAACTATTTTGCTGAAAATGAAGGCACAGTAGACTCCTACCAGACACTCTGGGAAGCCTTTAAATCAGTAATTAGGGGTGAAGCTTTGTCCCTGATATCTGGGCAAAAGAAAGCCCAATAAAAAGAGGTTTCCGACGTAGAGAACAAGATCTATCGCTTAGAAATGGAATTGGAGGCGATGACCACTCCGGAGTCGCTCCACTTGCTAAGTCTTAAGCAGGATGAGTATAGGGAACTGGTGACCGAAAAAGCTAAAACTTTGGGGAGGAAGAAACTGGGTAAATTATATGACCTGGGAGACAAGGCTGGGAAATTAATAGCATGGCTTGATAACAAGGAATGGGCAAGCAGACTGGTCCCAGTTCTACGGGGCGCCGACAGCACGTGTAGAATTGATCCTCAAGAAATTGTAAAATGCTTCGCTCGACATTTTGCTGAGATATACACCGCGGTGGCACCCTACACTGAGGAAGAGTCTTCTGAGATGTTGAGAGACATAGCACTTACCACCCTCTCCTTGACAGATCAGCAGCTGCTAGATAGTGCCTTAACAGCGGATGAAATAGCGCAGGCTATTGGATCACTAAACTCGGGGAAGGCCCTAGGCCCTAGGCCCTAACGGCATCCCTATCGAACTATATAAACTTAGACCGGACAAATTGGCCACCCACTTGAAAGCCATGTTTGAAGAAAGCATAGAGAGGAGGGGAACTACCGACTGACCAACGAATAGCCACCATTGTAACTATCCATAATGAAAGCAAACCCAAAACGGACTGTTCCTCCAATAGGCCGATTTCACTCCTTAACGCTGAACCCAAGATTCTCGCTAAGGTTTTAGCCCTTGGCACAAGTGGTTGTTAACAATAGAAAATCAGACACATTTACCCTTAGTCGGGGAACCCATCAGGGATGCCCGCTCTCTCTCCTCCTGTTTGCCCAAGCACTAGAACCGCTTGCGGTATGGATTCAGAAGACCCAGTTATCCGAGGTCTGTGGTGGTCTCCCAAATGGGAGGACCGTATTTCACTCTACGCAGATGACGATTGCTGTACCTGGCCTCCCCTAGGAAATCCCTAATCGCAGTCCTAGATATCTTAGCGATATTCGGAAGGTACTCGGGGCTCACGATTAACTGGACAAAGTCCCATCTGTATGTCCTCCAGAGAACCACCTGCCCTACCCAGAGACTGCCAGATCCAGATCAGCACTATGGGATTCCAATACTTGGGAATATTTCTCTCCTTAGATAAGACGCTCCGGTACAACAGAAACCTGCTTCTACCGTTAAGACTGAAGCAAGATATAGCCAGCTGGAAAATTGCTTCCCCTCTCCCTCCTGGGCAAGGCTGCCCTTTTCATAATGATGTCCCTACCCAGTTTCCTCTATGTCCTGCAAAACACACTTGATCCAGTCCCAATGACATACTTAAAAGAAAATTGAAAGTCTCCAGAGAGACTTATTGTGGAATGGAGCGCCACGTATCGCCCTTGGTAAACTCAGCTTAAACTGGTATGACAGAGGCATTAGCCTCCCTGATATAAAGAAATATTATTGGGCCACACACCTGGCGGCTATCGATCATGGCACATACGGTAGCCCTGAAGATCCTGGATTTCGTATGGATAGGTGGCTCCTCCCGGGAGGGAACTACAATAGGGCACTTTATTCGAAACCAACCAGATTTCACATCACAGGCCCCACTGGCCATTCCGTAAAAGTGTGGCATGCACCCAACAGATCCCTCAAACGGGGGAATAGACTGGCACTGGCAACCCCCCTGTGGGACTCTGAGCGACTGGGTAGTTTGTGGAAGACAAAGGAATTTGATAAATGGGACCTGATCGGCATTTCCCGGATTGCAGACCTGTGAGAAAAGGGAAGTGTTAAAACATTCGCTGCTCTCCAAAGCCAACACGAGCTAGCTGACACTGAATAATTTCGCTATACCAAAGTTTGTCACGCACTACACTCACTCCTTCCAAAGGGTTCCTCCCCTCCGGAGTCCTCCTCACTAGAAGATAGGTTATTAGGTGGCCATCTCCCTAAGAAAACCATCTCCCTGACATATAAAAAATTAATATACAATATGGATGACCCCCTTCTAGGTTTACAGAATAAATGGGTGACAGAGGGTATAGAAATGGATGATGAGGAATGGCGAGATGCAGTGTCCTCCCCCAGAGTAGTAGCTATCCCAGCACGACTTAGGCTAGTGCAACTCAAAATCCTGCATAGGACATATATTACGGGACCCTGCTTGGTGCAGATGGGTAGGGCGAGCGAAGGGGGTTGTCGGAGAAAATGTGGACAGCCAGGCACCTTTATGCACATCATGTGGGAATGGCAAGCATATCCAAGCATATTGGAGAGAAATAAACGGGGTAAGGAGTGCTGTGTTCGAAACGGTTATTCGCCCGGAAGCACGTCGATGTCTCCTGAACATATGGGAGCCTACTGATTTAAATGCACACCAAATAAAGAGGGCAAATCTGGGGTTTATGATAGCAAAAAGAAATATTGCTCAGGCCTGGGGAGCGGCGACATCACCCACAGTAGGGACATGGGAAACAAACCTAGACTGGTGTATGTACTGGGAAAAGACTGTATACGTGGTCTGTGGCTGTCCTAAAAAATGGTCACGAATATGGAGTGCGTGGAACTCATATCGTGGAGACATATGCTCTCCCACTCTTAATGGTGAATTGGATGACCTACTTACTGCAGGATTTATCCCAATGATGTATAATGTAAATGATGATTGTACTAGTCCGTCAAGCCTATAATGATATTGACTGTATTGTATGACTTACTATATGTCGATGACTGTTGAATAAAAAGATATATATATATATATATATATATTATTTACATGATGCATATTTTAAAACTATCTTATAGCTCACATGAAAATCAGGTGTCCTTAAAGAACAAAGTAAATAACTGGTTCCGGGGTGTTTGCCGGGTCTACTCCATTGTTCGATCAGACATCGTCTGTGCCGAACGTATTTCATGCACGTCTCAACAATTGGACTGTATTGTACTTAGGCTGGCAAAAGTAGATTGCTCTTATACGGACTACCACTAGTCAGGGATTCCAAGGTTCAGCTTCAATTGAGATTGCCATGTAACATCCCCCGGATATATTAAAGATCTCAAAACGTCTAAAAATACTCGTAATCGCTTTCAGGTATGTTTTTGGAGACTAAATGTAGATAATAGTTCCTCCATTTAGGATATGTTCAGAAGTTCTCCTGTATGACTGACTCAAATTAATAAACAGAGGAAGTGCCATTAATGGTCCAGTATTGATTTCTCCAGCCGTGGATTATTCAAACGATAGAGCTTTTATTAAAAACAATAATAGTTCACACACGGGGGACTATTCAAGGTTTGGTATTCAATGGGTGGATAGATTAGACCACAGTGAATCTCCTAGTAACTCACTTACAAGCTGGAATATAGCTGGGTTGAAATTTTAAATACTTTATCTGGATTGGGGGAAATTTATAGATACCTTTGATCTGCATCTTTTCCAGGAACCCTGGGCCAATGACCCGATTCAAAGCATGGGGTGTAAAACATTTATTATCGAGGCCCCTGTTACCAAATTTGGAAGACCAGCAGGTGGTTTTATTTTCCTGGGAAAATAAAGCCTCTTGATGGTAAATTGAGCCACATCACAGGTTCTGATGACATCTTAGACTGGACTCTTGAGTTTCGCGAGCAGTAAGTCTATTGCTTTTATTTAGAACAGGGGTACTTCGCACACCAGAGAGTTTAGCATTCTAACACATTAGATCAAATTATGGATCCCTTTACTAAAGATCTCTTTAAAATTCTTGCAGGGGAATTTAATGTTTCGTTTGAGCCCCTTAATTTTTTGTTAGAGTTAAGGAAAAAGAGGATGCTCTGTAGGGAATTCCAACTCTGAACTCTCCTGCTAGATATAGCCAGCTAGCGGCTGCCTTCCAATTAGCTACCAGTTACTCTTTCTCACAGCCTTTGGGTATGCGATGACCACTCTAAATCTAACATAAATCGCCAAACCTACTTTCAGGAGCGGTGAATAAAGTTCCCTCATAGATTATGTAATGTTAAACCCTTGATTGGCACCTAAACGTGGATATGATTTTCTGGCCTAGAATAAGACAGCAACCAGGATTCGCCAGTGATCTATATAAATAAATAAAACTGTTTACTAATCTGGGGATAGAGAGAAATAATCAAGCCAACTGGACAGCAGTAATAACTCCATTAAATCCCCAGAAAAGATAATCCAGGAAATATATCAACTCTTATCCCTGTGCTTTCCATATTTTCTTGCACAGAAAAACATCCAATTTTGAAATAATGGCTTCACATGGATAAATAGCAAAGCACTTAAAACTGCTCTTGACTAGGAATTGCCCATTGCTATATTGAACCACCCGGTCTATTATAATTTTGACCGATTAGAATGAAAAGCACTAATATTTGGTATTGAGAGCAATGAGAAAGCTGAAATGTCAGTCGCTTTACTTTTATTTTTAAAAATATGTGGAGTGAAACTGGAAAGATAAACACAGGAACAAAATTTTAGATGACTTAACAAAAAGTCAGCAAGGGTTTTTGGTATATTATTGCCAATCATAAAAGGTGTCATTACATGAAACTAGGTCCACATACAGAAGCACGAATGGGCTAAGCATTTTGCTGCCCTTTATTGGTAAACATGGTTGATTTCCTCCTATTTTCATTTAATCTAACAGTTATTCTTCTGACCCCTAACAAGTGTAATCTTGGTTCGCTTTTACAATTTTCTATGACTGATGAGCTTAAGACAATAAATGCTCGGAAAACAGGGAAAGATCTTGGATTAGACAGAATTCCTGGTGACTCAGTTCATTCCAAGGTGACTATTTGGGGCCTTTCTGTAAACAAATTGTCCAACACTATAGCGTCTGGTGCCACAAAACGGGCCCACATATGGCATGTGCAGGAAGCTGGCTCTTTACATAGTGGACCAAAACGAGGTACACTGTGTAAAGAGTCCAGTCAAATCCCAATTAGTTTACAGAGGCACAAAGGATATACCAAATGCTCTCTTTTGTGGTAGTGTGGGCAAGCAGTTAGGCATATCAGAGGGTAGTGGTAAGCATGTGTTGTACTCACAGAGGCAATAAATGAGAGACAAGAATAAATCATAGAACAATTTAGAAAAAGAAGTCATACTTTTATATACATTTTGATACCAAGAACTTCGTTATTAAGTAAGTAATTTTTAAAATATAGAATTTTCCAGTTAAGTAAAATAGTCACTTAATTGCGCCTTTACGCACAATGCTCTCTCATGGAAGGAAAGGCAGAGATAGCATACAGGAATTTGTTATCGTTTTCCTGAGGTCTCCTTCGGGATTTAGGATTCTAGAGAGCCAAGGTACCACCAGCAGATACTGGTTACCTGCCTTGGGGCTTCTGGTTGCAGAGGTGCTGGTCGGGTTGGTAGCTGTGTTCCCTATGCCAGACAGAAGGGGGGCCACCTAGAAACAGATTGCATTGGGGACAAGTCTGGGAGCTCCCAATGGGGGGCTCGGCTCAACCAGAGTCCTGGGAAAAAGGGGGCACAGCCGGTTCGTCGTTACTCAGGCTGGGGACCTCTGGTGCAAAGTGAAAATGTCAGCTGGGCTCTGTGCATTCTAGAGACTTGAGGTTGTTGGGCTCGCCAGTTGAGGGTGTAAAATCAGGACAGCTGGGCCACTTTGGAAGTGGGTCTCTGCGGTGCTGACGTCCCTCAAAGGCTACTTGGTGTCAGAGTTCGGATTGGACTCTCGCAGTTTTGTTTGCTGCAATGGGTCCTGTAGCCAGAATATTGGTCCTATGCAGCTCCAGCTGATCCTGGCGTCCTCGCATTTGGTGGGGGACATGTCTGACCTTCAGGGGCACAGGTACCTCTTCCTGGGGGTTGCGGTACCCAACTGGCCGGTGTGCGGCAACTCTTTGATCCGGAATTTGCTATTTGGTCCCTGCAGACTGCAGGGGAGCAGCTCATCTGCTGCAAGGGAGATTGCTGGCAATTTGTTAAGGGCTGACAGTCTCCTGGGGTTCTTGGAAGCTGGTCAGCTGCACGTTGAGTCGCTGGTCACAACTGTCGAGACTTGGTGCAGGCAGGCAGGGTTTGGCACTAAAAGTCCAGTCAGCCCTCTGTTCCCACTTTCTTGCAGCTCTTCTTTGTGTTCTCTATTTGACCTACTGAATCTAAGTTCCTAGTGTCAGGGCTGCTCAATACTCAATTTAGGGGTGTTACGGGGAGTGACAGGTGGTAGCCAATGACTACCTACCTTTAGGGTGTCTACACCCTCTATATGAACACTTCCTGTGGGAAATGGGAATATCCCTGACCTAGAGAGCCTAATTCCGCCAAAACTAAGATGATGGAATTCTAAAAGTCGTATTCACTTCAGACAGCCCACCTTAGGGGTGGTACTAGCCTGAGAGGGGAACACGCCTCCTGACTCAGTTTCCCACCTGTCCTGGAGGCAAATGGGCCCGGGGCAGGGGGTGACATTTCCCCTGCATTGGTTCGCATATCTAAGGGGGCAGGGGCCTTTGAAGCCTCTTGCCTTGACATGCTGATTACTTAGCCATCTTGTTTGAAGGAGGTGACAACACCACTGGCCGGAGCAGGCATTGTTTCTGCTCTCAGAGAGCGCAAGCTCTCAACTGCAGGGGTCAGAAACCTGTCTGTGGTGGCAGGCTGGTCTGCACCAGTCAGCCAGTACACACAGGTAGTCGGCAGGTTTTCAGGGGGCACCTCTAAGGTGCCCTCTGGGGTGCCCTGTGTAATTAATCCATCAGTGTGGGCTTATTTATACAAGATATTTGATACCAAACATCTCTAGTTTCAGTGAAGCTATCATGTACCTTGGGAACTCAAACACCAGTGTCCAGCACATGTACTCAAAATGGCTTCCCTGCCCACTTGAAGTATCTAGGCATCTACTATGACATTATGGGAGCATTTCTACTCATACAGTTATATGTACACATGTGGTATTGTGCATTTGCCTTAGGGCTACCAGGCCTGCTGTAACAGTGGCTTACCTATACTGCATGAGGTGTTTGTACGCATGGCACATAGAAGGTGTGCCATGTCGTGCCTTCACTTTTCTCTGCACCATGGCACGCAGTCTGCAATGGCAGTCTGCATGTTGGTACTGGTGGGTCTCTTAGGGTTGCAAAATACATGCAGCAGCCCTTAGAGACCCTCTTTAGCCTCCTTGCCCTAGGTATGAGGGCTAAAATTTACTATGGACTTACAAGTGGTGCTAAAGGTATTACCAATTGGGGGGGAAATTGTACAGTTTTAGGGAAAGAGATCTGGCACTGGATAGCAGGAACCGAGGACACTTCTGTCAAAATTGCATCAGAGACCAGGCAAAACGTGGGGGTGACCATGTCAAAAGGGGGCATGTTCCCACACACCCCCACCCACAACGAAAGAGAATGAGAAATAACCTTTCCAAAGAATGTCTTAATCGTCTAAGTGGGAAAACCTGGAAAGGCCATCTGCATTGGCATGGTCAGTCCCAGGTCTGTGCTCCACAGTAAAGAAAATATCCTGTAGGGAGCTGGACCACCTGAACAGTTTGAGGTTTTCACCTTTCGTCTGCATCAGCTATCTGAGAGGCCAGTGGTTGGGTTGGACAAGGAAGTGAGTACCAGACAGGTATGGTCTCAGCTTCTTCAAGGATGAAACCACAGCAAAAGTTTCCCACTCAATGGCACTCCAACGCTGCACTCTGAAATGAAATGAAAGAAATCTTATAATGCGCTACTAAGCCCAAAGGCATCAAGGCGCCTAACCAAGAAAAATAATACGGACCAGGAACCAAATTACGGGTATGCCTTGGCAAAGAGCCATGTCTTTAATGCCTTCCTGAACGTCAGTACAGAATGTTGAGTTTTGATTTCAGGGGGAAGAGTGTTCCACAGTTTAGGGGCTAAAGACGAAAAAGACCTTCCTCCCCATTTAACTCTTCGAAAACGGGGCACTGACAACATGCTCTTTCTCGAAGAGCGGAGGTTTCTGCAAGGGGCATAAGGTACCAGCAGATCCTTCACCCCCCCCAGCCCCATCGCCAGATAGCGCCCCATAAGTCAGGCAAAGGGTCTTAAAAGCAATCCTGGCTTGGATCGGGAGCCAGTGTAGACTCTTCCTAGCAGCTGCAGGGGAAGAAAGCCTAGGGGAATCGAGCACAAATTTAGCTGCCGCATTCTGGGCAGTTTGCAGGCGTTGCACGAGGCCCTTATTTATGCCGGCATTGAGAGCGTTGCAATAATCAAGCCGTGAGGTGACCAGTGCAACAACAATCTGTTTACGAGCCTGCAGAGATAGGTAATGTTTATTTTCCTGAGGATCTTAATGATGCCCCAGCAAGTAGCAACCGTCCTATTTACCTGCTGAGCCATGGAAAGAGCGGGGTCGATCATAACTACCAGGTTACGAGCCGAGTCCGTAGGTGTGGGACACGCTCCCAAAGAAAGAGGCCACCATTCAGAAGACCAAATGTCCATATTTCCACCAAAAACAAGGACCTCGGTTTTCTCCCCGTTCAGATTCAGTGAATTGTGAATCATCCACTGAGAGACTGCCTCCATGCAGTTCCTGAAGCTGAGAGCGGAGGTACTGACCGAGTGGGAGAGGGACACCATAATCTGGGTGTTGTCAGCATATGATACCACCTCCATCCCGTAAGATCTTATTAACCCGGCAAGTGGGGCCACATAGATATTAAAGAGGGTCGGACTTAAAGCCGACCCTTGTGGAACCCCACATTGCACCCGTGTGGATGGAGATAGATACTCTCCCAATTTGACCCTCTGTTCCCTCTGATCGAGGAAGGAGGCCAGAAGGCTCAGTGCCGAACCTTCCACCCCTATCTCACTAAGACGAGATGTTAGAACCGAGGGAGATAGGGTATCAAAGGCGGCTGTCAGGTCTAGCAGAACCAGAAGGGTGGTGTGGCCCAGGTCGACCTCAGTGCGGATGTTGTTTAGCACTACTGTGAGAGCCGACTCCGTACTGTGGCACCTCTGGAAGCCATGCTGAGACTGATCCAAAATGCCCGAAGTATCCAAGAAAGCCGCCAGATGCTGATTTAGACGAGTCTCCAGCATCTTTGCTGGTGCCGGAAGCAATGAAATGGGGCGAAAATTCTTAAGGATTTCAGGGCCTAATGTTGGCTTCTTTAAGAGGGGCTTAACCACAGCACTCTTCCACGGGGAAGGAAAAATACCCTCCTGCATCGCCCGGTTCATAAAGTCCAGGAGAGGGGGCAATAGGGTTTCCCTACAATCTTTAAGAACTTTAAGAGGGCATGGGTCCAGTGGGGACCCCGACCTAGTCTTACTTAGGAGCAGGTCCGGTTGTTGTAGGGATAGCGGCGGAAAATTAGACAGGCTCGCAGAGAGAGGCCAAGGTTCCACATCCTTTGGGGGATGTGACCAACGTGGGGGGGGGAAGGCATTGTTGCCCTTTGCAATTCAAGGGCCGAATAAATGTCGGCTATTTTAGAGTGGAAGAATTGGGCGATCTTGTCACAAAGATCTTGGGAGCTAACAATAGGTTCGGGCATTTGCAGGGTACACAAAGAGTCTACAATTCTAAAAAGTTCTCTGGGAGAGGTAAGGGCCATAGTTAAATTAGAAAAATACTCCTGCTTTACTTAGATTACCTCCGCTTTATACCCTTTGAGGAGAAGTTTGTGCTTTTCCCTCTCTTGATAGTCCCAACTCGCCCGCCACAGCCTTTCCTGCAGCCCTGCCTTAAGAGTCTCAGAGACTCTGAGAACCAGGGGGCCGAAGGTCTCTTCCTGGCAGAGTAGCGAAAAGAGACAGGGGCCAACAAATCCACTACCGCGGTGATAGAACTAGTCAGTTCAAGCGCCGCCGTACTAACATCCTTCGCTGTGGCAATTGCAATATTAGAAATTAGAGGAGCAAGGATGTCGTTGGAAATCCTCCTATAATTTCGCTTAGGTTCTTTCTTACTAGGACCGCTTGGGTTAGTATCTGCAGGAGAGGCCTGAAGTTCCAGGGGGACAGCTAAATGATCAGACCAAACCAACGGAATAGGCAAGTCTGTCGTTAACCTAAGATCATTTGAAAACACCCCATCCAGAATGTGACCCGCCTGATGGGTAGGACTTTTAACCAACTGCTGAAGGCCACAAGCGGACAGCGAATCCAAAAGGGAGAGAGTTTCCCTAGAATCTAGGTTTTCAAGATGAAAATTTAAATCTCCCAGAACCGTCAGATGAGCACAGCCAAAATAGGGTTCTAGGATATTAAACAGGGTCTGGCTGAAATTTGCTCTGGGCCCTGGCGGTCTATAAATCAGTATGCCCACAAAAGGAGCAGCACGGGGAGAAATTATTGAGAAATGTAGGGCCTGAAGAGTATCTGAGGGGGCAGTTAGGGTAGTAATGCGACAGATGTGGGATATCTTATAAAGAATCCCCAGCCCTCCTCCTCTGCGTCCCACTCGGTCCATCCTGGCTAGCGCATAACCATCAGGAATGGCGTCCACCAGATCAGGCCCGGAGGAATCAGAGGCCCAAGTTTCTGTAATAAAAACCCAGGTAGGCTTTCTTACAGACACAAACTCGCTAAAAGCAATATTGTTCTTCACCAGCGATCTTGCATTGATGAGAAAGCCGCTTTCATTAGCGGTAGTAGAAATAGAGAGAGATTTAGTAGGAGGGCATAGATTGTAAGCACACTGTCGACGACATGTAATTTCTAGAAAAACAGCAACAGCAAGAGGAATTCAAAAGACCCTCCGGAAGGCAAGAATAGTGACACGGTAACCGTGGGGGTCTCTGGGCAGTTAAGTCCTGATATGAGTACGTAAAACTTACATGACTGACACCACTATGTCCATATGCCTTTCCGCCCAGCCCGTCCCCTAGCCCATCCTTAGCGCGGACGGGCGCAGACGGGCTGGACTCCCGGCGCGAGTACGGCGCGCCCGATGCGTGCACACACTGCACGCTTGCGTGATTTGTTTATATAGAGGTCAAGCGTGTCAGCCTGACTACTTGACCGCTAACCAAAATGGCGCCCGCCAGACGTCCCTTCCTACCCCCAAGATGGCGCACTCTGGGGAGCAACCTGCTGCTAATTAATAAAAGGAAGAGGTTGGTCATGGCCATCATCATTGGTCTGGGAAAGGACCGCTCCAATCCCATGTTCAGAGGCATTAGTCTGCACTAATAACTGCTTTGAATAATCTGGAGCTTTAAGAACGGGTGATGAGCACATTGCTTCTTTCAGGGTGTCAAAAGCCTTTTGACAGCTCACTGTTCTGTTTATCTTCTTTGGCATCTTCTTGGAGGTATGTTCTATGAGGGGTGCCACACCCCTTCACAAACCTCCTACAGTACCCAGTCAAGCAAAGGAATGCCCTAACTTGAGTCTGGGTTGTTGGAACCTCCGACTCCACTGTGGTATCTGGTTCTCAGTGCTATGACATCTTTCCTGCTTCTCTGCCTTGCTGCTCAGCCAGTGTGGATGTACTGTGGAATGTTGGTATGTGTGGTGAGGTAATAGAATGTTGGGATGTCTGGTTGTGGAGTGTGAGTTGGGAGTATGGGCTGAGCAGTAAGGGAGCTGCTCCTGGTGGGGCTTCATTACATCTACCTATCTACTTCAAGAACTTCATCAATAAACCATCATCATGGATCTACATCTCGGCTACTGGACTTATTTACACTTATTACATTTGGCGACGATCTGGAAAGAATCTACAGGTGCAACTTGATGAACTACTGAAACTTGAAACCTGAAGTAACTCCAAGGTAATGAACTGCTTAATTTACAACTACGGATTCAAAAGCATACTGCTACCCCTGAGCCCCACCAGTGACCACTCCATCGGTCGCCCTCTTCCCAAGTGTGCCAGTCCCTGCTGTATTCTGCTGACCGGGTTGTTGAAGTGAAACTGCTCTGTGCTGCTTTACTTAAGGACCTTCATATCAGTAAAGACCAGTTTTTTAGTCGGATCCGACTTGCTTCCTGCCTTCAGCCTTTGATTTCCTTTGAGCCAGCGTGATCTGCCACTACTGTACAGCAACCGGAGACAAGCAGTATGTAAAGTGTTCTATAAACAGTGACTGACAGTGTGTGCTTCGTCTACAGAGACTGCCTGTGTACTTTAACTGGCATTACAGAAGTGGTCATGCAAGCTTTTCGTGAATTGGCGGGGAGTGTTTACTACAGGATCAGCAATTACCTTCCTGTTGGTGTGGACTGAGGCTGTGTGTCTTATGTGAAATTGGAGCATGGAGCTGACGCAGTGACAAGGGTGAGGCGTTTTTGGTCCGTGTTTGTTTGAAATGTTGAGTCTAGTCAGAGGGTGACGGCCGTTAGCAGTGCGCGTGCCCTTTTTCAAATGTACAAACTTGCGCGAGCATCCTTACCTGTTGCTGTATGCGCGCAGCATCCCCTCCATCCTTTATTACGCTTCATTCCTTTACGTCATTGCCTCTGCACTTGTAAAGACTGCTCACCGGTATCTACATGCACGGACGTGCCGAAAGCCGTCATGCTGCGTGCGGCCATCGTGAGTTTGCACCGGAGTCCTGCACTGGAGCCATAACGTTTTCGGTCGTTTATCCTTCTGTACAGCAGATTTTTCAATTGCCCGTTTACCCCTGTGTCCCTGGGGAATATATAACTCAAGAATTCTCTATTGCTAATAACATGGAATTGAAGTCAATTTCAATAATACGTTGCACGCTAACGAACGAACTTGCTGGGAATGACGTTACAATATTTTGGGCAAATCAATGACTCACTGCTGAAATGTTCTCCGCCATCCACGCATTAAAATTATTTGAATACTTAAAGTTGAGAACGTGGATACCGTCTCCCTACCGGAACGCTTTGCTGTTTTCTACTACAATAGTACTGCACTCTTCTTGATCTGACTCTGCTTAACATCCTAAAGTACATGGGACTTCACTGCGATTTCGGATGGTTCCTGGAGTTGAGACGGATTCCGGGTGAGGAGTCGCTCATCGGAGATAAGTATCATCTCTTTAAAACTGTTTTGTTGCTAATGTTCTATGCTTTACTATTTACTGTACAATGCTTTACTGTACTGTTTGATTTTCCATGCATCTTTCACAGAGCTTTCCTTAATTTCTTCTTGACATTTCACATCCTGCTCCTTTTCACTTTTACTGGTCATTCTAATTTCTTATTTTCATAATGTTTAGCCATTAAGTGACTTTCCACCTTTTGCGCAAACATTTGTGAGTGGATTCGTCACCTACTGCATGATAATGTTGTTTTTACTGCTATGGGAATTTTCTTTGATGATTTATCCGTTATGATAGCCTTTGGCTATGTGACTTGCCACTTTTGCATATTACTTTGTGTGGACTTGTCACCTACTTGCTTCCTGTTTTATATTTTACATTACAGTATTTTTGCTTGCAAGTTTTATGTAAGGGGATCCTTTTCTCTGTTTCAGGTTAGTGTTTAGATAGCCTTTGGCTATGTGACTTTGCACCTGTGCAATGTATAGGGTGTATATTAGTCATCTATACATTTCCTACATGATTATTAACTTTACTGTTCGTTTTTTACAAGTTTCCATTTCGGGGATTTACCTCTGGTTGAGGTATGCATTGCAATAGCCTTGTAGCTATGTGACTTTTGTGGATTCTGCTTGTGCGAGTATTTGTCACCTATGTTTTTTGGTTGACATGGTCTCAGTATGTGGGATCCTTTGCTATTTTTCTACGAATTTTGTCATGGCCTATTCTACCTTTGCGCAAAGATTTTGTGCGTGAATAGTCTGGCATGTGAGGTTTATTCATCTACTTCTTTCTTGTATGTACTCCTAGCGGGTGTAGTTTCACCCTTCTTTCTGAGAATATGTGTATGAGAATCCTTTCTCGTTTCTCTTGTTGGGAGTATCTTTTGTCTTTTCTGGTTGTTGCGTTTTTACTTTTCAATGTTTGGTGTTCATTGTTTATATATTCCATGCTAGTCTGGCTAACTAGTGTGTTCTGGTGCGACTCTGAACATCTTGTCATGTGTTCTTTATATGCGTGTGTTATTGCTGCGCGTTGGTGAGAAACATGTTTTATTCTCACATTTTCTTCCTCATTTATGTGTTTTCTGTACCCTATTTTGTTCACTACAGCCCTTAGGGGATGCAACATTTGATCTGTTATTGAAACCATTGTTGGTATGTGGCATCCTCTCTTTACGATTACTATTTGCTCCGAAAAAGGGGAAGATGTGTGTGTTATTCATTCTTTGTAATGTCTTCTCCTTCCATATTGTGATGTTTCACTTAATTTCATCTTATGGATTTATTGCATATCTTTCCATGATATGCTTTGTTTTCTTGCTTTGCAAGTTTCCATTACGTTGTTTGAAGCATGTAAACTTTAATGCCATTTATGCTATTGACATGCTTACTTCTTGTATTCATTTTGTTGCCGTTATAAAATGGGGAAGATGTGTGGTATCTGGTTGTCAGTGTTATGCATCTTTCCTGCTTCTCTGCCTTGCTGCTCAGCCAGTGTGGATGTACTGTGGAATGTTGGTATGTGTGGTGAGGTAATAGAATGTTGGGATGCCTGGTTGTGGAGTGTCAGTTGAGAGTATGGGCTGAGCAGCAAGGGAGCTGCTCCCGGTAGGGCTTCATTACATCTAACTATCTACTTCGAAGAACTTCATCAATAAACCTTCATCATCTAGCTACATCTCGGCTACTGGACTTATCCACCCTTATTACATCCACAAACGTCTGGATCTTGGGCTGTAAAGGTTGAACTTGGCATCCACCTACAAGGGAGCCCAAGAATACAACTGTTCCCTGCGCTATCTGCCACTTGCTTGCCTTGTAGTGAGTCCTGCAGCTTGCAGAGCCTTTAGGACCTTCCTAATGTGGATAAGGTTACCCTGCCAAGTGGAACTATAGACAGCAATATTGTCTGTATATGCTTCACTAAAAGTTTCAAACCCAGCAAGGACTTTATTCACCAACTTCTGGAAGGTGGCAGGGGTATTCTGTAATCCAAAGGACATAACAGTGAACTGATAATATCCATCTGGGGTAAAGAAGGCTGACTTTTCTTTTGCTCCAGGGGTCAGAACAATCTGCCAGTAGCCTGAATTCAAATCAAAGGTACTGAGAAATGTTGCTGCCCCCAACCGGTCAATTAGCTAATCAGTTCTAGGAATTGGGTGTGCATCTGTCTTGGTTACTTCAGTGAGGCCCCTATTATCCACACAAACCTCAGCACTGGTTTCCCACCCTTGGAATGAGGTTTGAGGACTAACACAACTGGGCTGGCCCAAGGGCTCTCAGAGGGTGCAATGACTCCCAATTTCAGCATCTTGCAGACTTCCGCTGTGATGCTCTCCTTAAATTGATCAGTCTTTCAACATATTTTGTTTTTGACAGGCGTATCATCTCCAGTGTCCACATCATGGGTACACCAAGAAGTCTGACCAGGGGTTAGGGACAAGAGCTCAGAATACTGCTCCTGTACTTGCCTGCAGTCAGCTTGCTGTTGGGAAGAGGGTGTCTGAGAAGACAAGTCCATCTACTGACCCATCTTTTGGGCTGTAGGAGAAGAGGTCAGGGAGAGGTTCTCTCTCTGCTTCTGATCCTCAACAGTGACAAAGAGCACAGTCCCATCAGCCCTGTCATAGAAAGGCTTCAGGTGGTTAACATGTATGACCCTGTGAGGGCTCTTGCTATGCCTAGGTCTACAAGATAGGTAACCTCACCTTTCCTTTCAAGGATATGAAAGGGACCACTCCACTTGTCCTGGTAGGCCCTCGGTGCCACAGGCTCCAAAACCCATACCTTCCATCCATGGCCTCATGGTTTTTGGATGCTTTACGCATGTACTCTGCCATTCTAGAACTTGGGACTAGACCATAGTCCACAATGACTTTAAGCTCTTTGAGAGGTCTCTCCCAGTCTTCCTTAACTAGAAACTGTGGTCACCTTACAGGTTCCCCAAACTGAAGTTCAAATGGACTGAACCCTACTCCCTTCTGAGGTACTTCTCTGCAAGTGAAAAGCAGGCATGGCAAACGGACATCCCATCTCCTTCTGAGTTTTTCAGGTACTCCCATGATCATACCTTTCATGGTTTTGTTGAATATCTCAACTAAACCAATGATTTGTGGATGCTATGGGGTAGTGAACATGTAAGTCACACCAAACTCATTACACATTGCATTTAGGTAGTCCCACATAAAGTTACTACCTCTGTCTGACACGACCTCCTTAGGGAAACCCACTCTTTGAAAAATATTAAGAGGTCTCTGGCAACTGCAGGAGCAGTGACACTGTTCTAAGGGGTATAGCTTCAGGGTACCTGTTGGCATGATCCACCACCACCAGTGAGAATCTGTTCCCTGACGCTGTTGGAGGGTCTAGGGGGCCAGCAATGTCAACCTCTACCCTTTCGAAGGGAACCCCAACCACTGGAAATGGAATTATGGGGTCATTTGAGTGGTTACCTCCTTTACCACTGGCTTGGCAGGTAGCACAGGAGTTACAAAACTTCTTCACCTTCTGGGACATGTTTGGTCAGTACAAGTGGCTGACTAGTCTACTCCAAGTCTTGGTCTGACCAAGATGCTCAGCTAGGGGGAAGTCGTGGGCCAATGACAGTATAAACTCTCTGTACTGCTGAGGAGGCCCTACCACTCTCCTAGTGGCACCAGGTTTGGGGTCTCGGGCCTCACTATACAGGAGTCCCTCCTCCCAATAGGTTCTGTGGGAGCCATTGAAATCTCCCTTTTCCTGTGCAGCTGTCTCAGTATTTCAAGAGTAGGACAGATCCTCTGCCCTTGGCAGAGCTCTTCCCTAGAGGGTCCCCCTGGCGGACAGGACTACCTTCTTCTGTCCAGTAACCCCTCCGCACTCTAAGGACACCATAGCGAGGGAATGAGCCTTGGTCACATTCGAAGCATTGATGACTGGATACGTTTGTCCAGTCAGATACTGTTCTGGAGATACCAGTTTTTTAGTCACTATGGGGCACTTGTACCTGTATCACTCAGTGCTTCCACTCTAATTCCATTAATATGAGGCTGTTGTCTGTATTTCTCCAGATTACTGGGCAGACAGCCAGGACAGCTACATCTACTTTACCATCAGAAACTACAGTGGCTTCAGTGTGCTCTCTGACCTGGTCAGGTTTGAGATTAAGCACATGACTTAGGTAATTGTAAACGTAGTCTTTATTGAGAGAAAGCAATAGTCAACAAACCTGTTAGCTGCCACCGCGCTCTGGAATCAACATCGCAGCTCCAGAGTGGCAAGATCCAGTCAGCAACAGGTACATAATTCTAGGATACATGAAGTAAATGCACAATACATAAGGTACCCCCCCCCCTTAAACAATAACAAAAAATCGAATATAACAACCCTATTATGATGTCTACGTCACAGTAAGCACAACAGAAGTTAACTACTAAACATATGCTAGAAACTGCTAATAAAATTACAGAAAGCATGGTGTGTTCTAGAATGAAAAACAAACTTATCACATAGTCATTTAGCCTGACAGTTTTTATTTACTTCTCTCGCTTCCCCACTCTGTCTCTACCAAGGTGCATCTCGACAGAAATACCCTCCCCACTGTCAGCAGCAGTATACAAGTGTGCACGTTCCACGTCATTGCACCTCGTGACCTTCCTGACATTCCATTTTTCACATCCTCCAACCACACAGTATTCCCTTTCTCATTGTCAATTTTCTGGAGACGTGTCCATCTCGTAGACATCCCCTCACCATTACTTCTTACCCAATCTCCTACAACATAATGGGGAGAGCTTCTCACCAACATATCATTGTGTAGGCTCACATATTTGTTCTGGTATTCCTCCACTCTCTTCTTGTGGCTGTCACTATCCACACTTGCAAGATTCAACCTCTCCATCCAAGCAGGTGTTACCTTAGTGCATGCACCCCTACTCCTCAAGAAACTGAACGGCGTTTCGCCCGTAACTGAGTGGGGAGTATTCTGGTAATTCTAAAGCATATCCGTAATCTCATTCTTGCAGTCCAACCCGGATTCTGCAGCCAATTGAACACACTCCAAAACACAACTGAAGCGCTCCACGAGGAAATTTTCACAGGGATGGTACACTGCCGTCCTGTGATGGTTGACACCCTATTTTTGCAAAAATGCTTGAAATTCCCTTGCCACAAATTGCGGACCACCGTCCGACACCAGCCACTGGTTCTCTTTTAAATACCTCATTACAGACCATAATTGTGTCCGATGATCTGATGTCCTTTGGGAACAACACTTACTGCCACTTAGAGTAGTAATCTAGCAGTACCAGGGCAATATTTCCCTCCAACCCTCTACAATGGAAAGGGCCACATGTCTATTCCAACCCTTTGCCGTGCCCTAGATGGAAATTCCGTAGACTTGATGGGAGTCTTAACCGTTGTATGGGACTTGCTGCTGCATGCACATGCAAAACAACTCCATACAAATCTTTCGATATCTCCATCCATCCCTGGCAACCAAAAATCCACTTGCGCCCTCCTTTTCATGGCAAACATGCCACCATGTCCTTCGTGCATCAACTCCATCAACCTAGAACACAGTGCCACTGAAACCATCAACTTACCGCATCTCCTGACAACATCATCCACCATTGACAACTCAGCCCAAACCTTCTTGAAGTCACATAATTCTGGCTAACTTACTCCGCTGTCATCATTGGCCTGTGAGAAATCTGACACAACCAGTTGAAGAACTTTATCAGTTGACAAAGCTTGCTTTGCATTCTTACTCGGAAATGGCATCCCTGCACAATTCTTCCACACTTGCCACCGCCCATTCCTCATCCTCAGGTTCATGCTCACCCTGAATAGGCATACGCAACAGTCTGCATTTCTATTTTTCGGAATCTATTCTTGCAGACGATAGAGCCATTTGGCAATCCTAGGAGGTGCTGCACCTCTGGTGGAAAACAATTCTACGGCTTGTGATCGGTACGCATCTCAGACATAATCCGCCAGACACAGGTTGTAAAATGCTGCACACCCCACCTGCAAACCAAAGCCTCCTTCTATATGGTGGAGTACGTTCCTTCATCACCTTTTAAACTCCGACATGCTAATGCAAGAACCCTCTACTGACCACACCTTTGCTGTTTAAACACAGCATCCAGACCATATGCACTGGCATGGGCTACCACTATGGTTTTATCCTGTGGGTCAAACGGTTTCAAAACCACTGCCTTGACATCCTCGAAAGCCACCTGACACTCTTTGGTCCACTCATACTTCGCACCCTTCTTTTGTTTGTTTAAATCTGTTTTTATTCATTTTAATTATACATCTTCATGAAAGACAAATTACATTATTTAAAGCCGACCATACAATAAACCATCCATCAATACCAAATAGACATTTCAGTTGAACAGATGATAAATCTAGCAAGCATGTCGATGACACTGTTGGCTTGGTTACAAGTAGAACTTCAACAGGTAGTCCATTCCATCAAGGGTAAAAGTCACCGTACATTAGTGATGTGGTTCCATGCGTGTGTTGTACAGATTCTTTTCAGATCATTCCGCGTGGGCAACTGAACAGATGTTGTAGGTAAGAACAAATGAAACTCAAAAACCAGTAGCAGCAGCATAGACCGATGTTTGTGTGACCATCCCTCACCTTGTCCCTCCTGTACCCCCCCCCCCCCAATCCCTATAGTCCCGTCCCACGGCACCGTCCAGACCACCCTCCCCACCTACCGGCCGCAGCGATGTCCGCCTCAGGTGTTGGAAGGTATATGTGTGCAAATATGGCATTACAGATGTCCACCAGCGGGTTGACCGTCACTTACTGTAGGCACTCCTCCCTCATTCTCAATTTGTCGCACAGGGCTGTTTCCCTCTAATTGCATTAAGTAGACCCTCCCAATGTGTCGCTATAGGTTCCTTCCGTAGCCCCGTTTCCTCCCGTCGGATGGCGATTCCCTCTGCCCTGGCCCATGCTAGGAGCGAGCATCTCCATGCCCGTATGTGCAGCGGGTTTTGCGCCATTCCACTTCTTAGTTATAAGCCGCTTAGCTACCATCAATCCCAAGTCAAGGAAACAAGATGAAACTTTGGTGGCCAGGGTTCTGCGAAAGTGGTGTAACAGATAGACAGGCCATTCAAAGGGTATGTCGCGGCCTGTACATGTGTGCAGTGACTCATCAACCGCCCGCCAATAAGTGTGCAGCCTGTGACAGCTCCACAGCATGTGCACCAGTCCCGCCCCCGGTTCGGCACAACGAGGACACACCGCATCTGTGCGCTGGAAGTATCTATTGATTTTCTCGGGTGTGAGGTATGCTCTGTGGACTATGATCTGCTGTATTTGTCGGAACCTCATATTTCTGGGTATGCGTTCTAGGCTCTTTATTATCCTTTCCCATTCCCTGTCCTCCAGTTGACGCTCCAGATCTGCTTCCCATTTGTGGTGGAGTGAATCGAGATTTATCGCTGCGTGAGTGCGAAGGGATGCCGCAAACCAGCGAATCAAGCGTCTGCCGCGTCCCATAACGTGAAGGTATTGTATGGTGAGGTGCCGACTTGGCTCCACATTCATGTCCCCCCATCTAGAGGTGAGTGTCGTAATAAGTGAGCGGTGTATCGGGAATTGCCCCGGTGGTAGCCCCACCTCCTCAACTAGGGATTCAAATGATATGAGTGTGCCATCCCGATATAGGTCTCCCAGGGTCTGCATGTCGGCTTCGTGCCATTCCGGGAGTACCAGGGGTGTGAGCACCCCAGGCCCACTAGTGGAACCCTCTAGTGGTATGGCTGGTGCGTAGGGAACTAGCGTTCTAGTGAGGTACAGACTGCGATGGTAATACTTATATGCCACCGCCAGGAGGAGTGGAGTCGGTGTTGGGGCCCTAGTGGCTGGGTGAAATAGTTTGGTAATATAGGCCAGAGAGAGGGGAGGAAGTGTGGTTGCAGTATCCTCACGGCCTCTGTCTGCGAGCCAGCGGGCTATCCACTGTAATTGTGCCGCCAAATAGTAGTGTTCAAAACAAGGTGTGGCAAGGCCCCCCTGATCAGTAGGCAGGTACACCTTTGCTAGCGCTATCCTGTGGCGTGCATTTCCCCAGAGGAAGTCCCTAAGCAGCTTATTAAGTGTGGTAAAGAAAGACGCCAGAACATATAGCGGCAGGTTAGCAAAGTAGTATAGGTGACAGGGAAGGATCACCTTCTTAGATAGTGCTAACCTGCCAGTGACTGTTAGCGGAAGCGTTTTCCAGAAGTGCACTTGTGACTTGATGGCCGTTAGGGCTTGTCCCAAATTACCGAAGAGGTCTATCGGCTGGCGGTATATCTGTATTCCTAAATATCGGAAGGTGTCAGCTTTCCACTGAACCCTTGTACCATCCAGAATGTAACCCGGGTCTTGGGTTTCTCCTCCGAATGCATAAAGACAGGACTTGTTAGCGTTTACTCGGATTTCCGAGACGTAGGCGAAGGCGCTTAATGTGTGTGTCAGCTGAGCTGGTATATTTTCTACATCTCTCACGAAGACTAAGAGGTCATCTGCATACAGCGATACCTGGTTTGTCGCACCTCCTAGGGGTATTCCATCTCCCAGCGTCGCCCGCAGTGCCGCTGCCAGGGGTTCGATTGCGAGCGTGAACAGAAGGGGTGAGAGCGGGCACACCTGCCTGGCGCCCCTGCGTATCGGTATGGCGCAGAGATGTATCGCCCCAGCCTCACCCGGACAGTGTGAGTTTTGTATAATAGGTCAACCATCTGGAGAAAGCCCAGGCCCAGCTCATACCGCAGGAGCACCGCCGCTAGGTAGCTCCGCTCCAGTTGAAGGCCTTCTCGAGGTCCAACACTAGACATCGCGCCCTGGGCAATTCCCACACACTGTCCGACGCCACCCAATAAAAAACCTCCGCAAATTCAGCGATGTACTGCGCTTGAGCACAAATCCATTTTGGTCACCGTGGACCAATTTGGGGCCCACAGGTGCCAACCGCTCCACCAGTACTTTAGTGAGTATTTTATAGTCCGCATAGTCCGTTCCTTTAGGTCAATAGGATTATGTAAGACCTATTGAGGCATTACTACTGTGTGGAGGTTATTTACTTCCTTTTTTCATTAATTCATTCACTATTCTTCTTTTTTACACATCACTGAGTTTTAGGAAGGGATCCTTAAGGTCCTAACGAAGAAGCATGGGGTAGCTTCGAAACATGTCGACACCACTAGGAGGCATAGCTCATTGAGGCATACACCCTCCCCCCCCCCTCACCTTTTATTAATACCAGCTCAAACGGCAGAATAAATTTTCCTTAGACCAGAGAGCCAGGTATTTTTTAATTCACTTTTCCATCCACTCCTGACCCTTCCTCTCACACCCTTGCATCACACATAGCCGTCTCGGTAATAACAGTGCTCCCACGCAAACGTAGGTCGTAGCACGCCCTGTCCCGTAGAGGGGCGGGAAGACCCCTATGATGAAGCATGACACCAAGGGCCCTTTTGGTGTGTGAGGGGTATTTAAACTACTGATGTGTATTCTCCACGACTGTGGGATACATATTGTGTAAACGGGAGGTTCCTGACATACTATACCCGTGGGTGGATCCCTATGTTTATGTACGCTTGACTGGGAGGAAGTATCCACCTCCACCACACGCTGAGTGGTACCTCTCTACTCCCCTCTTTGTTCCTTTTCCGCATTGAGGAGAGCCAGGGGTCTGTATGATCCCAGGCTTTCGGGGTCCCTAGCTGGTGTGAGCAGGGACACCAGGTAGGCCTCGCGATGGAGGCAGTGTGTGCCCTTCTAGGGCTGTGGAGTAAAGGGCGTGCAGATACTGCACCAGGGGCTCCCGGTAGGCCTTGTAATATTCGGCAGGTAGGTCCCGGCGTTCTCCCAGACGCCATGGACCCAATCGCCTCTCCGATTTCCTCCAGGGTGAGTGGACCATTAAAGGCCTCCTGGTGTGCTTCTGAGGTTGTGGGCAGCTGGATAGGTTCTAAGAATCTCTCTAAATCTGGGCCAGAGCAGCGCCCCTTGGATTGATACAGCTGTGTATAATGGTCAGACATCACCCTGTGTATCTCACGCTGTGTGTATACCAAGGTCCCCTCCGGTGTGGATATGGCTCCGATTGGGGTACAATTACTCCCCCGCTTCAGCAGCCAGGTCAGCAGGTGGCCCGCTCTGTCTGCTCTAGCATGTGTTCTAGCCGTGTGGGCCATATAGTTGTGGCACCGTAGTTGCTCCATGAGTTCCGCATGTTGCGTCCTGAGGCTCTCCAACATGCCTGAAAGTCTGCCTCCGCTCTCACCCTCTCGCTCGTACTGGCATAATTGTGGTTTTAGGTGAGTGAGCGATAATGTTAATTGTTTGCGTATGTTCCATATGGATCCGAGACAGTGACCCCTGATGGAATTTTATGAGCGTCCCATTCCACCAGCGCGGTACTCGCCGTCCCTTCATTGAGCTAGAAGTACTCTAGAACAGCCGTCTCCAGGGATGAACGGAATTCTGGGTCCCACAGTGCAGGGGGCTGGGGTTGCCAAGTGGGTATGGGAGAACGACCCGGTTCCCAATTCTGCTGGAGTCTCACAGGGTTATGGTCAGAATGTGTCTGCCCGAGGTATTCCGACACCTCAACTAACGGGAGTAGGGACTGGGAGCCCACCACCCTATCCAGACGTACGTGTAAGTCATGTACTGCAGAGTAATAGGAATAGATACAGTCATTAGGGTGTAGGACACGCCACATGTCTAATAATGCCCAGTGTGAGAGTCAGTCTGTAAGCGCCTGCGCATTTGAGCCACTGTCGTCTTACGGAGGGGTGGGAAGGATCTATCTGTGCGTACATCAAGCACCGAATTAAAATCCCTGCCTAGTAGCCAGGGGAGCCCAACGTAAGGGAACAGCACTGTGGACAACTGTGTCAGGAATGAGGGTTGATCTGTGTTTGGGGATAATATTTGTTGGCCGTTAAGTGTCCCCTGCACTAAGGTGTATCTTCCCTCGGGTTCTATCGCCGTGTCCGCACAAATGAACGGGGTGCCCGCTCTCACCCAGATTAGTGTGCCCCTCGCGTGCGCAGAGTATACCGTGCCGTACACCTGTCCCCTCCAACGTCTACGCAATCGATCTAGTTCTAGCTGCGTCATGTGTGTTTCCTGCAATAGGGCAATTTCAACCGAGTGTCTCTGGAGGTATGCGAACACGGAATAGTGTCGCGTGGGTATGCCGCGTATGTTCCATGTGATTATGTCAGTACACGTCATTTCTGATGAGGTTAGTCGACAGGGGCGCAGGGCCGGGACGTGCCAAAGGGCATGGAGGTCAGGGACAAGTGTAAGTGTGTCGGGATGCTGCAACAAAAACAGTAGATGAACTAAAAACATCATAACATCTGGGGCGGACATTCCAAATTGTCCCTCCAAACCTCTGTAACAACTAAGTATTGCAAACTAGGTCAGTGTGTTGCCTGTTGGGGTGTGCGCACTGATGATGTTGTGCTATGGCCGTCTCCCCAATTCTTGTGTGTATGGTGTGCCTATGTAAACACATGCACTGTCTTGTGGGACCAACAGCGCGCAGTTCTGACCGCCTTCTCGGGTGAATGTGTTTCCTCTGGTAGTGTGTATAGTGTGAGCAGTGGCGGGTACATTGCTACTATATCCTCTGTGGGAGGTGTGCATGACAATTAACCCAGCAGACACACCCCTCCACCCTGCAGCGGGCAAGGTCATTGACAATAACAAACAGTGTCTACTTGTGTGAGCTGCCTGTATCAGAGTCCATCACGTCGGTGCATTGTCATATAATGCCATCTGCAGTTTGTGGAGTGATCTCAGGTAGACCAAGATCCTCGGACATTTCTGTTGACGGCGACGAAGAGCCGCTGGCCACCAACGTATCTCGTGTGTGGAAGTTCGATCGTCCTTTGGGGTGTGGAGATCCGAGGGCCGCAACTGGCTCCTGGTTGGGGTTTCGATGCCGGCACGCGGTGGGCTCTTTCTATTGCAAACCGCAATTACAATGTTCCCTGGGGTAGGAGATCGCGCCACCAACGCTCCATGTATTGTTCCGGGTTCCGCCTTTCCTCGCCTTCCGGACGGCCCACCACGCGAATGTTGTTGCGGCAGGAGCGTCCCTCCGCATCCTCTGCTCTGTCTTCCAGGTCATGAACACGATCTATCAGATCTTGCAGTGCAGCTGTATGGCTTTGTGCGACAGGCTGGAGCTCTTTTAGCGTTAGGCCTTGTGTGGTTACTTTTTCGGACAATTTACGGTGGTCTGCATGGAGCAATGTGAAGTTGGAGGTGACCTTATCTATTGAGGAGTCCAGGGAGGTCCTGGTGTGTTCTAGCACCGTGCCAATTCTTTCCACTGCTGCGAGTCCATTTTGGCCGACAGGGCTGTAATCATTGGCTCCGCCTCCCCTCCATTATTCATGCCCATGGGGTCCAAGCTGCCTGCGCACAGGGGTCCCTGTCGCATATTGGCTCGCATCCGGCCCATTACAAGCTGGTTCGTTACCAGCAGGGGCGATGCTCTGGCAGCGCAGTCACTTTTAGAGAGTTACGCACCTGCGTGGAATGAACAGAAGACGTGACCAGACGGGACGTTTGTGGCAGTCTGCTTACAAGGTCGCACTTACTGACCTATGGGGATTGTGTATCACCTCCACCCGACAGCTTGCCAGCAGGGCAGGTCTCCCAGTTTTCCAGCGATGGCAGAGCGTCTAGTTACAGCAATGCGCGTGTGGCGGAGCGCTGGGTTGTCGGCTCTCGCGAGTACATGACGATGCAGACAGTACTAATCTCTTCAAAGACGGCCACCTGTGTGATGCTTGACTTCGCCAGTAGCAGCAGTGCACGCCTGCTCAGTTAGTCTGTCTCTGTCAAATCAGTCCAAGGGATCTCCCGCTGCTCAACTATCACCGCAGGTCTCACCTCAGTCACTTAGGATGGTGGTCGTCCCTAGACGCCTCTGGTCGCTCGCGTCTTCCCCGAGAGATCTTCGCTTACTACTACTCTCCCTGCCATTGATCCGTGTTCCCATTCGGCCTCTCCAGTTGGCACGCCACCTCAGCAGCCCCCGCCATGGTGGGTGGACCCCGGCAACTGCCTGCTTCATATGTTCCTTGCGCCCACGTTTCTTGCGCCCAGTGGCACCCACCGCACTGTTTTGCCGGCCACTGCACAACCTTCACTTCGTGTAGGAAGGGCTCCGCAACGGAGGGTGAACTCTGGCAACTGCCTCCTCCACACGCGCCCTGCACCCACTGCACAGTCTCCGCTGTTTATAGGAAGGTCTCCGTCACGGGGGGCAAACTCAGACAACTGCCTCCTCCACGTAAATTCTGTGCCCACGCTTCTTGCGTCCACTGCCCAGTCTCTCTTTTGTATGAGGTCACTCCAAGGCCCTGATCCTACTGTAGGACACTACGGGGCCTCGCCAATTACAGATAACAGCTCCCGGCAGCGCACTGACGCCTCCAGTCTGTACCTCAAGCAGGCCACACTCCTCACAAAATGGCGCAGACTGTAAGATGGCGCCCGTCTGGTCCGTCCATCTCTGCCGGGCTCCCGCATTATACAGCAATCACCTGGCTCACGCTGCCTTGAGGCCTCTCTGGGCGTTGCACCGCTTCAGAGGTTCCCCCCTCGGGAGGTCATCGTCGGAAAGCGCTCCCCCAACTCACACCACCGAGTCCTGCATCCCGCAACGGAGCCTCGGCGGGAATCCACTCTTCCCCCTCTGGTAGCAGGACACCTCGTCAGTTACCGGCAACAGCTCCGGCGTGGGACGCCGCCACGGGTCCACAGTTCCAGTAGGCCACACTCCTCACCTTGGTCACGCTAGGTGACGGTCGTTCCCCAGCGCCGCAGATTACTCGTGGCCGCTCCCAGGAGATCTCTGCTTGCCACCAGCCAGCCCCGGGGGTCTGTCTGCCGCCCACGGATTTCAGGGGCCCCCGGACCTCATCAGGCACTTCACCAAACAGTTCTCGCCGACTCAGGCATTCAGGGGTCCAGAGGTGATCGCTGCGAGCTCAGTCACGGCTCCAGTATCGGCTCCCTCCGCATGGCGCCTGCACGGCCGTTTGCTCTTCCTGGGCCATACACCGCCCCCGGGCATCGGCTTCGATATCGCCCGGTGAGTTGGCACTCCACTAGGCTTTTCAGTGGAGTGGAGTGCCTCTCTTCAGTGGATCATTTTCCCGCTTGTTTTGGACACAGATGGCACCATTTCAGGATCATTTTAGCAGATAATTAGGGGATATCGGCCGGAGCTCTAAAGACTCGCGTCCGCCATGATGGCTGGCTAGCCACGCCTCCTACTTTGCACCCTTCTTCATTAGAAGATGCAGCACAAAAACCTTATTGGAGAAATGTTCCACAAACTTAGAATAGTATTCGGCCTGACCCAAAAAGGAACTAAGTTGTTCCTTGTTGGAAAGCGATGGAGCTTTTTCAATAGCTTCGACCATTTTATGTTTTGGCAGAATACCATCACATGACAATGTGTGCCCCAGGTACTCCACCACCTGTACAGAAAATGTGCACTTCTTGCTCACTGCAAACCTGCATTTTCCAGTCTTTCCAGTACTCTGTCTAACACACTATTGTACCCCACCTAGTCAGGACACCACACCAAAATGTCATCCTGGAAATACATCACATTGGTCGTACCCTTCAGGACATGCTACATCACCTGCTGAAACACAGCGGATGCCAACCCGAAGGGCATGCCTTCAAACTGGAACACCCCCTCTGGTGTTATGAAGGGCGTAAGATGTTGCGACTTAGAATGCAGACACAACTGATGCGAAGCACTAGACAAGTCTAAATAGAAGATGATGACAATCAACCCAGATGTACTCATTATGATCCTTCAGATCTACACACAGCCTCAACTTCCCAATGGACTTGGTTGCCAAGACAACCGGACTGCGCCACTCGGATGACTACTGACTCAATCACTCTGGCTGAACGCAACCTGTCCAACTCCTCACTCAACTGACTTCTCAAAGCCAAAGGCACATTTCTCACCTTATGTACCTTGGGAACACATCCCTCCTTCTAGATAATACGATGCTCAAATTACCTCAAGCAACCCAAACAGTTAGCAAACAAACTGCAATATTTCTTACACCACCACTCGCTGTTGCAATTATCAGTGAGGAGTACATGCTCAGGGTGACTGGGATTTAAAATTATACCAGGGGCCCTCTGCTTCCTCCACCCAAACAGTGTATTCCCTTTCTAAACCACATACACCTTCGCCAAAGCAAAAGGTTTCTTATACTCTAACGTGCCCATGAAATACCCCACCAATGGTAGTTTACCGCCACAGTAACCTTCGGGCTCAATATCTGCCAGGCATAACTCAGATTCAGTTGTCCTTCTCAAGATGGGTTGGTCTATGAGAGTGTAAGGCGAACACAAAGCAGCACAAATACAGATTTTCTAGCCATTGACCTTCAACTCACACTTTGGAGGACGATATCTTTCCTTAACAATACCAACAACACACTGCTGCTGGCTACTATAATTCACCACCAATATTGCTACTTCTCCCTCATTCAAAGAATTCACACTCACATTTGACCCAAAGGCCACATCCTGCACCACATTAACAAGCTTATTGCCATCATGTCCTTTCCAATTGCACATCCTGGAAAAATGTCCCATTTTCTTACACTTGAAATATTTGGCTTTGGTGGCCAGACAAAAGTCAGGCTCCGCCAAATGTCTCATACTTCCACAACATGTACGCTTAACAAATTGCCCCACAGATGACCCCTTAGTACTTGTGTTATCTTTTTGTGAACATGCAGCTTTTACAGTTTTCTGAGCCACGTGAACACTTTCTGTACTGTTTTCTATATTTTTTCCTTCAATGGACCTTCATTTAACTCCTTCACATACCTTGACGTGCTGTCCATCCGCCGTGCAATAGTGATAGTTATGTCTAGGGAAGGATCCTTCAATTCCAACAATTTTTCTTGTATTTTTGAGCTTAACGTTCTATTAATAAATTGGTCTCATATAATCTCCTTGTGCAATATTTGAATTTGCAAGTCACCGCTAAGGTTCTCAAAACAGAGACATATTGTTCCATTCTTTCCCCAGGCAGTTGAGCATTAGAGACCAGTGTATGCCTCTTCACAGCAATGCTCAGCTTCTTTTCGGAATTCTCCTCTAAAGCTCTCACTATACTCATCAGGCAACTCATCTGACTCGGAGGCCTGTCATCATTCCTCTCATTGCCGATGGGTATAGGTAAGGCTTGCAAAACCTTCCTTCCACCCAAAGGTTGTGCTTTAAAATAGCCAGCTTCCTTTTAGAAACGAATACATTACCATCCACCGCCTCCAAAGAAGTCTCAAATGATTCTCTCCAATCCTCCCATGGCATCACAGGGCGACCCAGCCATTGTAAAAACTTAGGAGGAGGAATTATCGACTGCGCCTCCATATTGAAAGTTCACCACTTCAGACAAAGAAACAAAATTAACAAACTGAAACAATAAAATATGTCACCATTGTCTCTGCAAGCGTAGAGCACCGATTGTGTACAACTTAAGCAACAAAAGTCGAAATGAGAAAGGTTGTCGCCGTGGCCCTCACGGCAAGGCAGCACGGCATGGCTACCCTCACGCAGCTGAGGTAAGGTGAATGGCCTCAATGCGATCGTGCTGCCACGTGCCTATAGTGCCACAACCACAGATGCAGAGATGCGCCCTGTAGTGGTGAACAAAGGGTCCCTGAGCATAAACTTGATGCCACGCACAACGTCCAAGAGCAACCTCGAAGACGCTTGTGCAAGGCTAACACGCTTTACTAGTTCACGCGTCCCTATTCGTTTAACATGGTTCCACTCATTTGCCCCCAAAAATTGGTCAATTAAAGCTCGTAGACTTACCTTGTCAGACATGCAAGTCTTTCCCCGCCACACAGTTCCAGCTCCAGAATATGTCTGCCCGTTACTGAGCTTCACAACAAATACTTCCCTTCCGAAGTAAAACTCATGGGTTGGCAACACAGGGAAAACACCAATCCATTCTCGTCACCAGTTTTAACCACACGACTTATGTGACTGTAAACGTAGTCTTTATTGAGCAAAAGCTATCGGCAACCAACCCCTGACAGAAGAAACCGTTATCTGTCACCAGCGTTCTGGAATCAACATAGCAGCTGCAGAGTGGCATGAACCAGTTCAGCAAAAAGTACATCATAATGCTAGGATACATGAAGTAAATGCACAATATATAAACGTCAGGGCACACCAAGGATCCCATCTGTAGACTCACTACTGCAGTGGTAGTTGGGGGGGAGAACTAGAGGAAGCCTTTTGGGGGCAGATAGGGTCTCCAGTTCGGTGCCCATTGCCTTTGCAAATAAAGAACCAAGCCTTTTTGGGATCCCAGTTTTTACCCTTGTAGCCACCCTTGGTCTGTATATTGTCACGGAGCCTACACTCCTGAACAGGTTTTTGGGGGCCTTTAGAAGTCACTTGGTTTTTATCTTTAGTCTGTTTGCCATCTTACCCTTGGGCGTGGGGAGGAGGGGGGATTAGCAACCCCCTTCTTCTGTTCACCTTTACCATAGGACGTTTTGGATACCCTAGTCTTGACCCAATAGTCAGTCTACATTCCCAATTCTTCGGGAGAGACTGGACCTGGGTCCACCAAGTACTGATGCCATTTTTGGAAACACAGTTACTTAACAGATTCTCCTTCAAAATAAGATTATAAAACCCACATAGTCTTGCACCGTGTTACCTTTCAAACAGCCACCTAGTGTCTTTATTGAAAAGTCGACTAACTCTATCCAGGTCTGACTCGACGTTTTGTGAGTCCCTCTGAACTTAATTCTTTACTCTTCAGTGGCGAGTCCGAAGCCCTCAATCAAGGCATCTTTCATGAGGAGATAGGACACTGCATCTGCCTCCACCAGTGTCAGGAGTCTACCCCTACACTTCACTGAAAACAGCTCTCAGAGTAAAGAGCCCCAATACTTCTGGCTGGGTCTCCTCATTTTACAAGCCCTCTCAAAGACTGTAAACCACTTGGTGATGTCATCAACTTCTACATATTTGGGACAATCCCTTTAGGGATCTTATGGCCAAAAAATGACATGTTTCTCCCTATTTAAAATGTTGCTGCCACCAGAGATGGATCCTAGGCCCATCTATGCTCTCTCTTTTTCTATAGTTAAGATTATAGACTCCAAAGCTATTCTCATAGCTAGTTTCTGAAGTTCATTTTCTTCCTCCACAACTTCATCCGGGGTACTACCAGAGGTACTCTCATTTGAAGTACTGCCCTTAGGGGAATTTGAGGATTCTTCATCCTCACAGACATCTCCATCTTCAGGGGTTATTGCCATTGCCATGGCTCTATCATGCTCAGCATGCAGGGTCTGTAAATGAGCCCTATTAGGTGTAGACACCATGGCAAGGTTCCATGCTTAAGCAGAGTTCCTTAAGCTGGGTCAACTAAAGTTTCTAACAAAGGTCCAGGTTTAGCACCTGGGCATTACTCTCTGCATCAGAAACTGTACTAGATCAGTTTGGACCTTTTAAGAAAGTTAGAAAAAATCTAGCAGACTGTACTTTTGAAAGGCCGAACTGTCTAGGATAGTTTAAAAATAGAATACAAATGGACTGGGGGTCTTAACCAAAGCCCTAACAGTTCAAGTTTAGAAATTTTGAAAAACAAATTGACAAAAATGTAAAAATAATTTTTAACTAAATGTCAATTGTGAAAACCTTTTGTCAAGTCATTTATTGACAAAGTGGTATCGGCAAATGCAAAGTCTTGTATCCCACAGCTGAAACACAATTATAGGAAGCTGCCTCTTTATATAGTGGACCAAAACAAGGTACACTGTGTAAAGAGTCCAGGCAAAGCCAAATTGACTTTCATAGGCACAAATGATATACCAAATGCTCTCTTTTTTTTTTTTTTATTGAGAATTTACTGGTGTCATACATAGATTTATACAAATACATAGTCTTATCAGTCCTATAGATCATGAAGAAAGCACAAAGTAAGATAAGCCATAGCACATACCTATGATACAAAACCAGGTTGAATATAAACAAAAGCAGTGGAATTACATCATTCATGATCAGGAAATAAAAGCTGCGAGGATTATGTACTTGAGCTTCTCCAGCTAGCGATTGGTGCCCATATATTTCTGCCCATTTCCCTTACTTTATTGTTTTTTAATTCGTATAAACAAGATTCAATATTGTGTATCCCAAGCAGCCTTGCCATCCACATTTGGAAGGTGGGGGGGGGGGGGGGGGGGGGGGGGGGAAGGATCTTTCCATCCTGCAGAGATAAGGATACGCAACACAGCAGCAGGAATAAAAACCAAAGCTTCTGCAGTGCTGCACAGTTCAATTTTCCTATCTACACCTAATAACAACAGTGTAGGGGATAGAACAATTCTACATTTTAACAGCCCCGCCAAAAAATTTGAAATTTCCCTTAGTGTCGTGGATAACTTATCGCACTGGTAAAACATGTGAATTAAATCCGCAGGGCCAGTCTGACACCTAGGGCACTTATCATTCTCCACCACTCCCCACGCATACAACTTCGCCGGAGTAAAATACAAGTTGAACAACGTTTTGTAATGCTGAGCCCGTAGGTTAGATGAGCGCAGTAGTTTCTTATTTAATGTAAGAGCTAAATCTAAATCCACAACGGGATCGCCTAATTTAGCTGCCAATGTGGATTCTGTTTTCTCCAAATCGTCTTGCGTACCCGCCATTAGGTGATTATAAATGTATTTTATTTTATTTCCCCCATTCCCTAAGTAGTCCAACAAGGGGAAGCGAGTTGATGCCGAGATTCTCGGTCTAATAGCCATCAGCGTTTGGACTAACTGACCATACAAAAGCCAGTGGTTAGACGGAATCCCATATTTAAGCTGAATCGCTTCAAACCCAATAACCGCCCCCCCTCCAGTATATCCCCTATAGTCCTGATTCCTTGTTCATTCCAGAGCGGGCAGTTCATGTCCATACCCACGTACAGGAACAGGTTAGATTTCCATAAAAGAAGATGCACATTAAACTTGGGAATCTCCAGCTGCATTTGAATAGCTTTCCACGTCCCCCAAACCCCGCCCATGATCTTAAACCTAACCTTCTTATAATATCTACGATCTACCTCCCTCAGAAGTAACCCTACGGCCTTCTTCCCCAATAAGAGCTCGAAAATAGTTGAGGGATCCCAACTGTCTCCCTGGGCCACTGTTAGACTAGCGTCCTGTTGAAAAAGTATTGACATATGAGCCAGAAGGCATGAGAGATGATATAAACGAAGGTTTGGAAGGGCCATGCCCCCTCTTTCATACGGGAGTGACATGAGCTTCATAGAACGCCTGGTTTTCCCAAATTGCCAAATAAACCTGTTAAAAATTGCTTCCAGATTTTTAAAAAAATTTTCCTCCAACAAAATGGGGATGGCACGAAACAGATAAAGGACCTTCGGAAAGATTGACATTTTAAGGACGTTTACCCTCCCTACCAGAGAGAGATGTAAAACGTCAAGTCTTTTTAATTCTGCTTCAATCGATCCCATAAGGGGGCAATAATTTTCAGTATTGATCTTATCCACTGCTGCATTGATCCTTACCCCTAAATAAACTGCTGAGTCCACATATCTGCTATCTGACTTGATAATATTCTTGGTACAAATAATCTGGGTCTTCCCCTCATTTAGCAGATACCCAGACCTACTACCAAAGTCCTTTGCCAACTCTACGAGTGCAGACATCGCCTGCTGTGGATCGGTCGTAAGAATCACCAAATCATCAGCATACGCTAACAGTTTATTAATATACCCATTAACTATCACTGGGCTAATCCTTGGACAGTCCATAATTCTATGGATCAGGGGATCTATATATAACGAGAAGAGTATCGGGGAACAGGGGCAGCCCTGACGCGTTCCTCTCTTGATCATAATTTTGTCCGAGCTCTCTCCCATTACCAACACCCTAGCCACCGGATCTTTATACATGGCTCTAAGAGCTTTAATAACCTTCCTACAAGGATACCCCAGAGATATTCCCAGACTACGCGGTCAAACGCTTTCTCTGCATCGAGGAGAATCATGGCCATCTCTCCCCCCCTAGCGGCATGGGCATCAAACAAAGCAATAGCTCGACGAGTATGATCCGTAGTGCCCCGCCCGGGCAAAAACCCATGCTGCCAAGGGGAGACAAGACCGCCAATGACCCTCCCCAGCCCTTTGGCCCAGATTTTTAAATATAATTTAGTGTCCGCGTTAATAAGTGATATAGGCCTATAAGAGCCTGGGTTCTCCTTGGGTTTGCCCTTCTTGTGGAAGATGATTATATTGGTCTCTTTCCACGAGTCTGGAATATCGCCTGTTCACAGAATACCATTAAAAAGATTTAGCATAATAGGAACAATCTCGGATTCAATACTTTTGTAAGCTTCTAAGGGGATTCCGTCAGGGCCTGCAGCCTTCCCAGCAGCAAGTTCGCGAAAGGCATCCTTGATCTCACTTCCAGTGAAGTCTCTGTTTAGCTCTTCTCTAAGTAATTCATCGAGGACTTGGCCACCATTACCATTCTCCCCCATTTGTTGATCTTGCTGATCAACTTGATGATTCTCGTAATCATACAATTTTTGATAGAAATTTTTAAAAACTTTTAGAATATCTTTAGACTCCGAATAGTTCTTGCCATCCTCTTGTATACTTGTAATAATATTCCTCGTTCTATCCTGTCTAATACGAAGTGCCAAGACCCTACCTGCTTGCTCCCCTGTCTCATACCACTTAGCCCTTGAGGCCTGATAATCACCTACCGCCTTCTGTGTGACTAATTTTTGTAGATCGGCTTTAATAATCGCAAGACTTCTTAGACTCTCCAACCCATCCATACCACTACCAATATCCCTGATATGGAACTCCTCTGCCTTCGCTAGATCTACCATAAGCCTATCAAGCTCTAACATATCCGCCTTCCTTAAACTCGCTGAGCAACTAATGGTTTCCCCCCTAAAAGCTGCCTTAAAAGCTTCCCAGACACCGTTCCTAGATGTGCTGTAGCGATTTGCGTCCAAAAACTCCCCTGTCCATTTTTTAATGTGTTCTAAAAATCTTTGATCCGATAATAGCCTTCTTTCAAAGGTCCAGTTAGTGCGACTTTTCCCTACAATATCTAAACTACAGGATAGGATCAGAGGATTATGGTCAGATATTATTCTTGGGATCTTCTTAATACAGACCTTGTTCAATTCTGACATTGAAATAAAGAAGTAATCTAATTTAGAATACTTTTGAAACGGGTTCGAAAAATATGTATAGCCCGGGTTCAGTGGTTCCTTTATACCCCATACATCTTTTAACCCATGAGAATTAATAAAATGGGAAAAAGCCCGATACACCCTTGGTTTTCGTCCAGTGTAATTCAGTGCACTATGCCAGTCAGTTGAAATATTTAGGTCGCCGCATACTATCATTGGGGTTGGCCAGTCCGCTAACTCTTTCTCGAGGAAATCAAATATATCTGGATCGTCATAATTTGACCCATAAATCGAACAGATTGTATATCCAATATTCATTTCTGCGATAACCCACCTACCCAAACTATCGCATGTAACCCTCTTCGCCCCCCCCAATGAAGTTCTACCCAAGATTGCGACTCCCCTTATCGTAGAGGTCTGTGTTGTACAGGCTATCAAATTAAACCCTCTTATACAAAGTAAAGTACGTTTAGCCCATGGCAGATGTGTCTCTTGCAAACAGATTATGTCTAACTTATTGTATCTAGCAAAGTGAGACAACTTTTGACGCTTCTTCCAATCATTCAGTCCGCTAACGTTAACAGTACAGATATTAATGTTCAACATGATCTAAGTTCCTAACCTTTCTTACCATTCGAAATCCGCCTAAAATCATCATATTTTGTAGCAAAAACTGAGACATAAACCACCCAGACAAGAAAACTACACCAAATCGAGACCATTCAAAACATCCTATCTCCCTGCAACACCAGATTATCTCTTTTTTACTTTTTTCCACCCACTCCCGATACTCCCGCCCCACTCCCCCCACTCCCCCCACCCTCCGCCTACCCCCCCAACCCCCCCACCCCCTCCCCTGCATCCCCATAAACGAGGCGCTCAGACCTAGTATGTGCATGTGATGAAAGCCCGGTCGCAAGTGAGGAGTAAATAAAACGAAACAGCCTGAAAACCTAAGAAAACCTATAAACCATGAAAGGAAGAGACAGGGAGAAAAGCGCTATAGCCTTCAAAGTGAACCCTAACAAACATGAAAGTCAGACTGCTTCTCTTTGTCACAAAAAAAAAAAAAAAAACAACATCCATTAGCCCAAAGAGTCGAGCCAAGATGGCGGACTCCTCTCTCTGAGGCTCCGGCCCGGCGGCCCGTGTAACGGACAGTCCTACCTGACCTGGGCGTCCACCGACCCTGTAAGGTGACGGACCGTGCCCAACAACGGTGGCGACGCTCCTGACCGGCGTCGGACCCCTGGGATCAGGGCTGGAGCAGTGCCGGGAGCCCGGCGCGCGAACGCAAGCAGACCGCGCACAAAATGGCGGACAGGCGAGGCGGCGGGACTGGGGCACCGAGGCGACTCAGGCGCCGAGATTGACCCGGCTGGTGGTCGCAGCAGCCAACGTGAGTGCCCAGTGACGGTGGGACCGGGACAGGATCCGAGGGGACGACTCGGGAGCTCCAACGACTCCAAAAGCGGACAGGCGGGAGAGCGCGGATCCCCTCCCCCCAGTGGTTGCGTAACGGGGGAAGCCGCGCTGAATAATCACCGGAAAGCTGACAGACTTGTGGAGCGGACCGCACTACGGGGAGACACCGGAGGACTCCCTCCCTCCCCCCCCCCCCGATACGCTGTCGGGAGGTGGAGCGGTGAGCGGAGGCGAGGAGGAGCAGCCCGCTATCCCCGAGGTCGGGGGTCCCAGTCTACGACCGGCCAGCAGGAGATGCGCAGCGCCTTGGACGGGGACACCAGCGGAAACAGAGAGGTGAGCCCTGGTGGCTGAGGTGGCCCAGTCGTGCACGCCTCCTCGACTCTGAGGGACTGGCGGACCAGGGAATGTGGGGAGTCTTTGGAGCCGGCGGCGCTAGGGCAGCGAGATCAGACTAGCTGAGAAGGACCAGCCGTGGACTGGCCCACCCGTGCATGCCTCCCCGACACTGAGGGATCGACGGGCCAGGGAATACGAGGGGTCTCTGAGGCCGGCGGCGCTAGCGCTGGCGCAGTGAGACCAGACGGGTTACGGAGGGCCAATCGGAGGCGTTTGACTCGGCAGGGGAATCCCCGAGCCTCAAAGGGACGAACTTGGTTGTCTCTCCGGGAGACCAACAATCACGGACTACGCACCTCCACACGAAGAGCAGAGCAGGCCCCATAACATCGTGAAATAACCGAAGTCCCGTGAACCAGACACGTCCACGAGCTGAGAACTGGGAGGACTGCGAGGGGTGCCTTCTAAAGGAGCGGTGGGAAGTGGCCCGAAGGTGACAGCTCCCTGGAGTGACGCAACTGCGGGGCCAGTCGGAGTGTGGACACCGGTGAGTGGACATATCCGCCTGCACGGGGAGCGTTCCCCCCCCCCCCCCCCCACATAATGGGCCGTCAAAAAACGGCAGGGATGCCGCCAGCCTCACACCAGCCCAGAACAACCGAGCCAACGCCGGCGAGACCCCCTCACGGCGCCGAATCCGTCAAGGAAGACCCCACATCCAAGAAACTGGACCAGGTTCTGGCAGCCATTGAACAATCCCGAGTGGCAATGGAAGGGAGGTTTGGCGAGTTGGCGTCAGACCTGGGCCTCCTACGCGATGACCACAGGAAATTAGCGGACAAGGTCGCGCAAGGCGCGCACTCTCTCCAAACGCTGGAACCACAGGTGCAGAAACATGACAACACGCTCCAAGATCTACTAACTCGGATAAAGGCTCTGGAGAATAAGACAGATGACCTAGAAGGGCGCTCCAGACGGAGCAATATCCGAATCATGAATTTACCGGAGGGAATCGAAGGACCCAACCCGGTCAAGTACATCTCAGATTGGATTGCCACATTCACGCCCACAGACACTCTCACCGCATTCTTCTCCGTGGAGAGAGCCCACAGGGTGCCAGCCCGCAGACCACAACCGGGCATGCCCCCACGTCCTTTCTTGCTGAAACTCCTTCATTATCAGGACCGGGACGCTATCCTCCGGGCAGCCAGACAACGGGGAAGACTGCAGTTAGAGGACAAACAAGTTATGCTGTTCCCAGACTACTCCCGCGCGGTCCAGCAGCAACGGGCCACCTTCCTGGCGGTGAAGCGCGCCCTGCGCCTAAAAAACATCCAGTATGCGCTGCTCTTCCCGGCCCGCCTCAGGATCCCCTATGGAGGGGAGGCGCACTTCTTCACGGACCCGGGAGAGGCGGCGTCATGGGTGGAGCAGCACGCACAGCAATCCGAGGACGGCCCCGGCCCCCGCCCGAAAATGACGCCTGGACGCCGGGGCCGCCGGACCCGGAGGACCCCCTCCGCGCCGATTAGCGTGCGGACCGGAACTACCACCGCCAGCTCCCCGGACCTCGCACAGATTATCGCGGAACGTCGGAGGGCCCTCCAGGCGGTGGCCACCCTGAGTCCCCAGGACAAAGGATCGGACTCGGAGCGTGGGCCTCACATCTTTAGCTCGGATGACGAACAGAGTGCAACGCCGGGATCGCGGGAGGGCTCGTTGACCCCCCCGGTGGTGACCCCCCAGACAGCGGACACACTCATTTAACAAGAGACCCACAGAGCGGATCGGCAGCGCAGCGAGCACGCACGGTCCTACAGACCGCATGGAACAGAACAACCACTGAGCCCAACACCGGGCAGGACATTTATAGACATCAACGATGCACGAGCAGCCGCCAGAGCAGGAGTCGGCAGCCACCAGATCCACTACCCCCGTGGTTACGAACTAAAGTTACACTACAGCAAACAGTTTGGGCTCATCGCTTTGCACGATGCGCCCCCAGCATTGGGACTGTTTCCCACCGTTGTTGCAGTTCACCCCCCTACCCTATGTGTTCCCTCCCCACCATTCCCGAAGCGGGCAAGGCAACCCTTATGTACGCTGTGGTGCGCAAACAGAAGGAGAGAGGCGGGCGGGGGGCCGGACGGGGCGACAGTGGGTTCCACAATACAACACGGACGTATTCACATGACTTCCCACAACACGTCTCACAACTCCCCTAACACGGACATAAAATTCCTGACACTTAATGTCCGGGGAATGCATACCGCCCGCAAGCGATATTCAGTTTATGCCTACATCAAGAGACAAAAGGCCCAGGTAGCGCTCTTACAAGAAACGCATCTGACGGCGGGGGAGGCAGACCGGCTACCGAAAAAGTGTCGGGGCATAATATGTGCCACGACCTACTCTGCAATCGCTAGGGGCGCGCTAATTTGGGTCCGGCCGGGGGTGCCGTTTAAAGAACAGAGCAGACTTGTAGACAGGGAGGGCCGCTATGCAATATTGACGGGACTATTAGAGGGTCAGCAACTACTGATAGGGAGCATATACGCCCCCAACATAGAACAGGAAGGATACTGGGGCAGGCTTACACACGCACTGGCTCACCACACATCGTTCCCATGACTCTTGGGAGGGGATTACAATTGCACCCTAGACCCACACCTGGATCGCTCGCACCCCCCACCAACCCACTCATCAGCATACAAGCAGGCCGCAGACCTCCGCAGCTGGGCAGACAGATGGGGACTAGCAGACATCTGGAGAACTCGCCATCCTCTCACAAAACTGTACTCCTTTCATTCGATCCCACACGATTTGAGGGTACGCCTCGATAGATTCCTCTGCTCAATATCGCTTCTACCCTTAGTACAGGAGTCGGACTACTTAGGCAGAATAGTGTCGGACCATGATGCGCATACAGCGGTTCTCCGGTGGAGACCCCCTCAGCCCCCGATCCCCACGTGGAGGATGCCCCGGGAATGCCTCACAGACCCGGTCTTCCGCCAAAATCTTGAAGACTATATGTAGGGCCACTTCAGACAGAACGACGGCACAGCACCCACGCGATCCACTGAATGGGACGCATTTAAGGTGAGCGCTAGAGGCCACTGCATTCAGCAAGTAATTGGGGTCAGGAGAGTGTTGGACAGGACATTGCAGGGGGCGGAAATCCAGCTCGCGGAACTATCCAAGAGGGAGGATCAGGGGGACGCCACTGCGGCGCAACTAGCAGCGGCCAAATCCTCCCACGCAACGGCGCTGCGAGACCTGCGCAAATATAATTTTCGGGCATACGCGATGCGGACACACAGAGGGTAACAGGGCGGGATCTCTTCTGGCCTGGCTAGCCAGACAGGACGCGGCACCACACCCAATCACAGAACTCCGGGCTTCGGACGGGCAACTCAAAAGTTCGCAGACGGATATCCTACACATCTTCTACGCGTACTACGCGGCCCTGTACCGGTCCCCACGGGTTAGACCCTTGGGAGACCTTACCGGTTTCCTAGACGGATCATCCCTGCCCACGATCCCCCCCGCGGTCGGGAAGGACCTAGACAAACAACTCACACCGACAGACGTAAAGCAAGCGATTAGAGCCCTAGCGCGCGGGAAGGCGCCCGGCACGGATGGCTTCCCGATTGAATACTACCACACGTACGGGACACTGCTGGCGCCACGACTGGTCTCCATATACGAAGAGGCAGTAACCCGCAAAATACTCCCGGAGTCGATGCGAACGTCGATAGTGGTGACCTTCCTGAAGCCGCACAGGGATCCCGTGCTCCCGGCTTCCTACCGACCAATAACGCTCCTGAACACGGACTGCAAGATCCTAGGGAAAGTCTTGGCAGACCGCTATAGTCAAATACTCCCCACACTGGTACATACGGACCAATGTGGATTCGTTCCCCAACGTAACACCTCACACAATTTGCGCCGCCTTTTTCACATCCAGGATCAGACGAAGGAACGTTATCCGCGGGCGGCATGTCTGGTCCTGGATCTGGAGAAGGCGTTTGATACCCTACTGTGGCCCTACCTATTTGAAGTCCTGAGGCACGTGGGCGTCGGGCCTACGCTGCTGGCCTACACTCAGCTGCTATACGGGGGCCTCACCTCCAGAGTGCGACTCGGCAGACTGGTATCGGCGCCATTCATGGTGACTCGTGGGACCAGGCAGGGATGCCCTCTCTCCCCTCTCCTCTTCGCCCTGGCGATGGAACCCCTGGCCGTAAGGCTACGGCGGGAGGGAGAGGCGTGGGGGATACCCATAGCGGACGTCACTCACTGTGTGTCATTATACGCAGACGACCTACTGATATACGTCCGCGATATATCAGCCGACCTCATGCCAATCTGGACGACACTACAGGAATATGAGGAAATATCGGGACTCAAGGTCAACTGGGAAAAATCATCCATTTTCCCTTTGGGTGCCCACACGGAACCCCTGTAAATTACGCTGGGCGATCGGAGGCTGGGATGGGATGGGACGGCCCCCAGATACCTGGGGGTGCGCCTATACCACTCCCCCAGAGACCTCTTCGAGGGAAACCACCGAGGGGCACTGACGAGCCTGCGTTCGGCGGTGGGGTTTTGGAAGACGCTACCATTAGCACCTATAGGGCGAGTTGCTCTAGCAAAAATGATCATGGTCCCCAGAATGCTCTACTACTTTGCAAATCTCCCAGTCATCCCACCACGTTCTTTCTTTCGGGAACTCGACACGCTGTTGGCAGCCCTGATATGGGGGGGTGGCCGACATAGAGTAGCGCTGCGCACACTATATCTCCCCACGACGGCCGGAGGCCTGGGAGCGCCGTCCTTCGAGTCGTACTTCCTCGCGGCGCAGCTCCAGTGGCTGTCCCACTGGACGGCGGAGCGACACGTAGGGGAGATGATCACGGAGGGAGGCAGACTGCCTTTGCCGACGATCCGCAGATTGCTCATGCCGGGATCCAAACCGGCGCGCACGCACCCGCTTCAGGTAGCTATAGCGCGCAAATGCATGATGAGGATCCACCGTATGTCAAAGGACCAGCCACTTTATTCCCCTCTACTCCCCCTTGTGGGATTCCCCCAACGGGATGGGTACTACACCGCGAGGGCCCTCCAAGTGTGGACGGACCATGGGATCACAGAGGTGGAAGCGCTGTTCCAAGAGGGACAACTGAGGACGTACGCACAACTGATGGAGTGGTATGACCTCCCCCAGGGGCAATTCCTGAAACAGACAATTGCAGGAAAGTGGCAGTCGCTTCTGGCACCCGCAAGACAGGGAACCCCCGACGCATCCGGTGTTACACACAGTGCTGCGTATGGGAGCAGGCAGCCACCTCATCACCTGGCTTTATAAAGCGATTCGGGAGCTAACGGACGTATCCCTGGACAAACTCCGGGAAACGTGGTAAGACGACGCAGGCAGAGTATTTAACGATGCAGAATGGCATAAGGCCCCGGAGTCCCCAAAAAAGGTGTCCAGGAACGCGCGATTCAAAAATATTCAATTCAATATCCTACACCGGGCATACCTCACCCCAGACAAACTTCACCGGTTTTACCCCGATACGCGCTTCGAATGTCCCCGCTGCCGTCAAGTGAACGCCGATTTCAAACATATGTTTTGGGTCTGTCCATCCATACAACGTTTTTGGGGAGGAGTACACCGAGCCGTTCGGGCTACGACTGACATTCAGACCGCTTCCACCTGGGAGGAATGTGCGCTGGGAATAACCCCAAGGAGAAAGTCCGCGAGGACACAAAGGAAGTTTATTTCCTTGGCTATTCTCCTCGCGGGTTCAAATGGGGAGCAGCAGAGGAGGAGCTGCTACGAGAAGAGGAGGCGAAGGGAGCTCGCAAGCACCCGATTTCCATGGAGTGGGCGCAGCTCCTCATCCTTTTTAAGCAAACATGCGTGACGGGGGAAGCTCCGGACATGACACAACCCATCCCCCAGGACTCGCCGGCCTCCCCCGACCGTCCCGGATCGGCGGAGGACGCAGGCAACCCATAGGACAAGCGGCGTACCTTGACATGCGAGCGACCACGGACCCAGCCCCTCCCTACGCGGCGGACAGTGGGCCCGCCCCCCCCCGCCTGACAACGAACCCCAGAGCACACCGCACATGAGTACCACCAGTCCATACATAATCTACCACGGAACCCTCTCACTTGCCGATCCCGCACCCCTTCTCCCCCTCCCGCCCTTCACACACTGCCTCCTTCCCCCCCCCCCCCCCCCGCCCTACCAAGTTTCCGGGCCTTACACCCACCCAAAGGCCCTTCCCAAGCCGCCCCGTAGGCGGCAATAACCCCAGTTGGCGGTTTACACGCCGAGGTTCTAGTTATATGACATGATAGGGAATCAGGGACGGAGGGGACCACTGCACTGACCTAACTAGGGAGGTAAGGTTGACCCTGCGCGAGACGGAAGTTGCAGGCACTACCAGGATGATAAGCAGGGGAGTCAGATAGGACCGACCTATGGAGGGCAGATTGTTCTGTCTCAGTCTATTCTCCATGTCCTCAAGTTTCCATTGAATATCTGACATTTGCGAGCAGTGGGCATCTACTTTGATTACTGCTTCGGTAGCCTGGGCCTCTGTTGACACGACCCTCTCCTCCAGGTTCGAAACTCTGTCACCTAATGTCGTACACGCCTTAGACAGCTTCCTCACGGCCCCTTGCATTTTCCTCAGGGCAGCTTGTGACTTCCTGCTATCTTGGCAAGTCTCCTCCCGGTAAGCGATGATTTCTTGATGTATTGATTCCAGTAGCGACACCTGAGATGCCTCTGAGCTAGGGCTTCCTTGCAATGGCATGGCCGATGAGTGATCCCATCTAAGCTCATGGTTAACCTGGCCCTTGGAGCCAGCCGCAGGCCTTACCACTGTAATAGGAAGCTCTTGTTCCAGATCGCTTCCTGTGCCCTGCATACTGCGATCCGGTAAGGAACTATGATCGTCCTCGTCTGACCACTCTGCATCCTCAGACACCGAGAAGAAACATTTGCTCGGAACATTTTCCGCCGGGCCCCGCAACACATCTTCTGGGATGATCTCGCTGGGAGCTGACTCCCGGTTCTCACGGTTCTCACGATTGTCTGTGCCCTGGGATACATTCTTTCCACGTTGCTTATCTCCAAATCCAGGGGGGGGGGGGGGGGTAAATGCTGCTGGCGTGTTGACCTGCTTTAGGGGTGGCACCAGCTTTATTATCCGCGGCTTCTCCGCCCTCAGATATTCTTCCTGCTGCAGGGCCAGCACCAGAACCTCCGTGAATACCCCCTTGCGCACTCCCGCCATCAGCTTGGGGGACAACAGAAGCTTGCTGTTCGCCTGCCCCTTCCATGCTCTCTTCAGTAATGGTAGGCCCCTGTGCTTCCCCAGAAACCACCAGCGGTGAGCTCCCCTTTGCCCCTTTCTCCTTGCCACATTTCGTTAACATATCAGCGATTATGGCGGAAGCCTGGCGAGTCTTACCGGCCAACTGTTGTTTCCTGACAGAGGGTGAATGGGTTGTCGCCGACTGATCTGAATCCCCCTGCACCACCATTCCTCCTTCCACTCCTCCTTTCTTTTTAGATGCGGCAGGTTTGGAGTTGATGGATTTTGGGGCCATAACAGCTGATCTAGACAAACGGGCTCTTCTTCTGGTCATAGGGGGGCACAGACTGCCAATATCCAGAACCTGAATAAGACTCCTCTCCCCGTTTCTGCACGTCAGTTCCACACGGAGCTCCGCTCCGTTCCGCAGCCTCCGCCCACAAACAGCATCTGAACGCCAGCAGCGGGAAGCGCGAGCCGCCGCAGCAACCAAAGCTCGTAGGAAGGAGCCACCTGAGCCACGGCCGGTAAACGAGAGGATCAGGGCGTCATTATCGGTACTTAAATCTTAGGTGAGTCCATGAACGGACGCGGGTAGCCTTGATCCCTGTGTTCTGCCAGTTGCATCTTCGTCCACATCCTCCTTGCGACCTGCTACTACCGGCCGCTTCTACGCGGCCGCTATCTTGCCTCTAAAGTCGATATACCAAATGCTCTCTATTGTGGTAGTGTGGGCGAGCAGTGAGACTTATCATTTGGTAGCGTTATGCATTTGTTGTGCTCACAGAGGGAATAAATAAGAGACACACTCAAGAATAAATCTGAGACCACTTTAGAAAAATAAGTTGTATTTTTATATACATTTTAATGTCAAGAACTTTGTTAACAATTAAGTACTTTTTAAAATACTGAATTTTGCAGGTAAGTAAAACAGTCACTTAAATGCGCCTTTACACACCATCCTTTCATATGGATGGAAAAGGCATAGCTAGCATACTGGTATTTGCGATCAGCTTCTAGGGGTCTCCTTTGGAACTTAGCGTCGTAGAAGGCCAAGGTTCAAAGTACCACAAGTAGTTACTCCTTACCTGCCCTGGGGCATCCGGTTGCAGAGGTGCTTGTAGGGTTGGTAGCTAGGCGCACTACGCTGGTAAGGAGACACACCTAGAAACAGACTGCAGAGGGGGACAAATCCGGGAGCTCCCAACAGTGACCTTGGGTCACAAGGGACAAGGGAGCAAGGGGGCACAGCCGGTTTGCTGGTACCTAGGTTGGGGCAGTAGGGGGCACTGTGAAAAGGTTGGCTTGGATTAGTGCATCCTAGAGACTAGCGGTTGCCAGTCTTGCCGGTTGAAAGTACATAATCAGGACAGCTGGGCCACTCTGGAAGTGGGTCTTGCAGTGCTGACGTCCCTCGAGGGCTGCTTACTCTTGGTGGTGTTGAAGTCCGGAATGGAATCTCATGGTCTTTTTTTGCTGCAAGGGGTCCGGTACCCTAGGTATTGGTCCTGGTGTCCCCTCATTTGGTGGAGTGGGGGGGTGGCACAGATCTGACCTTCAGGGGCACAGGTACCTCTTCCTGGGGGGATGCAGCGTCAGGCTGGCAGGTGAGTGGCAACTCGGTGAACTGGACTTAGCTTTTTGGTGCCTGCGGACTGCAAGGGAGTAGCTCCTCTACTCCAAGGAAGATTGCTGGAAATTTGCGAAAGGCTGGCAGTTTCCCACAGTTATTAGTAGCTGGTCAGCTGAAGGACGAGTCACTAGCCACGATTGTCGAGACTTGGTGCAACTGGCAGGGTTTGACATCAAAAGTCCATAGTCATTCTTCCGTTCTCGCTTTTCTTGCGACTCTTCTTGGGGTCGCATAGCAAAGGTGGCAGAGGGCTTTGAAGGCTCCCCTCTTGATATGCTGATTGCTTAGCCATCCTGTTTGGGACAGCACTTTAATGTTGTCCAAGATGTCAAGGGGCCTCAAGTTTTAGTTAAAAAATGTAACCTATTTTGGCACAATTATGGGCTGGAAATTGACGCTGACAAATCGAAGCTTATGGTATTTAAACTCAACAAGTCTTTCAAAGAGAACATTTTAATTCATGATTCAATATTGAAGCGATTTCATACATTTGACTACATTGGATTCAAATAACTGGAAACCCCGATTTAAAAAAAGTTAGCTCATTCGGAATCACAAAGCATCAGCTTTTCCAAAGGGTGCGAGAAAAAAAAAAAGCAACTACCCACTAGCCCCGGTAGTTGAGAGGTATAGGGCCAGAGCAGCGAGTGCAGCACTGCCTGGACTGAACTGTGAGTTGTTGTAGGGCTTTCTTGTTATTCAAGAGGAAAAACTAATTGAGTCTCTTGATTGTCCCTTAGTGTCCCAAATTTGCAGATCCGCTCAATTATTGCTTTATCATCAATTAGCCATTCAGCAATTTTAAAACCTCTACTCTACAGGACTTGTTTGTAAGTCATTCAGGAGCTTGAACCCTACAGAATAGCTCTGCAAGGTACAATTCATAGATCATAAGTCCATGAATTAGGTATCTCTCATCAAAATATGGTGTGAAAAGATAGGTGTAAGTAATTTCTAGGAGAATCCTACCAGAATCCCACATAATGAGCACAACATATTAAAGGCCTGATACTGAGAATGTGATTTTTTTTTATATCAGATACAACCATCTACCACTAGAACACTTTATACATATCACAATCAGGCTGAGCATCTTAACTTTGGCTGCTTGTAATAAGAGGTGGTTCAATTCCCTATCAAAATCTGTTCGATGCCCAGTCTGTAACACCAGTTCTGAAACCAAGGAACATAAGTTATCTTTTGCAGTGCATATTGCACCCATGTCTAGATGATTAATTGTGCCCCTCTGCAAACTCCTAGCGGTGAGAGATCGTCAATATGTCCTGAAGATTTGTACAATTGTTACCAGCCCTTGAGTTACATTTTCGGTCTCTAAATTGCTGGAGTCGACTTGGCGATATAGAGGGAAAACTTTAAATGTGCACTGGTGCTTTCGTTGACTCTTTTCTTTATCTCCTTGCATGGAATATATTGATTTTTTCTGTTTTAAGTTTGTTCTTTGTTGATGGATTATATGGTCTGATTAAACAAATAAAAAAGGAATACATAAGGAGGGGGTCTAGGGCAGCATAAAATATAACAAATTAAGAAATATATAGCTTTCCTAGGGGGGACTGGAATCCTAGGTCATCAAACCAGTTTGGGTGAGCACAGTTTTGCCTTAACAAGAAAGGAAGTGAATGCAAGTGTCCTTTTCTGAAGGTTTCCAAATTCATCACATAAGAGTGGTGACATTTTGAAAAGCTTCAAGCTGATCACAGCTGCATCAGGATTTTAGCTGTGAGTAACCTGTAGTAAACTGGGCAACGTTTTGGGGTAAAGACTTCCCACCACCTCTGCTAGGACTGCTATATCTGAAGGGGTCATGTTTACACTTCAGAGTATTTCTGCAACCTTCATGTGGTGTGGAATTTGTCAGCCTCAAAGTGCATGGGGCAGAAGTGTTGAACAGACGAGCCACACAACATCTGGTGTAATCTGCTCGTTGGGAGACTAGTCACCACCCAGTCAAAGCATAGAAATAAACCTGGAATCTTCATCGGTTGTTGAGTTTCACCAGTCCAAACAGTCTGCAGGATAGAAAGAATGACACAGTAGCCCAAAGGACTCCGCTGAATGAACTCTAAATCAAAAAGGATCCACCAGCCACTCATATCTCAAGGACGTATGTTTCTCAAAGATGATCCAAGTGAGCCAAATGCCTGATGGTCTTCAGGGACACAAAATGAGCACCAGAAAGTACTGTGTGCATGAAGCAGACCAATGTTGCACTGGTCCCTGTAAAGATTTTTTCTGTTGGGACTGACAAAGCCAATTTCTAAATCACTGGTATCTTGAAAGTGAATAATCCTGTCAGCACCAATATCTAAATCCTCGACTAGGAAAAGTGGGAACCGGTCTACTGCCTCCGGCAGAAACAGATGGACCAAAGAATCTTCTCTGCCATGAGGGGGGTAAGGTAGGCACACAACCCAAAGAAACTCTGAAGTTTGGAAGCAGTTAACTGTGCCAGCCTTCACAAAACGACATACTCTCATTCAGCCCCTCCGGCCTGACTGAAGCCGTAGGTAGCCCAGAGCAGGGAGTAGTGCTGTATTACTGGAGTGGGAGGGCACCTCTAAAGGCCACTTGCGAAAAATGCAGTTCAACTCTGACTGGCCATGCAGAATGGACTTTGAAATGCTACATCATTTAAGATTTGTCATTTTGGTCTTATTTCAATTATAAAAATACTTGTTTCATTTTACTAAATTAGTTTGGGATTTTTGGATGATTTCTTCATTTGAGCATTCTTTTTGCACGTTTGCACATCAGATCCAGAGAAAGCCTACCACCTTGTGCCAAGTAGCTTCTGAAGGGCACACTTCATGAGGTCAGGGAGACAATGCTTATCTGATTAGGAGCTAATTTACCTGGCTTTCTACATTATTATTATTATTATTATTATTATTATTAAAGAATTCCATTGAGAATAGGCGTAGTATCATCCCTATGCAAAGGGGGAAGAAGAAAGACGGTATGGTTTTCAAACAGTCACTTACCGTGAGTTGGCGTCACATATGGTCTACACATTGTACAGTCAAAACCACTGTCAGCTGCATTTTCCACTTCCTCCTCTGTGTTAAGACTCTGACAGCTTGCATGTAACCACCTAACAACAAAATATTTAAGTCAGGATGATAAAAAAAATAGTAATAAAATCTTTCTAGAGAACATATTAAACTGTACGACCTGAATAATATTTGTGCTACAAAGTCTAGTTTATCAATTTCACTACTAAAGATGACAGTGTTAGGGTGAAAGATGATGTGTATACAGGATACTTAACATAGTGACATTTGTAATCTGAGCCCTACTATTCCTCTTCCACCATAATCATGGCATGTCACTCTTGATAATGGTGGGCACCGGAGCACTTTTGAAAACATGGACCTGCCTACATCCAAGCACCATCCTTCAAACATGTCCACTAGGGCAACAAAACTACAACTCTACATTAAAGACCAAGTTACATATAGGCATAAACAAAGAATGGGGGTGGTCTGGAGGAAGGGATCAGTGCAGGACCATCAGAGCAAGTCAATAAGGTAAGCAACTAATATTTTGTCCAAATGTTTGAGAAGGTTCCATACAGTCTATGAATATAAACTTATGAGTGTAGGAAAGTGCCACTTTTTGTATGGTCGCCCCTCCCACTTTTTGCTCCAAATGCTGATGGTTAGTCTGCTGCCCAGAACCCAGTGCCTGTGCTCTCTCCCAAAATTGTTATGTTTGAATTGGTAATACCAAATTGGCAAACACTTGACTCCCTTATAAGTCCCTAGTATATGGTACCAAGGTAACCAGGACATAGGTGGTAAAAGGGTCCCAGGGCTGCAGCACGGTTGTGTGCCACCCTGAGCAACCCAAGCAAACTACTGACAGCAGGTCTGCCATTTTAGACTGCAGGAGCAGTGCAAACTGCTCAAACTTGACTGTACCCTCAACATGTATTTTCTATAATATATGACAGACACCCCTAAGGTCGGCCTCCTTACTGAAGGAGGCAGGGTGCAGTATATTAAAGGTGAGGACATATAAGTGTACACCTGTATGTCCCTATAGTGGCGTTCCCCATTGAAAACTACTATAAGTGTTAGCATTCCTTAAGATAACATGGGCAGCCACCCGGGTACTCATGAACTCCATTAGGGTAACACTAAAATATGCCAGGTTTGGTATCAAACAACATGCATTCTCACCCCTGACACAAATCTCGTGCCCGGGCTGACATGGCAATGAACACAGGTGGCGAATTTAGAGGTTGTCCACCTGGTTGCCCCAGCTTAACTGGGTTCTGGCTCACCAACCCACACTTTCTTGCTGCAGCCAAGACACGATTCTGACCTCCTGCCAGGCAGTGTGATCACTCCCAGGAGTCAGGATAAAGGCTTGAGCAGGAAGGAGGTTACACCTCCCTCCTTCCAAGCAGGATAGTGAGGTGGCACATCAAGGCGTTGAGCTTCAAAGACTGCACCACCTCTGATATGGATCAGGGCTGACTCCCAGTGGAGGAAAAAGCTCTCTCTGCCCCAGGCACATAGGCACCTGGGCAGATGGGAAATTAGCTATGCAAGGAGGTGTACACCCTCAGAAGGCTAGCCACATCTCCAGGGTGAGCAGCCTGGTCTTTACACCACAATTTGATTGTTGCCATCTTTTGGAGTGGCAAAATAGAGGGCTCTGGATAGAAAAGGTGACCTGCACACTTCCACCGACACCCCTCCCCCTCCCCCCCCCCACCTCCTCATGTTGTCACCTCAGGGGCAGACTAGCTGCAGGGACTAGCTGCCCATTGGCTACTAGTTCCCACACCCCTAACTCCCCATTATCTATGATTTAGGAGACCCCCATGACACCAGAACCTCAGATCTGAACAACTTGCATCAAGGAAGGACCAAGAGGAGACCCGTGTAATTGACAACAGGACTCTGCCAACCCTCGTCCTTGGCAAAAATGTGGCACTCTCAATGAGAGAGACCCAAATGGAAGCCCAAAACACCCTAAGATTCCTGTGGACTATTGGCACTAGTCCCCTGCATACTACAGGTAAAAACACTCGCCAGAACCAAAGAATCGCTGGCCATCGGGCGCTCCGTGGGATCCCCCAAATCCAGTTAGCCCAGTGTATTGTGGGCACTGTAGTCTCGCCTATCTCGAAGTTTCAGGACGCTACATCACTCCCCCGGACCCAGTGAAGTCCCAATACCTTTTCACTGTGATTACCGCTGCCAAGGCGTGTTGGTCACCAATCCAGTAACCGACCCCCACACTCAATGGAAACACAGTGCAACCATCATTCAACGTTAGCAGTTGTGGATCGGTCGTCTTTTTGCATACCGTTTACTGCAACCCTGTAAGGGTTCCACATAACTCGATCTGCAACAGACTGATTGTCACTAGTGGTTTTTCCCATTGACCGTAATGTTATATTGTTTATGTATTTTTCTGCACTGATTTAATAATGCTTAAAAAATCTGTAACTCAAGTTACATGTATGCTATTCTGTTTTGGTGCCTAAATTATGATTAGAAAACACTATTTGTATAAATTACTGACGGATTCCTCTCGAGTCATGTCGATTACTTATCGTCCATGTTGGTACTCTGAAATGCTTAACACGGTTGTAGGTGACTTTTTAGAAAAACAAAAACAGAAACCACACATTGGATGAAACCAATTCATGGCCAATTTTAAGAAAAGACAATTTTAAGGAAATACAAAAAAATCGAAAATTAAAGGAAACATTTTGCATTTTAAAGGAAAGATAATTTTAGAGAAAATCTAAAATTAAATTTATCTTGGGTGGAATCTAGGACTACTGTGGGATTTTTGAGTTTAGGGAAGGATTATGTTTAGGGTGAGGAGGAGGTTCTTCGAGGTAAGAATTAATTGGTGTTGGGGCATAGAATGGGATTTTTAGGCTTCAGAGATGGGTGGAGTGAAGAGGTGGTGAGGGCTTTTTAGGGTTCACGGTAGAGTGGTGTTTAGGCGTGTGAGGTGTTTTTAGGTTTCAGGGACGGATGGGAGTGTATGGGTTTCAAAAGAATTTAGGGTTCATGGATGGGCGGAGTATAGGACTGGTGAGGGCTTTTAAAGGTTCGATTATGGGTAACGTGCTGGGGTGGTAAAGAGTTTTTAGGATTCAGGATGGGGTGAGTTTAGGGTAGTGAGGGGTTTTAAAGATTCAGGAACGGGTGGAGTTTAGATGTAAAAAGGTGTTTTTATGGTTCAGGGATGAGTAGTTTAGGGTGATGAGTTCTTATGGGTCATGGATGGCTGGTGTTTAAGGGAAGTGAGTTTTTTTTGTTTTTTTTTTTAGAGTTCAAGGAAGGGTGGAGTTTGCACGTGCTGCAGTGTTTTAAGCGGTATGGGAGGGGTTTAGGCATAGAAAGGGGTTCTAGGGTTCAGGTATTAGTAAATTTGAGGTAGTGAGTGAATTTAGGGTTCATGTTTGGTGGATTATTGAGGTAGAAAAGGCTTTTAGGCTTCAGGGCTGAGTGTTCTTTAGGTGTGGTGAGGAGTTTTAGGGGGCATAGATTGATAGTATTTAGGGGTTGTGAGGGATCAGCAATGGATGTGGTTTACGGGTGGTGATGGCTCACAGAATTAGAAGCATCCAGAGTAATTGTTTGACAATGTAGACAATATAAACATGAAATAATGTCTCCTGAAGTAAAGCACTGAAATACATATATCCAACACAAATGTTTCTGAAATTAAGACTTGCAATCATTGCATTTACATAAAGAAAATAAGCATTCAAAAGCCAACTTTGACCAAAACGACTTTCTATGAATTGGTTTCTACGAGAAAGTAAATGCTATTCATTCTGAAAATTTCCATTAAACAGTTTAGATGAAATGTTTTCTCAGTAATGGTATTCCATGAAATAATTTTTCTATGAAATCACATACAAGCACTTAACACATGTTTCTTTACTAAAACCTGACGGATCCTTGCCAGTCTACCAGGACTGAGCTAAGGCTTTATTAGTATAAATCCAAAGAACATCTTTGTGGTATTGTGATATTATTACATGGTAAGGCTACCCAGCCATACCATGTAATATGCCACTTTCGTACAGGGAGGCAGTGAAAAATGACACTACAGAGGCTCCTTCTTTGTAACTAAAGAGGCCAAGCCTGAGATGTTTCTCACCACTGGTTTAGTAACCCATGTCTAATGTTCTCAGATATCCAGAAAGTGTTTCTAAAAAATTACAGAAAATAACCTATGTTGTTGCTTTGCATATGAAATCCAGCAAAACAGGTCACGAGACACTGAGGATTTAGAAACCAAGGTTTTATCTAGAAAAGACATCCCACACACGTTTTACTAGAACAAAAAAACCAGAGGAAGTAACCAGAGTGGTTAAAGATAGAGCAGAACATGTCGCTGGAAAGACTCTTGCGCCACCTCTGTCATGAATGCAGGTGCATTAATGTCCGTTTGAGTGGAAGAACCCTCACTGAAAAATGCTCTAGGACAGTGGTTCTTGAACTTTTTGACTTTTATGGACCCCCAGTCAATTGTTTAGTTTCATTAGTCTTTATTCGGTTATGGTATTGACCATAAAAGCACATAGTAGAATATATTACAATCAACAAGCTTAAAAGATACATAAAACGGTAATGAATACCAATCTCAACCGAAGAATTTCTTTTTTTTTACATGTGTAAGCAAATAGTTTTCCATTTTTGTAAAGCATATCTTCTCAGTTTAATGGCAGCAGAGATATAATTAAGAACAGAAACAAGTTTTGGGGGAAGATAAACATTTTAAGAAGATCATCCCTTCTTGGTAAGATGTAAAGAGCTCATACTTTAAAATTGGACATAAAAAATGGGCTCTCAAAGTGTGATACAAAGTGCAAAATACCATGAAGTGCACCGTGGATTGGGTAGTAGAATTGTCACATGGGCAACATGGTATGGATGCAAACCAGGATTCTGAAAAGGGACAGGCGACGTAGAAATGGATTGTTTTTAGTCTAAAGCCTTGTCAGATAGATTCTATATTCCAGGGTTCTGTCCCAGGCCTTGTGGAGATTGGCATATAGCTAAAGACTGACACCATATCTAACGCTCTCTCTATTCTAGCCTCCTCTCTGTGTGAGAGGAATTTGTGCTTTACTAAGGCCTTAGTTTGTGGTCCAATACCGTCTCCGAAATAAAAGAGTGTTCTTAGTTCCAGGTCAATAAAAGTGTTCCTAACGTATGCCAACCATAGAATGGAACTATTACCACTTGAATTTAGACAATCACTCAGAACACAGCTGGAAAAACCAGACTCAGGGGTACTCCATATTTCGACCCAAAGTAAAAGAGGAGCCATTTTTACAGTCTTCCAAAAAGCCCATGCCCAGTTCGAAATGTGAAAAGAAACTTGAGGTAGATTTGGGAATAGATAAAAGCCTGCAAGGAAACGTATTTTAGGTAGCCTGCATTCTTCTCCGGGGCTTTGTAACCCCACACGCCTGCTACATATGTTCTTACTGCGAAGCTTTTACTCTTGTAGAGTTAGGTCATCTCCTTTATTGGCTTGTGGCCAAATATTTTTGCAAATCTAAAAATAGATTCGCACACAACCCCACTCTGTGTGTTCTTTGGTGTATTAGTCTCCCTGTGTCAGATCAGCTTCTAACAAAATACCTAAATAGTTAAACTTGGAAATCTTGGCAATTGGGGTCTCCCCGATAGAAAAAAAAAAGTTTAGCTTTACAGTTTTTAGGGCCACAGGTTAAAAAAAGATTTGACGGTTCACTTTTAAGTTTATCATAAAAACATTAAAACCATTTTAAAAGAGTTTGCAGGCCATTAGCTGTTTGTGCAATTAAAACTGTGCCATCTGCGTAAAGAACTGGGACTGGACCAGAACAAATTCTAGGGGTATCATTAGTACAAAAGGCCAAGGCTGTATCCAAAGAATTATTGTAAAATAAATACACATAACAGAGCTAATTTACAGCTCTGCCTAAACCCTCTTCCCACCTTTATGGTGTGTGTATACTCTCCATGAAGTGTGCAGCATACATTGGTAGTTGTGTCTCACTGTTTCTTCCTGTCAACCAAGTTGAAAGCACAAGCAAAGTCCATAAATGCCATATGAAGGACAGCTCTCTTGCCTTTGACATACTTTCCCATAATAAAGGATAGATTGACTGCTTGCTCGGTGGTCCCTAAACCCAGGCGAAAGCCATTTTGAACTTTTGAAGTACCATAATGGATTCTCTCCAGGAATCGACTGTGGCCTCCCTAAGGAATATGCTACTTACCAGTATGCATCTGTTCTTGGCATGTAGAGCTGCAGAGTTGTACACTTAGCATAGGTCGCCATCTGGTGTTGGGCCCGGATGTTTGCAGTTTGTTTTTCTTCTTGGACCGTCTTTGGAAGTCACGAGTTTGGTGACTCCTCCTTCGGTCCGTACTGCGCATGGGCTTCGGCTCCATCCTCAGATTGTTTTTCGCCAACAGGGAAATGATGGAGCGTAGTAATAACAGTGAGAAACCCATGTGTGTTGTATCTAAATAAGATGGACTGGAACGGATACAGGTAGCCGGGGAGGCGGGTGGGCGTGTACAACTCTGCAGCTCTACATGCCAAGAACAGATGCATACTGGTAAGTAGCATATTCCGTTCGAGGCATATGAGCTGCAGATTGTACACTTAGCATAGATTATATAGCAGTACCCAACCTTAGCGGCGACCACCGGTATCCGTTGCAGCTGTTTGAAAGAGTGTTTTTAGTACAGCCTGGCCCACCCTAGCTTGCTGCTGGGAATGCACATCTACACAGTAGTGTTTTGTGAATGTGTGCGGTGTAGACCATGTGGCTGCCTTGCATATGTCATCTAAGGGTATATTCCCTAGAAAAGCCATAGAAGCCCCTAACTTTCTTGTAGAGTGGGCTTTAGGGGGAACAGATAATGTTCTCTTTGCCTTCTGATAGCAAATTTGTATGCATTTTACAATCCACCTAGCTATCCCTGATTTTGAGATGGGGTTGCCTTTATGTGGTGGAGAAAAGGAAACGAACAACTGTTTGGTCTTCCTGAAGGGTTGCGTTCTTTGTATGTAATATAGCAACGCTCTTTTCACATCTAGTGTGTGTAAGGCCCTTTCCGCAACAGATTGGGGTTGCGAAAAGAAGACAGGTAATTCCACTGATTGATTGAGGTGGAAGGGGGTAATGACTTTGGGCAGGAACTTCGGATTAGTTCGAAGTATGACCTTGCTGTGATGCATTTGTATGTAAGGTTCCTGTATGGTGAACGCTTGTATTTCACCAACCCTTCTAAGGGAAGTGATAGCTACAAGGAAAGCTGTTTTCCAGGTGAGAAATTGTAGCTCACATTTGTGCATTGGTTCGAAGGGCGGACCCATTAGTCGTGTAAGGACCAAATTTAGATTCCATACAGGGGAGGGTGGTGCCCTGGGAGGAATTACTCGTTTGAGGCCTTCCATGAAGGCTTTAATAGCGGGCACTCTGAAGAGTGACAAATGCTGTCTGTTTTGTAGATAGGCAGCGATCGCTGCTAGGTGTAGGCGTATGGATGAATACGCCAGGTTACACCTGTGAAGATGGAGCAGATAGCATATGATGTGTTGTATGGATGCATCTAGAGGGTTGATTGTATTGTTACGGCAGTACATTACAAATCTTTTCCACTTTGCGGCATAGCATGCTCTAGTGGTAGGACGTCTGGCTTCCATGATGATGTTCATGCAATCAGGGGGAAGGTTAAGGTACCCGAATTCTAAGATTTCAGGAGCCAGATCGCCAGGTTGAGCTGAGCTGGGTCCGGGTGCCTGATTTCTCCATGGTTCTGGGTTAGGAGGCATGGGGAAAGGTGCAGTTTTTGATGTGGTACCACTGATAGTTGTAGTAGCGTGGTGTACCACGGCTGTCTGGCCCACGTCGGAGCTACCAGAATGAGTGTGAGGGAGTGCTGTTGTAGTTTCCTGACCACTAATGGAATTAGTGGGAGAGGTGGAAAGGCGTATGCAAATCTGCCTGACCAGTTCATCCATATCGCATTGCCCTTGGACAATGGGTGTGGGTATCTGGCGGCGAAGCTTGGGCATTTTTTGTTTTCGTGGGTGGCGAAGAGGTCTATTTGAGGATGCCCCCACTGTCGGAAGAATGGGTGAAGAACTTGTGGATGCAGTTCCCATTCGTGTAGTTGTTGAGTCTGTCTGCTGAGCAGATCTGCTATGGTGTTTTGTACGCCTGGAACATGTTGTGCCAGGAGAAAAATGTTTTGGGGAATTGCCCATCTCCATATGCTCTGGGCTAAGCGGGAGAGCTGGGGAGAGTGTGTCCCCCCCTGTTTCTGTATATAATACATCGCAGTCATGTTGTCTGTGCGAATGAGGACTGCTTTGCCTGAAATCTGCTTTTGGAAAGATTTTAGGGCTAGAAAGATCGCCAAAAGCTCCAGATGGTTGATGTGGAGCGTTTTTTGCTGTGGCGTCCATAGACCTTGCATTGTGAGGTGTAAGAGGTGCGCTCCCCAGCTGGAGAGCGATGCGTCCGCTGTTAGAGTCACTTGGGGAACCGGGTCCAGGAACGGCCGTCCCTTGGAAAGGTTTGTGGTGTTCCACCACTGCAGAGAGTGATGTGTGCGGCCGTCCACCAACACCAGATCCGTCAGCTGACCCTGGGCCTGGTTCCACTGTTGTGCTAGGCACTCCTGAAGTGGACGCATGTGGAGTCTTGCATGGGGCACTATGAAGATGCAAGACGCCATCATCCCTATGAGCTTCATAAACACTCTTGCTGGTAGAGAGTGTTGAGGAAGGAATATTTTGCGTAAGGCTAGAATGCTTGTGATTCTGGCTGAGTTTGGATAGGCAATACCTTTTGAGGTGTCTATGGTGGCCCCGAGATATTGCTTTGTGTGAGATGGTATGAGGTGGGACTTTTGGTAGTTCACCGTGAAGCCTAGCTGATGAAGCAGTTGGATGGTGCTGTTTGTATGTTGCACGCATTGGTGGTAGGACGCGGCTTTTATGAGCCAGTCGTCTAAGTAAGGGAAGACGTGAACATGTTGACGTCTGAGGTGTGCTGCTACTACTGCTAGGCATTTGGTAAACACCCGTGGTGCAGTGGTGACCCCGAAGGGGAGAACCTTGAATTGGTAATGTTGCCCGTCCACCACGAACCTGAGGTATTTTCTGTGAGAGGGGTGTATTGGAATGTGAAAGTACGCGTCTTTCAGATCCAGTGTTGTGAGAAAGTCTCCCTGGCAGAGGAGTGGGAGGACTTGTTGTAAGGTGACCATGTGAAAGTGGTCTGAATGTATGTAGGCATTTAGAGGCCGGAGATCCAGAAAGGGTCTGAGGGTCTCGTCTTTCTTTGGGATTAAGAAATATAGGGAGTAGACCCCTAGATTTCGTTGATTGTCGGGTACCTGCTCTATGGCGTGTTTCTGGAGGAGCGAGAGTACCTCTTGTTTGAGCAGTGTGGAATGCTCTTGGGACATTGGACGGTGCCTTGGTGGGATATTGGGTGGGGTAGATGTTAGCTCGAGGCAGTACCCTGACCGAATGATTTGGGTCACCCATTTGTCCGATGTTATGGACTCCCATACGTGGATAAAATCTTGTAGTCTGCCCCCGACCGGAGTGGAATGGTCTGGGGGGAGCGAAGGGGAGTCATTGTGCGGGTGGGGTGGCAGAACGGGTATTGTTGGTTTTGCCCCTGCCCTTATTGTTGTTGCCTCTGTAACCACCTCTTTGGTTGCCCTTTGAAAAGGTATTTTGAGGAGGGGATTTGTAGGAGGTAGAGGCATTATCGGTGGAGGAGCCTCTACCTGTGCCACGAAAGGACGAGCGTCGAAAGGAACGCTTAGAGGCTTGGGTCTGGAGCGCTCCCATAGACTTCGCTGTGTCTGTATCTTTCTTCATTTTTTCGAGCGCTTCGTCTACCTTTGGGCCAAAGAGTGTTTGCTGGTCAAAGGTGTGATTAAGTATTGATGTCTGGACCTCAGGCTTGAACCCTGATATCCTGAGCCAGGCATGGCGGCGAAGCAGGACACTGGTGTTTATGGCTCTAGAAGCAGTGTCTGCTGCATCGAGGGCACACTTAATGGAGGTGTTTGTGATTAGTTTGCCCTCCTGTATCAGGTCATGAGCTTGGCGTTTGTATTTCTCTGGAAGGTGCTGCATAAGAGCCTCTAATTCATCATAGTGTGCTCTATCATATCGCGCAAGCAGTGCTTGTGTATTTGCAATGCGCCACATGTTTGCAGCCTGGTAGGCGGTGCGTTTACCAGACGCGTCCAGAAGTTTAGATTCCTTGTCTGGTGGTGGGGCATCTCCTGAGGATTGGGAGTTAGCCCGCTTTCTAGCTGTGGAGACAACTAGGGAATCTAGAGGAGCAGGGCCCTTGATGTATGCAGGGTCTGTGGGTGCCGCCTTGTACTTCTTCTCTATTCTAGGGTTTAGTACTCTGGCTCTGACAGGGTCTTTGAATACCTCTGTAGCGTGCTTGGTGACACCCTTAAGCATGGGTAAAATAGCAGTGGAACGATCTTGTAAATCAAATGTATCCAGTAGGAAGTCTTCTTCCACTGGTTCCGTGTGCATGTCCACCCCATGGTAGTGTGCTGCTCTCTGCACTAAATGGTGAAACCCTAAAGAGTCCTCTGGAGGAGACGGCCTTGATGGGTATAGGTCGTCTTGAGGTACATTGGGTACATCAGGGTTATTATAATCCTCCCATGGATCTGGGGTCCCTGGTGGAGTGGGATCCATTGGGGCGTCCCCTGGGTCATTGTCCGGGTCCCCGTCATCCGGGTCTGGGGATGGGGCCGGATCGTAGTGAGGTAAAGGTGGAGGGGGTGGTGGTGGGAGGGGGGGTGGCAGTGGGGAGGGTACTCTAAGGGGAGAAGTAGCTGAGTCCCTCTTTTTGGGTGGAGGAGGAGGAGCCGGAGCCTCAAGGCGACGCTTCTTAGTAATCACAGTCAAAAGGCCAGTCTTTGGATCTCTGGACAAAGTCTTTTGTAAAGGGTCTGGTGTAAACAGAGCCAATGGCGCCGAGTCGTCTGTCGGCACCGGCGATTTCGGAACCGGAGGTTTCGATGTTCTGTGTACGCCCTGCTTTTTGGAGGTCTCCGTGTGTTTCGGCGTCGAATGCTGTTTCGGCGCCGGAGCGTCGGTGCCGACCGATTTCTGTTTGTGTTTGGTCGGCGCCGAGTGTCCAGGCTTCGGCACCGGTGGTTTCGGAGTCGAGCTGGATTTTGCAGGCTTCGGTGCCGAGTGGTGTTTATCGGCACCGGGCGTCGGCTGGCTCGATCCCGAGCTGCCGTGAGACTTTGAGTGCTTCGACACCGGGCCCGAAGGTGGGGTGATCGAGGCTTTGGTTTTGGTTTTGCCCAGGCCGGCAGGCGAGGGAGTAACCGGAGTCTCTTTGGTTTTCGGTGCGGGGCTGGGAGGGGGCATTGTACTCACGGCCCGCTGTCCTGGTGTTACGTCCTCCAGGTCGGAGTCGTCGGCCTCGGAAGCGCTGACGATGTCTTCTCCCAGTTCGGTGTGTGTCTGCCCCGAAGCTTCGGCGTCGTCTCCGAAGATGTCCGGTGGAGCTGTCGAGGATGAGTGCGCCATGGTGCGTCGAGCCCTTCGATCTCGGATCGTTTTCTTCGATCGAAAAGACTTGCAGGCGGGGCAGTCTCGAGCCTCGTGTTCCGGAGAGAGGCAAAGGTTACACACCTGATGGAGGTCGGTGTGGGGAAATTTAGACCCACATTTTGGGCACTTTTTAAACGGAGTCCTTTCCATCGGCCGGGACCGGAGTCGCGGAGGGCCCGAAGGCCGGTGTCGATGTACGGGATGGAAAAAGTGCCGCTTCGAGAGATGAAGATGATGAAGGAACTCGAAGAATCGAGGATTTTCCGTCGAGGCTGGAACCGTAGAAGTTCGAAGCCGGAGTACGAAGTATCACATCCGAGCCCGATGGCGGAAAAAAACAATCTGAGGATGGAGCCGAAGCCCATGCGCAGTACGGACCGAAGGAGGAGTCACCAAACTCGTGACTTCCAAAGACGGTCCAAGAAGAAAAACAAACTGCAAACATCCGGGCCCAACACCAGATGGCGACCTATGCTAAGTGTACAATCTGCAGCTCATATGCCTCGAACCAAGTGTTCTGAGTCCATTTGTAACTAATGGCATCAAAGTTCTAAGTTTCTCTTTTTTTTATTTTATTTTTTTACTTTTTATTAACAAAGCTCGAGAGACCATACCATACAAAAGCATTGCCATAAGTACATCAATTATCTTTATTGAGCTCTTCCCAGGCTGTGGCGCTAATTTCTCTTTTTCTCACTTCTATCGCCTGTGTATAGTTCTTCCTTGCTGTCCTAATTACATCAGATTTTTGTGTGACCATATTAGTGGCCTTTTTAAGGGCATTGAGTGCCAACATGCACTCTGAATTAAACCAAGGATGGAGGGGGCGGATTATAGATGGCTTATTTCTTGTTAACAAAAGAGCATAAGTACCACAGATTACTATATAACTTTCTCAAATCATACTAGGCTCAGCATTGGTAGAAAGGCGGCAAAAAATATCCTTACCAATCAGGTCTTTGAAAAATATATATGTGGGTCAATTCGACAGGAGACAGAATTGCTGGAGAGCATAAGATTTAAACCCATCAATATAAATAAGGTATATGGCCCATGTTTCCTGGCAACATACTACATCAAAAGTTCAAATAAGCGATAGCTAGTCTTCAGTGGCTAGTGTCTGGCAGATTCCAGCAATTTTCCGTGATAGCAATATAAGATTCTGGCCACACTTATTAGAATTTTGGGCCAGGTTTAAGCTTGAAGTCGGCTGCGCACGGGGGACAGTTGTCATACTGACATTCAAATTAATGGTTTCTCAATTTTGTCCGGCTGTCTTAAACAATCAGTCATTTTCTGTGACACTACACATGGCCTTAAACGACTGGAGTTACCTAAGGGGGTCACAACATTTTGACATAATGCACCCTTGTGTTTTGGAAAATTCTGAGCATTGGCAACATTTAAGATGGGTGGGCAATAAAAGAAACGTGGGCCCGAACTTGTGAATGAGGAGTAGAAGGGTGATTCAAGCGGGACAAAGGGAATCATACACAGCCAGAATCTATAAAGTTCGAAACCATGCAATCGCACCTTGAGATTTTTGGAGTTGGACCTACCCAATTCACCTTGAGGGCCATGATGATTTTGTCAACCAAACAGAAGGGGCACCCTGCGTTCTTCCTGCACCAGTGTGCTGCTCTGTTTATAATGCTTTGACAGTCCTCATGGATTCCTTCTTCCAAAGGACTAAATCCTTCTAGAGTTACTTCATATGGTCTACTTTCTGGTGGTAGATGAAGATTATACAGTTGGCCTGTTTGGGACAGAGGTGGTACTTTCTGGAAAAAGACAGGGGTGGGTTTGACCCGGGAGGGGAGGTGAATACATGGCATAGTGTTTTGGGTAGAAGCTGGTTGATCCTTGACAGATATCTCTTGGGAGGCCTGAACGCTATTAGAAATGTTTTTAACAGGCTGACAGACGGGTTGAAACTTTGAGGAAACTGCAACTAAAGCACCATTAGGTGGAACTATGGCTCCTTGAAATGCCTCTATCATCACTTCTATTTAATTTGAGAAGAGTTTCACCTGGCCCATCATTTTCTACCAAAATGAGGTTAGCATGGTCTCCATTGCACCAATAGCAGATTGACAACAATTTAACAGTCCCACTTAATCCTTATTGGAATCCCGGGATTGCAGAGCAATTACTAGAAGCCACCGACCATGACCTGAGCATTTTTTATAATTTGAATCTCAAAACAATACAGAAAAAATAAAGAAACAAGCATCCACCAAATATTGAAATGACAAAATATTTTACTTAATTCACAAGCAAATTAAACATAAATAAAATGTAAATGGGAATGTCGGAGCTTTCCACCATTCAATTGAGGCCACTCATCATCAATACTATATTCAGTTTGATGCACTTGCACTGCTCCCATGAGTCAATCGGAGGATACTACCTTAATTTTTAGCATTAGTTTGTAATTTCAAATTCCTTCACATTTCCAGAATGCTTTACATTTATCAACTGTACAATTTGTTTGTTCCTATAAACTTTATTAATCGGTTAATATTTCTTAATTTTTCAAGCAGTCGCAGACCCCCCCCCCCCCCCGTATGCTTTGCGGATCCTCAGAGGTCCTTGGACCACAGGTTAAGAACCACTGCTCTAAGAAACAAGTGAGCACCATACCTTTACAAAAAGGCACTCAAAGTTTGCCGGCTTCTGAAAATCTAACATGAAAATCCCATCAGACTATCTTGTTTTCCAGCTATTCAAATACAATTTCAACATGCCACATGTCTGAAATGTATAGTGGGTGCAAGTTTGAGAAATTACTTAGGCAAAAAGGTTGTAAAGTATATTCTTGGTTTATGTTTTTATTGACACTGTATACAAACCATCGGAACCTGCATCTAAAATGACTAAATAGTACTTTTTAGGTCTCGCCTGAGCCAGCGCATGAGCTGCTTTGGCGAGACATATAGTAAGCAGGATTTTCGAAGTGCAACCACACCGTTTTGCTGGCCTAGCGCTTGCGTGAACGTGCGGAGCCGCCAGCTTTTAGCGCGATTGCTTTCACTTTTGCCGCACCACTACCACTCGCGTGCTTGCCGTCCGGCGCGCACCTCTCCTTTCATCTACGCGTCTTAAGTTCTTTAATTCTTCATTAAGTTCTTCATTAGATGAGTATTATTGTTTGGCATGTAATAGCAGCTGCGCCACAACCAAAGAGATCGTGTATGCATTTACTAGGCAGGTGGCTGAACCACACACCTCTCTACTCCATAAAAAAATAGTGTTTGGCTTTCATGCACGGGACTAACAAGCATTGGCATAGCCAATAGGTCTCGCTTTTGGGACCTTATAAGTATTTAGTTATGCAGCACAATATCCTTAGTGCAACAACAACTGTTGCATGGCAAAACACTTATAAGGTCCCAAAGGCGAGACCTATTGGCTATGCCAATGCTTGTCAACTAGGGAGTTCCTCTGAGAATCTCTGATGAACTAAAACCCACATATCAATAAATGTAATTTAAAAAGTGAACATAAAATAAAGTACATACCAGAAAACCAACCAAGAAGAAATGGAAGAAAAGTTCATGGGCCACAGTCCTCCCCTAGGTCCATAAGCTTTGAAAAAGAGCAACTGGCACTGGAGCTGCATTAATGTTTGCTAATGAAAATATGACAAAACATTCAGAAAGGGGTGGAAGGCTCTTCAAGAAAACCCCCAAGGAAAGCTGTTTATGAAAACATGCAGAGATCAACCCCCTGCCGACCTCATGAACTACAGACCCATCTCTCTGTTCCCCTTCCCAGCCAAAGTAATCGAGAAGGCCGTCAACGCCCAACTCTCCAAGTTCCTCGGAACAAGCCACATCCTGGGCATCTCCCAGTCGGGCTTCAGAAGGAACCACAGGACAAGACCACGCTTCTTGCCTCTACAGACGACATCCACACCCTTCTGAATGAGGCGAACCTGCAGCCCTCATCTTACTGGATCTCTAGGCAGCCTTCAACACAGTCTCCCGTCCCACCCTCTGTGCAAAAGTCCATAACGCTGGCCTCAGCAACAAAGCTGCAGAGTGCCCCAGGGATCCTCCCTAAGCCCCACCCCTTCAACATCTACATGGCACCGCTTGCAGCCATCAGAACGCCGACGACACCCAGCTGATTCTCTCCCTCAAAGATGAACCCACAGCCGCCAAGAGCAACTTCCACAACGGGATAAAGGCAGATGCGACCTGGACAATGGACAACTGCCACAAGCTCAACTTAGACAAGACCAAAATCCTCATCCTGGGCTCCACCCACTCAGCTTGGAACAACGCCTGGTGGGCTGCAGCGCTCGGAACCCCCGCCACATCCACGGGCCACTCATGTAACCTCTGCATCATCCTGGACTCCTAATTCTCTATGAAGTGCCAAATAAACGCCATCTCATCGTCCTACTTCCACACGCTCCATTTGCTGCAGAAGATTTTCTAGTGGATCCCCACCGAATCCAGGAAAACGGTCTGCAGCAGACTGGACAACGGCAACGCACTCTATACCGGTGCCACCAAAAGCTCCTAGAAAAACTACAGAGCATCCAGAACGCCTCCACCAGACTCATCCTGAACATCCCTCTTCACAGCCACATCACCAGTCTCCTGAAAGACCGCCACTGGCTTCCGATCAACAAAATAATTACCTTCAAGCTCCTCATACATGCATACAAAGTCAAAGCAAACACAAGGAGATGATGGACGGAGCCCTGAAACTTTTCAGACACTCACCCCAGTCACAGATCTGGGTTGAATCCATCACCGTTTTTTAGCTCACTTCGCCACCCCAGTTCAGACACAGCTATATGCAAATCAGTCTTGACCCTGTGCCTCATGGTGACAGTCCAGCCCAAACTACCAAGCCATGTCTTCCCTGGACCGGAAACAAGCATTCTGGGACCAGTTTCGGGCTAACAGCCCTCATTAGCCAGGCTAGCTTGAATCCAGTGGCAAAGTGAGCAAGGGACCCTGCCAACTTAGGACGAACAAAGCAAACACAAGCAGATGATGGCCGGAGCGCTGAAACTTTTCAGACACTCACCCCCAGTCACAGATCTGTGTAGAATCCATCACCGTTCTTTAGCTCACTTCACCACCCCAGTTCAGACTCAACCCAGATCTGTGACTGGGGGTGAGTGTCTGAAAGGTTTCAGTGCTCCGTCCATCATCACCTTGTGTTTGCTATGTACACAAAGTCATCCACAATGCCAGACCTACATACCTCAACCGCACCTCTCCTTCCACACACCCACCAGATATTTCAGCTCAACTGGCCCTGGCCACCATCTGCAAGACCACAGCTGAAGGAAGATCCTTCACCTACCTCGCTACAAAGACCTGGAACTCCCTGCCTCTACATCTCAGCCAATCACTGTTTCTGCCTCAATTCAGGAAGGACCTCAAGGCCTAACTCTTCGATAGACCCGCAGAACACCAACCCCGGTGGTGGGTCTGCGAACCAAGATCACACCAGAAAGTCCTGGAGGACAGAACGGCCAAAGAAGCCATCCCTCCGGACTTGGCTGTCCAGGCAATAGTGCCTGGCAAACGTGTGCAGCGAAGCCCACGTTGCCGCCTGACAGATGTCCTGCAAAGGGACCTCCCGTCCCAAAGCAGTAGTAGCCGCTGTGGCCCGAGTAGAATGGGCACGCAGCCCAACAGGCGGTTCCTTTTTTGCCAAGGAATAACAGATTTTTATACACAAAACGACCCACCGGGAGATGGTCCGTTTGTGTACAGCTTTTCCCTTCTTTGCACCCACGTAGCCAACGAAAAGCTGGTCGTCCACCCGGAACTGTTTAGTGCGGTCCAAATAAAAGGAGAGCGCACGTTTTGGGTCCAGCCGGTGGAGCCGCTCTTCCTCTTTGGAAGGATGCGGAGGCGGAAAGAAGGAGGGCAAGGTGACAGATTGCCCAAGATGAAAGGGGGTCACCACCTTCGGTAGAAAGGAAGGACGAGGCCGAAGGACAACCTTGTCCGGATGAACAGATAGAAAAGGAGGCTTGGACGATAGAGCCTAGAGCTCACTCACCCGTCTAGCCGAGGTGATGGCTACCAGGAAAGCAGTCTTAAGAGTTAGAAGACGAAGAGGAACATTGTGAAGAGGCTCAAAGGGAGCGAACATCAGGAATGTCAAGACAAGATTCAAGTCCCACTGAGGCATTACGAAAGGGACAGGAGGGAACGTGTGAGTAATGCCTTTAAGAAAGCGTGACACTACAGGGGACTTGAAAAGAGAGGGCTGATCTGGAAGCCGTAAGAAGGCAGAGAGAGCAGCAAGATCACCTTTCAAGGTGCCCAGGGCAGAGCCCTGCCGGGCCAAAGAAAGAAGAAAGAGGAGAACCTCAGAAAGAGGGGCGGAAAGGGGATCCACAGCCTTTGCTGTGCACCATGCCACTAATTTGTTCCACCGGCAGGCGTATACCGTCTTTGTGGAGGGACGCCTGGCTGCCAGAATGATATCACAGACTTCAGGAGGCAAGTCAAATGGCATCAACTGCCATGGGGCATGGCTCAATCTCAACGCATGGAGGTGGAGGCTGGACAAGTTCAGGTGGAGGACCGTCCCCTGCTGCTGCGACAGAAGATCCTCCCGAAGGGGCAGACGTATCGGAGGATCGGTCAACATACTGAGCAGCTCGGGATACCAGTACCTTCGTTCCCAATCCAGAGCCACCAAGATGACTTGGGCCCGGTCGCGCTTGATCTTCTTCAGCACTCTGGGCAGAAGTGGTATAGGCGGAAAGGCGTACAACAGACCGCAACTCCACTTGCGACGAAAAGCGTCGCCGAGCGAGTGCCGCCTTGGAAATTCCAACGTGTAGAACTGCTGACATTGCGCGTTCTCGTCGGTGGCGAATAGATCTAACCAAGGCTCTCCCCACTGCTGAAAGAGACCTTGCGCCACCTCGGAGTTCAGACGCCATTCGTGATCCATCATGCACCGGCGGCTGAGTTTGTCTGCTCTGGCGTTCAGAGAGCCCGCCAGATGTTGAACCACCAGGGTGATGCCCTGGTGTTCCAGCCATGTCCAGAGGCGCAGAGCCTCTTGACAAAGGGTCCACGACCCCACCCCGCCCTGTTTGTTGCAGTACCACATTGCGGTGGTGTTGTCCGTGAACACCTGCACGACACTTCCCCGGACAGAGGGAAGAAAGGCTTTCAGTGCGAGCCGGATCGCTCTCAGCTGCAACAAGTTGATGTGGAGGCGAGACTCCGCCGGAGACCAGAGGCCTCTGACCTCCGCCTCTCCCATATGGCCACCCCATCCCAGGAGGGACGCATCCGTCACTACGACATGCTCCGGTAGGGGTAGGGAGAGGCTCTTGCCCGTGACCCAATCGCGGTTCATGAGCCACCACTGCAACTGCTGTGCAGTGCCCTCCGAGATCAAGACATGGTCGGACAGGTTGCCGTGATGCTGAGCCCACTGAAACTTCAGGTCCCACTGCAGAGCCCGCATGCGCCGCCTGGCGTGATGCACTAGTAGGATGCAGGAGGCCATCAGCCCCAGAAGCCGCAACACTAGCCTGACCGAAACCCAGGATAGAGGCCGAAAGATGGGAATCAGAGCCTGTATATCCCGGACCCGCTGTTCCGGTGGATGAACCCGGAACTGCGCCGAATCGAGAACCGCTCCGATGAAAAGGAGCTTCTGAGAGGGGCTCAGGTGTGACTTCGGCACGTTGATGGAAAACCGCAGCAAATGCAGGAGATCCGCCGTAGTCTGGAGGTGGGAGACGACTGTCTGGGGCGAGCCCGCCTTCAACAACCAGTCGTCGAGATAGGGGAAGACTGGAACCCCTGATCTGCGCAGATGAGCTGCGACCACCGCCATCACTTTTGTGAACACCCGAGGGGCACTTGTAAGGCTCAAGGGGAGCACGGTGAACTGAAAGTGCTCCTGACCCACCGTGAACCGCAGGTAACGCCGGTGGGCCGGCAGGACGGGGATGTGGAAATATGCGTCCTGCAAGTCCAACGCTACCATCCAGTCTCCAGGGTCGAGGGCAGCTAGAACCTGAGCCAAAGTTAACATTTTGAACCGTTCCTTCCGGAGGAAGGCATTGACGTTCCGGAGGTCCAAGATAGGGCGTAGGCCCCCTTTGCCCTTCTTGGGAACCAGAAAGTAGTGGGAATAACAACCACGACCTACTTCTGGGCTCGGAACGCGCTCGACGGCCCCCTTGGCCAAGAGGGCCGAAACTTCCTCGTGGAGAAGATTCAAATGATCCCCCGAGATACGGTGGTGCTGCGGTGGCATGGCTGGAGGGGTCGTCTCAAAGGGGAGGGAGTAGCCCCTTCGGACGATTTGCAGCACCCACCTGTCCGATTTGATGGACCGCCAGTGGAGCAGGTGATGGCGAACTCTGCCGCCCACTGGCGTGGAATGGGCCTGAAAGCTCAGACTAGGAAGGCTTTGAGGCGGATGCTGCCGGGGTGGATGTGGACTGACCGCGTCGTCCTCCAGTACCGCCTCGACGGAAACCACGTCCGCGACCGCGTGCATGTTGGTTCTGCGGCCGGTGGCTAGGCGAACGTGAGGAGGTGCCCCTTCCTTGGCCACGAAAGGAGCGAAAAGCGGAAGATTGTGGCCGCGGGGCCGAGCGGCCCAAGGACGTGGCCGTAGCCCGGGAGTCCTTGAAGCGAGCCAGCGCACTGTCCGCTTTCTCACCAAAAAGGCAAGCGCCATCAAAAGGCATGTCCATGAGGGTGGTCTGGACATCCCCTGAAAAGGACGTGGACCGCAGCCAGGCGTGACGTCGAAGCGCCACCGTGGTAGAAATTGCCCTACCCAGCGAGTCCGTAGTGTCAAGCCCACATCGGATTGCATGGCGCGCTGCATCTCTCCCATCGGCCAGGGAAGAGGAAAGCCGCGCCCGAGCCTCCTCCGGGCACAGTGGCAGTACGTCCTCCACCGCATCCTACAGAGAGTGGGAATAACGGTCCAAGAGACAGGCGGTGTTCAAAGACCGCAGGCCCAAACTGAGCGAAGAGAACAGCTTCTTACCAAACTGTTCCAGTCTCTTGAAATCCCGGTCCAGAGGAGCGGACGGGAAGGAGGATTGGGAGGTAGAGGCCTGGATAACCAGACTCTCGGGGGTGGGGTGTTGGGACAGAAAACTGGGGTCGCCCGGAGCAGGGCGGTGGCGCCTGGCAACGTTCCTATCCACAGGAGGGCATGTGGAGGGCTTGGACCAGGTGCCCTGTAGAACGTCAGTAAGGGCCTCATTGAATGGCAGCAGAGACTCAGTGGAGCACGCGGCAGACTGAAGCACCTCAGTGAGGATGTTAGTCCTCACAGCCACGGCAGGCAGCTCGAGCCCAAGGGCTTCGGCCGCCTTGCTCAGCACCACAGAAAAGGCTGCACCCTCCTCCGAAGCCACAGTCGGAGGAGAGATGAATCCAGTGTCTGGTGAGGTATCCAACCCACTGGCCTCCCCCAGTTCATCTGCCCAGTCCTCTGCAAGTTGGCTCTGAAGGGCCATAGGGTCATCAGACCCCTCCCAGTCGCCCCCGTCATCCAATTCCTGGTAAACAGGAGGAATGATCGGAGCCGGTCGATAGACAATATGTGTCTCTAGCGGCGTCGGATGCGGCGTCGGGCGGCGCCGCATCGGCGTCGGGACCGGTAAGGGGCTGAACCGGGGATCGACGTCGACCGGAGCCGGCGTCGGGGGTGGTATCGGTGTCGGCGCCGGCGGAGGAGGCGTAACGAGGTCGACCAGAGTCGACGGGGGCACAGGCTCGGGCCCCTCGGGGACCTGCGGCATCGGGGCCAGAGCCTACAACGGCGCCGGAGCCGCCGGCAAGCAAGGTAGCCCAGTAGAGTCTGCGGGGCCCGAAGGCGCGCCAGCGGGCGTCGACGGCGGGGCCAGGTTCCTCATGGCCGAGTGGAAGGCACTGACCTCCGCCGGCGTCGCGTCAGTCCCAGGGACCGTCGGGTATGGGGACTTGCGCGGCGCCTGCGGCTCCTGCGGAGCCGCGGGGGTGGAACCACCCGGACCCTCGGCCGAGTCGCGCGACCGGCGAGGGGAGTCCGAAGAGCGGTGTCGCTTCTTGGACTTCTTGGAGTGCCTCGACTTACCCGAAGACTTCGAGCCAGACGAGTGACGATGTTGAGTGCGGCTCCGCGACCGATCCTTGGACCTCCTCCTGGACCGGGATCGAGAGCGACACGGAGCCGAGTGGCGAAGCTCGAGAAGCTTGCGGGACCGCTCCCGCCTAGCTTTCGAGGTCAGGGCCATACATTCGGAGCACAACGCCGCGTCGTGGTCGAGAGCAGTACAAGCACCGGCGGTGGTGATAGGTCACCGACATCAGTCGGTGACAGTCGTCGCAGGCCTTGAAACCAGGCATCCTAATGGCACCAGAGTCGAGAATTGACCAAAAAGAGTCAAAAAAGTTAGTCAAAAATTGACTAAAGGGGTAGCTCTCCCGGATCTGCGCTTACTGGCGCGGAAAAAAGAAGAACTGACGTCAGCGCGCGAGGGCGGCGTCTAAGTACTCCGACGACGTCATTCCGGTGCACGACGCCGACGATGGACGTGGAGCCGCAGACGACGCCTAGCGACGCGCAAGGGGTATTGCTGACGAAAAATCTTCCGGATCCAGTCTGACGCCTTGGGATATTCTAAGGTGAGGAATCTAACTAACATGTTTCTTTCAGATGGTCACTTTACAAGGTGCAAGATAAAGGATTCACTCTTTTTTTTTAAAGGACCAATCAGCCAGAATGCAAGTAATTTGCTATTATACTGACTGCCATCAAACATCAACCTGCATGAAAAATATTGCACTCCAAAAGCCTTAAGTGCCCAGAGGTTGTCATACTCAAGAACAATAATCTCTGCCTTTGAAAAATGGTTACCCAAGCACTCCTAATTTCACACCTGAAATGTCCTATACCAGGGCTGGCCAGAATAATTGACTAATCGCCTTCAAATAGCGGAAAATGCTGCAACTCACCTTGATTTTAAATCTGCATTCTCATCAAATGGTATCAACCATACTAAAAACTTGTACTGGCTTCCTATCTGCAAGCGTTCCATCTTCCAAACACTCTGCTCAGTAAATAGGGGCACTTCATAATTGTGGTCTCTCCCACTTAAAGCACAGATTCTGGACTTATTGTCCTTCATGCAGCCATTGATCCTCCAACTCTAATATTCTTCAAATGCAGTGTTTATAGAGCAGCCGAACAAGAAGCAGCTCGTTTTACATCTTGGCGGACAAATGCTTCAGAAATACGTCTGACTGGTTTCCGCGCAGCAGATGACAGCTAGTATCGAGTGGGGAGTGCAAACAATGCACCATGTGTATTGTGAAAGTATGTTAAATAATAAAAGAGATCTGCAATAAGAGCCACACCCTTCTGGGGAGGAGGGTGAGTACACATTAATTTGTAGCACTACTCGTTATGAACAAAGGCTCACAGGTAATGTAACATTTTCCACTAGTAACATGCGTTGCTGCAGATAAGCATGCTCTGCAAAGACTGTATCAATCAATCAATCAATCAATGACATTTATAGAGCGCACTACATACCCGTAGGGTCTCAAGGCGCTGGGGGTGGGGGGGTGCCGCTACTGCTCGAACAGCCAGGTCTTCAGCTTTTTCCTGAAGGAGAGGTGGTCTTGGGTCAGGCGCAGGTCGGTCGGGAGGGAGTTCCAGGTCTTGGCGGCCAGGTAGGAGAAGGACCTTCCTCCTGTAGTCGCTCTTCGGATGCGGGGGACGGCGGCGAGGGCGTGGTTGGCTGATCGGAGGTGGCGTTTGGGAGCGTAGAAGTTGATTCGGCTGTTGAGGTAGCTCGGGCCTTGGTCGTGTAGGGCTTTGTGTGCGTGGGTGAGGAGGCGGAAGGTGATTCTTTTGTTGACGGGGAGCCAGTGCAGGTCTCTCAGATGTCCGGAGATGTGGCTGGTTCGTGGGATGTCGAGGATGAGTCTGGCTGAGGCGTTCTGGATCCGCTGGAGTCTCTTCTGGAGCTTGGCGGTGGTACCGGCGTAGAGGGTGTTGCCGTAGTCCAGTCGGCTGGTGACGAGGGCCTGGGTGACGGTCTTCCTGGTCTCGGTGGGGATCCACCAGAAGATCTTCCGTAGCATGCGTAGGATGTTGAAGCACGCCGAGGAGACGTTGTTGACTTGCCTGGTCATGGAGAGGGAGGAGTCCAGGATGAAGCCCAGGTTGCGTGCATGGTCTGTCGGTTTGGGTGCGGTGCTCAGGGCGGGAGGCCACCAGGAGTCGTCCCAGGCGGAGGGTGAGGAGCCCAGGATGAGGACCTCCGTCTTGTCCGAGTTCAGTTTCAGGCGGCTGGTCGTCATCCACTTGGCTACCTCTTTCATCCCTTCGTGCAGGTTGGCTCTGGCGGCGGCGGGGTCGTTGGTCAGGGAGAGGATCAGCTGGGTGTCGTCGGCGTAGGAGATTATGTTGAGGTTGTGTTGGCGTGCGATGGCCGCGAGGGGGCTCATGTAGACGTTGAAGAGGGTGGGGCTCAGTGAGGATCCTTGAGGGACGCCGCAGATGACTTCGGTGGCCTCTGACTTGTACGGTGGTAGACGGACTCTCTGTGTTCTTCCGTCGAGGAAGGAGATGATCCATTCCAGCGCCTTGTCCTGGATTCCGACGTTGCTGAGGCGCTGTACTAGGGTGCGGTGGCAGACAGTGTCGAATGCTGCGGAGAGGTCTAGGAGGATGAGGGCCGCTGTTTCTCCGTTGTCCATCAGGGCTCGAATGTCATCGGTGGCGGCGATGAGGGCGGTCTCGGTGCTGTGATTGGCTCGGAAGCCGGACTGTGAGGGGTCGAGGGATCCATTCGTCTCGAGGAAGGCGGCCATCTGCTTGTTGACGGTCTTCTCGATGACTTTGGCTGGGAACGGGAGGAGCGAGATGGGGCGGTAGTTCTTGAGTTCGGTGGGGTCCGCTGTGGGTTTCTTGAGTAGAGCGCTGAGTTCGGCGTGCTTCCAGCTCTCAGGGAAGGTGGCGGTGTCGAAGGATGTGTTGATGATGTCTCGCAGGTGGGGTGCGATGACAGCGTCAGCCTTGTTGAAGACGTGGTGAGGGCAGGGGTCGGTCGGTGATCCGGAGTGGATGGAGTTCATCGTGCGGATGGTGTCTTCGGTGCTGATCGGGGTCCAGGCGTGGAGGGTGGTGGTGAGGGGTGGTTGTTCGGGCTTGGTGTGCGTTGGTTGGTTGTTGAAGCTGTTGTGTATGTCCGCGATCTTGTTGTGGAAGTATGAAGCGAGGGAGTTGCAGAGGTCTTGCGATGGGGTGATGTCGTTGTTTCCTGCGCTGGGGTTGGATAGCTCTTTCACGATGTTGAAGAGTTCCTTGTAGTTGTGTGCGTTGTTGTCCAGCCGGTCCTTGAAAGCAGTTTTCTTGGTGGCGCGGATCAGCTGGTGGTGCTTCCGGGTGGCCAGCTTGAAGGTGGTCCTGTTGTCCGGTGTAGGATCCCTTCTCCAGACTTTCTCGAGGGCTCGGCAGTTCTTCTTGGAGCTCTTGAGTTCGTCGGTGAACCACGGGGCTTTCTTGCTGCCGGGTCTGCTGGGCGGGGTCCTCAGCGGGGCGAGTTCGTCCGCGCAGTTGCTGATCCACTTCGTGAGGTTGTCGGCGGCCTGGCTGGGGTTCGCTGAGCTGGCAGGAGGGTGCTGGCTCAGGGAGGTGGCGAGCTGGTCTGCTGTGATCTTGTTCCAGCTTCTGCGGGCGGCCTGTTGCTGGTGGTGGTGGGTCGTCGTTCTCTTGAAGGTGAAGTGGACGCAGCTGTGGTCCGTCCATTGTAGCTCTGTGGCGTGGCTGAAGTCGATGTCTGTGCAGGACGAGAAGACTGCGTCGAGTGTGTGTCCGGCGAGGTGGGTGGGGGTGGACACCAGCTGCTTGAGTCCAAGATTGGCGAGGTTGTCGAGCAGGGTGCTGGTGTTGCGGTCGTTGTTGTTCTCCAGGTGGAAGTTGAGGTCCCCCAGGAGGATGTAGTCGGCGGAGGGGAGGGCATGCGGGCTGACGAAGTCGGCGATGTCCTCGCTGAATTGTGTGCGTGGTCCCGGGGGTCGGTAGATCAGGGTGCCTCTGAGGGTGGTGTTCGGGTCGGTGTGGATCTGGAAATGCAGGTGTTCGGCGGTGGTCAGGGTGTCGTCTGTGCTGGTCGTGATGCGGATGGTGTTCCTGTGGATGAGGGCGATGCCTCCTCCCATCTGGTTGGCGTTGCGGTCCCTCCGGACGATCTTGTAGCCCTCCGGGATAGCGATGGCGATGTCGGGAGCTGAAGAGGCGTTCATCCAGGTCTCTGTGAGGAAGGCAACGTCAGGGGCTGTGGCGTCTAGGAGGTTCCAGAGTTCGATGGCGTGTCTGTGGACGGAGCGGGTGTTGAGCAGGATGCACTTGAGGTGGGTGCTGCTGGTGTTCGACTTGGCGGCTGCTGGTGCGAGGCAGGTCCGGATGCAGGTGAATTTGCAGGCGTGGCAGCTGAAAGGTCCGTGGGTGCGTCGTGGTGTAGCTTGATGGCAATCTGGGAGTCGGCCGGTGTTGAGTGCGATGAGGGTGGCGGCGGAGTACGTCTGGCGGGTCGGCCGGGGTCTTCGAGGTCCAGGGGTCCTGGCACTGGGCGCGGTCCAGGCGCGGACGGGCGTAGACGGGCTTGCCTTTGGCGCGCCTTCGGCGCACAATCGGCGCGCCCGCTGCGCGTGACCGCTGCGCGTACGCACGGTCGCCATATAAGGCGAAGTGCGCGGGTGGGCGGAGCAGCTGGGAGCGGGGAGGGAACAGAAGGAAAAAAGGGGCGGGGTCAGCGGTGGTGGCGGGAAGCGGGGAGCGGGGAGGGAAGACGGAGGGCGGCGAGGTAGGCGGGCAAACAGGAAGGAAAACGCTGACACTGGCACAAAACAACAATAAAATACAGCAGGCACAAATGGAGATCAGTACGTTAACACGGGCACAAAGAAATAATAACAGGCACAAATGACGGCAAAAACAAAACCAAAACAAACAACAGCGGAGTCAGCCGGCAGCCGGTAGCGAGGCAGGCAGCGAGGCAGAGGGCAAGGCAATGGGGCACACGCAGCAGCTGGTGGCCGTGCGGCGCGGGGGTGTCCCACTGTAAAGCAGCATCTTCTGCTATCGGCGGCTAACGTGTGGATGATACAAATGACAAATAAAATTCTTATGACTGTCTGGCCAATTTGGAATATAACACACATGGGACAGTGGTAAAGACAAAATTAAATGGAGGTAAAAATGACATACAAATTAATTGACAGTGTGGGGGGGGGGGGGTGTCCCAGCTTGTGTATAATATCCTTACTTTCTGAATTAGAGGTCTATAATTCAAATCATAAGCACTTTCCAAGTTCGATGTGATGTAAACCTCCAAATGGAGTTTTGGTTTATTAATAGAAGATGGTCGAACATCTATTGCTAATCCATCTACAGTTCGCTTACATAGTAAAACATATTCTGGCCTTTGTGCCTTTCCAAAGATTACTAAAAACCCTTGTGAGCTGGAAAGAAAATACAAATATCTTTAATATAAAAAACGGCTTGCTAGCACAGAAAGTCAAAAACCTTTTCTGCAGCTAATAAAAATATGATTGCAGGAATTTGGCTGATGTTAAAACATCTTACGTTTCAATTAAATAATTAGTATTGACATACATTTGATTTGCCAGTGCCACAAAAAAACCAGTTTGAATTTTAGGACTCCACTTTCCTCTAACCAGAGTCATTCTATTAGAAATTAATTTAGTATTTATAGTCTGAAGTGAGAGACATAATCAGTCTAAATGAACTTAAATCTTCTGGGTTCTTATCTTATTTAGGAAGCTGGCCTAAATAAAGAAGGGCAGATAACACATCTAGCTAATACAAGGTTCATTAGTTTAAATATGAATCAGCAAAAAAAACATCTATTTGCTTTGCTATTTAACAAGAACAACATTACAGAATGTAATTCATCCCGCCTAAAGGTTTCTGTCATGCTAAGTGTTGAATCCTGAGGCAAAACAGAAATGGAAAAAGCTTTAAGAAAATGTTTCCAGGTTTATTAAATCAATTTCCTTACTGTTACTTTATATTTTTATGATATTTTATTACATTGACATGAATTAATTTTCTTTCTGTGATTCTGTTTTTTTCAAATCTTTTCAGGTTTCCAGCAAGCTGGGATGGGGATATATATTAATATTTCCCCCATCCCCCTACACCTCTGTGACACCTGCTAAGGAGTGGCATTCAAAACCTAACCTGATTTACACCTATTGTTAAGGCCATGTGTGTTAAATGCTAAATCTTCCAATAGTCTGGAGCCATAATTAGTTCACACTATTGTAGGTGTAGGAAGGTGGAATCTGACTATATGGTTGCCCCCAACTTTTTGCCTGGTATTTGAATGGTTTTTGACTAGTCTGGCTGGGATCCTGCTATCCAGGTCCCCAGCCTATCTGCTTCCTCCCTAAAACTGATGTGAGTACCCTAGGTACATTCCAATTGGATACTGAGGATACCCTGTCAGCCCTTGTAGATGGTACCCTAGGTACCCAGGGCATGGGTCCCGCAGAGGCCTACCAGGGCTGCAGCACTTATTGTGCCACCCTGGGACAGCCATATCAAATGACACCACCAGACCACTACTGTAGTCTGGGTAAGGTGGTGCTTGCACCCCCTTACAGGGATACAGGTACCCTGTATCCCACCTATGTACAACACATGTATTCTCATCGGTCACCCCTCAAGCAGGCCTTGCTAATCCTACAAGGCAGGGTGCTGAGATATGTGTGAGGGGGGACCCCTACCTGAGTAGGGCCCCTCTGCAACCCTCGTAAAACCATTGCTGGGTTGTTTGTAGTGTAGCCATATCATATACTCTTAACCGCATTATAAGTATATCGCGATAGCGTGATAACTTGAGAATGGCTACACAGAACCATATCGTGTTTGATGTCAAACATGTAGGAATCATACCCCCAGTCCAGTCATGGGCATGAGGGCATGATTCCCCCCTGCTAGAGGGGCGATATGGGAAAAGCGGCAGAATTTAGACACCAATTTAAAAGTGCACACGTATCACAAAATGGATGCTACTTGCCACCCACATGACTCTGGCTGCCTGTTGCTGGGGAAAATCCCAGCCTCGGCAGCTGGACAATAGGGATCCTGTTGCAGGGAGGTGCCAGCACCTTCCCAGACAGGCTATGTGGATTGGAACTGGGTGGGTGCACCATAGGAAACCTTTCAGAGTTGCACGTAGGCTGCTACAGCGCCTACATTCTGCATACACCGCCTGGAACCGGTTCAGGGGCATCCTGCCCCTCGCCCAGGCGGGAAACACACAAAGGGGAGAGGGTGTAGCCACCCTTTCCCGCCTCAACTACCATTGGTGGACACTGATCTGGACACTCCCCTAATCTTGTGGATAAAGGTGAATAACGTGTCCCCGGAGAATCAGAATAATCTTGGACTTCACAGACTTGACCTTCGACAAGCTGCTGCCCAGCTGACTGAAGAAATCTCCCTTGGGGTAAAGGAGTTACCCCCCTGCTTGGCAGGCACCTGAAATACTGCAAGTGACCCGGTTGGAACTTCGCTGCTCCTTCGGACATCGACGACTCCTCTCAACCTTGAGGTGGGTTTCCTAGCATCCCAGAGGCCAGTGAGCGTGCCCAGCAAGTCTGAGCACCGTGGACCGCGTGGGTGCAGAGATCCCCGATACCCCAGGACACCGGCCACCTCTTGCGTAGCACACGACCCTGACCAGTGGGGAAGTTGTGCTTTGGCCCAATATTGAGCCAACCTCTCAGCAGCAACTGTGCCAAAGATCACCGCCCTAGCCCACTCCGGTGGCCCGTGGGCACCCTTTTACGCACTCCAAATTGCTGCCTTCCGCGGTCCCTTGTCTCTCGACTTGTGGGCCCTGGAGGAGGACAATCCTTACTTTTAAGAGTTCCCCTGGTTGCTCCAGGCCTGCTCTACAGTCTCCTCGAAGGAGACCTCTCACAGACCTCGTGGGTCTGCACCAGTAGCTGATTTGTTCATATTGGGTGGGTTGCAGTTGCCAAGGCTTAGTGTATCCAATCCGGACACTAACACCGCAGCGACCCTCATCCGACGTGGGACAGTCGCCCTCCAGAAGCTGGCCTTCCTTGAAGCCTCCCGGAGTCCGTGGCTGCAGATCCAAGCCACACCTTTTCCACTTGAAGCACCCGACATTAAAGGGCTCTTTTCCTTGAGCTCCCTGGTCACTGTGCCGTGACCCAGACTCAGTCCCCTCTGCTTTCAGGTTCTTCTCTACAAGATCTACAACTTCAATCTTCACAGCATCATCAACGCTTTTGGCTAGCAGCAGTTTTGTACATTTTCCCATTGAAAATCAGCCCGCGACCCGACATCGAAAACGACCTATGCACCCGGCTTCCCTGGGGCAGGTAACAGTGGTACCTCGGTACTCCCGTGGTAGTGGGCTCCTCAAAAGCTTAACTCTAAGTTTTTAACTTTGAACTCCTGCTAGAAGTGTCTTTAATCTGTTTAAATCAAACCGCGACATTCTCCATAGGCTTTAATAGAGATCCCGATAGCAGCTATTTCCACTGCACGCGCCTCCCGTGGGTCCCCTTCCTCATAACCTGGGGTGGATTCTTAAGGGGCCAGCGATCCTTAATGCCCTAGGCATAGTCTGTATAATTGTCGTGGTTCTTATACCACTTTTCTAATATATGGTTTGGTCCCCCCCCCCCTGGGCCCCTGTGATTCCAGTGCTATTTATTGTATCTATAAATGCTTGTTTGAATTGTAACTTTACCTCTAGCCTCATAAAGAGACTTGTGGGATTCTGTTTAGAATAAATACATATTTTATATATATATACCTGTGTGGACTACTCTTTCATTTGGTCATGCAAGAGGTTATCTATGGTAAAACAATAAGCTTAACACTCCTTCAAGACTTAGCCTGAAGGCTGCTCTCCACAGCTACCACTAGGATAGCTTTCTTTAAAGGTTGTCTTTTAAACCTATCACCTTAAGATTCGAATTGGACTGGTGCAAGGTGGCCACTATAACTAGTGACCAGCATATGCCAGGCCAACTTCTCACAGTAGGAAACTACTAACTTCTGGAAATGATTCTATGAATATACCATATTTCATATCATCTGGCTTAAACAACAATTGTTTAACAAAATCCACACCTCTATCGAAGCTGTTCTGCATTAACATTCAACTAAGTATGTATCTGCCCTTTTATAAAGGCCTATTTTAACTTTCTTCCTCCCATCTAAGATAAAGTGCTTCAAGTGCATCAAATACATCAGGGAGTGAGTTAAGCAGTTCAATCAACGTTGGAAAAAACTGATCATCAAATAAGGTAACATGCATAGACAAACATTGAAAAGAATGTTATATATAAAATTGTTAATAATCAAATATGTGCAAATATGCATCTCTTCTCAAATAATAGAGATAAAAATATGCATGGTAATACTTCATAAATTGGCAATCTCCTATGATTCCACAAAGAAAAACAGCAGCAAACCAACAGATCCTATATATCCTAATTTTTCTTTGCTTACACCCGGTTACCCATCCCCAGCCTGGTCATCTGGGTCTGTTTGCTTAGACCAAAGCACAGGACCTTGAAATCAATCATTTGGCACACTAAGGTTTTCTCATTCAAAAAGGATGGAGCTTCTTCCAGCTCCATAAACAAATGAAAATTGACGCTTACAGAGAACCTTTTAGCTTAGCCTGTTACTCCATGTTGACCTCTGAGCCAGCAGTCCAGAATGGTGAAAAAATATTTTTGAATTCCCTTTGTCTGTAAGCTGTGACATGACCTTTACTGTGGTGAAACAATTTTGGTCATTACCTCTTGGCTTTTCCAGTTTCTTTCTGGACGCTGCAATGAAAACACTATTCTTTCCCAAACACTCTAACCATTGCCCATCAGTCTGAATCTGCAATTGAGACATTGCTAGATCCACATCTAGCATCTGTGGAGGGGGAGGTTGGCCAAAATGTGTTGTAGTCTGATCTTCTTTCTACATTAATTTTTTGTGAGTTTAGTTTACATACAAAAACGGGGGAGTAATTCATTACAAGGTATTGGCTGATTAGAAGTGATGTCATGCTACACCAATGTTATAGAAGTGAGAGTACATATTGTTAATGTTGATAAGAATTTATAGAACGCACGGACGCCGGGTGGCTTCATGGCGCTAAAAGGCTCCAAATGCTGTTGCAGAGGAACATAGTGTCTAACTTTGTGCAAATAGCCAGGTTTTCAAGGATTTCCTAAATTGTAAAAGGTCTGTGCAAGACCGTATTTCCAACGGGAGGGAGTTCCACAGTTTGGGGGCGAGGGTAGCAAATCTGCGGCCTCCTTGACGTACCCGTTTGAACACCGGGGTGGAGAGAAGTGAAAGATGGGCAGACCTTATGTTGCACGTGGGGGTGTGCCAGAGTATCAGACTGTTAATAAACAAAAGGCTGATAACGGGCAGGGATTTAAAAACGAGGCACCCCGTTTTAAAAGCACAGCGCTGGGGAATGGGGAACAAGTGCAGTTTCCTCAGCAAAGGGGTTGCTGGTTGCCATCTAGGTTGTCGAAAGACTAATCGGGCTGCATGGTTCTGAGCCATCTGCAGTCGTTTAAGCAGGTAATGTGGCATGCCTAAATACACAGAGTTGGCATAATCCAGGTGAGATAGAACAGTGGCTATTGTGACCTGAATCAGTGCATCCTGAGTGAGAAAGCGATGTATTTTCCTAATCTTACGCATTTTAAAGAAACACTTGGACACAACCGTGCCAACCTGAGTTTTCAATGAGAGGTGACTGTCAAGGGAGACTCCTAGTGTTTTAGCCAACGGGGAGGGGATCCAAGCTCAGATGGCCAATAATGTGGGCCCCAGAACTTATGGCTATCCCCAGTGAGAACGATCTCTATCTTACCAGGATTTAATTTAAGATGGTTATGATCCATCCAACTTTGGATATGCAACATGGTGGCCTGGAAATCGGTGATAGAGCTGTGCAGGTTGTCAATCTTAAAGACAAGTTGGAGGTCATCTGCATAGTTAAAAACCGACACCTTCTTGTCTTTAAGAGACTGAATCAGGGGCGCCATATAAAGATTAAATAGGTGGGGAGAGAGAGCCGAGACCTGTGGGACACCACAGGTAGTATAGCGTGGGGGCGCTAAGAAATGTCCTTGACGGACAGCCTGTGAGCGATCCTCCAGAAAGGAAGTAAGCCGACCCTTGAATACCCGCCTGTTTGACATGGTCGGCCAGGATGGTATGGTCGACCGTGTCAAAGGCGGCGGAGAGATCCAATAAAACCAGTGCCTGAGGGGAGCTTCTATCAGCGTTTTCCCAGAGAGTACCCATGACAGCGAGGATCACGGATTCAGTTGAATGGGCTGGCAGGAAACCGGCCTGATGAGAATCCAGATATTTCGACTTCTCTAAAGAGTTTGAAAGGCATTTAGCTACGTTGCCCTCTAGGACCTTTGCCAAAAAAGGGAGCAAGGAAATCGGACGATAGTTAGATAGGAGCGCGGGATCAGCTCACGATTTTTTCAAGGGGGGTACCACTACGGCTTTCTTAAAAGCCAATGGGACTATGCCAGATAAAAGTGACTCATTCAGGAGGGAAAGTGCGGGGCCAGAATGGATTGTGAGGCAGTCCTTAAATATATGAGGAGGGCAGCAGTCAGACGGGGCACCTGATTTGACTTTCACTAGTAAATCTTGGAAAGTCTCATTGCTGATAGTGGGGAAGCAACTGCAAATGCTGTTTCTATGCACAGCAGAAGGGTATGGGGTGAACGGGTGATTGGGAATACTGGCCTTAATAGTAGTAATTTTATCAATAAAATAGTAATTTAATGAATTGCATAATGCTTGGGAGGGCGTGGCTTTCAGAAGAACTCGCTCAGGGTTAGACAGTTCATCAATTATGGTGAAAATTTCTTTAGAGTTAAGAATGCGTGTGGAAAAGTGGGCAGCTTTGGCAGTGAGAATGCTCTTCTAGTAATCTTTCCGGGCAGTAATATATAGTGTTTTTTTCACAGGAGAATACTCCAGACGCCACTGCCTCTCCAATTGGCGCAAGGCCAACTTCTGGATCTTGAGTTCATTGGAGAACCATCTCTGTGCATCCGCACGACGTGCTAGTTTAACGTGCATGCTTATTACTGGCATTATATAGCTATTCAGATACATTCTTTTCCATCGTATTGACATCACTGCCCAGGGATGGGGCTGTATTGGATAGTGTGTCCAAGAAGTCTTCTTTGTTGATGGAGTTGCATTTCCTAGCAACACCTCCTTCGGCCGTATTGATTTTCTCAATGGGCAAGAATTCCAAAGTGAATTTTAACAGATGGTGATCAGACCAAGTGCAAGGCGTAACTATGGGAGTAGAAATGGACAGGCCGTTGAGAAAAATGTAGATTACTGAGAAGGTCAGACATCTCAGCGGCTTGTGGCACTTCATGAGGGTCATTATACCAATAGTTGAAATAACCCACAAGGAGGACCATGGCATGCTCAATCACAAGTTTAGCCATCTGTTCACTAAGTGATAGAGGAAAGTAAAATGTCTGATATGGTGACCTGTATATCAATACACAGACAAAAGAGTTATTGGCTGATTTCAGTTTTATAACTATGTTCTCAGTCTCTTTGAGAGGGAGACATGTCAAGGAGCAAAACCTAAAATTAGTGTAAATGATGGCTGCAACTCCCCCCCCCGATTTGCCAGGTAGACAAGTGGCATAAATAATATAGTAGTCAGGGGGTAGTGCCGCCAACATATCTGGCCATATTGAGGTTCCGTTCTTCGTTTACGGATAAAGAACCATTAACATTAATACCAGTAGATGATTACAAACATTGGACTGTGGTTCCGGATTTCTGACAATAATATCTTTCTGGGGGCTCCATGGCTTCATTTGATGTGAATCTTGGACGGCGGCAGAAAAGGCAAATTAAGCTCAAGGTATTCGCAGGGACATTTCAACGCCCTGTGAAAAATCTATCACTCCTACCATCTGTGTCAAATTAGCTTTTGTTGACAAAACTAACTTCTGACTTTCACTTGTTTCAGCATCTCAGCAGATTTTACTACAGAGGGTTTTTGCTTGTCCTCCACTGCACATTCTGCGCGGTATCAATAGCTTCATTCATAGAACTCTCATACAGACTTCTCCAATCTAAAGTTATATAATCTCAGTTTCAAGTCTTCGATATTGTTTGTGTGTGCTCCTAAGATAGCCAAGGTGTTAAAATAAAGCATCCTTCCTTTGATTTAAGCCATGGATAGCACAGTGAATGCTCAATTTTTCAGCTGAACACAGTGGATGCCTCACTGTGACAATAGCATTCCCGTCTCTGTTTGGCCCAGTACCTCTAGAGTCATTGGTAGATGCTTTAACTCCATGTAAGCTGACAAAAGGGGGGAGGAAGGGGTCGCCTGAATCCAACCACAGCTATCCTTGCCTTCATTTAGGTACCACATACGCCTAGCTGCTTCTCAATCATATTATGCGGGAACATCTGCATTTGGCCATGAGAGACTGATGAGTGTGCGGCACGGACTAAAAATGCCACCAAATCCTAAGAGCGTCCGTAGCACTCGCACTGACATACTCAGAGCCATAGCAGTGTTAATTGAGGGGTTCCAAGACCGCCGGGCGTCAGGGACAACACATATCGGGTCACATCACTTCCCTTCAGTTCATCAGCCTGAAACTGTAATTGTAAATTACAATTATATGACTCTCACTACCCTTGACAAGGCGTTGAAGTGCTCTTTGATGAGTAGCATGCTACTCCACAACCAAGGATTCGAGGTTAGTAGATTAGTCGTAAGTGTTTTTCCACTTGTGCATTCGTTGTGTTAGGTCTGTGCTCTTGATTTCTTGTGTGTTTAGTAGAGGTTAGAGGAGGGACAGAATGATGGGAATGATTTTGAAGGAGGAAGCAGTAAGTTGCTTTTGTAAGTAGTTTCTGTGTGTGCTTGTTAGTTGGTTGACCTGGATAAAAAAGGGGAGGGGGGAGTATGGAAAGGATGTTTGGAGCTCTTAGTAGTCAGAACGGTTTGAGATGGATCAGAGAAGAGGGACTGGAGAAAGGCTGAAGGAAGTATTTTTTTTCATAACAAAACTGAAATAAACTTATGCATACAAGTACACATTGTACTTAGTAATGTTTTAGTGGCTGGAGTAAACCCCGCTATATAAGTTACATATCTACATAGAAGTGGAAATATTTACATGGTCTGATGTGCACATTTATCTTGTGGTGAAGTATGCTTTTCTTTTGTTTCAAATAAGGAAAGGAATATGCTACTTACCAGTATGCATCTGTTCTTGGCATGTAGAGCTGCAGAGCCACACACTTAGGATAAGATCGCCATCTGGTGTTGGGCTCGGATGCTCGCAGGTTGTTGTTGTCTTCGGAAGAAGTCTTTTGGTCACGAGATAGGTGACTCCTCCCTTGGACTACAGTGCGCATGGGCATCCACTCCATCCTCAGATTGTTTTTCGCCATGATGGGAAATGATGGAGTGTGTAAGAATAAAGAAAGGATGTCCATGTGTAATGTCTAATTAAGACAATGCTGGAACAGATATAGGTCCCGGGGAGGTGGGTGGTCGTGTGTGGCTCTGCAGCTCTACATGCCAAGAACAGATGCATACTGGTAAGTAGCATATTCCGTTCGAGGCATATGAGCTGCAGATCACACACTTAGGATAGACTATACAGCAGTGTCTCCCCTAGCGGTGGTCACCTGTATCGGTTGCAGCAGTTTGGAATAAAGTTTTAAGGACAGCCTGACCCACAGAAGCTTGTTGTTTGGCTTGCACATCAACACAGTAACGTTTAGTGAAGGTGTGTGTTGTAGACCATGTGGCTGCCTTACAAATATCTTCTAAGGGAATGTTTCCTAAGAATGCCATGGAAGCCCCTATTTTGCGTGTGGAGTGCGCTCTAGGGGGAACTGTTAGAGTGCGTTTAGCCTTTTGGTAACATATTTGGATACATTTAACTATCCACCTGGCTATCCCTGATTTGGAAATGGGGTTGCCTTTATGTGGTGGAGAGAAAGCAACAAACAATTTTTCGTTTTGCGGAAAGATTTGGTTCCGTCAATGTAATACAGCAGGGCTCTTTTAACATCTAAGGTATGAAGACCTCTTTCAGCTACCGAGTCCGGATTTGGGAAGAACACTGGTAGCTCGACTGATTGGTTAAGATGGAATGGAGAAATGACTTTTGGATTTGTTCCAAGAACCACTTTGTTATGATGTAGTTGTAGGAATGGTTCTTGTATGGTTAAAGCCTGGATTTCACTTACCCTTCGAAGGGATGTGATAGCAATAAGGAAAGCCACTTTCCATGTAAGGAATTGTAGTTCGCATTTATGCAGAGGTTCAAATGGGGGACCCATGAGCCTAGTGAGAACAATATTTAGATTCCACACTGGAGAGGGTGGTAATCTGGGAGGAATAATCCTTTTAAGACCTTCCATGAAAGCTTTGATCGCAGGCACTTTAAATAGTGACAAGTGTTGTTGATTTTGTAAGTAGGCTGCTAATGCTGCTAGGTGGAGACGTTTGGATGAGTACGCTAAATTACATCTTTGTAAGTGTAGTAAGTAGCAAATGATGTTCTGGATGGATGCATCCAGTGGGCGTATATCATTGTTAGTGCAGTAAATGGCAAATCTTTTCCATTTTGCAGCGTAGCAGGCTCTAGTAGTAGGCCGTCTGGCCTCCTTTATAATATTCATGCAGTCTGGTGATAGGTTGAGGTAACCGAACTCTAGGACTTCAGGAGCCAGATCGCTAGGTTCAGTTGATGTGGATCGGGGTGTCTGATTTCTCCATGGTTCTGGGTTAATAAGGACGGGGAGAGGCGCAGTCTTTGGTGTGGAACTAGAGAGAGTTCCAGTAGTGTTGTGAACCAGGGTTGACGTGCCCATGTGGGAGCTACTAGTATCAGCTTGAGAGACTGTTGCCTGAGCTTGCGTACCACGAATGGAATGAGCGGGAGAGGCGGAAAAGCGTACGCAAATCTGCCTGACCAGTTCATCCATATCGCATTGCCCTTCGACTGTGGGTGGGGAAACCTGGCAGCGAAGGTTGGGCATTTTGCGTTTTCATGTGTGGCGAACAGGTCTATGTCTGGTTGGCCCCATTTTTGGAAGAATTGGAGTAGAACTTGTGGGTGTAATTCCCATTCGTGGATCTGTTGGGTTTGTCGACTCAACAAATCGGCAATCTGATTGTGAACTCCTGGAAGGTGTTCTGCTAGCAGGTAGATGTCCTGGGGAATTGCCCATCTCCAAATGTTCTGTGCGAGCTGGGACAGTTGGAGAGAATGTGTGCCTCCTTGTTTCTGTATGTAATACATGGCTGTCATCTTGTCTGTCCGGATGAGGACAGTTTTGTTCTTTAGATGTAATTGGAATGATTTCAATGCTGGGAACACTGCCAGTAGTTCCAGGTAATTGATATGGAGCACTTTTTGTTGAGTGGTCCATTTGCCCTGAGTGGTGTGTCCTAGGAGATGGGCTCCCCACCCTGTGAGAGATGCGTCGGTTGTCAGCACTATCTATGGAAGAGGCTCTAAGAACAGGTTTATGGTGTTCCACCATTTTAGTGAGCGATGTGAGCGACTGTCCACTAACACCAGATCCGTAAGTTGTCCGTGAGCCTGGTTCCACTGACGTGCTAGACACAAGGCACAATGAAGATGCATGACGCCATCATGCCTATGAGTTGCATGAACACTCTTGCTGGGAGAGAGTGTTGGGATTGAAATTTTAAGATGAGAGCTTGTATATTGGCTATCCTGGCTGGGCTGGGATAAGCTATGGCCTTGGAGGTATTTATGGTGGCTCCCAGATATTGATGTATGTGGGAGGGTTGTAGTTGAGATTTGGGATAGTTGATGGTGAATCCCAAGTTGTGTAAAAGTTGAATAGTTTGGTGAGTGTGTAGAACGTATTTATTGAATGAATTGGCTTTTATGAGCCAATCGTCGAGATATGGGAAGACATGAATTTGTTGTCTCCTGAGATGCGCTGCTACTACTGCTAGGCATTTGGTGAATACTCTGGGCGCAGTTGTTACTCCGAACGGGAGGACAGTAAACTGATAGCGTTGCCCGTCTACCAGGAACCTTAGAAATTTCCTGTGAGCAGGGTGCATGGGAATGTGAAAATAGGCATCCTTGAGATCTAGTGTGGCAAGGAAATCGCCTTTCTGTAATAGTGGAAGCACTTGTTGAAGAGTGATCATATGAAAATGATCTGAGTGTATGTACCGATTTAGGAGTCTGAGGTCGAGTATGGGTCTTAACGTCTCGCCCTTCTTGGGGATTAGGAAGTATAGAGAGTATACCCCTGTGCCCTGATGTTGGAAGGAAACTGGCTCTATTGCGTGTTTTTGAAGCAAGGAGAGAAACTCTTGCTTGAGGAGAGTAAGATGGTCTGGCGACATGGGACGCTGTTTGGGTGGTATATGTGGGGGGGGGGGGGGTATTTGTGAGTTCCAGGCAGTAACCATACTGGATAATTTGTCTTACCCACTTGTCCGTTGTAATGGAATTCCAGACAGATAGGAACTGTTTGAGTCTTCCCCCAACTGGAGTGGAATGATCTGGGGGGAGTGGAGGAAAATCACTGTTTAGTGGCGGGGCAGGTACGAGTGTTGGTATTGCCTCGACCTCGTCCCTTGGTGTTGTTTCCCCTATATCCTCCTCTAAAATATCCTCCATTGGGGGATGTTTCTGTAGAGGTTTTGAACGTGGAGGAGGTGTCTGCTCCAATATTTTTGGATGCTCCTCTATAGAAGGAGCGTTGAAAGGAGCCACGTGGCTGTGGAGACTGCAATGCTCCCATGGACTTAGCAGTCTCGGTGTCTTTCTTCATTTTTTCAAGTGCAGTATCTACTGCTGGTCCAAACAGTTGCTCTTGGTTAAATGGATGGCTAAGTATGGTACTTTGTACTTCTGGCTTAAAGCCTGAAATACGTAGCCATGCATGGCGTCTAAGAAGTACGCTTGTATTGATTGCTCTAGAGGCAGTGTCTGCGGCGTCAAGTGCACGTTTAATTGAGGCATTTGAGATGAGCTTTCCCTCTTGTACAAGGTCATTTGCCTGGGTCTTGTATTGGTCTGGTAGGTGTTGTATAAGATCTTCTAACTGATCATAGTGAGCCCTATCATAGCGTGCCAATAGGGCTTGTGTGTTGGCAATGCGCCAATGGTTAGCTGCTTGTGCTGCTACTCTTTTGCCCGAGGCTTCTAAGTTTGGATTCTTTGTCTGGGGGCGGTGTATCTCCTGTTGTTTGGGAGTTAGCCCGCTTCCTTGCATTGGAAACCACCAAAGAATCCAGAGGGAGCTGTCCTTTAATGTAAGAAGGATCTTCTGGGGCAGGTCTATATTTTTTCTCAATTCGAGGGTTAAGTACCCTGGCCCGTACGGGGTCCTTAAAAACTTCTGTGGCGTGTTTTATGACCCCTTTAATCATAGGCAAAATTTGAACTGATTTCTGAGACTGCTCAAAAGTGTCTAAAAGGAAGTCTTCCTCGGGTGCATCTGAGTGCATGGTGACGCCATGGTAAAGTGCTGCTCTGTGTACTAGTTGTCCAAACCCGAGGTGGTTATCTGGAGGTGAGGGTTTGGAAGGGTATGTAGTAGGATCAGGTACATCAGGCAGAGGGTAAGCCCAGTCGTCCAATGGTACAATATCCGGATTTGTGAAAGGATCATTAGGATCATTAAGATCATCCGGATCACCCCCTCCCCCTCGGTCATCATCATCATCCTGTGGAGGTGGTGTATGTGAAGGAGATGGTGGAGGTGATGGTGGTGGAGGCAGGGGGGTGGGGTAAGAGGTCGTACAGGAGAGGAAGGAGGAATGGGTGAAGTGGCTGAGTCCTTCTTCTTTACAGGAGCTGGAGAAGGTGTTGTGTCTAGCTTCCTTTACTTACAAGGCACAGCAGTGACATGTCCAGTTTTTTGATTAATATAGATCCTTTTTTGCGTTGGATCTGGGTGGAAAAGTTCTTGCTCTTCAGGAACAGGTTCCGATCTATGTTTTGGGTGATCGATGGAGTCTTTAGGAGGTGTAGTATAGACTTTAGCCGGTTGTTTAGGTACCGATGAGGGTTTTGGTGCCGATGAAGGTTTCGGTGCCGAAATGGAGTGTTTAAGCTTGGGAGCTTTCGGTGCCGGCTTGTCTACGGGCCTCGATGGTTACAGTGCCAGAAGTGCTGGAGCCGGCTTCGGTGCCGAGAGGTCTTGTGTCTTCTGTGCCGAAGGAGCTGGGGGTACAATAATATGTTTGCTCGGGCCGAGCCACCTGAAGGCTTGTATTTCTTCGGAGCCGAGCCCGAAGGCGGGGCTTCTGAAGGTTGTTTTCGGTCGCGACTGGGGCCAGCTGGCGAAGTCTCGACCAATGCCTTTTTTGGAGGGGTTGGGGTAGGGGCATCGGAACTCACGCGTTGACCCGGAGTAATGGGGTCGTAGGAGTCGTCTGCTTCTGATATAATGTGAAGTTCCTCGGAATCTTCTTCCTGGACATCTCGGCCCTCATCAAAGATGTCCTCTGGTTCCAGAGCTGGTCTGTGTGCCATGATATGGCGTCATGCTCTCCGATCCCGAATGGTCTTCTTGGATCGTAATGCGGCGCAGGCTGGACAGCTGGACTCGTCGTGTTCCGGCGACAGGCACAGGTTGCAGACCTTGTGATGGTCACTGTGCGGGAATTTTGCACCACATTGGGGGCATTTTTTAAACGGCGTCCTTTCCATGAGCCGCAGGCCTCACGGCGCGGATAGGTTTAATCGCCCGCGTCGACCTCCGTAACAGGCCCGATTAATTCGATGTCGAGTAAAGGTGTATCGATGAAAATTATAAAGGTTTTTCGCTTCTAAAAGCTTGGTTTAGAAGTTTTCTACCGGAGTGGAAAAGTTTCATCCGAACCCAATGGCGGAAAAAAACAATCTGAGGATGGAGTGGATGCCCATGCGCACTGTAGTCCAAGGGAGGAGTCACCTATCTCGTGATCAAAAGACTTCTTCCGAAGACAACAACAACCTGCAAGCAGCCGAGCCCAACACCAGATGGCGATCTTATCCTAAGTGTGTGATCTGCAGCTCATATGCCTCGAACATTTTACTTGCCAGTAGACATCTGTTCTTGGCACGTAGAGCTGTAGAGTCACATGCTGTGCATAGATCGCCATCTTGAGTTGGGTTCGGATTTTTGCTTTTTGTTTGTTTACGAAGAAGTCTTTCCAGTCACTAGGCCGGTGACTCCTCCTTTCGGTGATAGTGCACATGGGCTTCGACTCCATTGTTGGATTGTTTGCAGTCATTGGGTGAGAATGGAGTTAGTAGTGTATAAAGAGATGACCATGTGTATGTATGTAATAAGTACTAAATTAAATGATTGTAACTGCAAAAGGGATAGGTATCCGGGGAGCCGTGACTCTACAGCTCTACATGCCAAGAACATATGTCTACTGGTAAGTAACATTTTCCGTTTGAGGCATGTGAGCTGTAGATCACATGCTGTGCATAGACTATACAACAGTTTGCTCCCAAAGCGGTGGTTAACCTGTATCTGTTGCAGTTGTCTGAAATAAAGTTTTGAGTACTGCTTGGCCTGCATTAGCCTGTTGTCTGGCTAGCAAATATATACAGTAGTGTTTAGTAAATGTGTGTGGAGTAGACCATGTTGCAGCTTTGCAGATATCTGCAATTGGAATGTTGCCTAAAAAGGCCATAGTAGCTCCTAATGTGTGTGTGTGGGATGAGCTCTAGGGGGTGTAGGTAAAGTCCTTTTTGCTTTAGCATAACAAATTGGATACATTTTACCATCCATCTTGCAATGCCAGACTTAAAATTTGCTGTACCTTTATACAGTGGTGTAAAAGCAACAAAGAGTTGCTTGGTTTTACGAAATGGTTTTGTTCTTTCAATATAATGCTCTTTTTACGTCTAATGTGTGAAGAGCCCTTTCTGCCACTGAACCTGGTTGCGGGAAGAATACAGGCAACTGTACAGATTGGTTTAAGTGAAAAGCAGAAACTACTTTAGGTAGAAATTTTGAGTTAGTACGAAGAACCACTTCATCATTGTGTAAGCGAAAAAAAATGTCTTCGATTGTGCATGCCTGCAGCTCACCAACTCTCCTTAGCAATGTAATGGCTACGAGAAAAGCAACTTTCCATGTGAGAAACTGGGACTCACATTTGTGTAAACGGTGGACCCATTAGCCTGGTAAGGACAATATTTAAGTTTCACGCTGGTGCTGGTGGAATTGTTGGTGGAATCACTATTTAGTCCTTCTATAAATGCTTTAATCACTGGGACTTTGAAAAGTGAGAGGCGCAGTCTGTTCTGCAGATATGCAGCCATGGCAGCTAAATGTAACATTATAAATGCATACACTAAATTTGAGCGTTGTAAATGTAGTAAATAACATACGATGTTTTGTAATGAAACATCAAGTGGGTGAATGTAGTTGTTATTGCAGTATATAACAAATCTATTCCGTTTGGCTGCATAGCAAGCCCTAGTGGTAGGTCTCATTGCTTCTTTAATGTGGTTCATACAGTCTGGTGGGAGGTTAAGATAACCAAACTCTATGACTTCAGGAGTCAAATCCCAAGATTGAGCTCCTTTGGATTTGGATGCTGTATGTCTCCATGGCTCTGAGTGAGGAGACTGGGCGTGAGATACAACTTTTGATGTGGTACTAGTTCTAGTAGAATTGTGAACCATGGATGTCGAACCCATGTAGGAGCAACCAGAATTAGGGTCAGGGATGCGTGTCTGACCTTCCGAACCACAAAGGGAATGAGTGGGAGAGGCGGAAAAGTGTAAGCAACCCTTCCTGACCAATTCATCCACAGGGCATTGCCCTGTAATTGTGATGTGGATACCTGGCGGCGAAGTTTGGGCATTTTGCGTTGAGGTGAGTTGCAAACAGATCTATTTCTGGGAACCCCCACATTTGGAGGAACGCAAGGAGAACTTGAGGATGAAGTTCCCACTCGTGGATCTGTTGCTTTTGCCTGCTAAGTGGGTCTGCTATTTGGTTGCTTTCTCCTGGCTGAAGTACAGCCATGAGATAAATCTTTTGAGAAATGGTCCACTTCCACATGGTCTGAGCAAGATGTGACAGTTGGAGAGAGTATGTCCCTCCCTGTTTTTTATAAATAGTAGACTGCTGTCATGTTGTCTGGACGAATCAAGACAGCTTTGCCTTTGAGGTGGGTATGAAAAGCTTTGAGTGCTAGGAAAATTGATAGCAATTCCAGCTGATTGATATGTAGGTGCTTCTCCTCAAGACTCCACAGTCCTTGAATGGTTAGAGTCTGGAGATGTGCTCCCCAACCTATTAGTGATGCAACTGCTGTTAAGATCGTCTGTGGAATCGGGTCGATGAATGGCCACCCTTTGGACAAGTTCTGTGGATTCCACCAGTCCACCACTGCAGAAAGCGATGGGTGCGGCCGTTCACCAAACACTAGATCCTTCAGTTGACCCTGTGACTGATTCCACTGATGAGCTAAACACTCTTGAAGGGGATGCATATGAAGTCTTGCATGTGGTACTATTGTGATGCAGGATGCAATCATTCCTAGCAATTGCATGAAAACCTTTGCAGGAAGTGATTGGTTGGCTTGGAATTGGGAGATCAGGGTTTGAAGATTGTGTATTCTGGAAATACTTGAGCTTTGTGAGTATCTACCGTAGCCCCCACGTATGTTTGAGACATGGAGGGCTGCAGATGCGATTTCGTGAGATTGAATGTGAAGCCCAGACTGTGTAACAGTTGTACTGTAATTTGTGTGTGCTGTAGACACATTTGTTGAGAGCTGGTTTGATGAGCCAGTCGTCCAAATACAGGAAGACATGTATGTTTTGTTTCCTGAGATGAGCTGCGACTACTGCCAGACACTTGGTGAAGACTGTGGGAGCAGTGGTGATTCCAAAAGGAAGCACTTTTAACTGGTAATGATGGCCCGCTAACACAAACCTTAGGTATTTGCAATAAGCAGGATGATTGGGATATTAAAGTATGCGTCCTTTAAGTCCAGAGTGGACATAAAGTTGCCTTGTTGCAGTAATGGAAGCACTTGTTGTAGAGTGACCATATGGAAGTGGTCGGAATGAATGTAGAGATTTAAGTCTCTGAGGTCCAAAACGGGTCTGAGTGATCCGTCTTTTTTGGGAATTAAAAAAACAAAGGGAACAGATACCTGTGCCCTGATATTTTAATGGGACTGACTATTGCTTCTTTTTCTAGAAGAGATTGAACCTCTTTGTTCAATAGACGAAGGTGTTCTGAAGACATTTTGTATGTTCTTGGTGGAATGTTTGGAGGGCTGTTGGTAAGCTCCAGGCAGAAACCAGATTGGTTTATTTGTAGTACCCATTTGTCTGAGGTGATGGTATTCCAGATTGTGAGAAATTGGGTTAGACGTCCCCCGACAGGTGTGGAATGATTTGGGGTTATTGTCAAAAAGTCACTGTTTGGTATTTGCAGGGGAAGTACATTTTGAGTTGCCTCTACCTCTTCCCTTTCCACTGTTTCCTCTAAATCCACCTCTGAAATAACCTCTTGATGAGGGCAATTGACTGTTGCCCTTGTAAGAAGAAGAGGGATTTTCGGATGACAGTTTTGGAGCCTGCCAATAGGAGCGACAAAAGAAATCCCTACCTGAAGATGTTTGCAAGGCCCCCATAGACTTAGCGACTTCAGTATCTTTTTTTCATTTTTTCCAGCGAGGTGTCAACTGCTGGACCAAAGAGGTTCCTTATCGAATGGTTGGTTAAGAATAGAGGTTTGCACCTCAGGTTTAAAACCTGAAACTCTTAACCAAGCATGTCTGCGCAGAATTGCACTGGTGTTGACAGCTCTGTCTGCTAAGTCTAAGGCGCATCTAATTGAAGTATTAGTAATGAGCTTGTCTTCTTGAATAAGATCATTAGCCTTAGATTTGTGCTCATCAGGTAAAAATTGCATGAGCCTCTCTAGCTCGTCATAGTGAGCTCTAGCGTAACTAGCTAACAAGGCTCGAGTATTAGCAATGCGCCATTGATTGCCTGACTGCGATGCCACTCTTTTGCCTGAGGTACAAGTTACTTACCTTCTGTAACGATGTATCTGGTAGAGACGATTCTAGCCACAGATTCCTTAACGTAGAATTATCCCCAGGAGTGAGACTGGATCCGGAACATTTTTGCCACAGCATCTCTGCGCGCCGGGGGGCGGCACCACGTGACTCTACCGTGACGTCCGCAGACGTGACATCAGCGTGGTCACATAAGTCCCACCCCGGCGCGATTTTCTTCGGAGAACCTTTCCTCGCTACAACGCGGAGCCATCACAAACAAAACTGTGAGAGTATGGGAACAGTGTGCGAAAAAAGCAGTGAAACAGAAAGGGCAGAAGCGAATGGTGAAGCACAGCACCATGAGGGACAGTGCCAAGCACTGTGGTACTGAAAGTCATGGAAGGGAAAGAGCAGAGCACCGCCCTGAGAAGCAACCCTGCAAAGCGAAGGCAATATCCTGCCTGGAGACTGAAAAACATGTGAAAAAAGTCGGAGTAGACGACAAAGTCTGCAGCCACAATCTATAACAGTGTAGGGCAACAAGACCGGAACAAATGAGTAACGACAAATCACCCCAAGACAAAACCATCAAGGAGTGTTGTATCCCCTGTAAAGAGCTAAGGGCTGAGGCACAGCCAAGAGACCACAACCCAGAGGACTGCAGAGGAGTCAGAAACCCCAAGTAATGAAAAACGGGAGAAGATAAGGAGGCCTCACACCGGAATAACCAAGGTGAAGGGATGCAGAAGTACACATGAACCTACCGTCCAATTACCAGGAAAGAAGGAATGGGACAATAAACATAACGAAGCACCCTGCCAGGGAGGAAGTGAAAGAGGGCACCCGCAGAAGACAAAGCCACCCGGAGGGAGGCGAGTCCAGAAGACCAAGCTTAAGGGCCCTCGCAGAACGGGGAGGAAGGACGGGCCCTGAAGGAATCTGCAGCTAGAATCATCTCTACCAGATACATCGTTACCGAAGGTAAGTAACTTGTACATCTGATAGAGACTACTAGCCGCAGATTCCTTAACGTAGAATAGATACCCTAGCCATACCCAGAGGGGAGGAGGGTCAGCGAGAGAACCTCACCAGCTTGGAAGAACACAGGGCCCCAACAGGGGATGTGTCATGGGGACAGGAAGGACGGCCCAGCCCCCACCAAGCCAAAGTAAGCAAGAACAAGGAGAAGGGAAGGCCAGGAGACCACAAGCCTACCCGAGGGGCAAAGGGCGTCCGCCAGAAAACCCGGAGAGACAAACTGCACCAAGCGAGTACCAAAGGAAGAAAAGAACCACACGCAAAATCCAAGGAGAAGAGGTGGAACGGAGGCAGAGCCCGCCTCAGGAGAACACACACAGCGAAGGGGACAGCTGAACGGTTATCAGCCCCGAGGCAGGGGACAAGGCCGCATACGTGAGAAGGAAGACACAGTCGCGCAAAGCTCCATCAAGGCAAGAGACAGGAGCACACAGGCACACAACGAGGCCCACGGAGGTGGACCATAACTACCAGGCGTGCGCAGCAGGCAGCTGGCAAATACTATGAAGTAGTGTGCCCAAAACAAGCCGAGCGCAAGACGAAGACAGAGGCAAGGGAACCCCAGAACAAGCCCCAGAAAAGGACTGTCCCAGTGGCACAACCCGGCCCACAAAGAGAAGTGGGACCAGCCAGAAGATAATGAGGAGAAGAAGAAGAAGAACCCCCCAAGAAGCAGCCGGGGGATGATGCAACCCCTGGAAAGCGAGAAATATATAGTACAAACCCAAAGCTGTCAACCAGAAACACCGGGAATATCCTAGCCCCGCTGGAGCACAAGGCAGAGGACCAGGCCGAGACGTCCGATAATAAGGTGGAAACACCAGAACACAACGCCGTAGACGGCATGATAAAAGTCGGTCCGGCGATCCAGAGGCGGAAGAGAGAAGGCAAAACGCACAGAAGCAGACATCCCGCAGGAACAAAGGGCAAAATGTACGATAGGCAAGCCCTGTAGAAGAAGGATAGAAACACCATTGGAAACTAAGCAGGACAGAACCTGGAGCAGCGCAAGCCGCGCTAAGGCGGAAGAAAAAAGAGAGACCGCACCAAGCGGTATACAGTGACGCCAGGAAACGCGAGGAACCCGAGATGGGATCCACAACCGCCCAGCTTAGGACAAGTACCCCACCTGGGGTATGACACGTCCCCAAACAAAACAGGGGAACACCTCTTAGGGAAACCCGCAGCAGAGGTCAAGACATAAAAGCCCTGTGGGTAGCACCACAGGCGGCTTACCAATAAGCCCAAAAATACACGGATGGTCCAACCGGAGGACCTATACGGGTTCACTAACAGTCAAAAATCACACACCACAAAAGTGGAAGAGCTGTACCAGCAGCCAAAAGTACGAAGGGGCCAACGTAAAGACTCTGAAGGCATTCCAAGCTACACACAGACGCGCCAACAGAAACACCAGGCCCAAAAAGAAAGGTGGGATAAACGCCTCCCATAAGACATCAGAGGACCGATAAGCCGAAGCTTACGGAGGAGGAGGAGGAGGAGGACAGAGCCCCACAAGGAGTCGTTGAATAGCAGAGTCCGCATGGGTGTTAAATAAAAGAATCCCATCAAAAGGCAGGTCAACAAGATGCCCCCGAATATTCTCCGGAAAGACGCTATACCGTAACCAAGCATGGCAGCGGAGGGCCACAGAACTCGCCATAGCGCGGGCGAGAGAATCAGACATCCAAGGCCGAACGGAGAATTCATGCATCCAACTCCCAACCATCCAGCACATGGTGCCGCAGATAAGCACGGGGACCTTCTTGGAAGGTGCGAGACAGAGGGGAATCCCATAGGTCGGAGGTAGCCCTGGCCAACACACAAAGTTACGCCCCCAGGAGTCCAACCACCGGGCCTCCCGTGACATAGGAAGCAACACTGAAGGCAAGGAAGGAAAAGCAGTCTGTAGGACAGGGCCCTGGGCAGATGGGTGGTAAAAAAGGCAGGTTGGATCGTGCGGGGCAGGACGGTGGCGGTGGAGGAGCGGCTGAGGTACAGTATACCCCGTAGTGGGATGCCCCCAGGCCTCCAGAAGAGAGTTGTGGAGCGAAGCTTCAAATGGAAGCAGCGGCTCCCCTTCACCAGAGCCCTGGTGGAGAACCTCCAACAAGTGGGCCGTTGGGAGTGGAGGAACCGGGTTGCCCAATTGCAAAATGCCAGTGGCCGTGGATATGGCCCGGAAAAAGGCCACACTCTTCTCCGTAGGGCATCGTGGGGGAGAGAGCAACTCTTCCGTGGGCAAAGGCTGCAAACTAAGCTGGCCATCTCCGTGCTCAGCTGGGTGAAGAAACAGCCAGCCCCTGTATGATGGAAGACCCATGGACGAGTGAGGGGCCTGAGGGGTCTCCGGAGGAGGTGGAGAAGCCGGCGGGGCAAGCACCTGCAAGATGCAGAAGAGCGGGTCCGGGGGCCGAGGACGTGCAGACTGCATATAACTCGCCCTGGAAGCCGCCGGGGAAAAAGCAACGAGGCGGAGTCCAGTCTCCGGTGAAGAGGAGACAAGGAGACGACAATCCTCCGGAGAGAAGGGACATCCGGAGAAGAGTCAATGACCCGACGTCGAGATGGCGCCGGCGAGTCCTCCATGGGCACCGATGTGTCCTCGATCGGCGCCGAAGTGTCCACCAGGCAACCGAGTCGACCTCCACCACCATGTGCTTCATGGGGGGCAGGGGCAGAGCCGAAGCGGCCAATGAACGGCGCCGAAAAGGCGCTAGCTCGACCTCCGACGAGGCAGCCGCCTGCGCAGAGGACCGAGAGGGACTTGGGGAGGCACCCCGGGTCCCGGCCTCCACCCGCGGAGCCGCCAGGGCCGGGGAGGAAAGCCGTCGGTGCCGGAAAGGCGTCAGCTCGGCCTCCGGTAAGACAGCCAGAGGACCGAGGGGGACACGGGGACGAGCCGTGAGTCCCGGCGATCTCCTGCGACACCACAGGGAACCCTGCGTGGTTTTGCGGCGAGGCAGGGATGCCATGGGTCGAAGACGGGAACCCCGCAGGGCCGCACCTCGACAACACCACACCTCCAAAACCTAAAGCGGTACTCGTCGGTGCCGGGGGTGATGCTGCCGGCGAGTCCGCAGAAGGCCCCACGCAAGGCGAGGGAGCTGCGGATGTCACAGGAAGAGGAGGGGGCCCAAAGAAGCCTGCAGAGTAGCAGCGTAGGCCTTCATTTGGGCCCTTGTCACCCCAATGCCAGGAAACGGTGGATAGGGTGGCGACGGGCGAGGGCGCACGTCCCGAGAGGAACCCACGCCCTCTGCAGAATGAGGACAGGGCCTCGTGACAAGCTGCAGGACTTACCAGCAGGTGAGCGACGCACATGGGGACTCGGTGAAGGTCGATGCCGCAGTGGGAATAGACGGCTTCTGGCTTCCGAGGTAGGGGACAGACGCTGTGACGAGACCGATCTGGACAAGTGGGCCGAAAGCAATTTCATCCGGCGCTCCTTCCGGGACTTCGGCGTGAGATGCTGACAAGCGTCGCAGTCCGTAGAACCATGGTGCTCGCCCAAACACCACATACAAATAGGGTGAGGGTCAGTCGCCGACATCTGACGCGTACAAGAAGCACACGTCTTGAAACACGAAGGCATTGCACACTGTTCCTGAAAACAGACCAAGGGAACTCACTCCGGATCCGCGTTGCACGTGGAAAAAAAGGAAACTGAAGTCAGCGCGCCGGGGTGTGTGACTTATGTGACCTCGCTGATGTCATGTCCGCAGATGTCAGGGCGGAGTCACGTGGTGCCGCCCCCCGGCGCACAGAGATGCTGTGGCAAAAAAAGTCCGGATCCAGTCTCACGCCTGGGGAGAATTCTACGTTAAGGAATCTGCGGCTAGTAGTCTATCAGATGCATCAATTAACATGGATTCCTTATCAGGAGGAGGGGCTTCACCTGTGGTCTGTGAGTTGGCTCTCTTGCATGCATTGGACACTACAAGAGAGTCTAAAGGCAACTGACCTTTGATGTAAACAGGGTCAGTAGTTGCAGGTTTGTACTTTTTGTCCACTCTAGGTGTGATTATTCTTGCCTTACAGGATCTTTTTAAAAAAATCTGCATGCTTAAGCATTTCCTTTAGCATGGGTAGTGTGTGAGTGGTCTTTTGAGTGGTACTAAGGGTTTCAAATAAAAAATCCTCCTCTAAGTTTTCTTTATATAACCCCAACCCGTGATAAGGAGCAGCTCTATTAAGAAGCTCAATATATCCTACGCTGTCGTCCGGTGGGGAGTGTTTAGACGGATATAAATGCGGGTCATTATCAGTATTATCATAAGTATCATCGTGTTCCCATGGGTCAGGGTCTCTTATCCCACCCAGATTATCCTCTCCATCCTCTTCATCCTGTGTCAGGTGATGGTGGTGAGTTTGCAGGTGAAATATGCAAATTTGGGTCAATGGGTGGAGGAGATGGAATGTAGGGTGGGGAAGAGTTAGTGCCTACATTTTTACTCTTCAAAGGAATGTGGTAATCTTCCAGAAGGCCCATTTTCCCTTTTTAGGTAATTTTGCAATGATGTGTCCTGTATTTGGATTTATTTCCAGCTCTTTTTGTATCGGATCCGAAGATGGAACGTCGGACCGAAGTTCTTTAGAAAGAGTCTTTTCTTTACTTGCAGTTTTCGGCGTCGAAAGTTTTAGCTCCGAAGATTTAGTCTTGGATAAAGATGGAACCAGTACCAGGACATGCTTTGATTTCAGCGCCGAAGCTTTTGGTTCGGTGCCGGTATGGGGCCGACTCGAGCCCAAACCCGAAGGTTTTCCTTTATGTTTCGGGGCCAGGCCCACAGGTGGGGTGCTCGAAACTTTTTGTCGGTCTTGACCTTGGCCTGAGGGCAGAGGAGTGACCAGAGCCTTTTTGTGGAGTAAGTGGTAGGGAAAAGAAATCTCTGTACTCACAATACGTTGACCTGGTGTGAACCAGTCTTCGACATCGGAGTCGGCTTCAGACCCGGTGATGTGTTCGTCCTCCACATCGACATCGGCTTCCAGCGTGTGTGACTCCTCTTGATCGGAATCTTCTCTGAAAAGATCCACCGTGGAGCCGCTTTGCTGATGCATTTCGCGACGTTAAGCCTGACGGTCACGGAGAGTCTTCTTCGATCGAAAAAAATCGGCAAGCGTCCCAAGCATCCCAGTCCTTCTCGTTGTGTTCCGGAGACAGACAGAGGTTGCACACTTCGTGCAAGTTGGTGTGCGGAAACTTAGCGTGACATCCAGGACATAACTTAAATGGAGTCGGTTCCATCGACTGCTATGAAGCCCCACGCGGGTAGGACCGACGGTCCTCCATAAGTCTTTCCGATCGAAGGTCTTTGACTTGAAACAATACGCGGAGAATGGGAAACGCGTTCGATAACCAATACCGTCGAGGATAGTGGATTGCGCACTGAGGGGAACCCGAGGAACAGTGTCGATCAGAGCGCCACAATTCACATCCGAACCAGATGGTGGAAAAAAACAATCTAACATTGGAGTCGATGCCCATGCACACTATCACCAAAAGGAGGAGTCACCGGCCTCGTGACTGGAAAGACTTCTTTGAAGAAAAAAATGCAAACATTCGGACCCAACATAAGATGGCGATCTATGCACAGCATGTGATCTACAGCTCACATGCCTCAAACCTGTAATTATCTTATATATACAAATATACACAACACTTCTTAAACATTTTAGTAGCAGGTACAGACTGCAATTTTGATGGTTTGATAGTTCACGTGTATCTTATGGTATATTGTCCTTTTTTCCTTTTATAAAGGTAACTACTTATAACAGGAAGCAAACTTCAATGTAAGATGACATGCATAACGACCTCATCACCATACCATGAGAAGCATAGCTTGCAATGACTGAGTATACTGTTGTACACGGTTGTGTTGAGAGTATAGTAGTCATGTGAGGAAGAGTCATATCTTGACTAATCTTCGGAAGCGGGGATGGTTGTTAGTGGATCTTATGTTCGTGGGTAGCGAATTCTATAGATTGGCTGCTTGAACAGAGAAAGATGTTCTTCCCTGGTGTGTAGGAATTTTTAGGGAGGGACCATTCTTGAGCTTAGGTTCCTTTGTTGTATTCATTTGTTGATTTTCTTCCTGATCAAGAATGGGCCTTTGCAATCTACTGCTTTATGTGTGATAGCTTGAAGGAGGATCTTCTGGCAACTGGTAATCAGTGCAGGGCCCTCAAGGCAGGGAGATGTGATGTTGTGGCTTTACATGTAGTAGGAGTTGTCTAGTGGCGGCATTCTGAATTCTCTTTAACCTATTCATAGATGCAAAGGGGAGCTGTGATATAGACCATTAATGTATTCTCATTTTGATACGAGAAGAGAGATGGTAGCTTGAATCTTGGGGGAATTCTAAGTGCAGGGAGATGCAATGCAGTATTTTTTTTTATTGTGAGAGCGCTGGATTTGGCTACCTTATTCACTTGTGTATTCATTTACAGCTTGGTATCCATGGCAAGTATGAAGCTTGAATGACTGGAGCCTGCAACCCCCCCCCCCCCCCCGCCTCCCCAGTGCCTTGAGACCCTTACGGGTGAGTAGTTGCGCTTAACAAACGCCTGACTGATTGATTGCTTGATTGAAACTTCTTACCTCCTTAGGAAATTTTGGTGGCGGTCCTAGAACGTCAGGCCAGGCGCAGAGAGGGTCATAGGTTTTCCCATTGCCACACATGAATATTTCAACTTTGGTGGTTTTTAATTTGAGGCGGCTCCAAGTCATCCATTGATTAACAACCACAACTCACTGGAAACTGGCATCTACACAGCTATCTGGAAAACCGCTGTTGTCCAACCGATCCTCAAGAAGGAGAATGCAGACCCTACCATACTGAAAAACTTTAAACCCATCTCCCTTCTGTCAGCCCCAGCTAAGATTCTCGAAAAAGAAGTGCAGAAACAACTATCCAAGTTTCTTGAATCCAATCAATTACTACATGACTCTCAATCAGGATTTAGAGCGGGATACAGCACTGAGACAGCACTACTTGAAGTTACAGAAACAAGCCGGGAGACAATGGATAAGGGGAACTATGCAATGTTGGTACTGTTGGACTTGTCGGCGGCATTCGACACAGTGTCCCACAAGATCCTTCTGGACAGACTTAGACAGGTGGGACTGACTGGGACCACTTTAGCCTGGTTCAGATCCTTTTTAGAAGGCAGCAACTTGACTACGCGAACAGTCTGTACATGGGTCTGCCAGCTTACCTGTTTAGAAAACTGCAGATTGTGCAGAAACGTCCCACTGAGGCATCACACTACCGCACCCCCCCCCCCCCCACCCATCTACGTAGCCTTTATTGGCTGCCTGTCAGGAGGAGAACTGAATTCAAGGCACTGACGCTTGCCTTTAGGGCACTCAATAATATCGGGCCTCAATATCTAAGGAAAAAAGTCCGAAAATACAGTCTGTCTAGAACCCGAAGATCTAACCTTCTTGAACGCCTTGTCACCCCACGCTTCTCAAAATCCAGAATAGGAGGCCGTTCCTTCTCCGTCAAAACCACAACTTTATGGAGCTCCATGCCGGAACACATCAGAAAGACCAAATCAGTACTCACCCTCCGAAAGGTTTTGAAGACTTGGCTTTTCAGCCTCCCTTAGCTTCTTGTGGCTCGGCAACTCTAACTCATCCTCTCCCGACTCCGCCAGCGCCAGGACACCTCCGTTGAGGGTAGCTGCGCGCTTTAGAAGCTTAATTACATTACATTACAAGCCAACTGGAGATTTCTCATCCAATATTTTAGCAGGTTATGTCAAGACCACTGATCAGAATAGGCAACGATTTCATGTGGAGTTTGAAAAGCATAGGTGAGATGATTCAGCCTTGAGGGACTCCTGCGTTAATGCTGTCTGGTTTAGAAGAGAATGGAGAAGCGTGCACAATATTTGTTCTACTGTGTAGGTACAATGTGATCCAACAGAGACCTGTGCCCTCTATTCTGGCATCCTCAATTCTTTGTATTAGTGTGTCATGACCCACTGTGTCAAATTCAGTGCTTGTGTCTGGACAAATTCCAGTTTGGAAGACGCAAATAAATAATGGAATTTCCAAGAATGAACTAACATTTTAAGGGTTCTTTCGGAAACGGGTTGAGGTTGTTCGTTTTTGTTTTTTAAATAAGAATCCTTTGCTTTAGTTGTATAATGATTTGCAAGTTTGTCACAAAAATCTTGATAAATATGATTGGAAGCTTCTGTGCATTTTGGCTAACGGCTTTCTGTAAGTATCTAATAAAATTCTTTATTGGTACACTTGAATTGTGTATTCGACTGGAATAGTACAGCATTTTTGCATTTATTGATTGTTGACTTTTATATTCTGTTGTGTCTTTTTAAGCATATCTTGTGATGAGGGTTGTTCATTTTGAGCCGGTTTTGTTGAAGCTTAGCAATATGTTTGTTGATCTTTTTAATTCCATATTCATCCAAGAGCGTGTTTTCTTTTGGTACCCAGATGTTTTCTGAGAATTAAGAGACCAAAAGCTTTCTGGAGCTATTCATCGCGTTTTGTACATAATTGAATGTGAGCAGATCTGTGTTGGCGGTATGAAGGTTTTCTAGTTCTCCTTAATTAAGCTTGTTTCAAGGTTGATATGTGATTGGCTTGGCCCACCTCGATGCTGACAGTTTCCTCGACAACCTCTGGGGTCTCAGCGCCAGTACCGACGGGCCCTTTACTTTTGAGCTCAATAAGCACTTGAGATTTTAAGTAGCGAGTTCAGCAACTAGAACCCAATCGGTCTTTATTTGGGCTGGGGTAAGGAATTAAGAGGCCCTTAAGAAGAAACAGACTGTCAATTTGCTATTTACTGATAAGGGTTGGAGATTGAAATGGTCTGAGGTAGCTCCTGACGATTAAGCCAAAATCATTCACCACCTGTGCTACAGCTTGCCACTTGCCTAAGTGAGACTCCGTCAGATGCTGAAGTTATACGTGCCTTTATCTCTATATTCTGTAAGATACATAACTTTTAACTCCATCAGACTCTTCTAAACCCACTAATACATTTAGATGGTTCACTAACAACTGTTTAAGTGCTCGTAGAGACGTAAAGAGAGCGCTTAGGACTCGCCCTAGGTATAATATATTGATAGCCTCTTACCTGGCTAGTCATAAATGTGTGGTAAAACAGCAGAAAAAAATCACGAAAGACAAAGTCTGGGATCAGCTTCTCCAAGCAGGCCGTCTTACCAGCCGTTCACTATTCTGGGAGATCACCAACCGCTCACTTTTTATTCACTCAGATGGTGGGTCTGTATGTTCTCCTACTACACCCGAGTAGAAATATACGATTCCTCAGCCAAAGACTCTTCTGATGAACACAATCGCCCCTGTCTGGGTGTCTTGAAAATTTGCTTCAGTTGAATGAAGTGATTGAAGCATTTTTTACAGTTACAGGCCCTGATGGGAACCCCTCCGTCCTATACATCTCTGACTCCTGACTCCTGGTCTATGCGCCATAGCTCACATGGTAGATTAATGCTGCAGTCAAGATAGAGAGCCCTGGTCTCAACCTGCAATTACATCAGTTTTTAAAAAGGGTGACAAGAACAAACCCCATTGCTACAGGCCAATATCTTTGATAAATACTGTAGTAAATGTTATTATGTGGGGTCCTTAATACGTAAACAACGTGGGCAGGAGAAAATCACATTCTATGTGACCTGCAATATGGCTTCAGGACTGGGTCAATGTACCAAAGACCAGGGTTTTAATTTGCACCTTATAAATCAATAAGTACGCAGTAGCGAAATCAGCCTTCCACATGGCTTTCATGGATCTCTCCTTTCAATTTGACCTAGTCTACAGGACAAACAATGTAACATTCTATTGCCATTGATAACTGAGCTGGTTATTGTTTATTTGTTATGGCATTTAAATCAGAATATGTGATGGTCTAGGGGTGTAAGACCAGGATGCATTCTCATCCCATTTCTTTTTGCATTATGCCAATAGTCTGGAAAATTCCTTATTATCCAAGGCCATAGACTTTCCTTGTGTTGGTACACATTCTATTCCTGTGTTGTTATACAAGGACAATGCAATTCTGTTAACTAGAACTGCTCTTGGGCTCCAAAGTCTCTTGGACTAGTATCGTTTATGGACTTTCTGGATTTGACCACCAACTTTAATGAGTGTTATGTTATGGTGGCCGAGACATTTGGGTTATGCTTTTACTGCTGTGTTGCAAACTGATGGAAACAAATTTTGAAGACACTTATTGGGTCTTCCACAAGGTATTCCAGCCTACATAGCAAACCAAGAACTGGGAATAAGCTATCTCTCAGATGAACTGACCCTTTGACTGCTCTTGTAACAGATGACAACATTTTGGAGCGCCCCGATTTATTCGAGTGCCCAGATTGGATCTCTAAAAGAAGATTTGGCCTGGTCAAGAAAAACCTCTCTCTCTCTTTGTATGGCTGATAAACAAAAGTCAGGGATTGCATAAACCTCTTGATACGCCATAAAAACAGAGTTCTAGTCTAAACCGTACCCAACACCTGTGTCACCAACAGCAACCATGAATTTCGGTTTGGTAGGTTAAGTCTGCTACACCGGATTTTGGGGATGCCTAGAAGGTGAAATCACGTAACAAACCTAGATCCCTGTGGCTGTGATTCAATGTCTCCTCAAGACACCCTTTATTTTACAGTGTTCTAAGTGTTTTAATAGTACAGTTCCCGAAAGGATTACATTTTACCCAAGTGCACCCCGCCATGATGTATAGGCAATTACTGCATGAAGAACATATTCATTTTTCAATCACATGTTTTTTAGAGGGTGCCATTAAGAAGAGAATGTTTCTAGATGTTTGCTTTTATGTTTATTGTCTTCAACTATTTTGATATATAGAATATCCTGAAATATAAATGTTATGAACTGACCTGAACTCCAAAGAAAAACATGTTGCAGACGTCCAGGCCAAAGTCTAGATGGCAGGAGTATGCAGAGATTGGAAAACAGCCGCCGCACAAGCTACAAACTTATATTTAGAGTCAGTGGTGATTCTTAGAATTTGACATTTCTACACCTACTCTGGACATACTTATTGATTTAACAGTAAAAGCTACCAGGGACCCTCTTATTCTGCACATATTACAAGAAGAAGGATAATATAAAACAGATCAATCTGACTATTGTATGCCGGTGGGTAGGAATGTTATAATCAATCAGAAAAACAAGGTCTTTTTTTTAAAGCAAACAATTTTGCCATTTTCAAGTATCTAAAACATAAAACATGCACAAAAATAGACCTCTGTGTACAATCAATTTTTCCCAGCACTTGAAATATAAAATAACGGTCCTGAACAAAGTGGAAGGACAAATCTGTATAGTATGAGGATCAGCTTTGGAACTGAATGCTTCTATCAGCTTATAAAGTAAAGAAAGACTATTCTGCATTACGCTATTAAACCGTGGGCACAGTGCTTCTAACCTTTATGTAGCAGCCCAATTTCTGCATGGTTAAGTAAAAAAGGGCAACTTTGAGAGTCTTGTGAGAAAATTATTACAAAAGCTATTGTTCTGGTAAGGAGCAGTTTGCCTAAGACAAAGGTTACTCATCCTGATGATACTTGCACTTCGGACCTACTTACCTACCCTCTTTCTTCCACACTACTTGATGTTACTACTTGTGTGGGTGATACAGGAGCATTTGTGCACAGGAAATACTACATTTCATTCTGGATAAAACCATCCCAACTCTCTGGCTGGAAAACAGAGGCAGGGAAAATAAGATGGGTAATCAATAGAAAGTGGGGCTGTACGACTAATTTTAACCTGGAAAAAATGGTGCCCTCACACTTGACAACTATATTAGTTTGCTAATATAATGGTATCATTGCTGATGAGTCTGTTTCAGACAAGCATAGGATACCACTGAGTAAATCACAGTGCACAATATCTGATTATGTCCTGTACACACTGCACTACGAGATATAATCTGGCTACACAGTTCCAGTGGGCTACCAGATGGTTTGACAACATGCAGGAAATAGAAGACAAAGCAAAGGCAGGCATAACTAATTTGTGTTTTTATTAATGCAATTGGCCAGGGAGGCTAGTTGCAAAATTTGATTAGAGTACCTAGACACTACTGAGTGCCTTGTCCAAAAGGGGTGTATATGTGTGTTGCCAATGTACCAAGTATCCCCCTCACAGGTCTACCTGGATTGCAGGAGAAAGACAGACTGAGACAAATAATAGAGATTGAATGTAAAAGCTAATCCATCAACATGTCAAGATTCATGCTAGAGAGACTTGGAGGAAAGTGGGCTGTTGAAACTAGAGCAAAGCAAATGAAGTGGAATGGAGTCCAATATTAAGATATATGCCAAAGTCTCCAGAAATGCTCATTTTATGCTCCTACAATCTATCATTTTTATTATACATTAACTACTTCACTCCCTGCAAGATAAGCACATTTAATCAAAGGGCAAATTCACAATTTCCAAGATGTGGGATTAGAACTGCCCAACTTTAATATTGTACTGGAGCAAAAGTATTCACTCACAGACTGAAGCCGCTGTGAGATCAGTTCTGGTGCAACAGGAGATTTCATTATTGGGATAATTTCCCCACCCCAAGAACAATAAACCTACCATAAACTGTACACATCATAGCCTGTTATTGACAAGGAGCAAATGGAAATGATCTGGGAGTCTTGGAAGGTGTGCTTACTGAAATGGAGAGCTGATGTGTTGTGATGGACTGTGCTTCAGCTCATGATACTGCACATGGAACAGAAGGGAATGAAAAAGCCAGACATACGCAGGACATGGGATGATATTATAAATGCTGGCAGGTACAAGCAGGAATTAAGCCCAGCCTTAATATTGTTTATCTAGGGGAGAGTAGTGTAGCAAACACAAGGCCCTAGTGTAGACTTAATGAGTTACATAAACACACTCTGTATTGCAGGGCCTGTTAGTAGTACACAATGAAATCACTGCAGAATTTAAATGGTTGAAATTAATTTGAGATGGCACGGCAGTATTGTATTAGAAAATGTTAGTGGACTGCATGACTTGGCCTAGACACAATGTATGGTTTTGCACTGATATGCAGTGATATGTTAGGGTGTCAAAGTAGTATGAGAAATGAACCACGAAATGTCCTACTTTTAGGCTTCGAAAGGCAGGGTGATCTCTAGAGCGTATTCTGAGCTGAACTGTGCAGATCAACCATTGAAGGAGGTTCCACTTAATATTGGTAACAAGAGCATCCAAGCGTACCTTCCTTGGGTTAGCAAGGAGATTACTCCCTAGAAAAAATAACCCCAGGGAAAGGATTCACTATACTTGGAAACGAGAATACCATGTAAGAACTCAATGTACTTTGGTGCCACTTAAGTGCTATCTTGACTGAGAAAGGAGCCGATTGTCCCTAATTCCTTTATGGTAGGAGAATGATGTTTCTAGAAGCCCTTTCATACACTGAATCAAAACACTAGAGTAGGGAACTAATTACAAAAGGAGCTGCACTGGAAGAAGATTCGGGATGGCTGGGTGTATAACACCATCAGAACCCACCAGGAAGGAGGAGTTTCTAGTGCAGAGAGTTTGAGGTTGGTCTCTCTCAATACTATGTATTATACAGAGCTACCAGGCACAGGTCCATACGGGAAAAGCACTCCACCACTCTTTCGCTGCCTCAAAGGTAACTCAATGTGCACATAAATGAGGTGGTCCTTTGCATGCTGAACATCTACAGAGGAAGGTCACAAAACCCAGAGGATTAGGTTGGGATCCTGGGGAAAGGTTGCTGTGTCATTTGTTCACAAAGCACTCAGTCATCAGGTGAGACATTTTGTGATACTACATTAATGTCATGACTGATCATACTTTACTATGAGGTAGTTTCCTTGATAAGCCCTCTTTTGTATAGCTTGAGTCTTGAAAGAAACCAACATCTAGTATTGACGGATTCAAATAGTGAAAAAGAAAAGAAGAAACACTTATGTTAACTATTTTCAAATACAAACAAAAATCATTTCTTGCTTTGAAACTATGGTGGCTGTCGCTCCCCTCACCTGTCGTTAATCATGTCTCAAATATGAAAGTTGTACGATCGTTGAAGTTCAGCCAATACATAGTCTGAGGATCTGCCAGTCGAGAACTGCTGCAAACTCAGATTTACACAAATCCTACTATGGTGTACGTAAAAACTCACCTATCACACTGCCTACATTGAAGAATGATTTCCTGCTCTTTGTAGTTGCAGAAGCAGACGGGGCACGTTGATAGACTGGCACAGGGAGCACATTGAGTGTAATTATTTTGCCACTCGCACCGAAGACCAGGAGTGAGAGCTCTACAATTTGTGCACCAAACGCACCTAGAAAAAAGAACAAATAATGACTTATTTTGCACCCGTTTGTAACCCTTTGTGTATTTAAGCTTACTGGTAAATCACATCTGAAGGCATTTCTCATCATCACCATTGCCTTCCATTGACATCAAGCATTTAAAAACGTAAAAAATAAAATAGGGACAAACGAGATTAAGCTGAAGGATACATAAGGGTTTATGGCCAACAACATTTTTAACTGAAAAAGAGGCTTACTTCTGAAATAAAGGGAATCTACTCTAATGTAAGGATGCATCTGTTGAGCTCAGCAAATGTCAGTTCATCCTTACACTTACCGAGAGGTGTTCAGTTTCCCATAACTTTCAGTTTGAAAAATGTTCATTTCCTGTTTTCCAAAACAGACCAATAGAACTTTGAGGTAAGACGAGGGAATTTATTGAGTTGGAATAAAAGTAAACAAAATTTGCTACCAAATGAAAAGGGGTTATATGTCATTAACTAGGAGTCTGCATATTTTGAACTCCATACAACGATCACCACATCAATTTTCTTCACTTTAACCCACCAGATAGAGGCACGCTGAATACGAAGTTGACACTTTCTGCCAGGGTTCAGACCTGCATCCCCAGCAGAATTATATAGTGAATAAATATTTGCCTTTTATTTGGCTTTCTATAAAGTGGTTTGAGATCTTAAATGTTCATCATGACACCAACGATGCAGATGACTACAATAAAAAGTGAAATGCACATATGTAAATATAAATGTATAATAGGATTATTGACACTGGGCTCCTAAATTAATGCAGTCTTAGACATTAAAAGCACTTAAAAAAGGATGCACCTTCAAAAAGCTCTGCAGAGGTTTGGTAGCACTTGTACAGAGTCTTTAATGAAAAAAGTAAATGTAACATATTCTGATATTTTGAGCTCCTGGAATTCAAGGATTTTCTTTTTTTTTTATATAGTGGTATTATCCAGGCGAACTTAAAATAGTCTGTGATATGGATTATCTAGTTGCGTTGGTTAGCAATGGAGTAGCAACAGCCAAGGATGAGAAGAAACAGATTTGCATTACCAAATCCAGCAGAGATCTCCAGGGGGATTTCTGCATTAATTTAATGAATGAGGTCCTCAATTTTAACTTATGCGACCATCTTGTAAGTGGAAGGTAACAGTGAGAGTTCATGACTGTTTTTGGGCAGAGAAAGGGCACTCTTTGGGTCTTCTTAATACCAAACAGAAAATACAGTGAATATTTTAAAAAGGCATCAGGTTTCTGTGGGCAAAAGTGTCATGAATGTGCAGATGCAGATTTCTGTAGCTAGAGGAGTAAATTGGATTAATAATAATGTGCTCTGAAAGAAGGTTGTCACAGAGGGCTAAACAAACAAGTTACTTACCTTTGGTAACGATATATCTGTAAGAAACATTATTAGTTATAGATTTCTTACCTTAGAATTACCCTCAGGTATCAGACTGGATCCGGAGAAACTTTTTCATAGCAGTACCCTTGAGCGTTGGTAGGTGGCATCGGTCAACTCAGACTCCGTATCATGATCGCTGGGATGACGTTGCGGTATCTACTTAGACGCCACCCCAGCGCACTGTCAGTTCTTTACACAACATTCCACGCCAAAAGCGCAGAGCCATGCAAGAAACTGACCACTGATACACAAAACTAGAGCCCTGAAAGGGAGTCACTCACACTATAAGTCAGTTCGCAGAATGGGGAGAATGGGTGGGGTGGTAAGGAATCTATAACTAATATAGGTCTTTTACAGATATATCGTTACCGAAGGTAAGTAACTTGTTCATCTGAAAGAGACTATTAATTATAGATTCCTTGCCTTAGAATAGATATCCCAGCAATACCAACCCCGGAGCTGGGTCTGCAAACCAAGTTCAGAACAGAACGTCCTGGAGAACTGAATGGCCAAAGAAGCGGTCTCTCGGGACTTAGCGGTCCAGGCAGTAGTGTTTTGTGAACATGTGCAGGGGTGAACATGTGCAGGGATACCCACGTGGCTGCCTGGCAGATGTCACCGAGAAGGACTCCACATCCCAAAGCAGTAGTGGCTGCAGTCGCCCTGGTGGAGTGGGCGTGCAGTCCTACCTGAGGCTTTGTTTTCGCCAAGGAATAACATCTTTTAATGCAAAGGTCGACCCATCGAGATATGGTCTGTTTTTACACGGCCAGACCTTTCTTGGCGCCCACATAGCCAACAAAGAGTTGATCATCCACCCGGAATTGTTTTGTGCAAGCCAGATAAAAAGATAGTGCACGTTTTGGATCCAGACGGTGAAGTCTCTCTTCCTCCTTGGAAGGGTGCAGGGGTGGGAAGAAGGTGGGCAAAGTGATGGTCTGTCCTATGTGGAAAGAGGTAACCACCTTGGGGGGGGAAAGAGAAGGTCGAGTTCGAAGGACAACCTTGTCTGGATGAACAGCAAGGAAAGGAGGTTTAGAAGAAAGAGCCTGAAGCTCACTCACCCTGCGAGCAGAGGTGAGGCAACCAGAAAAGCAGTCTTGAGAGTCAAGAGTCTGAGAGGACATTTATGTAATGGCTCGAAAGGAGCACACATAAGGTACATCAGAACCAGATTAAAGTCCCACTGGGGCATTACGAAGGGAATAAGAGGAAAGAGGTGAGTAATGTCCTTTAGGAAACTATTTATAATAGGGGAATTGAAAAGAGAAGGTTAATCTGGAAGCCGAAGAAAGGCCGAAATGGCCGAAAGATAGCCTTTGAGGGTGCCCCGAACAGTGCCCAGCTGGGCTAAAGAAAGAATGAAGAGAACCGCTGCTAGAGGGGCAGAAAGGGGATCCACAGCCTTTGCTGTGCACCATGCCACAAATTTGTTCCATCTACAGGCATATACCATTTTAGTGGAGGGACAGCTGGCTGCCAAGATTACATTACAGACTTCAGGAGGAAGGTCGAAAGCTGTCAAGTGTCACCGCTCAGTCGCCACGCAAGGAGGTGGAGGCTGGACAGGTTCTGGTCGAGGACCGTCCCCTGCTGCTATGACACAAGATATTCCTGAAGAGGCAGTCTGATAGGCGGGTTAATGGCCATGTGCAATAGCTCGGGATACCAGACTCTTCATGCCCAGTCCAGAGCCACAAGAATGACTTGGGCCCGGTTGCGCTTGATCTTCTTCAGCACTCTGGGCAGAAGTGGAATAGGTGGAAAGGTGTATGGAAGACCACAACTCCACCTGCAACGAGCGAGTGCCGCCTTGGAAACTCCAACGTGCAGAACTTCTGACACTGCACGTTCTCTTCAGTGGCGAACAGATCTAACCAAGGCTCTCCCCACTGCTGAAAGAGACCTTGCACCACCTCTGAGTGAAGACTCCATTTGTGATCCATCATGCACCTGGGGCTGAGTTCGTTGGCCCTGGCGTTCAGGGAACCTGCCAGGTGTTAAACCACCAGGGACATGCCCGGATGGTCGAGCCATGTCTAAAGGCGGAGAGCCTCTTGATATCGTGTCCACTATATCGAATATGTTCCTCATTTTTTAATGAAATAGATTGCCGTCATTTTTTTTTTATACAGATTTTATTGTTTTATTATTTGTGTCCTTTCATGCATTTACACTGTGATGTGTATTCTTTATCTTATTGGTTACATACATTTGCGTTGTTTATCTTGACATAAATCAGATAGTTATCTTATAAGTAAACATCCTTTTACAAACTGCCCCCTCCCATTCTCCATTGCAGTTCACATCTGGACATCAATTATATGTAGTGGCACAATTCTGATCAGGTTACAGTATCCATTCATTATGCCGCAGTCCCTCTACAATATTTTTAGAATGCCCTTCTCAGTCTATCTTGTTTCTACTCAGCTAGGTGCTCCTTCCTTGTGCTACCTCCAAAGTGTTAATGCACTGGGCTCTCCGGTGGGGATCGTATCAAGGGCTAGGACTCCCCTGACTCTGGTTCAAGGTCTTTCATCCCCTCTACATGCGCTTCCCAGTCTCTGCTTCTTTCAATTGTGCCTATTTCCCTGCATACATTTCTAAGTAATACTCTACTCTCACATCCGCCCATGTTTCCAGTTCCTTTTTCCACCCTGCTATCCGAGGTCCCTCTGGAGCCTTTCCAGCACCTCATTATTTCCCGCTTGGCTAGGACTAACGTCAGATCCTGGAATATGTCAGTAACTTTTGATTTACAAGTGTGAGGAAACAGACTAAGGAGAAAGTGGGCTGGCACGCAGGGAAACACCCGTTTAGTTACTTTCGCCACTACAGACGTGACCTCCCACCAGTATGTGTGCAGTGTCTGGCAGTCCCAAAACATGTGTAACATTCCCGCCCCAAGTTCTCCACATCGTGGGCATCCCACATCCTCCCTGTGGAAGTATTGGTTAATGCGTACTGGGGTGAGATACACCCGGTGAAGAATATAAAAATTAATTTGTTTGAATCGGGCGTTCCTAGAGTTTGTAGGGATCCTGTCCAGTGTGTGCCCCAAGTCCTTTCCTCCATAGGGACACCCAAGTCTGTTGCCCAGCATTTTCTCAGTGTTGTCAGGGGTTGTACAGAGTCATTATTGATCGCTGTAAGAAACTGGCTCTATATATACTACACCGAAATGAGGTATAGTGTGTGCAGAGTCCAAGTGTCCCCAGAGGTAGGCAGAGGTTAAAGTTAGATAGAAACTTACTCTCCAATAGTGGTAGCTTGGTCGAACAGTAAGGCAGTATCAGAGGACAGTGTTAAGCATTTGATGTACCCACTCAGTCAGCAAATGAATTCACACACTCAAGAACTGAACTCTAGGCCAATTGTTGTTGTATAAAAATATACTGTTTATTTTTAGAACCAAGCAGGCCTGGTACAGGTAAGCATTAAATACATTTCAGTAATAAGTTACTGGATATAGTAGAGTTTGAAAATGCAATAGAAATTGTACTTTGTTTGATTTACAGGGGAGCAGTAGTAAGCAACACTTAGCAAATACAGTACATTGAAATGAATGGGCTTTTCAGTAAATTGCAGGTAAGTTACTTTTCACGTTACTTTTCTAACTCAGTGCTGAATACCTAGATTCAGCACTGGGACATTTCCTGCAAACAGGTGAGTAAACACGTTTTGGTTATTTTTGCGATTTTTAAAGAATATTTTTAGGTTTCAAAACTCCACACTTCGAAACGTTTTGTAGAAAAAGTGTCAATGTTATCCTATGGAAGGAAAACAGGTTAACGGTTCACTGGTAAGTAATAGATTGTGGAAGCTAAGGTTCTGTGGTTGGGCTCAGGGGTCTCCCAGGGTCAGTGATGCACGGTTGTTGCACCCTCAGCAGCACTAGAGCAGCCGGGTTCAGAGTGTTGAGGCCCTATGTTATCCAATGGGGGATAGGGGTCTCCGGTTGGTGGCTGCTGGCAAGCAGGCCACTGGGTCCTAGGAGCAAAGCTCCTAGGGTTAAGCTCAGGGCAAGTTGGGGACCAAAGTAGCACCAAATGTGCACCCTCAGTGGAACTAGGGCAGCCGGGTGCAGGGTGCTGTTTTGAGGTCGGGTGTGTTGTTGGTTTCAATGGAGAACCTCCGGGACAAAGAAACACTGCAGGCTTGGGGACGAGGATCTTCTGGGTGCGACCACCACTTCGAGGGGTAAGTTGGGATGTCGTGGGTTGGTTAGGCACCGTTGGTTTGGGCACACAAAGCCGTGGGGCATCGGGTGCAGGGGTGCCTTGTGACGTCGTATTTTCTTACCCGCTCTGGTTGCGGTAGGGGTGTCCTCTGGGTAGAGGCTGCAGGCGTCATCTGGAAGATTGAGGCAGGTCAGGGGTCGCCGGATCTCAGGGCAGGATCGCAGGGGGAACCTCTTTGTGGTGTTTTTCCACTTGAGCTCAGGCCGGGTTTGGAAGGTGCAGACTGGGCTGGATTCACGGCCACTGGCTGGCACCGGCAGCTGCAGTTTAAACACGTCCAGTGTTCACGGGAGAAACAGTCTGGGAAGTGAACGCAGGCAGGTCCTCCGGGGTTTGTGAGGTTGCTGGCTGCTGGACACGCCAGGATTTCGCAAGAGCAGGTTCGAGTGGAGACAGGCCTATAGGGCTGGGGCCAAGTCAGTGGGTGTCGTCCTCTTGTTAGCTCTGCATGGCTCTTTGTCCTTCTTTTCTCCTTGTAGGTTGGCTGGATCTCAGGAAGGAAGGTTCAGGGTGCCACCTAAATACTAAATGTAGGGGCGTTAAAGGTAGGTAAAGGGCAGGGACTAATGGGTCCGTTCCCTGGGTTGGGTACACCCCCTATTCAGCCGCACTCCAGTGGGAGGGGGTCAGGAGCCTCTCTCCGGTTGTCTGGCCCCCCCCCCCCACCCTCAAGATGGCGGGGACTCGAGGTTGTGCTTCATCTCGCCTCCCCCACCTGAGGGGTGGAGTTGGCAGAGTTGGGCACACCTCCCTTCCTCACTTGTTTTTCCCGCCGGTTCTCCCGCCCAAAGTGGGGGTAGAACCAGTGGGGACCAGTTGCTGAAAGCAGCAAATGGTCTGGAGAGGCTTACAAAGGTGGCATGCCTTTGAAGCTTCTCCTTCATGAACTCTGCCAAATCCTGGGGGAGGAAGCTTGGCACCTCGTCCCAGGATGTGCATTGTTTCAGGCCCCCAGAGAGCAGCAAGCTCTCGACCCAGGGGTCCAGAAACATGTCTGGTGGCAGCAGCCTAAGCAGCCACTCAGTCAGGTCACTAGGAGTTGGTCGAGTTTCAGGGGGCATCTCTAAGTTCCCCCTGTTGTGCATTTTACATTAAATCCCACACTGGCATCAGTGTGGGTTTAATGTGCTGAGAAATTTGATACCAAACTTCCCAGTCTTCAGTGTAGCCATTATGGTGCTGTGGAGTTTGTAATGACAAACTCCCAGCACCATATACTCTTAATGGCAGCACTGCACTTACAGTGCCCAGGAATGGACTTGGGCACTGTTGGGGTACAGGGCTCATGCACCTGTACCCTCATCACTGGTATAGGGCACCCAGCTAGAGGGGTGACTGATGTATGCCAGGGCAGTGGTTTGTGGGCATGGCACACAGGGATATGTGCCATGTCAACTCTTCACTTTGTTCTGCACCAAGACACGCAGCCTGCAAAGGCAGTGTGTGAGTGTCGTGGTACAGGGCCTCTAAGAGTGGCACAATACGTGCTGAAGCCCTTGGAGGCCTTCTCTGGTCACAGTGCCCTGGGCACCTGGGGTACCATTTACCAGGGGCTGACATGTGGCCAGAGATGCCAATTGGGTTTAGGCTTCAATGCAGTTTTAGGGAAGGAACATAGGCTCTGGGTACCTGATTAGCAGGAACCCAGGGCACACTCAGTCAAAGAACATCAGCAATTCAGCAAAAAGTGGGGGCATACCATACAAGAAAGAGGGCATTTTCTCACAATCGCTGTATACAGGCATGTGACTGCCCTGATCCTCGCCCCTGCCGTGCCTATATAGCGACAGGAAGAGTGATGTTTGGGTTCCGAGGTGCCCATCCCCCAATGACGTTGGATGGCTGCCGTTATTGCTCTGTGGAGCAGGAAGTGACCCTGGGGTATACCCCAGTCTGTCTGGAACTCCTCAAATGGAAGAAGCTCCCCCTCTCTATACAGCTCCTGCCTGTATCCAGTCCTCCAATCTCCTCTGTTGCCCCCTGTGTGGCAGATTATGTATCATCGTCAGTAGGAGGTCTGGTGAGTAGGGGACTCAGCTTTAGGTTCACCATCCCCAGCAACGCCTTATCACCTGTAGTTCATTTGTGCGCTCCTGTGGTATCCCACCGATCCTCTTTAGTGTCCGTAAGAGCACGTCAAGCTTAGGGACATATGGTCCCATCTCTCTTTGCTGCGTCTGTCTTCTCTTCGTGTGTACTGTCCGCAGTTCCCAAGGCCGGTTAAAAGTGGAACCAGCGGCCCAACACTCAGGCTCCACAGTCAGGGCAGTTCCTCAGTTATCAAGTTGCCCCCCTCACCTGTGATCCTCGCTCGTCTCCTGCCTCAGTGAGCAGCGTAGGCCTTGCACGTCTGCTATGCGGGGGTCTCCCTTTCCAGGAAACCCCCACTTTCTCATTTTCTGGGGCAGCACATCTTGCTGCAGCGGCCGCCTATTCCTCTTCCGCAATCAGGACACCTGGGAGGCCCCTCCTGACAGTTCGCGTTGAGGCCCACAGTGCACTTGGTGGCCGGTTATAGTCAGGTTTCAACCTTGTCGGCACACCAGTCAGTCTCTGTGTGGACAGAATTTCGCCAGCTCAGCCCCCAGACTCGGCGGGCCTGTCAGGAAGCATATAACCCCAAGTCTCCTCGGAAGCACACCGCAGCGGCCTATTCAGATGCTGTGGCTGCCAGCTTGCCTGTTCGCCATTACGCTTGTCTCTGACACAATCGTTCTCGGTGCTCCCGGCCCCCGTGCTATTCTCCTTTCAGGATCGCCTTCTGCTCCCAATGGCTAATGCCTCATGCTGGGGCCCCCAGGCTCCGTCAGTGCACACACGATGGCACTGGACACGGCTCCCCACCGGGAGCGCAGATCAAACCTCCCTAATCCATCAACATCAAGCAACGCCCCTCCAATAGATTGCCGTCATATTGTCTGTTTGGAGAAGAACGGTCTTCCTGGTTATACTGGGGAGGATGGCTTTTAGCGCCATCTGAATTGCTATGCGCTCCAGCACATTGATGTGTAGCGTTTGCTGATGACTGGTCCAAGAATCCCGGACCATCATGTCTTCAATATGCATGCCCAACCCTATGAGTGATGCATCTGTGGTGATAGTCACATGTGGGATTGGGTCCAAAAAAGTTCTGCCCTTGAGGACATTTTCTGTGTCTCACCAATGCAATCATTGATGGACCCTGGGCGCAACCAACACTAGATCCTGTACACTGCCCCCGCCTGTGACCACTGAGATAACAGATGGCTCATCACTGTTCTGACTTGGCAGGCGTCGATGTGGCTGAAAAAGAACCAGTAGGTTCAGGAAATTGAGAACCCGCTGGGTATTAGGGTATGTTGTGACTGAGACTGAATTAAGGATTGCTCCCAATAGGGCTTTATCTGAAGAGGCTGTAAATGTGATTTGGTGGTATTTATGGTGAACCCTAATTTGTGTAACATATTGATGGTGGCCTGTGTATCATGAAGGCACCTGTGAACTCTTGATCAACTTATCGTTGGAGATAAGGGAAGACATGAATGTTGTGTCTTCTCAGATAAGCTGCCACTACTGCTAGGCATTTGGTAAACACTCTTGAGGCGGGTTTCACCCCAAACAGCAGAACCTTTAACTATTGAGGACTTCCACTTACCACAAATCTTAAATACCCGCAATGTTCTGGGTGAATCGGTATATGAAAATGTGAGTCCTTCAGGTTGAGCACCATCATGAACATGCATTCTTGCAGCAGTGTTATTACATCCGGTAGTGCCACCGTGTTCAAGTGTACTGACAGACTAACAATTGAGAGGGCGTAGTAGGTCCAGTATGAGTCTGAGCGTCCCGTATTAAAAATTATACGGAGAATACCTCTATTCTGAGGGTCTGTCTGCATGGAGGAATGTTTGGGGGAATAGAAGAAAGCTCTAGGCAGTACTGGTCTGATATTATCTCTGGCCACAGGTGGTGAAACCATTGCAGCCTTTTCTTGACAGGTGTCGTGTGTACGGGAGAAATGTGTGGTGGATAATTGCTTGGAGGTGGAGGCTCCCTTTCCTGGAGTTCCCCTATCTCTACCTCTCTGGCACCCCTTCCTTGAAGCCTCCTCTGTAGTAACTTCTACCGCCTTGCTGGTGATATGTTTGCTGCTGCTTTTGATATGTCAGGTTGACAGAGCTGGTAGTCTTGGAGGCCTCTCTGCTCTGATGTCTACGAAAGGACTGCTGATGTGATGTAGTGGACTGCAGTGTCCCCATGGGTTTTGCAGTCTCTGTATCCTTCTTTATATTTTCTAACAGTGAATCTACCTTAAGCCCGAAAAGATGCTCTCCATCAAATGAGACGTTAAGCAGTTGTGGCACATCAGGTTTGAACCCAGAGATGCACAGCCAGGCATGCCTACGCAGGATGATTGAGTTTATCCCTCTTGCTGCAGTGTCCACGCAGTGTAGGGCGCAGCTTACAGCTGCATTTGAGATTTGTCTACCTACAGCGAGTCTGTGTCATAGGTATAAGGACTAGGGTTCTCTGTGTCTGCATCATCTAAATGTGTGGATATTGGTAACACAGGTTGTAGAGGTGATCTAACGTCAAGTAGCATAGGACTAGTAGCCTTATGCCTTATACTATTCTTCTTAGGAGAGGCTGTGGTAGTTGTGTCCAGCGTTTTTCCCTTGTGGGCCTTATCAGGTAAACGTTCCTCTTCCAAAGAACGTTTTTTTTTTTTAACCATTAGTTCTTGCAAGTTTTCAAAATCATTTCCCTCCATATCCACAGAGGTTGTGGTTTTATTTTTCTTGGGCCATATGTTCTTATCATTTTTTTTCCTTCCTGTGCTCTACTAGAGTGTCGGATGTTAATGATGATGGTTTCTACGGAGACGACATATGGGGTATGCTGTGTCGCCGATATACGTTTGGTCGGCTCTGATGGCTTTGTTGACTACTAAGGACGGAGGGGAGTCGAAAGTTTCTTCGGCGCCATAGGCTGAGCAGGTGTCAATGGCTTTGTCTGCATCAAGTGCTGATGCAGCTGCGAGGGCTGTATGTTCCCTCCATGTCGGTGTCTGTGGGCAGGAGCCCGACTGGGATTGAGCGCAATCTCGTCCTGTTTCGGCTCTAAAGCACAGGCTGTGGTGCACCAAGGTGATTGTGGGAGGGCTGTTGGGGTAGTGTTTTAGTATGTGTGAGATTTTGGGGACCTTAAGAACTCACAGCCCTTGGCGTTGTCGTCACCCTGGGCCCCAATCCCGATGCGGTTTGTTCTTCCAGAAGTTCCACAACCAACATTGTCGTGATCTTCCTCCTCATGTTGGCTGGAGTCATCAGAAGCAACATATTGCAGACTGCACACTATGGCGCCCCTTCTACAGGAACAAAAAGAACTATTGATGAACAGAATGCAGAACAATGTCATACATTCACCCCAGTACAGAGATCCGGGCCTAAATCCATCGTTTTTTTGCTCACCATGCCATCCCAGTTTAGACCCAGCCATATGCAAATCAGTCTTGACCCTGTCCCCAATGGGAACAGTCCAGCCCGAATTGCCAGGTCAGGTCCTCCCTGGACTGGAAACAAGAATCCTAGGACCGGTTTCGGGGTTTCACCCCTCTTCAGCCAGGATAGCTTGATTCCAGTGGCATGGAGAGCACGGGGCTCACGTCTGAGCATACCCGTCCCACTTGGGGTGACAAATGCAAAAAAAAAAGTATTGATGGACAGAATGCAGAACAATGTCATACATTCACCCCAGTACAGAGATCTGGGCCTAAATCCATCGTTTTTTTGCTCACAATGCCATTCCAGTTTGGACCTAGCCATATGCAAATCAGTCTTGACCCTTTTCCCAATGGGAACAGTCCAGCCCAAACTGCGAGGCCAGGTCCTCCCTGGACTGGAAAAAAGCATTCTAGGACCGGTTTTGGGGTTTCATCCCTCTTCAGCCAGGATAGCTTGATTCCAGTGGCATGGAGAGCACGGGACTCACGTCTGAGCATATCCGTCCCACTTGGGGTAACATTGTCCCCAATGGGAACAGTCCAGCCCGAACTGCCAGGCCAGGTCCTCCAATTGTATGTCTTTTGCCTTCTACAGGAATGTCGTCATCCTCCTCATCGCCAATCTCTCGTTTCCTGTTCTTCAACTGCAGAGAATTCAGCCTCTGTCGCCATCTCCATTTCACAAGCTAGGCGTTGGTTACTCCTAAAGCATAAGGTTTTCTTATTCCTGAACAGGCCGCAGGCAGCGCAGTTCAACCAGTTGTGCTCCTGCGACAAGCAAAGGTTGCAGACATCATGCTGATCATAGTGTTCCTATTTTGCCCTGCACTTAGAGCACTTACTTTAAAGTCTTTTTTTTTTTTACCTTCCATCACCCAGAGCTGAACATTCTCAGCTGAATTTGGCAGAGGGCTCTTCTGTTGAAGCCGGCCCGAACGGTGCAATGGAATGGTGCTAAAACTTGAATCAGTCGGTGGAAGGGGAGTTGGATTCTTTGAGTAGAAGCAGCCACGAGTCTGATGTGCTCCCAAGGGCAGCAAGGGCGTCAAAGATGCAGAGGTCCAGCACAAATTGTTCAAACTCGATGGTGGAAAAAACAATTCAACAATGGAACCGTTGAACATGTGGGCATTCTCTCGAAGAGGAGCCTCGACGTTACGTCAGCAATAAAAGACTTCAAGAAAAACTAGTTGCAGCATCCGAGCCCAACACTAGATGGCAAGGGTGTGCATAGCATGTGAATCTACAGCCGACATGCTACAAATCTGGATTTCTGGTGAATGCTATACCTTCCCATCCATTCCTCACCTTCTGAATATTCCAGAGGCTAGACTGGATACAGAGACAAATTCTCTAACAGTAGCTGCCAGTGGAGCCACATGACTCCAGTCGCAGCTCCGCCCACCCAAAATTTTACAAAACCAGTCTCAATACAGCTCTGCCTGGCAGGGTCGTGTTAGTTCCATACTTTTTTCCATGAACAACGGAGGCACACAGGGACGAACTAAAAGGCCTTAAAAACAACAGACTTATTTTTTTTTAAACCACAGAGAAGTATCAACTTGGGAACATTATGAAGGACTATGCATCAGAAGGGGCAGAGAAAGGGCAATGAGGAATCTGCAGGAAAATATTGCATCCATCAGAAGGAAAATGTAACTTACCATGTATCAAACTGTTCTTAGTGTCCAGTGCTGTAGATTCACATGCTCTGCTTAATCCTGCCATCTACTGTTCAGTCCGGACGTTTGCAAGTTTTTGTTTATCTTTTAGCCAAGTTATTGTTTTTCGAGTTACAGGGCCTACTGTGGTTCCACGCTAAGTTCTAATGCACTAGGTCAAAGACTGCACCTTCAGATTGTTTTTCACTCAGTGGAATGTAGGGAACTAAGACAGAATATCAACGGCACTATGAACAGATGATTACAGCGTAAGCACCATTTTCTGTTCATAGCATGTGTTGCTGTAGATACACATGCTCTAAGTAGACTTTAAAACAGTACTTTCTCACAATCAGTGGCTAGCATGTAGATGACCTAGATGTCTGGAATAATGTCCTAAAGACCATTTGGGCAACCATTGCTTGCTGTCTAGAAGGTACATCTACACAATATTTACTAAATGTGTGAGGTTTGACAGAGCCGCTGCCTTACAAATGTCTGCTAATGGAATGTTAACTAAGATGTCCATGGATGCTGCATTCGTTCTGGTAGACTGGGCTCTAGGTCTTTCCAAAAGAGCTCTTTTGGCCTTGTGATAGCAAATTTGGATACATTAAACTATCCGCCTAACAATTCCTGCTTTTGATATAGATTATCCTTTGTGAAGTTTTGCAAAGGCTCCAAATAGCTGAATAGTTTGGCAATGAGATGTTCTATCAACGCAGTACACAAGGGCATGTTTCACATCTAGAGTAGGTATGACTCTCTCTGCTACAGAGTCTGGGGAAAAAACAAGGAGTTCTATAGTTTGATTAAAGGTGGAAACTACTTTGGGAAGTCAATTGAGATTTGTCCCAAGAACTACTCGGTCTTCATGGACCTGTATAAAAGGTTCATGTAATCTGAAAGCTTGTATCTCACTAATACGGCGTACAAAGCTTTTGCCACCAGAAAAGCTACTTCTAGGAAAGAAAGTGTATGTTACAGGAATGTTATGGTTCGAATGGGGAACACATGAGTATGGTGAGTACAAATTTAAGATTCCACACAGCAGCTGGTGGGACCATTGGAGGGATAACCCTTTTCAGGCTCTCCATGAAAGCTTTAACCACTGGAATGCAGATAAGGGACAAATGTTGCCTGTTTTGTTTGTAAGCTGCAACTGCTGTTAAATGTATTCGTATAGAGTTATAGGCTAATCCTGCCTTTTGCAAAAGAAGTAATAATGTCTTGAACAACAGGTACAATACAACAGCGGACAAACTGTTTCCACTTGGCAGTGTAGCAAGCACGTGAAGTGGTCTAAGAGACTCCTTGAGAATGTCCATACATTCTTGAGGTATGCCTAAACAGACAAATTCTAAGACCTCAGGTGCCAAATCCTGAGATTGAGCAGTAGGAGATCTGGGTGTATGAAGAGCAGATTGGTTATGTTGGGGAGCTTCTCGTACAAGCGGATGGACATTTCTAGTAGGGCACAGGACCGTGACTGTCTTGCCCAGGTAGTGGCTACTAGTATGAGGGCTTGTGAAGTTTGGCGCATCTTTTGTTCTACTTGTAGAAGAGGCAGAAAAGTGTAAGCAAATATCCCTAACCAGCTGATCCATACAGCATTGCCCACGGAACATGTGAGGGTACCTGGAGGTGATGTTTGGCCATTTTGTGTACTCTTGGTGGTAAATAGGTCTACTTTGTGAGTGTCCTAGTGGTCGAAATACTGTTACAGAATCTGTGGGTGGAGTTCCCACTCATGGACTTGTTGATGAGTCCTGCCTAACAGGTCTGCAAAGTTGTTTTCCAACCCTGATAAATATTCTGGCATCAGGTGAATACATTGGTGGAGGACCCAATGCCACAATGACTGTGTTGGGAGACTGAGAGGTAGGGAGTGGGTACCCCTATTTTTGTAGGTAGTACATAGCTATCATATTGTTGGTCCGGTTGAGGACCACTTTGTTGCAAATAAGTAGTTGGAGGGCTTTGAGAGCTAGTTGGACAGCGAGGAGCTTCAAATAGTTGATATGATGAGCTTGTCGGCTTGGAGACCATAAATCTTGAACTGCCTTGGGACTGAGGTGAGCTCCCCACCCGGCTTGTGAGGTGTTCATTGTAATGGTCATCTGCAGATAGAATCTTGAAAAAGTCTGCCTGTCAGTTAATTGTTGCTGTTCTACCACTGAAGAGAACAATGGGTGCTGGCCGTTCCCAGTATTGACCATTGTGCTGCTAGGCATTGTTTTAGGGGACGCATGTGTAGGCCAGCGTGGGGAACAATTGCAATACAAGAGACGATCATGCTTAATGGGGCATCATGGTTTAGACAGCGAGTTGAATTTGTGACTGAATAAAGAGATACTAGCTCCCCAACGGAAACAAATTTTGTGGACTGGGGTAAGCTTTGCCTACGACCGAGTTCTGAAGCACCCAGAGAAAAGGTTGTATAAGGAGTGGTTGTAGGAGAGATTAGACAGAATTAATAGTAAAATACGGATTCTGAAGAAGTGAAATGTGTATGGTTTAGGCACAGCTGGTGGCTTGAGCTCTTGATCTTTCTATCTTCTAGGAAGGGAGAATACATGAATTCCTAGCATTCTTAGGTGTGCTGCTACTGCTGTGAATACTCCTGGGGCAGTGGTGACAACAAAAGGAATTACTTTGAACTGGTAGGGCTTCCCACTTACCACAGGTAATGTTGGTGGATGGGAGGGATGGAGATGTAGAAGTAGGCATCCTTGAGACCTAGAGTTGCCAAGTAGTCACCTTGCAGGAGTAGATATATCACATCCTGGCACATTACTATGTGAAAATGCTCTGAAAGAATGTATGTTGAGTGGCCTGAGGTCTAGAATGTGTCTGAGTGAGCTGTCCTTTTTGGGCATGAGGAAGTAAAGTGATTAAGTTCCCTTGCCGCGCTGCTTTTGGGTACTGGCTTGACTGCACCCCTTTGAAGGAGCTCCAACCCCTCTTCCTGTAGCAGACGGTGGTGATCACTGCTTAGCACGAGTTTGAGTGGTCGCATATTTGGTGATATTAAAATGAGTTCTAAGTAATACCCATGTTGGCTTATGCCTAGTACTCAACTGTCTGTTAAGCTCTCCCCCCAATAGACTAGGAAATCTTGAGGCTTGCCCCAGACAGAGGTTGGTTGATCGGAGGAAGGAAAAGGGAGTTAGTGTTTGCTTGCGGAGCGTCATTTCTAAAAATCTCCTTTAATTCCGCCCCGCCTCTAGAAAAATCCTTTGGTGTCTGTTGATGGTAGTCTTGTGGCTGCTTCTGGTAGGGTGAGGTGGTGTCTGGAGGCGTAGTTTTAGCACCGGCTTGAAACTGATGTCTCCAAAAGGAGCCCCTTGGTGTTGCTGTATGAAGAGCACCCACAGCTTTTGTTGTGTCTGCATCTTTTTTAGCTTCTCCAACATCTGGACAACGTTGGGTTCAAAAAGATGTTCACCAACAAACAGCATGTTAATCAAATGTTGCTGAACTCCTAGCTTGAAGCCAGAAAGACATAGCAGTCACCTAATCAGTACACTAGCAAATATACCCCTTGCCACAGTGTAAGCAGCATAGAGGGCATAAAGAATATTGGTCTAGGAAATTCACCTTCCCTCTGCTACAAGTTCAACACCTTTTTGTCTATATGGTTCTGGGAAATGTTTAAGGAGATCACGTACCTCAACCCAGGGTGCCCTGTGATATCTATAGATCAAACCAACAGAAACAGCGATTCTTCAATGAGTAGCTGCTTATACTGTTACTCTTTAGCCTGCCGCATTTAACTTTTTGTTCTCTTTATCTGGAAGGGGAGTATATCCTGTTCATTTGTGTGCTTGCATGGAGCGTGGACTAGGCCTGGGCAGTAAACTCCCTTCCGCTCGCGGAATTTGCTGAATTTGGGTAATTACGCATTTCGTGGAGAACACGGTATTGCCAAAAATTCTGTGATCCTTAGCTTTGCGGAATTTTTTGCTTGTTCGCGCTTTCAAAATGTGCTTTCGCAAGATATTTCTCCCCGAGCACGCAAACGGCGTTCGCGAACAAGAAAAAATAATTGCAAACGGGCGGAACAAGCAATTCCACATGTTCCCGGAACTTTTGCGTGCTCGCAGAGATTTTTTACCGTTTCACGGAGCTTTGCGTAGCGCGACTATGCAAATTCTTCCCTCCCCTAGCGTGGACCACAAATGAATCCAGTGGTTGCTGTCCCGTTATGGGGGGTTGATCATTTGGAGAGTTTTTTTTAATCAACACGAGGAATGAAAATTCTAGCCAATGTCATCGGGTGGGAATAGCTTAACCAGATACACATCTGGAGCTGCATCACTTGGAGAAACAACGGTGTAATCCTCTCATGGGTCCTCTACACCAGGTTTATTTGGTGTATCACATGTGTCTACAGTGTGACAAGATCTCCCTACCCCATGTAAAGAGTGAGGTGACTCCTAAGTGTGTGGAGGAAGGGCTGATGGTAGAGGCGGATGAGATGGTTTTATAGGAGGCTGCCTGATGCACTTTCCCTTGGATTTCCCTTACTTTTGGGGAAATGGCATATCAAAAGCAATTTTCTGCTCAAATATTTATAAGGTTTTAGTTGGCAGTGCCAACTTCAAAACATCTTTTGACTCTTAAGGCTGAAGATGGACTTTTAGACCCAAATGTCAGCTTTGTTCTGTGACCAAAGGCAGAGTCTGTCTTGGCTCCAAAGTTTTTGTACGTTGCAAACCATGGCTTGAGAGCAGTGGTGGTCCAGTTGCATGCCTTTTGTATTCCAGGTACACAAAGCTGGCTTTTACTGTGAACGTAATAGCCCTTGGCTCAAGGTTGTTGATATGGGTAGATGTAAACATCAGAGGAAAGTACTCATGGCCTGTGACTTCGATGTCACGTAGACAACTTTGAGTTTTCCCTTCTGCTCTTCCTCAGACTCTGAGGAGAATTCTGCCTCGATGTTCGGAGATAAGTGGGCGATTTCTTGTTCTGATGGTCAAGGTGTTTCTACCTGCCCTGTCTCTAAGTTTTGCTCCCTAAAAATGATCAAGGGTATCTGGTTGCTGCTGCTGCATTTTCTTATGGGCACCATGAGTGTCGAAGGATCTTTTTGGACCGAAGGATAGGGCAGGCAGAACTCACGATGTCCTTGTGTTCCGGGGAGAGACAGAGTCCTAGTGGTGGTCATTCCAAGGGTATTTGGAGTGGCAATGTGAACAATATTGAAAAGGTGCCAGTTTCATCACTAAAACCACATTTTCACTGAGGAAGCTTGAGAGAAAGGGGAAAAAGCCATGACAAGGGCACAAGGCCCTCAACTATCGGATACTGAAGGACCTGGCCACTCTGTACCACACTGCTGGTGCTGAAACATCAGAAAAAGCTGGATCGCTCACAGTCAAAGAAAAGGTCTGACAAACAGCTCTGTTGGCACCAAACACTGAGCCTCCTGGATACACGTCCTGCAACGAATGGAGGAAAAAAACAATCTAACAATTGAGTGCACGGTCAGCATTGCCAACTAAGGGAGGAGTCATCACATCTCGTGACTCGAAAAACTTCTTCAGAAAAAAACAAGCTGCAAAGGTCCGAGCCCAACAGCGGCACAGTAGACACAAGCTTACGGATCAGTGTCAGCCTACAGACACCACATGCAGAAGTTGTTGCAATCAGACAGACATCTACATTTGACAATGTTGACACATTTGGACCACAAGACGTTAGGAGGTCACATTAAACCTAGTATGCCTAATAAATCTTATCTTTGAAGTGGTACAGTCACATTAAGGTCCAAAACCGAATAGCTGCTAGAAGACTACTGCCAGCCTACTGAAAAGTATTTAAATCAATGGGGAAGGTACAGATTTATTTGGAGCAACATATTCATCCTTTACAGGAAAAACCATCAATGTGGGTCAGCTACACTGGATATATGTAGAATTGGTTCTGATCCCTAAGGCTAACAATTGAGAGTTGATTCAGTGTTGGCAGCCTAATGAACAGCAAAAGGGGTTTGAAGGATTTCGCCTTGTATGACAGGCCATGAAAATCAAGCACCAAATGCTCTTTAAAAAAATCTGGCCTAAAGCCATCTTTGTAATTAAAATGTGCACAACTGCAGACCAGAATATCAGGAAGAGCACTTCTTACAAGGAGTGGTAAAAAGAGTTGTCCACACTGGATGGAATTAAATACTTGTGAAATTTTGACCATATTGAAAAGGGAATACTGTATGCCCATTGTAATACTGGCACTTACTCAACCCTGATAATATATGTAAAGGGGTTTACGCGCTTTAGCATGCTGGAGGTTGAAAAAAAAATGTGTGTAATTCTAACAAAAGGAAGCAAAATATCAGTGCCCATTTCTATGCTTGGAGAGCCATGACAACATTGACAAAGACAGAAAGAAAACAAACCATGAGTAGCAAGAAGGAAGATAGATATAAATAAATATCTACCATTTGCACTTCCACCCCCCTTTGGGGACAGTTTGCAAAGGGGGATCCAGGCAGTATGTGTGGTAGCTGATGTCACAATCGTCACAAAGTAGCAGCCGTCCTGGGTCTGTAGCCTTGCCACAAGCTTCACACACTGTACACTCCAAGCACCTCCATCCTTTCTTCAGGATGATTTTTGTGAGCTGCAGAGAAAGATGTGCAGTTAGTCCATGTGTTCCCACACTATCGATCACCACATTAGTTACTGATTCACTGGAGATTTCCATCTCAAAATAGGACCATTTCTTTTATAGTATGCATATTCATGCTACCAATGCTTAGCATATGACATGTTTTATAATTGCATGAGAAATGCAAGTCTAAACATAAGACACCTCAAAAAGACAAAATTAAATCTCTTCTGACATGAAGGATCTTGTGAAACACTTGCTTAAACGGTCCAAGTAGTTTTTAAACTTTTTATTGTTAAAGTTTTAAAAACTTATGAAAATGAAATGCACCTATTACATTATCACATGATTTCATCTCAGTTTAATCTGGCTATAGAGCAATTAATGGAATACAATCTGATGAGCATATATATTTGTGAACTTTAAAGTTAGGTATAATGTCATTCAAGCTGCCAAACATTTATAAATACTGATTCTTGTTTTCGTGCAGGAACTTCAAAATTGTGCCTGTTTTTGACAGCTGTGTAAAGTATACGGGTTCAGTTCAAAATAAATACATGCTTTGGATGTTTTGCTTAACAGGGGAGAGAAAGCATTTCCACAACCAAATGAAAATACATCCACAAAAAGCAGACTTCAAGGCCTGAATTATAGTAGAGATTTCTTCAAGCACTGAACTTGACGGGTGTATACAAGGTACAGTAAAATGAGGTAAAATGCTCACCTTTATATTGACACAGAAAGGATGGTAACATTGACCACACTGCGAGCAAGCGAGCAATCGTCCCTCTGCACCCTGGCCAAAACTGCCACAAACTACACACATGTCCTAAAAGTTTTAGAATAAAAGAAATAATCCATTAAGACAATATCAGTACATTACCTTTCAAACCTTTTCACATTGCCCTATATAATTAGTTGAAATTAAGCATCTGTTAGAGGAGGCTAATGGGAGGTCACATAATTGAAGGCAAACTCAGTTTATATTGAACACGTGTATTAGCAACAGTCAGACAAATAGTCAACCGGTAGTGCAACTGGATACAGTTAGAGTTATAACTGAAATTGAGTTCAAGCTCAAATATCATAACACGTTTTCTTATCTTTCACAAATTCTCTACCAGACGACATAATTTACTTCAAAATCCTTGCCAGAAAACCCAAAGGCTGTACCATAAAACATTAAAACATAATTTTTCAATTCAATTTCTTAGCATTTAATTACACTGGACACAAGTTAAAAAACAAAAATCTGGCTGAAAGTCAATAATAAACAAAAAATCATGGCGTTAAACTACTGTGTCCTTAATGTTGAAAGATTTTCCCTAGCCCTCCAACACTGACAATCCAAATGCATCTGGCTTGTATTTAAATGTGTTCCGGTAACAGACACAGCAGGCACAGAGTGGCACCATTATCCCATGCATGTAAACTAGAAAATGATGGTAGGAACCATCCACACAAAATCGTGTCACTATATGCATGGATAATCATATTAGTCGCAACAGGCAGCTAAACTGGTTACTGGATTTCTAGGATATAATTGTATGCATTTCTCACATGTGCAAAGCTTTGTTATGCATGCTTGACTAAAGTGTTTCAAGACAGATATGTATTCTGTTTTAATTTTTAGGAGCTACAAACTATGCCCAATCTATAAGCTATGCACAATCAAAAGCTTTTAACTATGCTACAATGGAGACATTGGGTCCCTCTTATTTGTTATACAGTATGAAAGGTTGATGTTGGGGTTCAGTTATTCTAGTTGGTGCATCACCTGTTATGCTACTGGTAGCTGTTGATTGCTACCTTACTAAACTATTTTACATGTTATGGTTGCATTAGTGGTGCCCCTACAGGATTCCGGATTTAGTGAATGATACCTGCTGTTGTTCTAATATGCTTTGTATCGTGCACTGCTTGTTGAAATAGCAATAAAAAATGTTTCTTTAAATGGAAGGTTTATGTTTAATTTTTATTTGGTAAGTTCTAGAGTGCTGACAGAGGATCGCGAGACGAGATTCAGAGGGAAGTATGCCCAGGCGAGGAGATATGGAGAGGGAGGTAGACCTGGGAAGGCACTGGCCCAGGACATTAGGCTGCCCCGCTTCGCTAATTACATCCTCGAGGTAGAGGACGGGGAAGGCAACTGTCATAAAGACAGCGACAGGATATTACAGACCTTCACCGACTTCTATAAGGAGCTATACAGATCCAGGGGAGCCAACACGGCTGACTTTTCGTCTTTCTTCGGGGACATCACGCTCGGGTATCTGAGCGATAACCAGAAAGCGTTTCTATGCGAGCCATTCTCTTGCGACGAACTCCGGGAGGCGGTGTTTCAGCTGCGGTCTGGGAAGGCGCCGGGACCGGATGGACTCCCGAGTGACTTCTATAAGCTGTATCTAGATCAGCTAGCCCCGGTTTTACAAGCGGTATATGCTGAGGCTCTGGAGACGCAGTCCTTGCCGCCCACGATGAGGGAAGCCCTCATCATTTCCATCCTGAAGCCCGGGAAACCGGCCAATAAGTGCGACTCATACCGGCCCCTGTCCCTCATCAATGTGGACAGCAAAATACTCACTAAGTTGCTGGCTAACCGGCTGAACCTCCTCATGGACAAGCTGGTTTTGCCAGACCAGGCGGGCTTCATCCCCGGCCGGTCCACGTCACATAACCTCCGCACCCTTTTTTCGATTGTCCAACAGGTGGATCCGCAAATTCCTGTGGCGGCTGTGTTCCTGGATGCCACCAAGGCTTTTGATTCGGTGGAGTGGGAGTACCTGCACGCAGTGCTCTGTTGTATTGGGTTCCCGGTCGGCTTTTCGGCCTGGATCACATTGCTGTATACTAACCCGAGGGCCCGTGTGCACATTAATGGTAGCACGTCCAGAACGATATCGCTGTCCCGGGGCACTAGACAAGGATGTCCGCTATCGCCGCTGCTATTCGCCCTGGCGATGAAGCCATTGGCGGCCAAGGTGCGCCAGTACCACCAGGAAAAGGCACTGCGATGCCTGCTGCGCCCCATCCTGATATCGTTCTACGCGGACGACGTCACCCTGTATGTGAAGGATCCGCGGTGCAACCTAAACCCATTATTGCGGGAGTTTGTGCGGTTTGGGGGACTCTCTGGGGTGCAGATTAATTGGACGAAGTCTCAGATACTCTCTCTCACTCCCGCTGCCACCCCTTGCGTGGTGGACTACCCTCTGGAATGGTGCGACACTTCTGTTCGATACCTGGGGGTAGCCGTCGCCCTTGACAGAGAAGAACTGATTCGGGACAACTACGGGCGAGCAATTGATACGCTTCGCGACACGGTCACGAGGTGGATAGCAATGCCACTGTCCATGGCGGATAGGATCTCCCTTGTTAAGATGGTGGTGCTACCCAAGTTCCTCTATTTTTTTCTGAACATTCCCTATCATCCGGGGCGCAACTTCTTCACCACCCTGCGGACAGAACTGTTGAGATTGGTTTAGGGCGGCAAACAGCCTCGCATAAAATGGGAGACTCTGGCCAGGCCATACGCGATGGGGGGCCTTGAGCTCCCTAACTTCGAATTATACTACATGTGCGCGCAGGCGCACTATGTGCACTATTGGTTTCGCGGCCCAAAATACACTGCGCATGTTGCTACAGAACATTGGCTGGCGGACCCCATCCCGATAGAGGGGGCGGTGTTTCAGACGATGCCGCAGCGAGATAGAGACCCCACAACCATAGACTGCACGGTGCGGGCGTGGCAGTGGATTGCGTGCGGAACGCAGGCCCCCATGATTTATTCCCCCCGATTGCCATTGGTGCACCATCCCGGGCTGACCCTCTTGCAGGAGGGCATCTTCAAAAAATTTAAACGGCAGCGGGGCATACAAACGTGGGGAGATCTATACAGACTTGGGAAATTTGGCACGCTGCAACAGCTGACAGTCATGGACACGTTCCTCTATACCCGGCTGAGAGAGGGAGTGCGGGCCTGTACCCCGAACTACCCGTGGGAGCCACCGCTGCTTCCCCAGCTGCACACACTGCTGGGCGCAAAGACGGCGTCTCATCTGGTGTCCACCCTTTATCGGTCCCTCTACGCGGACTTGAGCCCAACTCATAGCGACGCCCGAGCTAAATGGGAGGGCGAGTTAGGCCGGGAAATCTCTGATCGCGAGTGGCTACACTGCTGCACGCAGACGGAGAGGGTGTCTACTAGCAGCAGACTGCGAATCACGCACTTTAAATATTTACAACGGTATTATTATACGCCTGCCCGCCTGCATAGGTTTGGACTGAGGAGTGATGCTAGGTGCCGCGCTGATGATGCTGATGTGCTGCATTTGGCCTGGAGCTGCCCAGCCCTACAGGACTATTGGGGTCAGATATTTACTGCGGTTGCGAAAATGCTTGATACGACATTGCTGCCGACCCCGTTGATGGGCATATTGGGCTACACGGAGCTGCTCCCGGTGGCTCACAGGAGATTTGCCTCATTTAGTTTTCTCCTGGCTAGGTGGAGGGTGACTTGCAGGTGGGGCAGGGGGAGGGCACCTAAATTTAAGGAATGGCTGGAGACCATGATGCTTTGGCAGGAACAGCTGGCCCTGTACTCTGACCTACTCCCAGCGGCCTCCCGCCCTCAATACATATGGGGGCCCCTGAAGAGTTACCTACTGCGCTACCCGCTGACCCCTGATGCGGTCCCCCCTTCTGCCCTTCCCAGCTAGACGGAGGGTGGTTTCCTGGCGCTGACCTTCTGCGCCCTGTTGCGTGATGGCGCTGTGTGGGGTGGCTTGGGGCGAGCACGCCGGTGGAGGAGGGCGTGGCCCTCTGGGTGCTGCACTACGACCGGGGCGGGGGAGGTGGGCATGGTTTGTGGAGGGGGGGGGGGAGAGAGATGCACCTTGCTGCGTTGGCGCGCCTGTGGACGAGCACTGTCACGAGATCGCCGCTAGGCCTGATTCCCTTGAGCTGCCCTAGCCTGGCCGCCTCGGTTTGTGTCCCCTTGATGTGGCTTTCGTTGTTGCTTTGCTCTAAGGTGTGAAAGAGAGGGTCCCTCTGGCTCATGGTCCGGAGATATTTGTTCTTGCCCACTGACGCGGCCGGCCCGTATGGGTTGTTGGCACCACGCTGTGTACACTTGCTTCACCTTCTTTTCCACATCATTAACTGCTGCCGGCCATGTGTGGTTGTAGGCGAGATGCTGTGTATGTACTTCATTTGTTTATTAAAGGTTTTGGAAAAATAAAAAAAAATAAAAAAAAAAGTTCTAGAGTGCTATTTCACTCACGAAGACCATGCTCATCAGGAAACCTTGAACCCACGTTGGAGGGATTGAAAATGGGGTAGACAGCGCTTGAGGGGCCATTAGCTGCCTGGCCTGTACTGCTCTGGTTACATGATGGCTGGCAACAGATGTCAATGAGTAACTGCGGTGACATGGTAGGAGCCCTGGCAGGGGTAGAGTTTTGGCCTGCAATGTGGTATCCTCTGGCAGCGCTTCCAACCAGTAAACAGCAAAGACCAGCTAGATCCTATTCCAACTACTTGTAGGTGGATTAATCAATTCTGTTTCTACTTTCACATGGGTACGTATGAGAAAGACCAGCTAACTATTACCTACCCTACAACCCAAACTGCGATATTCTCTACACCGATTCTCGCTGTATATCAGGGACGTGTATAGTACATAATGATTTTATATTCCTGACACAATTATGATCTTCAGCATCCTCTTGACACTATGCGCTCATGATGGGACGAGATTGTGCTTCTCGCTTACAGTGGCAGAATAAACTGAAATATCAGACATATGGGGTGGGAATATTAAGACCAATACCAGACTCATCTACAATGGCACAGTTTCAAAAGATGTATGGCCACAATGAGGGATGAACTGCGTGCAGTGACAGATTCACAGAGCACAGCAGTGCAAAATGGTTGTGGAAGGGACTGAACCTCTTCCACGCTGTTTAATGAATGATCTGACAAAGTGAAATCAGTGCAGACAGACAAATCATATTGCTGGGGAGGGGAAGGAACTGAATGATGAAGTGCAGAAGATATGGGAGTTTCTCTTACAGTCACCCACCAGGTGGCAGATGCAGAGGGCAAATCATGTAAGAACAATGCACACACTAACCCAAAGGGGAGAGGTGGAGGTAAGCCAACGCACACCCTCCACACACATTTCAAGATAAAATCACCAAAGTGCGATAGCTAAACAGTGTTTGTCCAATTCTGGTCCCAGCTCTTGAAAAAGCAGCAAACCCTTACTTAAGATCACAAAGGGATATCTTTTTTGTCATAGAGTGCCAGTTAGTCATCAGCGACGACCTCATCGCACCCTGGTAAGATGGTACTACCAGGGCGGACTCCACATTACGAAGGAGTTCTTAATAGAACTTACTGGACAAGATGGGATCCAGACAGACTAAACAATCCTTAAGGTAAACCCAGGGTAATACCTTTAACAGAGGGTACCTTAGGTACAGCTAAAAAGATCCAAAATTGTGTCAGGTGAACAGGTACAATGACCTAACCATCCATATTAAGCCAACATGTTTCTGCCCACATACATGCCGGTACCAGTCAGGGGCATTCGTCAGGGCAGAAAAAAGAAGGGATTCCCATCTTCTATTTCTAACACTAAATCAGTGTGAAGTGCAGAGTTGTCAGAATACGAGTCCTACCTTGATAACCCAGGAAATCAGGGACCCTAAACATGAAAACAATAAAGCCATACTCCATGAGTACAAGATAATATATGCATGGCACTCAAGTGACGATATGCATGCAAGGTGCCCAAACACTCTCAACATAAGTGCTCTAGATATAGCTCTTTCAGCTACGGAAGCTATCAGGTTTTCCTGCCGGTAAACCTCTTGACGAAGTATGTTGGCAGCTTTCTTCTTTACATGAATGTGTCTGGTCACTGTGCACAGAAAATTATAAGTATGAGTAAGTGATGGGGCGCTGCAACTCACGTGTCAATGGTTTTAATGAGTTCTTGGGGGCCTGTGCCCCAGCTGAGTTTGGGCAAGCTCATAAAAAGAATGTTTGATTTTTGGATGCAATAGTGACGTTTTCTTCATTATAACAGATGTTGCAACTTACGTGTGGAAGTTTTAGATAAACACGTGGGAGCCGATGCACCCACTGCCACAAAGGAGTTGGCGCAATCTCTTTCAAAATGGTAAGCATTTTAGACTGTTCTAGAGGGAAGGCGATCTCCAAAATTATGGGGAAAAGGAGGGCCAGCCCTTGGGAACCAATGAACAGGGATGAAAATCTGCTGACACTAGAAGAACCATATGTAGATTGGTGGTAACTCCTCTAACTGCAACTGGCTGCTCACTCATCATACCAACCCACAGCATGCCAGGTAAGGAGGATGCCAGGGGCGCTCTTTCACAGCAACCAATAAAGTTTTTGTGCAGTGAAAATCAAAGCTAGGATTTTCATCAGATGCATGGGTGTCAACTACCAGGATGGCAATGTTACTAGAAGTAATGGAGAACTATGCAAAGCATTTGCTTTATATTTTTATTTCTATATTACACAAGCTGAAGGGGAAATCTGGATGTTTTGAAAGATTTTATGGAGGACCTGCCAGACCAGAGGCTACGTGGGTCAGAGTTTACATAGGAAAAGTGTTTATTTTTTGAGTGAATATCTTTGGCGCCATTTGACAAATCTGCACTAAACTTTCCAAAAACAATGAATCCACCTCAGCTCCTTTCCTGGAGAGTTTTGGGGTGATCCATCAAGCAGGGGCTGAAAAAAACCGCAAAACATGTTTCCCCCATGAAACTTCCATGGGAAAAATTAGACAACAATACAGAGAAAACAGCTCATTAGAATTACACCAAATTTGTCAGAAATCTAGCTCTTTAAAATAGAGGTAGTCTCGCAGTTTGTCCAGCAGCACCATAAACTATACAAATAAAGTATTCTGGTGGCCCAAGAGGGCTTTTCTCCCCTTCGGCCATATTGCTCCTGTGAGAGGCAAAACATCTGCCACCATACGACTCGGAAACTCAGTCTCCGTCTCCTGTAAATCTGAGCATGACATTTGTCTTTTTAAATTTGCAGGACTGTGTGTATCATGCCTTAAATTGTAATGGGGTGGCTGGTACATTTCAATCCCTGTATTTAACAAGCATTGGCATAGCAAATAGGTGTTGCTTTTGGGATCTTATATGTGTTAAGCCATGCAACGGTTGATGTTGTTGCAACAAGGATATTGTGCTGTATAACTAAATACCTCTAAGGTCCCAAAAGCTAGACCCATTGGCTATGCCAATGCTTGTTTAATTGAGACGCTGGTCGAAAAGCAGTTTTAAACTTCGTCAGCGTTTCCTTCAGGGAAAAAGAGTGGAGGGCAAAAAACAGGCGCCAACAGAAATCACCCCCTAAGAAAATAATCCCTTCAGATGCCTATTTGTGCAAAGATGACTGCTGTCACTGCCACTGCAGCCTCTTAAATAGAATGTTTTCCAGGGCTTGACCTCTTGGGGGTAGATACCTGTTCTCTAGGGTTTCAGATGTTTTACCTCTTCTAGATACATCACACGTAATCTGTTTTAGTACGATTTTAAATAGGCCCTTTCAGAATTAAAGGGTATTTACAGGGGCTCTGTAATCCAACAAATCTCTGTGGCAATAAATCTGCATTCTGAAACGAACACTTATCACCGGTCCACCTCTGTTGGTGCCTCGCGCGATGGTGTTCTTTAAAATGTATGCAGTGCTCAGAGCTGGCCTCTTCACTGAGCTTGTCAAATTGGTGTGTCACCCATGGTAACTATTTTAGCAACAGAATATGTACTTGTCCCTTTTTTCAAATGCATTACCCACCCATCCACTAAATCAAAGTAAAGTAGATGGGGTATAGCCAAATACATGCCGCTTGTAGGCGCCATTCACCCAAGTGTCAAAGGACTCTGAAATCACATTTTCCTTGTAAAATTCTTTGGAAATGACCGAAAGTTACCTAGAATGTTCACAGGCACTTTAGCCAGCCTTCAAGTAGCACTGAATATTGCATGATTTCAAACCTTCAAATACATTTTTCAGTTTATTCTATTTATTTTTTACTACATCTGGCCTCAGTGAAGATCTTTTGATTTTAGTAACATTCTAGATACATTATGCTTACTTATAGGAAGGGCCATTGGAACTGTACAATCCTGCGGCCACAGTGTTTTTCACATCATTATTTATCTGCCACATAATCTTCAGATTTTAACAACAAAAAAACATTTGTTTCTAGCTCAAGCAGATCAAAAGTTACTAAAATTGCGGCATTCAGGGCTGCCTTACAGTGGATGGCTCTATGCGAAGGTTTGTATTTCAGTTGCTTATTACTGTATTTGCATCTTAAACTGGTACTGAGAAGGTGAAATATTTGCCCTGACAGTGTTACCATCTGGAAATAATTACAAAATTATGAAGTAAAAACTATACAAAGTGTGCCGCTTTAGGTCGCATAATTTGCCGTTTCTCGCTGCTAAGCTTAGTCAACTATGTTGCATAATGTGGTCCTCCTCATCCACATAATTTAAGGGGCCTTGCTTAGTGGAACATTAAAACAGTCACCTTCGTGCATTAATCTACTTTTGTGTCATTCCCATTTTTCTTCCATCCACTACAGGTACAGCATAGTGCAATGTGTCAGCCCACTTCAGCGACTGGCTAACTTCACTGAGAGCTCTTGCATGATGTGCACTTATATAG